>NW_027132773.1:43943818-45242898 GCF_026122565.2 Emydura macquarii macquarii | reverse complement strand
TAGCCTCAGAGCAATGAGCAAAGAAGATGATCCAAAACATTCAGATGGTTAAAATGCAAATAGTTTGAATGTAGCAGAATGAGATACAATGTCATTTTTCAAAGTGCAGGTTTAAAGGATGACTTTGCACTCAAAACAGCTCGATTCTTTTTCCATTGAAGTCCGTGGCAACCCTCCAACTGATCTCAAACCACAAACTACTGTGTACGTAGAATTTACAAAGTACTGAACTGGTGAACTGGAAACAGAGCTCGCCATTTGTATCCAACAGCATTCAAGGAAAAGTCACCAAAATCTAAACTAGTGATGATAGCCAAAGAACTATGCAGGAGGAGGCAATGACTTGTGGCAATGAAAGAGAATAAAGTAATGAAAACAGTCATCTGCTAATGAAGGAAACAGAACTAAGGCTTTGCAAATATACAGGTGATGCACTGGAGGTTCAGACTGCTGATCATGGAAGTAAACTGCATGAGCAATATTGCAGGGGGCAGTTTCAGTGTACTTGCCAACAGTGGCAGAAAAGACAGTGTGCTTTTAGTTGTGGCACTGAAGTGGGTTGTTGGGGTACAGCAGCAAAGTTCATAAGCTTCCATTGAATTGCTGGGAGCTTTGCCTTCCCAGGGATTGCTGCACTGGTCCATAATGTCTCACAAATGCCATTTCAGGAGATATTCCCCTTTAAAAGGACAGACCCAGGAGAAAAAGCAAATTCTGGAGGCAAGCTCAATTTTGAAGGTAAAAACCAATGACTGACAGGTCTGGTAAAGAAGACAAAACACACAGGGCAGATACTCAACTGCTATAAATTGGAGCAGCTATATTGACTGCAGCTGAGGATCTGGCCTCCAGTCTGTAGAAAGCAGAATAGCTAGAGATACAAGTCACCAGACCAGGTAATAAGTGAAACCTTCACACACCTCCGATCAAAAATATGAAAGCGAATTAAAATATTACATCTGTTGACCTCCCTACACTATTAATGTAAATGAGGTAGGAGATTGTTTTAGTGGATCAGCTTTAAACGCAAAACTGCATATAGAAATCATAGAATCATAGAGTTGGAAGGGACCTCAGGAGGTCATCTAGTCCAACCCCCTGCTCAGAGCAGGACTAACCTCAGCTAAATAAATCGCCTTAGCCCTATTCATTGTTGGTACCATGGTAAACGTTAGGTTTCTAACTTTGTATGTATGTTTCAGATACGCAGCCAGTTAGCATCGTTCAATAAACAGCAACTCTGAAACATTCCCAGTATCAACTTTCCATTGAGATCCCATATCTCCTCTTTAATTTTGGTCTTTATCCTTGCTGCGGGGCTGGCCCAGAGTCTGACATATATAGGAAGTGCTTTCATTATTGTTCTGTATTAACTAAGTTATTAGTAATGGCCAAGAAAAGGGTCAGATGGCCTTTTCAACTTTCATTTTAATGTGTGGCTAGCAACGCTAGAATGATGGCTTATGGTATTTGTTCTACAGAAGGTGGCATGTACATTTTGCACCTAAAGCATACAGCCTTGTTTGTGGGCATATGCTTGTTTGCAGTGGACTAAGATGTCTGGTTTGTCATTCATTCATTGTCTGTGAGAAAAAAATATAGGTAGTTGTGTTTCCTCCTCCATAGCTGTTGGAATATTACATCAGTCTTAATAAATCTGAAGTACAGAAACATGACAAACATAAACAACAAGGGCAGATAACAAAGCTGGAGGATCTGAGGATTAACAAGTTGCTCCCTGATGTCAAACTAAGAATCTGCAGAAATAACCACTTTGGCATCAGACAGGAAAAGCCAAAGGTCGGGATTAGTGCCGTCACAGCCAGATTCTTCAAATAAGACAAGCAGGTGCTTAATAAACCATGTGTATTTTTTGTATTTAGGGGTTCGGAGCAAAGTGTGATGTGAAGCAATAAGTGGAAATGTGACCATAGCTGTGAGGTCTCCATGGGAAAACAGAGGAAGGGCTCTCAATTAAGTTAACCAGCAATTATTTCTCAGTTGTTTTTTCACATAGGAAAATATATAGAACACTCATTTTCTGGGTAAAGTTCTGTTCTTTGTTTATATTTTCTTTCCCTCCTCCACTTGGCCATATAATGCAAATGAAAATCTTTAATGGCAGAATTTTGCCCTCTCTGAAGGAAATATCCTATCCTAGCTCACTGAAGCGGTATGCTAGGATAAAGCTGCTGCAAAGGTCCCAAGAGCAACCCTACCAGAGCAGAAGGGGGCTGGGGCGATGACTTCTGCACTGTCACTTATTGCTCCTTCATAAAAAGAGCAGTGTCTGATTCTTGTAGTGTCTATTAGTGATCAAGATGCCTTAGACTGCAGAGTGTTAGTGTGGTAGTTGGACTCCTTCCCTAGCACATGCAAGAATATTAAGTGTCTTGGTTTGGCAGGCCTCGTTCACATTGGTGAGCACTTATTTCTGGGAAGAGTTGACACACTGACTCCAGGACTCATTTTTAGGCCCAAGTCAGGACACCAGCTCCTGGAGTCACGTGATGAGATCAAAATATCTGTTCTCAGTAAAAAGCTTGAGAACCTGACCCAAGTGTAACCAATTCCTGTGAGTCTGCACACAACCTGAGACAATAACTGCAAGAGGTCTGAACTGCCCTATTCATCTTCATTCTGAAACCTGCTATTGCCCCATATAAGGGCAGGATCGTTTCACAGAACAGGGCCACAGACTAGAAGCTGGGGTTATGAGCATAGTATGTACCTTAATTTAGCCCTGGCTAGAGAAAGGGGAAAAACACATACCATAGCCTGAGGGTTAGGGATACTGTGTCAGGGCCTGATTATGGAAGCTTTCCTCTTCTTGGTCGTGCTTACAGAAAACTCCTTTGGTCTTTTAGTAATGTTGATAGTACAACCCATGCATTTGGGGCAGGGAGGGCAGTAGGGCTGAGCCTGTGTGATTAACTGATGCTTCTAGCAGTCAGACACATTAGGACCTCCTGGAGAAGGTCTTCAGTTGAATGTCTACTCATAGTTCTAATCCAATTGAAATCAATGTGGCAAAACTCCCATTGATTTAAATAATAATTAACTAATAATAATTAATAACTAATAATAACTACTAATAATAACTAATAACTAATATTCTAATAACCAGAATTACTAATAACTGGATATACCAGGAAGTTCTTTCAGAAGAGACGTACAGTACAGTGATATGACTTTAATGCTAAAGATAGTTTCATGGAGGCTGCCACTGTGTGCTCTGGCCGTGCCGACAGCTTAACCTTCACATCTTGCATGCTTTTAATACCTTAAATGGTAGCATGGTCCAGTGCAGTAGGCACAGCGCTAGCAGCAGGGACACCATCATCCTAGGGTTAAAACCAACTTGCTAAATACCAGGTCAGTTCCAACCATCTTCAATCTGCAGGTTATGGGTGTACTCAACACCTCTGAAAATCAGGTCACTTACTTGGGTGCCTCAGTATGGATTTTCATGCCTAACGTTCAGTGACCAAGCTTCAAAATGTTCACAATAATGCTTAAACATTAAAGGGATCCTATCCAGGGGAAAATACCCCTTGAAAATCAGAAGCACCTGTACAGATGCATAGCTAGGGATGGCAGCAGAATGTCTGTTGGATAAGCAGCCATGCAACTGCCTTGCTAATTGCTAGGGACTAGGACGGGAATTTTCAAATGGATCTAAGGAATTAGGTGCCCAAATCCCACAGAAATTCAATGAGAATTGGGGCCCTAACTCTCCTAGGTTCCTTTCAGAATCCCACTCTTGGTCCCTTTGATTTGTGTAGTTTGGATGTCAGGCCACATTTTATTCCTCTGTTGGTATTTCATCATTTACAAGTGGGTACTATAAATTCTCAGCTTTCCTATAGTTTCTCTCTCTCTGTGTTTCTTAAGGCAAAGTTTTGGTCATATTGGTCATATTGAGTGCATGATGTAGGCTAATGGCTAAATTCCTAGAAGGGCTGAGCACCTGTTGCTCCTAATGACTTCTATCACCAGAGGAATTCTGGATGTTCAGAAATTCTGAAAATCAAGCCCCTAATGACTTCTGATATTTTAAAAATAATTTGTTTCCCTTTTCAAAATGAGTTAAAAAGGGAAGTCTATTTATTCCTTTTCCTGATTTTTTTAGCATGCTGTACAGTGCATGCGAGGAACCCACATAGGAACTGTTTGAATCCATTTAATTAAAAGAGCTATTATTTATAATCTCAGGAACAGACCGATTCTCCATCTTATCCCCTATCCTGTCTCAATTCTGAATGTTTCAGGGGAAATTGTTAAATCTCCATAGTGTTCCTTACTGTACCATGGGGGAATGTGTCTTCCTGACTCCAGCTGGTGATCCCTGAAGCTTGAGGATTGAGTTCACTGTAATTACACCCTACTAACTTACTTTCTTGACCCAACAAATATTATAAATTTAAACTTTCACATCTGACAACCAAACATGGGTAATGGAATTTTCAACATTAGTTTTTTCTTTAATTTTTTTTAGGAATGCTACTACTAAAACAGAAAATGAAAAATAAAACACACACAGACTCATAGATTTTATTCATAGACTTTAAGGTCAGAAGGGACCATTAGGATCATCTAGTCTGACCTCCTGCACAACGCGGGCCACAGAACCTCACCCACCTACTCCTGTAATAGACCCCTAACCTATGACTGAGTTACTGAAGTCCTCAAATAACGGTTTAAGGACTTCATGGTACAAAGAATCCACCAGCAAGTGACCCATGCCTCATGCTGCAGAGAAGGGTGAAAAACCCCCAGGAAATTCCAACTCATAGGAAATTCCAACTCAAAAATCTATGGGCTATATCTTTTGCAATTATTATTCCTCATTCAGCCAAAATTGCTATTGATCCTGAAAAGAATTTGGAATGAATAACAATATCACAATTCAGCCCATGGTATTTAGAGCTGAAACTCTGAGTTAATCTTGTCACTTTAAATAATACAGTATAATGTGACCTCTGTGTGTTTGCACAATGACATAAATGAAACTGGAATGTCATTCTAGATATCCAGCTGTCACTCTGAATTGTATGGCTCTTTTGGGTTGTTATTAATATCTGCCCCATGATTCTAGAGTAAAAAATTCTGTAATCAGTTATGCATAAGGACATATCCTCCGTAGACTGAAATATCCTTATTCATTCATTCTTTCTTTATTGCTGGAATTTCAAAGAAGCCTAAGGGATTTAGCCTCCCAACTCCGATTGAGTTTCATAATCTTCTTTGGAAATCCCAACCTAGGTCTTCATTTATTTGTTTTATATGGTAAAAACTGTTCCTCAAACCTTACCCAATACTTCATCAGTACAGCCTGCTATTCTTTCTCTGACCAGAGTTGCCTGGAAAAAAGAATTTCTGTCACTTGGGAAAATCTGAGGTTTTGAAATTTGATTTTGTTTAGAATTGGAAAATGTCAAAATCACAGTATTTCCTGCAAAAATGAAATATTCTGGAATTTTTCATTTGGATAGGGTTGAAATGTGTCATTTCCACTTTATTTTTTCTACATATATTACATTATACCATATTAAATAAAAATCAAAACAAAAAGGCAAAACTGAAATGTTTCAACTTTATCAAAAAGAAAAGTTTCCCATGAAAATGTTGATGACATTTTGCATTTTATGATCAAAAGTTGTTTCATCCAAAAATTTTTGATGAAGTCGGTCAGTGACTGACCTGAGAGTGGCAAGTCAGAACACTGATGGCTGCTTCCTGTTAATTAAAACTATTTGTTTTAATCTATCGCTCTTTTCATGGCTGTTCTTATTTCACATACAGACAGCTTGGTACTCAATCAAAGCCTACTTGACTCATACAAAGGAACAGTTACCTTGAGTAAGGTGAGCAGGATTTGAATATTAGTAGTTAGCAGTTAAAATGTAACAATGCTGTTGAAATCCAATGTGCTTATGAAATCTGAAAATATGTTGGAATTTTTCCTTTTTCAATCTGTAGAAATGTTAGTTAAGATTTTACTATAAAAAAATCTTCAATGGGTCCTAGGTTTTGCTTCAGGCTCATTGCTATTAGAAAGGCACATAAAAGTTTACTTATGCGTGAATATTCTGTGCTTTAGGGAGTAATTCTTTTCTTGTTTCGTCCCATGCAACCTCCATTGACATCAGCGGGTATTCGATAGGTACAAAGGAGGGCAGAATTTTGCCCTGATCTACAATTTAATCTCCACATTAATGGTTTAAATGGAATTTAAGTGGTGCAGAGGGTCTGGGCCCTTTGGAAATCAATGGGGATTGCATGAGGGTAAATGGGAGGAGAATTTTGCCCTTAAAGCACAAAACTCCTATACAATGCATCGTAAAGGTGGATTTTCAAAAGCACTCAGCATTGGTCTAAGTCAGTTACCATTGAAATCAGTGCAAACAGGTTTAACAATTTTGAAAATACCACACTAAATTTATATCTCTTTTCTAACAACATTAGACCAGAATAAAAACTCAGAATCTGAATACCTCTGATCTTGATGTTCAGGGGCTATCTCAGCATTTTTACAGTTCACCCACTATTAAAAGGATCCCTCTAAATTGCCACATATATTATTAAGGAAGACTTACAGACTACATATTATATTCAGGTTCTGGAGTGTATCATCATAAATAATTCCAGATTCTCCACAGATCCCAGGTTATGACAAGTGGCAGTTGGGCCTTACAAGGAAAATGTAGGTTATTTGCCAAGAGATATTCCTGATCATTCGAGTCAGGACAAAATGTCACATCATCTGGAGGGGGTGTATTTGCTTTATGTCTAAAATGCCCTTTTACATTGAATTACACACATTCTCTAATTCCGCAACATTACAGAAGCATGCACTCTGGAGAACTCATTTTCCCCATACCGTACCAATGGCATGCTCCAAAGGAAGCACCGGGAAGCGTTCAGGTTTTCAGGATTGGCACTGTGTATTTGAACAATGAAAAAAAATCACGTCAAAGCCAACAAAGCCAGGAAAAATGTCAAAAAGTGTCATCTCTGATCCAGCTGTCTGTCAATTTCTTTAATTGGATATTAAATGTAATACATCCTCTACAGTAGAATCTGAGAGTTATGACACCAGAGTTACGTACTGACCAACCACACACCTCATTTGGAACTGGAAGTACACAATCAGACAGCAGTAGAAACCAAAAAAAAGAAAAAAAGAAAAGCAAATACGAACAGTACTGTGTTAAACGTAAACTACTAAAAAATAAAGGGAAAGATTAAAAAACTGACAGGGTAAAGAAACTGTTTCTATGCTTGTTTCATTTAAATTAAGATGGTTAAAAGCAGATTTTTCTTCTACACAGTAAAGTTTCAAAGTTGTATTAAGTCAGTGTTCAGTTGTAAACTTTTGAAAGAACGACCATAACATTTTTGTGAACATTTACGAACATTTCAGAGTTACAAACAACCTCCATTCATAAAGTTTTTGTAACTCTGAGGTTCTACTATACTTGATACTCCAAGCATGTCAGATCTATTAAATTAAATATAATCCAGAGAGAAAAAAAGCCCATATATTGTAGCAAGCTTTGAAAATTAGATGTTGTAGCTAAAAGTCCTCATATTTGTTCAATCAAATATTTTTTACAGGAGTGATAAAAGCCAAATAACTTGCAGATTCCTGGGGATTGCTGAACCAGTTGGAAAGTTACTGAGTTATGTTCTTTGGTTTGGTGAATAAATGGATGTAGATTAATGGGTCTGTAAGATATGCAGACTGACTTCCAGCTGAGACAAGTTTAGTACAGTATCTACTGATTCAGCTAGAAGGAAGGTCCTAGTTCACGTCTCTGAGGGTATGTCTACACAGCAATTTAGCACTCGTGGTCGGCCCCTGTCAGCTGACTCTAGCTTGTGGGAATCGAGCTATTTGGGCTGTAAAATTGTGGTGTAGGTGTTTGGGCTCAAGTCCCAGAGCCCGGCTCCAGCCCAAGCCTGAACATCTACACCACAGTTTTACAACCCCACAGCCTGAGCCCCACAACCTTGAGTCATCTGACAGGGGCCTACTGTGAATGTTTTAATTGCTGGGTAGACATACCCTGTTATATCTTTCAATAGCCACCTTAAATAAAATACAGCTATGGTAACTTGCAGTATTATTGTTCTAAACCCTCATGATGGAAACTCTGAATTAAGAAGCTTTCAGAACGTCCGACTTGCCCTTAGTATTTCTTGTTTTAATCCCAATCCTTTGAGCACTAGTGTTTTCAGGTGGACATCCAAATACATGTTTCAGGGCATGTCTACACTGACACTGCTGCAGTTGTAGGCATCAATGCAGAGGCATCGATTTGAGCGGGTCTCTGTAGATCCGCTCAGTCGATGGGAGAGTGCTTTCCCGTTGACTGAATTAGTCCACCTCCCCGAAAGGCAGAAGATAGCGTCGAAGGGAGACGCTCTCCCATCGACATAGCATCGTGAAGAAGCCGTACTGCGTAGACGTGAGTATGCTGACGTAAGATACCCAGTGTGGCAATGTAGGCCTCAGATAGTGTGTGGTCTGAAAGGATGAATTGTTTAAACAGCTCGCCCTTTCCTAATGTGGCTGCTTTTATTATATCTTGAATTTGTAGTTTCCCCTTGTACACTGGCTCTTTGTAAAAATGCATATGACCTGTTCTGGGTGAGATATTAATACACAGCATAGGACTCTCCCTCTCATTTTGTAATACAAACATAGTTTGCACTTCTATAGCCCTTTTCATTAGAGGAACTTAAAACACTTTACAGACGTTAATAAACTGAGCCCCACAGTACCACTCTGAAGCAGCTGTGTGTCATTATACCCAATGTACAGATGAAGAAACAGAGGCAAAGATTAAAATAAAATTTCAATGAAGGTCTTAATGTGAATTAGTGGCAAAGGTAGGAATAACTGAGGTGAACCCCTGACTCTCAGTGCCAGATTCTCTGCTCCTAGAACATAGCAGTTTACACAAGCTGAGACTCTGGCCCTTAATCTACTACTTTAAACACTGCACTTTTTCCTTCCATTGGTCCAACACCACAGTTGATTTTTTCCCCCTTCTAATTTAGAGTTTTAAATTTGTCAACTCTTTATTAACCTCTGGTTAAACATCTAGGTAGGAGGCTTAAACCCAGGGCTTATGGTAAGGTACCAGTACTGCTAACACATTTTCTTTCATGGTTTGAGTCAAGTCTACAAAATGGGATTTTTGCCTACATGAGAAAGACTCATGACTGAGAAAACACTGCAGGATTTGACCCTTTGAAGTAATCATCCACTACATACAAAAAAAGAGAAAGAAAGAGTGCCAAAAAATATTATGGTTGTTTTCCTGGTAGACAGAACTGCTTGACACCTTAAAACAGGGGTGGGGATTTTTATTTTTTTATAACAGAACATTATACTTCCACAATATTTTTGTAAATGCATGATGGGGAAAGGGAGGAGACAATTCAGGGGTGAGAGAAACAAAAATACTTTCTAACTTTTAATAAGGCTCACAAACCATGCAATACACCTTATACAATGGTTACACCTTGGACTCCTGTCGTGCATGCCTTACCACTGATATTGTGAGAATGACACCTCTTATCCCTTTATTAACCTCTCCCATTTTATGATCTGTTAGTCATAGGTGCACATCTGCTTCACAGGCCATAACAATACCACCTGCCTAAACATCTCAGAAACAAAGGCGTCTGAGTACATAAACAGGACATGCTGTACTGTGATAGGGAGTACATTTTGGCCACACAACCATTGTTATAATAATCTTTGCTGCTGCTCATATGGCGCACACTTGTGGCTGGCTGGCAAGCAAGTTGGTATGAATAGTGATACACTCTCAGGTTCAAACAGTTGCAAATTATTTAGCAGGAAAAAGGGTGTGAATTTGTTATGTGATCCTGTAATGAAAGACCTCCTCAGGATAAATATGTGCAAGCAGTACAGTTAAGGACAAGGTTGCCCCTGAATTTCTGAGCTTTTGCCTCATGCTGCAATAGCGTTAGAACTTTTTTTTAATATGCACTACTAGTAAGTCTAAATTTAGCTAAAGCCTAGATTAATTCCTTTACTTAAAACTCAGTGAAATTAAGTTTGCGTTCCAGAACATTCACAACCGACACATTTATATGTCAGCCAGTCCTTTAAAGGAACATTTAAGTTGTTCTTGCCAAGAACAGGCCCATACTTCTGACTTGCCAATTCATTTATAAACCACTGGCATTCCAAAAGTCACATATACCTAATGGCTGAGATGCTGAAGGAATGCTCAGAAGTCAGTTCCTGGAAATAAATATTTAACAGTCAGGCATAGCAAAGAACCTGTCTGTTCCCCTCAAAGTCTTGCAGGTTTATGTATTCCTAGGATACGTGTCCTCCTGAATCAGCATTACAGTTCTCTGAGCACATGCCCCGTTAAAAGTATGTAAGGAAAATTATGGACAGGGGTGAGGGTTAGCAACACGTTCCCTCCTAGGCAAAGGTATTGATGGAGGGCTAGATTGTGCCCTTAAGAATGGGAGGAGCAGTGCTTCATTCTTCAAGGGGATGCTCTTGTGCAAACTGTTTCACAGAGACAAGCCCTCCTTGAACTTCGCAGAGCACCCAGGGACTGTGAAGATTACACCGGTCCTTTAAGATGGTGTGGCATGCCCTCCTAACCAGACAGTTTGGCTCTTTGGGTTGATGTGGAGAGAGAAGATTGGATTGTGGTCTTTACTCCTTTCTACTCTCTTTGGGAAGATGGGTACTTTCTATCTGAGACCAGGGTGTGTGATTTCCTGGTCCTTATACAGGGCATGTAAAAAATTGGGGATGGGGAAGCCATCCTTGTACCATCCTCCTGCATCTTCTCCCAAGGGCCAGTCAAAATCTGTCACAAATTTTGCATTCTCAGCTCTGCCCTTTCTCCCATTTCTTCCCACTCCTTTGCTCCAGAGATGGCTCCACCACTCCCTTATACCTTTGTGCTTTCCACTCCTCCTCCTCTGCCGTGAGGTGTTCCTTGTCCACTCTAATGTTCCCTGGGAGCCACAAAACTCGTGTCTGTAGCTTGCAAAGCTGTTTGGGGAAAAAGGAGCTATGGCTTAGTTAGAAGCGAGTATTTACCTTTAAAATTACGATTACATGACACACTTCATTTCCCCTTCCTGTGACACAGCAGAGCCCCGTTCACCTCAGAGAGAGCATGCTGCCATCTTTTAGTTTTCCCTTTGTTGAGTGGTAGCAGCTTTGGTGGCTTTGCAAGTGGATTTCCCTTTTTGCAGCAGAAATCAGTGACACAGAGCCAGGGTATTTCTTAGAGTAATTTGTTTATTTAGTGAATGTACCCAAGTTCTGATTCCTTGAACAGAGAGTGGGGTCACAAAGCAGCAACTCTGCCTTGCAGAGTCAACGAAAGGACTAGTGCCCTGTCACCAAGAATAGCAGCTCATTAGGCTTCTGTCTTTCTTTGGATTCACTCTCAAATTTAACTGCTAATACACAGTAACTGAAATCTTGGACCCAGTGGAGTCAATGGCAAAATTCCTGTTGACTTCTAGGGGACCATTATCTCACCCCACTGTCCCTTGTTCCTGTCCTGTCCCCCTAACCCAAACTTCTCACCTAGGACTGCATGACATGGAAAGGTAGCCTGGCCGTTAACCCTTATTTTGTGCAGCTGCTCCGGAAAACAAAGGAATTTCAGAAAAAGTGTTCACTGCCCAAAAGGTATTTTACCTCACACTAGGCCCTTAACAAAGGAGCAGTGAGAATGTCATTGTGGATACTTAGACATTAATGGCCTACGGTAGCCAGGCTATTAACACCTGTTGTTATAACAGCACTTCCAATTAAGCAGCTATCATCCATTTCTAGCAGATAGACTTAGATCTTATTCAAAATACTGCTTTACTCCAAACCAGCCACTTACTGAGCATAATTTGAACAGAATAATAATTCATAAGAAAGCATAACCTATGCACACTACTAGGCAACTGCTGAATTAGGTTATCAAAGAAGATCACTGGTTCCACTTCTGAGATGACATTTGAACTCTGGCTCAAATGTCATTGATTTTGGAATGTGTGGCATTGCGCACGCAGGTGAGAAATAGATGTATGATAAATTCTAACCTAAAAAGGAGAAAATGAAATACATTATAAAATTGTAATTTAATGTACTGAGCACTTTATTCAAGTCGAGCCCAACTCAATGACATTGGAAATTTTGCTATCCTATTTCTTATTCCAATAACTATTCAAACGCCCACGTGGAAACAAGTTTCATAGTCTCAGTCCAGTTTCTTGTGAATAACTGTCCACATAGAGAAACAAGGAAACAAACACAAAACTCCTACCTGCAGAATTTGTACTAAGTGGCAAACTTGCTGACATCCTCAGCAGGGAAGCCAAGAAAGGAAAGAATAGTCATAGATGCATGGATTTAAGGGCATAATTTTAAGGGCATCTAGTGTGATCTCTGGTTTAACTCAGATCATGTGATTTTAATTCCTGCATCAAGTTGATAACTTTTTCTTGAAGTAGAGAACACATTTTAGAAAGACACCCAATCTTTATGTAAAGACATCAAGTGATGGCAAATTCACCACAATCCTAAGAAATTTGTTCCAATAGTTAATGATCCTTACTGTGAAAAGTGTGTATCTCATTTTCCTAGGGTGGTGATGAATTTGTTCTCACATATGATGGAAGTTTAATCATTCTGTACCTGTTCTGTAGGTAAAGAGATTATGTAGGGCCAGATTGGGATTAGGCCCCTAAACACCTTTTAGTATCTGGTCCTTCGTTGTCCAGGTTTTCTTCATCTGACAACTTTCCCCAGAAGTAAATTGGCCCACACATTTATATTTTAAAATAAATGTGCATTATTTCAAAGTATCTTTTTGTGGTTTTAAAACATTCCCTAAATCAGGAGAGGGAAGGCTTATTTATAACCTGCTTAAAATTTTATTTGACCTGAGCAATATAGCACTCATCAGGGTGTGTGTTAATAGCGAAAAAGGTGCATGCTCCTTATTGAATGATGGCTGTCAGCTCACAGGCAGAAATGGTACTTGACTTCTATAAAGCAACATTCCCTATTTTTATGATTTCTTAATTTTCATCTGCAGCTTAACAAGAGAAACCTAACACCTAGAAAAACAATGAATAAGACTACCTTGTACTTCTACTGTGGAAAAAATAAATGACCCAGTCTATAAGATATCTCTCAGCATCTACTGTACTTCTGTGGATGAAAAGGGACTGACATTTTTTATTTGGATTAATTCCAGATGAACAAACATTGATACATGTATCCCTCCTTTCGGTCTGACTGGGTTCACTCCAGTCTTGTGATTAAAATATCATACACTCAAGTGCAATTAAGTTGTCAAGGAGTACAGTGGCAAACATAAGATTTGTTGCTGCTTCATTACTTCATGTAATTCTTAAGATGTCTGTTGGTTTAAATACAGGTGTTTGTAGTTATCAATCACCTTGGAAAAAATCCTTTAGCTTCTTTCCCTCCAAGCAAACTTTCACTGTTTTGTTGATGGGATGAACCCATCCGCCTGGAGCCATTGGTTATAAGCACATGTAATTCAGGAAGAAACATTTCCTGTTGTCTTTGTGAGAGTATTGAAATTATAATGTTTTACACTGGATGGATTTATGGGCAGGTGAGCGAGGTGAACTAATAGGTTCCTGGTGGAAATAGCTAGGATTGTAAGAAAGTGTGTAACAGCTTATTTTTCTGGTTCTCATATGTTTTATAGTTGTGTGGTTCTTTATGTATTTCCTTTTCCCTGTTCCTTTGGGATCTCTACCCTACCTTAAAGCATTTTGGAGCTATAATACTCTAATAAGTAGAGTTGGGTCCAAAGCTAAACCCTAGATCTATTCTTGAATCTGTGAACTTGATCCAAGCTTTGAGTCTGGCTCTCATGTCTCTTCTGAGCTGAACCAAAATCCCAGACATGAAAACTTTCAAGCCAAGGAGAAGTTCAGATTTGGCTTCAGATCTGAACATTGTAGGTTGGATTTCTCTACTTAAAAGTTTGTTTATTTTGATCCAGAATTTAAATTGGGAATCAGGATTCAATTAGACAGAATTTTAAGCATATTCCTTAAATATCAAATATTAAAAAATAAAGAATGCAACACTGGCTCAATTGAAAAAAAGAATCATCCAGTGGTTAGAACAATAGTCTGGGACTCAGGAGACCTGGGTTTATTTCCCTACTCCAACACAGACTTCTTGTGTGAGCTTGGGTAAGCCAGGTAGTCTCTTGGTACCTCAGTTCCTCATCTGTAAAATGGGGATAATAGCACTTTTGTACCTAACAGGAGTGTTGTGAGGATAAATACATTAAAGATTGAGAGATGCTCAGATACCATGGTAATAGGGGCCATATAAGAACCTTAAATAGATAGAATGAAGTCAATGGGAGCATTGCCATAATTTCACTGGAGCCAGAATTTTACCTATATAATTTAATTTTTAAAAGAAAGTTGTATGGTCATCTTCTAGGTCTTTGTATTCCTAGATCATGTGTAAAAATTCATACCTAATTGATCTTCAGAAAGCTAAACTCTTATGAACTTATTGAACACATCCCTGGTAATGCATTTTATAATGTTCCCAATCTACTGGTGCAATCATTTCTTCATATACCAGCAGTTATGGTCTTTGTGGGGTTCTACTCTACTGACATGGGGATCAGTAGAAACCTGTAGCCTATTGTTCCCACTGGATTTCATATGCTGAGCCTCCCAGGTACACCTAACTAAAGAGATGTTTGGCTGGTATATGGGTATGTGTCAGGTTCACAGGATACCTGTAGAGTCTTGATAATTTCAAGCCATTGACAGACCACAAACCACTTATACCATTGTATAAACAGCAAAGACCTAAATAAGCTAGCTTTTAGTTGCCAAAGGTTGTTCATGTATTCAGTGAGATTTAAATCTATTGCTGTCTGCTCAGGAGTGAAGTTGCTACTGGTGGCTGACACTCTGTGGGCTTTGTTTGTCACCTAGTTTCTCCAAGGTTTGGGAAAATATAGAAACACACCTGGGTACTATTTGGAGTGTTTGGCCATTCTCCCCACAGAAATGGGAATGGATTAAAATAGTCACTAGTGTTGATATACATCTGCAACCAGTATTCAAGTGTATAAAATCTGATCGTTCCATTTACTTATCAGGGTCCCATATCCAGCTTGTTCTTTTTAATCAATGAGAGGGGAACTCTCTGAAGCTTAAAGTGATTTATGGTAATTGTACTGTAGTCCCACAGCCCTTGTGGGATGACATACTAAAAATGGGTATTTAGGGAACTCCAAGGCTTCATGAGATGCCAGGAGGAAACCTAGATGTTGATCTGCTGGCTCAGCAAAGGAGAGGGCCTAAAATGCCCCTTCGAATTGTACACTGATGTTTTGTAAAACGACTAGATAGATGGAACTCAAAGAGCCTCTAGTACATACAGCAGTTTTTGATCGGTCTTCTGAAAGAATGACATTAGACTTGTGTGACGTGATTGGATAAATAGGAATTTGGAAGCCATTGATTATTTTTCCTAAATCTATGGAAATTCTACTTCTTGCTAGACCCACAAGTCGATGGATCATAGAAAAGTTAAAAGGCATCTTCCCTCCTTTAAGCATTTAAGAAGAAATAGTCACTGACAGTAGGCCACAGTTTGCCATCTCTAAGTTCTAAACTTTTGGGGTGCAATATGACTTCAAGCCCATACAACCGACAAGAAAATAGAGTGGCAGGGACAGAAGTATTGGCTGCTAAGACAAATCTGCAACAAAAATATCACATGCTCTAGCTCTGTGAATGAAAGGCACCCCTTAAGTAAGTGACTGGAATTAGCCCAAATCTCCATTACTTTGGGTCAACAGAGAAGAATAAGACTGCCAAATTTACAGGTAAGTCTTCAGTGCTTGTGGGCCTGACTTAAAAGATGGGAAGCTGAAATAGGCCAAATCTAAGAAGGTTCAGGCTTTCTTCTTTAATCACTGGAATATAACCAGAAGACCCCGTACCAAGTGAGGAAAAATACTGGACAACGTCAGTTGTTGTCACTGCACACTGAACTCCTACGTAAAACTGATTAAGGTATTATGTACTGAAGAAACACTTGGAATATTCAGCAGGTTACAGACATGGTTTAGACAGACAAAACAGTGGGGAAAGGTGTAGGGGATCTATATGGCACTTTCATCAAAACTGTAGCAGAGTGCCAGGCAGTAGTAGGTCTGGGGAAGGTTCTAGGGCAAAAGCTCTACAGTGTAGAAGAGACAGAGTAGTTTCAGGGATAATACTGCTTTCTTTCTTTCAATAAGTTCCGTGTTCAGTGTTACATGAAGCAATTATTTCTGTAATTCTTCACCACCATTGCATGATAGTCCCCAGGCAGGGGACAGCCACAATCTTTCCCTATAAATTCATATGCAATTTATGAAAGTCCGATCTGGATCCATGCCCCAAAGTTCAGGGAAGTGTTTGGTTCAGGGACTCCTCTGTAAATGTAGCTTCTATTTCATGTAGGAATCTGCTCTGAAAATTATATGGCTTACAGCACCCTGTAAACTGAAACCTTTTTTTTAGTGCTGACCTAACTGAATTTCTATGTAAACGTCTGTCAGTGATATGAGAAAAACAAGAGGATTAACTATCTAGTAGCTATCTATTATTAATAATAAAAATGAACTGCAAGTTTTCCCAGGAATAAAAACACCTATGGAAGTTCATAGACTCAAACTTCAGGATCTTGGATTCTAAAGAAAGAATGATTAAAAGATTAATGTCCTGTTTGGAACATCTAATCTCTTTTCCCCTTTTGAAAATGCTGCTGTGAGAGGACATCATTTCCATGAAAGGAAAAAACAGCTGTATTGGAATTAAAGTATTTTATGTTGTTTTAATTGCTTCAGTATAGTTTATTTATCACAAACTAATTTGTACCTCAACAGCCCTCTTCTTCCTGTAACTCTATAGTGCTTTCATTATCCGACAGATTCAAATAACAGCCTTTTTCCCTTTCTATTAATGTCAAAAATTGTGTCACAATAGGTAGATCACGGTGAAAGAATAAGGCACAACAGCCCAGCAGAGAGAAATAGGGTCCTTTCTTTACATAATGGAAAACTGATTCGAAAGCTGTCTAGTGCACATCAAAATGTCTTCCACAAAATTGATTCTTTCTACTTTCTAAATCGTACAGAACTAAAGGGTTTGGGATTCTTTTTTTTTTCCTCATTTTTTTACAGTGTCCAGGCTAGTTACATAGAATGTTTTATAATGGTGATCAAATCTGATGCCCAGAAAAGGCTGTGGGAATTGAGGCCCATGAAATCTTGTTTCAACTGCTTTTATATTTGCTGTCGGAGATGGATATCATTCTCCAAAGGAGAAGGGCGTTACTTTGGCTCCAAGTGCATTGCAGATCCCTCCCTTGTGTGCCTGTCTCAGGAAGAGCAGGCATAATTGTGTAGCCTGGTCTGCAAGTAGTTATCAGTAAAACTGTTTATTGGTCATCATTCTTTGCTCAGAAGTACCACACACTGGGAGCCCATAAAACCAGGAAAAAGGTCCTCAAGAGGGACAAGAGAAGTAGAATTTGCCTAAAAATCTCTTTCTATGATGCACTTTAATTACAAAATGAGTTAGTGGAGCTTTAGCTCACTTTCCCATGGCACTTTCCTAGCATCCCAAGGAAAAGAAGTAAAGACAAAAGGGCAACAGTTTCAAAGGAGGAAGATGTTAGACAGAGAGTGAGCGAGAGAGACAGCTCAGATTATCACTGTTAAACAACAGTCAGCACTAGAAATTAGGAGAAAGAAATAAAAATGGAAAGAAGAGAGGTGGATGGATTATTTGCATTATTTAGGGCCATGTTATTCGTGTTGAGAAGTACTTTATTCTGTGAATAGTCCCACTGAAATCTTTAGGGCTGTTAGTGGAGTGAGGTACCACTTGCTGTAAGTAAGGGAAGCAGCATCTGGCTTTTAGTGTTTACTTTTTGATGGTTTGCAATAAAAAGAAATGATCTTAATGCACTGATCATTTCCTTTCAAAAGCCAATATGCCATAAAAAGTGATAGTATTTTTATCTACCCTTAAATATTTCACCATTTTATTTTTTCATAAAGCACAGCATCCCTTTCACTGCCTTTGCCATGTGTAATGCATTTGTAATTCCTTTTTTAAAAATTTGCATTTGATGCTTTTTGCAAACCTGCAAACAAAAAAATAAAAAGGCTTTAAAACCATTTTTCAAAAAAACATAGTACAGGAGACTCTCAGCCATAACAGTGCATGCTTCTGAACCAATTCACATACATACCCTTGCTGCTAGAACTTCAGAACAAAGATGGTGGAAATGCTGAGGGTTAGATAAAATATCAGGATAGGGATTTCTCTGGCAAACATAGTGGAAGCTATATACAAGATTTGTCTTCTGAGTTGGGAATGTTTACATTCAGAAAACTGCTGATCTAATTAATCTGTGGTCACTGTCAACAGAACATAGACCAAATTGTCACTGTGTGAACCCAGGCAAAGGAAACAGTCAGATAACCTTGAAGAAAGCTGTCTGTCCCAGATGGGTGGTCTTTCCTGTTGTCACTTGGTTAGCCCCCTTTGTTTACATCACTTAGTTATGTCTTCCATTAGAGCAGGGTTTCAGAGGCAGGACTGATTGGTGTGTTTTCTTAGTTTTGTAGCCATTCATCATGTTTTAAACATTGATTCTGCAGTGAGATTCCTGTATTGCTGAAACTTTGTTGCTGAAGTCAATGGGGATAATTATCTGCATAAGTAAGGCTAGCAGGATTTGGCTCTTTATAACAAGTTTCTTTACAAGCTTCTTTTCTTTTCTTGTCTTCACCTTTAAGTTCCTCCCCAATTTAAGGCAAACTTTTCAAAAAGAGGAGCATCAAATTAGTATTTGAGATTCCTGTACACCTGTATCAAACACTTTCAAAGGAATCAAAGGAAAGGAAATTTGCCTACTCCATATTATTAGGATAACGATCCAGGCCCAGTTATTTAAAGTGGCAAAGAAAGCAACAATAATCAGAGGAAAGGGAGATATTCCTGCAATAGTTCAAACAGGATTATTTTGCTTTGTCAACCAGTCCCTGTTTATTCATATCCACTGCATTCAATTTAAATGTGTATCACTGAATTGATAATCTTGGTCTAGTCCCATGATGTAGTGTTTCTACACTGATAAAATGCATGTTGTCAGGTGAATGATTTTGCTTCTTTGTGAACTAAATTGAAGTCCCAAAGCTGCTCTCTGGAGTGTGATTTCTTCAGGTTAGCAAGCAGCCAGCATATTCTCTTGACATTTGATTCATTCATCAATTTCTGTGTTTTTATATATAATAAAACGTTTACATGTATTATTTTTCTAGGAGTATATAGAAAATTGGCAGCTTCTGAAACTCCCACCCTCCAGGGCATGAAGCCCCAGAGGGATGGGTGGTTTTCTGCATCTGGAAATGATACTCATAACTGAAAAATTGAGAAATTTTGTTGCATGTTTTAATGACAAAACACCCCTTTGATGAGTTTTTAATAATAGTTAACGTAAAACTGGAAATCCTTTGATTAATACTGATTTGAAATACCTTCCAAAGGACCAGCAAACCAGTAGGGAATAGTACACCATGTCATAACAGGGAACTGCTGGGCTTACATTTTAAAAAGTATAGGGAGAAATCAGCAATGAAGCGGGAGAAGTAGAAATGGCCAACGCTTTTCAATTTTTTTAATTTTAAAAATGGTCTTTTTTAATTTAAAAAAATTGAGAATAACAGTTGAATTAAAAAAAAATTGTGTACAAAGTTTTTCACTAGTTTTTAGCTATATTTTTTATCAAGGCCACTTTCAAAATGTCTCATTTAACCAAGAGCCAGTTTTTGATAAACAAAAAATTGTGAATTTTTGTTTGCTAAAATGGATCTGGGGCACGTGCAGGATTCTGTGCTCCCTGCCTGGGGCCCTGGGAGCTGGGGGAGCATGTGCCCTCCCTATTGGGACCCTGGAAGAGCTCTGTGTCTCCCTGCAGATTACTGGGGGGGGGGGCTGTGCCCCTGCTTGCCCCCCAGTGCATGCCCCTGAATGGATCCCATCTTAAATCCTGTGAAAGGGAAACAACTTTAGAACATTTTACAATTTTTTTTAAATGAATTTTTGACCCACTCTCAGGAAAAGATGTTAGAGATTGGGTTGAGGCATATGATAGGTTGGAGATTTGCACATGAGGTTAGGTTAGCACTGCAGGGTTGAAGCTAGCTGAACTTGGATAAGTATTTGGGTCAGTTCAAATTTTGGATAACAGCCTATGTTTGGTGGTCATTTTGTCTGAACTAGTTCGCTTGTCCCTAACTTCCTTATTTATAAGGAACAAATGAGTACATTACCTTTGATGCATGGTGGTAGAGTCATTGTGTAATCACTCTTGTTGATAAATGGATTTTAAAATTTAAATGAAAAAGCAATAAATAAGAGCTGAATGTTTGAGAATTCAAATAAATAATTTGTCAAGAAAGTATAACCATGTGTCAGCCGTAGCTCTGTTAGTATTTTCTCAGCCACTAGGGAAGTTGACCACACTGCTAAAACCAAATAAGGCATATACCTTTCAGGCTCCTGACGAAAATGAGTGAGAAGATGAACATTTACACAAAGGGCAAGTGCTTTACACAGCAAGCGCTTTACACAGCGCTTCATTGTGATTGTGATCCATCTTGTAGAGTCTCTTCAGCACACTCTGAATATTCAATAGAAACCATAAATAGAAATAATAGTGCAGAGCTATTTAGCTTTGGACATTTTTAGCAAAATATTTACTCTAATTGTCTCGCCTGGCTCATTGAAATGATGTAGGTGTTTGAAGACATAGCGATAATGTATTGTGGATTCTTTGCCAGTTAGACCATTAAGATTTTCAAAAGCAGTGTTGTGAGATAATGGATGGTTCAAGAAAGTGGTTAATTGGAAGCATACAAAGTGGGAAAATTAAAAAGATGTTGGTATCTAACGAGGGATTTAAAGTTTTTAAGGTCAGGGCAGTGTTTTTTTAAAACTTAAGGCATAACATCTGAATAAGGTTAGGCTGCATCCTACTTCTAAATTCACATAGTAAATCTCTGAGATCATTATATATGGGCATCACCCTGATCTTACAAATAATTACATCACTTTCAAATTTGCCATTTCCAAACACTAGCAAAACCATTATTTTTCATGATCTGTTATTCTGATGAAAATGGAATATCTCCGAGTCCTAGCCTAAACCCACACACAGGAAAGTGTTTTCAATTTCTTGGCCCTTAAAAAAAATTAAATAGAGTAAGGAAAATGTATTTTATGGAAAACCCTGATGTAGCCTAAATGGAATTTGGGGATTATCCATTGGTTAACTGTTAACAGAGCCGTGGTCTCAAAGGGCTCAGCCTCCAAATCAATTACAGTGTCCGGATTATTATTACAGTGAGAGATCTGATGAGCACAGGAGGGAAAGACTAAACTAATCGTGTTTTCTTTTATTCATAATCTTGCTGAGCAAAGAAACCACCCAACAAACAGTGCAATATTACAGAAGATAAAGAGAGAGTGCAAAATGTCCAGCATTAGCACTTGCGTCATGCACATCTCCTGATGGGGAACCCTGGAGGAGGTAGGATTATCATCAGGTCACCTTCAGCCTGGTGTATTCCAATGCATCCCTCAGTTTATAGGCTGGATAACCCCTTTTATAATAGGTTACAATGGCGCCCACTATAGTTTATGAATATTCATGAGGGGTTCATACCCTTTCCCTTTCTGGATTTCTGTGTTCTACTAATACCGTGGTTCTGATCTCCCATAGGTTCACTAGCTATTTTCATTTGACTCACTAGCATTTACATCAACTGGTTACTGTGGCATTTTGTGATCGAACATCTGTGAAATCTGCTTAAGAATCTTAAGAATCACCCAAAATATCAATAACTTGTGTTTTGTAGTTTCTGATCGCACTGCTCAGCACTTTACTCTACTTGTTTACTGCAGCATTTATCTTGTGAAATAGGGTCACTGATCAGTTAGCTACTCATATCAAGCCAACTGTAGGCATTGGCCTTGATTTATCTGTCTAAGCTAAGATTCTTACAGGCTGTAGGCCTGTAGGCGCTTGCATTTCTGCCTTAATCAATATCTGTATGCATCCCTACAATATCACAAACTACACTGAGGTGCTATTCTAGTTTCTTAGTCATGGCTATACATAAGTAGCTTAAAAAAATCACAAACATCCTTATATATCAGACATATTGGAATAGTTCTACTGGAAAAACTCCAACTGATCTGTAAATACATAGTATATTTATAATTTATACGTTGATTTAATAAGGAAATGATGGACATGTCTAATGGAGGAAGAATGATGTTGTGGTAAATGTATGGGGCTGGGACTTCAGATAGCTAAGTTAAATTCCTGTCTCTGTCACAAACTTCTTGTGTGATATTGGCCAAATCATTTAACCACTCTGTGTCTCAGTTCCCAACCTTCTGCTTGTATGTTCTTCCCCCTTTCTCTCAACTTTTGTCTCTCTATTTAGTTAGAAAGTGAGCTCTTCAGGGCAGGGATTGTACAGCAGCTGGCATAATGATCTCCTGATATTGGTTGGGCCCTAAGCATAGAAATAATGAGTGTTAATGCAAAACAAAGGCAGCTCAATACACAGTTACGGCAATGTGCATTTTGGGACAATTGAACATTGTGAATTTTCTTCATAGATCAAAATTACACAAAAGCCAATGCTATATACTTCCGTGTTGATTCATTGTAAAAATTCTTTGTAATCCATGTCCCTAAATATTCTTTTTTACGTTGTGCATCTTTTCTGTTTGTTTCTATGAGTAATGAATGCAAAATGGGGTGGTATAGAGATATCAGTTTTACTGTGAACATAGGCTGGCTGCATCATTCATGAGTGGAGAAATCTAGTCATTTCCTTTCTCAGTTAGCTATTCTGATAATTGTCCCTAGCCACTGGAGATGAAGAAATCCAAATGGAAATACCCCGAGCTGATTCAGATGTTCCTCCTCATACTGAACCTGGAGGGTCATTTTAGACAGCTGTTTCTTCACTCCAAAGCCCTTATCTGCATAATCCTCAGTTCTCTCCCCTGTAATATTCAACATCTGTATGAAGCCATTGGCTGAACTGGCAAGATAACATGGGCTAAAATGCCAGCTGTCCATGGCTCATGGTTGACACTCAGATGTACATCGTCTTTACATCAAAAGCATGCAACATAATCTCACGGCTCTCTCAATGCGTAGCTGAAGTCAGTGACTGGATAAAAAGTGACTGGCGAAGGCTGAACCCAGGCAAGACTAAAGTGATGCTGGTAGGATGGGGGAAGTGCTTTGAAGAACTTGCATCCTCTTTAATATTCACCACTATCAAAGACACCTGCCCTCAGATGATGTCTGGGGTCCTTTTAGATTCCTCAATGCTATCAAATATTCAACGTGCCTACTCCCAGTTGCATTGGCCAGAAAACTGTGTCTGTTCTGTCAGTGATTCACAAATTCATCACCTCCAGCCTTAACTATTGCAATTTATAATTTCTAGGAATGAAGCCACACAACCTGAAAGAGCTGCTACTGGTACTGAAAGTAGCCTGTCTGTTCAGTAAAATGTTACTGTAGCTGCATTGCTATGATGCTTTACTTTACTCTTTGCACTGACTACCCATTCAATAGAGAGTGAAGTTCAAGGTATCTGTCCTTGCATTCTAAATCCTTCTTGGGATTCACCCTAGCTATCGAAGAAATCAGCTCTCTCTTCATAGGCATGGCCCCCCAAGACATCAGTGTACAAGTAGAATAATGACACTATCTACTATTGGGAGTTCAGGACCCAAAATTTTCATTGGAGCTGGCCCTAGATTAGAGAACTCACTCTGAGAGTGATCATGATCGCAGGCTGTGCCATCTTTGGAACACAATGCAAGGCTCATCTCTTCAACTTAGCTTTCCCTCAATGCATCTATCAAACATACACATATAGCCTAACAAGCCAAAAAATCTGCACGTTAGGAAGAGAGAGAGAGAGATGTATTGTTATTTTTATTTTTAAATACTTTCAGGTGTTACAAAGCTGTGGGGGGCCATATAAGTGCCCAAACAGACAGACAGATAACAGGAAAACTTATATGATCACTCTTTTTATTGGGACAGTTTCTGAGTAGCCAATATTTTCAAAGCTGAGTGCCTAAAGTTAATGACTTACATCCACCTGGTAGTTAATGAGAACTGTGAATTCTCAGCACCTCTGAAAATTGCTTTTACATAGGAACCTAAATATGGTTTAAGGTGCCTACTTTTAGGCATCCAACTTTGAAAAATGTTGGCCAGAATCTCTACATATTGTTTTTTCTAGGCAAAAAGTGGTTAGTTATTTTTAATATTATTGTTATGTGCTATATAGATTTATATATATAACCATTGAATTGATTGCACTATATCCATGCAAAGAATTGAATTGCCTAAATTCCATGCGTAGGCTTCTTTGTGAAAGATACTGTATCTCCCTCATAAGAAACATATTATGCCTGGTCAAGTATTTCTCTCCACGGGAGGATTAGAACTACAGAACTATGGGGCTTTCATTTATCAGAGGCACTTAATTTATCACCTGGGTTTTATTAAAAAAAAGAGATATCTGTTCTGTTTAGACAGCCACTGTCCACTGGATTTAAGAGATTATAGTTTACTTTAGAAAAGTGTTATTGTGAGATATGATAGGAATAGCATGACATCATTCCTGGCAATGTAGTATCAGCGAGTGAAAGAAAAAACATGCAGACAGCTTTCTGGTAAATGGAAAAATCTCTGTTCTCTCAGACTGTAAGATGCTATAAGGTGGTATATGTCAGGATCCCAGCCTAGAAATCAGAATAGACACCAGAGCAATAAATTCCTCAAAGAACACCATTCTGAGAATGTATGAATGTTTTGAAATGTAGGAGCAAGTTTGAATTTAGGGTAGATTAATGAAAGGCTGTTAAAGTTAGATATATTATGCTACTTACCGGAAAGAAGAGACTCTCCAACTTTTGCTTTGTACCTTAATATATATGTATATATGTTTGCATGCATGTGTGTATATACATAGTGTGTGTATAAAAATATAATACACATACCATATAAGTTCTCAAAATAATAAGTGTTTCATAGGTCTTGTCCTAGCCCTTTGTGCAGGGATGTGTGTGTTAGTTAATCATATTCATATTCTTCTAGAAATCAACCCAACATTTCATAAAATGTTTGTCTTTTTAATTTATTTGACATGTTAGCTTATCTGGACTACCTAATATGACTCTAGTTACAGCTAAACACATTCAGTGTTAATTAGACTCTCGACCAGTCAATGACATTGAATTTCTTTTGCTTACTTCCATTGTTTGCACTTAATTTTCTTACGACTTATGTTTTTTTGTTGTCTTTAAAATGATTCAGATTAATTCAAACACATGCAGTGCTGCTGAGCTCCTGGATTTAAGTTAGAATGATTTTCTCTACTTTGGTAGTTTAAGAATCTCCTTAAGGGCTAGGCTGTACTTGAGAAGCCTTTGCTAGGATATTGTGGTATTGAGGGAAGGAACCAGGTCCTATGGTGAGGGCTGGAGGTGCAGAGAGCAGAGTTCTTCCAGGGCTGCTGGGCAGCTATAACACCCTTTAAAAGATTGGAGTGTGTAGGACTGGTCATGCACTATTATACTAGCTGGTGTCTTACCGTATTTACACTCTGCCCCCAAAGAGTTGACAGTCTATGTAGACAAGTGTGGAAGGGGAAAGGGAGGCACAGGGAGGTAAAGTGATTTGCCTAAGATCACACAGCAGGTCCGTGGCAGATCTTGTAGAGCGGTAGCGTCTTGAATCCCACTCCAATGCCCTATTCACACGATCAAACTGCCTTCATAGTGTAGAGCTAATGATTGAGCATGTGTACATGTAAATACCTGAGGAGATGGCCAGGTTTCACATAAATAAGGTGGGGGGAGAGAAAGAAAATGAAACTTGGCCACTTACTCAGGTATTCATATGAATACAGTGATGCATTATCTCCAGCCAATGGGGCCCCGTTGCAGTCTCTAAGTGCTGCTGCATACAACTAATAAATACAATTTTACAGTAATATCAGTTAACTGCTCTACCAAACCATAAATTGCACATGGCTTAAATAGTGTTAAACATTTATCACTACAATCACCCCAGATTTCATCAGTCTTTGATAACAACCTTTAGAACACCCCTTGGATTAATTTATATATTGATTTATTTTCTGCCAATTTTTGTGACATTCTTTTTGTTGTATCAGTTAACTGCCAGGATGTCTTTCCAGGCACAGTATACTACACTAACATAAAATAATAATAAAGAAGAAAAACATTTCAAGACTCTAACAAGTTATAACTGAGCACAGATATAAACCATATGTGCAAGTGATGAACATATATTATAGATACAGACCTGTCACCACCCTTCAAAATCACAGTCTAAAATGTCTTCACCTGTGACCAGTTTGCAATGAACTTGGCTGGAGCATAGAAGATTATGAGGCTGAAAGCTAACTTTGTGTTTTCCTATTGAGTTTTCCTACCAATTTCAACACTGCTTCTGTTTGGTGTGTTTTTTTTTTATTTGTAGGATCTTTAAGCATATTGTCCCCACTCTGTTTTTAAATGTGCACTATATATATGCATACATAAAACAAAAACACACACTGAACAAATACATCTTATAAATAGCTTGCATGCAATTTAAAAATAAGCATAAACTTTAAAGAGAACTTCAGCTTTGGAGAACTGCCTGGTTACTGACACCAGTTCTTAACTCCTGGGTTCAGAACAGTGAACTTCGCTCCACCGTGCATGGGATTTGTTACAAACCAAAAATTCAGGCACTGTCAACCAATGTTTTAGCAACCTGGGCTGATCATTGTGTGAAACTTGCTTATATTTAGAGCGAACTTAGACCAAGTTTTATGCATACCAGTGAATAGATTTACATGGAAACTGTGTGAGATTGTCTACACTACACCACTATTGGACTATGGGTGTGGAAAAGCTGTCCCGTAATTCCCTGGAGTAGATGCTGTGGATGCGTACTAAAAGGTTCCTTGTTCACATTAATGCAGTCCTCTAGGATAATTACATTAGTGCAGGTGAAGAACCTTTTAGTTCACACCCAAGAGAGTTACACTGCAGCACTTTGGTGCGCACTGCTAATCTTACCCCCATAGTCCGAACTGTGGGACAGTGTAGACAAGCCCTCCATCATCGAATGCTGTTTTAGCCCAAAGCTAGGAAACAAAAAAGATTTCAGCTGAATTGCACTTTGAACATTGGAGTTTGGTCAAGTTTGATCAGTTTGGGATACATCTAAGAAGAACTGGTTGTAAGTAGATGAATATGAGGTGATGGGTTAAAGAAAATGTTGAGAAACCCTAGATAAAAAAGTTGATAAAGCATCAGTTTTTTTACACTTATGTCTGTAATTTGCATTCAGACCAGGCCAGGAACAATGATCAGTTGTTATCGCATGTGAATGGATTGATAGTCTCAGTCTAGTTCTTCATGAGCAGATAGCTGTATAACAAAACAAACAAAAAATCCAGAAAAATTGCAATAATTGGCACTGTTCTTGGCTATCTTATTAAGGGGTCAAGGACTGCGTGCACATAGATGCTGAACTACCCTTATTACCACTAGATCATTCTAGGAAGGGCTGAGGAGCATATGGACGCTTGTACAGTTATAACCCATGCTGAGCATGCTCTGTGGAGAAACAGAACACTTCAGCCTACATAGCTATCAGTCCAATCCTTCTGTCAACAGTACATTTGCTAACTTGTTTAATGAAGAGGTAAGCAATTGAAGAGCAGCAAAGGAAGTAAGTAAAGTACATGAAAGAAACATATGAGCTAGCTATATATTTGGTTCTTTTGTTCTTTGAGGAGCATGGACAAAAGCCATCTTCACATGACTAGCCACTGCGCAATCTACATTGTACAGATTAGTGACAGTGTGCAAATGGTTTTACTGGTTGTGTGTGCTGGTCATTGGCCATAATTGTGAGTGGTTTCAAAACTAACACTTTTTTGTTCAGATTGAGGGGGAAGGGGAAAGTAATATTCATCTAATGAAGAAAGTATTCTGTAGGGTGAGGAACATATCATTGGTAGCATAGATCTACTTATTATTTCATTATGTCTTAAGTGCTGGCAATGCATTCAGGGCTGTACAAGACATTGCTAAGAAGCTAAAAAAGCTGATATATATTTTGATTCAGATTTAGGGATGGGACAATTGGTTTTACATGAACTATCATACAACACTCAGACTGAGCCCCACACTTGAAAAAAAGTGGAGCTAAGTCAAAGCTCAGTCTCATTACGGGTAGTAAAAGTCACAGTCCCCTGGATTGCAGCGTACAAATAGGTTAGAAACCATTACCACAGGGGATATTAGTATAATGATAGTTTCACAGTAGAGGATAGATTCTTAGATCAGTCCAATGTAACAGCATCATCACAAGTTATTTTTCCTCTTGCAAGATATTTAAGGCAAAATAATTTACCCGGAAAATGCTAGAGATGCAAAACCAATACCGGGAAGCTAACATGTTTTGGAATTGTAAGGAATTGTCATAGGAAGGTACTAGAATTTTTTATATTAATAAAATAGTTACCGTGCATTATATCATTACACCAAATTCAGTCATTTTAGGGCATGCCTTGAATTACAGGTGTTTTGTACCTTTATATAAACGTGTCGTTTTAGAAAGCTGCTTTTATGGACTAATGGTGAAGGAACTAATATTGGCAATGGAAGGACACAGTCTTCTGCAGTAGTGATTTGGTAAATCATGACTGGGTGTTATAGCTTGAACAACACTATTTACTGTAAAGAAAATAGACCAGAAATGCTCTCCATAATTTGGGAGAAAGCAATCAAGTATATTACTAACATAACAAGGCTGAGTCACTTCACTGGGTTATTTTTCCAGGCCTCTGCATTGGAATAGGATTGAAATTGGGATTTAGGGTTTGTTGGGTTTTTTTTTTTTTCTTCTCTCCCCCTGCTCTGTGTTTCTTTCAATCATATGTGACGACTCCTGCTTTTATATTGAGATTTTCTATATCATCTTGAGGTCATATTGTTCCCATAAAATAAACTTGTATAATTGTGATAGGGTTCAACTTTTTAACAACCAACAACACTAAGCTGTCAGGAAGGAATTGAACCTAGGACATCTGTACTGAAAAGAGAAGTGTCTACTGGTTGAGTAGTTCTTTAGGTGGCCTTTGAAACAAACTCATTATCTTATGTAGACTGACCACTAAATGGGGACAAAGACCAACCCTGTGTGGTGGTAATGTGGTTTATGAAACCTAGCGGCTTAAGTTACTGGAACTCTCTCAGTGTGGTCCTTAATACTTTGTTTTATATATGTTGTGTCTGTTACATGAATTATTATATTGATCTTTACTAAATTCATTACTCAGTTTAATATTCAATGATTGTCCTCAGAGTGTCTGGGTCCCATGAGGGTGGACCCCTAGGCAAATTAAAGCTGTGTCCTCTGTTGATGGTAATGCAAGCATCATCACAGAGTCCTGGTGCCAACATATGTACTATATCAAAGAAGCTACTAATTGCAATTAAAAATATCAGTAAATAAATCGGTTAGTTAACTTGGTTCCAGGCTGTAGTTAAAGCCAGCTCTACTCAGTGTAGAGCTCTATGAGTTCACAGAGCGAGGAATGTCTGCTTTTGGATGAAATTTTGTAAACTGTCAAAGGCCTCTGAAACTTTGGGGATGGTTAAATGTTTTAAACAGAAATATTTCATATTTAAACAGAAACATTCTGGTGGTTGTTAAACCATCATTAGAAGAGGGTGGAAGCTGGTTTACAAGCTCTGATGTTGGACCTCTGCACTGTGGGTGGTAGAAATGAAACCACTTTTAGCCAGTAAAATGTAATGAATGTCAAATATACTGTAGATAATTGTTTATATATATGGCAAGAGTTGCTTCTCACCATGTGAACCATCAGGACACAGCCTGGAGGAAAATGAGTGATGCTTTTTAAAAAATTATTTTAGCAGACTGGAAAAGTAAAGACCTGAATCTGCTGACATTCCCATTGTTTTTTCTCCCTCTGGTGAGGCATAGATTCTTCTTGCCCAGATAGCACATGCTGGGAGACTTCTTTTCTAAAACCATGAGGGGAAAGAAGGAAAAGATTCTTGATGGACCCACACATGATCCATTGCATAACCCCCCCCCCCCCCCAAATCTCCAGTTCATGAGGAAACAAAAATACATGCTGTGAGATAGCAATTCTGAGCACCCCTCTGAGGTCCCACCTTAGATATAATCGTTTACTGTGGAATGTATGGTTTCACTTAAAAATAAATAGTTTAGCCTTCCTGATAGAAGACCTTCTTAATGTGAGTCAGTTCAGAGTTGTTTTCTTGAGGTTGCAGGAAGGTAAAATGAAGGGATAGCCCTGACTAGTGTGTACTCACCCCATTCATCTCAGTAGGATGTTAACTCTGAAGCCCAACAATGATTATAAATTTCAACATTAATCATTCCTGGTTGAGACAAGTATCATTAAGCATCCCGCTAATGTGCTTTAGCCAGTCTGGTACACTTGAATGTCTTCACCACACATTAAGCAGTGGGGGCTGTCGTCTGACTTGTATGAAAAGGTGTGTGGCTCCTTTACAGCCTCATTAGCCAGAAAGTGACTTGCTGCAGCAGCTTCAGGTCATTGTGGGGTTGTTGTCCATCTTCTCACAAGGTCACCTGGAGAGCAGAGACTTTTATGTCTGTGCCAGTACAGGAAAAGCCCTCTTTTACCAGGACCAGGCAGAGCAACACCCACCCATCCATGGAAGTAATTAAATACCAGGTTTGTCATGATCTGCTATGGGTATTACACATCATTGCTCCTTTCATGGGGATCTCGGAAGGAATTTTTTCCTTCACTACCGGACTGGGCAAGGCGAGGTGCGGTTTTTTCACCTTCCCCACAGCGGGTGGGGCCATAGTTGAGGCTAACATGAAATGGGGATTAGGCAACGATATGGCAACACATTATGTAAGCGTGAGGTGGATGTCTAATGCAGGTACCCTGTAGGGAAGGGACACAGTGATCAGATAAAATGGATTGGTAAAGGATTTAAAGGAGGTATTTTTTAAAGAGCAGTAAAAGTGGTGGTTCGGGGCTGTTATGATTGGTATGGTAGGGAGCCAACCCCATGTCCTTTATAGCTCCCCTTAACCCTTATTCGAGTGGAGGGGAGGTCTCAGCAGCAAGCTAGCTGTGGATCAGGATGGGTAAAAGCAGAGGGCTGACAGCAGCCCCCTGCCCAGTGTATATAAATGATTATGGAATTACCTGCACTGAACAACTTTATCTGCCAGGTACTTTCAGACATTTAGGAGTAAAGTTGTGGCCTAGTTAAATCACAATCAGTGTCTCCGGTTCTTCTTGCCAGACAACGGGGGGTACACACATGTACAACAGAACACTTATTCCTATGGATCATGAACATAAGTGTGTACTGTTGGAAATAGAGAAAACTTATTGAGAGGGAATGGCAGTTCTCTGGGGCAGATGACGCTTTGATAAAGAGGGACTGGTTGATCTCAAGGGGAAAATGAAAGACCTCAGAAGGGCGGGGTGATTTGAGATAAAGGGCTCTGAATCTCACACCTTTGCTTACATGTTTAGCACTTCTGAAGTAGCATGGTCTGTGAATAGCACACTAGATTGGAATTCAGGAGACCCGAGTTCTCTTCCCATTAATGCCAGGAACCTATTGCGTGACCTTGGGCAAGCCATTTCATCTTTCTGTGCCTTTGTTTCCTCTCCCAGATATTGCCTGTCTTATCTACTTAGATTGTAAACTCTTGAACACAGTGATTATCTTTCTACAGTGCCTAGTGCAATGAGAGACTAATCTTGGTGCCTTTCATGATAAATAACATGCTTACCTTTAAGCGTATGACTGATCCTACAGAAGCCAATGTGGCTATTCATGTGCATAAAGTTAAGCACGGACATAAATGTGTGTGGGATTGGAGCCTCAGGGTGAAAAATACCTGGCAGGGTGAAATAAAATGAAAATAGAGTGATTAAGCAGAGTGTCAACCGAGAGCAAAAATAAACTTCCATGGTGAAATAAAAATCAGATCTATTTTAAACCCTCGATAAACGTAGAAGTAATTTTATTAAGTCATTTAGCAGTATTGTCATTAGTATCTTGCTGTAGTTCTTGAAGGACTGCATAAAGTATAAAACAAGATTTAAAAAACATCAGCTTTAAAGAACTTTACTGCACTGTGCAACCATTAGTTCAAGCCTCTCCACATGCCCAAATCTTTCCTGTTCAGGCAGAGTCCTTGCAAATGAAGTCTGTGTAGGGTTGATAATACAGCTTTTAGTTTCCTTTCACGTGCAGTCACTGATTAGTGGTAGGATATTCAGTTCAACACGAGGTTTCCAGTTTTGTTCATTCTAACTCAGACATTAGGTTCAAAAGATAAAATCAAAGGTGACTCTGAAGCATACAGGACAGGTTGCAAGGATGTTCTGTCTGTGGCTTACTTTGCTGTACTCTGCGGTCTGACAAGAATCATCCATATGGGGGCAATTGCTCTTTGTAATTTTGAAAAGATAACCTTCCATTATAGCCAGAATGCTGATCCTGTATATTTTCTTATCTTCCTGGAATAAAAATCCTTTGATAAGCTTTTATCAGCAGAAGTGTCACTGATTCAGTTGTGAGCCTGCTCCAATGTACTGCAGACTGTGACCAATGAGCCCATGAAGTGAGCAGTGTGGAGCAGTCTGTAATGCATGCACAGACCTTACCATGCATGTCAGAGGTGAGAATGAACACTGTGTTGAGAAAGAAGAAATAGATTTTCTGTTCGTGGAATAGGGCATGGAGGCTGAGAGGAGGAAGGGTGAAGGAGAGAGAGAGGGGAATGCTGGGAATTGAGTCTGATTGCAGAACTCTTACTGCAAAGTCTGTGGAACTATCTGTATGAGTAAGTGCTCACCAAAGCAGGTCCAAGTTCCGCCATAGGGTGCTAACAGTGAAATCCAACCCAAGCAACGGGCCAGCATTCTGCCCAGGTTGCACTTAAAACTTTGTTTGGAGGGCTCAGGGGGAACTCCAGTGGTGCTGGTGTGGTCCACCGGTCAGCATGTATTACATGTACCCTTCTGTGGCCGAGCCTCAGAAAATGGGAGCCTGTTGTAATCTCTGTATGATGGCTGTCTTTTGGCCAACACCAAGGATTGAACTGGACACCCGCGGAGCTAAAAGTGTGAGTCTAGTGTGTACCTTGAGCTAAAGAGCAATGCTGTGATTCTTTACCTGGGATCCCATGGACCCATATCTTCTGTGGATTAATCATGTGGCCCAATGGGTTATGTTGACCCTCAGCAGAGGATTGATTTCACCTTTAGTGAATGTAGAGCTGAGATGCACAAGCCAGAAGACAAGAGAAGAAGGTAAATGAAGCAGTGGATTATGTTACATTAAGTGACCAAAAATCTCCTTTCAGTTGTAATAGCATAACACCATCAAAGCTGTGGTGTTGCCTCAATGTGAGTGAGAGAATTTGATCCCATATTTACTAGAATGTTTTGGGGTTTTGTGCCTGGCAAGGAGCAGCTAAAGAAGTGGTGTTTTTCTAAAGAAACAATAACATTAAAAAATTTTTAGTTTGGAGTTTTCAGCGGTTTCTAGTCAAATGTTTTCTGGATGTTTTGGTTTTGTTACAATGTAAACTACATTGGGATCACTTTTCCCAGAACAGAAATGCAGCCAGCTCAGAGATGAAACACTGCAATTTGATTAAAAGGACACAGCACCACTGTGAACCTTATTCTGTGATCCTTAATGAAAAGAAATAGTGCCTCACTTCTTGAGTAGCAGGATTGATTTAAATGCAAATACTCCAGAGGAAGATATTATTCAGAATGAGTAAGGGACAGATGGGGTAGAACAGGGCCCATAGTCTTAACTCTAATCATAATATAAGGCAATATTCCATGCTAAACTACAGTTAGGCTTAGCAGAGTTTGATTTTAATTTTATTATAATTTCAATAGATAATATCAATGTTTATTTTTAAGCATTTTGGTATTTTTTATTTCTCTAAATTTTCACACTTGCACAAAATTATGGTTTTTAAGCTTTTTTATCAATTTTAAATTTTCACAGTTGCAGGAAATTGTGGGGGGCCAGATTAAGGGGGGAGTCAGACAATAATTATTTAATGATAGCAGATGTTGAGATTTAAAAAATTAAGGCTTTATAACAGTTAAATATAAATTTTCAAAACAACTTGTCAAAAGGTACAAAGTAAATGTCCTTAAATCAAATTCTAATAAGTTCTCAAGCAGCATTTTTCTTACTCTGAATAGCGGTATGTTTTAACAATTATTAATGGAAATACTTTTGTCTCCTTCTGCCTGTATGGTGAAATCAACATTTACTGATTTTTACCAATAAAAAATCTAATCCTTCCAAGACTAACTATAAAATAGAAAATTAGCTTGAGAAACACATTATACCTGACATTCACTCAGCTGCTTCCTCAGCAATTATAATTCAAGACCAACCCTTTTGGAAAGGGATAATGGCTGTCTTACATTCCTTTAACAACAAACCTGCAATTTGTGGAGTGAATTCTGGTGGGTGGAATCTCTCTTAATACTTCCTTCCTCCTCCCAAGGTGTTAACATACCTCTGCCTAGATATTTACCTAATGTCTTTATTCCTGAATTTTCTTGTCTCATCTGCTCCTGTTAAATTGTGTTACCTGCCATCCTGTTGGCATTTCCTTTAATTTATTGTGTAATTGAAGGGAAGGCTCCCAGCTTTATGGCTGCTATCAGTCCGCCCCTTTTTTTTCAAAGACAGCTCAATTCCTGAACGCAGGTGTAAGGGTTTATTTCCCTGAACTCAGTTTTCATAGTAAGATTAATGATAAAGAGTCACACTTAGTATGTTTTCTTAGCTAGTTTTCTGACTTGGCACAAGAAAGGGATACAAAGTATTCTATATTCAATTCATTATTATTTAATACTGCAATAGGAACCCATTGGCCCCCATCAGGATTGAGGTACCATTGTCTTGGAAGCTGTACAAATAATGAAAGTATACAGCAGTGGATTGCAAGGCCAGATCTTTTAGAAAAACATCCAATCTTGTTTTAAAAATTGTCAGTGATGGAGAACCACTACAACACTTAGTAAATTGTTTCAGTGATTACTTAATCTTACCATTAGAAATGTACACCTTATTTCCAGTCTGAATTTGTCTAGCTTCAACTTCCATCTAATTGTTTATCTCTTTTTCCAGATCATTTATGAATATGTTGAACAATTCTGGTCCCAGTACAGAGCCTTGGGGGACACTATTATTTAGCTCTCTCCATTCTGAAAACTGACCATTTATACCTACCCTTTGTTTCCTATCTTTTAACCACTTACTGATCCAGGAGAGGACCTTCCCTCTTATCCCATAACAGCTTACTTTCCTTCAGAGCCTTTGGTGAGTGACCTTGCCAAAGGCTTTCTGAAAATCTAAGTAAACTATATACACTGGATTACCCTTGTCTGCATGCTTGTTGAACACTTTCTATAATTCTACTAGATTGGTGAGGCATGATTTTCCTTTACAAAAACCATGTTGACTCTCCCCCAACAAATCATATTAATCTACGAATAGATCCTTGGCTGGGATGTTTTAGTTGGGGTTGGTCCTTCTTTTAGCAAGGGGTTGGACTAGATGACCTCCTGAGGTCCCTTCCAACCCTAATCTTCTATGATTATGTATGTCCGATAATTCTGTTCTTTACTATAGTTTCAACCAATTTGCCTGGTATTGAAGTTAGTACTGGCCTGTAATTGCCGGGATCGCCTATGGAGCCTTTTTTAATATTGGTGTCACATTAGCTATCCTTCAGTCATCTGGTACAGAAGCTGATTTAAATGATTGGTTACATACCACTGTTAGTAGTTCTGCAATTTTACATCTGAGTTCCTTTAGAACTCTTGGATGGATACCATCTAGTCTTAGTGACTTATTACTGTTTAATTTATCACTTTGTTCCAAAATTCTCCTCTAATGACACCTCAGTCTGGGACAATTCCTCAGATTTGTCACCTAAAAAGAATGGCTCATGTTTGGGAATCTCTCTCACATCCTCAGTCATGAAGACCACTGCAAAGAATTCATTTAGTTTCTCCACAATAGCCTTATCTTCCTTAAGTACCTCTTTAGCATCTTGATTGTCCAGTGGCCCCACTGTTTGTTCAGCAAGCTTCCTGCTTCTAATGTACTTAAACAATTTTTTTTTGCTGTTACTTTTAGAGTCTTTGGCTAGCTGTTCTTCAAATTAGTTTTTGGCTTTCCTACTTATATTTTTAAACTTCACTTGCTGGAGTTTAGGCTTCTTTCTATTTTCCTCAAGTGGATTTAACTCCCACTTTTTAAAGGATACCTCTTTGCCTCTAACTACTTCTTTTATTTTTTTGTTTAGCCACAATGCACATTTTGATCCACTTACTATGTTTTTTAATTTGGGATATACATTTAAATTGCGCTTCTATTATGGTGTCTTTAAAAAGTTTCCATGCAGCTTGCAAGGATTTCACTTTTGGCATTGTACCTTTTAATTGCTGTTTAACTAACTTTTGTTCATTGGTGCTCATTTTAGCAGAACTATTTAACTAAATAACCTACAATCCAAAACTGCTTCCCTTCAATGCCTTCCCAGCTGCCAGAAACTCCAACTTCCCCTGTAACTTCCACAATGTAATTTTGAGTTTATGCTTTTTGGAATTCTGCAGCACACTAAAATTAGTGGTAGTATACAATGAATTAAATTGAATATCAAGATAGACAACACAAGAAATATTCTACTGATTTGTATTAGTTGATTTCATGTATAATTCAATAAAACTTCTGTTTTTAAAAATGCACCTGATGCTCTTGCAGAATTTCTTGTCCGTTGCACTGGCTTGCTGCAAAAATTAGGTCAAGTTTGTGGAAGAGGATACTAGAGCCTTGGTCATAATGCACGGTCTTCAAGATAGGTATGTTCTGTCTCAACTTCTAACATTGCATAGCCTCATAATTCATTGAGAGCATATATTATTCATTACTGTACATTTACAGGCCGATCTGAAGAAGGGCTGTGATTTTCAGAAGTTACTAGTGATTTTGAATGACGATGTTTTTAGTGTCCAGTTTGAGACACCTTAAAGTGGCCTGATTTTTAGTGCATGGTTGTTCAGCACTGTCTGAAAATCACTAGTCTCTTCTGAAGATCGTGGCCAAGGCTCTTTCAGAGTTTGCCATAATTCTATTGTGTGGGAAGAAGCATCCAGGATTTGAGCTGGTAGAAGGCAGCCTGGAATTCTCTGCTTGTTCCTTTTGGTACCAGCTTTTATATAGTGATTGTATCTTAATGAGTTAATGATAGAGACTAAAAATATTTTTAAGGGAATTAAAACATCCAATTACAGATGAGTAGGTGATCATTTCAACCATGCACTCTATTTGAAAATGAATCCTTTTTCTCCTTTGCACCTCTTAAGGTTTTGTGGTTTGGTGACAAATATATCTTCTGCTGTTACCACCCATTTTAATAGACATTTTGTGGGCCAGAGAGACCATCATGGGTTAAGTAGCTTAGAACCGAAGGCTGAAAGGAAAGGCATCTATTTTTTTGAGGAGGCATTTGAAAACCCTTTAAAATTATCATGATTATAAATAGAAAGGGTTTCAAAGACATTCAGCTATGCTAAATATTGCATTGGGAGAACAGTGTAGATCTCAGGGTGAGCAGGCAGAGAGAATTAAAACAGGGAAACTAAATCTCTGTGATCTTGATTATTTAGACCTAGGGAATCCAACTGAAAGGATACCACAGCAATTTTATATGATTAACCTGCCATATCAAGTCATTGGATAATTGTAAACCTTGCAAGGCTCCAGTTAAGAAACTTTACTCTCATATACTCTAGCCTTTGTGAGCCATGATTGAAAGCAACTACAGGAGTAAAATAGAGTCTGATAAAATTAGAGATAACTGGGGCAAAAATATAAGGACTTTCTCTTTTTAACTCAAAAGAAATCTAGCCTTGGTGAAATAAAATCTGGCTGTAAGAACACTGAGAAACCATTTACTACAACTCCCAATGGTGTACACTACAAACATATGGAACAAGCTTGTGGTTTAACCAATCTGCTAGAGTTCGTATGACAGAATAATTATTTTCTGCATTCAAGATCAAAAGCCCAGTTCTGATTAGCTGGCAAATGTGCAGCACTGTAGTACAGAGCGTGCATTCATGTAGGACCACTTTGCGGCCTTTGGAAGTCAATTTGTTTCATTCCAATTGTGGGACATACTGTAGTATCATTTCATAAGAACAAGAGGCCTCAGCTTAATTTGCTCCTCATTTGATGCTGAACTCTGTCCATCATCCATACCTCCCACAAAGCAAATGGAGACTCCATTGCTGTAGACTTTTCTCCTATCTCGACCCTTTGATTTCCATGGATTATTCCCATTACAGCTAATGGAGAAAAGCGATGTCAGTACCATTAATATACTGATGAGAGGTTAAAATCCAACATCTGTCAAGAGATGATTAATTTTATAGCCGTTTTGTGTATGGTTCTGAGGGTGTAGGTTCAAATTACACCAAGCCACCAAGTCCACTGATGCTGTTACATATATGCAGGTCCCATTGAAGAGATTAGAAGTTGCACTTGTCAAAGGGAGGGCAGAATTGAGCCTGGAGGCTTCCTGTTACATATAATCACAGGGAACAGTACCAGGTGACTAAGGTGACCGGACACACAACGTACATATTATGAATAGGCAATCCTCTTCGTTGTCACAGTGAGTTATGCAGGAACAATCAATAGGATGAAAAATCGTCACACAAGCCATTAGTTGGATAGCTACGTTAAAGCACACAGATATAGCTCTGTAAAGATCAGAGACTATTGATTATATTTATATTTATATTGATATAAATACAGAGTAAGTCCACGGTTATTAATTGATTCAATTGATATTTTAAATCAGAATTTAGCCCCAGGGCTGTAACCAAGTTCCATAACATATCTATAACATGGGTTTGTGTATTCACGCAGGCAAGAGCAAACAATGTTAAAATACATGGTTGGAGCATTGTGATGTAATAACATGATGTCCTGTCATGGTAAATGTTGCTATGTAAATAGGCTCTTAGAATTCACTCATGCAAATGGCTGCATAACTCAAATGAGCAGTGACCATTTCCTCCTATCACTTCACCTTGGAAGAAGGGTCAAGATTTTAGCTCCTGTTTGCATTCAGGCATGATGACTCCTGCAGTTTGTGTGGCAGTGCTGGTTACAGAATACTGTCGCTAGTTACATGGAAGACGATTGTGGAACATGTTGCATTAAGTGCAAAAATTAAACTAAATGGGGAAAAAAGTGATGTTAAAGTTCTGATTTTACATGCACAGAATTCAGGAAATCATTGTTAAGGCTGATACTGATGGTTAACTGTGGAAGTTCTGATACTGGAGATCTAAAATATGACATGAACTATTCACCAGAGGCAACCTGCAGGATGATGACGGTTGGGAATGGCTATATAACCTGGTATGCAGTGTTGTAGCTGTGTTGGTCCCAGGATATTAGAGATATTAGGCCAGTGAAGTAATATCTTTTAATGGACCAACTTCTGTACAGTGTGTGGGAGTGTGTGATGATTTCTTATTTGAGGTAATCCTTTATGGCGTATATGAGGTGAAGTAAAGGGTTCCTGAGCTTTTCTGAAGTCTTTTTGCAGAGCTGGTCAGCATATTTGGAGTTGTACATAATGGTCAGAAGGTCATAGCCTGAAAGTCCTCTGGGGATGTTGATTTGTTTATTGCATTTGCTCAGGAAGTAGATGTTGCTGTTCAATTTTCCTTCCTTTTTCTTCATGCTGTGGAGTTTTCCTTTCAGGTGGCAAAATTCAACATCTTCCCTTGTTGTATGCAATGTTGTTGTGGCTGTGTTGGTCCCAGGATATTAGAGATACAAGGTTGATGAGGTAATATCTTGGACATGGTCCAGTGAAAGATATTACCTCACCCACTTTGCCTCACTTTATAACCTGGTGGCATTTTCTGTGAAAAAGGAAGCTGATGCCATACTTCTGCCACCACAGACACTTTTTTTCTGCAGCTTTTTTTCAAAAGTCACCCTCAGTAGATAGAGAGTATTGATTTTTCTTCTTCTCTTTCAACAAGGAGCCTGATATAATTTGTACATTTAGGGCCTGATTCCAAGAGGTGCTGAGCAGCCACTCTTCCTGATGAAGTCAAAAGTGCTATTCATCAAAATATAAGCCACAGCGCTGACAGCTATGGTCACATCTTTTAATGATGGACATGGGAGATATGCTGTGGATATGAATTGCTTTGCTGACACCAGTATACAGAGGGTGTATCATGCTGCCCTGGAGCTTTAAAATTCCTCCTGATCTTAGTTTTCTGCATCGCAAGGTCGATTCCACTGAATAACAATAATGTCATTTACAAAAGACACTCTTCCTGCAGACAGGTGAGATTCTAAGGCTACAGTAGCATAGCAGAGCAGTTACTTGGGTGCAAGATTTTTGCTTTTCCTTAGCACATCTTCAGCTTTGTTACTCATGGACTCTACACCCAACAGAAGGAACAGCAATGCCTATGGAAAAGTGATGTGGAAGGAGAGAGAGACTGAACACGCTAAATCATAATACAAAGATGTGTTCAGATAGTATTGCTGAATGTTCCACATAGTTTAGCTGAAATGTATAGTAGAAGTGGTCAGAAAACAACAATTTGTTTTGTGAAAAATCCAAAGTTTCAAAATTTGTTTCTCTCTGAATCAGAATGAGGATGAGACTTTTCCAAATTTATTATGAAAGATCACGAGAGAGAAGTTGGCTCTATTGCCTAGGCTTCTGATTTGAGTTGTGGGACGCCCAGGTTCAAGTCCCTGCTCTGAATCAGGCAGAGTAGGGACTTGATCCCGCGTTTCTCACATCCCAGGTGAATGCCAGTGGGCTGGAGTCTGTCTCTTTCTGAATGGAAATTCCATGCTGGTCCTAAACTTCCTGACAAAGTTTTTGTTAAAATAGATATATACAAAAGAGTTTGGTTTAGATGAAGCAGCATTTTTTTTTACATGAAGTTTAGTAAAAAATGTTTGACCAGCTTTAATGTATAGTACATTGTTTTCAGCCTTTCTTCATGTCACAGGATAAACATTTGTTTAAAAGAACACATTTTTCTCTTAATTTTGAGTTATTTCACCCTTTACATCATTTTTATGACAAACTTTATAAGCATGATAACATTTCTAATACAGGAGTTTAAAAGTTTAGTATGTGTTACAAAAGCCCAAACATTCTCTTCAGCTTCCACCAAAGAACAGCCCCTGGCTGAAATAGTTACAGCACATGCAGTCACCATACTGCGGTTTTCTAGAATAATGGTCCAAACCACTAGAGCCTACAGTAGAATTCAGTTTAAATGTTTGAATTAAATTAGCTGTGTACTGGCATTAAAAACCAAGCAGTGGTTTATTAGAAATCTTATATCTGCTAACTCTCTATGCTTTTTTGTTTGTTGTTTTTTCTGCTTGACTTATCCAATAATTTTCTGACGCTACTGTTTATGGTGAATTTCAAGTTTGAAAACATCTCTGGGAAAATTCACATAGCATCTTCCATTACGGCCAGAAGTCTCACTCCTATAGAAGTTCCAGGGAACTAGCCAATTCCATGCATAACCACATGATTGTTCACCAACGCCCAAGTTACTAATGAGTTCACAACAAAATTAGGAGCTCTGAGAAAACAAGTTTTGATCCTCAACGGTTCGACACTTCAACCTATGCAAATCTCTTCTTGCATAAGAACAGTATGAACCTTTGTTTTAATGAAGTTGGAAAAGCTTGCACAACTCTATCTCAAAATACTGTATTTTGGCCCATTACTGTAGTATTTTAAGGGCAATAATATCCAGTTTCACTCCATATATACTTTGTGTGCATGGGTTTGAAATCTTATTGGGCAATCTATTTTGAAACAATAAATCACCAATAGAAAAGACCTTTTCTTCTTAATATGTCACTATTATGTCTGGCATCCTCAAATTATCTTTCACAGGTTCTCCAAACCTTTCATTTCTTCACTTACCAAGAAAGGTAAATTCAACTTTCTACAGTACTGCAGGTACAGTAAAAATAGGCTGCTTAGTTATAAATCTGTATAAAATTGATGGCTTTGCTTCACAATGGGTTGTGCAAACATTTTCTTTGGTTTTTCTCCATGTGGGCTGGCAACTCTGTGTTTTTAGTTTGACTTTCGTGTTTGAACTCAAAAATCTCTATACTAAACGTAGACCAAACTGCAGAGCTTCAACAGGCTTCATATCAAATCCATGATCCTCCCACAATTTTGTTGCAGAACAGAAAGTCATCTCAGGTTTGCATAAAATTGGACACAGGCTCAGTCCAAGAGATTTTGGAACTCAACAAAGCTTTATGCACACTTTTTTAAGCTTGTGAGGAAACACAGGAAGGTGCGTTTTATATGGTTTCAGGTGTCATTTGGTGAAAATCACCTCTATACAGGAGGTCAGCTTAAAACCAATTTTCAAAGCTTAGAAGGGACTTATATGCTACATACAGCTTTTTGTTATCCCTTTGCATAGGGTGAATTTCACCTATGGAGAACATTCTGCACAATGCAACAATTTATTCTTCCTTGTCTGTCTTGTGATAATAAATGTGGAAATCTGTAAAAGACCTCGGGTGAAATACTGGCCCTAATGAAGTTGATGGCAAAACTCCCATTGATTTCTATAGGACCAGGATTTCATCCCGCTGGATGCTACCTGATTCCAACATGCTGCTTTATCATTTGGGAAGTAAATCCATATAACTCCTGATGATGTTCTGATTCTCATTCATCCTGGGGGTGAGGGGACTGGGGTATACATGAGAAAAAACTCTGCTTGTACAGACTTTTAATAGAAAACAGGAGGCCTTCGCAATGGAGGGTCAGCTTGGTTAAATGCAAAGCTGGGTCATAACATCTTGAATCTAGCACTATTTTTCTAGGATAACTAATAACGGACTCAAAGGGGTTAATCAACAACAATTTGAATTTCTGTCTAAATGGGAGTAGATTACATATCTTCTACCGGGTTCATAGCTTTTCATCACCAACCTGGTCTTACAGCTGTATTGGTGAATACATTCTCTGTGTCAATCAGTGAACAACAAATTACAGGCACAACAACAGAGCTAGACAGTTAGTGGTAGCAGAAGAAGTATAAAGTATTGCTAGAGGGCAAAGGAAAATGAACCTTCTCTTTCCTAGGAGCTGTTGTTTTAAAATCAATTCAAAAGTAGTTCTTAGCTCCACCCTCGCTTCACTTTTCATTCAAACTTCTTTGAAACCGAATTTCTTTTAATCACTTTTTTATTGATTTTTCTCTTTTACAATAAAACGGCCATTGCAACAAACATAACTTCAGAGCAGATGTTGATACAGTGTCTTGTGTCGGTATATTTTAAACATGTCTATATCATCCACCTAAATAATGCTTACCAATTTAACCCCTCCCCCAAACAAACAGGGTCATTGTCTCTTTCAGTTTCATTATTTAGTTCAAGTCCATCTACCTTTAAGATGTCTTCACAATGATCTAATTGATACCACATGTACAATACGTGCACACACAGGCCAACGAGTTTCAAAAGTGGAATAGAACAGATTTTCCAAAAATGACTAGTACTTTTGGTTCAGCCTTTTCGGTGCCCAATTTGAGACACCTGAAAAGAGCCTGAGTTGTAGAAAATGCTGAGCAATGATTGCCTCGGCTTTTGAGTGCCCAATTTGGAATGCCTCAATGGGATTTCACATGGAGATTGCTCAGCATTTTCTACAACTCAGGTTCTTTTCAGGTGTCTCAAATTGGGCACCGAAAAGGCTGGACGAAAAGTACTAGTCGTTTTTGGAAAATCTGTTCTATTCCATAAAATGAAATTCACTCAGGGTAGAGGGCACTTAAAACTACCTGCAAACCACTAACATCGCAAATGAGTCCTTAATGCAGGGTTTTTAGAGACTTAAGTGATGCTGCCTAAAGCCTTTGGAGTATCCTCTGCATTGTAGTTGCCTATCCCCATTACTCCCTGAGTCAGGATTTTCATCCACAGATCTTTAATGAAGCAATACATCACAAACAGACTTCAATTCTGCTTTGGTGTTCAAGAAAGAAGTAGGCTGTGCATACAAATGTTGAAAACAGTACTGATTTATTCATTGCTTCACCTCTTAATTCTCTGAGCCTTCCAAATCGGTGTCTTGTTGCTCTTCGTGCTTAAATCTGTGTGTTGACTGCCCAGAACATGTAGATTTCTGCTGTAGATTAGCTTCCTTTTGGCAGGATAGACGCTTGACACAGACATGTCTTCGCTATCTTGACCATAGTATATTCAACCCATCCCTGCTACACAGCCAAATGAGATCAGTGGTATGTGATTTATGCCCAAGGTAGAAAAGGAAGAAAAGAGTTCAAAGTCAAACTTTTTCATACTTGCATAAAATAAAACTGCCCCCGTGATCCCTTTATCCCATCTCTCCAATGAATATTTGGTTTGGAGCTCATGAATTCAATTTAGGCTCTCAATCTTGATGGATCTGAGAGAATACAACTTGAAGGGTTATATTGCACACTTTAAATCATAAATATGGGGACAAAGAGTGAAAAATATATGTCAAATCTCAGGCATAGATGAGTTACAGCACAACTGCAGCCATAAAACCAACTCCTCCACAGTAATTTTCTTTTACTAGTGTACAACAGACACAACACTGCCTACCTCTAATCTGGAATGTATTTTGTTTTGTTTTGTTTGTATTGCTATTTTCCATTGCCATTAGGGGAAAAAATAAGACACTCTCGGAGTGCAGAGATCACAGAAGTGTATCCACACTGAAAGTCATAGATTAGATCCCAGTTAGAGATGAATATGATGAAAGATAAAGGGCCAGACTTTGTTCCATACTCCAGCGACAGCAACCTCTCCTTCACATGAAATTTTACCACCTAGTTTAGAGCCAATATAACAGTTCTATCCCAACCCCAAAAAACCTCCACAGAAGTGGGTGTGGCAAGCAGAGGCGTTGCTGGAGCATGCTTCATTCTGGCTATTCTGTGCCAGCTGAACAGTACAAAGTGAGCTGTGTCAAGACAGCCCAGTTAAGAAGTTAGCTATTTCCAGGCTACATCCAAGTATTTACATGGCCGTCATTACCAAAGCATATCGCAGCCATTAACAAGTTTTAAACTCAAAACTAGAACTGGTCTGGAATTTTTTAACAACATTTTTTTTGTTTGTTTTGGTTGCAAAATACTGGCTTGTCAAATTGGAAGATTTTGTGGGAAAGGGTCGGTTTCCTCAAAACTTTCACCAGAAGGGTTTCCTCAGGTCCAGGGTAGAATTCTGGGAAGTGTCGGGAGCAGTCAGTAACTCATCAATAAGGGCGGTAACCTGGGATGTGGGAGATACAAGGACTTGAATCTAATCCCTGGGCTATAGAGTTAGTCTCTCTCTCTGGCTCTGCCCCAATTAATATTTAATTATTTATGCAAAGTAGAACAGCTACAATGGAAGAGATTGAGAGAGACACACCCCACAATACCCAGCAGTCTGCTGGCTAGGCAGTGGTTCCCAAACTTTTTACTAAGATGACTACTGCATTTTGTCTTTGCGTGTGTGTGTGTGTGTGTGTGTGTGTGTGTGTGATCCACCATTTCATACATGCACCCTGTACCTCAGCACTGCAACTTTACTCCCAGTTGGGTGTGGAAGGGAGGCCCCAGACGAGGGTGTTGGAGACTGAGCTTGTCTTGCAGGGGTGGCTCCTGTCCTATGGGACTAGGCCCATCTCCCTGTTCCAGGAATTGTGACCTAGCACATGGATCGCACTGCCACCCAGGTGTGGCCTAGACACCCCTTCCTCATGATGAAATGGCTGGGCCAAATATGGATGAGTGGCATTGAGACCTAGCTCATGAGATCACAGTGCTACTCAGCCCAGCTGCTTGTCCATTATGACAGAGGGATGGCTGGGTCAAACCTGAGTGGTGCTGCAATTCTGTGCCACAGGTAGTAATGCCTGGAGCAGGGAGCTAGGCCCAGTCCCATGCAACAGGAGCTGCTGCAGATGCTGCAGGGGGAGCATGGGGACACCTGCCTCCTCTCTGCACCTGGCCAGGCGAAGTGTGTATTTGCCTCAGGCCCCGTGAACCATTTAGAACCTTTCTAGAGATCTACTGGTAGGTTGGGACTCACCAGTTGGGAAACAGTGGGTTAGGTCACTTACCTGGAATGTAGAAGACCCAGGTTCAAGTCCCTGCTCTGATTCAGGAACATCCCAGGTGAGTGCCCTAACCCCTGGGACAGTGGGGGTCTCTGCCTCTCAAAACCTTTTCCCCTCCACGTCTTCTCACAACACCTGTGTGAAGTAGGGAAGTATTAGCTCTATTATTCCCTTAGCCAGGATTTGAACCCAGGTTTCCTGAGACCCTAATCCAGGTCCCCTACCACTAGCCAGTGATTCTAAACTGCAAGATTGCATCCCCTCATGTAGCAACCGGGGTTTTGAGGCATTGCAAGTTTTATTACAATCTAAAACAAAGAAAACCTCCCTCCTCTGATCCTTTGCACACTCTTACCTTTAAATGTCAAGTATTCTCTGTTATGCTCCCGAAACACATACAAAGTAATATAGGTTTATCATTGATACATTTTTTTACTCTTTTTTTTTTTTTTTTTAGAGTAAATGTAAGGAAGTTGTGGTGGATTTTATTATTATTATTTATTTATTTATTTATTTATTTACTTTGAATAAGCAGTTACCAACCTGAAAAGGTTGCAAACCACTGTACTAGGCCATCCTTCCTATCTCTCCATTCTGAGGCAATCCCACATTCCTTCTCTGCCTTGTCTGTACACATCATCTTGTTCTACAAATTCCATCTTTCTCTGTGTTCTGTGCATTCACCCTGCTGGAGTGTTCAAGTGAACTTGAAAATCATCTAACATATGTTTATATACCATCCTAGTCTCAGCTGTGTTCCTTGGTTATATTGTTTTATCTTGCTGTAGAAACTGTTGTTTTCACTTGAAGCTATTGTAAAAGTCTGGGATTTTTCCAGGACTTTCTTTTTTGTCATACTTTTCTTGGTTTTTCTTCTGACAGACTAGGCCTTTATAAATTAACTCAGCTGGTGAACATTTGACCCCAATTTTTGAATGTAATCCCTAGGTCAAGTATTTTTGTGTGTGAGAATAGAGTAATTCTTTCTACCCTTAGGCAGTTGGAATATGCTTGCATTTACTTTACCATCAGCACATTTGTAACCCCCAATATTTTTTCTACAGGTTTCAGGTAAACAAACAAGCCTTATATTAAGTCTAAAGCAATTAAGGGGAATTACAATTCCTTTTCTAGTCTCCACCCACCTATCTCAAAATGTGTTCTGGTAAGACAAAATAAAAGTTTACACACACACCCAGTATATAAGAGGATGTTTTAATAGATGTAGGTGGACAACTATTTTGCTCTCAAGAAGTCAAGTTATTTGTTTACTGTTCTTTTAAAATGTAAAATGGACATTTATGTAAATAGTTGTCTGTCCATATACCTTTTTCTCTGATATTTCTAGGGATTCTGCTTCCACAGCCTGAGTGCCAACATATGGTTGCATTCTGTAACATGAACTCATAACTAGATCTATGAAGTTCATTCTTTAGTCTCCACCTTTGGGACATCTGTAGGTGGTAATCTTAGTGACCTGGATGTGATATCACCATTATGGCATTTTCATTGACACAGCCCTGTTACATACACCCCTGGCCCTCAATATAATTTTTGAAAAATTAGCCTCTCATTACAAAACATTAAATCTCTTGTCACTCAACCCTGTAACTTGATGGAAATGTTAGATACACAGTGGGGGTGAAAGACCCCAGTCAGGATTTAACTCAGCATTTCCTTGTTTGAACATGTAGTTTCTGGAGGGGTGGCCCCTCTGGGTCTCCATTGAATAACAGGTTCATGGGCAACATGGTAATAACTAGAGGAAGAAGGACCAAGAAGCCATAATTTTAGCAAGTCTGAACTTCCTGAGTTTTAAAATACCAAATACATTAAACCTATTTATGTCATGTTAAATTCAGAAGGATGTATGGAGTGTAAAAGTGTATACTATGGACAAATAATACTTAGGAACTATAATAAGATGCCTTCAATAAAATAACCTGAAATTGTTGTAATTAACTCTGTATTACACCTGATCTCTCCCTCTCCCCCCCTCCCCGGCCGCCCTCAACCATATTACTTCGCTGAAGTCCAAATTGTTTGCCTGAAATTTTTCATGTGCTGAGGGTAGAATTTTTTGGAAAAGCTTGTAGGAGCAGAGGTTTGTTTGAGGCTCTCCCATCCCTAGTGACAACAGATTGGTTGTGTGTTTGTCCAACAGAAATGGAATAAGTGGCAAATCAAAGAAAAATAGGCAATCTTGGAACAATTGAAGTTCTGTGATATGATAAATAGACTGCCCTATTTGAATGAATTAATAATATCTGCTTATGTCTTTAGGTGGGGCCCCATGTATATGGTGTAACTCTCATTGACTTTCATTGAGAATTATGGATACATATGGGGAGAGAAGAAGATTTCCTGTGGTGTGTAAATACTACAAAGTGTCCAGTGGCCCCAGAGGGAAAAAAATGAATATGGTCAAATGTACAGCTTAATATTCTAAAACAATCATATTGGAAGCTATTTTTATATGGAGTTAGAAATCCCTTCTGGAATGACAGACTCCCAAGGTAAAATTTGAGTTAATCTCATGAGGAATCAGAACCGAGACTTGAGACATGACCTCCTAAATTGCAGGCCAGTTCTATAACCACCGAGCCAATGGTTATTGTAGGGTATGGTGTTTACAGTCTCTCTGGAGTTGTTTCATTTTGTATAACTAATTATTCATTAGGCCAGAGAGAAAGATGGAAAAACAATGGCATGGTAATGATAAATACAGTGGATTTTGAAAATGAAACAAAAACAATTGGAAGAGAAATGAAGTGACTTCGTATAAAATGACTTTGTCTTGGATGTCATCAGAGTAAGATTCCAGAACAAACATTTATAACTAGAACAACAAAGATTCATTCAATAATATCTGTACTATACCACAGCCTTGCAAAGTTCTACTCACGCTCTTATCCCAGGTAAATGATTTATTTTGGCAGGTAAATAAAATATTGTCATTGTCATAGTAAGGATGAGCAAGCTGATTTTGCACTTAGGGTGGTAAAATTTCATGGCAGTTTTGTAAGGCTACCCTGCCATTTTGGAATCTTTCCTCTGACAGATTTTGTTTGAACTGTCTCTAAGTGCTTAAAGAATCACTCCAGGAAATGGGAAAAAATACAGATTTTATTTTAAGTCAAATCATCAGAGGATCTGATCATTAAATGAACATATCATGGCTGGATTAGCTTTGGCTGTAATGCTAGCATTTAGATACATCATTTATATGCACAATCATCAGAAATGTAATCACTTCAAAGGACTTAATATGACCTAATGAGCTGCATTCACTAAATTTTGTTTATGTTGCTTTCCAGAGTTCAAGGGCACTCTTCATCTTCTCCTTATTTGTGGTTTAAATTAAAATGTCAGACAGCCCAAGTTTAAAAATCTGTATTCCTGGCTGCTGTAGCCTATTGGTCATCCTACTCTGAAACTGTATTTTGGAATGATTAATTCCCTAGAGGTATAATGATAATTTTTCAGCTACAACTACTATTCATTCATTTTCTCTGGAGACGCCTTGGCTCACTTTCAGCCTATCAAGTACACATGTAAGATCCCTTTTCAAAGAGGCATGTATCAGTGAAATTCTTCTGCTGGCTTTTCACCTACTAATTGCAAGCAGGGAACTAGTTCTCCTTTTTCAAACAAAGCCACGATTTTTAAATCTTCCCTGAGTTTAGCTCTGGTTATAGAACCATATAGTGCATAAATTGTGATCATGATAATGTGAAGCTTTCATCTTAGCTTGAAATAGCATCTGTCTGCTATAATGTCTTTGAAATCTTGATTGATAAAGGATCTAGATCTGTTTTTAATTAATATATAATGTACTTGGCAAAGGTTAATATTTTGCATCGGGAAAGAGATCAGGATATAATTCCTGCAGCTAATGCAGAGAAGGGTGTAGCATTCAGACTTGTGCTTGACTACACCTCTAAATGTTAAAGAAAACATAGATTTTACAAACTGAGACTTACTTTTTTTATGAGAAATATGAAAGAGATTTATTGCTCTTTTTGTGTATAAATTGAAGGCTTGTTGGCTCTGTGTATTTGGGACGAAAAGAAATTCACATGCATTCATTTATTTAATAAATTCCCACTTCCTAAAACAAAAGGAAAGAAAAATTTTCCATGTTGGTAATTATAATCTGATTTATATTTTTCTATTATTAAGTGGGCCAAATTCATTGTTGAATCATCTCCACTAAAGTCAGTGGAATTATGCCAGTTGCTTATTCAGCCACATTTCTTTGACAAAGTGAAGTTTAAAATGTGGTGCAGGTTCCACATTACATTGAGAACAAAGATGTATGCAAATTCTGGTTTTGCTATCTGGACCCCTGCCAGTCAAATGAACCATACATTATATCAATAGCCTTGAGTAATGCTGAGCACGTCCTGAGAAATGTCATCACAATCTAGATATGGTTCTTTCTTTTTCCATCTTTCAGCATGTTTTAAAGATTGTGTCATGACTTTTTTTTTTTTTGGCTGGATTTCTGTGTAATCAAATAGCATTTTATGTACCGTATGAACATTTAATCAGTGTAACAATTCTAGCAAAAGAACCTGCAAGCTCTTAATTGCTAAGATATGTAAGGAAGTGTCGTAGTGTGATAATGTTGACTGGGTGACAACACATTGAAAACTTTGGAAACTATTATTTTAACAGCCAGTTCTAGTTACAAAATATAGCAATGTATTATGTCTTTCCATTTCCCCATTTTTTCATTATTTCAGACACTTAATAAAAACAGTATCTTAAGAAAGATTTTAGCATTTAATTTTACTGTTTATTTCTTCACCTTCACTCCTGGTCCAAGAGGTCTTTGGGAAGCCAATTAATATGTAGGAGTTTAGCCCACAGTCCTGTATTTTCATATCATTCCATAGCAAAGAGTTGTCTGTTGGGGACCTCTTCACTGCCCTTTAAATGGGATTAACTGGATGATCTAGAGGGTTGTTTCAATTGTAATTGTAAATGACAATACCATCAACGTGCACTGTGGCATGTTGCCCATGAGACTGGAATACCCAATCCATGAGGTATTGGAAGGTGGCCACGGATACATGAACACCAAAATAGTATGGTCTTGAACTGATATTGGGGTAGAGAATAAGGTCTTTTCTTGTGACTCAGGTGTCAAAGAAGTCTGCCAATATCTCTCTTGACCTGACAAAGGAGAGATCTATTTGGTAGTCCCTAATCTCTCCAGCAACTCATCCACTCTCATCATAGCATATCTGTCAAATTTCAATAGTACATTTATTTTCTGGAAATTGGTGGAAAAAATGGGTTGATCTATCCAGCTTTGGCACAGGTACAATGGGACTCCTCCACACACTGGGATACAGGCATACATCACCATGTAGGCACTGGAGATAGATGGTGTCTCCAAAGGTGTCAGCTGTCCGTGGCTGCAAATAATTGCAGTCCAGGAAGGGGCAGTCACAGTGGAAATGACCACGCTGTCCATACACAAATGAGCTTCCCATCGAGGTACTGCCTGCTCACCTAAAGGAAGATGGGTGCCCAAGGAGGGCCCTCCTTTGGGATCAGGCTTTTCCATTGCCTTATAGTCCATGTGAGGCCAGATCTCCAAGATTTTGCCATAGCTGCTGGTTGTCTGTGGACTTGACCAAGATATGTGGTTTTCTGGAGGCTTTCCTTCTCATCTGGCCCATAGATCTGCAAGTAGTTTTTCCATGAGATAGGCGGCTTCCGAGTTTAAGCAGGTAGGCCCATGACTGCCATATGATTTTCTGTCAGGCTCACCACATCAGCCAATAGTGGGTCTATATCACAACAACCACTCCTGTCCTGCAGGAGGATATGTGTGAACGGGGCAGTGGCGGGAGGAGACCCCAGATTGTGTGAGACAAACACCCCCCCATCTTAGGCGTTGCAGATAATGTGGGATAAAGGTCCCCATTAGGGGTGGTGGATCATCTAGGACAAGGCCCCCCTGTAGAGGGTCGAGATGCTGTGAAGGGGCAGGATAACCTCAGTTCCAGCCCGGATGGAGAACGTCTGTACCTATTTTCTGCCCTAGAGCTGCTCTGTGATGACTTGAGGGCAACTTCCTCTGTGGCCAGGTCCACTCCTTCCTTCTCCTCCTCTTCCTCTAATGAGTCCATGGGGGTCCCTGCACCAGGGAGAGAAGGGGACAGGGTGACTCCTCCTGCCATTCGGGGGAAGGACAGGGGCATGGTGGGTAAAGCAGGGTTAGTGTCCCCCCTTCCCACTGCTTCACACTTCCTCCCAGAGCTGGGAATTACAACCAGGCCCTTATGTCCAGCCTCCCTGCCTTTGAGAGGGCGTGTGATCTGCTGTGGTGACTGGAACAGAGGATTGGAGCCAGGATTCCTGGGTTCTATTGTTGATTTTCCTATTGACCTGTGGGACTTTGGGCAAGTTGCTCCCCCTCTCTGAGGCTCAGCCCCCAGCAGTCAAAGGGGATCTAATATTTAACTGTTATTGTAAGGTTTGGGGAGTCCCCTGGGAAAAGCTGCTCTGTCAGTGCTACGCAGCATTTGATCATTAAAGGTCAGAGCACACTGCCCAGAATGAGGAGTGTTTTGGCTCTGGGGTTTAAGTTCAGCTCAGTATATAGAGAGGGGCCCTTGTTCAGCCTGCCCTGGGCAGAGCGATGAGCTAACAGGCCTTTCCCACTCCAGTGTCTAGGATTCTGTATCTAGGAGGCCAGACTCAGACCCGCATCACCTAGATAGCCAAGAGCTGGAAATCTGCCAATAACTTCCAATCCCATTGGCATCTGAGCATCTAAATCAGGGAGACAATGCAAGGAGGCAGAAGATCACCAGGAATTTCCAACCCTTGATTCCAAACCTAAAGATGAGTTAGTGCCTTTTGTCAGGAAATCAGTATGGATTCTTGCCCTAAACAACAATCATCTTCCATTGTCCTTCTCAGCTCAAAGGGGCAAGTGGTGAGCCTCACTATAGATGCAGAAATGGTTAGTCATGCAATTATTGTAATTTATTCTGATGTTAGGTCATTACAAACTTGGTTGAGCCTTTATTAAATCTGAAGAAATACTTGTAAGTATTTTTATATACATGGTGCTTGGAGAAAAATAGCTTATAGATTTATGTGTTCAGTTGCTTGTTTTCATAAATGAACTATTCCATCCAGTTAAATAAACTCCTAGGAACTCTTTGCTTTGTCCAAATAAGAGACAAGCAGATAAATCTTTAAGGAGACATGTTGTTCTGCCCATTAATCTGTAATTATTCCCTCTAGGACCAATGGCAGACTCCAAAATGGTGCTTATTGAATGGTATATCTTCTATGTTATTGCAATATTCTGCATAGTTTATTTGACAAAATGTTAGATATTTCAGTATTAGTTTATTGTAATTAGTTTGTGTATATCATATTTCGTAGGAGCTTTTTATTGTGAATTGAGGGTGAAGCTATTGTTGAGTTTGATCTTGGGAAATGTTTGGTTAAAAAGCAAACGCACAACAGCAACAAGAGTGTCCTCTCAAAAAAGAAGACAATCCTCCACTTGCAACTCTCTTACAGAATCTTAGGCCATGTCTATACTGATGGCGGCAAAATCTTTCTGGATCGATTGAGTGGTCAGTGTAGACCCGCTCAATCGATCAGGAAGTCGACGCTGGTAAACCACCCCCTCAAGTAGCGTAACGCTGCATTGACGGGAACAGTGTTCCCGTTGGCACAGTGCAGTGTAGACAGCGCACAGAAGGGAAGCAGAGCAGTCGACGTGAGTTACACAAGCTACTCTGCGTAGTTTGCGTAACTCCCGTCGACTGCCGCCGAATCTCCAGGTAAGTGTAGACCAGGGCTTAGACATGTAGGGCTGGAAGGGACCTTGAGAGGTCATCAAGTCCAGCTTCCTGCCCTGAGGCAAGATCAAGTAAACCTAAACCATTCCTGACTGGTGTTAGTCCAACCTGTTCTCAAACACCTCCAGTGCTGGGGATTCCACAACCTCCCTTGAAACCTTTTCCAGTACTTAATTGTCCTAATATCATTGTTTTTCCTAATATCTAAGATAAATCTCCTTTGCTGTAGATTAAGCCCATTACTTCTTGTCCTCCCTTCAGTGGACATGGAGAACAGTTAATCACTGTCTTCTTTGTAACAGCCCTTAACATATCTGAAGACTGTTATCTAGTCCCCCTTCAGTCTTCTTTTCTGAAGACTAAACATTCCCAGTTTTTTAAACTTTCCTCGTAGGTCAGGTTTTCTAACCTTTTTATCATTTTTGTTAATCTCCTTTGGACTCTCCAATGTGACCACCCATTTCCTAAAGCATGGCACCCAGAATTGGATACAGCACTGCAGCTGAGGCCTCTACAGAGCCGAGCAGAATGAGACAATCACCTCCCATGGCTTACATAGAACACTCCTCTTAATAAACCCCAAGATTATATTAGCTTTTTTCACAAATGCATCCCATTGTTGATTCACATTCAACTTGTTATCCAATACAATGGCCGGATTCTTTTCAGCACTACTACCCCTTAGCCAGTTATTGCCCATCTTGTAGTTGTGCATTTGTTTTTTCCTTCCTAAGGGAAGTACTTTGCATTTGTCTATATTGAATTCCATCTTGTTGATTTCAGACCAATTCTCCAATTTGTCAAGGGTGTTTTGAATTCTAATCCTGTGCTCCAAAGTATCTGATGTCATCTGTAAATTTTAGAAGCATATTCTCCACTCTATTATCCAAATCATTAATGAAAATATTGAATAGCACCAACCCAGAACTGATCCCTACATAACCCCATTAGATACACTCACTCAGTTTGACAGCCAGACATTGATAACTACTCTTTGAGTATAGTCTTTCAACCAGTTGTGCACCCACATTATAGTAATTGTATCTAGGCCATCCATAATTTGCTTCTGAGACTGTCATGTGGGACTGTCAAAAATCTTATTAAAATCAAGATATATCACGTCTATTGCTTCCCTGCATCCACTAGGCCAGTAACCCTGTCAAAGAAGGAAACGGGGTTGGTTTGGAATGATTTGTTCTTGACAGATCCAGGCTTACTAGTCCTTATAACCCTAGGTGCTTACAAACTGATTGTTTAACAATTTGTTCCAGTGTCTTTTCAGGTATTGAAGTGAGGCTGACTAGTCTGTAAGACCCCAGACCCTCTTTGGTCCCCTTTTTAAAGATAGGTACTATCATGGATGTAAAGATATTTTTTTCTAGGATCTCAGAAGAGAACTGGTGTACAGCACCTGGTTTGTAAAGGCCAAAAAGCTGAGCCAGGAATCAGTTCTCTCCCCCCCGACAAAGAACCCCAGGTGACTAAGATATTGGGGGAGACATCCCTGAATGGGTTTTAAGAAAGACAATGGTTAAAATTTGGCCCTGACCATTTCTTGTTTCTCTAGACTAGACATTTTAGCAAATTTTAGAATTTCTTGGTGCTCAACACCGTGAAACAACCTTTCTTCTCCACAAAGGGCTTTAATGCCCATTTTCTTATGCATGTTCTCTACTGCCAGAAGTTAGAGAAGTGTCCCTATTGCCATTGGAGAGATTGGGATTCTGAAATACAGAGAAGAGAAGTGACATACCAAAGGTCATACAGCAAGGCGATGGCAGAGCCAGAGAGAAAAGTCAACAGTTCTCACTCTTGGTCTAACCATCAGATAACAACCCCTTCCCTCCCCTCGAGGTAGAGATAGAGTCCAGGAATTGAAATGGTGGGAAATTTTTCATTGAAACAGTTTTCTCTTGGAAAATCCCATTAAGATTAAACCAGTTTCTTTTTTGAAATCATAAATTGATTTGGATGAAATTTTTTACAAATATTTCTTGCCAAACAAAAGCATCTCCTGTTAGTCCCAAAGTATTAGGTTGTCTCATTGCACATGAAGAGGTGACACTTCGATCTAGAGAGCTAGATAAGATGCTTCAGCCTGTATTAAGTAGTTGCTGCTCTTAATGACTAAAAAATAATAAAATACAAATAATATAGAATATTTCAGCTATTATACAGCAAAACCCTGTTTATCTAATCTAATTTGGACCAGGGTCAGATCAGATAATCAAAATTTGGATAATCAGGAGAATGGGAAAGTGTGAGGCTGCAGAGCCATCTAGAAGCCCCAAGAGAGATTGTCCTCTTCTGGATCTGTGTGCATTGGTTGTTCAGAAAATATGGAGAGCCAGATAGTGGAGGTTTGGATAAACGGGGTTCTATGATATGTCATAATATGACATGACTCTGCATGATTGGACATCTCATATTGTTCACTGCTGCAACTGACATTCTCAAATGGATCTTCACCGCTCCCTAACCTCCACTTGCCGTGAGATAGGTAAGAGAGGATTGTAATTCCTAATTGACAGAGGGAAAACTTAAGGCTGAGAAAGGTGAAGTGACTTGGTTTAGGGCAGAGTTGGGAATAGGACCCTGGAGTCCTGACTTTCAAATGAATCATCAGTCTTGAATTTCATACAGCAAATGATCAGAATAAAGTGCTCTCAAATGAACTACAGACCAACAACTGTTCATAGTAATTATTCAGCAAGCATTTTAGAAGAACTAGAACATTAGAGAGAATCAGGAACTGCTAAGAGACAATTAATGGAGAGAAGCAGTAAAATTCATCAAACATATGATTGGTTCTGGCTTATTTATTTGGTCTTAAAAGAGAACAACAAGGTCTTGAGTCTCCTTCCTGTCAATAGATCCCAGGTCAGCCAATCAGCATTGAGGTTCTGAGAGGCAGGAGGCAGAGGGTTCTCACCAGATGGTCAAAAGGATGGCCCAAGTCACCAGTGTGGATCACTGTCAAAACACTATTCCAGCCCCACCTCTTTGTGAGCGCCTCCCACAATGAGGGCTGGAGAGCAAACCTCTTCTCGCCAGTGGAGGGGAGGGAAGCAGGGAAAAGAGAATAAAGAAGCAAGAGAAGAAGAGAATGGAGGGAGTAGAAGGGAAACCAAAGAAGACAAACCCCAATGTCCCCAGTGATTCAAAGGGACAAAGGTCTAGGTGGGAAGAAAGCTCTGCCATCTTAACCTAGTGTTTTCTGTACAATTTGGCACTCCCTAGATGGATCAGGCACAAAAGGTTCCAAACCTCTCTGAGGCTCTTCTCTTCCCAACAGGGACATCTGTTTTCTAACAAAATCTGCAGTAGGAAAGGAGAAAACTCCTGAAGAGCTCCTCCTCATGCTCACATACGTAAACCTGAATTTTCTCAGTCCTCAAGGAGAGACCTCAAGAAGGAGAGTTGCTACAGCAAAGTCATGGGGGTCTCTGAGGTTGCCCATACCCTGCACGCCTATCCTGTCTGGCTGAGGTCAGGGTCTCTCTGTGAGATCAATACCTCCTCGTCCACCTTTGACCAATAAGCTGAGGTTCTTCAAAAGTCCCTTGTGATGACTTGTGACACACCCACCCCTGCCCTGCAGGGCTAATGTCATATCCCTGGCCAGCCCCTTTGGATGTTTGATCTGCTTCCTCTGCATCACCCCTACTCATGCACTATTGGTTCTGGAGGTCAAGCAGGCTACACATGAAAACAACAGAGGCTCCTCCCTGTGCCCTACTCAGTTTGTCATACCTTTATAGACTTGTGCAGTGGAACTGCATTAAGGATGTACAAGCAACCTTAATTCACTGTTTCCTAACATTTAAAGACCTGGTCTACATACAGGTTTTTTTGTACTTATATAGCTATTTTGGTTAGGGATGCATTTATTTATTTAGTTTTACCTAAATAGCTGTCCTGGCACAACTTCCAGTGTGGACACAGTTATATCTTCATAAAAGTGCCTTATACTGATATAGAATATCCCCCTCCTTGTACTGGGATATGTATACTGCAATAAAACATCTTTATACTGATATAACTGGGTCCACACTGGGGGGATTGTACTGCTTTAACTATACTAGTAGAATTCAAGCAGTACAGCATTCTACTGTAAACAAGCCCCTGCTCACTAACACTCATGAACTGTTATTTTAAATTAAAACAACAACAAAAAAATCAGTCAGGCTCTTGCTAACAGGGAAGAACGTTTGCCTTCCAACAGGAAAAATGACACTCAGATACTTGGCCTTCAGATGGGCACCAACTGAAAAATCCAGATAACTATCTCCTGTATTCTATGTAGAGGAATGAATATCAATGCAGAGGTGTCATGGGGTTGCTGGTCCCTTTAAGGGGAGTCTGTGCCTAGGCTATGTATGGGAAGCTAATTTAAAGGGAAATAGCCCATGTAGGCAGTTAATTGACTATCAAGCACCTGTCTCTGATAAAAGACGCTCAGGGCTAAGTTGCAAGGAGGGGTTCTTTTGGGATAGGAGCTCTCTTGCTGCAGGAGAAGGAGATCTACAGCCTGTTAAACTCTCTGAGCTGACAGGTGAAATGATTGACTAGCAAAGGGCTTGCTTTGGGGGCAGAGAAGCTGACTGAGGACTAAAACTTATCCGAAACAACTCTGGGATTTTTTCACTCAGCGTGGAACACAGGTCACTTTCAGGTTTAAACTAGTGTGCATGATGGATTCTCTGCAATTTCAAAGTCTTTAAACTACGATTTGAGGACTTCAGTAACTCAGGCAGAGGTTAGGGGTCTATTACAGCTGTGGGTGGGCGAGGTTCTGTGGCCTGCTATGTGCAGGAGGTCAGACTAGATGATCATGATGGTCTCTTCTGAAGTCTATAAGTTTATTGGCGCTCTGGTCTCCTTATCTGAAAAGTGTGAGTTTATTTGCATCATAATCCAGTGGAGGGAAGGGGCTGTGGACTCCTGGTTCAAGGAGAGGGAGACTTTGAATTACGACCCAACTCCAAGAAGGAGTGAGCGCTGGGAAGATTCCCTGATCCTGAGGGAGAATCGACAGGCCAAGGAGGGAAGGACTGAAATCCCTTCAGCCCCAAGAAAGAGGGTTGGGAAGACCCTGGAACTTAAGAGGCAGCTCTTAGCTGATTAAATTATATTAGACCCCCAAGAGAAAGGAAATGTTGTTTAAAGATTCTGGATGCAAGTGGTTTATTTCTGAACCGTGAGAGAGCTGAGGATGCAGTGTCTGCAGAACCATTTTATGCCACAAGGAGTCATGATATGGGATGTCTCTTTTTACAAGGGGGCAGAACATGGCACGAGTAGAAAGAGATTTCCCTGTTATTCAGTCTTTGTGAAAGTATACAGCTTCATGAATATGGAGCAATACACCAACCTTTGCAGGGGAAAAAAAGGGGAAAAGGCTAAGCTCCTGAGAAATTTATCTGAAAAATGGGCTCCAGAAGTTAATGGGCAACAAGACATCCAGCTCTCAGAAAACAAAATGTTTACAGTAAGCAGTAGTGGGCATTGGACACAGACAGCCATTGTAATGAACCAAAAAACATAGCTGTCTGGTTATGCCATTCATTTGGCAGCATCTGAATTAGGTGCCAGGGTATTTGTAATTTAAAATTAGAGTTGGTAAGAACACAGAATTTCCATCCCATGGGAAATTTTGACATTTTGAAATTTTTTTTTTTTTTTGTCCTGCATTGAGACAAAAAGATGAAATCTTGAAATATCTAATAGAATGGAAATTCTGAAATATTTTTATTTTGAAACATCAAAGAATCATTTTTATTTTAAAACATTTTTATTTGAGAATGTTGGAACATTGTTATAAAATATTAAACATATACATAGTAAATTTAATATTAAAATTAATATATTACAAAAGACCAGATGAAATGAAAGTCAGAACAAAAGAAAATACTCCATTTTCATTTTGAATAGTTTCATAACACTTCCACTGGAAAATATGCCAAAAATGACGTTCCTGTGAAACATTTTGATTTTGTCAGATGTCATATTCCAAAGGAAAACTGTCCCATCAAAATGTTTTTGACCAGTTCTACTTACAAGTGAGTTTTTCAGTTCTTTGTAGTCAAATATGAAGCCCACCCAACCCCACTATTTGCAGATGGACCTAGCTAATGGGTCTTTCCTTTTCTAACTGTTTTCTAGGATTCTATATTATGCTGTGATGTTTAAGTGAGTAGTGAACAAAGGATGAGCTTTTCAAAACAAAGATCAGCTTTTTGCAGATATTTCAGAGAACAAAGAAAGAGGGAACAAAATCAATTCTGATATATGCAGCAATAGGCCAAATCTTCTCACCCACAGGGAGACTTCAGAAGTTCTACAAGCGTCTGTGGATGTCTATGCTCCTTATCTGCCAGTGGAGTTGTAATTCACAGTAACTCACTGTGCCCTAATACCCATATTTACCTAACTCTAGTACCAGTGGGGCAGGGAAAATAGGGTGACCAGATAGCAAGTGTTAAAAAATTAGGACGAGGATGGGGAGATAATAGGCACCTATATAAGACAAAGCCCCAAATATTGGGACTGTCCCTATAAAATCAGGACATCTGGTCAACCTAAGGGAAAATGATCTGCCACTACAGCTGGGGAAGCATACAGAGGCTACAGAGATGCTCTATTTTATTGTCCCCATAGTCTCCATTCAGGAGAGAGAATTGTCTCTTCATGGGCCACCCGTGTGCACAGGTTGTTGACACAGGGTATCTTGGGGAAAGGATTTGGGGTTATGGGGGAGATTTTGAAAAACATCTCAGGGATTTAGGAGCACAAATTTCATTGACTTTCAATGAGACCTGGGATACTGAACTCCATAAACAAGAATCCTCTTTAATCTTGAAATGTTTTCCATGAAGCATTATTCACTAGTCTGGGTTCCCTTAAAATTAGCTGCTGCCATTCTAAATTCAGTCTGCTAATGTAAAGGAAAATGAAAAACCCAATTGTGTGGTCTTCGGTAATCTCTGCAGTGAGGCCAATAAACACAGAATAAGCAGTTTACAAAAATGTGCTGTGAAGCACTCCCCAAAGCCACTGGTGCCAGCTGAAAAGCCATTTTTCAGTCTTTCACAGATAAAGGAAAGCACTTAGGGAACGAAAGCTTTAGTTTGACATTTCTGTGCTAACTAAAGCTTAGCTCCAAAGACAAATAGTTTTAAATCGGCCTAACAATAGAAAGACATTCAACACTTAAACTAGCTGGGCTATTTCAGGGGTGAGCTGATCGCTTTATTTCCCCCTTAGGAAAAAAAAATCATACCAAAATAATCCCAAAAGTAATAAGAAAAGAAAATATGCAAATATTGTTAGTTTTGTCTCAGTGTCTCGTTCCCCAGAAGATAGTGCACTCCACAATTAGCACAGGTTTGCAAAACTCCTAAAATGCAGAGATTATTTATTATTGCAGAGCTGGTTATATTGCAGAGTACTGTACCACTCTTTAATCGCACCTAGCATTAAACAATTTTGTGTTAATCCAGAAGAAATGCCCAAGAGTTTATAGGCTTTGGCTTGAGTTTTACATTCTACATTTGTAGAAACTTTAGACAAAGCAGAATGTTGTTGGTATTCTCTGACATTGTCTTCTGCTTCAGTATATTCAGAATCCTAGCAAATATAGCAACAATGTATGCAATGGGACATCTTGTTAGCAGCATGATCTTCCTTTTATGGACACATTAGAAAATTTTCTAATGTGACTCATCCAGAGGAACAAGGCCTGTGTGTCTATCGCTTTGGGTTGTGTTTCCCTCTCTCTAGTTGTCTTGGGTTAACTTGGGATAAAATAGACTGCGGGCAGATTTATCTGATGCATAGCTGCACTGTTTTATGTAGTTCAACTGACAATTATTGCTTACTTGGGGGAGAGAAATGTTTACTAGGGGGAAAAAAAATTACTTTTAAGGTTGAAGCTTCCCTCATCTCTTATGGTTGTTTGGACCCATCCTCTCCTCATCTCTGCAGCAGTCTCTCTAGATGTACCTAACATAACAAATCCCTCCCAACCCCTTAGGTACACTGAAGCTAGTTAACATACTTGTCAGCTTTTTTAAAAGAAAGTGAGGATGGTATGGAATGTTCCACCACATTTAACTACATACATTGCATCATAAAGTGATTTATAGTGTATTCTAAGCACTTCTTGTTTGATGTTAAAACAGTGGTTTTCAAAATTTTGAGCTGAGTCCACTCTTTGAGTTATAATTTTTGGTTGCCCCCTACTCCCCCCCCCCAGCCCTCCCCCCGAGACAAAAGTGCACACATGCAAAAGTATACTTTTGATATCATATTCATAAACCTAACAGAGACCTTAACATAACTTTAATTAAATTACCTTTGCCTGTAAGTTTCAAATACACAGATACTTACTAATTAACATGAAGGGTGTGCTTGTTTCTCTGCAGACACTTTATCTTTTTTTGGTGAGATTTTTGAAACCGACACTCTGAGGTTGTCCTCCACTTCCAGTTTCAAATGGTCTTTAACACAGCCAGTGCTGAGAATCCGATCTCAAACAAAGAAGAGGAACCAAATGGTAAAAGAGCTTTGATCGCACATTTTGACAAAGCTGGATATTCTGAGCCAACTTTCAATCAAAAATCCCCCAAAGATTGTTTTTTAAAGTGAATATCCAGTTTTCTATCACTGTGAAGTTCAAACAGCTTCTCCTGAATGTCACTTGAGAGATGGGACATGGTCACTGCATCAGTTACAAACGATGGGAAAATCCAGTCATTCAGGGGTGCATTTCCTTCGGGAAAATGTTTATCCAAACTGTCCGTGAGAGAAGTCAAATGATTCTTCTATGGCTTCACAACATTCAATAGTTCAGATTCTGTTTTCATTGATAGCATCAGTTAACAATGGGAATGGAATGCATAAACCAGTTTGATCTTTGTTCTCAGATCCTCTAGAAAAAAAATCTAACAATTTCTCAGTTCATAAATGTGTTGCAACACTTTCCCCCTGGATAACCACCTCATTTTCATGTGAAACAACAAAGCATTGTGCTCCACTCCCATTTCTGCACAAAGCATTGCAAAGAAACATGCCCTTACGGGCTGTGTATTGATAAAGTTAACGATTTTAATAACAGATCTCAAAATATAAATAAGTTCCCGATCCATGCTTTGAGTTGCAAGGGCTTCATGGTGTATCATACAATGAATCCACAATGTATATTGAGCAATTTCAAACACTTTGGCTTTCAAGCCTGCCCTCCCATCAGACAGAGAAGGGGCTCCATCCATGCAGATTTAATCGCAGGCTTCCCATTTCACCCCATGAGAAGTTAGGTTATCGTTTAAGATGTTAAACAGTTCACATCCAGTTGCATGCATTGTAATTGGCAGAACAAAAAATCTTCCAATATTGATGTTTCGTGAGAGTACCGAATGTAAACAATTAAATTAGCTTCTTTTGATATATCAGTTGATTCATCCAACTGGATTGCAAATAAACTGGATTGCAATCGAGAGATCAGCTGTGCAATGATATTTTCTGACATGTCAGAGATTCAGCGGCTGACCGTGTTGTCTGACAGCGGGGTCATTTTTAACTTCTCTGCTGCACTATCATCAAGCATCATCCAGCAAATGTTAATTGCTGCTGGGAGAACCAGTTTTTCCCCAGTTACCTAAAGCTTTTTATTCTTGAAAATGTGGTATGCAACCTGATATGATGCTTTTTAAAGCACTTGCAGGGATGGATACCATATTTTTCATTGTGTTTTTTTGTTTGTTAATTTCTTGTAGCTTTTGTTTGAAAAAAATGTCTATTCTTTCTTATTAGATTGCCATGTTTTGTTTCTAAATGGCATCTTAATTTTGTTGGCTTCAGGCTATCATTTGCTAAAGTTACTGCACACATTACACATTGAGGCCTAATTTCTCCGTTAACTGCCATGGAAGTGAAACCAAAATCCACTTCATCATATTTTCTTGTTTTTGCAGATTTTTTTCTTTGTATCAACATTAGCTATTTCAGCTTCTGCCTTTCGTTTTTGAACACTACCATCTTTTGGTAATAAGTGCAGATCCATTTTTCACCACATAAGAATAAGTATTGTACAACTGCTTGTTGTAACAGCAGTATATGATCTACAAAACTGGAAGGCAGGAAAGGTAGTTGTTGCTATAGAAATGATAGTCAGCTTATAATTAAATACATGGTAACATACTCCCGTGTACTGCTTCAGCAGTCTTGTATTAGCCAAAAAAAGGCCATCTGATTAAATCAGTTGCAAAATGTTTACTCATACTATTTCAGTGTGTGTAAATGTTAATGTCATGTCTCATGTAATAATGATTTTTTTTTAAGTAAAAAATCCCTTGAGCATCGCCCCTGGCCAGGAAGGCCCACCCCACAGTTTTAAAACCTCTGTGTTAAGACCATGAATATTTTACTTGTTAAGTGAGATTGAAAACACAAATATAAAAGTTGCCATAAAAAAGCCACCATTAGCCCTCCTGACCACTCCCAATATTTAATAGGATGTATATGGGATAATTGTGTGGCAACAATTGCCATATAGTGACTTTTACTGTACATAACCACTGACAAATGAATTAGCAGTCATTGGAGCCATTTACTTTTATGGGAGAGCTAAATTCAGAGTATATGTGTATATGAAAGATGTTCTATGCAGCATTGTTGTAGCCATGTTGGTCCCAGGATATTAGAGAGACAAGGTTGGCAAGATAATATCTTAGACTGGGCAAGAATAGCTACGTAGACTACTTCACTGGGTTCCTTTTTCTTTTTGGACAGTGGTCTAGGGAGCAGCTTTCATAGGCGTTGACAGAATTAGCAAATCCAGTTCTTTAGGTTCCTTGGAATCCATTCTTCTATCAGTATCAAGGCCATGCAGTTCTAAATGATTATAACACAGGCATCATATGGATGTTTTTAACACAGGAGAGTGTTTCTTTCACCTTGTCCTTTTGAGATTTTCATATTCTTCCATCTCCTTTCACCATGACATTTTTTTATTACCACAACACTTTACTAGTTTGTAGATCTTACACTTATATTGAAGATAGGGTGACCAGATGTCCCGATATTAGGGGCTTTGTCTTATATACCCCCCCTCTGAAAAAAGTGTCCCAGTTTTTCACACTTGCTATCTGGTCACCTTAATTGAACAACCTCTTATAATACACAAATATTGAGCCATATAACTGTAAAAAAAAAAACAAACACAAAATAATCTTCACCATCAAAAGGAAATAAAAACCCACTGATATAAAAAGAGATAGGGAAAGGAAACATTTCATACCCCAAACAGCACCATGGAATCTCCTGATGGATATCACATGCAAGTTGAAGGCATCATTACATACAAGGAGGTTACAAAAACATTGATCCTGGAGAATGGAGATTAAATCTTACCATAAAGGCTACATATTTTTGTGACAGTAAGATTGATGGGAGCAAAATCTAAATTATGTAAATGTGTAGATAAGAAACCAATTAAAGAGAAAGGTCACATACATTTGAATGGAGGTGCACATTCAAATATCTCTAGTAATGTCGTTATGAAGGGGAAACAGACAATGGAATTTAAGGGTATTTAAAGCAATTCAAGTACTGGGCATTGAAAGCATGTTTTAAACTAAATATTGGATTTCCTCATATGCTCCTAAATTATCAGAGAGCCTCTCAGGCAATTCTATGCAGAATTAAAGGAACAATCTCACAAAAGACTAAGTCCCATCAACGTGATCTGAGGTTTCTCTGGTCCTCTTAGGATAGGGCCCTGATTAGGGAATTAATTATATAGATCTGACTCCTACAATCAGTTCTGCACTGACGCCCTGGCACCTACATAGAACCCCAAATTTGTAATATTTGTGATTCAGTAGCACCCAGAAGACCAACTGAGACTGGGGTCCCGTTGTGCTAAGCACTCTAAAATGCATATCGAAAGACAGTCCCTGTCCTAAAAAACCTAGCATCCAAATAGGCCAGAGAGACAAAGGATAGGAGAGAAAACAGAGGTAGAGAAAATTGAAGTGGCTTGCCCTAAATCACACAGTAGAGCAATAGCACACACAGAAAAAGAACCAGGACCTCCGACTTCCTCTCCAGGGTCCTAGTCATTAGACCAAGGTATGGCTGACCTAGGCCATAGTCTATATTATTAAAAAGTTAAGATATTGTACCATTATGAAAATAATTAACATTTATTTTTGTCATGTCTTATGTACATGGTTTTAAATATAAGAATTGGTTATTTCAACCATGTGTAACTGCTTTAGTTCAGTCCTTTTATGTTCTTTCAGTAATTTGGAATGAAACATTAATGCTTAGTTGATTTAAAGAATGTGAACAGAGACACAGAAAAGAAGACTACTATAAACATAATTCAGAAAAGCATGACCAATAGGGAGGTATAATGATTTTGTGGTTTGAATAGATGACACTGTCTGGCAGAACCCTTTGTCTGAGGAATGCCAGTACCACATTACTTGTCGGAATGTCTTTCACTCTATTAGTCTTCTGTTTATCTTGGTCTCAAAGGTCTCTGCGAATCTTATTCATAGGCTGACCTGCCCCAAAGGCAGGTGTAGCTGTCTCATGAGAGAGACTGACGCAAGCTTTGAGAAAACTCACACTGGCAAGTCATTTAAGCTGATAAGCATTTATGGGCAAAATGTGAATTTTCATATATTGGCAGTTTTCCATCCAATAATTTCAGCACTTATGTGACTATTTCTATGTTGGCCTATTTAGGCTTTTATGCTATACCCCTAACGGTAGTATCTCAAAGTCTTGGTTTAAGAGACTCACGTCTCACTATTTTTTTTTTCTTTTGTCAGTTTAAAAGCAGATTCAATTCCCATTAAAGTCAATGGGAGTCTTTCCATTGATGTTAATAGGGGTTGGATTGAGCCCTTATTGTTCATGAAGGTTTAGAGATTCGCCATCATGGACACTGATGTGTTCAGGTTAACCAACGGTTCAGCAACGGCAGGAGTTGTGGCTTCCCGTGTACTCCTTTGCCCATGTATCTGAACAATGAACAGGAGCTGTAGAAGCCTGACAGACTTAAGGATTTAACTCCTCTATATATCCACTGAACTTGTACCACTTGATCATGAGCAGTGCAGACTTTCTCATAGTGCCAGGCTTTCTAAGGGCGAGGTCATTCAGTCTACCTGGCTCATTCAATCCTTTGCATCTCTGAGGAAGCTGCCAACAAAGTTAACTGCAATGTGGATAACTGTGGACAATACTGTGGATAAGAGAAATGTGAGCAAGAATTCATTTCATTGAGGCATCTGAACGGCTGGGTGGTGATAATGATGTTGTGGCAGGAAATAGGGTTGGCAATAATACCTGGGCCCCAATGTCAGGACCCACCCAAAATGTTGGTAACTGGGCATGAAATGACATTTAAATGGTAGGGGTGGGGGGCCCAGGTGAATGTGATGTACTGGACCTCAACCTTCTCTTAGTGGGCCAGTCACTGTTAACCTCGACTGAACTGGTTTGGTGCTATACAGGGATATTTTCAAAGGCAGAAATGACAGTTGCCAGCTATTGTTTTTCAATGGCAGTTGGGTGCCTAACTGCCAATTGAAAATCTTCCCCAAAAGCTTAATGCTCCTAGGTGCTGAGCCCCTGCTGCAATGTGCTGAAGGTCCACAAATCTCCCTTACATTTCAATGTGAATTGAAGGCTTCTTAGCACCTGGAAGAATTGGCTGTGTAGATGTGATCAGCTCCAAATCCTGTTATATTTTCTGGTAGAGCAGCAGTGCTATTCTAGTATTTAACTGCAATGTTTCCATTAAAATAATGTTTACTCTAAATTGTTTGAAATAATAAACTACTGGTATGTATACATTATATACTTTGGGCCCCATCCGGAACAATCTGTGCATCGAAAACTCAATGGGTGTTTTGGAAATGCAGAGAATACAGTATCAGCTTGGATAATGTTTAGACAAACAATAATTAAATTGTAGCTGAAGAATTAGGATCTGTGTGGTCTCAAATTAAAAGGACAAAGCAGAATGAATTTACTGATGCATTAAAATCTTCTCTTTGAAAATCTGGCTTTTAACAGCAGTACTATGTTTGTAATCCTTAATGTATATATTATGCTATTTATAGTATACACATTGTGGCCTAGATATATTTCTTTCTTTCTGTAGACTTATAAAATCCTCTCTAAGCACACATCCTAGGCTCAGGGAATTCATTACGTATGTTAAAATAAACAACACAAAATTGCTTTCATTGACGTTTTTGTATTTATATTCAGATCAGGTTTTGTAAATTTCAGACCCCACCCCATACCTCCATCCTCCAACTCTCTCACGACAACGCATTATTTTACAAAATTTAAATGAGCCTGAGTGGTTGACAGTGTCTTTTGAATAAGTATTATGATGAAAAATATCTGAAGCTCATGATGAGGCAAATTATTTTCTGATTTAACAATTAATGGCACATATGTAGCTCAGTCCTGCAAATTTATATTCTCATGAGTAGTTCCACTGATTTCATTTGGACTGCTCTTGCGAGATTTGGTGCATAGTGCTTAATCCTGCTCACTTTACTGGCACAGGTAGGCCTGCTGGGCCTAATTTTCTGGTGTAAATGGATGCAGCTCCTTTGACTTCGAATTAATTTTGCCCATCTAAACTGGCATTATGACTTCAATGGGGATATTTGTACAAGTGAGCAAAGAAGATTTGACCTTAATATTACTCAAAACTTAAAAAAAGTTAGCTCCTAAATACAGTGAACAGTAACAAGAAGAAATACATTTTCTTCTAGTGTTCCTCCTACACAAGTCACATGGAAGTTTTGAGTTCAGAGTGATTGCAGGATAAGGCTCTTTATTATTAAAATAGAATTTAGACAGTGGTGCAAAACCTTATTAATGCAAATAGTCTTTACTCACATGAGAATGGGAAAGGGGTGTGCATGACTGGCTCCCAGGATCATTAACTTGCTTTCAGTTATTTATGTGCTTTGAAATGGGATGCTCAGCTTGAATAGGTTATTGTGGAAGCTGGAAAAAACATTTTTAAAAAATGCATAAGTCAGGATGGAAAGAGAAATTATCTTTCTCAGCTTACCATTAAAGTCCTTTAAATTTCTGCAAACACAAAATGATAACAGTTAAACCTTGAATGTTCGTGATTGGAACAAAAAGCCCAGTTATATATAAGTTACTGCACACAAATTTCAAGAATAAATCTGCCTTTGGATGACAGTTTAAAGGAATCCAATTTTTCTAAACCTCAGAAGGGGCCTATAATATTTTAGCAAACTCATAGTCTATGGTGACATACAGTATAGCCATGGATTAACCTATCATACATTAGGCCTGGAGGATTTATTGTACCTTACTCTGTTGACCCAAGCCCAGGAAGAGAGCAGACATATGTTGGTGGTCTGTGCATTAAGAAATATTTACCATCATTTTAATGTAGGTTGGATTCTATGCACAATGTATTTTGCCCTCCCCAATCAAAATGGAAAACAATAGTTTCTTTTTAATAGTACAAATTATCCATTCCAATTTTGTAAGGCTTTAAGTGGTGCTGTCTCCAACAGGGGAATGAATTCCAATCTTATTCACACACTGGTATTAAATCCAGTGTAACTCCACTGGGTTCTTCTGAACTGAGAGCAGCACTTGGCCCTTGATTTTAATTTATTTGTAAATGTTATTAGAGCTATTTGACTTAGTCTCTGAAGAATCTGAAGTATATCAGCCAGCAGATAGTTTATTTCCTGGTGCACTTGATCAGCAGATGATCTTTGAAAACTCTTCTCTTTCTCCTGTGGGGAGGGCCAGGATAAACCATTTTACTCTAACCATTTTCCATGACTTTTCATTTCATCTTAATTTAGACTCCTCTGTGTTTCAAGTCTCCAGTAGGAATTTTTCTCTTGGAATGGCAGCCTGCTTTTACTACCATTAAATGACACTCTTCTTGCCATTACATAAATGTCTTGGGTAAACACTGAGGGCAAAGTCTTTACTCCATTAAGTCAGTGGAGGATTTTTCCATTGACTTCAGTGGAGCCAGGATTTCACCCTAAGGATAGAAGATAATTGTTCCACGTGTCGGACTCTCATTGATGTTGCATGTGGTGGCTATGAATTCAGCAGTGAAGGGTTTAAAATGGCAGTTCCACGTATGCACAGAGTGCAGATATTAAGGACCCAAGCCTTCAAACATGTGCTTAACTTTACTTTATCACATGGGTAACATTAAGCCCACAGGGTGAACTCATGGTTGCACTGAAGTTAGGAGAGTTCTGTCATTGACTTCAGTGGGACCAGGATTTCACCCAGGATATTTGCTGGATCGAAGCCTAAAGATATTATTATTATTATTATTATTATTTTTAGCCATTGAGGACATTTTCTTTTCTATTTCCTTACACATATCAATCTCCCTGTGCCAATTGTGTGGGCTACTGAAACCCATGCATAAGCTGATCCTTCCCTATTGTAGCTTTCCACAATGGGGTATGTATTGCTGCCATGGAGACCTTTTCTGAAGAGCATAGGTGTTGTTCATGTGCCACTGTACAGCTAATGGTAGACATGCCATCAGGCCCTGTGTGGGCCTTACACAGGAGGACCTTGCACACCAATACTACACACCATGGGTGAATTTCACTCATTGGCTGTCATGGGTGTTGAAAGTGAATGTTCAGATTATAGATGCTGGAACTGGGGCTGCGGGGGGTGTTGTTGCACCCCTTGGCTTGAAGTAGTTTCCGTTATATACAGGGATTACAGTTTTATTCATTGGCTCTCAGCACCCCCACTATAAAAATTGTTCCAGCACACCTTGTTCAGATCCTGGAAGGTTTGGGCCAATTTTATGTATTTCTTTATTACATGATAGGGTCTTGATAGCTGTTTAATGGGCTAATGTTCATGAGTCTTGACAAAGAGGTGAGTTTTAAGGAAGCATACAAATGAAGAGAGCTGATACATCATACATGGGAGGGGAGGGCTGAGTTGGGTCAGTGCAGTGGAAGGCAGAAAAGTGAGAGCAGATGAAGAGAATTTCTCTTTCACATTTAATGGCTTTTAGTAATAAAAAATGGGAACGTTGTTTTTTTTTTTTTTTTAATTGTAACCCCCTGTAAATTGCTTGTCTGCAATCCTGATTCCTCATCCCAGCCACAGATAAGTGCCATAACAGATATCCATCACAATTTATTACATACATATATAATACATATTTGTTTCCCATTTCTTCACCTGCCCTTCAGAGATCTGGAGTTCTTTTCTATGACAGTTGTGGAAAAGTGAAAAAGGCTTAGAATGTGTGGTAACTAAGGTGCCAGGGACATTGCTAAACTCAGAGCTATGCCATCCATGAAATAGCATACGCTCTAGTTTATATTGTACTGTTTAGAAAAGAAAATAAACTGTAGCACATGGAAACCTTTCCATATACACTGTGTGCCAAGAACTCAATATGAGCCTGAATAGGCATCTGAGTATATCTGTGGGGATAGAGGGACAAATGAGAAAAGGTGTCTTCCTCCTCCTCCTTCACCAGCTCATCGAACCATTCCGTGTAGGGTATTTATGTCCTAGAGCCAGAGCCAACTGTGCCTGTTGACGTTTTGCTTTTATGTTGTTTTTGTTTGTATTTACTGTTTAGCTTGTAAACTCTGGAACTGTCTCCTGCCATGTTTATATAGTGCTCTATAATGGGGCTCCAAAATAACAGTGACAAAATAACAGAGATTTTTAGTTTTTTAATATATTAGGAACAAAATAAATCCAAGCAATAGTATAGCATTCTTACTAGATGGAGATGGTTCTGATTCAGAAAAAGACAGAAGTATAGAATAAATATTTCTTTTCTGTATTTGGAAAGAAGCAGGATGAGGTTCCTGTATCATCAAAGGATAATGAAGTACTTTCCAATCTGTTGATAACTGAGGGAGGACATTAGACAATATGTACTAGGGATAAACATTTTATAATCAGGAGGCACAGATAACTTGCACCAAAGAATCCTAAAAGAGTTGGCAGGGGAGATCTCTGATCCGCTGGTGTTAATTTTTAATAAATCTCAGAATACTGGGGAAATTCCGGATCAATGGGAAAGTGCTAATGTTGTGTCAGTATTCACAAAGGACAAGCACAATGACTCAGATACCCTGACTTCAATCCCAAGCAAAATAATGGAAATGCTGATATGAGAATCAACTGATTAAAAAAAAAAAGGACAGAAATAGAATTAATGCTGTTCAACGTGTTTTTGGTAAATAGGCCCTGTCAAACAAACATTTCTTTCTTTCTTTGAGGAGGTTACAAGGTTGTTTGATAAAGGTAACTGCATAAATTTAATTAGACAAGGTATTTTCAGTAGAGATAGAGAAGTATTAATGCCATTGTGCAAGGCACTGGTGAGACCTCATTCGGAATAGTGTGTACATTTCTGGTCACTCATGTTCAGGAAGGATGAATTTAAACTGGAACAGGTGCAGAGAAGAGCTACTAGGATGATGAGGGGAATTAAGTGCTTATTTTATGAGAGGAGAAAAAGAGCTTGGCTTGTTTAGTCTAGCAAAAAGAAGGACCTCTGTAAATACATTAGGTGGGTAAATACCAGGGAGGGTGAAGACCTATTTAAGCTAAAAGATAATGTTGGCACAAGAACAATGAATATAAATTGTCCATGAACAAATTCAGGCTGGAAATTAGAAGAAAGTTTTTAACCATTATGGAGGGTGAGGTTCTGAAACAGACTCCCAATAGGCATTAGTTTTATGAGAGAGCTGCACAAAATTTCTGAGTGCAATTATATGACAGGATTGCTTGTGATGGTGGGGCTAGGGCTCAACAGCCATCAGGCTTACTTCCAGTTTATGTTTTATGGTCCTAAAAGCTCATACTTCAGGGTTTCAGTCAGCCAACTCCACAGGTCAGAAAGGGATTCCCCGTCCCTGGTGTATTCTGCAGTTTTTTTATCTCGTTCCTCTGAAGCATCAGGGATGGCCATGGTTGGAGACAGGACATTGGGGAGGGTGGTCCAGGACTCTGAGATGGCACCAAGCATTCTTTCTCTCAGGTGTTTGGCTAGCTGGTTCCAGCTCATGTGCTCAGGGTCTAATAGATTGCCATATGTGGGGCCGTGAAGGAATTCTTCCCATAGTCAGATTGGCAGTGATTTTGGTGGGGGAAGGAAATCACCTTCCTCTGCAGTGTGGGTGCAGGTCACTTGCCAGGATTATCCAAGTATATATCACTTAAATCACTACCCTGCTATTGTAGGGGGCTTGGGCACTGGTGCACATCAGTCCCTTCTGTTCTCTGCCTGTGGCACATCATAATCTAGCCTCCTATGGTCTATAATACTTTGATCTAATTTAGGTTCTTGGATATAGTGAATGGGTGATGAGTAGTGTGAGCCGCCTGTGGTCAGACTAAGTCAGTGATACTTAGACTTTGGTGGTTCAGGAGCCAAATCAGTGATCAACACTATCCAAAAGAGCAGACATGCCAACTCATGTGAATTGATTGTGAGAGATGGAATTTCTAAGTAAATCGAGCCTCACTCATGATCTCACAATAGAACTCTCAAATGTTGGGATTTCTTTTTCAGCCACTGGGGTCTCCCGTTGTCAGTCTGGAAAGTGGGAGAGGGGATACCACTGCATCCCCACCAGGCCTGGGGATGATGAAGAACCCTGCGAGGAGCAGAGGTGAGGCTGGGAGGACTGAATTATGGCCCGGGAGGCTGCAGGGGGGCTGAAGTGAGGAGGGTGTGGCTGATTGGGGGGGGGGGCTGCATTGATGATGGGGTCTGAGCAGATGGGGTGAGTGCTGGGAAGGGAACTGAGGGCATTGAGGGTCGATGGGGTACGGGGGCTGATATGATGAAATGGTGATGATGGGGGGTGATGGGGATGAACTGAGGGGGTTGGGCGGGGACAGAATTGATGGGGGATTGAGGAACAGGATTAATTTCTGGCAGGAGATGGGGAGATGTAGGGGTGAGAGCTCCTGGAGCAGGAGCCAAAATCACTTTATCCAGTACATGTGGGTGAATGGGCAACACTAATTTTCACATGCACATACTTGGGGATGCGCAGGGAGAGTTGAAAAATCAAGAGACTGACCTAAAAAACACAATATAATCTTTTTTTAAAAGTCATCATTTTGGGGGGCCAATCTCATGATTCTGGGGGATCCAATTCATGATTTTTAATCTTTTGAAGTTGACAATACTGAAAGAGCCACAGTATTGTGAAATCATCATTACTATTTTATCTATCTATCTAATCTTATTCTCACAGCAAACTGACTAACCAATTATTATTATTTTATCAACTACAATTGGTTAATAACATAGTAAAAGCATCCTGATTGGTTAATAACTTAGATTAGTTAATAACTAAATCACACAGTGTTTCAATATCATGTGCCTCAGTCTGAGTATCACTGGACTAGAAGATCTGGTGGTCCCTTTTGGTGTTAAACTCTACGATTTAATGAAACTTTCTATGTTGAGTCTCTGCCTTAGGCCAAATTTTTTGGCAGTCCTTGTCAGCAGAAATCGTTCAATGTTTTCTAAGACTGAATTTAAGGATGAGAGCTGTGCAGAGGATGGAAAAATCCATTTTGAGAAGGATTTTGAAATTTTCCATAAAGAAAAAGTGCAAATTTTATTTTTGTTTCAGTTTGATTTTGACTCTTTAATTATTTTTATATGATAACATACAATACAATATGAAATTTCAAAATGAAAAAGTCAAAACTTCTTTTATGAAAATATCATAATAGGATGTTGCAACACTGTCTGAACTTTCTTCTTTGGGAGGTTCTCCAAAACAAAATTTCAGCTAAATTGACTTGATTTTGATGGAACAGCTTTTTCCAACAGAAAATGGTTCCATCTGTGTTTTTCTGACCAGCTGAATTTGGGATAAGTACATATTTGCCCTTGTTAATATATGATTACAACCATTTGCTTGAGAATACTTTCATGCTTTGGTACAAGGATTTGAATTTTGTGAGTAGCATCACATGATCACATGCTATTTACTCCACAGAACCCCTGTCTTGTTCAGTGCATTGGACAAACTGTGCTCTGGGGATGAATCAGGGTTCTGCAGTGAAGGAGTCTGTTGTCCTTTGGGCCCTTGCATCTTTTGCTGCAGAGGCCGGAATGTGAACAGTGAATGAGGTAGTCGATATCAGGAAAAGACAGGATAGTCTAATGGTCAGGGAAGTTGAATACTGCCCTGGAGAACTGAGAACTATCCTTGCCTTTGCCTCAGAATTCATGTGATACTGGGCAAATTGCTTAAACCAAACTTTTCACAGGTGGTCACCAACTGAGCGCCAAACTTGAAAAACTTGGGACCAGATTTGTGGAAGTGTTGAGCACTCACACCTGCCACTGAAGTCAATGGGAGCTGTATTCTGAACAAATTACGTTCAGTAAAATGCTAAATTCTCTGAAAAATCAGGCCTAGCATCTCACATGAGGTACTCAAAATTTGTGTACGTTTTTGCCATTATTTTCTCCATGCCTCAGTTTCCCATCTGTAAAATGGGATAATGCTGCCTGTTTTCATAGTGGTGTTGTGAAGATAAATGTATCCATATGTGTGAAACCCTCAGTACCAGTGATTAACTCCATAGAAAAGCCCATGATGATATTAATAATTCTGTATTCAAGACATGGTCTGAATATTGTGAATTAAATAAGGGTTGGAGCCACATAGTGAACAATAAGCATAAAATGAAATATTGAATAGCTGATTGTTGTGAGCACTGTCCAATCTGTGCACTGATTCAGGCAGGAGTCTTATGGGAGAAAACTATGTGATCATGTAATTAAAAATGCATATGCACAGGGAGGCCAAATTAAGGTAGCATGGGCAACCATTCCCAACTATTTCCTAACTTGATTGCTCGACTTTCCAACCTCAATGCTCTTTCAGTGAAGATTTTTGTATGGAATTATTATATATATTAAACATAGATTAGAAAATATGCTATTGCCTTCTTAGTGTGATTGAATCTTCATCACACTCAGAGCTGTTTTTCTTCTAGAATCATTTTTCATTTTTGGGAGCTGACTCAAAACTTACCAGAAGAGAACTACAAGCAGCCCGGAGGCAGGGGCAAAAAGGGAATCAAATATTTTCACACATGAATAACTCTATGTGGACTCTGAAACTCCCTTTCGCCTTATAGACTCTCTTATGTCTAGTGTCTCATATCCTTTTTATTTGTGGTGTATGGCTAAAACAGCACACTGAACTGGAGAATACTGTGACTGTGATTTATCATTGCTCCTTTAATCAAGGAACTGTTCCTTCAGATAAGCTGTCTTGCCTGAAATGCTGTCCCTGCGGGACCATTTAGTCTGATTGGAAAAACAGTGGCAAACTCCATAGCCCTTTTTGGTTCAAAAACCAGAACACTACCTTCTTCTATTTCTTTTCCTCTGAAGTCCTTTACAATAAATTTCCATGTCTACTCTACTTCTAGGAATAAAACTCAGCATAGTGTCCTGTCTTAAGACAAAGCTAAGCTTGCTGATGAACAAAAGAATCAAAGACTGCTTCACTGTAAACTGGTAACTGTAAACTGCACACTGTTCTAACTCTGCCAAACTATGGGTCAAATACTGCAATCTTACTCCAGTCTAGATCATTGCCTCCACATCCCTGAGCTAAGTGAACCATGATCTTACAGGTCCAGGCTGGATGTGTGGGATGAGGGAGGGGAAAGCGGGTTCTGTGATTACTTACCCCTTCTCCTGACCCTGTGAAGCCCCAGTGTGGATGCACCATGCAGATTTGGCTCCATGGGTTGGGGATATGCAGATTTACATAATTTGTGTCTAATTGCACAGTGAGCCCTGCTAAGAGGAGGAGGCATTAGGAGTAGCCACAGAAGGGGATGGTATATGGGCAAGGTTTCTGCAGTAATCTTGATGTCAATGGCATCAGGGTATTAGGAATCTTTATGGACCACAAAGTCCCCTCATGGATACTTCTGGCTGTCCTGAATATCTCCTAATCTCAGGACTTCCATGCATTTTGGGGGCAGAACCCTGTATCCCATTCCATGGAGGATCAAACCCTACCATCCCTATGTGACTATTGAAAAGGAGCTCTGGAACTCCCTACTTGTGATGTTTCCTGGCTTCTCACATGAGTTTTTCCTGCTAAGGGAATAATCAAGCCCACAATCCTTACTCAGGCAAAACTTCCATTGGCTTTGTTTGGCCCCAGTTCTTCCACACCAACACAATCTAAATAATAACTTACTCCTCTAATAGTGCCATTGAAACCAAGTTCAGAGTGAGTGTGGCAGAATCAGGTTCTTTGAAGGGTGTAGGATCGCCTTAGTTTACAGATATTTAACTCTCCATGCTTAAGATAAGAATATGCTAATAGATAAGAGGGTTCTTATAAATAAAAAGTATTTTAATGATAAAATGCAGAACACCTTAATTAAGTAAAACCACTAGAGTAAAAGTCTTTGATTATTTCGGTTGTGCCAGGTTTTACATGTGAAAAGTGTTTTATTCTAATAAAAAAGAAATAGATAACACACTTTATGGATATGTTTTCTTTGAATTAAAATAGAAATGAAGAGCTATTATGGACCAAATTCTCCTTGCTTTACTCATGTAAGTACTTCCACTGTTTTCAGTGAGACTACTCACATAAGTAAGGCAATGAGCTTTGGACATAATATTTTACTTTAGTTGGTTGAGGTTAGTGTTTGGTAAGTTAAATGGCAAAGATGGATTTTGGAAATGTCCTTATTACTGTTGATCTGCATTCTGGTTGCAAGGATTGGCTCACTAGTAATACAGCTTAATTGGGTCCCTAGACAATGAAGCTCTAAACCCAAATTGTCAATGACAGCCGAGGTCTAATTATTTTGTGCAGAACCTGCTACAAGTTTCTTCACTCAGAACATGATGGTATTCATTAGTAGATATATCTAAATTGAGTTCTTTGCTACCGACAGGATAGTTTCAAGTGTGCGTGTGTGAATATGGATAATGTATATTATAATGGGCACAAGTAATGTTAGCTATAATGTAATAAAACTGTGTTTAGTGTGACCTTGTGTTTATAGATGCTCAGTTTTTCACCTTTTGGGCCATAACTTGACAGGCTTTGAAACGTGGTGCATATTATCTTCAGGTATTTTTTGCACTGCACTGATGGGGTGAAAGGGAAAAAAAAAGCATTTTGACCATTGTATAAAGAAAAAAATAAATCTGGCTATATATGTATATAAATGGGACAACATTGAAAACAGCTGAAGGTGAAATTTGCTGTGCAGTAATTATCCTCTTTAAGGAGAAGGTGACCCAAAACTAAAGTTATCCAACAGGTTGCATGCTCTCCCTTCTGCACAAAGCCACTGGCCCCCACTCCTTCTGTTAGAGGGGGAGGGTTCTTCCTGCACTTACCAAGTGCAAGCTTGTTCATTGACATGTAAGTGCAAAATGGGTGTAGAATGTGTTGTGACTTTGGTAGTATTTTACAAAGCAGAAGAGAGTAGAGTCCACTTAGTTTGGGGAGATGTGTTTTACTCATGAGAAGGTAGCAGATAACCCATTGGCCTGAATGGGAAGCCTGAATAAGGACTCCGGATTTGGACCTTTGTTTGTAAGATTTAACCAACCATCTTTTTACTTCATTGCATTTTGTAGCATGTTTGGTCCCATGCTGAAGAGTCTTCTAGTTCTTAACCCCTTAAACAAAGTGTCACTTCAGACAAGATGGTGGAGAAGAGGAAGCCCCACTAAGCCAAAGCAAAGTTACAATTGTTTAAATTAATAAAAGAAAAGTTTAAACAGTTCTTCCCATTTTTGGGCTAGGATCAGCTAATGAAAAATGAGTTCTCTCCTAATCAGTTGACTTTTGTCTTGGCATGACAAACTGCAGAGTGATGTGAGAGCAAAGAGTACTTTCTTTGTGAAGTGGGGTTTATTTTGTATAATTGTTTTTTTCTTCAGAATCATCCTGTGTTTGAAATACCTGTTTGTGTTTGTTCAACTGATTTCTAATCTGTAACATTCATAAAGCTAATCAAGAACAAAGATGGAATCTGGTATCTGTAAACAAAGACCTTTTGGTTGAGTATTTTTTACATGACCTGTGCTGGGCCTGATTTCACTTTCACCGTTGTATGGCTTTTCTTTTATATCAAGATCTTACCAGTTTAAATTAACTTGATTTTAAATTGTTTTATTAAAACTGTGCAAACACCCTATATAGATGCACTTCAGGTGGTTTAACTATTGCTTTAATTGGTGCAGCTTGGATCTGTCAATTATCAAATTAAACTTAACTGATTTACATGAGGTTAAACCAGTTTAAATACAATCTTCATATGGGATTTAACAAGATAGATTTAAAAATGATTTAAAATGCTGCAGTTTTTCTCATATAGACAAGGCCTGAATCAGATATAATTTCACTGAGGCCAGACTGAGACCCATCTGTGGCTGTTTTAAGGTCATGATGAGAAACATCTGAACTTACTGGCATTTTGTGGTGTGGACTTTCAGCAAAATACCTAAAATGTGTATCTGGTTGCAGCTCAAAACAAGTACCATTTCATTCTGCAATGCTAAAACAAGTAGTTATATTAATTGGTTTTGTTTTCTCCAAACCTCCAAGAGTATATTTACCACCTAAATTGAAAGCTTGTATGTATGTATGTTAGAATATCAGCTTGAACAATTATGTTTTTGTCTGGAGAGTGTTATTGTCTGGGAATTAATTTCAGTTCTACCAGTTGAAAAAATTATAATTACATTACATACTGGTATTTTAATTTTTTTTAAAGAAAAAGTCTCTCCATGACATGTTTTTGTGTGTCTCCAATTTCATCTCCTGCATTAATGCTTGGTGAAATAGCTCATTTGTGATAGCCCTGGCTGTAAATTCCTCGTGTCAACAAGTGAAGCTTAGTTACCAAGACATGATGAGGAGAAACAGGAGGGGAATGTGTGGCTGAGTGTATAAGATTCAGTTCTGCTCTCCTAGAAAGACACTTGTTGGACTTGGTCACAGGTTTAATGATGCCATGTCTGCCTCTTCTAACTGCAGCACTGCTCCAAAAAAAATTGCTCCAAATCATGCAGATGGGAGCAATAAATGCAGTGAAGTTATGTGTGTGAGTTGGATTTGGAAGATACTTGGTGGACCTTTGCTGAGCTGGGGTGCTCAGATAGTGCTGGGTATCATACAGAGGGGCCATTGACCTCAAAGAGGGTCATGCTATATTTAAAACCGGTGCTAGTAAAAAGAGAATCTGGCTCTGGGTGTTTTGTGAGTGCATGATTTTCAAAACAACAAAATAATTTTACAAACCAATGCAAGGAAATGTAAATTTTTTAGGTGGCATTCTCTAATATGGCTATTATCATCTGCTGCCTTTGAGTATACTACACTGCATTATTTATAACAGCCTTATTGAAAGCCCACTCTGAAGTCAGTGAGAGACTCGTGGGCTTTGGATTGTCCCTTCACTGCCTTCGGTATCATTTGTTATAGCTGACACAACACTGAGTAGTACTGTATGACTTCAGTGAGCTTGGGATCAGCCTGTAAAAGCCTATTCTCTTACAAACATATTTTTCATGTTAACCTCCATAATCACTTGGGGACAAGATTATTTCCTCCCACCCCCACATCCCTTGTCTGTTGAGGAGCGCCTAGAAATACAACCCTTGTCAAACCATGGTAGAGGTTTGCCATTACCACGTGAACACAGTAGCAGTGCAATCAGTGGCTAACTACTACAGATTGCTAGGATAAATAATGGCTGTTATTAAAACACAAGTCTTCATTTAAACAATTTTTATTTTGGTAATATGATACTGGCGGATAATAACCTCCTCCCTCCACCCCCACACACTTCTCCTCCTTGTTAGAGAAATGCTTTTCCTTGAGCCCCAACGGATGGCCTTGTTAGTGTCTCACTCCCTTTCCTTCAGGCTGTGTGGGAACTGCTGCTGCTCCCTTTGATTCTCTGAGCGAAGCTCCTTGCAGCCTGTTAAACTTGGTCTCTGTAGGCTAGTCTGCTAAGTTTCATGTGCTTCAGAGCAGCAAGGCACTTGGGCAAGAAAAAGAAGTTCAGAGGTCAGCCCAGGAGAAGAACCTGTCATAACAGCTATGCTATTGTTGCACTCTCTGCCTTCCATACCCCTTCTTTGGAATGCTGACTGCATGACTCAGGCTCCAGAGAGATTTACTTGAGTTTCATCCCTTCTCTTTTAAGCTTCAAGGTAGGAACACTATTTCCTATTTCTGCTTTATATTATGGTTGCAATCGTGAAGTCTTCTCCCTCAAACTATGTAAGGATATCAGACAATGTGAATTTAAATGCAATAATTATGGCAGACTTGGATATCATCCATACTCACTAATATGAAAATTAATCTGCACATAAAAGTTACTGCCGAGATAGATAGATGCAATTGCTAAATGTGTTCCTTGTGTTTAGTAAAGGCATTAAAATTAGACCACAACAAGGAATATTTATTTAAGATTCTGTTAATATTGTAAATACTACATAACCATACAGTGTATCTAGCAATACATCCTATGTTTGTACTGTGATTCAGTTCAGTTTCATATCATCATGGTTATATTTTGTTAATGTTTCAAAGCTCTTTCAGCTGTAGTCACTGCTTCTTGACTGTGGTACAAGGTGGCTATTTGGCATAGTTTGACAGTTAAGATATTTTTGGCCCTAATGTGGCCCATATGGGCTACTTCCATATAAGAGTCACAGCTCTTGTGTGTTTCTATTACATGGTTTCTGTGGTGAGAGATGTTTACTTCTGCCCCCTGGAATGATCATGGAATTAGACCCCTCCCAAAACTCAGTAGCATGCAAAATCTGGCTCTGTGTCTCCATAGTCAAACCTGGGACCATGCCACTTTTCTGCAGCGTGGTTCCTGCAAGAGCTTGCTTGGAAGAACTTGCTTACCAGGGGCTCCCCGCCAGCCCTCTCAGGAGCAGTTCCACCTCAGAGAGGGTAGGCAAATAAGCGAACAATGGTTTGGTCACTTTAATTTCCCTGCAGAATTCCCCGGGCTTGCGGGGGCCGTTCCATGGAGAATTGATGTCTCAGTAGCTCCACCCTCTCCCACAGTGCAGAAGCTCAACTCTGTAAAGCTGCCACAGAGATGCTGTTGCAGGGTGAGTAACAGTGCCATAGACGTTACACTCACTTCACAGCAGTGATCCAGCTGGATTTCATCCCATCTGCCCGTGGAGATGAAGGAGGTAATAGGGCTTCCAATTTTCTGTTTATTCATTTTGTTTTATAGCGCACCATAAAAGCGTAACCTTTTCTGCCTGCCAGTATCAGCAGCAACAAGGGTCGGGTTCAGTACTGAGGGATTCCTCTTAACATTACAAAATTTAACAGGCTTGAGATCTGGGACAACTAAACACCACCCCTGGCTGCCTCTGGGCGTACATCTACACTGCAGTTCAAAACCCATGGCTGACCCATGCTAGCTTACTTGGGCTCACAGGGCTCAGGCTAAGGGACTGTTTAATTACGATGTAGATGTTCAGGCTCAGGCTGCAGCCCAGGCTCTAGGACCCTGCGAAGTGGGAGGGTCCCAGAGCTCAGGCCGCAGCCCAAGCCCGAATGTCTACACCGCAATTAAACAGCCCCTTAGCCTGAGTACCGCAAGCCTGAGTCAGCTGGCACGGGCCATCCGTGGGTGTCTAATTGCGGTATAGACAGTACCCTAAGAGGCAGCACTTCACTACTCGCAAGTCTGTGTATGGTAAAAGAAAACTCTTATTGAAAGGAGAGAGAACTCGACATGAGGGTGGGGAAACTTTTCAACCATGATTCAAAAGGATGCAAACCATAAATAAACACCTGCTGCACAGTATCTTGGGCATTGTCCTTTGCCTCAATTTTCCACCTTGGCGTGTGAAAGTCCGACCGATGAATGTCCCTTTCACGAGCCATTCCCCTTTCCCTCTGCTGCCACCCAGCCACAGTTGGTTGCCCAAAGTCAGCGAAGCCCCGGCTTCATGGGTTCAACCCCCAGCCCCGGGGTGGGGTGTTGCGCAATGGGGCTGCTTGCCACTGTCCCTGCCGCCTTTGCTGCTCACCGCTCTCTGCCGCTGCCTGCCACTTACTGCCACCTCTGCCTCTAGCTGCAATGCCCTGTTCCGAGGTTGCTCCGCTCTATCCTGTTCTTAGGGATTTCAACTTTTAGTGATTTCAGTTTAGTGGGAAACCTCACTGCTTCTGCATCCTATGGGTTATCTTTGACCACAACATTATCCCCCCACCACAAGGTCTAAAGCTCAGCTCATCAGTGATTTCAGCTCCCATGGTCATTATAGGAAGGACTTCTCTACACTGTGGTATTTTCATGGGAAAGGCAACAGCATTAACTGACTGTCATTTAGAGAAGGCTTTTTAATGTCAGAATCTACTTTGAAGAGCGATGTTAGAAGCATGGCATGTCCAAGACACCTGTGCAAAAATATTGTAAAGAAAAACACAATGTTGGATTTTTGATGTTTGTTTTTTTTAAAGAAAAAAAAGTGGCTTTTTTGCTTAATAGAGACAAGGTGGGTGAGGTGATATTTTTTTACTGGACCAACTTCTGTTGGTGAGAGTGACAAGCTTTTGAGCTTACACCGGGCTCTTCCCAACCTTGAAGAAAGGTACTCAGGGTGTCCCAGCTAGATTCAAGGTGGAACAGATAAAGACTTAACACATGTTGCAAAATACTATTTAAGTTGAAGTGAGCAGTTAACATTTCTACCTACCTAGTCTCTCTAATGTCCTGGGACCAACAGGGCTACAACAACACTGCAAACAGTGATTATACTGCAATATACATAACATACACCTTACACTGCAAAAGAGAATTGAAGGTCTAGCTGTTTGTGAAGTAATTAGCACTGCTCAAAATCATAAGGAATGGTAAATTGCCCTTGGACGTATACATTACATCCCACTGACTTCTGTTGAAGTTCCATATATTCCGTCAATAGCTGAAATGGCCCTATAATGGTTGAGTTTGAAGGAAGAGAGGTCTGCCTACGACAGAAAATATCCTATTATAAATGCTGAAAATCAGTACTGGTTCTATGGGTGTTCTTTTTTGTCCTAGAAAATATTGTGTGTGTGGGTGTGTGTGTGTGTGCGAGCGAGAGCGCGCGAGAGAGAGGCTGGGGGAAGGGGGAGTTGGGGGATTATGACCGACAAAAATAAATTTGGAGGAAAGATTTAAAGCAGGGTTTCCCAATCTTTAGAAAGTTGAGCTCCACTTTAGGAAAATTAAACCAATCATGGCCCCCTGCTGTGACTTGCTAGAGTCTATCCTTCTTAACTTATACATCCTGATCTGGAAAGAGAGGCAAAATGAGGACAGACACTTGCATAAAATTAAGCAGCAGGCCACAACTTTTATTAAACTTTAACACAGGGGGAGGGGTGCTACCCACCGATCACCCATATTCTCCTACATTTAATGGGTTCCAGTGTGTGGGTTACAGGGCTTCTTACTAGATAACTCATCATGTGGGGTAGGCTCTCCTCAGCCTATACACCAGGACTCAGCTCTCCCTGAGTTTTAGCACCCTCTCCCGCCATGAAGGGGACAAAGGGTGGGGACCTTGGCCCATGAAGGCCACAAGATCTGACCTCAGCCTGTGAAGGCCACAAAGTCTCACCCTATCACATGAGCCCAAGGCCCATCACCAAAATCCCAGGTCTTTTACCACTGGGAACTGTTTGCTTTTTTTTTTTCTCCCCCCCCTTAACTGTACTAGAAACTGGCCACAAGTTGCAACAAATAAACAACTCCACCCCAGTACCTCAGTTAGGTACCAAGCACATTGGAACTTAACCCACTGTGGCTTAAAGGTGCTGCAAGGAAGGCAAAGAAAAAAAAACAAACCTTCCTGGCCCTCCGCCAATTGGCCCATGAAAGAAAATAATCCTTCCTGACCCCCTAAACAGGGAATCAGCCAAACCTGCAGCATCTCTCAGGATGGGTTCCCATTCCTAGTTTGGGTAGGCAGGGTGGACTGCTGGAACGGAGCCAAAAGATGCTCCACATGGCCTCTGTGCCAGGATAAATCGTGGCAGCTGGGGAATGCTGGCCGATCAGCACCCTTCTCCGCCAGCTGACCAATGGGTGTCAGAGACTCCCAGGATGAGGAGCTACCTATTGTATCTTGGCATGTCTCTCTCCCTTGCTGCTGGGACTGTCCCCCTTTAACTACTGGCCCCATCAAGTTCCCTCACCAATTGATGTGGGTGGGTGGCATTTCTCTGACCTAGTGTGCCCCCCAAAGTCTGAGAAATGTTGATCTTAATGAATGCCAGGGAAAGGATTGTGGGAGAAATTGAGGAACAGCTTTCTAACAAAGCCACTAGCAGCAGGACTCCTCTGATGATTCATGTGTACGAATATACATGGATACCAGAGCAACCATTGGCAACCGAATTCCTGACTAGAGGTGGGTGAAAAATGCATTTTTGTCTGAAGAATGCACATTTGGAACAATCAAAACCTTTGGCCAATTTGTGTTTTCATTGAATTGTTTTGGTTGAAAGAAAATGTAATTTAAAAAAAAAATGTTTTGACATTTTCAATATTTCAGTTTGAAACTACTTTTCTATTGAGAATTTCCTTCAAAGATGTGGGACTTTTTGTTGTTGTTTTGTTAATTCAAAAAAAAAAAAAAAAATCCTTTGATAGTGAAGCAAAATGTCTTGTTTCAGACCAAATTAAATGTTTTATTTTGTCCAAACAAAAAAATAACGTTGATTTAAAAAAAAAAAAAAAAAAGGTAGCTTATGTCAACCTAACTTCGTAAGCATCTACACTACAACACATAAGTCAATGTGAGTCTCCCACTACACCAACCTAATAACTCCATCTCTGTGAGAGACATAGCACGTAGGTCGATGGATTTTGGTTGAGACAGTGTCAGTGTAACCACTGCGTTGGCTGTTCCAGCTGTCAGCCCCTGGTTCCTGAGAGTCTGGAGCCCCGTTGCCCCTGGCTGACAGTCCAGAGTCCTGCCACTCTGCCACCTGCACGGGCTGACAGTGGAAGTTCTGCCATCCCTAACTTAGATCAACTGAGTTTTGTACTGTAGACATGGTCACGGCCCTGCTCCTGCTCTTAGGCCCTCAGAATCATGAATGGGCCTTTACCTGGTATGTTGAAGGAGCAACTTCACCCTGCCAACCAGTTGGGAAAGTTGACATAGAAGTGTTTTCCTTATGTTTCCAACAGTATGAATCTGAAGTAACTCCTCCGAAGTTAATGGAGTCATTCTGATTTATGGAGATGTAAGTAAAAGAGGAATTGTGATCTATGAAGAGAGTCAGGTTTTTTTTTCTCTCATATTCCATGCAGTAGAGGGAGGGACATCCTCCCGCAAGTGCCAATGGTGTCAGGGGCAAAATAATGTTAGTTGCCAGTGTAATATACTTGGTGCATACTCCTAAACATTCCATAAATATGTTTAATAGGTTACTACACATCTGAGCTCCACAGCACAGTTTCTCTCTCTTGCTTTGGCATTGACACACTACCCAGTCTATCACAACTTAATCCTCCTGTCTCCTTCATCAAAAGCAGCTGTGCCATCTTTTGTGTGTGCTAGTCTGTAGCCCGGCCAACTGCATTGTAGGAAGCACACAAGTCACCCACCAAGCTCCTTTTCCTTGGGAGCTACTGCTTAAACAGTGAACACATCACTGCCTGACTTCTCTGTCAATTCCAGTCCACTTGAACCCCTGAGCTGACTCATGCTCCTTCGTTTTCAAAGCATTGTGTGTGAGGTTTTAACCACTCAGCTCTTATTAAGGTAAGTGAAAGAGATGTGGCTAAAACTCTTTGAAAACATAACCCATAATTCTGAAACAGACTATTGTAAGTAAGCCTGGATTTAGGAAGCAAAAAAGAAGGATTGATGAAAAGGCTTCTTCTGAAGCCGTGGAAAGACATTTAAGAAAATAACTGAAGTGAGGTCAGGTCAAGGACCTGAGGCTCTATTACTGTGATTACCATTTTTTTTTTTTTTAAATCGTCCACTAGTGCAGAATGATGTAGCCCTAAGCTCTATGCACATGTAGAGAAAGGGCAGGAGATCTGGACATTAAAGTTATATAGCTAGAAAGTTGAGTACGTACTAAAGTCTTATAAGCAGACTTCTAAAATTGTTTTGTGAGGTCTTTATGACTTGCCCTAAAGCAATACGTTATGTGGTAGCTGCCATCTTATTTGAGTTTTGTGTACTGAAGTTCAACATGCTGTAGACAGATGAGAGGATGAGACCTGTCCATATGATCCTTTTTAATGCTGCTTTTATCTCAGCTTTTTTCCAGACCGACTAGGTTTCAAGTTGATGGTGTTCCTCCCTCCAATACACAATGCCATAACATTGAAAATGAGACTTTTCCCTTTCTATAAGCATCAAAATCTGGGAGAGCAAGAGCAACCTCAGCTGTTGTCAGTGGCTATAGCTCCATTGACATCAGTAGAGCTACACATACTTACAGCTGCTGAGAATCTGTCCCTTGGTCTTTAAACTAGGGTCTTTTAAGGAACCTAAAGAAATTGGGTGCTCAACTCCTTTCTGAAATTCAATGGGAAATGAGTGCCTCACTCTCTTAGGTGCTTTAGAAAAAACTCCGCCTTAATTTTACTTTGATGTGGTTATCTTATATTTAAAAAGCCAAAAAATTTCACAGCTGCTGCACAAAATACAGACCAGTGATATCTCTCTGTATCTCAGCTATGTGTCTTTTCTCCTGATTTAGTCCAACTATTTTAACTATGCATGAGAAGCCATTGGACACTTTGTGCAAATCCATAAAATTACAACATTGGTGAGAAACACAAAGGAAAATAAGAAGTTATGGAATTTAAAACAAATGAGAAAAATTATAATTCTCACATCAGTGTCAAAATTCCAAAGCTATATTAGAACTCCACAGAGCACACGAGAGGATCAGTTTCCTTCATACACTGTATTTTTTGTTCCCTTTCCTTTCTCCATACTTTACTTGAATTCTCACTGCCAAGGCAGAGAGAGGCTGATGAGAGACAGAAGACTAAGCAAAGTAAAACAAACCATTCCTAAGGCAACTGGCTGGAGAGTATTTTTCAACCACCCTAATGAAATCCACAAGAGTTGCAAGTGGGTATCTATGTTTATATCTACATCTGATGAAGTGGGTTTCTGCCCACGAAAGCTTATGCCCAAATAAATTTGTTAGTTTTTAAGGTGCCACAGAACTCTCGTTGTTATGTTTATATCTTCATTTGTTTCCAATAATGCCACTTATATGAAAACATGTTTCTTATAAACTGTATAATCAACTATTAAGCTGAGACCACAGTAAGCAGGGAGAATGATTTTTTTGTTGCATTTTTATCAAATGTGGCTCGAGAGGCTGGGTACCAGAAAGCCACTTTTACGTCACAGTCTTTGCTGAAAAAGAGCATTCTCAAATCTTAAAGGAAAAGTGTAAAGCAATATAACTTATCCTGCATGCGCACTGAATCTTTCATTTCTATGTGTATGCATCACAGGAAGGAGAATATAAAAAAACTGTCATTTGGAAATAAATGACCTTTGCATTGAAGTAATAAAAATAAAGCCATTTGGAATCATTTTAGATGAAAGATGCTATGTAAAGGTATGATTATTATTAACAGTTCTCTGTTGTAGCAACATTGCTTAGTTTTGAGTTTGTAGGAAAACTGAAGTTAGCAATAAAATATTTGTGAAATTGGTTTGCAGCACATAGTAAAAAAATGCAGTTTTAGGAATATTATTTGAGCTGCTTGAAACATTTTTGGACATTACATTTTCCTCTAAGTTGGTTTTGAATTGAAACTATAATTACTGCACCATTTTTGTTTGGTTAGCGAGAGTGAGAGAGAGATTAACCAGTGAGGAATTTAATACTTGTTAATTTTACTGCTTGAGCCAAACAAGAGTTGTGCAACTTTCCCTACACAGAGCTATCGATTCACCTCAGTACTGACCTGCAATATACTTATTATTATAGTCTCTCTTGAGCAAATAATTTGTTTGAGGAATTTAGTCTCCCTTTCTCTTTGAAAATTGTCTCCTGAAAAGCAAAATCTTTTTCATAGTAATTCACTGAACGATTCTTGATCTTTAAAAACAACGAGGGTAGGTGCTTGTGACTATTTGAAATCGGAAATGTTTTAATTTTAACTGTGCTGCTTAGTTTTGATCAGGCACAGAGGTCACAAGTTATTCCTTTGTTTCCTGACCAGATGCGTGTAACTCTTTTAAAGCCAACTTTCCAGTGCATCTCTAAATGCAAAGTGAATGGTCTCTTTCTGTGTATCTTATTTGTCTGCTAGAATATTCACTGAAAGTGAGCAAAAAACGATTCCTAATAAAGACAAAGTGAAGACCATATTTTATTTGAGTGAATATTCAGAGATTTTTATTAGTTGTGCACCTCCCTTAGCAACCACGTAAAAGGATTAATTTGTTTACAAATGTGGACTTGAATGAACCAAAAAAGCTCTTTAACTTGTGACTCAGGCTGGTCGGAGAATGTTTTTCTCTTTTGCAACAGAACATTTCAATGAAAACAAACAAACAAAAACTGGTTTTGTCAAAAATTTCCATGGAAAATTTTGACTTTTTTACGAAAAGTTGAAAACTAACAATTTTGGACAAAATCCATGAGATTTCCATTCAGAAATGCTTTTGTGGTGCCTTGTGTCCCTGTTCTCTTCTCTCAGGTGCGCTCCCTGGCTGGACTATCTCCCGTGTGCATCACAGTCTCCCCTTTTGCTGACTCCTTTTGGGCATCAAGTAAGTCCCATGTCTATGGTGCACCCTGGGAGATATAGTCCTGCTGGGGAGTGTGACCAATAGAGAAGAATGGGAGCATGTCAGGTGCCCAAACAACTCCCCTGGGATACCACAGTGGCATTTCCAAATTAAAATATTCAGATTTGGGGCATTTGATTTTTGGAAGAAAAGTCAACACTTTCTGCAGAAAGCAGATGCTTTTAGAAGATAAAATTGTTTAGTTGAAAACCCAATTTTCCATTTTAAAAAATAGTTTCAACAGAAAATTTTCGATTTGCCTTATGTGATTTAACATTGAGATCTGAACTCAGATCCCGGAGCTGAACGTTTAATCTATTAATCTAATATGCCCCCTCAATTCCAAACTACAGACTCAGTTCAGCAAGATACTTAGGTTTGTACTTAAAGTTATACATATGTTTAAGTGTCTTACTGAATAGAGGCCTATCGCTGGCCTCCGAAAGGGCCAGTGAGTGACAGCTGGGCCTAAAGAAGCCAATGGGACACCAGGATCTCAGCAGCCATTAGGATCATACCTTCAAGTTATTTTTGTATGTTTTATTATAGAGCCATGATAATGGCTCCATAATTAATGTTATGACATTAGTCTAAGAATCTGCTACATAGAGACACAATTCCTTTTTGTTCTTTCTAGCCTCAGTTTTGTGTCTTGCATTGCTGTTGTGCACATGAAGGTAATTCTCATTCTGATCATTTAAACTAAGGTTACAGTTAAACTGGTGAATCAGTATATGTAATCTGCTGTTTTAGGATCATGAGGAAAAAAAAGAATCTACTGTTCTGTGTTAGGATGGTCTTGTGGTTAAAACACTGGAGTGGATCTCAAGATCTACCAGAGATTTCCTGTGTGGCCTTGGAAACGTCACTTAGGCCTGGTCTATACTTAAAAATTAGTTAGGCCTACCCACATTTCTCAGGGCTGTGAAAAATTTCATGCTTTCTGTGCCATAGTCAAGTCGACCTACCCCCCATTTTAGACATGGCTAGGTTAACGGAAAAATTCCTTTGTCAACCTAGGTACTGCCTCTCAGAGAGATGGATTAATCAAATTGATGGCAAAACCCTTTCCATAGCTGTGCTGCTATAGTGTAAAAATAGCCTTAGTCTCTTTGTGTCTCAGTTCCTGATCTGTAAAATGGAAATAATATTTTCTTTGGAGTATTCCAAGAGAGGTGGTCAAAACTTTTCCATTTTTAAAAAAACAGAGAAAGTACCTGTTTTGACCAAAGAAATCAGATTTTCATCAAAACACCTGAAATCTGAAAAATTTCAATTTTCACTTGCTGAAAACTTAAGGAATTCCCATGCCTAGAAAAAGTAGAAAAATTCCCAACCAGCTCTAAATAATAATTCCTTTCTCCTGTCCTTTGTCAGTCTTGTCTGTTTATATTGTAAATTCTTCAGAACTGGGGACTGTCTGTTACAATTTGTTGATATATCTCCTGGGACAATGAAGCCCTGATCTTTGACTGGCATCCCTTGGTTCTTTTGTAATACAAACAACACAGTAAATTCAGTGATCTTGTGCACTATATCCTAGTCAACTTCCCACAGAAATGGCAAGTATCCCCTAGCACTGTTGTTTTTCCTCTTGAGCTCCCCATCCCAAGGTGTCAGAATTCAGTTCACCTTAATTTCATTATAGTTAGATTCCTGCTGTGCTTTCTCAGCAGCCCTCTTCTGCTTCATTACCTGAGCAATCATATGAAATCTCTATGGAGACAATAAAGTCAATCGGTCTTAAAATGATTCTCCTGGTTAGCTCAGCATGAGAGGCAAAGGAAGGATGTTTTATTATAGGATCATTATTTCTAGGAATAGCATGAGGGTAAACCAGCATCCTTATAACTAGGCTGTTTTTCACCAAGTGAAATATATGATTTATATAAAATGCAAAATAACTGAACTTTAGAAATGAAGTGACTTTTCCGTTTCAGCAGGATGTTTTCCACTTTAAAATAGTTTTCATTTTGCAATGCTGAAGCAAGAACAAACATATGGTTTTGGATTGGGTTCATGCACTAAAAATGTTCATTCTATGTTACTGAACATTATCCCCAACTTGAGATAACCATATTTTTTCCATTCTTTTCCGCTTATTTTGTAGATGACACTTCATTACTTGAAACCTGCTTCTTTTCCCACCCCCCCCTTGTTTCATAATTCAGATTTTTGCACACCCAGTTGAATTTTATGGTTGGGGTAGAGCAAATCACTCATAGCTGTCTCTTGCTTAGGTGTGCTCTGTGTTTAAAAGATTTGGTGTTGCTTCAACCTGAAATCAAAGGTGTTTCCAAGATTCTGGCCTGATAGCGCCAAGTTTGTAACCAATTCTCCTCTTACCTTCCTATTGATAACTGCTTTGTACATGGGCTGACACTTTACAGATGGTGTTGTCCAAATACTCCTTCATGGAGCCAAGATGAGAATGAATAGTAGTCAATAGACATTTCTCCAGTAGGAGTATTAGGTGTATTTTCCATTATTGTACTAATCGTTCAGTAATACAGTCTAATTTCTAATCATGATCTTATCCAAAGCAAAATAACTGAATCAATAGCATTACACACATGGAGTGGTAGGCTTAAAATGGCTAGTTGTAGCTACTTGGGATTAATGTTGTAAAATGCATGCAAGCTTTTCATACAAAAGAATGTAGTGCAATTTTTGTTGTCTGGGCAAATTGCAAGCTCAATTTCCAAACATTTAAAGACATATTAAGAGGCTGTCTAATACTATCTTTGAATGCTCAGCTAAGCATTTAGGAACTTTGAATGAGTATCTGGGTGCTGTAATGTCAGTTCGAACTTACATACATGAGAAATAGTCACTTTATCAACATGCTTTATTAATTTTACACTAGGTCCACTTCTCTCTGTGCTCAGAGGAGCTGTCAGTGTTACAACTCCCTGATTCTCTTCCACTGCCCTGGTTCCACAAAGGGTTGGAGTGGCTTGGGGCTCCTCAAATTTGTACTAGCTGATGACGGTCCTTAAGTACAGTTTGCCAGCTGGGCATAGCCAGGGTGCATTGCAGCTGGAGGCCACAGGGAAAGAAAGCGTAGGAGCATGTTATGCCAGCTCTGTACCTGCTGGGAACACTTCACTAAGTAGTATCCTCAGCAGGAGATTTAAGGTGAATATCTGCTGCTTGCAGTGCTCCGGAAATGCAAAGGGAATAGAAAGCAGGCTGGAAAATTGGGCCTCTCTCTCAATGACCTCATGAGGTTCCATGCTCATTGTTTCTCAATGGCTCCAAATCAAACTTGCTCAGATTACAAGTAAAAGGATGGGCTGAGAGGTTTTCTTGCTTTTATTTTAAGCAGCCAATGCAATCTGGCATGTGCAGGTCAAGTTGTGGAATTTCTAGTTCTTGCGTCATCTGCAGTAATAAAGTTCTGCAATTAAAACTAAGTCAGTTGTTGATGATGTGTGAGCCAGGAAAGAATCTGCTCACATTTATTTGTTTTTAGGAACCCCCGAAGGCCTGGTTTTGTGAACCCTCCAAATAGTTTACAATGCAGAAGCTTTTAGAAGCTTTCCATTTTTGAAGACTCCTGGCCAGGTCCTCAGCAGTTGTAAACTGTCATAGCTCTTTCGATTTAAAGGGATCTACATCAGCCAATATGTACCAACTGAAGATGTGGCCCCTCAGTCTTTTGGCTTTTAAAATAACTCTCACCAGGAATTGTCCATTTGATTTATGGGTAGATATACTACGCAGATACTCCTGTAGATAAATAAATTCCAGTCAAGGCACCAGAGCAAATGTTTATTGCCAGCGTGAAATTTAGGAATAATACAGCATATCTGAAGTTCTGAATACCTTTACATTTAAATGGTGGTGAAAGCTGTATTTCACTATTAGGGCCATACCTATTAACTTTTTCAGGTATTTCCTTTATCATTGCTTTCCACTGGTTGCATTTGTGGCAAATAAATCATTGTGTGTCTGGGAAAGGTTTTGAGCTGGAATGGTTACCGAGCTCCCATTTCTTATATATTAAGGTTGCATAGTTGAAGATTCATGCCTCAGCAGACCACTTAAGCATTCAGCTTTCTTCTTGATACCTGTCATGATTTAGAAAGTCATCCTTTTAATTGGTAAAGCACGTTTCAAATATGCCACGGTCTTCAAGATCATTAAAGAAGAGGTTGACATCCTGACAATTTTCTCAGTAGATTGCTGACCTCTGAATGTCTGACAAGTTCTCTTGGTTTCGTGAATATCAGCTCCTTACTTTAGACCATAAAGGGTAGATTATTCTAAACAGATGGATTTAACTAGGCCGTTAAAGTTCTAGATAGTTTTATGTTCTTTAGATGTCATTCGGATCTTGCTAGCATCAGTGCATGTCCATTGATTTCAGAGGAGCTACTCCTCATTTACAACAGTGTAAGTAGAATCGGTATCTGGCTCTCATTCTTTTAGATCACTGACAAATAATTTCAATTCACACATTATTGAAGCATGAGAATTAATTGGTTTGTGAACAAAATAATTTAGACCAGTTAGAAAAACAATCACACGCTTAATTCTCAGTTTGAAGCAAAGTAGTCCAAGAATTATTTTGGTTTTTTGACAGCCTCACATCTTTGAAGAATGGTCACTGTGACCAAAATATGTTTCGAAAGCATTCACAAAGAGATCCAGTTGTGGTAATGTTGTGTATCCAGGAATTTGGGCTAAAAAGTCATCACAATGAGTGAGAAGTCACTATGCCTATATATTGCCTATGCTTGTTCATTGATGTTGGACATGGAAAAATTGTACTACAGTATCATTTTGGCCTTAGATACAGAGATGAGTAAATTGTTTAACTAGCTTTTGATTTTATACATATTATCACCTGCTTCTGTCATATTTGCATGAAGTTGGTATAGGAGCAGAAAAGGGGTATCCTTTTATGCAACTGAGGAACAGCTTTTCCATGTTTCCCATGCACCAGCACAAAAGTCAGCATATTTCAGAACGGGGGGTCTGTCCTGGAGAGAGAGCCAAGTGACATTCATTAGAATTTGGAGGACTTTGGCAACTGGCTTCCAAACACAAGGATTTTGGCTGGTTCCGAAACTAGCAACAGACTACCTTCCATATGTAAACCAGAGTCTGAATGCACTCTCCCCTGCCACTTGTTGATGCACTGGGGAAAAAGACCTCAAGAGCAGAGCGTACAGTAACCTCAGAGTTATGAACACCAGACTTACGAACTGACCAGTCACACACACACACACACAAAAGCAAATATAGTAGAGTATTGTGTTAAATGTAAACCACTAACAAAATAAAGGGAAAGTTTTTTTTAAAAATTGACAAGGTAACTGTTTCTGTGCTTGTTTCATATAAAGTAAGATGGCTAAAAGCAGCATTTTTCTTCTGCATAGTAAAGTTTCAAAGCTGTTTTAAGTCAATGTTCAGTTGTAAACTTTTGAAAAAACAACCTTAACGTTTTGTTCCGAGTTACAAACATTTCAGAGTTAGGAACAACCTCCATCCCCAAGGCGTTCGTAACTCTGAGGTTCTACTGTATTTGCATAGGTACACCTACTTTGCCTAGGTGCTCAACAGATAGACCAGCTTTGCAAAAGTGATCCATTCTGGCAGTTTTGAGTTAAAATTCACTTTAGTTTTGAACGCAGGGTTAATGAAATCTTGTTATCCTTACTGTATGACTAAAGGGGAGCAGAGTTATAATTAACATGCCGTAACTGAGATTGTCACCTAAATGTAACTTCACCAGCTAACCAAGGGCAAGTCGTAGTAGGTGGGGACAGGTGTTCCTAGTGGTATGGACTCTGCAAAAAATCCTAGATACCATTTGACCTTTTCCCTCCAATGTTTAAATACAGAGCTGATCAGATTCAGTTTATGTCTTATCTACTTACGGCAGCATGTAGAGTACACGCACTATATGTGAAGGTATGCACCATAGTGAATGCAGGCTGTGTCAACACTTGTCACTTCAATGTGTAGATAGAGGCATGTGGCAGTGAAAGGCTCTGGCAAGAGGGAGGCAGCAGGATATTACACTGCTAAAGGTAGCTGTATAAATGTGGGAGGCACTGCATGAGCATGTAGGAAGCTATGTTGGGTAAATGCCATGTAGTTTATGTATGGATGGCACTTTACTCTCCTAAGCTGTGCCGCACCGTCTACAGTGCTGTTTATACCCATGCTAGTCAGGCTTACGGTACTCTACACACCACCACAACTGTAGGTGTTTCCTTGTTTCAAGGTAGTCCTTGTTTCTGCTCAGTTATCACTAGAGCTGAAATCACTGATGTATCTCTAGGTGACTGAACCTTAGACCTGACGTGGGGACAGTGTTGCACTGAAAGGGTCTCAAGAGCTCTTACAGGGGTTGGAGAAGAAGCATGTTTTGGCATCCAACGTAGAGTTCAAGGATAAGCTAATGTGGGCTTCCTGGTGGAGTCCTTCTTCTCCCCTTCAGATGCTACATAGGTTGTTGTTTAGCCACAGAGGGGTTTGGGACATGGAAGAGAGTAGGATCATTAGGCTGTGGAGATCCCTCTTTAGTTTTCATAGGTGACAATGATCCTGGTTTGCCTGGGGCTCTCCCAACTTTTCCAAATGTAACTTAAATTCTTGTCAAAATCTGAGGATCTGTGTCATTTTGTTTTCTGATACAGTTTCTTTTGGGGAGTTGTGACAAACAGCAAGGGAGTTTGCTTTTTGTCTTGTCCCTCTAACTAGATTTGATTTACGAGACAGAGTTGCTCCCTGGGCATTAGTGTTTGTGCTAAAAGAAGGGATTGTCTGCATACCATTAATGACCACTTCTGTTCCAGGACTGATGAACATATGTAAATGAACAGGTTTCCCTAAGGAAAATACCCAAGTCGCTGGTTTCTCCTCCAATGGGAAGCCAAACATAGAGTCCTGTCTACTGCTACCATTTGGCAGAGGAGCAGCAATACGTTCAAATGTTTGCAAGTTTACCTTCTTCCTCCTAGAGAAGCAAAGCCCCATGGTATGGGCTACTTCACCTCGGAAGGTGCAGTACCCGCATATGCAGCTGTTTGCTGTCACACTGTGGCTGGGGGAGAGAGAGGAGTCCTTCTAGATCTGTATCCGTGTAATTCATCAGCGCACAGCCTGCCTGCTGAGGCAGTGCACTGATGTCAGGATTTGGCCCTTGCTAACTGTGTGCTAAAGGTCTCTCTCTCTCTCTCAGAAATGAACCAGAGAAACCACAAGTTAGGTGGCATGTTCAAACGCTTGCAAGAAAATATAGAACGTGTGTCTTGATTTCACACATGCAAGGCGTGCTTCAAAGTGCTATTTCTCTCCAGTGATTTTTAATCTTGTTAACATTCTGGTATTGGCAGGACCACTGATTTAGTAGAAAGAAAGTGAGTGAGAGAGAGAGAGAGAGAAAGACAGAGAGCGTATAAACAAATAATGGGAATGGAACTTTGAGGCATCATTTTAATGTTTTTCAACATATATTAAAAACACCAAAATGATGCCTCATGTCTAAAGTTCTGCTTCCATGATTTTTCCATAGCTTTAGAGTCAAGGATAACTGGCATTTCTTTATTTCTTTTCTTTCAATTGTATATGCTTGGTGGCATTTCTGAATGCATGCCAGTGGGGTTGAGAAGTTTTTATCATGAGTGCAGTGATTGAGTGCAAACAAATACTGACGTTCCTTCTGCCAGAAATTTTGCAGCCAAATTGAACACAAAGACTAAGGTTGAGCTTCCAGTAAAAAAAAGATATTTTTGCTTATAAAATGTCAAGAAACAAATGGCATGCCTAAGTTATCTGTCAGAGCAATCATCCAAAAAATAAACCCCACGCTCATGACAGGAAGTGAAAATTTGCAGTCCTCACATTTCTTTGCTGTTGAGACACTACTTCCTTGGGGAGCCTGCTGGCACAAGTTTCAGCTGACTCACAGCATTTCACATCTGCCATAAATATGACTGTGCAAAAAGCCCAAAAGTTCAAAGCACAGCTGTATATCTGCGACCTGATCCTTCAATGTGTGCCGAGGGGGTCTCACAATCAAAGTGAGTTGAGAATGCACAGCATCTTGCAGGAAATGACTAGGAACTTGCAGGATCTGGGTCCAACCTAAATAACTGTGACAAGCCTGCTAGGATACAAAATTTCATAGAAGATCTATCTCTGCATGCAGCAGAGAGAATGGCAGAGCAGAAAGCTAACAAATGGTCTATATTAAGGCTTCAGGTTCAATATACTTTCAAGCAGTTATCACACCAGGGTATTCAACACTGAAAACAAGAGCCTTAGCTAGTGTTTTTATGTCAGACATGCAGCTGCAAACCCAAGCCCCTCGATAACTTTTACACTGCATCGTAGTGAGTAAACAATGGTGGATTTAGAAGGAATAAAAGGTAATGCTGCTTTCTTCAGCACCAAACATTAACCCTTTCCTGCTTCATGGTGAGGAGCAAGCTTGAGGTTTGGAGATCAGTCTCCCCTCCCAAGTGCGAAGACCTGCATCTACCGTGAGGGAGGGCCTACTTCTTGGTGGTGGTTGCACAGAGCTTAACTGGAAGTCGAATCGTGATTCCCTCTGTAGGTGGGTCACATGACTGCAGTCTCTGCTGGCTGCCATATGTGACTCTCAGGCACTGGGAGATAAAGACTGAAGTGGCATTTAGCACCCTCACTGGGTGGCAGGGGATTCTTCCCCAGCTGTCTTTCAGCAGAGGCGGGGAGGCTGCTCTGCATGGGGCTGGAGCCAGCATCCCCGGCTGACAGCTTTGAAACAAAGAAATGTCACCTAGGCAGCTGAGAGGTACTTCTCCAGGTTAAACATCCACATGGCAGTCATTGGCTTCCCTCCAATGGTGATCGGGTTTTTTTTTTTGGTTGGAAGACATATTGGAAACCCCAGAATGGCAATTAACTTAATTGGCACAAGGTAGAGAAGAAAGTGGGGGTGGGATCACTATGAATTTTATCAAGTTGGAAGGAAATATTTATATTAGGCTGCTGCCCACGTCACTGCACCAGTGGTTTTACATCTGTCTTCCGAGCAGATGTGTCATCTCCCTGAATGCAATAGGTCTGTTACTCTTTAGTAATAGTTGGGCCTAGTTATGTAGTCACATAAGGCTTCCATGTCCTTTATGTCTGTATCCAGGCCTCTGGATGTTTCCCACACCATTACTAGTGTATTGAATGCACTACCACAAGTAGCAATAGTCAGGTATTGGTGCTGGGTTTTAAAACGGACTGCATAATTTTATGGCTATGTCTATTTGTAGTATGCTTGCTGTAAAGAATTGTGTACACTGAGTGGCATATAAATAATGGCTGGCTGCAGAAGGGAGCATTTGCTAAACCTATTTAATGCCTCTAAGAACTCTTGTTGGGACAGCATGTGTGACAGACTGAGCCTATCTTTCTAGATTGTGTTTGAACAAAAATGGAACTCCCATACAGTCAGTTGCATTTGTGTACATTACCTATTGCATGGTAAATACCATAAATCTCTGTCCATTTTCAGAGTAAATTTTGTGAATTAGAATCATGAAAATAATTATAGCTTTTAAACACCATTATTTTGCTTGGATGAAGACTAGCTTTTGCAGTTTTCCCCTCTGTCTGCTTTTGTCTCCTTGGCAGCTTTTTTTTCTTTTGATTTGACTGAGACCTTGTTTGTACTATGGACAAAAGAACATTTTAGGAGGCTGCAAGTTGATGATACTTAATAGCAGGAAGAATCCTTCCAACAATGGGAATGTATTAATTGTTTGTGGGAACAAAGAATCTCTCCACTAAACAAGCTCCACTTTTAAAAAGCACATCTAATCTGCCTATATTAAAAAAAAAATAGGACCTGTTCCTACAGAATTATATTTTTTCATGGTGTCTTGTATATAGGCCTAGTCTTCAGCAAAACTATTGACCTTAATATCAGGAGCTATAGTAAAAGAAAGCTGTGCCTGATAAAGGATTATTGAATGAAGTCTGCACACTGATTGCAATTAAAAAACTCAAGCATTTAACAACAGTTACCACCCAGTGAGATTAGATCCTTCAGCTTTTCCTTATACAAAGATGAGGAAATAACCATGGTAACTATTGGGATCTAAAGCCATTTTAATAGTGACTATAGTTTGAGAGTCTGGGGTGGGAGGGAGGAGAAAAGGGGTAATATCCAGGGAACATGTTCCAGTAGGGATGAGCAAATAATGGATTTTTCAGTTAGGTGATGCTGATGTGAAAAAATCTGAAAAAAAATTCTATTTGATATGATCCAAAATCTCTTTTCCAAAAGTTTTGATGAAATGAAATAAAAAAATAATCATTTTACATCAACGCAAAACAATTTTTCAAGTTTTTATTCATTTTCAGTCAATTCAAGGATTTTTTCCACCAAGTTTTCTATTGAATCATCCATTTCAAGGTGTTTTTTTTTCACCCTTTTTTTGTTTTTATTTTTAAATTGGCCAAATGTCAATTTGAAATACTGTTTTGAATTGAAAAGTCAAAAGAAAAAGTTTGAATATAGTTGAAGTGAAATATTTTGACTCTTTCAAAAACATTTTTTTTCAACCAAAACCTTTTACTGAGTTCAATCTGAATTCAACATATAAGTTTCAGGATCCAAAAAAAAAAAAAAAAAGATTTTTAAGGAAAAACTGTGTTGAAAATGTTTTGTCCAGCTCTAATGCTAAATATTATTATTATTTCTAAGTGGTTAAAAGAAAATATCACTGTGTGTATCATTATCCTTTCTCTTACATTTTCCACCTCAGCAATTTATATAATTTATACATGGAAAAAAAAAAGAATGCCCCTTGCATAAAATTATATTGATTTTTCCCCTTTTATTCAGTTGATACCCTGAACTTTCCTCCAGGGAGGGGACATTTAATGTTTCTCATTATCAAGGAACATAGCCTTCTGCTGACCAATAAGGATGAGATTTAGAAAATTGCTGCATTTTGCCATCTCAGAAACCTGTGTTAATTTTCTAAATTAAATCCCGTCTCACTTTAAATGGTTACAATGTCTCTTTATTTACAGAACAGTTTATTCATTCAGCCTTCCTTTTCCCCCCACCCTGAGCTTGTCAGCGGCTGTCAATGTTGATGCAGTTTGACGTTGTGCCCAGGCTGCACCAAACCACAAACCCAAGAATAGAATGTGTCCATTAACAATTTAATAACCTGTTGCAATGCTTAATATTTTTTCCACATCAGCAGAGTCACACTTGATAGTGGTGCGATTTTTACCTTTATTGAATGAAACTATTTACGTTACATGCCACAGCTTCTAATATGCCTCAGAACCATAACATTTCAGAGCTTTAGTGTTTAAGTATCATCTAGTTTAAGATGTTGACGCATATGCTGAAGTTTAAGCTGAAACATGTGATTAAAATAAAAAAAAAATCCAGGCTGAGGAGCAGCCACTAAGGCCTGATTCAGAATAGCAGTCCATTCCAGCTTTTTAATCAAAATGTTATGCAGCACCAAGTCAAATGCCTTTCAGAAGTCTGTAATGTCAGCACTCTTACCTTTATCAACTAGATTTATAATCTCATCAAAAACAGATATCAAATTCCTTTGACAAGATATATTTTCCATAAACTCATGTTGGTTTTCATTAATTACATTACCCTTCTTTAATTCTTAATTAATTGAGTCCCATATCAACTGCTTTTCTGGGGTAGATGTCAGTCAGGCCTATAATTACCCAGGTCATCCTGTTTATCCTTTTTTAAAAAATTGGCTCAGTATCAGCATTTTTCCAGTTTTCTAGAACTTCCCCATGCTCCAAGACTTGTTGAAAATCAATATTAGCAGTCCAGCAAGATCATCAGCCAGCTCTTTTAAAACTCTTGGGTTCAAGTTATTTAGATTAGACCTACTGATTTAAAAATGTTTAAGTTTATTAGCTCCCATTTAACAACTGTCTGAGGTACAGGTGGGATGAAAAGAGTGACTCAAAGACATTAAGGCCAGAAGGGACAGTCGTGATCATCAAGTCTGACCTGCTGCACATTGCAGGTCACAGAACTCACCCACCCCATCCTGTAATAGACCTATAACCTCTGCTAAGTTACTAATGTCCTCAAATCATGATTTGAAGACTTCAAGTTACAGAGAATCTGCCATTTACTCTATTTTAAACCAGCAAGTGACCCCTGTCCCATGCTGCAGAGGAAAGTGAAAAAACCTTAAGGTCTCTGCCAGACTGACCCGGAAAAAATTCCTTCCTGATCCCCAATACAGTGATCAGCTAGACCCTGAGCATGTTGGCAAGACCTACCAGCCAGACGCCTGGGGAAAGAATTCACTGTAGTAACTCAGAGCCCTCCCCATCTAGTGTCCTGTCTCCAGCTGTTGTCATCACCATATAATGAGACTATATCATCTGTTTGTTTTTTCTCCTATATACAGAAGAGAAATATTTATTGAACACTTCTATCTTTTCTGCATCATTATTGATGACTCTGCTGTTTCTATCTAGTAATGGACTAATATGATTGTCAGGATTCTTTTTGTTCTTAACATATTTTAAAAAACCCTCCTTCTTGTTGTACATAATTCTGCTTGCCATAGATTTCTCCTTGTATCCCTTTGCTCCCCTTATCAATTTTATATATATATATATATATAATCTCTAAAATATCTGCCTTCATTTCCCCTAAACCAGGTTGGCCTTCTTCCTTGATTGTGGCTTTGAGGGGATCTAGTAAGTTGTTCTTAAATGATTCCCAATCATCATACACATTTTTCCTCTTAAATTTTTTCTCCTAGCTGATTTGTGAAAGTGTGTGTGTATTACTGCCTTGGCCATTATTTTGCTTGCACATTATAAATGTGATCAAGTCATGATTCCTTGTACTTAAACTACCATTATTTTTTAGTTCTGTGTTGAAGACAAGGTCAAATAAAGAATTCCTCAGTGTTGACTACAACTTTTTTGAGTTAGGATATTGTCATCTATAACGTTTAGATGTTCCAATAATGTTTTAGAACTGGCAGCATGAGATCACCAGCATATGTTACTCAAATTGAAGTACTCCGTGACCATGCAACTTTTTTTCCCTCCATGTTATAATAGGCACATAAGAAAGTGATCGTCTAGTTCCCTAGTGAGATTTGGTGGTCTGTAGGAGACACCAACTAATATCCCATCTTGCGCATTATCTGTTAAGACGTTGATGTCTAAGCAGTCAAGACTGTTTTCTTCGAGTTATCAGTGATTTGGAAACCATTGATTTTTACATTTCAGTAGTGCAGATCATCCCACCATGTTTCAGTAATACTGTACCAATTAGATAGAACTTATATTAATAAATGAGCAGTTCCAATTCCTCTTGTTTATTACTCAGGCAACAAGCATAGTGTATTGGTAATTCAAGAAATTGTTCTCTTCATGTCCTTTGATTCCCTGATTAATTTTGTTTTCAACATCTTGATTTTGTGCTCCATTGGTGCTCATTTCTTCTCTCTCCTTACCCTCCCCTTTCACAATTGCTTTAATGGCTGAATCTCCAAAAGTCAGAAGATGTTCCCATCTTGGTTTTTTCTTTCAGGTACATCTCTACTTATGGGTCAGCATCTGATCTCAGTTATAGCACTATAAATTCACAGTAACTTAACTGATGTCAGTGAAGTTATTACAGATTTATACTGGAGTGACTGAGAGCACAATCTGGACTTCTTGCAGCACCAATCTACGTAAACACAATTAATTATTTTTCATCCGTAGTATGACCAAGGTGTAAGTACAGCCTGTTTCATCATTAAAATGTATGGCTGGAAGAGCTGAATTCTGCTCTTGACTTACCATTGGCTTTTAGTGTGGAATTAGGCATGTCTCTTAAACTCTGTTACCAGACCCTCAACTATTGTAAATGAGCTTAGTTCCACTAACATCCATGGACCTATGCTGGTTTAGTCCAGCTGAGGATCTGGCCTTTGTGTCTCAATTTCTCCATCAGTAAAATGAAGGAAACAACACCTTTTGCAAACCACTTTGAATCTTCTGTGGAAAAGCATGACATTTGTGCAAAGTTGTCATTGTTATGATAGGTCTGGTAAAAGCTGTAATATTTCACTGCATTAGGATACTCAGGTGTTCTCTTTTCCTCTCCGCTTATAACATCTCTATCTCATGTTGTTATGTTGTGTTGTATGTTTGCATTGAAAACCCTCTGTAATTGTGTAAATCATCAAACAGGTCATCAAATGTAAAATTCTGTCTTCCTATAGAAGGCATTAGGTTCCTGCCACCAAGTAGGCCTATTGAAACTAAATGAGCCATTGTGAAACATCAAAGAACAAAGACTTTGTTAATTGCTTCCCCCACACACATGAAGAGGAGATGGACATGTGGACACATCCCATCAGTTTGAACTCTGGGGAAACGGAACAAAAATACCTGACAGGAAGAAAATGGATCTCTATCCTGCTTGGACTTTGAGAGGGCAAGATTTCTAAGCATAAGCAACGGATCCACAGTGCTTGGCCTGGGTTATCCCTAAAGGACTCATAGAGCTTGCTTATTTTAGAAGCTTCTAACACCTTTTGGAAACTAAGGTCTAGTCTACACTACAGACCTATATTGGTATAACTACAAAAATCCACATCCCTTATGTAGTTATACCGACCTAACTCTCCCTGTGTAGACAGCGCTTTGTCCAATGGAGAGCTTCTCCCACAGACATAGATACTGCCTTTTGAGGCGGTGGATTAACTACACTAATGGGAGAGCTCTCTCCCATCAGCTTAGATAATCTTCATTAAAGTGTTGCAGCTGTGCCAATGCAGTATTTTAAGTGTAGACTTGCCTTAAGACCACAGATCATTTGTGTGTGTGTGTATGTTTACCTGTTTTAACCTGGTAAATCTTTGGATATTTTATTATAGGATTGGCTACAAGTGTTGTCTTTGGTGTAGGAACTCATAGACATTAACATCAGAAGGGACCATCGTGATTATCTAGTCTGACCTCCTGCACATTGCAGGCCACAGAACCTCACCCACCCATTCCTGTAATAGACCCTAATCTATGACTGAGATATTAAAGTCCTCAAATTATGATTTAAAGACTTCAAGGTATCATTATCCTATTGACCAGTAGAGCTGACTTGTGAGTGCAGGAGACACATTTTTAGACTATGGAATTCGCTTCCACAAGAGATAAGAATAACTATGAAACCTCACTGCTTTCAGAATTAAAGGCAAAGCTCATTTCTTCCCTCAGTAAATCTCTCTCTCTCACACAGACACACAGACGCACACACACACACACACACAATCAAGGTACTTTTCTGAGAATGGAGATAGTGAGGTTTTTTATATATACATTTGGAGGTGTTCAGATGGCACAGTGATATAGACCATATAAATATATGTATTTAGATTAAGAATGCTTAGGTATTGTACAGACTCCACAATCAAGGACCCCAATCCAAAGCTCTAGGCATCCTTGCCGCATATTTAAAAGGACAAGAGTACAGAGACACACAGTATCTGACCAAAACAGCAGCTCATCTTCCTGCTACACAACATTTGATCATGTGACCAATAGCTTAAAAAACTCCCCATCACACTTTCCCAATAGCCAGAACTCCCTGCTCAACTAGGTTGCGTCTACACTATAGGCTATAGCTAGGACAGGCTGGCTGGAAAATCTACTGAATCTGGGATTTTTAAGTTTTTCCGATCGAATGGGATTTCAGTGCCTACCTCCTTTGAAAATTCCAGTCTGATTCAGCACCTTTTCTGGGAAGTATCCATTGCTGTTGCTCCTAGGGAGCTCTGACTAATTTAAAAGTTGCCCTCCCCTGAGGGTGCATCACGTCATTTATGCCACTAACCCCATTGACACAAGGGGCACATTGCATCCTTTTCTCACCTGGGGTGAATTTTGTTAGGGGAGTGCTCTGTATTTGGGTATACGTAAATAGTTCATGAATAGATAAGATGCTTGAAGGTGGTGCTCAGTGTATGGAGCAGAATTGCTAGGGTTTGTAGGACCAAGAGAACTTGTTGCACACTATGAATTGCTTCTGTCTGCTCTTCACATTGGTTGTTAACATGTCAGAGTAAAAGAGTTTATCTAGTGGTGACCCTCCAAAGTTGAGAAAGGCGATGCCGGAATATTTAGCAGCACAGAAATGTCCTGAAGATGGAACCACGTGAAGTAAAGTGGTTGTGAAGTCACCTAGCTATTTGAATTGACTATATAGTTAATTGAAATTACTCTTTTGAAGTATTGGAGAGACATTACATGAGTATATTTGTATAAATGTTAATAGTTAATAGGTTATGTGCCAGTAAATGGTGCACAAAAATATGTAGCAGAGTTGCTGGGTTTTGTAAGACCAATAAAACTTGTGCGCTGCAAATGGCTTCATCTGGACGCTCTTTGCATCAGCTCTGAGCAAATTTGACCCTCATTTTACAATACTCTTTTGTTTAAAAGCCTATAGGTCCAATCCTGCAATATGCTGAATACTTTCACCTCATTGGCAGGAGACTTTGTATGACTGGGTTTTAATAGCACTGCAGCAAGACTATAACGATGTCATGGTCCAATGTGTAAACGAAATTCCATAAAAACAAAGTAACAACAACACCATAAGAGAGTTAGGAGAAAGAGACAATATGATATATCACTTCTTGTATAAACAGTGACATCTAGAGTTGCCATTAGTATTCCCTAATATGTGGCAAAGTTAAAGGTTATCATCTGCTGCAGATTTAATGGATTGCATTAGAATTACAGCAAATGACCCTTGCAGCTCCTTTAAACTTGATCGATCACAATGTAATTGTCAAGGCGGGCTAGCAATTAATTTTCATTAGGCAGGGAAGTCATTAATGCTTGCTGTTAGGGAAAATGACTATTAGATTGAGGTGGAAGGGATTCAATCATTTTTTACAATTAAAGAAAAGTTGGCTTAATATGTTGGTTCCATATGTTAAGAAGGAATATTATTGCAGGGCCATTAACTTGTGCTATTCCTGCTGTGATGCGCTGGTTTCAGTCCTTTTTTATACTGAAGGGAAAGACACATAACAAAAAACCAATATCTCCTATGGGAATGTTACTCTCTAAGAACTCTTCTGCAAAAATATTTTCCTATTGGCTTCTAAGCTATGCAGGAATTTAGCACTCTGGTGAAAGGTGTGTTTCCTGATATCAAAATGTGACTTGTTTTTTCTTTGACCCACTGGTTTTCCAGATCAGAAGGGTGGTGGGGGGAGAAGGAACGTAGACAAAATGACTGTATTCCAAGTTGTCCCAAGTAACAAAAGTCCAACTCAGCCTGGTACATAAAACTGTCTAATTTTCGCTGACTTTTATAGACTATATTAGTCCAAACAAAAATGTGTACTGATGCCACCTAAGGACAGTTACGATCATGTCTGATAAACAAAGGAGAATGGAAATGGAAATTAATAGAACAAAATTGTTTGTATAAGAATATTAGACCAAATTGGTGGACAAGATAATGAGGGGATTGGCTATTCCATCACTCCCTTTTGGGTTCTTTTAAAAAAGATACTTTAGAGGAAATCATGATGCCAGTCTGGAGGCATGGGGACTGGCAGAAGTGAGCTATAACCACCATGGCTGCCACCCTCCCAATGTCTTTGAACCCACTATGACACCTTTGGACCCAGGTCCTGATCTTGAAAAGTGTCCTGGCCAGACCAGGCCAGAGAGAGGGAACCAGTGACATCTCCAACTCAATCAGCTTTGGCTAAGTCCTGAGAAGCACCTGGAATGTGAGATTTGGGTCCCTGCTATTACCCTTTCCCTTTTGTGTCCTTTTCCTACCACAGCTTATTTCTTCTCTTTCTTATCTCTCTTTTTTGCCTTCTGTTTAATAAGAGTCTGCCTTAGATGTTTAAGGCTGCATCTTTTGCAATACTACTGTGGGCCCATGACCAGAGAGGCAGCTAAAAGCAATGCCCTAAATAGCTTGATGCTGGTACAAGCTTGACAGGTCTCAGAGTGACTGATCAGACAGTGTGCTATGCTCGTGGTTTTCCAGCAGTGAGGATGCAAGTTAGAGTCCCCCACAGAGACTGAAATTTAATTTTCTATCTTTCCTGTTCCTTTCTCTCCAATTTCTTGTGTTTGTCTCGTTTCGTATTAAAGGAGGCTGAATTGGACTTTAACAACAGAGCCAGCCCATCTCAACTACCTTTTTTCTCTTTTCCCTAAAAAGGACAGTTATTACGGTCTTTAATGCCACACAAAAGATTGTCAAGCGGGATTTTCCTTTAAAAACAAAACAAAAGCCCTCTCTCCAGCCAAAGGGAAAGGGATTAAGATATATTAAAATGGGAGCCTTTCTTAATACTTTACATTTGAAATGTTTTAACTGTTTTTCTTTGTCTTCTGTATCTTTAATAAAGGGTTAGGAGGATTTTTAGTGGTGGTTGTTGCCATGGAACTAAGAAGGCCAAAGTCCCTGTACTCAAACCCCTGATCTGGTTTAACTGTTTAGTGTTGGACATTGACAGGGTCATATTAACACCTTTGACTCTTTGGGCCAAATGATTTTATCAAAATTAACACAACACTGCTATTGTGGTAACAATCCTTTATATTCCTAGGCACTTTTCATCTGAGGATCTCAGAAGGGCTTTGCAAACATTAATTAAATTAAGCCTCACAACATCTCTGTGAAGTAAAGAAATATTATGCACAGGTTACGTAGGTTATATATAGTTGGGTAAAAAGAGGTACAGAGAGGTTAAGTGACATACTGAAGACTAGCAAGTGGAGGGCAGACAATCAAGAACCCAGGAGTCCTAAGGTGGAGTTTTCAAAAATATTCAGCCTTTGAATAGCTCTGCTCCAATTGAAGTAAATGGGAGTTTCCCCTCTGGGATTTAAATGATGAATAGGCTTTGTGTTAGACCCTCTGCATAGGGTGAATTTTACCCATAGTGAGTAACGAAATTTTCTTTTGCACTATAAGCATGTTCTGTTTCCAAGTGCAGCCTATCATACCATCCTAAATTGGTCTTTCTGGAGTATAACTCCATATGGATGTGGGCTTGGGGTGGAAGAAAAAAGACATCTGGTGCCCCAACAATGCCTTTTCACACATGGGGTGATGAAGCAATGTTAACATTTATTTATATTATAGTAACAATGTTCTAGTAACTTTAATGACATGAAAGAAGAGGACCTAGCATGACATTTTCAAAAGTGCTTAAGGACTAGATTTGTAACAATAATTATGTACCTAAAGATGCAGATAGGTGCCAAGTAGTATTTTCAAAAGCACCTAAGTGAGTTAGGTGCCTAAGCTGCTTTAGGTGCTATTAAAAACCCTACTGGGAACCACCTATCTGTGTCTTTAGGCACATAAATACCTCGGTAAATCTGCCCCTACTTGATTTAGGAGCCTAAATCTCATTGAAATAAATCACTTTGGAAACAGGACATAGGCATTTATGAAAATGATATGCGTTGCCTTAAAAGATTAGCTTTTTTACAAAGCAAGTTTCCAGTAAAAATATGTTCAGGATGTCTGTTTCATATTGTAATCATATTTTCAGTCACTTGACTGACTACCGGAAACTTTCTCACTTTGGCTTTAAGATTCTAAAACTGGGAGTCTTAAGCTGGACTTCTAAATCCATTTTTAACTACCCAAATAAGTGGCTTGATTTTCAAAGATGCTCAGCACTTTTACAAATCAATCTAGAGGTTTAGGAGCCTAAAGTCTGAAAATGTTTGCCTTCTTGAGACACCCAACTTAATGGGCCACTAGACTAAAAGCTTCAGTCATTTGACAAGAAACACACACATGCACACAGGATTTATGTTCTTTGCAGAGTAGCAAATGGCAGCATTCTAAAGTTTATGAAGTCAAAAATTATTAAAAGAAATGGACTTGTTGATTATTTCAGTGGGTATTTAGAAGCTGATGCAGTTTTTCTGTTCATATGGACCTGGCGTGCATATTTCCCCATTTTGTTGGTAAAAGTACACCCCCTCCATTTGACTTTGTGAGTGATGGGTATCCACAGAGCTGGATCAAAATGCTCCAGTTGTGAGGTTGGCTGCTGTAAGTCATACTTGCTGTCAACCTTCAGCTATACCTCAGGAATGAATCCTCACATCCGTATGCACATTTTGATTCAAAATGTTTGTGGTTTTAAAATAAAAGTTGGAGGATACAGTCTGACAATTTCATGAAATGTATTATATGGTATGCATTTATTGGGGCAATGGTACATTGTAATCAAAAGGAGCTGTGGGAGTTAGTGGATGCAGGGTTTTGACTGGATAAACCCCTTCCTAGTAAAATAAATTACTTTGGTTTTTACAAGATGAAACGTATGAAACATTGCCATAAATCAGATTTCAGGGAATAAAAGAAATGAAATAAGAATGCAACCTTTGTTTTCTCACTTAACTGTTTTGATAACGGTTACTGTTCCTATTTCATTCTTATTTGAAAACCACATACTTGAACTGCACTACTACTTCTCCACTACGGTAAGTGCCTTTGCTGTTGAGGGAACTCCTATTAAATGTGACATTTCCCTTCTCTAGTATTTCCAGTTAATTTCTTCAGGAAATGAGTCTGTCTGTCTCTATGCTGAAGGAAACCATGATCTGTGGACTCCTGTCACAAGGTGAGGAAAAGATGTGGGTTTCTAAATGCTTTCCATTTCCTTTGGAGCCCTCAAATGCCCCTCAGGTGGAACTTCCTGGGCCCAGGGATCTGCTGGGTTTTGCACATGAATCTGAGGACAGACGGCACTCAGGTATCATGCAGTGGATGCCAAGGTAGACAGAGGGTGAGACCCAAGGAGCAGCCATATCATGTGCTATGCTTCCCTCCAGGACTGGAAGATATGTATGCTAAAGCTCATGCTGCTAGATAAATAGTAGGAAGGTGAATTGAGTGTCTACACCATGCCTGGATTAGGAGAGAGCGTGCAAATATTGGGTATATAGCCAATGGGAAGACAGTACTTTAGGAGCCATGCTGCAAGGGATATGAGGGACCAGAAGAGTGCTACAAACAGATGCCCTGGCACCCACAGGATACCAGATTCCCTTCCCCACAGCTTCCTAAAATTTATGATTTGGAAGGTTGCAGCCAAACTCTTCACCAATGGGAGGATTATTCAGAGGCACAGTCAGTTTCCTGGGTATTTGACCTCATCCTATAAAAAAGCTTATTATCATGGGTGGTCTAATTTACTACTTTACATTGTACTTCCTGGTTTTTAATTGTGCCAATCCATTGTTCATTGCCTATATAAAGTTGCATTTTGTGTCTAGTGTCTAAACTAAACTGGAGAATAATATCATTTTTCAATTACTCCCCCAATTAATTAAAAAAAATATCAAACTGCGTGAAAAGAACTAGCCTCTTTTTGTTTTCTGGTTAGCCTTTGCTTTCCGTCCATTATGTTCTGCACTAATAGCAGGCCGTTAACTACAGGCTTAGTAATGGTTTCCTGATGGCTACAAACCTATCTGGGGTTCCCACCCTGTATTGGAAATATTTGGCCTGTGCTGAATGAGATCTGTGAAGGGACACAACATGATAATCTTCAGATTAGAATAAGAACACATTATTTCCACACCCTTGAATTCTGCCCTTGTCACCAGAACCCATTGCTGTGCTTTCCTGTTCTCATTGCAATCTTAGGAACAGGAAAGAGGTATCAGCATTTTAATTCTTCTCATTTTCTGTAATAAACGATGCCTCTCTCATCTTGTATGTGGGTTGTCTGGGATACGCCCAATTGCCCCAATGTGTAGAGGAAGTTCAAAGGCCTGCTATCCAAAACAGACCAGTAATAAGGTCAGATTCTGAGTCCCCCTTCTTTTTATAGAAGGCCCAGTTCAGTTAGTTGTCTTCTCAGCTGTGCACACCCTGCAGCCCTGATGATGCTAAGTCACTGAGAGTGTAATTTTCAGCCTGCTGTGCAGACCCAAAGCTAAACCAAGGACTCTGCAAACCTGCTGCTCTGAAATATAATTCAGAGCTGCTCAAGAGTGAGCTTCCTTCCTCTTGTGCTTCACTACTCAAGTCGTTTCTCATTCCAAGTCTGTGGAGTATATTCTATTCTGCTAAATATACAAAACCTATATTAAAAGTAAATTATGAAGGTGGCAGTGTCCTTCAAAAGTTCGGAAATGCTGGAATTAAGGTTGCTTGTGCAACCCCAGTTCAGCCCCCTTGTGCATATTCATTATGATCCAGGCTCTAATGACATCATCACTACTATATTTTCTTTAGTATTCCTGCCTCACTCAGTACACAGAATGGACAATGTTCACTTAGGGCAAGTCTACACTTAAAATGCTGTGTCGGTGCAGCTGCTGGATTTTTCACACCCCTGAGTGACACATTTATACTATTATAGGTCTGTAGTGTAGACAAGACTTTCATGAGCAGCTATTCAATATTTTATTTTTTCTTCATTGTTCAGTGTGAGACTCATGCCTTATTTGCACACAATTGAAGCTGTGTTTCAAAGACAGAATTATTAATTTCCTGATGGGCTTCTCTTTGGCACACCTTACTATAACATTTGAGTGCTTCACAGATATTAATGAATCCATTTTCGCAAAATCCATGTGAGGTTAGGGGATAGTATTATCCTCATTTTACAGATAGTTAGCTGAGGCAAAGTGAATTTAAGACTGTATCATGATTCATATAGAATCATAGAATATTAGAGTTGGAAGGGACCTCAGGAGGTCATCTAGTCTGATCCCCTGCTCAAAGCAGTACTAACCTCAGCTAAATCATCCCAGCCAGGGCTTTGTCGTAGCTTAAAAACATCTAAAGATGGAGATTCCACCACCTCCCTAGGTAACCCATTCTAGTGCTTCACCATGCTCCTAGTGAAAACGTTTTTCCTAATATCCAACCTAGACTTCCCCCACTGCAAGCTGAGACTATTGCTCCATGTTCTGTTATCTCCTACCACTGAAAACAGCCTAGTTCCATCCTCCCTGGAACCCCCTTTCAGGTAGTTAAAGGCTGCTATCAAATCCCCCCTCATTCTTCTCTTTTGCAGACTAAACAAGCCTAGTTCCCTCAGTCTTTCCTCATAAGTCTTGTGCTCCAGCCCCCTAATCATTTTTGTTGCCCTCCGCTGAACTCTCTCCAACTTGTCTACATCCTTTTTGCTGTGGGGGGCCCAAAACTGGACACAATACTCCAAATGTGACCTCACCAATGCCGAATAGAGGGGAATAATCACTTCCCTCGATCTGCTGGCAATGCTCCTCCTAATGCAGCCCAATATGCAACTAACCTTCTTGGCAACCAGGGCACACAGCTGACGCATATCCAGCTTCTTATCCATTGTAACTCCCAAGTCCTTTTCTGCAGAACTGCTGAATAGCTCGTCCCCAGTCTATAGCTGTGCATGGGATTCTTCCATCCTAAGTGCAGGACTCTGCACTTGTCCTGTTGAACCTCATCAAATTGCCTTTGGCCCAATCCTCCAATTTGTCTAGGTCCTTCTGTATCCTATCCCTACCTTCCAGGGTATCTACCACTCCCCATAGCTTAGTGTCATCTGCAAACTTGCTGAGGGTGCAATCTACCCCATCCTCCAGATCATTAATGACGATGTTGAACAACACCGACCCCTGGGGCACACCACTTGTGACCAGTTGCCAGCTAGACATCGAGTCATTGATCACTACCCGTTGAGCCTGATGATATAGCCAGCTCTCTATCCATTTTATAATCTATTCATCCAACCCATACTTCTTCAACTTGCTGATAAGAACGCTGTGGGAGACTGTATCAAAAGCTTTGCTAAAGTCAAGGTATATCACATCCACCACTTTCCCCACATCCACAGAACCAGTCACATCTTCATAGAAGGCAATCACATGGTGAGGCATGATTTGCCCTTGGTGAATCCATGTTGACTGTTCCTGATCACCTTCCTCTCTTCCAGGTCCCTTAAAATGGATTCCTTGAGGACCTGCTCCATAATTTTTCCAGGGATTGAGGTGAGGCTCACCGGTCTGTAGTTCCCTGCATCCTCTTTGTTCCCTTTCTTGAAGATGGGCACTGAGTTTGCCTTTTTCCAATCATCTGCGGCCTCTCCCAATTGCCACGAGCTTTCAAAGATAATAGCCAATGGCTCTGAAATCATATCATCCAACTCCTTCAGCACCCTCGGATGCATTGCATCTGTCCCCATGGACTTGTGTATGTCCAAGCTTTCTAAATAGTCCTGAAACTGTTTCTTCAGCACTGAGGGATGTTCACCTCCTCCCCATTCTGTGCTGCCCAGTGCAGTAGTCTGGGAGCTGACCTTGTCTGTGAAGATGGAGGCAAAAAAGGCATTGAGTATCTCAGCTTTCTCCACATCCTCTGTAACTAGGTTGCCTCCCCCATTCTGTAAGGGGCCCATGCTTTCTCTAATCTTCCTTTTATTGGTAACATACCCGTAGAAACCTTTCTTGTTCCCCTTCACATCCCTTGCTAGCTGCAATTCCAATTGTGCTTTGGCCTTCCTGATTTCATTCCTGCATGTTCGAGCAGTATTTTTATAATCCTCCCTAGTCATCTGACCAAGCTTCCACTTTTCTTTTTTTGTGTTTAAGCTCACTTCTTTGTTAAGCCAAGCTGGGTGCCTACCATATTTGCTATTCTTTCTGCACATTGGGATGGTTTGTTGCTGTGCCCTCAATAAGGTTTCTTTAAAATACATCCAACTCTCTTGGATTCCTTTCCCCCTCATATTAGCCTCCCAGGGGATCCTACACATTAGCTCCCTGAGGGAGTCAAAGTCTGTTTTTCTGAAGTCCATGGTCCTGCTCTTCTCCTTTCTTCCTTTTGTCAGGATCCTGAACTCTACCATCTTATGATCACTGCTGCCTAGGTTGTCACCCACTTCCACTTCCCCTACCAAATCATCCCTGTTTGTGAGCAGCAGGTCAAGAGGAGCAAGGGGTCTGAATTAATGCCCAAGGGGTCTGATTTAATATTGCACAGGCAACATTTGTTTTAGCATTTCCTAACTTCTGAATGACTTTGCAACCTTACTATTCTTTTTAATGTGATTTTTCTTTTATTGTAATTCTATATAGGTTCTTATACCACCCTCATCAATGTACCATCTGAGATCTTTTCAGGAGTGCATTAAATGATATTGAGTGATGTCTATCATGTATGGTTCTTTCTCTTAACACAATGAGAATTGAATGCAGTAGGCTTTTTTGTTTTCATAGGGGTTTTTTGTTTTGTTTATGTACACATTTCTCTGTGCTTGTTAGAGAAGGCAGTCAAAGAAGTGCACCTTGCATCTGGAGCGGAAGGTGGATGGACTTATTATGATTAAGGTGTGGTCTACACTGCTGGTAAAATTTGGCGGCAGTCGACGGGAGTTACACAAGTTACACAAAGCAGCTTGCGTAACTCCCATTGACTTCGTAACTTCTGTTTAGCACACCATCCCCACTGTGTTGCGCCAGCAGGAAATGCGTACCTGTCGACGCAATGCTATGCTTTACGGGAAGGTGGTTTTATTAGATTGACTTCCGGATCGATTAAGCGTGTCTTCACTGCTGCTCAATCAAACCGGGAAAATCGATCTGATGGCAGCAAAGTGTAGACATAGCCTTAGTTCCTATGGGATTCCATTACACAGTCTCAAATCTGCCTCTGAAAAAACTTTGTCTCCTGGACAGATGAACTTTACACTTAGGAGCGGATATAATGTTGCCTTCTTCAAACATTGGAACAGCTTGTTTGAGGATGTGGTGGACTCTCTATCTCTTGGAGTCATTAAATCAAGGTTTGGCGTCTTTCTGAAACACATGTACTAGCTCAACAGGAATTGTGAGCTTGATGCGACTATATTCAGTCCTAGGTTTAACATCTTTACAACTAAGCCAAATCATTAGTCCAATTTAATTTTAAATGGGATGTGTATCTTTTACACTGAACTTTCTTGGACCAAGAGAAAATACAAGAAATTATTTGCAGTAAGTAAATAACAGCTTTAGTTTGTTTCAATTTTTTTCAGGAAGAGTTGGGGGGGGGGTTGTTTTATTTTTAAAGAAGAAGATAATTTACTGTTTTGTTTAGTGTTATTTAAAAAAATAACTGTCTCTGCATTATGTCTCCACATCACAGTTTGTGAATAAAAGGGGGGTGAATATACTTAAACCTCAACACAGTGAACTATGGTGCTTAAAGAATTAAGTTTAAGCAGATGCTGGTGCTATGAAGGAATGTTACCCAGATGCTTGATTTCATTTTCACCCTGTATTCAAACCCTTTATAAGGTAAATTAGAGTTGAAAAGCTAACCAAATTGGTCTGACTATTATTATTCATTTTTGTTTTTAACCACTGAAGGACATCTTTGGTGATTGGAATCTTACACATTGTACTGAATAGTGAAAGCAGCTGTTAAAGACTAAACTCACTGAGAGGTAGTTGCTGTAATTATCAGATTTTTTTTTCCAGTTTTGTTTCCTATATAGACACCCCACAAACTTTATTAACTGACTAGAAACAAGGACATGTCTCCCTTAGATATCCATCTCTCACAGCTTGCATTTGTTTCCTTTAGCTTCCTAGAGTACAAAATGGTATCAATGTTCTCTCTCCTTGTCAATCTTTCTTTTTAGTACTTACTTCTTTAAGAACCATTTCTTGTATATACTTTTTCTTTTAAAAGAAAGACATTATTAATACCCCCTATTACTCATCTAGTGCCTTAGAGGTTGAAGTGATGTGCAAAGAAACTTGGATTAATCCTTAAGCCACTCCTGTGACATAGGGAGGTAACTAATATCCACATTGCGGTCGATTTTACATCATTAGGAATTTGTAAATGAAGAATGGGTATTTTTCTAAAAGATGTGCTCTAGTTCAAACAGGAATTATTTTGGGGGAGTGCTATGACCTGTGTTATACAGGAGGTCAAACTAGACAATCTCAATATTCCCTTCTGGCTTAGAATCCATGAATCTACAATGAAACTGTGTATCTGACCCAGAGAGTGCAGCTTTTTGTCCCATACTGATTTCTGGTTGATTGGGAGTAAAATGTAGGTCTTCCCTCGCTACCAGCCAGTCCTGTGTTTTAACCACTAAGACCAGTGGTGCTTGAACTGTGGTCTGTGGACCACTGGTGACCTTTGTGGAGGGATAGCTCTGCACAGATAGATAATTCTTCTTGCACGTTCCACCTGCTAAATCACGTCACCGAGAACTCAAAATGCATTAAATACTTCTGTAATACTAACTTTCAGTGTAAACAATTTACATAGTTGCCACAGGGATGTTTTGATGATGATGAATGGGATGGGAAGTGGGTCCATGCAGTTATGACTGGGAGGTGTGATGGTCCGCAAGACAGTTTTTCTAATAAGGTGTGATCTATTCTGTGACCTGAGAGCCATACACTTCATTTCCTCTGTAGGCCTCTATGCCTCTGCCTCTTCCCCTTCTGTTGGGAGCTCTGTGTATCCCTTCATTCCTCTTCTCTTCCCTTCCCCTATCATGACAGGGACTTTGTGTGTCCCCCCCTTTTCCCTCTCCACCACATGGCAGGGGTTCTGTGTGTTCCTCACCATGGTCATCCATTCTCCTCCCTATCTCCCCACTTTCCCTCTCTTCCCCTTTCCCCCCAGCATTCTTATGTCTTATCTTCCTATCTTCCTTCCTTTCAGGCTGCCAGGATTTTTAAACTGTATTGAGATGAGTGGCAGAGTTAAGATGGGGGTATTTTGCTAGAAGGTGATAATACAGACAGGTAGAAACGCCTTGCTTCGCTTGGCCAGCAAGGTTTGGGACCCACTGTGCTGCACTTTATTCTTCTTTTTTGTATTATAAAAGAAAAGCTCACCCCAGATCAGATTTTATATTAGCAGATTCCCTATTAAAATACACTAAATGGCAGAAAGATGAGGAGGGACGTTGTTTTCTGCCTTTAATGCCGTATAAAAATGGTAACATTTATAGAAGCTCAGCAAACTGACACCAGTTTAGAGGTGCTCTTGGATTCTGAACCCCCATTAGCTAGCAGTGAGGAGTGTAGAATGGTTGTGGAATTGATGGTGAAAAAGCCCTGCTTTCTTATCCATCAAGCAACCAGAACATATCAGTGGTCCCAGAGGAGGTTTTTTGCTATTACAGTAGTGTAAATGAGGGCAGGATTTGGTCCATACATCATAAAAGAGGAGTTGAGCATGTAATTCCATTGTGAATGAAATTCTGTCTAGCAACAGTAAATTATCTGAAACTCTTTCAGGTTGTATGAATGGCTCCATAGTTAGAAAGAGTTTGTGAGTTTAAAGCATAAAAATGACAGCCATAAATAAAGGTGGAAAAACCCTGATCCTCACTGGAATGAAATAACATATCATTCCTAAGACACTAACTACAGGCTGTGATGGTGTCTTTGGAAAATACATTTGCTTGGTCCAGTAGGTGAGAGAGAGGTTTACTCTCCTCCCCTATTATTATACTTAGGGCTTTGGCTTCCAAAATAAAGCTTAGCACTCTTGTTTATACTATAAGCCCAATTTTCCATAGAGATTTGCACACAGTAGGGATCTGGACTTATTGTGTTTGTATCCCAACTTCAAACAAACAAACAAACAAAAAACGCCCACCAAATATATTCATATATATAAAGGTGATTTAGCAAGCAGGATATGATCCAGACATCAACAAACTTTTTAGTTTAAAGGGGCAGGCTGGTTTGAGAGAAAACAGAGCTTTCTATTAATTGCGTGAGCACTCAGCCCAGACTGTTTGCTCAGGTTTCTAGACACCTCTAACTAACAGTGGGCATGCTCAGAGACTTAACACTGCTGTTAGCACACTCATGGTGGCATTAATGTTCATCTTCTCATTAGCATAGTCACTCTTGTATTAGTAACTTGATACGTAATCTGACAGATTTTCAAAGGACAAATCCAAAATCACTGTTTAAATATAGCACTATCCAAAAGCCCTTATGGCATTAAATCAGCAAAATAGAGACTGGAACCAAAATCCACAGATACAGGCTTGATGATTCTATAATCTCCATGTGCATTCATTTACTAATGACTCTTGGAATTTAAATGCATTACCGTGCTGTCGGTATTTCACATCTCACCATCTCATTTTAACAACATGACACTTTAACTTCACTTTGCAGTTAATTAGATTTGAGTTCACGCTAATCTGGCACTAATTTGGCACTAATCTCTCACCATTATAGTAATAGACCTGACACATGAGATTTCAAATGAAAAAACAGTGAAATAAAGCCAAAAAACATGGAGAAACTGGATAATTCTGTGGATGGATAATGGGGTGCAGAGCCATTCAGCTCGAGGTTATTAGGTAAAATTTGATCCAGGCTGGTATTGGCTAAAAATCATTGCCATCTGATGTGACTATTCGGTAGTCTATGTAGTTGTGATTAAACTCCCACTGAAGTCAATAGGAGCTATATGGGTCAGCACCTCTGAAAATCAGGCAATTTACTTAGGCTATATTTAAGCACCAAACTTTAGGCACTCAAGTTTGAAAACTGTGTCCATGTAGATTTTGACTCTTTATGCTGCCTGGACCATTTTGTCTAAGACCTGAGTGACACTTACATTTACATGGGCATAGCTATGGTGCTCAGAGTTGTGAAAAATCCACATCCTCCTGACCTCCATAGTTATTCCCAGTTTACCCCTAGTGCAGACCCAGCTAAACCAATAGGAGAATGACTCTGTTGACATAGTTACTGTTGCTCAGGGAGATGGAGTTCTTACAGTGACAGAAAAACCCCTTCCATTGCTGTAGTCTGAGTCTATGCCATGGGATTATGTAGCATAGCTATGGCGCCATAGCTATGCTGCAATAGCAGCTGTAGTGTAGACGTGGTTTAAGGTAGCCTAATTCAGTGGAGTGGAAGAGAAGGCAGTAGTAGGAAGAGCACCTAACAAGATGGTGTAAGAAGGTTTATGTTAGTCTAGTCCCTAATTGAAGTACACCTTTTCCCAGCTCTTTTGCTTGAAAATTACATCTACTATGATATTATCTCTAAATTTGTCAATTGTTTACTAAAAGTTCTTGCCCTGTTCATGGTGATATCTGTTTATAACAAATTACTGTTTCTTTTAATGAAACAAAATGGTAGGAATGGTGCTAAGTACTCTAACTTTCTTCTAAAATTATTTGCTTGCAAAAGAAGTAATGACTCCATTAAGCAGGATGTACATAGAATTTGATTATAAACCAGAGTGACTGTGCTGGGAGCCCAGCTTCCTTGATCTTCTGAATCTTTCTGACTGATCCATGTACGGATGTGGAATGGTAGGGCAAGAAGTTCAGAGCATCGTTCCATATCCTCCGCCTCCTGTAATTTTTAAATGGAACTTCTGTTTTGTTCTGCTCAGTTATCTGGCTTCCCTCAGTAAAGGGGCTGATATTTTAAAAATAGCAAATGATTTCAAATTTCTACTTAAATACATCATTTTAAAGAATATTGGACTCAAATTAATGTCCACTGGAATCAATGGAATCCTTTCATTGACTTCACTGAGCTCTGGTCTACACTATAGATGTATGTCGCTATAACTACATTGCTAAGGGGTGTGGCAAATCCACACCTCTGAGTGATGTAGCAAAACCAGTCTGAGCCCCAGTGTAGACAGCACGATGTTAACAGGAGGGCTTCTCCATTTGACATAGTTACTGCCTCTCTGGGAGATGGAGTACCTATGCCGATGAGAGAAGTTCTCCCATGGGCATAGGTAGTGTCTTCACTAAGTGCAACGGTGGTGCAGCTGTACTGATGCAGCGGCGCCGTTGCGGCGCTATAAGTGTAGACAAGCCCTGAGCTCTGTATTAGGCTGAGAGAGAATATGAGAAAACAGTGTTGTCAAATGGATAGGTGTTGTACATCTTGCTCTTTATACAATAAACGTAGTATGAAGAAACCACACAGGTAGAACAAGTTCCAAATAACTGAGTTTTTAAACTATATAAAACTTACAATGCCTAGATACGTATACACCCTGCTACTGTGGCAGATTTCTAAACACAGAACAAAATGAGCACCATGGGACAGATCACAACTAGTTAAGGGGATACTACCTAATTCCTGTATTCCTATGGGATGCAGGATTGGGAGTTGGAAGCAGTGGCTTCTGTTTTCAGCTTTGCCCTGTTATGCCATGTGACCTTGAGCAGGTCATTTAACCTCCCCACTTTGTGCATCTGTAAAACAGATGTAATTATTTTTATCTGACTTGCTTGGTGTTGTGAGGATTAATTAGCTCAAGCTCATGGTGTGCTTTGAGATACTCTGGTGAAAGGTGCTCTGTAAGTGAAAAGCAATGCTACTTTTTATATATAAATAAACTCTCTATTAAAACTGCTGTCAAGATGCAAGCCTAGTACAGTAAAAAAGGTGAGTATGTTAGCCTTTTATTGAAATTAATGATGGTCTTCCCTGCTTGGGAGTCTTTGGGTAACACCTATCTGTGGATATACTCATTCACTCATATGTTAAGTCATCACAGTACATTTTTAATTAAAATTGATATTGCTCTTCTGGCAAGCTGGGCTGATCGGTTCAGCTCAATTTGAACACCTGTGAACCTGGCTCATTGGCAAATGTGTGAATAATATAGGCACTCAATCATCGTTTGCACTGCCCTGTTTTCCCACCTTCAGTTCTCAGGTCTGAAGCACCAATCTATGGCCTGATGCCTGCTTTCCCAGTGAGGGAGACAAGACTCCAACCCATGCAAATCAAACAGGTTGAACAGAAGTTTCTCTTCCAACTGTTTGTGGGCAGACAGACATGGGGATGGACAGCAGGAGGCCAGCCCATCTCAGATTTGTACCTCATCAGGCACATTTGATCAAACACTTTTTTTATTTTGGATTAAACAGTGGATCAAAATTTTGCCTTGGAGATGAAAGACAATAGCTAAACTGCAAAATTTAATGCTAGTAATGTATGGTGGTAATCAGAATTCAGAATAATCGGAATCAGAATCATGTCCAATATTGCATGACTATAATTAAATCAATTCAATATCTATATCAATGAGCAGTGTGTTGCGGTGAATACAGGACTGGGACTCTGGTGATGTGGGTTCTATTGGTAGCTCTCTCACTGACCTACTGTGTGAGCTTGGGCAAATAATTTCCTCTGTGTTTCCCCTTCGACCCTTCATTTTGTGTGTTTCTGAGGGGGATTGTCTCTTTCTATCGTGGACTCAAAGCGGCCTGCAAGGCTCTTGCTCCAGGGTTGTGGGGTTCTGGAAGCAGAGGAGTTGCCTCAACCGGGGGGCAGGGGTGACCGAACAAGAATGTGAACAAAGCTTTTTTTGAAGAAATATGGCTTATTTATTTACACTATAGAAGATAGTGTGCAAACATAACTAAAACAAACAAGAAACCAAATAAAGATACATAGGCCTAATATTCTACCATACATGTAATCCTTTTTCATAGTACACAATTCTGTTATCTACTCTCTTGGGCTTACAGACAGATGGTCGTTTGTAAACTTTCAATTATCTTAAAGCAAGTGTACTTTCATACTTTACCAAAAGCGCTTCTTTCCCTAAGCCCCTTGGGCTGAGTCGACTCTAAGAAGTATTAGCCGTCCCTTGGGAGCTGCTGGTTCATAGAAGGGGTCAGTCCAGCTACCGAGGATCCCAGCGAGCTGCAGTCCAAAGTGTGACTGACTTTTGAGGTTTAAATACCCTCCAGCTGATCATGCTGATCAATGTACTTGTTCAGCTTGCCTCATCATGTGACATAATTAGTGGGCATTTCTGCTTAGTCATCATGACTTGTGGTTATTTCCAGGTGTCACTCAGCCGAGTGTGGTCAGCTTCGCCCTCTATCTGTGCTGTGCTAGCGTCCGGACAGCCCTTATTAGGTCCTTCCGGTCCCATCTTTCCCTGTTACATACTTTACTATTCTATCTTAAAGCACAAGCCCATTAACTATTCTTTTTATATTCTACGTCTATCAGTTTGTACAGCTTCTGGCATAAGGGGACTCTGATCTTAGCTGGGCCTCAAGTTACTACTTGAATACAATTACTCTTATTGTAGTATATAAAGTAGTATAAAATATCATTGCACCTGGATTTCAGCATGAGCTTAGCAAAGCCCCTATTTTTCTGCCCACCCTCTTGTTTTGTTGGTGCAATGGTTTTATCACCATCTAAGTGAGTTCTAAAGTACCTCCTCAAGTAATTGTGAGTGCAGAATTGCACCTGCCATTATGTCTGCCAGCACATTGATGGTGAAAAAACAAAAGTCATTTAAAAAATTGTGGTGGATGATGAAAATACTTAATTTCAGGTAAATAAATGTACTCTGTGTGTAAAATGTATAGACATATATAAAAGTCAAACACAGAATTCTCCACATACCTACAAAATTACAGCTTGGAGTGTTCTAAGGGGGGCAAACTGGTATTTGGGCGTCCCTGGATGTCGCTATTTAAAAAACAAGTTACCTTCCAGAAATCCAGAGGCTAATTAGATCTTTGGAAAATCTTGGATTTTAAGAGTTTAAAACAGTAAAATTTGGCTACCACATCAGGATGTTGCTGTGTGATTTAGAATTTATATAAATGATTAAAACTGTATATATGGTTCATATTTTGGCTTTTCTGACAATAATTTCACAATGTCAATTAATAAGTCAAACAAAAAGTTAGAGAAAGGAAGTAGAATGTCCATTTTACAGATGGAGCTCAGAGGCACATAGCAATAAAGTGATTTGCCCAAATTCACACAGGAAGACTGTGACAGAACCAGGAACTAAACTAAGTCTTTCTGCATCCCAGCCCAGTGCTTTATCCACACAATCACCCTTCCTGTCGTAGGAACGAGCCCACTCAGTCCCTGGTTGCTAGTATAACACAATTCAAACACAATGAATAATAGTTATAGGTGATAGTTGTTAGTGGGAATTATTTGTGCAGTAGTTTGTTGTGCACACAGTGATTTCCATATGAAACATAAATTCTGGTTTACAAGGCTACATAAAAATTGTTAAAAATCAGAATCGTCCATAAAGCTTTCCTGCCCATTAATCATAGAATCAATCAATTTGGCCCCATCTGCATACTGACTGATAATATAACATCTCTGGTATTACCTGCTGTGCCTCTGATTGGACAGGCTTCCCTTTTAAAGCACTGTGAAATCAGCAGATCAGTATATTATCTCTTAAACTTGTTTTAAAAGCAAACTTTATAGAATGAGAAGGAAAGGGGCGGGGGATGGGCTTGGGAGGAGGACTGGGGACTAGGTTTACGAGCTAAGCTATTTATTTATTTATTTATTTAATGCATGATTTTTCTTGAAGCCCCAATATCAAATAAAGAGTCTTCCGCACTCCGCTGCTTAAGTTTATGGCTCAAGGGAAACCATCCCCAGGCTGTAACGTAGTCCATATGGCTGGCTGTTTGAAGTGCGCTTAGTGCTCCATTAGGGATTCTTGATTTGTACTTCTCAATCTGATTTCGATAAGATGCAGGTTTCCTTTAGCAGCCTGACCTGATGGAAACATGTAATGGATTAATTCCATAGTAAATTATGCTGGCAATAAAGATTTCTAGATAATTTTGCCTTTTTAAATAACTTTTTTTTAAGTACTCTTATAAATCTGAACTTATTTTTCATTTGTAAGTTGCTTTTTATATATGGAACTACTTGATATTCGGGCATGTAATTTTGCACTGTGTACATTATTTCTCTGTGCATTCTGTTTTATCCCATTTTTTGAGTTACTTATGTAGCCTGACAGATCCTGCTGAATACTAAGAGCTTTCTGAAATAGCATTGCACTTAGAAATGTGCTGAATTGAGGAATACGGCTAACTGTCATTCAGCGAACTCCAGCTGGTTTCTATCTGGCCCAAGCGGTGTTTTGACTCCATTACTTCCACATTGAAAAAGACATTTGCATGAAGTCTATAATTAATTAGTAGCAGTAATAGTAGCAGTATTGCTTCTAACATCCTTTTGGTTCATTTTGTGAATCTCACCATCTTCTTAGCATTGTTCCTTCTGATGTTGTCATTGCTAGATAGTATTTGTATTGTGGTACTGAGATACATTGTACTAGGCACTCTAGGAAGATAGAGCAAAAAGACAATCCCTGGCCAAAATAATTTACAATCTAAGTTTAAAATGAAAATAGCTATGACTCTTTGGAACTCTTTCCCCTTCCTCTTCACTCTGAATCCTACAGTGACCAGCAAAGACACAGTCACGGTAAGTGGCTGTTGAAGAGACGCTTTCTTGATGGTCAAGCATAACAGATCATTATAATGTCCCTATCAAATTATATGTAGATGGTCCTGCTAGCAAGAGAATATTCTTCTCTTGTGGTATCTCATAGATTACATTATCTGCCTAGAGAGTACCATCTAAAGAGATTGCTTACATCAACAGGAGAAGTGGTTCTGAGCCTGATAATGGATAGGTGCATAACTCACTGAGTCAGAGCAAGGTAGCACTGAAATGAATGGATCTGGTGAAGCAAGTGCAGCCAGGTTCTCCCAAGCCTCGCTGAGAAAGGCATGTAGAAAGAGAAAAGAGAAACAGGAGATGCTCTGACCACTTCAATTTGCCATCATTTGTTGAGTCAGCAGGGAGACTTAGAGGACTGGAGGTGAAGAAGGAAGAGAGAGGAAAGCCTGGTGTAGTTGAGGGGAGAGAATGAAAAAGACATTATGGAACTTGTGTGCAGGAAGGGGAGAGACAGAGGAAGGAGATGGGTTGGGAAGATCTGACCAAATATAAAGAAAGAGATATAAAATCATATGTCAACTAGACTAGAAGACAAAGGGTATTTGAAAGATGGGCAGAGTGAGAAGGATTGACAGTCATGGGTGGGAGGAAGAAAGTCCAGTGATCTAATGAAAAAGAAATAGTGAAAAGATGGAAAAAGGGAACTGAGAAGAGAGAAATGGAGGGAAAGAGAAAGAAGATGGACAATGAATTAAGAAGATGAGAGTAAAGAAATAGGAATACGGTATCCAGTAATACCCGTTAAGAAAATGATAGAATTGACCAGGGAAGGAAACAAAAAACTGGAATGAAAGAAGGAATAGAATAGAGAAATGTCATAAATTAATCCTTTTATTCTTTCTAGTAAGTACAGTGTCCAAATAATGTCCTTAAACACACTCCTTTGATCATAAGGAGGAATTTTGCTCAGGGAGGATCAATTTGTTCATTATATACTACATCCAGATCCATAAACCACCAAACTTTCCAAAGCAGACACATGCATAGAAACAAAATCTTGTTCTATCAAGGACAGACAGTGAGTTTAATTTAATTTTAATGCCAAGGCCAAGACAATTAGGTTATAATGCACTCTAATTATCTCTCTCAAACCTATAGCCAAATGGCTTTCAGAAACCTTTGGCATCCTTCCTACTTAGAGAGAAAAAAAACCATATATTTCTTCCCTACCTGATCATTTAAACCTAAGTCCCAATGATGAATAAAAGCAAAGGGACAGACACAACAGCTGCAGTAGGAAAGGAATTTTAGAAAGTGTTTTCTTTATCTATACAAATGGACACTAGAAGTAGTGATAAGTATGGTACTGATCCTACAAAGAATCCTGCAGATACTTAGCTTTAGATATGTGAGTAGAGATATGTTCTTTTGTCAATAGGGGTTTAACAAAAAGCACATTCTAAAAAGCACATGCACAAATCTTTGTTTTTTCCCTTTGCTACATACGAAAGCATTGAGTGAAATCATTGAGTAATAAGGAATGCAAATCTCACCTCTTTGACATAAACTTCCAAAATATTTATTATTGATGCATGTAATTGTTTTGATTTTTAAAAATAATTTAAAAGATGTTTATCCAAATATATCGGTACCCTAATGCACATTAACAATATAAGTTAAATTTCAGCAGTGTTATCTGAGTAATTCAGAAAAGGCCAACCACCTACAAAATCTCCTTTCTGCTCCATCATTGTGTAGGAAGCATACCCTCAGCATCCTCCAAAAAATGCTGTCAGATAGATGTCTTTTGCAGTGTGCCTGGAAGGTCAACAAATGAAAAACAGAAAAGCCCTGTCACTAGGTGGGAAAGAAAAGAAATAGAAGTCCTACAAACACAGAGTTTTCTGAAGTTGAGCACTCAAAAATTGAGAAGCACAGAATCAGTGGTGACTTTTGAAAAGCTGAAGCAAAATTTCTAGAACTTGTAATGTCCACGTACAACAGGCAGATATTCAGCTAGTATACACTGTCAGAGTTCCATTGAAATCAGTATTTATACCATCTGAGGGTCTGTCCCAAATATATATTTCATGTTATAGTTCATACCATAGTGGTGAACATGATTATAAATACCTCGCTGGGCAAATGTAAGAAAGAGGTGCTTGGGAGACCTGGGTGTGGGCAGGAGGTGAGGTGAGCACAGAAGTCCAACGCTGCTGTGTACTTAAGGGATCATGCAACCTGATTTAATTGGGGAAAAGGTACATACAGATGTTTCTTATACACGTGTGAGTTTTGTAGCCTTTTGACATATATTTATATCTGTGTTCGTATGTTTCTCAGGGAAAACAGGCAAATCTGCTGCTTGCATTTTGGGGAAAGAGGGATTCAAGCCACATAATGTGGCTCTGGATCGCAGATTTGAAGTTCTCTTTTTGCTCCCTTTTTTAGTTTTGATTCTTGTTGTTTTTTGAACCAAACAAAAACTTCTTCTGATGAGTTATGTAACTAAAGAATTCCAGGTGATTATCAAATAAGGATATGAGGGGGAGGGGTCATTTGCACAAAAATGATGAGATGCATCATCACATTCTGTGGCCGTTGTTATGTAGAATGTCAGGCTAGGTGATCTAATGGATCTTTCTGATCATAAATACATGAATTATCTCCCTAAGATTTGCACACACAGGGTACTTTCTGAAGGAGTTTCCTGTCTCCTTCACAGGAGGCTAGGATGAGTGGGGGAAGGTCTGGGTTAATAGGGTAAATGTTTTCCCCCACTTTCTACAAGCCTTTTGGAGAATCCCTAACAACAATCAGTGCATTGATGTTTTTCATGACCCCCTCTCTGTGTTTTGGACCCTACCTGCCCAAGAGCTGGTTTGAAGGCACAAACACTTAATATGGATATTTCTGGCTGCCTTGCAGCTTTTCAGGGACCCATACAAATCCTGGAGGGAACCAAGGTCATGAGGTGGGAACCTCAATTTGCTCTATAGGGAGGCAAACTCTGCCCCTCCCAGTGGAACGATATGGAGAAAACTGAACCGAGGAGCAAGTTTTGACCAAAAATCCTCATTCCTGTTAAGTATTGGTGTGATCTGTCAGATGATGGAACTCCAAACCATACTGAAATTGATGCAACAACAAGTCTTGATAGTTGAAAAAATCTTTAATTGTGGTAAACTTTGCTGAGTGTACTGTTGGTGGATGCAATTTCACACATTACAGCATTTTTCTGATTGCTCAGCGACGATTAAAGCAGATTAAAAATGTCATTAGACTTTCATGGAGCCAATGTCACAAATGATGTCAGTTCTATAGCAAATTGGCTGTAAGCTCACCACATGTGCTCTCATGCTGCTTGTACTGAGCCAGTGGTGTTTTTTCCTCTCTTCCCATATAATTACCTCTGTGAAGGAGTGTACTGACCCTTAAAGGGACAGGCTGGAGCCTACAGCGGGGACTGTCTGAAGTGTATTCAAGGAGGCCCTCGGGTTGGTCTCTTCGAACAGGATGCTGAGAAAGAAAGAGGGGAGGAGACATCATGGAGGCTGCAGTGGATGATGGTTGTTTTTCTCTCAGACTTTAGGAGACTGGCCTAACTACAGACTTTGTTTGTGAACTTTCAGTTTGGGAGCTGAACCATGGCCTGAGGTGAGGACCTTATGAACTGTGTTTTGTAATTGCTCCTACCCTGAAACCTTATTAAATGGGGACATGCTATTCATCAGTCTGTGTTGACTTTTCCTTGCCCTGGGCTGTGAAAATGAACCTATTGCTGTCCCAGTAGGGGAAATTAAGGAGGGGCATACTCATAATGCCACACCAGACTGCAAGCCCCTCTCTCTTTCCTATCCTGCTCCTATAGTGGCTACAGTTATAAAATGCATCTCAATGGTAGAACAGATTGTCCCCCCCAGTCCCCAGGGTATTTTTCTATAATCCTCTGTTTGTGAGAAGTGGAGAGCATGTGGCAAGCTGCACCATTGCCTTTCCTGAGGAACATAACAACATCTCTGTGATCCTCCCACCTGAATCAGCCACTGAAGCAAAAGACTTAGTCACTTCTTACCAAATCTTTCCCAAACTCCAGTGTATGGAAGTATTCACCAGAATGTCCAGCATGGCCAATAAAGAATTCTTAAATAGAATTCTGAACATTGCTACAGACTGCTTTGAATTTTTAATCAAAGTTTAAAGCATTCCAGTTCAGTGGCTTCTGTCAAAATCTTTTGACTATCCAGATGTCATGCTTAAGTGTTCCTTATATAACCTGGTATCCAGGCTCAGATGCTTCTCTTGAAGATTGGTCTAAATTGTAAAGCTGTGGAATTAAATCATTTTCTATGATATAGTGTCAAAGATTTGAAAAAAACAATGGTTAGATAATAATCTATGAACAATCACAAGATGAAATTTCTAAATAGATTAAATCAGGAATATCCAAAGTAAGATTGTTCTTTAGGTTGGAGGGTTAGGTGGAAGGAAGTTAAAAAATAAAAGTATGTGAAGGGCCTTTAGGAATCTATGGATAGAAATTTAGTCTCAGGTCGGAGTGGCAAGTGAAATTACAAGCTCCTAAACTTAATGTGAGTAATAAATGGAATTCTTGTCCATTTTTCTTATTTGGGTTGGATTGAAAAGTGAAAGTTTAAGTCTGATTCCATTCATATATAGCATTACTGGGAAAAATTCTGCTTCTAGTTACACTGCTATAAAACCAAAGTAACTCCATTGAAAGAAAAGTTAAAATTAATGGAGTTACTCCACTTTTATAGTTATGTAAGTAAGGGCAGAATTTAGTTCACTGTGTCTTTTCTAAAATGTAGTGTAATCACAAGACAGTGATGCAAGGGATCTAGGAAATTACTTTTGCCCACTCACAATTACTTGCACGATTTAGCTAAATACTATATTTTTTTTTTGAGACTTTATTCAGAATTAAAGAGGGTGCCATGGAAACATTGAACTACATGAAATATTTAACATACATTTTGCAAGAGTGGTATAAATCTTCACTTTAGAGAACAAAGCTATTAGAGTTTAGACACATCTCTCTCTCTCTCTCTCTCTCTTTCTCTCTCTCTCAAATAAGTAGTATCCAATTACCTATTTTCAGAGGCACTGAGCACCTACAGCTCTCCTTAACTTCAGTGAGAACTGTGGGTGCTATGCACCTTTGTAAAATCAGGCCCCAACCTCTTAAGCTTGCAGGTGAACCTTAAATTCAACCTAAGATATCTCCAAGAAAGAACCAAAGATCCATGTGTGGTATGTTTTTTCTTGGCTCAGAGATCCCTGTCTCTGATTAGCCTCACTATTTGGTTATAGAATTGACTCAAGGACATAAATATGAAGAACTTTCATGATGCTTTTTACACCCCTGAGCCAATGGGAGTTGAGCACAGAGCTTTTCCTAATGAACTTATGGAGTTTATATGCTAGAATTCAAGCTTTCTTATTTTTGAGTACACAGAAATGTTCTAGGTTCATTATAAAGCAAGTGAAATCACAGGCCAAGGTTTTCAAAGGTGACTGATATTGGGTACCTCAATTTTTGGGTGACCCAACTTTTGTGAGTTCTTAAAGGGGACACTTGATAATTAAAGTCTTGTGAGTAAATTAGGTCACCCAAAGACACAGTAGAGGGAAAAGAGGAGATGGCTAAGAATGTATCTCTGGAGGACTCCAACAGAGAGGGAAAGTGGGGTGGAGGAAAGGCTACCAAGAAAACCAATTGAAGTGTGGTCAAAGGAGTAAGAGGAGAACCAGTAAAGTCAAAGTCACAAAGACCAAGAGAAGACAGGTTATACTGTCAAGGATGTGGGAGTGACCAACTGTATCAAAGACAGCATAAAGGTCCAGGAGGATGCTGGATAGGCCTTGAAATTTACCCAGAAAAATAACTCATTTGAGAGTAGTTTCTGTGCAATAGAGAGAGAAATTGGAGTGGATCTAGCAATGAGTTTGATTCAGTGAGGTTAATACAGAGCAGGTAGGTGGCCTGACTGATGATCTTGGAATTGGGAGGGAAAGTGGATGATGGTAGTTGGAAATGGGGAGGGACAAGAGCAGTTTTTTAAAGGATGGGAAAAGGCAAGGAGCCAAAGGAGAGAGAAAGGTTTGTCATATGGGTGGGGTAAGTGGCTGGGTGGCGAAGGGTGTTGTTGAGAGGGTCAAAGGGACAATGTAGTAGTTGGAGGAGAAGAGTAAGTGAGAATGCTCATGTTTCTCTCACCATTGACTTTGAGAAGATGGGAGGAGAAGATGAGGTGAAAGGGGCATAGTGGAAGGTTGTGCTGGATTTTGTTGATAGTCTTCTTGAATAAATTGGCCAGATTCTGGACAAAGAGGGGAGGAAGAGTGAGGGAAAGTTTTGGAATCAGTAAGAGAAGGGGAATAGAAGGCCATCCCAGTGTGTGAAAAGAGAATCTCGCATTGCGGAAGATGATGAGGTGAGAATTCATGGGGCCAAAGGGATGAGATGGTTGGTGAGAAAGGTGAAGATCCTGGTGAAGGGGGATAAGAGTCAGGGAAAACATTGTCAGATGTGAAAAAGAGGAAGCAGTTAAGAATGGATTTGCAGAGGAGTCAAGTTGTAGTGCTGCGGGAGGAGGGTAAAGGAGGAATTGGAGAGGGAGGATGAAAAAAAGAAAGAGTGAAAGGATCAAAACAGGAAGAATAAGGAAGGAAACATGGAAACGTGGCACACAAGGTGGGGAAGATGGATGAAGTTGGAGGACAGGGACTAGGCAACAGAGGTTTAATGCAAATGAGCACGCTGTCCAAGCAACTAGTGAAACAAATGATGAATTCATTAAGTAGTGAATAATTAATTAGGCAGGAAATCAACTGAGCAATGAATAAATTAGTCAATTAAATATAAGGCAAAACGATAGAGTGATACCTCAATATAGGCTGTAGGGCATCAATTAGGCAATTAATTAAGCAGTCTGCTGGTAAAACAATGAAGGGATTTGTTAAAAAGACTAGGATTAAGGAGTGGACAAGTAGTTGGATATCATTATTCAGCCATTGAAAGTGGAATAGGACAGAACTGAAATCATTACCAGGCGGGAGTATCACAAGGAGAGGGTAGAGTGGATTGGAAGCAGTAAGAAGAGTTGTGGAAGCTAGGTCCTTTGCTGCTATAATTGCTGGCTGCCGTACTACAGGAGATAGGTCACAGAGGCTGCAGTAGTGTTAGATGGAGACTTCACAGCAGTGCCTAGTGCCTCACACTGGAGCTCTTTCTTATTCAGTTCCTGCCTCCACCTGAATGCAGTGCGGCAAGGATCTCTGTGGAGCTGTGCAGGGGCCATGATATAGTGGTTGTGTCCGAGGCCAGCAGTTGGGCTGAAGAGAAGAATGCACAGCTACATGTAAGCAAGGTCTGAGTGTCACTCCCCCAGCTCAGCAGCTGAAGGGATGGGCACTTTGTTTGCATGGGTTTTGTATTCACGTACCCTGGGATGGGTTGGGTTCAGCTCATTGTGGTCATGAATTCTGTTTGCACTGTTTCCCAAACTAGTGCTGTGTTACTTCCTTCCTTTTATTAAAATTTTACTTTTCTGTACTCAGATGTTGTGCTTGTAAGACGGAAGTATTGCCTTTTGGGGTGCCTAGGGGGATACTGTATGATTTCCCAGGTGACTGGGTAGGGACTCGAGCTGGTTTGGTGTTGTATCATTGACAGGGACCCCTAGATATAGAACCCAGCCCTTGCTGCTGCCGACACTGCCTGGCATGAGGGTTACATACATATCTCTTTAGCATGATGATGAATAAGATGATTAAAGTCACGGCTCCTCTTTGTCCTTCACTGACCCAGTTTGTTTGTGTGTGAGGCCGTAGGTGCCCAAGAGGCTTCAAACGTCTGCTAATGCTAACTTCACTTCTCCCCACACTTGCCTGGGGTCACAGCAAACTAGCATCCCCTGCTGTGCACTGCTGTTTCATCTTTAGAGGAATAAGTGGGACATCAAGATCCCTGAACTCGCATCCAACAGCTGTAATTTCAGCCACTTTAGGAGCAGTCCCTTTGTGTCTAATCCAATTCCAAAGGCTACCAGCCAGCCTGTAACACAATCCTAATCTATTACATTTAAATCATCTGAGTCATCTTTTTTAAGATAGAGATGCCCGTAAAGAAACAATGTATGTTTTCCATATACCACATATGTTGTACGTCTGATGCACTCATTTTTAAAACATGTGACAGTATTACAAAACTGACAACTTTTCACAAGCTTTAATTTAGTGTATTTTAAACATATGGTGGGATGGTGTTCTTTTCAGGAAAATGGTAAATGCACTTTGAACATATCTGACTTATTTTATGTATGTGCACAATACATTTGATTAAAGATGTACAATGCAAAGAAAAGCAGCTGTTTTCCTATTTGAATGGCTACAAATTAGCTGTCATTAAAAAATATTGGAAGGCATATTTAGCTAGGATTAGTAAGCATGAAGAGGCAAAACAGAAGGTGGACCATTGTGGTCTGGTAGATTGTGCACTGCACTGGAGATTTGTATTTTTTTTCCAGGCTCTGCCACTGCCCCTTCACTGTTACCTTGGGTAAGTCACTTCACCTCTCTGTGCCTCTGTTTTCCCCTCCCATTCTTTATTTTTCTTGTCTATTCAGACTGTAAGCTCTTTTGGTCTGGGATTGTGTCTCACTATGTGTAGGGCATAGCACAATGGTATTCCATAAGAATGGCCATACTGGGTCAGACCAATGGTCTATGTAGCCCAGTATCTTGTCTTCTGACTGGCCAGTACCAGGTGCTTCAGAGGGAATGAACACAACAGGCAATCACTAAGTGATCTATCCTGTCATCCAAATCAACTTCTGGCAATCAGAGGCTAGAGACACCCAGAGCATGGGATGCAAATAATTATGCATTCTGCTATCACAGCTGCATGGTGAATTTCACCTCTGATATTCAGCTCTCCCTACGTGCACAGATCAGCCATGGCTGGTCATGTTTTGGTGGGATGTTTGTGTAGAGGGTGAGGAGGAGCATTATGTGGAGTTGTGTACTGGAGATAGAGAGGCTGTCAAAGTTTAGCTGAGTTTTGGGCAAACATCCAAATGATCTCAGTCTCTGGAGATTGAACCATCATGAGTCAAAATCCACAGTGTAGATATGAGAGGAAAATATTGCCCACAGAATTTATGCTTGGGCTATCCTCCAATGACAACATTAGGGTTTTTTGTTTGTTTTTAGACTTTTGCTCAGTGAAAAGCAATCTTGATGGTTGAAAACTACAGACTGCTTTTTGCTTATTCTAATAGGGGAGGGGATGAGAGAAATCTGCAAGAAATTTGCCACACTGGAGAAAAGACTCTGAAAGTTGCCTATTTTCCTTTCTCACATTCCTATTCCAGATGATTTTCTTGAATGTATGCAATTGTAACTCACTGCCAAAATCTTTAATGCAGAGCTAAGGTTGACAAGCAGTATCTTGTGCTCTTCTAGAACATCAACTTCACCCATACTTAAACCTGTGGATATCAGAAAATATAACATTTAAAGTACAGACCAGCCCCAGTCACTATGCATATGGATTTTAGAGCAATCTTATTATTAAAATCAGTTCCTTACTGGAAGACCTTTATCTGTGGGGCCCCTTGATCAAATGACTCAAAATATTCACGAAAAGTTATCATCTGACCCTTGCTTTTGTATACCAATATTCAAGATAATCTCAGTATGTATGTGGATTTTAGAGCCATTGAAAATTAAAAGAAGCTCTTATTGCGGAGGGAGCTGTATCCGAGGAACCTCGTGACCAAATGATCCCAACTTGCAACACTAAATCTACCTCTGGTCCTGATGTAGCACAGTAGTTTTATGGTGGGGGCAATAATGCCACCATTGTTCAGATTGCATCTGGATTTCCATTTTAACAGAGGGCAAAAAGGTCTTCAAAATTCAGTCTTTTGTGTTGGAATATCATTTTTAAATGCTTAGTGTAGTTTGTGCACTGCTTGATTCTTCTATAACAGGTTGGCAGAGGGGGAGAGATATCATTTGAAGTTCAATATGACTGTTTTAAAAAGGATCATATAACTACATTTTCTAGTGTCTGACATTTCCTTCAGAATCCTTTTTCATAAAAACTACAGCACTTTGCTGAGTGGAGATGATAGATGGGAAGCCTTGGTTTGTGTAGATTAGATGGATTATTGTAGAAAGTTGAGATTTTTCTGTGTTTATTTGCAGGATAAACAAAGTTACTGTTTTGGATGACAAGAGAACCCTGGTGCCACGTTAGTCAATGTTGACCTAATGCCAGTCCTCAGAATAAGCCTCTCTACTGTGGGTCTGTTTCCTGAAGCTCATCAACTCCTCTGATCTTGTTCATTCTGAGAGTAGCTTGCCTTTTTCTTTGATCACTCTCAGTCCCATTGATGAAGAAATGGGGGAGGAGAATGTAAAATGATTACATTACCCTATGGACTAGTTCTCACTCATGTGGAGTGCCTATAGATAGAAGTGCTAACGCTTTTTGTGTACAAGAACTTTGAAATATTTTTAAACTGGTCCTTGGTACCATTCAGAAGCTGATCTCAGGAAAAGTCAGACCATAATTGAAAGTCTTAGATTTGCACCAAAAACATCGTAAGAATCTAGAAATTACCAGCTAATTTTAAGGGGCTTTATCTCTGGAACCGCTTGACCAAAGGAGGACCCATTTGTACCACGAGCTCTATTCCATCCCTTCTTTCAACATACCAATTTTCAAGACAGTCATCATATGTATGTGAGTTTTACAGCAATTTGCATATGAAAACAACTCCTTTGGGGATGTTCAATCTGAGGAATCCCTGGACCAAATGGCCCAAACTTGTATCACTAACATTACCCCGACACAGATGAGGCATAGAAATTTTCAAAACAATTTGAGTATACATGTAGATTTTAGAGCACTTTGAACAGACCCGCCAATGGGGCAGGGGCAGTTGCCCAGGGGCCCGTTGATTTAAAATGGCCCAGGTGGATGGGAGGATTAATATGTATCCTCCTCTTCTCCACATACCCCTTCCCCTGAGGCCCCGACCGCTCGCACTCTCCGCCCTTTCCCTAAGCCAAGCTTATTTATTATGCACTATGCAGGTTCCCAGGTGGCTGAGGAGATGGTATCTACTACTCAGCCTCCCGGGTTCATCAGTAATCTCCCTGGGGAGCCCAAGGGACCTGGGAAGCTAAGGAACAGATACAGCCTCCTCAGATGCCTGCATGGCACATAATAAATAAATAAAAACTTCCAGTAGAAGCCTACTTGGACCTCAACCATCCATTTCTGGGGGGCCATTGGCTGTTCTGCCGTGGGGACAGGCTTGCTGTTGGTAGGCCTGACTTTGAATATTGGCTCTGAAACCAGAAGTTTTGCTGTGAGGGTAAAATTTGCAAAAAAAGCCCCTGCCGAGAGAGAGCAACTAGTGTGCACAACATACATTGTCAGGAAGCTGGAAAGGGCAGAACACCAGTTCACAATGCATGGGTGTTGCTTGGGGGTCAATGGCCACAGCATGTTCCCTTCAGCCACCTACTTACTCTGACATCAGGCTGCCGGCGAACATTCTGGCTTACAACAGCCCCTCTCCTGCTGCACATGTAGCAAATGGATTCCTCTTGTCTTGTCTTGAGACACATGGTAGCTCCAGCTTTTACCCTGATTAACTTTTTATGTGTTGCTTCCTGAAAGGGGCACTGGGTGCCAGATGCTAGCTGAGATTAATCCCAAATGGTTAATATGAGTTAATATGAGGATCAGAGTGATAGTTTGAGTCCCAGGTGTAACCAAAAAATTATAAGATTTTTGATGACATGACTTTTTAGGGGAGGAATGTATCTTGGGAACCCCTTGCTCCAATGGCCTCAAATGTTGATCACTGCCCCTAACCCAGACTCCAAAAAGGCACCACAATTTTCAAGGCAATCTGAGAAAGCATGTAGATTGTAGAGTATTAAGAATAAATTGGCTGTTAAGATTGACATGAATTTACTATTTAACTTCAGTGCTGCTACTGCCCGGGTATAATGCAACATGCCTATAGCACTTGTTAGTCATTATGTGGTACAACATATGGTATCTCACATATCCTACCTGCTGTATAGTGTGTTGAAGTGCCAATACGCAGGCCAGAGCTGAGCAATGCTACCAAAAACATTAGGTAAATGATTGGCTCGTAACAACATCAAGGACTGCATTGAAAGGAAGAGGCTTTCATGCAGAGATGCAGTAGAGTTGACATTTAGGATCAGATTGAGTAGGTTTGTCATTCCAGATATGCAAAAGACTTTGGCAGCTGAAAAGAAGGCTGCTTCTGAACTTTCATCGCTCCATCCGCCATGACCCCCTTTCCTTCGCAGAGACCAACTTTCTATGTTAGAAGATGAACTTCAGGCCCAGATGCATCTGTTATTCTGTTTTAAGAATTACTGAATGCTTATGTTTAGCAGCGCAGTCTATGGTGGACCAAATCCCGGTCTTGTGAAATCCTACCAAATTTACCAATGGGCCTGCAGTAGGGCAACTGTGCACCATTCACTTTTTCCTCGAGAGCCATGTGTCTGTCTTGCAAGAGTGTAAAGTGACTTCACATTACCTGCTTTGCCTTAATACTCCTTTTCAAGCAGCAGCATAGATTTCACCAAAGCACTCATCATCCCTGAGTCCAGACTAAACTTCTGGATTTTCTTGGTGTCATGCCAATCAATGTTCTCTTTCCCCAACAGCACCCTATGTAATATAAATAACATCTAGTAGATGATGTAATGCCTCAAGGCAAAATATTGCTGCCTTCTGATGGTTTCTCATTTCTAGTACCAGAAAGCTTAATTTTTTTTCTAATTTACATGCTTAATATTTATGTTGGATAGAATTCTCTGTAAAAACATGAAAAATATATAAAAACAAATGGTAAATTCAATACCTGACAATACATTAACTGTTGGGAACACAAAAGCATTTTTTTATAGTGCAAAAGGAAAAGTTATCGACTCCAGATGCATTTTGCACATTCTTAACACTGAGAACATTTAATGTACAAATAACAGACTCTCCAGTCCATGTTTAATAACTACTATAAAATGTCTTAGAAAAACAGCAATAACTCTTCAGTGTTTACAAACAATGAAACTTTGAACATGCATTGTATTTTTATGATTATTCTTCCATTGCTGGCAACTGTCGCTTGTGATCCATTTCAGGAAACACCTGCCTCATTGGAAGTTCTAAATTAGAGGATATAAATTACAGTCCCTGAAAAGTTTTATGAACCATTTTACCCATACCAGCTCCTATGCTGTAAACTTTGTGTTCATTGCATCTGCAGCTTTCCAAACCAGTAGATGACCACGACTGCTATGATTATATGTAAACTATATTCGTTGTTATTTGATGTGAAAGACACTTTGGTGCAGGTTGTCTGCTCAATATGAAGTTAGCATTAACCCCTTTGTGACTAGCCTTCATTTCAAATTCTGTGTTGCGGCAGCTTTCTTCCTTTTGTCAGTGTTTCATTTTGTATTATTTGTATTATATTAGAGTTATGAGGTCCCAACTGAGATTGGGGCCCTTTTGTGCTAGGCATTGTACAATACATAGGGTATGCCTACTTTGTCTGCAGTCCGGACTACAGCGATGTGAATAGCAGTGCACACCTAAGCGCTGTGCTGTAACTCCTCTGTGTGGATGCTGCAGGTGCAAACTAAAAGGTTCCTACTTTGCGTTCACATAGTTCAAGACAATTATGTTAATATGAAGTAGGAACCTTTTAATCTGCATCCGCAGATTCCATACAAAGGAGTTATAGCGCAGCACTTAGGTGTACACTGCTATTCACACCTCTGTGATCTGAACTGCAGACAGTGAAGGACAGTTCCTGACCTAAAGAACTTAGTTTAAATAGACAAGATAAACAAAAAGATGGGAAGGGAAGTAAGGCACAGAGGTGAGGTAACTTCCCAAGGTCACAATGCAGGTCAGTAGCAGAGCTTCGGTTAGAATCCAGGCCTTCTGACTCCTGGTCAGTGCTCTGTCCATTAGAGAACACTGTCTCCCTTTAAGAGTCTGTACTTCAGAGGTGATGTCTCTTGAACATGCAACATAGACTCACAGACTATAAGGTCAGAAGGGACCATTATGATCATCTAGTCTGGCCTCCTGCATAACACAGGTCACAGAATTTCACCCACCCACTCCTGTAATAGACTCCTAACATAACATTGAGTTATTGAAGTCATCAAATAATGATTTAAAGACTTCAAATTACAGAGAATCCACCAGCAAGTGATCTGTGCCCCATGATGCAGAGGAAGGCGAAAAACCCCCAGGGCCTATGCCAATCTGCCCTGAGGGAAAATTCCTTCCCGACCCCAAATATGGTGATCAGTTAAACTGCACAAGACTCACCAGCCATACACCCAGAAAGAATTTTCTGTAGTAACTCAACACACCCCATCTAACATCCCATCACAGGCCACTGGGCATATTTACCGATAGTAGTCAAAGATCAGTTAATTGCAAAATTAGGTTGTCCCATCATACCATCCCCTCCATAAACTTATCAAGTTCAGTCTTGAAGGCAGCTAGGTTTTTTGGCCCCATTGGTCCCCTTGGAAGGCTATTCCAGAACGTCACTCCTCTGATGGTTAGAAACCTTTGTCTAATTTCAAGTCTAAACTTCTTGATGGCCAGTTTATTTCCATTTGTTCTTGTGTCCACATTGGCACTGAACTTAAATAATTCCTCTCCCTCCCTGATATTTATCCCTCTCATGTATTTATAGAGAGCAATCATATCTCCCCTCAGCCTTCTTTTGGTTAGGCTCAACCAGCCAAGTTCCTTGAGTTTCCTCCCATAGGGCAGGTTTTCCATTCTTCCGATCATCCTAGTAGCCCTTCTATGCACCTGTTCCAGTTTGAATTCATCTTTCTTAAACATGGGAGACCAGAACTGCACACAGTATTCCAGATGAGGTCTGACCAATGCCTTGTAGAATGGTACTAACACCTCCCTATCTCTACTGGAAATACCTCGCCTAAAGCATCCTAGAACCGCATTAGCTTTTTTCACAGTCACATCACATTGGCAGCTCATAGTCATCCTGTGATCAACCAATACGCCCAGGTCCTTCTCTTCCTCTGTCACTTCCAGCTGATGCATCCCCAGATAATAGTAAAAGTTCTTGTTGTTAGTCCCTAAGTGCATGACCTTGCACTTTCCACTATTAAATTTCATCCTATTTCTATTACTCCAGTTTACAAGGTCATCCAGATCTTCCTGTATGATAGCTCAGTTTTTCCCTGCATTAGCAATACCTCCAGACTTTGTGTCATCCACAAACTTTATTAGCACACTCCCCCTTTTTGTGGTCAGTAATAAAAATGTTAAACAAGATTGGTCCCAAAACCGATCCCTGAGGAACTCCACTACTAACCTCTCTCCAGCCACACAGCTCACCTTTCAGAATGACTCGTTGTAGTCTTCCCTTTAACTAGTTCTTTATCCACCTTCCAATTTTCAAATTACTCCCCGTCTTTTCCAATTTAACTAATAATTCCCCGTGAGGAACCATATCAAATGCCTTACTGAAATCTAGGTAAATTAGATCCACTATATTCCCTTTGTCTAAAAAGTCTGTTATCTTCTCAAAAAAGAAGATCAGGTTGGTCTGGATTTTTTGTAAAACCATGTTGTATTTTGTCCCAATTACTGTTAACCTCGATGTCCTTAACTACTTTCTTTTTCAATTTTTTTTCCAAAACCTTGCATACTACTGAAGTCAAACTAACAGGCCTGTAATTACCCAGATCACTTTTCCCCCCTTTCTTAGAAATAGGAACTATGCTAGCAATTCTCCAGTCATATGGTACAACCCCTGAGTTTAGCAAGGATTTTTAATGGATCTGTAATGGGCTTGCAATTTCATGTGCTATTTCCTTTTATATTCTTGGATGGAGAATATCCAGGTCCCCCAATATAGTCCTATTAAGCAGTTCAAGTTTGGCTTCTACCTCGGATGTGGTAATTTCTACCTCCATATCCTCAGTTCCATTAGCCTCCCTGCCATTATCCCTAAGCTCTTCATTAGTCTCATTAAAAACTGAGGCAAAGTATTTGCTTAGATATTCGGCCATGCCTAGATTATCTTTAACCTCCACCCCATCCTCAGTGCTTAGCGGTCCCACTTCTCCTTTCTTTGTTTTTTACCTGTTGATATGGCTATCAAACCTTTTACTATTGGTTTTAATTCCCTTTGCAAGGTCCAACTCTACTTGGCTTTTGGTATTTTTCACTTTGTCTCTACATGTTCTGATTTCCAAGAGGTAGCTTTCCTTGCTGATCCCCCCCATCTTCCACTCTTTGTAGGCTTTCTGCTTTCTCTTAATCACCTGTCTGGGTTGCTTGTTTATCCAGCTTGGTCTATATATAACTCTTGCCTATGAATTTTTTCCCCTTCCTTGGGATGCAGGTTTCAGATAGTTCCTGCAACTTTGACTTGAAGTAATTCCAAGCCTCCTTCTCCTTTAGATCCATAAGTTCTTTGGTCCAGTCCACTTCCCCAACTAATTCTCTTAATTTTTTAAACTTATCCCTTTTGAAGTCAAAGACCCTAGTCACAGATCTATTTTTGTTTATCCTTCCAACTGAATTAGCTCATGGTCACTCGAACCAAGGTTGTCTCCTACAACCAGTTCTTCTACAAGGTCCTCACTACTCACCTCAAATCTAAAATGGCATCCCCTCTTGTTGGTTGAGCAACTATTTGGTGAAGGAATCTGTCAGCTTTCACATCCAGGAAAATCTGAGCCCTATTATTATTACTTTCACTAGTCTTCCAGTCTATATCTGGGAAATTAAAATCTCCCATAATCACACAGTTCCCAGTAGTATTTATTTCATTAAAAACATTAAGATGGTCTCTATCCATATCCAAATCAGATCCTGGTGGTCTGTAGCACATGCCAACCTCTATCCCAGGGGAAGCTCTAGTAGCCTTCTTCCCCAATGTGATTTTTGCCCAGAATAACTGTTTTATCCATTGCATCACTTCTAATTTCTTTACAGTCTACCTCATCATTGATATACAATGCTATTCCACCACCTGTGCCTTTACATGTCTTTCCTAAATAGCACATACCCATCAATACCTTTACTCCAGTCATGACTACTATTCCACTATATTTCTGTTATCCCTGAAATGTCTGGTTTCACTTCCTGCATCAGTAGCTCTAGTTCCTCCATTTTGTTACCCAGGCTCCTCGCACTGGTGTACATCTTAATTGGTGCATCTTAATTTTTGCTGTTTGGCTTCGCTCACATTCCTTACACAATCTGTCACAGACATTCTACCACCAGTGTCACCTATTAGACTGGTATCTACACCACCCTTCCTCTTAATGTCTATTCTCCTACCTACTGCTATATCCTTACCTATTTCATTTTCCTCCCTCTCAATGTTAAAATCAGGCATGGAGATTACCCAGGCATCTCCCAACCATCTCCCCCAAATTCCTAGTTTAATCCTCTCTTAATCAGTTGTGCCAACCTCCATCCTAGAAGTCTATTTCCATCCCTATTCAAGTGAAGTGCATTCCCAGAGAACAGTTCTCTGTCCATGAATGTCTCCCAATGGCCATACATCCCAAAACCCTCCTTATAGCACCGCAGCCTGAGCCATCTGTTAATCATCTTAATCTTGTCATATCTTTGTTGTTCTCCTCTAGGGACAGGCACAATCCCACTGAAGATCACCTGAGCCTTAATTTCCTTAAGAGTCTTCCCAAGCCTGGCATAGTCTCCCTTGATTCGTTCCAGCGAGAATCTAGCCGTATCATTTGTACCCATATGAAGGATAATCAGTGGATTCTTTCCCTCTCCCGCTAGGATCCTCTTCAGCCTCAGGTCCACATCTCGTATCCTAGCACCAGGCAGACACCACACCCTTCTGTTCTCCAGATCAGCTCTGGTTACAGGCCTCTCTGTTCTTCTCAGTAAGGAGTCCCTAGTGACATAGACCTGCCTTTTCCTGGTGATGGTGCGATTCTCCAGGCTCTCCCCTGTTCTTTCTGGCTGCAAGTCCCCTCATCTTCTATTCTCCCTTTCAATCTTCTGCAACCCAACCTGGATCCCACTGGGGCTCTTATTTAGTGCTATTTCCATTGGCTCATCCACTCTTTGTATAGGACTAACTGCTCTTCTCTTCTTCCTTGCCCTCCCACCTTCAGTTACCACTTGCTGTGCCGCATCTTCATTTTCCAGCTCTGCAAACCTGTTCTTGAGCTCTATTTCTCCTTCACTAGCCTGTCTTTTCCTCCACCTGGTTCTCGCAGTCACATGCTTTCACTGGCCAGTTTCCTCACCCAGCATTCTCCCCTCAGAGTTCTTTGGTCCTGCTTCCATCTGCAAGTCTGGGTCTTTCCCTTCAGCTTTTTGTGGTACCCCCTCCAGGATCATGTATATCCCACAGCTCCCACATCCAGTCATCTTGTCTGTCTCTTCCACTGCTTGAGTGACTATCACTGTTGCCTCTCTATCTGTCATAGCTTCCTAACCTCACAGTACTAGAGAACTAGTTTGCTCCATGCAGTTGGTACGTGAGTCGGCTTTAATGTGATTAATCAATTTATGCTGAAATAAATGTACCCTTAAGTGTTAATATGCTTATACATACCCAAACTTCAGACCATTCCTCATCAGTTTTGAAATTTATGTAAAAACTGGTCCAAATCCACAACTATGAGTGGATTATTTGAAAATTCTCGTAGTATGAAATAGAAATCTGAACTAATACATATTATTTTTGCAAGTAACAGGCAATAATCTGACTGGTCAAATTCTACTCTGTCACTCTGCTTCAATGAATTGCTGTGGGTTACACAAGGATTATTGAGACTAGAATTTGGCACCACTGAATGAATGTGAGTAGGGAAAGAGGTGCAATTAGATTAGTCCGGCTTTTATATGCTCTGAAAATTGCATAGCACATTTGTTTTCTTCTGGTCATAATATTTCACATCCAAATGGTTGGATCTGTTCAGTCTTTTATGTACGTCTGAAGCAGATGAACCCCCAACTCCAGAAATTAGGGCTGGTGAGGTCAGAAGAAATTAAAGGTGCATGTCTTTCTACTGGAGATGGACCAAAAACTGACTATACCTTTTCTCTTGCCCCTCTCCCCACAACAACTAAGTACCCCTGCAGAAAACTGGGTATTTAAAATCTAGAGCTGAACATGGAGTGAAATTTTGCTTATCTCTATTGTAGCTTGAATCAGACCCTGAATTCTAGCCTGCCTAACTGGGGAAAGGAACTTCAAAACATGGTCCCAAACCATATTCAGACTTTGTGGCTCTGTCCCTCCCAAGTAATTACACTTCATGAGAGTCATCTGCAGGACAATAAGTTTTGCATTGCTGAGTTTATCATCCAGCACTGATGCATCTCTAGAGAGAATATTAACAAAGTCAGAGTTTTTTAAAATTAGATCAAGGTTACAGTTTTGTGTTAGCAAGAGTGTGGTTTGACTTGTAATACAATAGGTAAACAAATGCAACTCTTAATGAGAAGAAATGAGGGACACATGCAGGACAGTATGTGAGGGTGGGAGTACATGCTCAAAGCAGTATACATGGATTTAAAAATTTTGCACAACTAGATGCCTGTACATTTCTGAGAATTTACCTGCAAATTGCAATCAGCAATTTGATAGCATTGAAATCAACCGCAAAACTCCCATTTACATCAATGGTTCCGGGATTTCACCTGTTATGTAGAATATGCATAGACCAAGAAAGACACAGAACACCAAAATCTGTCTACCAGGCCATTTCAAGGAAATCACCCACATAAAAGCAACAGGGAGATTGAGTGGATAACAGAAAAGGAAATTGAGCACAAAAGGTTTTGCACAATAGTTCTAGGTGCTCAGAATATTGAATGTTTAGAAGTTTGCCTTACCTGAGTTTGTAAATTTACAAGTGGCATCTTTTTCATTTCCCTGTTGGTTGGATGGAGAAAGGGTAAGTTGGGAGAAATCTATACCAAAGGAGACTTAGTGTGTAGCAAGCCAGAGTGTGAAAGTGCACATCATACTAGAGTCTTGTACAAAGTAACCATGTGGATCCTAGTACTGCAAACTAAAAGTTTTGTAGTGCTTTTGATGTACTGCTGTTTCAAATGGCACTAATCTATGTACTAAGTCTCCGTGTAGACAAGTTCAGAATCGTGATGCTACACATCAAGGCCCGGAAAATGCTCCCAAATGTGCTTAGCTTTATGCACATGGGTAGTCCCACTGACTAGTAAAGGATTTAATTTGACACACTATGACCTATTTAGCAATGAATATTGCAAACAATAAGGAATTGTATGAAGAGTGGGAAGGCAGTTATGGGGGAGAACACATCTTTTGACGAGAAAGTAACTAAATGTTTAGATCCAAATAACAGATAGTATGTAGGGGGGAATTTCCTTGGGTTAATTGAAAGTACCAAAATAACCAAGACCTTATAAGTACTATTTTAAATTTTATCTGTTAAATTTGCCCTAGGCTGGTGCATCAGGCAACTTTTGCTACTTCTCTGATTTGTGATGAAAACCTGTAATATTTCAATGTGTTCATTACTTTTGCTATGTGTATCATCATGCTTTTCTATATAAAAGCAGCTCTTTAATTTTTTAAAAGAATTCTTCAATAAATGTCTTCTAAAAATTACCTCTGCTTTTCAGAGTTTGTAGTTAACAAGCCAAATGCTCAGAGCATTCCATAAAATGACTGAAAATAGCACAAGAAATATATTTCCTGCTCCCTGTTGGGGTTTTTCTTTTGGAGACATAACATGTGAAGTCTGGTGTTGGGAATTCCATAAAGTGGGCAGGCAGGTACCTGAGTGAAGTTGAATTTGAACTCCAAGGACAGAGGAAGAAGGAAAGAAAAGTGCACAAAGTTCTTTCTTCCCTTCCCCAATGTTTGAACAAATAATTTTTGAAAGCATTCAGAATCAGAATGCCTTCAGAAAACGGATGATCTATAATGATTAAATTATGAAGGAAACAGCTTGAACTGACAACTCTTACTATACATTCAAAGAAACATTTTTTGTTTCTCTCTGACATACTCGCAGGACTTCTGCACCACTTATATTCTACTTTGGGGGCTCAAATATAACTTAAATGAGACACAAGCTTGTGCTGAACCTTTGCACAGGGCTGAATTTGGCACTAATGTAGAATACCTATGTTAAGTACAGGGATTAATATCAATACTAAGGTATAAGTATCTAAGGCAAATTACAGACTTTAAATGTGACCCGCGCGTGTGTCTGTCTGTATAATACAGCCAGTTTTTTTAAAGTGCTCACACCAAATTAGGCGCTTAACTGAGTCAATTTTTTAACAGGGCTCCAGCATTGTTCTTAATCACCTTGTCTTGAGCACTTCTGCAAATCTGGCCCTTTCATTTAGGTGCTTATAGAAGGTGTGCGGTTTTGAAAATCTTACCTCACATGTACAATCTGTGTATTTGCCAAGCCTGTGTATTTGCCAAGCACAGTTAAAGAGCCATCATGATTGCCTCTGAACTGGATGGGACTAGGATTTATAAATAAGCAGGGTTCAGTACAGAGATTTTACATACCTCTCCACTTCCAGTCTTCACTGTGCTACAACATTTTTCTTTAATAGGATACTCTCCTCTCAGGTGTGGCAAACATGGTTTTACTGTTATTGGAAAGTAACACTGGGTTTAAAAAAGTATCTCAAAGGTTTGCTGAGAGCCAGTTTATTCAGTGGGTTAAGATTAAATTGTATCTCAGTCACAATAGTGGAATATGTACAGTAAAGAGCTCTTTATTTTATTTTTTACAGTGAAGAACTTTTTTTATGTCAGTCACCATATGAAATTAAAAGAACATCAAAGGTTGAGTTTTTGGGGGAGTGGGAAGAGAGAGAGTGCAGCTGAACTGTACTTTACTGATGTCTTTTGAAATGTTCAAAAGATATTGTTACATAGGAAAAGAGCTTTCATTAAGTAAGATAACAGCAATTCAAAAAGGGTGGGGGTTTTTTTCTTTTCTTTTAGGCCCGTTACAGGAGTATGACCAGATGTAAGCCTGACTAACCCATGCTCAGAAATATTAGGGACACCATTTCCTGCTTCATTTAGTATATCTCAGCTTTTGTCTGTCTTCCTACTTTTCTCTGTGACCATCTTTAAAATTTAACTTTGTTCTTAAAGATCTAGCTATTTTCTAAATATTCGGAAAATGAATTATTGCATGACAGACTAAAAAATCTTCACTGCCTTCTAGAGGGACTACTCAGTTATAACAAGGAGAGTTGGTGCACAATCAATCAAACTTCAGTCTGGGGAACAAATAGCAGTGTTCAAACCATGAAGCACAGTGATGGAATTTGAACCTATAGAGAATGATTGAAGATCATCTTGGCAGATGTCATTTACTATGTCAGTCACCTTGATGTTTCCCTGACTAGACATGTGGCTTTATTACTGGAAAATTTCAGGCTGCCAGGGCAGACAAATCTGCTGTTTCGTACCTGTCTCTACTATTCACTCAGCACATACATCCCAATTTACATTTGGCCTCTTAGGGGGAAATCAGTGCCATTACCCATCTGTCCTGTGTTTTCTCCTTGACCTCCTCATGCTTGCTTCTTGGTTTTATGGGCTACCACAGCTTTCTCTTTGCACATTTTTTTAAATGCTAGAAATCTTGGGCTCATTTAGCAACATCAGAAAACAGGAGGGAATAGGAATCAGACCTACAAACTGATAGATTATTCTGCAGCTAATGGTATGTCCTACATGAAGCATTAGACATGATAGTTATGTTATTTGTGAGGGTGCAATCTAAAAGCAAATTACCACTCTCTGCAAGAGAGAGCTAATAAATATGGATAGAATGCTGCCTTTTGCTAGCATCGCACTAATTACACAAGTTGCAATATTGCCATTTCCTTTTTCAAATGCCATGGCATATAGAGCTTTTGCTCAAGTGAGTCCTATCCGTGTTTCCTTTTGAAAAAGCAGGACTTTCAGTGATTCTGATATGATTTCCATTTCCTACTGAACTGTCATGACGAACATGGAGAGATACCATCCAGGATGCAGGTGTCCAGGTCAAATGAGAAAGGAGGAAGTTCAAAGACATCCCCTCCCACAATTCCTGATATTGTAGTGCCAGTAATGCATGTCACAGGAAATCTCAAAAAAGGGACATGCCGGTGAGCACTCAAACAATGACGATATACATACTCTGTAATAGCTGGCAGTCAAAACTTAACTAATTGTAATCATGGGACACTCTAGAATATGTGATCAAAAATACTGATTCATATTTATTAGAAAGGAATGATTAATTGTAACCCCCCTTCTGCTGTAGGATAGGCAATGTTTACAATTGCCTGTCCAATTTTTTTCTGTGCTATCCAGTGAATAGGCTTATACACTGGATATGCCATGTTGGTTGCCTTCAGTATTGCATATAGTATCTGGGAAAGCCTTTTAATTGTATATTTTGGTGTCAGTTACCAACCAGATTAATATTCTTTAAAATCTAAATGAATGGCCTCCCCACACCCACCAATTTCAGTGTGAATATAAAACTTGCTAAGGTTCCTTTACATGTCATGAAGCAAGTATAAGAAATGACACACATGTTATTCTTAAACATATCCACAGCTAGAGCCACACAAGTAGGCTACCTCATTATTCTGATCAACAGCTGAACTAAATATGAAAAGCATTCTTTATAAAGTGCCATTTAGATTCCAGTGTAACAGAGATGTAATGCATATGTCAAGTTACTGAGATGTCAGCTTAAATAGAAGCCAATGTGTCATCTAGTAATTATTGCTATTTAGGCTCTATGTATTAGTGCTAATATTAGCAAGTGAGTGTTAAGTATATATAATGTGAAAGTTTAAAAAAAAATATAAAACAAATTACATGGAGCAAATGCTTAAATAACTAATAGTCATACAATTCACCTTTTACTGTTACAATAGAGTCTAAATCAGAAGAAATAAAATGTTGCATCTGTCTTGTAAAATCAGCCTATTTTCAAAAACATTTTTTATTGCCTGGTGATATTGTAGACAAAATGAGAAAATCAGATTCAAATGTTAAATGTTTTCTTGCAAAGGGAAAATCACTGCAGTTTTGCTAAACCTTATTGTGTTGTGTTTTTTTTAACTAAAGTATCTATGTCTGCTTTAAGCTGAACTCAGTGATTGTGCATTTTATGTTCCATTTCCAGAGCAGCATCTTAATGACTGTTGCCCAGGACTGTTAGCTTTCCTTAAATATTCCCTGGAGTAATGTTTCACTTATAACCAGCATTCTAAATGTAGCCTTCTGTAGCACTTTCTTGTGGTCCTCAACCTCTGCACAAGGGTTATGTTTTAAAAACATGTAGCCAATGCAGACCACCTGTTAACAGCTAATGATCCTGACAGAGAGCCAGTTATATCAGGATGCTTTCCTAGCAAAAGCTGATAAATATGAAAGAGACCTTTCAGAACAGAGCAGCATAAGGCTGAGCATATATTAGACTCCCATGACAAGTACTGTTTCTAAACCAATCGTATCTTTCTTGAAAGAGCTGAATGAGAGAGAGAAGACAGATTTTAGCATGATAATTGTAAATGTGCATTTTCATTTATAAATCTTAGAATCCGATCAAGAAAGAAGTCTTATACATTCCTTCCCCTTCTCACAAAAAGTGTTGGGTAACAAAGGTATATGAGCAACTAAAATTAATCTGGTCAGTAATACTAGGACTGTCTTCTCTAACTCACCACACAGGCAACAGTGTCAGCAAAATATAATGGACTGTGTCCAAATCCATTTGAAAATGCACCCTCTCCAACGATGGAAATATCTTCAAATGAACAGGCCTAAAAATAGAGATTTAAATGAATGTAATGAAAGGAAAGGTGTTAACTATAAAAAGATGTAAACCCCACTCCACCCTTACGATTCAAGAGAAGTGTTTTGTCAGATAAATAACATAAGATCCAGTGTATGACTATATAAAAAGTTCACATGACTTCATAGAATCATAGAATATTAGAGTTGGAAGGGACCTCAGGAGGTCATCTAGTCCAACCCCCTGCTCAAAGCAGGACTAACCTCAGCTATATCATCCCAGCCAGGGCTTTGTCAAGCCTCAGCTTAAAAACCTCTAAAGATGGAGATTCCACCACATCCCTAGGTAACCCATTCCAGGGCTTCACCACCCTCCTAGTGAAAAACTTTTTCCTAATGTCCAACCTAGACCTCCCCAACTGCAACTTGAGACCTTTTCTCCTTGTTCTGTCATCTGCCACCACCGAGAACAGCCTAACCCCATCCTTCCTGGAACCCCCTTTCAGGTAGTTAAAGGCTGCTATAAAATCCCCCCTCGTTCTTCTCTTTTGCAGACTAAACAAGCCCAATTTCCTTAGCCTCTCCTCATAAGTTCTGTGCTCCAGCCCCCTAATCATTTTTGTTGCCCTCCGCTGTACTCTCTCCAACTTGTCTACATCCTTTTTGTAGTGGGGGCCCCAAAACTGGTCACAATATTCTAAATGCGGTCCTCACCAATGCCGAATAGAGGGGAATAATCACTTCCCGTGACCTGCTGGCAATGCTCCTCCTAATGCAGCCCAATATGCTATTAGCCTTCTTGACAACCAGGACACACTGCTGACTCATATCCAGCTTTTTATCCACTGTTACCCCAAGGTCCTTTTCTGCAGAACTGCTGCCCAGCTCGTCGGTCCCCAGTCTATAGCTGTGCATGGGATTCTTCCTTCCTAAGTGGAGGACTCTGCACTTATCTTTGTTGAACCTCATTAGATTTCTTTTGGCCCAATCCTCCAGTTTTTTTAGGTCCTTCTGTATTCTATCCCTACCTTCCAGGGTATCTACCATTCCCCCCAGCTTAGTGTCATCCGCAAACTTGCTGAGGGTGCAATCTACCCCATCTTCCAGATCATTAACGAAGATGTTGAACAAAACCGGCCCCAGGACCAACCCTTGGGACACTCCGCTTGTGACCGGTTGCCAGCTAGACATGGAGCCATTGATCATTACTTGTTGAGCCCTATGCTCTAGCCAGTTCTCTATCCATTTTATAGTCCATTCATCCAACTCATACTTCTTTAACTTGCTGATAAGAATACTGTGAGAGACAGTATCAAAAGCTTTGCTAAAGTCAAGGTATATCACATCCACCACATCCAGGCATGACTTTCCCTTGGTGAATCTGTGTTGACTGCTCCTGATCACCTTCCTCTCTTCCAGGTGCCTCAAAATGGATTCCTTGAGGACCTGCTCCATGATTTTTCCAGGGATTGAAGTGAGGCTGACCGGTCTGTAGTTCCCTGGATCCTCTTTCCTCCCTTTTTTGAAGAGGGGCACTATATTTGCTTTTTTCCAGACCTCTGCGACCTCCCCCTGTTGCCACAAGCTTTTAAAGATAATAGCCAATGGCTCTGAAATCACCTCAGGCAACTCCCTCACACCCTGGGGTGCATTGCATCTTGTCCCATGGACTTGTGTATGTCCAATCCTTCTAAATAATCTTGGACCTGTTCCTTCAGCACTGCGGGATGTTCACCTCCTTCCCATTCTGTGCCATCCAGTGAAGCAGTCTGGGAGCTGATCTTGACTGTGAAGACAGAGGCAAAAAAGGCATTGAGTACCTCAGCTTTCTCCACATCCTCGGTCACTAGGTTGCCTCCCTCATTCTCTAAGGGGCCCACACTTTCCTTAATCTTCCTCTTGTTGGCAACATACCTGTAGAAACCCTTCTTGTTCCCCTTCATGTCCCTTGTTAGCTGCAACTCCAATTGTACTTTGGCCTTCCTGATTTCATTCCTGCATGTTCAAGCAGTATTTTTATAATCCTCCCTAATCATCTGACCAAACTTCCACTTCTTGTAAGCTTCTTTTTTATGTTTAAGTTCGCCAAAGACTTCTTTGTTAAGCCAAGCTGGACGCCTACCATATTTGCTGTTCTTTCTGCACATCGTGATGGTTTGCTCCTGTGCCCTCAATAAAGTTTCTTTAAAATACAGCCAGCTCTCTTGGATTCCTTTCCCCCTCATATTATCCTCCCAGGGAATCCTGCCCATCAGTTCCCTGAGGGAGTCAAAGTCCGCTTTTCTGAAGTCCATGGTCCGTATCCTGCTGTTCTCCTTTCTTCCTTTTGTCAGGATCCTGAACTCTACCATATCATGGTCACTGCTGCCTAGGTTGCCACCCACTTCTACTTCCCCTACCGAATCTTCCCTGTTTGTGAGCAGCAGGTCAAGAGAAGCCCGGCCCCTAGTTAGCTACCACTTGCACGAGGAAATTGTCTGCAACACTCTCCAAAAACTTCCTGGATTGTTTGTGCTCTGCTGTATTGCTCTTCCAGCAGATGTCAGGGTGATTGAAGTCCCCCATGAGAATCAGGTCCTGTGAACTGGAAACTTTCCCCAGTTGAGTAAAAAAAGCCTCATCTACCTCATCCTCCTGGTCTGGTGGTCTATAACAGACACCCACCACAACATCACCCTTATTGTTCTTGCTTCTAAGCTTAACCCAGAAACACTCAACTGGCTTATCTCCAGTTTCATAGTGGAGCTCAGAGCAATCATAGTGCTCTCTTACATACAGTGCAGCTCCTCCACCCTTTCGCCCCTGCCTGTCCTTCCTGAACAGTTTATACCCATCCATGACAGTGCTCCAGTCGTGTGAGTTACTCCACCAAGTCTCAGTTATTCCAATCATGTCGTAGTTTCTTGACTGTGCCAGGACTTCCAGTTCCTCCTGCTTGTTTCCCAGGCTTCTTGAATTTGTGTACAGGCACTTGAGATAAGTAGCTGATTGGCCTACTTTCACAGTATGAATCGGGAGGCCTCCCCTGCTGCACCCTCCTCCTTCTGCTTCCTTGTGGTGTCCCTCTTCCCCGCTTACCTTCGGGCTTAGGTCTCCATCCCCCGTTGAACCTAGTTTAAAGCCCTCCTCACTAGGTTAGCCAGCCTGTCTGCGAAGATACTCTTCCCTCTCTTTGTTAGGTGAATCCTGTCTCTTCCTAGTAATCCTTCTTCCTGGAACAACATTCCATGATTGAAGAATCCAAAGCCCTCTCTTCGACACCACCTGCGTAACTACGCATTTACTTCCGCAATGGGCCTTTTCCCTGAACAGGGAGGATGGATGAGAACACCACTTGTGCTTCAGACTCCTTTATCTCTTTTTCCAGAGCCACATAGTCTGCAGAGATCCGCTCAAGATCATTCTTGGCAGTGTCATTGGTGCCTACGTGGAGAAGTAGGAAGGGGTAGTGGTCTGAGGACTTGATAAGTTTTGGCAGTCTCTCCGTCACATCCGTAATCCTAGCTCCAGGCAAGCAGCACACTTCTCTAGTTTCCTGGTCAGGATGGCAGATGGATGACTCCATCCCACTTAGGAGGGAGTCCCTGACCACCGTCACCCTTCTCTTTCTCTTGGGAATGGTGGTCGTGGAACCCCCATCCCTAGGACAATGCATCCCTTGCCTTCTGATCAAACGGGTCTCCTTCTGATCCATTCCCTCCGATGGGTCCTCCAAATCATTCTCTGCCGTAGTACTTGTGCAGAGAGGATGAAAACGATTCCTTACTTCTATCTGCATGGTGGGCATATAGGTTCTCTTTCTTCAGGAGATCACATGCTGCCAATTTTTTTCCCCGTTCTTCAGTTTCGCCTGCCCGGCCTTCTCTGAATCTTCCTTACACTGTGCCTGTGCCCGATCGAGAAAGACTTCATTTTCTTTAATGCAACGCAGGGTTGATATTTGGCCCTCTAGTCCTTTAACCTTCTCTTCCAATATGGAAACCAGCCTGCACTTGATACAGATGAAGTCATCTCTATCCTGTGGGAGGAAGACAAACATAGCACATCCAGTGCAGGTGACAACAACAGATCGCTCACTTCTCCATATCTTTCCTCTGAGAGCCTCTTCTAATGCTGTATTTCCTGCTCAGCAACGTCTGAAAGGCAAAAACCCGCTGTGGGCTCTCTCCTCAGGCAAACTCCCAGGCAAACTACCTCCTTCTGTTAGCCGCCCATCTGTATGCCGCTCAGCTGGTTCGCAACTGGCTGCTTTTTATAAGGCTGGGGCAGTTGCCCCGCCCCTGCAATTACCCCTCAAAGCCCTACCCCTGCAATTAACCCCTCAAAGCCCACCTGGATCAAAGTACTCCCGATCAATCAATCAGACACACCCTCAACTGCCAAATGGTCCCTGTAACTGCACCAGTCACAAGCACACACACACAGTCAGCTGTAACTTGCACCAGTCACACAACTGGTCTCTCAGATACTCACCCCTCTAGCACAGCACACACAATACAGCTCCCCTCACGTAGCACTCACCTGGGCTCCTCTCAGACAGATCCCAGGCAAACTCCCTCCTTCTGTTAGACGCCCGTCTGTTCGCCACTGAGCTGGTTCGCAACTTATCCAGTTAAATTTGAACTGTGGAGTCAGTAAGTCTTAAACAAAGCATCAAACAGAGTGCCCTGGGGAGTCAGTCCTGGGACCCGTTTTGTTCAACATCTTCATTAATGATCTGGAAGATTGGGTGGATTGCATCCTCAGCAAATTTGCAGATGACACTAAACTGGGTGGAGTAGTAGATATGCTGGAGGATAGGGATAGGATACAGAGTGACCTAGAAAAATTGGAGGATTGGGCCAAAGGAAATCTGATGAGGTTCAGCAAGGACAAGTACAGAGTCCTGCATTCAGGATAGGTGAATCCCATGCATTCCTACAGACTGTGGGCTAACTGGCTAGGCAGCAGTTCTACAGAAAAGGACCTAGTGCACAAGAATCTGGATGAGAGTCTACAGTGTGCCCTTGTTGCCAAGAATGTTAATGGCATATTGGGCTGCATTAGTACGGGCATTACCAGCAGATCAAGGGAAGGGATTATTCCTCTCTATTCTCTCTACTCGGCACTGGTGAGGCCACATTTGAAGTATTGTGTCCAATTTTGGGTCCCCCACTACAGAAAGGATGTGGACAAATTGGAGAGAGTCCAGTGGAGGGCAACAAAAATGATTAGGGGGCTGGAGCACAAGACTTATGAGGAAAGACTGAGGGAACTTGGCTTGTTTAGTCTGAAGAAGAGAAGAGTGAGGGGGGAGTTGATAGAAGACTTCAACTGCCTGAAGCTGTTCTCAGTGGTGGCAGATGACAGAACAAAGAGCAATGGTCTCAAGTTGCAGTGGGGGAGTTCTAGGTAGGATATTAGGAAAATCTTTTTCACTAGGAGGGTGGTGAAGCACTGGAATGGGTTACCTAGGGAGGTGGTGGAATCTCCATCCCTATAGGTTTTTAAGGCCCGGCTTGATAAAGACCTGGCTGGGAAGATTTAGTTGGGGTTGGTCCTGCTTTGAACAGGGGGTTGGACTAGATGACCTCCTGAGGTCCCTTCCAACCCTAATCTGCTATGAGTCATGAAAAGCAAGGGAGTTGCTGAGCAAGATACTGTAACTCTGGCTATTAGGTACACTTTTCCTTTGGCTCCAGATGCCAATATTGCAATTCCACAAAGGGAAGAAAGTGTGTATGTGTGCAAACATGTGTTTGACATCCTTATTTCTGTTTGGCATCTAAGAGAGCAAATACTCTCAGAGACTTCAAAATTCAAAGGAAAGATTACACCCAGATGCATAACTCAGGATTATAAAAAAGAGAGTGAATGGTCCTTTTATATAATAAAGTGCACTAATCTGTATTGCTTACGAATCAGTTACAGTGATCACCATTATTTTAAGGATAGAAGATACCTGCAGTATCTCAGATACCATTGTACAGTAACTCTTAAATATTTACTTTTTTCTGGCAACCTCTGTGCCTAGCAACTTCTTTACGTTGAATATTTTCTACTTGAAGGTTATGAGTCTGGACACTGGGTGTGTGTGATTCTTTCACCTTTCTTCATGTGTTGATGATGTATCTTATTCCATGAGTAGTCCAAGGATGTCTATGAAATAATCTATTAATGTCAAGGGCAGTGATTGTGGTGCAAGATACTACTCAAAATTGGAAATGGGCAGAATAAGGCCACCCTTCATAAGACCATGTTTCCAAATGTCCCCAAATTGCTACTGTGGAATAGCTTGCAATTGTTCTGCTGAATAAGCTTGTTTTGACAATGGAGAAAATAAGGGTCAGTGCCAAGAGCATCTATCTCTAGTTTAACGAGTTCCAGAGGGGAAGCCGTGTTAGTCTGTTTTCAGCAAAACAACGAGAGTTCTGTGGCCCTTAAAGACCAACAAATTTATTTGGGCATAAGCTTTCATGGTCTCTGCCCATGAAAGCTTATGCCTAATAAATTTGTTAATCTTTAAGGTGCCACAGAACTCTCGTTGTATTTCTATTTTGTTTCTTTTTTTCAGTTCTGATATGACCTTCATCACCATAATAGCTGAGTGCCTACCAGAAGTGGAATGGCTTCTTCCTATTCTATATTTTCCTTTGCTGCTACTTCAATGCTAAATTTTAAAACACGGATACATAAAAGGAAAATGTGAGTTAATTTGCAGTGTAAGATCCTAGTTCCTTTGAAATCATGGGAGTTTTGCCAGTGGTTTCAGTGAGATCATGGTCATGGCATATATGTAAAAATATAGAAATTAAAGATGGAGTCATAACTCTGGAAAATGATGACATAAACAAACCTTCTTTCATATAAGACTATGGTAGAGCCATATTTCTAGTGAAATAAGAGTAAGATAAAAGCAAACATAGTAAGATTTACAAAATGAGTGAAAAATGAAACTGCTATAAATGTATTAAATGCTCAGTTATAGAATGAGTGCAGTGGTATTCATTGTGCTAAACACTGATCTACACATTAGGGCTAGTCAAAAATGTTACCTCAAAACAGTATTTTGGTTAAACGAAAACAGGTTTTGGTTTTCTGACAAAAAGATGAACTTACCTCAGTAAAAAATTCATTTTCTGGAATCCACAATATATCCCAATGACATTTTTGCTTATCCCTTATCTTCCCCCTCTCCCATTTTTGCCAGTGCCATTCACCAAACACTTGTAGTAGAGTTGTCAAAAGTGTATGATTTCTCTAGAATTTCATTTAATTTCTGTGGATGAGAATAGAAAGGAGGTGAGGTGTCTGGTGATATTTATGTGCCTTTCTAAATATATATAGCTACACAGATAGAAAGAAGATTATATTATTAACAGTTAAAAGGGCTATATTGTTCTCAGAGACTTAAAGTAGAACTGAAAAGCTTTGTAGCTGCAGAGTCTGAATACAGGTGGCCAGATTTCTCCTGCAACGTCACTGACACCAACAGCTGCATTCCCTGTGCTCTGCTTTAGGCGTTCGTGTTTCCTCTGCTACAGTTGATGATTTCACTAAGTCCTGTTTCAGCAGGTAAGCCAGGGAGAGACCTTTGACATCAAGGATGCTATGCCTGTGATATATACATGTAAGAACAAAACCTGCATTTATTACTCAGGGAAAACTCAAATTGGCCACAATGGAAGTTTTACCTGAGTTAATAAAGCCTTCAGGAATTGATCCGTATTTGATAGCCTGAATCCTGAGTTTTTCCATTAAGTTCAGTGTGGCCAGAATTTCATGCATTGATTTCACTAAGTTTAAATCTGAGTAAAGACATCATAACTTGGCCCTAAATAACTTAGGAGGTAATGAATGGCCCAGTCCTTCAACCACATATACCGGGGTTAATTCTACAATTAACTTCCACGGACACAATCTATAATGGTAAGCAGTGTGCCTGATACTAAGTGCTTCACAAAACTGGGTCCTCAGGGAGCATCAGTGCTTTCTCCTGTATGGCTTATATTTTTGAGATTCATTTCGGCTCATCTTTAATTACAGCAAATACAAGGTACATATGTAATTTAGCACATCATCTCAATATGGCACTGTCTCACGCAACTGATTGATAGTTACGTAGAGTGGGGTGTATGCCTTTCAGTTGTGCTTCAGAGTGACTGTTTCCTGAATTCACCAGAGTCCTGAATAAAACTCCCATCTCCCTTAAATTATCGCTTCAGCCTCATTCTGTGCAGAAATACCCTTTGAAAAAAATTACTGAGTTTTCTGCAATATTACTTAACAGTGGAATACATATTATATAGTTGATGTAATAAATCAGATCAGTATTGTGGTTGAGAAGTAATATTTCATGGGAATAGTAACACAGAGATACATTAAAGTTTAGACTTGTAATTCTTTCTCCCATTGTTCTTATATAAATAAATAAATAAATAAAAATAAAGCTGAATAGGTGTCATTGACATTTTGGAGTCGATATTCATGCCTGAGCAGCTCCATTCTAAATATATTTCAAGAAAAGACAAAAGCACTCATTACCTGGAGTTTCCTATTTAATGGATTTATACCTTCTGGGGACAGGAGATAAATGAAGGTAAGATGAAACCTTTAGATGTTGTCTTGATCAGTGCTGACACTTTTCCTTGGGGCTGACAGCTGCTAATGAACTCATTTTAAACATGACACAGAAGATCAACAAAAATTTTTTTTTTTTCCTCCTGTGTGTAAAGTAAAGATATGTAGTAGCATTTATCATAAGGGAAAATCCAATTAGGACTAATTTGTGATCAAATAAATAGCATGGTCTGATCTGTTTAAAAAAAAGAAAAAAGAAAAAACCCAACCCTGCCCTCCCCCAAAACCCCCTCATCTCATCTCCCTTTTAATTATATGTCATTGTTTTTTCTGTTGAATTCTGGGGTTTTTTAGCTGTTAATATGAAATTGTTATAGCTATTAACATGACAACAAAGATGCTGCCAGAACCTGAACCTGACTGTAATAAATCTACTAAATGGAGCTCACTAATTAAGACAATCTTCCTCCTCAATTCATCAGGGAAAGGTGCTTTTATTTTATTCCACACTGTTTTTAGAAAACTCTTTGACATTGTTTGTGGACAGATGGCTCAAAAGTACGACTGGTTAAAAATTTTCTGTCAACTGTTTTTCAAAAGAAAAACTAAACAACTTTTCAACTAAACACTTTCTGTGGAACATTTAGATGAAAATATTTTCATTTTCATCAAAATTTTCCACAGGATCTTTTTTACCAGCTCTAATAGTAAGATACATAACTGTACTTGTTTTAATACTGTAATATATACATTTTTAGCACTTTTGTCCCTGGCAAGTGGATATTAGGCAAGTAGGCAATTTCAAGAAGCCCCTGATTGTGGCTTCTGATCTATTCCTGTCTGAGTAGATACTGATACATTTAGCTATCAATTGTGTTTTGAATTAATGTCCCTATACTACCTAATCTGGACTGCACATGAAAAAGAGGATAGATCTCCACTTTCAATGGGATTTGGGATTGAAGGAAACTATTTTCAGAAGGCATGAATGATATGCAGATATTTTACCTTGTCTCTGAAAGTAAGTTCCCTAGAGCCACATACTTAAACCATACACAGCTAGTGGAATATGAATCATAATTTTTATATCCTAAATGCAGACCAATCTTAAAGTATGTTACTCTATTTGCACCAGCTGAAGCTCTGGCCCTTGGCCTTCATTTGTATCTGCATGAATGTGTAAAGTAATAATTTGTAAATTAGTGCAAAAAAGCAGTAACACATAAAAAAGTATCCACAAAATTCCATCAGTACATGTAAGTATTTTGCATATGCAAATTTGCCTGGATTTAAACTAAGACCGCGTTGGTGATTTTTTTGAAATTCTGTCCTTAAATGCCGAATACATGATCAGAGAAACAAGGTGGGCAAGACAAGATCTTTTGTTGGACCAGATTTTGTTGTTGAGAGAGAGAGAAGCTTTCGAGCTTACACAAAGCTGTTCTTCAGTTCAGTGTAAACTCAAAAGCTTATCTCTCTCACCAACAGAAATTGGTCCAATAAAAATTACCTCACCCACCTTGCCTCTCTAACATGCTAGGACTGACCTGGTTGCAACACTTCAGAAGGCATGATCAGGTAGATGAAAGGGAAGGAAGTGATGCTCCCCTGAGCTTGAGAATAGTTCATGTACTGTTGATTCAAGAGAACTCAATGCCATCATCTCTACAGGCACATTCTATCTTGCAGGGGTGGGAGGAACATATGGAGGAGAACTCCACATGGCTGCCCTGTAACTCTTAGGAGGAGGAACAGACCTGATGCTGGTTAGCATCACTAACATGTCTGTAGTAGAATTATATTCAAACACCAAACCTGGCAAATTATATGACTGAAAAGATGTCAGAAGACAGCCACTCAGACGTGATCTAATTTGTTCTTCCCAAATACTAGGATCAACTATCAAGGAGTTTGTCTGCCTCAGGTAGAGTATGTGGGACTTTAAGATCCAGTTTGTACAAATAAATCCTTTCTAGGAAATATGGTGAGGGAAATTTTAACAAGACAAATATAGCTGGAACTCAAAAAAAGCCAGGTACGGAAGCCATTTCAGTTGCTTTGCAACTTAAAGCAGACGTATTTTTCTTTATATAGTATAAATGTGTTGTGATTCACCAGGAACAAGAGTTGGCCTTTTTTACATCTGAAATAAGGGGAGAAAAATATCTGTCTACCTTCAGCTAGAACATGATGAAGTTTGCTCTAAGATAACTTTCAGTGAAGGGTCCAGAGAGAAGTTCAGACACATAAAAGTGTACACAGCAATCAGGTGGTTTTCAAATGAAAAAAGTAAAGGGAGTCATTCAAACAAAGTGGAAAATCTCTGCTGTTTCATAGTGTAAATGCATATAGTAGACTTCCTCATAGGCTACTAAGAGACCCTTGGTGATAGCAAACACATTTGTCTCATTCAGTCATTACTAAGTCAGGCGTCAACTTGTGAGGGAAATGCTCCAGATTACTATAGGCTTATTGAAGCTCTCAGGTCTTGCTGGTGATTGAGGTGGTGCGCTAAAGTCCTGGAGTGAATGAATAAACCTTAATGGAGTTAGGAGGGTTCAGCTCTTTGCTCAGACATAACTTCACTGGGGATTGCAGCCATGTTATCTGAGGACAGAAATGGACCCAGTGATATCCCCACCCACACTGCATGGGGCAATGAGGACACTCGGTAACCATTCATAATCTCAGTACATGGAGAGTTGGATGCACTGGGAAAAGGCAAGTGACTGAAAGAGGAGGTGATTAAAGAAGACGCACATCACCTCAGTCAGTATTAAAAGCCTCACAAAATCATAGCTTTTTAAAAGACTTGCCAACCTGCATCTGCGCTATGGGATGCCTATGAAACATCTGAAAACTGGTTGCTATGAGAACAGAACGTACTATCCAGAGGGCAACTTTGTCCAAAATGAGTGCCTAAAGCTAGACACCTGAATGAAACGGGGCCCGTTTTTTTTGAGGTGCAATTTGAAGCTGCTAATATTATTTGAACCTCCTCTTATAACTGAAGGGTAGCACCCTCAAGCAGATTTTATACCTGGAGTTAATAGGATTAGTTTGAGGCAGATGATGCACCTCTAATGATGATGTACATGGATAGCTAAAACCATCTAATCAGATACTGCTTCAAGCCACTAATACACCTTTTGCTTTTGCTAACATTCCTGACCAGTGCAGATGAACTACACAGATATAGATTTGAAACAGAAGCTATTACAATCATGCACATGGGAACTTATATATAATATAACATTGCATGTTAAGAACAATAACCGGAGGAAACTAAAGACTCTTAATAAATTACAATAGAAATGAGACACTGGAGGTAAACATACAAAATTTTATCGGGATCTATTTAGGAAAAAGGCTTATTTACATACTTTCTTTTTGAATGTGCTTATATATGCTGTGTTGAGATACCGTGGTGATGAGTGCCATAAAAATGCCTATTAAAAAAAAATTATACTTTCATTAAGATTCCCAAGATTAAAATTAGCCCACAAGAATTTCAGCAAATTCAGAACATGCGCTGGCTCTTTTGGGGGCCTGATCACATATTCCTTGTACATTCTTCCCATGAAGGAATTTTGAGTGCAAAAAGTCAGGTAGGCAGGATCAGGTCCTTTTTATGGTAGTTCCACCCTCTCCCATTTAAACATTTCCTCTAATTCCTATTCCCCAAAGATAAAAATGAAGTAGCATCTTGAAAAGCATTAATTCTACCACTGCAAATTGGGAGCAATCTTCTTGTCATGCATTTGTTTCATTCGGCTGCTCTTTACAAGGGGCCTGTGTAGGAAAAGAGGGAAACCAAGTTGGCAGGTTTCCACTCTCCTCAAAGTGAAGCTTTATTTTTGGTCACCTTATATCCTTTATGTCCTGGATAGTCCTTGTTCTGCTGAACTTCAGTTTCTGAATCTCTGATATTGACACCGCAGATCCTGCTATAAATTTGATTCTCAAAGGCACCATTTAATACAAAAATATCCCAAGGGGATATTTCCTTCAGAAGACCCTTCCTATGTGCAGATACTGCTTTTTACAAGACTGTATCACCTCCTTACTCCCAGCTCTCAAACATGTCCAGCTTGCCTGTAATTTTTTGCCATCATTGGAAGGTAGCTGCATATTCCTTTTAAGCAAGCACATTTGATGTAAAAACAATGTGCTGAGCTGCTGCACTTGAAGGAGATGGTTTGTACCCTTTTTTATTGCCAGCAGAGATTCAAAGTAATAGCCACCATTGTTAGAGGATGGAACATAAAATAAACTTTTGTTGCTGTAGAAATATCCCTGTGTTCCTTACCTTTGCATAGTGATAAATGAGATTTCTGTATGCTTTGGCACCAGAAATCATATAGAACATTTTTTTTTTTTTGCAAACATCAGGCGTTTATCTGTTCTTTTATGCTTATATTTGCAGAATCATATACAGTTTAAAAACTAAGCAGTTTTACTGTTTAAACTCTGTTCCAGTCTCTGCAGGACAACAGTATGCCTTTTATCAGCTGGAATAAAATTTACAGCCATGGAAAAATGTCAGGAGTCAAATGTATTGTTGTAAAGTTTCATATAAAAGAGATCACACCACTGATGATGCAAGGGCTCAACGACTTGCAGAAGCTGGGGCCTGACAGCGTAACAGCTGAGAGTTACACAAGACAGAGTAAAACCACTTGGCTTACTGCAAAAATATTTAAGGGCTAGATCATGCCTACTAGGCACAGCCCTGTGCTGGGTGGGTGTGGCTTGGAGCTGCACTGCCCCAGGAAGGGAAACTCCAGGAGAAAAGGCAGAATCCCACCTAGACCTTCTGGACATGCAGTGGCACTCTGTGTTCTGAACACTTGACCCATCCTGAAGGGTTATTGCATGGCCTCTTTCCCATCTTCTCTGTTCCCCTAGGAGAGCAGGAAAGAACAATCCCTGTGCTCTCTGAAGCATAGGGACTGCAGTGCTACCTGCTTTTTATGCAGGTTTGCAAAATAGGAAATGCTGCTGGTGCCCTCTCCCTGCACATCTCCATTAGCATTAATACTTCCTACTTTTCTCTTACTGCATTCAAAAACTGCTTATCCCTTTGGGAAATCAGAAGCCAACATGCTAAATGGGGAGGTAATATGATGAACCACAGTTGCTTTATTATTATTTATCATGTTAATTAGGGTGATGCCCAGGGGCCCACTGTGATGGGGGTCCCATTCCTTAGACACTGTTCAGACAGTCCCCTCCCCAAAGACTGACAAGGTACAGGGAAGAAGTGTAACATACAAGCAGAGTGAACATTTGATGGCAGAAAATTTCAGGCTAGTGGCATGATATTTTGGGGGTTTTTTTTGGCTAAATCCTTTTGGTGGGGTTATGTTAGGAGGGAATTAGCTAGAAGTGAGAGAGGGGGCAGCAGAAGTAAGGTGATCAGGTAGCAAGTGTGAAAAATCAGGACCGGGGCAGGGGTAATAGGCACCTATATAAAACACAGCCCCAAATATCAGGACTGTCCCTATACAATCAGGACACTTAGTCAATCTAGGCAGAAGAGGGTCAGAGACAATGAGGGAAGGAGCAGGAGGGGCTGGAGCAAACAGCCAGTCAGCACAGGGGAGAGACTGTCCAGAATGAAACCTGCAGAAAGTCATCTGACAATATCATCAATGTCCAGAGGTCCCTGCTCCAGCTGCTCTTGTGTCAGCTTCAATCTCTGGCTGGCTACTCCCTTCAGTTTCTTTTCCAAAGCCCACATGGCTGGGGGAGAGGTGCGCCTGGGGATGAGGGAGGATAATTTCTTGCACAGTTTTAGGTCCAGGAGACACTGGGGGAGTGAGAGGTGGCTCTGTCTGGGCCCCATTTCCTCCTCCTCTCCCCCACCGTATCTGTTTGACCTCCTTTCTGCAGCTGTTGTGTGGGGTTTACTTTCTGGCAGGCTCCTCCCTGCAGTTTCTTTGACCTGCCACCTCTCAGTCTTGTTTCACCTTTCAGGTGCTTAATAAAAGGCAGGTGCTAACTCTTTGCCCCAGAGACCTGGGAGTCTGCAAATGATTGTGCAAGCCGTCAGCCTTTTCCACACCATGAACCACACCAATCCTCAGCAAATTAGGTTTACACCTTCAAAAAGAAATGCGATCACTGATGGATTAAAGAGAGACATCTCCTGACATCCCCCCAGTGAGAGCCATTGGAAAAACTAGTTTTGGGGTCAGGGAGAGCTAAAAGTTCATTCTCAGGTTAGGCTCAGAATGCAATGTGAGATCCTAAGCACTATTCTTTTATTGCCCAAACTGTATCTGTGTTCTGACATCAGTTGTGTGTTCTTGTTGCCTGTATAAATCTTTAATCTTGAAAACTGCAATTTCCTCTTGTGCACAGATCTTGTCATTAGCTCTTTTCAGCCCAGTGACCTGTATCCACCGTGTTGGGTTTATGACAGACTTTGAGACTCATTCTTATTTCATTTACTTCAGGGGAAAAAAAGTCAGGCATGATTCCACTGAAGTCAGTGGAGTTACAGTGGTGTAAAACCAAGGTAAGCAAGATGAGAATCTGGCCCTCTATCTTGTGAGTACACTTGCAGCAATGTTCCCAAATGGAAAGCAACACGGGTGACATTAAGGACAAGGAGGTTCTTGATACACCGGGGATGTGATTTCGATTTCTGGAATGGATTATGTAATTTTCATTTTGGCTCACTGCTGTGAGAGAAGGGGAAACTGCAAAAAATCAGTGAGACATCTGACTGCTGTTGAGTGCTGGTTGTCTGCTCTTTCCCAGTGAGGTGACTGCTGCCACTAGATTGTTTAATCATGTCGGGCTTTTTGATATTTTGTTATTTTTTCTCCAGAGTCTATTGAGAGCAGACCTATGTAAATTGGAACAGAGTTTTGATTAAAGGCAATGGGCCAAATTCAGCCGTGCTGTAATGCCACTAAACTGTTAGTTCTGCTCTCACAAGAGCCTGGCAATGGGTGGCAGAGTCATGAGATTTGAGTTCTTCCCAACGCGGTCATAGACTTCCTGTTTGCCCTTGGGACCCTTACACTGGCATGTGATGTTAGGGCATGAAAGGGCATGGTGAGAATTCTTTCCCCCTCCTCGATAAACAGTCTAGCACTCATTGTACTCACTGGTGCACAGGAACACTGTCATTACTTCCTAGGGAAGCAGAAGGATAGGAGATCATCTATGTGCAAGCTCAGAGTATAGAGCCAGTGAGTGGGGTGAAGGGCGGGGAAGAACAGGCAGCAGATTGCAAAGGTGTGTAATAGTTAGTTTGCCCTGGTGTTCCCTTAGGGCCAGGTCAAACTCAGGATTGAACCTAACAGGAAAGATCTAGTTCATAATCTCTCTGTACTACAGCTTTCAATCTATAAAATGGAGATAATAGTATTTCCCTTTGTCAGAGGGGTGTTGTGAGGATGAATGAACTAATTCATAGGAGACACTCAAATACTATGATTATGAAGGCTTGTCATGGGGTAAGTACACCCCATTACTCCATGAGGTGGGGTGAGGGTGCTCAGATCCAGAAGTCAAGTTTGTCAGGCCATCCTTACTCTCAGGGTTGCATCCTAGTAGTCGAGTTAATAGAGAAAACCCAGTCTTTGGGGCAGCATGGCCTAATGGCTGGACTCCATGGGGCAACCCCTGTTTTCAGGGTAGTGTGGCCCAATGGCAGAGTCAATAGAGTGACCCTTGTCTTTGGGGTAGTGTGGCCCAATGGCCAAGGTAGAATGAGCCACCATCTAGGAGTGGTGGACAACTGGGGTAGGAGGACCTGGCCCCACTCTACTCCACTGAGAGCTCTGTCAGTCCCACATGAGTGCCACTGAGTCAGTGGGATCCAGCTGAAACACACTGACTCTTCATGGGCCAAAAGATAGTCCTCCCCCCAGGCCACTTCCTACCCTGAGTCCTGAAGCCTCAGCCCAGGCATCATGAAGATCTCTGGATCCCTCAGCGGGCATAGCAGCCTGCAAATCTGGCCTCCATGGTGCATCTGCAGGCTCCTCTGGCTCCCTGGCTGGAGCCTCCACCACACTCCTTCCTCCTCAGCAGCCAGCCCCAACTGAGCTGAGCTGCTTCCTTTTATATTAACACACCAGTTGGAGCATGCACAGCCAGAGTGGAGGGGTGGGACTTCTTCTGCCCAAGGTGTAGGTTTAACCCCTTCCTTCCCAGTGTGGGGTAAGTACACCCCATCACAATGTCATAGAAATACCGGTCTATAGGCATCATGTCTGTCTGTCCAGTTTCAGTAGACCCTGGCATGTTTTGTTATCCTTTTTGTTGTTTTTCAGTAATTTATTTTATCAAATTATTATTTCATATATTGAAGCATTTTCAAATAAATTAATGAGTGTTATGCCACCTTTGTAACTCCTTGCACTGTGTGTTTGTAAGGCATAGCTGAATATCTGCCTCAGGTAATTTAAAAGAGAATAATCTTACTGTAGTTTCTGTTTTTAACCATTCTATGGTATGGCTAAATCCTTCCAACCATCATCAAAGGAGAGATAAACAAGTGATGGATGCAATAATAAACTTAGTGAGTAGTAGAGTTCTAGTTATGATAGGAAAGTAACCAAATCTCTGTGCCTCAGTTTCTCCATCTGTAAAAAGGCAGCAATTATTTCACCTTTGTAAAGAAGTTTGACATCCTAAAATGAAAGATGCTATATAAGTGCAAAGCCTCATTATGATCCAGCCCATGATCCCCCTTAATTACACTGAATGATTACTCACATGAGGACAGCCAGTGCAGCTACTTGTATGAGTAACTGCTCATTAGTGTGAGTATAGGGGTGGGCCTCTAGTTTTAAATTTGAATAGAATATATTCATTGCTAATGTAGGAATAGTAGCTTAATGTTATTTCCTCATCATTTAAAAAATATTTGTCACTTTTACATTGTTGTAATATATAGCAATTTTTTCTAAAATGTTAGAATATTCTGTAGTAATGGCACAAATTTTCAGAGGGACATGATTGCAAGCTGCATTGTGTTATATTGTCACTTTGGAATTGTGTTGTGTTTTTATACAGGTGGTTGTTAACAGAGTTTATTCAATGCTTACACTGCTCTTTCACTTAGAGCAGCCAGCAAAGAATTTCTATGTCCTTAGAACAAGTCCCAAAGCCCTATCCTGACCTGCTCAGCAGTGGAGCCCAAGTGAAACCACAGATTACCTCTCTACCAATTAAAAAAACATTTAAGGGCAAGGTTTTTTGTTTGGTTGGTTGTCTTCTTCCATGGGAGTTACACCAAGCTCCAGCATTTCACACATGTGGTTTTGTAATTGTGATATGCTGGGAATGTTCAAAGCGTTCAATGGCCTTTTAGCTAGCACTTCCACCTGTGCGGTGGTGTGGGCCTAGTGTTAATAACCTGGTGTTGGAGGCCCAGTGCAATTTGAGTTGCCTGACCAGTGTCTTACAGGCCTAGCATAGCTTTAGTTGCTTGCTTGGCTATTCTGACCCCTGTAGCATGATGTCTTTTAGGTTGGCAGAGATTAATAGGACTAATGAGTAACCTTGCAGATGTCTCAGTTTCTGCATACCACAGCACATAAGAGGACAAAATACACAACATGTATGCTTGCAGCTGCACATAGATAACAGTGATGAGAACAAGTTATCCTTGAATGTCTGGGGGTACACATTTTCATTGCATAGGGACATATTTTTACACCATCCCTCCTATCACCAGATGTTGTTTTGATGATCCCAATTACCATGGTGAGAATGGAATCTAGTCAAGGGTGAAAACCCAATGTAGGTAATTAGCATATATGATAATGAGCAGAGAGGTAATTAGGTGAAAGCTGTTTATGGAAGGGTATAAGAAGTCACTACTTAGACAAAGGGGCGCGCTCCATCAACACCTGACTTCACGGGAGGTGCTACCGGTCAGACCAGAGGATCCACTGACTCCCTGGAGGGGCCCCTGAAGAAAGCCGTTCCTGTATACAGCCTTCTGAGTGACTGCTTAGTTCTCCAGGTTTAGTGAATATGATATATGGTAATTTAACTTTAGGCACTGTATTCAACTAGTATATCTATAGAAAGCCTTCCAGATGGGTAGCTGTGTTAGTCTGTATACAGCAAAAACAACGAGAGTCCTGTAGCACCTTAAAGACTAACAGAATTCTGCGGGCATAAGCTTTTGCGGGCTGCAACCCATTTTGTCAGATGCATGAAATGGAAATCACAGATAGGAGGTATATATATACATCCAAGGGTAAGAAACATAACAATGGGGAGGGTAAGTGCTAACTAAGTCAATTCAGTTAGAATAAATGAGGCCTATTTACAACCATTGATTAGAGGGTGAGAATGTGTGAACAGTGACAATTACTTCTTGTAATGAGATAACCATTCCAAGTCCCTATTCAGACCCAGTTTGATTGTGTCAAGTTTGCATATGAATTCCAGCTCTGTAGTTTCTCGCTGAAGTCTGTTTTTGAAGTTTTTTTGTAGAAGTATGGCAACTTTCAAGTCAGCTACAGAGTGTCCTGGGAGATTGAAGTGCTCTCCAACTGGTTTATGGATGTTACCATTTTTTATGTCTGATTTGTGTCCATTTATTCTTTTGCGTAGTGACAGTCCAGTTTGGTCAATGTACATGGCAGAAGGGCATTGCTGGCACATGATGGCATATATTACATTTGTAGATGTGCAGGTGAATGAGCTCCTGATGGTGTGGCTGATGTGGTTAGGACCTGTGATGGTGTCACCAGAGTCGATGGGCGGAGTTGGCAACGGGGTTTGTTGCAGGGATAGGTTCCTGGGTTAGTGTTCTGTTGTAGGGTGTACAGTTGCTGGTGAGTATTTGCTTCAGGTTGGGGGGCTGTCTGTAAGCAAGGATAGATCTGCCTCCCACGGCTTGAGCGAGTGAGGGATCATCTTCTAGGATAGGTTGTAGATCCTTAATGATGTGTTGGAGAGATTTTAGCTGGGGGCTGTAAGTGATGGCCAGTGGTGTTCTGTTGTTTTCTTTGTTGAGTCTGTCCTGTAGTAGGTGACTTCTGGGTACCTGTTTGGCTCTGTCAATTTGTTTCTTCACCTCCCCAGGTGGGTACTGTAGTTTTAAGAATGTTTTATGGAGATCCTGTAGGTGTTTGTCTCTGTCTGAGGGATCGGAGCAAATCCGGTTGTATCTTAGGGCTTGGCTATAGACAACTGATCATGTAATGTGTCCAGGGTGGAAGCTGGAGGCATGAAGGTATGTATTGTGGTCAGTTGGTTTTGATATAGGGTGGTATTAATGTGACCATCCCTTATTTGTATTGTAGTGTCCAGGAAGTGGATTTTTGTTTGGACTGGTCCAGGCTGAGGTTGATGGTGGGGTAGAAATTATTTAAATCCCAGTGGAATACTTTGAGGGACTCTTTCCCATGGGTCCAGATGATGAAAATGTAATCAATGTGGTGTAGGTAAAGAAGAGGTGCTTGGGGATGGGTTTCAAGGAAGCGATGTTCTAGGTCAGTCATTAAAATGTTGGCATACTGTGGGGCCATGCGGGTGCCCATAGCTGTGCCACTGACTTGAAGGTATAGATTGGCTCCAAATCTGAAGTAGTTGTGAGTCAGGACAAAATAACAAAGTTCAGCTACCAGGTGTGACATATCATCATCAGGGAAAATGTTCCTGATGGCTTGTAGTTCATCTTTGTGTGGAATGTTGGTGTAGAGAGCTTCTACATCCATAGTGGCTAGGATGGTGTTTTCTGTGCATTCATATAGTAGCTAGTGTAACAAGGACCTGATTTTGGTTGGGCCTTTAAGCCCTACTGTAGTATAAATAATAAGTAGCAATAATAATTCCTTCGCATATCTGATAGTACTAACTTACTGTGGTAATCAATTGGAAAACTCCAGGTCCATATGGGATATTAATTAATCTAGGTCTGAAAAGAGTAATATCTCTCATAATAAATACATATATGGCCCATGTGGGAAATATAGATCGAGATATAGGTAGACTCTTCCTCAAATTGTAAGGGTGTTTTGAATCTTTTCAAACTTATCTCCCATAATAAGGAACAGTTGAGTGGCATGTAAAAACAGGAAAAAAATGCAGCATAGTGAAGTATACAGTCCCCAAGACTTGGGGACCTGGTTTCTCCTCTCCTGATAACTCTCCCTAAAGTGTCCTGACTTTCTCCTTAAGATACTCAAAGACCCGATTATTTATTCAGAATCTTTTCTTGTTGTAGAGGGGTAGCCGTGTTAGTCTGTTTTTAGCAAAACAGCGAGAGTTCTGTGGCACCTTAAAGACTAACAAATTTATTTGGGAATAAGCTTTCATGGGCAGAAACCCAAGTTTATGCCAAAATAAATGTGTTAGTCTTTAAGGTGCCACAGCACTCTCGCTGTTTTTCTTGTTATAGTTATTCAGTCAGGAAAAATAAACTGTACCATGTGACTATGGTGATAAAGCATGTAACTCAAACATTGGATTGAAAATACAGAATCCTAACAGAATTAGCAGCAAGCAAAAGTGGCCAACTGAGTAATCCCTAGCAACTGAGATATAGATGAACAATTTGTGGACAGTAAAAAGGGCTAAATCTGACAAATTGTTGGCTAACAACGAGAGTTCTGTAGCACTTTAAAGACTAACAAATTTAATTTGACTAACAGTTTTCCAAGCTCTGTGGGACACCATGACAAGGATGGGGAGATATATATGTAAAAATGGTGTATATTGTTGGAGGAACATGAATGCACTAGGAATCTTAAACATCATTCTCTTTCTCAATCTTCTACATTCATCTTAATACTAATTTGGTTGTGGACGTTAGATACAGCTACAGAATACGGAGCCCACACATTTTCACATAGGTAGAGTTACGGTTATGTAATTGTTTTCCAGTAGCACAATAGTACTGTATAAACGCATAATATGAGATAGTCCCTGCCCTGAAGAGTTTGCAAGTTGAATAGACAAGACAAAGGAAGAATTATTATGTCCTTTTTTAGATGGCAAGCTGAGGTGCAGATAATAAAGAAATGTATGGTAGAACTGGGAACTGAACATGAAATGCCCTGAGTCCCCATCCAATGCCTTACTCCTTTCTCTCTAGACCCTCCATTCTTCCTTCCTCACTCAGATTACCCTTGTACATTCTGATTATGTCTGCTGGCATCCAACTTTGCTAAACTTTTTTGATCTGGTTCCTCTGTACACTTTGGATCTGTGGCCAGACTTTATAGTAGTCGAACCTGTCATGCACAAAAATATAAATTCCTGAGTGACAACAGACACAATTTTGTGGGGAAGATTCAGAATAAACATTTTAGAGCTCTGAACACTGTTTTTTCAATTTACTGAGTTATTTTCCCCCTAAAATCCCTACATTAATTCTCCTCAGAAATTGCCACCCAAATGTGTAGAGTGTACATGCCTCATTTCTTTGTTATGGCCACTTACTGGTATGAGCTGTATTGCTAAAAATTCCATTTGTTCTTTCCTTGGACAACTACTCTTTCATCACTGACTACTTTGTCTCCTTTATTACTATGAATGGGGAAGATATGTAACATGACTTAAGGGAACGAACTTGTCCTTTCTTTGCAAAGTACAAAAATATGGCAATTTTGTGGGCCAACATGCAAGCGTTCACTTAAACTATTTTAAAATTAGCAAGTTAGTATGTTGGAAGAAACAAATACACAAAGAATTCTGTCCTACAATACATAAACCCTCTGGAAAATCAGTTTACTTAATCCTTCTCCTTTTAACCCTGGTTACTCTAGATCTTAATAAAGTCAGTTCTCACCACATATGGCCTGACAAATTTGTGAGTCCCTAGACATTTTGCAGTAAAATCCAGTCCTCCACCAACCAGCTGTTGGGGACTCCACCTGCTTTCCTGTGGTCCTGTGAAAGCTGTCCTTGCCAGGGACTTTGTTCTTTGTGCCCCTGTGCAAATGTATGTAGGGTCAGGTTGGCTTTTTTAACCCTTTATGCTGAACTAATTTTCCTAGCAGCCTCAGAAGGCTTTGTTGTCCTGAAACTATTAAATGAGAATACCATATGCCAGCGCTCAAACTATGTGCTGCATTTAGTTCACACCCAAATCTCTGCTGCTAGTGCCAAGCTGTTTCTTGCAGCCTATCTGTTAACTTCTTTGTTCTCAACTATTCTTCTTAGAAATTTTAAAGTGCTCCAGTGCACTTTACCAACATAAATTAATGAAGCGCCAAATCCACCTATTTAGTGGGCAATATTAAGCCCCATTTACATATGGGTAAATTGAAGCACAGAAGTTATTAAATGCCGAAAGTCCTATAGTGGAGAGTTAGGAATAAAATTTGGAGTTCTTGTTCCCTTCCCACTGGACCATACCACCTTCTCATATTGCATTTCATACTTAAACAGAATGGACTTCCCCTATAGCACCACAACATTGTAGGATTCCCGCTCAATATCAAAATATGTTTCTGAGTTTGATTGTGCTGTATGCCCTCTAGATGACCCCTTCATTTGTCAAAGACATAATTTTCCTGTCAGTCACACTTCGATCTTGGGCCTCAATTCTGCAGGGAGACCCCCCACTAACTTCAGTAGGGCTCCATAGAATTGCAAGAGGCCTTCCTCCCTGAACAACACGCAGGACTGGAGAATTGGGCTACTATGTCCCCCACACCACATTCAGACACACACACTATCTTGGTACTTACATGGCTGACATTCCCAAAGTATCTGGGCACCAACAGAGAACCATTTTCCTCAATGCAAACAGTTTAAATTGATATCTTTTAAATGTACATTAATCTTGCAAAAGAAAAAAGAGTGTTTTATTGATAAGGTTTAAGGTTGAATGGTATCGAAGTAAAACAATTAGGTATGCAGAATTATTAAATCAAAGGGAATAGATTTGCTATCCCAGTTAGAAGCATCCAACTTGTGCATCAAATAAATACAACTCAGTTTCTCTGTATGTTTGTGTCCCTCATCAGCGTGACATGTGTGTCTATCCTGGATAGGGCTGGCTGGAAAACAAGCATTCTGTTTTGTGGAAAATACTGAAATTTTGGCATTTGTTTTCATACCTCATTGGAACTAAACTGAGACCTATCAAATATTTTCATGAAGAACAAAGACCTCCCCATCCTACCGCATAGCAAATTGATTAAGGTACTCACTCTGAATCAGGGAGAGCAAGGACTAGAGACTTGTTTCTTTCCCCCAGGAGTGCCCTCACCACATGGGCTAATTTAAGGGTTTTCTTTCTTTCTCTCTCTCTCTCGCTCTGAAATGTACAAAAAACCTTTTTGTTGAAAAATTGCTGACCAGCTCTAGTCCTGGAGAGAGGGAAAGATGCATTTTAAACTTTGAAACATTTATGGTTGATCATTCACATATGAAATTACTTCTTTCCAACTTAGATAATATTGTTTTAGTAATTCCACCCAGGAAAAGAGACATGAACTTTCCCCAATTTTTGAACTTAGAAATTGATCCCTGTTGGAAATCAAACAGCTTTTTGTGCTCTCAACCATCTTCCCCTGAACATGAGAGGAAAAAAAGAATGAAGCATTTGCTGCCGAGTCTTGTAAGGTGCTGAGTGCCCTCAGCCAAGACTGGGCCATATCCTAAACTGATGTAAATCATTGTAGTTACACTAAAGTCAAATAGATATCAAAAACGCCTGAGTTGTCAGACCAGCTCTGTTGTCAGCCCAGACAACTGTTGCCATATGTCAGATGAGGCTTCAGATTGCTTTTCCTTTTAGGAGTGAGGATTGTGAGTATCCCATGAGGGAGGTAGTGTGGTCTACTGGAGAGAGCACTGGGTTTGCATGTAGGAAACCTTCATTTTATTCCCAGCTTTGCCCCTGGTATGGTGGGTAGCTTTAGACAAGTCACTTAATCTCTCTGTGTCTCATTTGCCTGTAAAATGGGGATAATGATGCCCTCTTTTCTAAAGTGCTTTGAGATTTACTGATGAAATGTGCTGTATAAGAGCTATGTGGTATTATTATTATTTATTATAAGAGGCTGCTTACACTTTCTGAAGAATGTGAGGAATAACCACTGAGTCTCACCCACTATTCCTTCCCCATAAAACTGTGATAGGTCAACATTTTGAAAAAAAGTTTTAGGGTGCCTTTTTATGTCTTCAGTGGAGGTAAAATGAATTACACTATTTGGGGATCTGGCCAACTGACTGAAATGCAAATTGAGGAGGCTCAGCACCACTCAGGCTCAAGCCCTGGAAGGAAAGTGCGGGAAGATGAGATAATTTATTTCCCTCCTTCATTACACTGTATTTTTTCCGAAAACCTCTTCTTTTTTGTTTTAACTCCAAAACTGAAACTTCCTTGTAGCCCATCAGTTTTGGTTTTGTCACTTTGATTTGCACAAATAATCTATCACAATTTAAAAACAGAAGCTTAGGGAAACACCTGCCTGCTAGAGACACTCTTCTTATTCCTGATTAGGTTACCATCTCCTTGAGAGTATTTGAGTCTAGTGGCTAGCAATAGATTTTAAACTTGGCAATAGCGTCCATTGTGCAAGACTGACCTATGGATGATTAATGAACAAAAAATGTTGATATTCTCATCCACTCACTTTCTGACATCTTTCTTCCTTTAACAAACAATTTATCACAGCAAGAAGCTCATGAATGGTCAAATTTGCTTTGTTCTGAATGCTAATGGTGTAATGGATACACTTTCCTTTAGCCTTTCAACATACAGAACTTGAATCTGACTCAGCTCTGTCTCATGCCAGAGTAAACCAGGAGTAACTTCATTGACGTCAGTTGAATCCCACTGGTTTTAAACCTGTGTAAGTGAGGGAAGATTCAGGCCCATTGCCCTCAGCCAGGGACAACATGCTGCTTAATAAATCATCGTATTAGCAACTGCAATGCACTTGGGGACAGCTCAACAACTGATGCTGCTGTCTAGAAATCCACTGAGGTTATTGATCAGACTTAGCTGTCAAGGTTTGTGTAGCTCTGCAGCACAGGATCAGAAAAAAATAGGAGTGTGTGCGGTGTCCATGAATATAGACACACATATACAACTTATTTTTATTAAAACCTTTTGGAAATAATTTCATTAACATTTTCAAGTGGGGGTCTTAAAGTTATGCATGCTGTGTCTGCAAACATCCACTTCTGCATGTGAAACACCACCTTTGCGCACACAGGCACATCTTTTCATATGCTAGTGGATGGTTAGATGGGGCATTTATTCAACATAGAGGAGCTATTTCCCAGTTTGCATATGCCAAGTATGGGATTTGTGCATGCAAAGCAGAAGAGCTTGCAAATATTGCAGCTACAGTGAAGGGGCCTGATAATGATTTAGACCTGAACTGGGTGGCATTTCATGCAATAATAAAAATAAAAGGTATAGGCTCATGAGATTGCTGTCCTTTTAAAAGACACATGTAGAGTAGATTCCTGACCTCAGTACCATAAAGATGTGGTTGAGCTTTGAGTTATAGGAAATCTAAATAAAATAAGTAAATTAAATATATAAATATATTTATTATTATATATATTTAAATATGATATATATGATATCATATATAAATTAGATATATAAATAAGCTATAGTTTAAGTATAAAATATAACTTAACTTGAACCAAAACCGAAATAGTACATGTGATGTGGTTCGTGGTAGACTTCAGAGAGTCACATGCATTGATGCAGCCCTGATCCCAAGTAAAGACAATCATTGAAACAGCTCTCAGATTCTGATAAACGAAGAATGAAGCTTTCCAATACTGGTTCAACTAGAACACATAAGTGATGAAATATAATTATCAATAAAGTAACTGAGTTTATCACTTTAACATTCCCTACAGCAGACCAGATAGATATTTTGGGAAATGATTGAATCAACTTGCTCAGAAAATAGACCAAAGGGAAACTCAACTTCCAATGTGACAAGACGTATGTTCTGAAAATTGTCTTCACCTGTATATTGAAGTGGTAGGGGACCAGAGGGTTTGAGGGAAAGGATACGCATCACTGAGAGCTTATCTTTGAACATCCTGGGAACAGAAATGTATTTTGTTCCACTGAAGCAGAGATCAGAAGAGAGTCCTCATTCAATCCTGTTGCAATTGAGCCCACTGTGACAATCTATGTAATAACACCTGTCTCAATTTGTCCTCCCACTTCCTTCCTCCCATTTGTCTGTTTAACCACCTGTTTCATGTTGTTTAAATTCTAGATTCGAGCTCTATGGGATGGGGACTGTTATTTGTGCCTAGTACAACTGGCCTCTATGCAGGTATTTTAGAGAAGTTAGAGGAAGCAAAAATAAATTCATTTCTCTTCAGATTTCCCAAGAAAGAAAAAACAAAGAAACAAGCACGCTGGATGCTACAAAGAAAGTAGCAAAGTTATTCCATTCCATGTTTTATCTTGCTAGACCGTGGCTCAAACAGAAATGGGAAAAAAACAGTATCTATACTTCTCATCTGAAATTTCACACTTCCTGACAGTCCATGTGCTTGTTTGTAATGGAACCAGGTAGCTTATTCAAGTTTGGTCAGCGACCCCCGAAGCTTTCCTGCCACAGAGCCATTACAAATTCAAATGAGCCACTGTCAAAACCAATCATATCTAAAAAACTGAGAACAATGACGTCCTAATTGCAGACTTAGCAAGCTTCCAGAGGGAGTAAAGGAAAATCACCTAAACCACATCAATATGCACTGATCATCTACCTATTCAGTATAAGATCATGCATTGTCCTGACCCCAGAGGTCGTACCAAATGGATACAAAACTCTGCTTCAGAGAATGCAGCATAACAGGTGATTTTTAAATAAATGTGTTTGGAGTGGCCTAGCATGCAGCTGTTCTGGCAAAGTGGTCTGTATGTACTCCCAGGAGATCCTAAACTCACAAGTACTTGGACTTCTTCTGGGTCAACAATAAAACTCCTCACAAAATTAATGACTGTGTTCCCTATTTCTGACAGCCCTAATTCAAATTTCAGGAAGCTGGCACAGTCCACGTATTCCACCCATTGGTTCAATGGTTTCTGGGCAAAGGGAGTAAAGTAGATAGGGCTAGTCAGAACAATGATAAAAATCATACAGGACTGTAGCCCCAGGACTTCATTCATGAGATAGGGTTACTCAAGACAATGCAGAGCCCCAAGCATAAGCCTTATTCTAAAGCCGCATCACCATGCTCAACTCAGTTCCAGAGGGGTAGCCGTGTTAGTCTGTATACAGCAAAAACAACGAGAGTTCTGTAGCACTTTAAAGACTAACACATTTAATTTCAGCAGGCATAAGCTTTCGTGGGCTCCAACCCACTTCCTCAGATTCAAGTAATAGAAATCATACAGGAGGCAACATATACAGGAGGCAACATATACATATCCAAGGGAAGTGACAACAATGGGGGAGGTGTATGAAAGCTAAACTGCTGCTAAACTCATTATCCATTTACATACATGGTAGAAGAAAATACCCTAAATCAAAGCACCCTATGTGGTATATGAACCGGTCAGTTTTCCCTATACCTATCTGTTCTAATATCCTGAATCTATTGCAATGTATAAAAATAGTACTTCACAACCAATATTATAATTATCTTCCCTCCTGTGCTCTGAAAATGACCTTCCAAAAATTAAAGAGAAGTAAATTAGATCACAGTAAGTGGCTTGCCCTGTGCTATAAATGTTGCTAGCCATTTTGTCACCTCACCTCGTTTTCTCTCTCTCCCCCTTCCTCACCCCCATCCGTTAGCGTTGTATTAGAGATTGGCTCCAGAGGGCTGTGCTTAGCTCATATGGGGAGAAGGTTGGGGCACTGGGGTTGGATTAAAGGACAAACCTGTACTAGGATTCAACATTGTGAGCTATTGTCACGAGACAACAAAATTGCCTGTGAGATTGCCATGATCTCTTACAGCGCCTCATCTGTGTGTGTTACTCATGCACCAAGAGTTGTGAAATTGATATCAAATGTACTTCTTTTTGTATAATTTTTCAGTTGTAGGTTGATTCCCCCTCCCCTCCCACACACACACGCTCCCATTGGTGATGGCCTTGCTGTTTGTATTCAGGTATAATATACTAAATCTATTACAATTACTGGGAATTGTGTGCAGGTTCCAGTGTTAGCCAATGCATGACTGAAAATGTAGTGTTAAGCAAAGAAAACACTGTAACTAGTACGGTTATTTTTCTTCTGCACAGTGTTGCTTTTGCTTTTTCTTTTATTTTCTGGAGGGAAAAGTGTTCTGGCACTGAACACTTTGTTTTACAAAAGCAAACTGTCGTTTTTTTTACAAGGGCTCTGCTCCATCTTTATATAGTTCCATTATATGCCTGCTAATTTGTAGAGTGCTTCTCAGCCTAGGATTTTCACATTCCATTTTCTAAATAATGTATAGTTCAAGCTAACAAACTGTATGGAAACCCAGCTGCGTCTGTTAGCCTGTCCTTCAGCAATGGGCTAGATAATTCGAAAAAACAAAGCCTGTGTCAGATGTGGGAGGAAAGGTGATGGCAAGAGAAGATATGGAGGGATAAGATTAATAGGTAAGCAATATGAAAAAAATCACAGGCAGGACAAAACAATCCAAATAACTGCTTATTAATTTGTAAGGAGGAAAAAAAAATCTCATCTGCCTCAACCTGGGAATCTGATGTACAGAACAAGCAACCGATATAAGGAAATACTCCCTCTTACACAATTTGGGGCCAAATTCAGAGCTGGTGTAATGAGGTGCATGTAACACCAGATCTGAACTTGGCTTTTTTCTTTAATGGAACTGCATACCTTTTGCTGACATGCAGAGTTGTAACCTGACTAATTTATTCAGGGTACAGTGTAACCTGGTTATAGTGAATGCAGATATACTGTAATTCCATTTTCAATGAAGTAAACTGTCCCAGAGTATTTTTAATGCATGAGAGTGTGCAAACTGCAATTTTGCCTGTGGTCAATTTTCTCATATAAAGTCTGATTCTAAAGCCTATGGAATCCTATTGAATACAAAAACTTCCCTGACTTCAGTAAACTACTATCAGGACCATAGTGAAGTTAGTCTGTCAAATGTATGTTATGAATTAAAGCTGAAGGACCAGCTGTGCTAATTCTTAAAATAAATTAATTAATCCCTGCTTCTTATAGTGTTCTATTCACAAGTTGTACTATAAAACATCCTATGCCATTGTTGTGATCTTTAGACAGTTTATTATTTAACCACTCACACAAAAAAGAAATTATTTTAATCATAATTATATTCTCATAATGATGTTCTTGGGATAAATTTAAAATTGTCACTAAGACGTCAGCAATGTTGTTCCCATCTGAGTCAGTTAAATCAAGTCAACTGAAAGACTTCTTGAGAAGATTTCCCTTTAAGTCAACTGCACTCTCTGATTTAACATTCCTACAATGACTACTAAAAAAAAAAAGTCCTTTGGTGGTTCTTGCATGAAAATTCCAGCATTTTAAAGTATCACCAAACCCACAATGGGTATGGTTGCTCTCTACCAATGACCTCTGAAGTCATTTGAACTCACAAATAATAGTAATATGAAGTAATTTGAACTCACAAATATAGTAATAGTGGAGGTATGATATGTTAGCCTTCTCCAGGCTGTGAGAAAATAGAACAAAGATAAGTTTAAGAGATGACAAATTGGGAGGCAGTAACCAGAGAAGGGAGAACAGAATGGGAGAATGTGAGAAGTGGATCTGTATTGCACATGATAAACTTTAGACTGCATTTCAACCCCTTCTTTGGATTTTGTGCAGGATTTTTTCAGTGGGTTGGTTTGTAGTGTAGATGGGTCTGATCCTGACAACCCTCACATGAGTAGTTTACTTGAAGTCAGTGGTGCTACTATCCTTTGTTTTAAGCACTTGGAGACTAATAAATAAGTGCTGCAGGGGTTCAGTGCTCAAGGTGCTCAGCACTTCTTCAAGATGAATTCCAAGTGGAAATCAGTTGGAGCTGAGAAAATTCAGCAACTCAAGGAGCACGTTGCAGGTTCAAGTCCTGCAGATCTGATTCATAGCCCAATGAACTCAATGGAAAGACACCCATTTGCTTTGGATCAGGCTCTGTAAGAGATAAATAGTTAAAGTAGTATTACTCAGTTGAATAAGGATGTTCTATTGTAGGTGGTGTTTCAATCCTGCGTTGGCTTGAGAAGCCTTTATATTTGGTCACATCTCTTTACTTGTGTATTTTATCTTTACATAGGGAGAGCTTCTGAGTCAGTATTATTTCAATGGAAGAGAATATTAGCTTTTTATTTTGTTGTTATATAGACTGGAAGGTTAGAATTCATAGCACATCATCCTCCACGTTCCTGCCCCATGCATTAATTCTTGACCATTTTATTCACAGAAGAACCTGAGTGGTAAAACAGACAGCATACCTAAGAGTGAGGTCAAATGTATGACCTTGTTCAGAACTCAGGCAAGAGCAATGAGTGGAATGAAATAAAATCTGTTTCACTCTAATATATGCATGATTTGGGGATTCTTATTGGAACTGAAGGGTGTTACCAAGAACTGAATAACTTTGATTTAATTGACTAAAACAGGAGAACAATAATACTAACATTTTTACAGGCAAATCTAAATAAATCCCTGGAATATATTCTGAATTGGGGGGGAGACAAATTTTGTGTATCCTAGGGGTTAAAGCAATAAATTAACTTAAGATAATAAAAATGGAAAGGGAAGTTTTATAGCATATACAATGGATAGAGCACTGTGAAGAAGGCTTTTGTTGTTATTATTGGATTTTTTTTTCAGGGGCGTAGAAGTTGGAGTTATTACAGCTGGTCCCTCAGTTTTAATTCATAACACTAATGGAAATGTTTTTACAACATTAAAATACATGAGGCATTGGGTTTTAAACATATTCATTTTTAGGAACAGGCAGGGCTTCATAAATGAGTGCCCTGTATGTCCTTGCTTCCCCCCACCCTGTTTTTCACTGGGAAATCCTGAACCCTTTCATCACAAGTGTATGCTCTTGCAATCCCCTTTCAGGCATATAAAACAGGAGAACACACTTGGGGGAGAAAAGAATTTCTTTAGATTCCCTTGTGTTTCCCAGATTGGATTTCTTTGGCTTTTTTAAACTTTCTTTTCTGAGAAACAAGGTACCCAGTAAATGGGATGCTTTAACTCTGAATTTATCTGACAAGAATGTAATCTGCATGATAAATGGCTAATGACTAATAACAGTTTTTTCCAAGCTGCTTTATGTTGGCTCGACTAGACTAGGCCAAAATAGTCAAAATGTGACATGAATATTGCAGCATTTTAGGTGTCCTCTATTGCACAGGATCAGGCTAGGTTCACTGTATATTTCATGGCCATATATCTGATTAGTGAGTCTGGCACTTAAGAATGGATCTTTGGAATAGTGCTTTTTGTTTGTTTGTTTTTAAGAAGAGGCAAATCTTTAGAAACGTCTTCCTGTCTTTAATTTCAAGTTCCCTCCAGTTTGTTCTAGCATTCCGTCTCCCGTTGCTTTTCTATTGAGGGAAAGATCAGACTAAAATCAATGTAAAGATACTTTGAGGACATTTTATGCTTTAGATAAGTAACTTGAAATCAGGGGGTTGATTGACTGAGGTACTGATCCTCCTGGAATCAATGGGAATTTAAGAGTACTCAGTATCTTGCAACAGGCACTTAGCATTGTTCAGAGTTCGGCTTCCAGTTGAAAATTTTAACTCATGCTGAGGAGACCTGAATAAGATGCCGTACCCTCAGAAAATATCTTTTTAATCAGAAAAATGTGCAGCATAGGATTTAGTTAGAGCTTTCTAAGTATCAAATATTGTGACAAACTGGTAAGAAATAGCACATGCCAGAATTCACATTGGCTGGCCAAGATACACAAATCTTGGGTATGGTGGTGTTGCCTTAATGCACCCCGGGTGCATGTGCATACATAGACTGACAAATGGACAATCTGTAGTTAATGCACTTATAAAATGTTTTATTGGAAGAGGAAATATACATATATTTAAATTAAAATGAATGCATAAAAATAATCCATTCCCCATCGAATTGGAAATGAGCAAATTGTTCTCCAGTGAATGGCCAGGAGGAACGGAGAGCTACATCTATGCTTCATATATCCCCTATGTATGTCTCTTCTCCCACCTTATCCCTAATCATCTGGTGCTTCATATTCTAACATTCTCAGCCCACTTTTCCCTCCCTTTTATCTTTCCTTACTCCCATCACTTGTCAGGTAGTGGGGAAGGTGAGGTCAGCATAGACATGCTTAATGCAGCTGCTCCCCCTGCCTGTAGGTATCGAGCTGATAAATCCCTACACCCCAATTTAGCTGTAGGAAAAGTTCACCTCAGTGAACTGGAGGAAGAGTAGGTTACTCTGTACCCTTGATGTCACTTCAGAAGTGGCACCACAGAACTGCTTGATGTTTTAAAATGGATTTCTCTAGCCCTAACATCCCACACAACCATCTATTCCCCCATAGGCTAATGAAGGGGAAGTAATTCATGTTTAAAACTAATGAAAAATATTTAATATTTTTACCCTTTAGGCCAAATCCTGTGCTTAGTTATTGACTTCAGAAGGAATTGCACCCATATAACTAAGAATGGGCCAGGGAACAGGGCACCAGATTATTAATTAGAAATCCTGGGTATTTGTTCATACCTCACTAGTTATGATCTTTGTCAATTACTTAAGACCACTCCTTAACCTATATTAGTTTCACCTTTATTGTTTTGTATGAATTGAACTCTAAATGGCAGGATATTGTCCAGTGATCTGCCTAGTAGGGAACATTTATAGTTTTGATATTTAAGCACATAGTGGCTTCCATGGGAGTTTTGCACAACTGATATGTGTATTCTAACCCTCTGATCTCCTACGTAATTCCAAACTGTTTTATGAATTTCCAACTCCTCAGACACTAGGTAATTTCTGTATGGCATCATCTTTCACAGTCTCCTGAATTTGGTGGGTATATTGGCACAGGTAATGCTAATAATTGATATTACCCGACACATTCATTTAAAAGGATCTGTTTTCAGTTGCTCATAAGTTTTCCCGATTTAAACCACTCAGGTTAATATTTCCCATGTCAGGTTGAAGTTTTCTTTGAAAGTTTCACCTAAAATGGGTAAGCCTTTCTCATATTTAGGAAAAAAAAATATTGTTTTGCTCATGTTAAAAAATTTGTACAGACATTTCATGGAGACTCTCTGGTACCTCCAGGGACTTGGAACAGGGACTTGAAATTTGGCATGGGAAAGAATTGCCCAGATGTTAAGGATGTCCTTTTGCTGTACCCATGAAAAAAATGACCTGAAATTTCTCAGGTCACACATGCTTAGTGGAGACTTGTTAGACTGTGAGCGCGAAATTCTCTGAAGATTCTGTATGCACTGAGCATGCTCTATCCCCTTACAACTCCTACAGGCCAACCAGCCTGTGTATACACCTTCTCCACATAGTGACCAAGCATACTCTGTCACAAGGTTTCAGGGACTAGAGCAGGACCCTCCCAGTAATTGCTCCTCCTGGCTTCTGTAAGCCACTGTGGTATGAGAAAATGGAAGCAAGAAAAAAAAATTGATCTCCTGTGTTCTCAATATTCCCACTACTAACACAGGCAGTGAGGAGGAGAAGGAAGTTTTCTGACTCAAATGCAGAAGGGTGAGGTGTGGAAAAGGGGGAAAGGGCAGGAGCAAAGGAGGGGGCAGAAAAGGGAGTGGGAAGAGGCAGGACCTGGGGATGAGGGAGGAGTCAGGGAGCATTGTGGGAGGAAAGGAACACTTGGCAGATAAGAACAGAAGCAGGAATTGGAGATGAGCAGGAGCCAGGGGATAGTATGATGAGTGGCGACAGGGGCAGAAGTATCTGTAACTGAGTGTACATTCCCTCTACAGAATCTAGAACTTAATGCATTATTCCAGAATCTCAACATTCCTTTGATGTCTAACAAATAGCTGCAAAACCAATAGGCAATATGTGTGTGTCTCCAAGACCCCTTTAGTGGCAGGTTAGCATAATAGCCTTCTAGTATTAGCAGTTACTCTGTTCAAGTGGTAGAAGAATATGCTATGGATTTAAAGAACTCAGACCTGTTGATGTCACAAATAGGGTTTCAACATGGTTCCACGTGCTGGAATTTTTGTTTTTTCAATTTTTAAGTTTTTTTTTTTAAATTAGGAAATTATATAAAACCGTACATTAAAAGATCACTAAGGTTTCAAAGTTAATTCAAGTTAACTTTGCTAATTTTAAAGTTAACAAAGTTAAGGACCCAGGTCTTCTGATTCATAGTCCCTGGGTCCACGCTTCTTCCCTCATAACCACTACCTTCTTCCATATTCACATAGATGCCTAATGATAAAAATGCTACTTACTGTGTTGTATAAAAGTCCTAAAAAGTCTTCTGCTTGAAAAAAATTACTGTTAATTAACATATTTCACAAAAATCACAAAGCATTTGAGATCATGTCCCAGACTCTGATCTCAGGTATGCTGGTATGAACTCAGAACAATTCAGCTGAAGCCACTGGAATTAATCCGAAATTCATTGTAACTGAAATCAGAGGGCCATAATCTCACTGAAGTCAATGGAGCTGCACTAATTTACATCAGCTGAGGCTGTAGCGCCAAATCTGTATCTAAGACAGAAGAGTTCAAAATTGCCTTCATGTATGTATATATATATATATATATATATATATATATATATATATATGAGACACTGCAAAACACTCCTATTATTTTTGGAATAATGAATCCCTCAGTGGGGATTCCTGCCTAAAAAAAATAGTCAGTCTGTTGTTGAATACAATCCAGTTAGCAGATTGACGACAAAGATGCTATCTCTTTGAATCAGGAGGATGCTTTTACAAGTTGCAAATGTCTTCTGACTTTTTTCTGACTCATTAAAGCTGTTGTGAATCTTGCCAGATGTTACAGACCGTGTGGAGAGTCGAATACATATGGAGAAATGACAAAAGGAAAATGGGCAGGATAGACATTGGAAATTTGTACAGTATTTTAGAATTAGCTTTTGTTTGGGACATATCGTTGACAACAGACCTCCTGTAAATTAGCATTCATATGCACTTCTAATTAGCCAGAGTGCCAAAAATATGAGCTGGCATTTTTTTCTGCAGTTTACAGTCATTTTATACATTGTGTGGGGCTAGTTGGGCAACTGTCAAATTACAAGCATAATAAATACAGACCCGAAACACAGTAATCCTAGATTTTATCCCCAAACTCTTGGAAAAGCTGGCATGATCACTAGATATCACAGAATTTCACAGATAACCCTGTGAGTTCTCACATAATAATTACTGTAATTACTATATGTCTCTACTGTAGCACTCCAGTTGCAATCATACATATAATTAAATAAATGACTATTTATAGCATATTTTATATCACTAATCTTTCTATAAAATATGAAGATCTCTTATTAAGTTTCTTCTATAGCAGAAAAGCACTTGGAAGTGCCACAGGCCTTCTGGGCCGTGCAGACATGTCATCTTATTCATTTTCCCACACTAAAGGCTACTGTCACGAGCTATGGGCTCAAGCAGCTTATATTCCAGCCTACAGGTTGGAGTAGCACCAATGGAAAGTACTTCAGAATCCACAGTAATACCACCTGCTGAATTTCACTTCCTTTCAATTAAACAGCAGCGAGCCAAAATACTCCAGCTTTATGCTTGAATAGAGCACAGCATTTCATCCTAAAGATCCAAGAGAACTCTCACCAGCACATACCAAAAGGATGCAATAAAGGATAAAGGGAAGGCACTTCCGCAAGCATACAGCAGATATTAATTCTTAAGTTCCAACGAATAAGTGCCAATATCAAAGGCAATTGTAGTGAAACCATGTGATCAACAATCAACAAGTGAAGCATTGCATGTATGTTGCAATCGACAAAGAAGGATGTTGGTAAATATCAGATGTGATTAGGCTCTAGTGGAAACCTGTTACTTAATATCAATAGAGTATATATTACAGTACAGAACCACAGCACTGGATCTCTTGCTTCTAATAAACATAACTGAAAGTATAAAATTAACACAAATAGATTTGAGATCATTGCAATAGAAATATAGCAGCTATGTTAAATTTCCATAGTACTGTTCCATATTTACATTGCTAATTTTTGGAGTACTGTACAGGGCAGTTTGGATGTAAATGATGCCAAATATTTCACAATCTCTAACATGCTATTCAGCCGATCAGATTTGTGAGAGAAATGTGGGTTTTATGATAAAAGCATTAAATTTGTCAGAGTCTTAGGGCATGACTTCATAAAGATTTTCTGATATGGGGTCATTGACAACTCACTCCATGTTTGCTGTGGCGGCCATTTTAAATTCTGAATGCACTTTTTCTACTGATGGATTGTTTATGGTATTAAACCAGTCCAGTGAGGTTTTTTTTGGTACATGTATATTCATATTTTCTTAAGTGTCCTAAAAACTAAAGCAATGAATTGTAATGGCTTGATATACAAAAATATTAAGAATTAGCATGCTCTGTAATATGTCACCAGAAAGTATTTACTACAATGTTAATTGTATAGAAATATAACATAATAAGTTTACATGTTTCTGCTTGTGAGCAGAAAGTTACATTTCTCTTTGCTAATAACCATATTCAGACTGATCTATTCATAACAGGATATTGCTGTTTCTCAGAAAGATTGAAAAGGCAGCTTATATAAACATGAAGTCTAAAATGAATTAAGAAAAAAGAAAGTCTTTCCCAGTCATCAGTATACTGAAACATCACACTCCCCATCACAGTGGCACAGGACAATGCAACTCAGTGCTGCCTGAACGCTGGCACCTGGCCTGGCATCCCATTTTGTAGCCACATCTTAGAAATTCATGACAATAATAACTTGCTTCTGGGAGGGTTGTCCACAGTGGACACCATCCATCAGTGCCCTCAACCCATCCCTGTTCCCTGGGGGAGATGAGCTCAGCATCATGGATCAAGGCCTGACCCCAGCAGTGTCCCGCTTGGTATACAGCTTTCCTACTGTGTTGAATCAGAACAGTGTTGGTTAGTGGAAGGGATTCCACAGCTCTGCCCTTCTACATGAAAGAGCTGTTTGCAGGCTCCTCTTCAGCACCGTACGTGCCACTTATTCTGTTGTACAGAATCACCGCAAAGCATTCCAGCAGAGACATAGTTCGATCATCTATACATTGTAGTGCAGCAGACAAATCCATGAAAATAGGGATAACTACTTCAAATGCCTTCCAGGTATTATCCCATGCAGACTTCTTTCCTCTTCCAACAAAGGCAGACACTGTGTCACAACCAGTGTAGGCAAGAAACACTGGTAAAGCTTTTGAATTGCTTGGGTCAAGTGAAGAAGCTATGTCATAGGCATGTATATATCTTAAGTGTTGGCTGGTCCTAAATGCAATCCACAGTTCAGGGATCTGAAACTTCTGCACATAGTGACAGCAAGTAACTTAAGTAACTACCACGTTTGTCAACTGTGTGTATGAGCACTTTAGTATATTCCTCACTGAATGCATCAGACACATGCAACAGCATTCTGGTATCTGCTTCCTCATGTCTGCATGGGGAAAGGTTTGGTCTTATGTGCAGGACTGCAGTATGCATCTTAACCATCTGTGGTCTTACCTCTTTGCCGTCTACAGCCAACTTTTACAATATACTTTGCAAGGAAACATAAGAGTTCCATTAAATGGTATTTTCATTTGAAACAATTCCTTTTGAATAATTTTTTCTGTTTGGAACTGATGAAGTGGTGTTTCTTCACAGTCTTCCTTGCTTGCTTTTCAGAGGGCATGTCCAGTATCCTGGTTGAAGTCAAGGAGCACATCACGTCCTTCTTTGAGTGCTTAGAGATCTGGAATGTGTGAAAAGATACAAGATTTGAGTTCAGTGCTGTGAATGCCACCCAGCCAGTGTCATTCCCCAGATGTTCTAGTCTAGCTGCACAGAATCTTGTGAGGTCTGCGAGTTTAAAGACCAGAGCCACATTTTCATTCAATCTTGTCTCTTCAATGTATGCCTTCAGTTCACCAAAGGCAATCCCATATGACATCTTCTGTGTTGTTTTGCTCAGTTTTCTTTTCCCTGACTCAGTTGTAGAGAGACACCTGCATGATACTTTGCCTCTTGGTCCACTGCACTTAGTTTTTCAACCAAGCATTGGTCTTGCAGCTGACCTGCACACTTGTGGACTCAACTATCCATGCTAAGGGAAGAAGCTTCATAGAGATCTTCTGATAGTATGTTCATTTCAGAAATAAAGAATGCTTCTTTTTCTGAAGGTCCTTTGTGTTGGTCACTTAAATGTATTAAATACACTTAAATTGTATTTCCTCTGCAGTTGTTCAGGGTGAACCACAACTTTCTCAATTTTTTCCCTCCACTCTTTTAGGTTTAGTCATATTAAATTTGATGTAGCAGGATTTGTGCCAATGTCCATAATTGTTGTTCAAAGCCTTTTCAATAGCATCACCATCATCTAATCTACATATGTCTATGGATATGGAAAGTACATTCAGCTTACGGAAATGTCTGATATTTTCTGCTAGAGTCCGATAGCCAGATTCATTTTTCATTCTGATGGATTAATCAACTTTGTACCTGTATCTTCCTGACAAAGAGCACATGTAACCCCAGTCAGTGGACAAATGGGATGTCTCTGTTGATGGAAGTAGGTCTTGAGCAAGTTTGTATCTTTTGTATGCCTTTGAAGCACTAATAACAGCCAATGGTAATCTAATATATTTTGCTACAGTGTACAGCTAATATTACCCAATCATCAAGAAGCTTTCATGCAACCAAAGGAGCATCTGAAAGAAAAAAGAGAAATGTGATTAATTCTTCCAAGACCACACTGACAATCAAAATTAATATATAATGTGTCCTTACATCAATTTTAAGGTCAAAGAGAAGCAAGCCAGAAATTCATCCCTTGTATGGCCAACTGTAAAACAATGTTATCTAGTAATTATGACAAGGTTGTTTAAAATGCCTGCCACAGTCAACATGGCATGAGTTGGCAATGGCCCCATAACTGAAAATATTCATTAGATCATGCCCTAAGACTGTGGTGAATTTCATGCTTTTTAGCATAAAGCGCACAATTCCTTTTTCTTTTCTTTTTTCCAAAATGGATCAGCTATTCTGTGGGAAGCACTTTGTCAGGTTCTCGTGTGCTTCTTTCTCTATTGATCTCAAATCTGCTCTTCTGAGGTAATTCTATTTATTAAAACAAGATGTTCCAAAGTGAGCCATGCAATCTCATGGGGAAAGGTGAGGAGAAAATAGTGGACTGGTAGTGAGATGATGGGCTACTTTAGCCTTCCTAGCCAATCAGTTTAGAGGACTTGTTGTATAATTTGTTTCATATGTACAACATTCTCAAATAAGAGCCGAAAGTATTAGAACTGAGTACCGGGTAATTAGGCTTTCAGCTGTTGGAAAATCTTTACATAATAATGTAAGTTGGGATTGAAACTATTAAACACAAACTTGTGATTGCTGAGAAAGTAGTTACACAGACAGACTAGGATAGACATAATTACCATCCAGTTTATAGCAGTATTTGAATACTATGTGGTATTAATTACAGAACATATGTTAATATAGTTTTATGAAAAAATTGTTTGTTCAGAACATCCCGTTACATCTATTTTAGATCCTAAGTCTAAGGCAGCTTTTTTATGTACCATTCTAAATAATATGTTTCTTTCAGTAGTTTTTTCAACTTTGATGTTGTTTTAACATAAATTCTCCCATATTTAAATGCAATGGGCTTATTGGCTAGGATGTAGATGTACTGTGACTGTTACCTGTTATATTAACTATGATTATTTCTCTGTTATTTTGTCCCCCCACCTTATTTATTTGTTATCTGTGGCTGAGATTCTAAGGTGCACCTCTAAGAAGTGAGTTTTGTAGAGTTGTATGTCTTGTTTTTTGTTTTGTTTTGTTTCTTTTCTTTTTTTCTCTTCAGTTTGCAGGAGCTGGTACTGGGTGGTGTACTGAGATCAGCTGACCCTAAGTAGGCGGTGGGGCTTCCCTAATTAGGGGGGCCTATAAAGGCAGCCACTCAATCAGGCAGTGTCACAGCTGCAGAGGCACAAGACCCAGCAAACAGAGGTGAAAACAGGGGAATTTGAGTGAGAGTTTGGGTAAGCAGGTGTGGTATTCTGGTATTGTTGGAGTGCTCGTTGGGGGTTGTTTTGGTGGGGGGTTTTTTTTGTTTGTTTGTTTTTGTGTCACTCACTGACAGATAGTGGGGAGAAAGGCTATGACAGATACAAAGGTGGTAGTGGTAGTCACTCAAGCAGTGGAAGAGACGATGAAGATGACTGGATGTGGAAGCTGCTGGATGTACATAATCCTGGAGGGGGTACCTCAAAAGACCTTTGTTTTTATGAAGTGCCACCTCATAGAGCTGATGGAAAAGAGAAGATTCAAAAGTTGGAGATGTAGGGGGAACTCTGGTTGAGTTTAGAAGGGGGTTTCAGCAGATGATGGAGCAAAAGACTGAGGAGGCTGAAGGGAAAAACTCAGACCTGCAGATGGAAGCAGGACCAACAAATTCTGAGGGGAGAATGCTTGGTGAGGAAAGTGGCCAGTGGAAGCATGTGACTGTTAGAGGAAAAGACAGGCTAGTGAAGGAGAAATAGAGCTCAGAAACAGGTTTGTGGTGTTGGAAAATGAAGAAGGGGCACATAAGGCAGTTGATGAAGGTGGGAAGGCAAGGAAGAAGAGAAGAGCAGCTAGTCCTGTACAAAGAGTGGATGAGCCAAAGGAGATACCACCAAATAAGAGCCCCAGGAGGATACAAGAAGGGTTGCAGAAGATTGCAAAGGAGACTAGTAGATGAGATGACTTGCAGCCGGAAAAAACGGGATAGGCCAGAGAATCGCACCATTATCAGAAAAAGGCAGATCTACATGATTGGGGACTCCCTGCTAAGAAGAACAGACATACCTGTAACCAGAGCTCATCCGGAGAACAGAAGGATGTGCTGCCTGCCGGGTGTTAAGATATGGGATGCGGACCTCAAGGCTGAAGAGTATCCTAGCGGGAGTGGGAAAGAATCCACTGATTGTCCTTCATGTGGATACAAATGATATAGCTAGATTCTTGCTGGAACGTATCAAAGGAGACTATGCCAGGCTGGGGAAGACTCTTAAGGAAATCAAGGCTCGGGTGATCTTCAGTGGGATTCTGCCTGTCCCTAGAAGAGGACAACAAGATTCATGATCAACACATGGCTCAGGCAGTGGTGCTATAAGGAGGGCTTTTGGATGTATGGTCATTGGGAGGCATTCATAGATAGAGGACTGTTCTCTTGGGATGGACTTTACCTGAGTAGGGAGGGAAATGCACTTCTAGGATGGAGGCTGGCACAACTGATTAAGAGAGCTTTAAACTAGGAAGTTGGGGGAGATGGTTGAAAGTTGCCCAGGTAATCTCCATGCCTGATTTTACCATTGAGAGGGAGGAAAATGAAGTAAGAAAGGGCACAGCAGTGGGGAGCAGAATGGACATTTAGAGGAAGGGTAGCATAGATATCAGTCTGATAGGTGATATTGGCAGTAGAATGACTGTGCCAAATCAGGTAAGGAATGTGAGCGAAACCAATCTGTTACCAGGAGAATTTAGAATGTGGGGTTACCCTAAAAACTGCCAGTCAAGTTTGGTGGTCCACCCTATTGGAATTTCCAGGGAAAGCAACCTGCCTTCCCTTGAAAGGACATGTAAACAGCCTTCCGAACAAGATAGGATAAACAAAGTGTGATACTTCAAAAACAGATATAATGTTTATTCAGAAGTGAGTGGTTACATTAATAGAAAGAGATAGAAGTAAATATTATAACACAAATACATCAATATTCTTAACACTATATAACTTAACATTATACTATTTAACACTATATTACTTTACTTAACATTATTAGACTTAACATTATAACACTTAACACTATATTAGGTAGCAAGCATTAGCTAGACGGTTGACGAATGGGTACTAGAGGGATGTTTCACTCTTGCACCAAACATTCCACTTTATTGACATGCATATTCATGTATTCTTTGGATATATAACGGATTAGAACTTACAAAATCTTCTGCTGTTCCTCTGTCACAGGATCCTTTTGCTCTGTCAACTGCTAAGAGGGTTATCTCAGGCTTAGATACTGTGCAGGGTCTAAGTTAGCCTGTCACGTACAACCTGTGGTATTCCTCTGCTTAGCAAGGCTTTCTTGTTTTCTAAGGTTGGTTCTCTTCTCCTTTGGTCCATTCTTTAGACTTCTTCTTTTTGGTTCTTCTTGTCCTCTGATCTTCTAATGCCTTCCTTCTTCTATCTCTTCCTTCTTCGAGTAACAAAGCAGCCTGTCAGCTGTTGGCCTTATATACAGTTTGGTCACTCAAGCTCAGCCAATCAGCTGAAAGGTCACCCAGAAAAGAGGGGTTATGTACTGAGGAAAAGGGAAGAGGAGGAGGTTACATAAGGTGCCCCTCCTAATATGCTAATTAAACTGTGCCTGCTATGTAAATTAGGTTCTAATGTAAGAGCACTCTAAACCAATCAGTTACTTATATGCTAATGAGCCTTGCCTTCTATGTTAATTAACCTCACCTTCTATGCTAATTTATGCATAGAGAAAAAGGGATGGAGAGGGAGTTACATAGGAAAAGGGAGGGGTTACGCATGGAGGGAAAAGAGAGGGCTAGGGAGTTATGTCAGGAGGGGCTAGGCCTGTGATGGTACTTCGGTGGGGTGGGTTCTGAGTTATTACAGAGAATTCTTTCTTGGGTGTCTGGCTGGTGTGTCTTGACCAAATGCTAATGGTTTAACTGATCACCATATTTGGGGTTGGGAAGGAATTTTCCCCCACAGCAGATTAACAAAGGCTCTGGGGGGGTTTCTCTTTTATGGTTTGGGGTTTACATTTGTATAAGGTGTTTGACTTGGTTAAAACACTAGAGTGATATAAAATTAACACGGCACACATTAAATGAATTAAAAGCTGCCTAACTGCCAGGTCTCAAAACGTAATTGTAAAAAGGGAATCATCGAGCAGATATATTTCTAGCAATGTCCCACAGGGTCAGTTCTTGGCCCTACACTCTTTTGGACCTACATTCTTTTCAGGGACCTGTAAGAAAACATAAAATCATCACTATTAAAGGTTGCAAATTACACAAAAATTGGGGGAGTAGTAAATAGTGGCTCAGTGATCTGAATTGTTTGATAAGATGGGCACAAGCAAACAATATGCATTTCAACATGGCTAACTGTATGCAACAGGAACATACTTACAGGATGGGGGACTGTATTCTGGAAAGCAGTGACTCTGAAAAGGATTTGGGGGTCATGGTGGATAATCAGCTGAACAAGAGCTTCCAGTATGACACTGTGGCCAGAAGGGCTATTGCGAACCTTCGTTGCATAAACAGCGGATTCTCAAGTAGAGTAGAGAGGTTATTTTATATTTGTATTTGGCACTGGTGCAACTGCTGCTGGAATACTGTGTCCGGTTGTGGTGTCCACAATTAAGAAGGAGGGTGATAAAAGTGTTCCAAGAAGCTCCATGAGAATGATTAAAGGATTTAAAACCTGCCTTATAGTAATAGACTCAAAGAGCTCAATTTATTTAGCCTAACTAACATAAGGTTAAGGGGTGATTTGATTACAACCTATAAATTCCTGCATGGGGAACAAATATTTGATAGTGGGTGCATCAATCTAGCAGAGAAAGGTATAATAGGAAGCAATGGCTGAAAGTTGAAGCTGGACACATTCAGACTGGAAATAAGAAATACATTTTGAACAATGAGAGTAATAAACCACTGGAACATCTTACCAAGGTCAATTTGTGCTTGATTGTTCATAACGGGCAATTTATAAATCAAGGTTTGATTTTTTTTTTCTAAAATATATATTCTAGGAATTATTTTTGGGATATTCTCTGGCCTGTGCTATACAGGAAGTCAGACTAGATGATCACAATGGTCCCTTCTGGCTTTGGAATCTATGATCCATGAAGAGGATTGTGAGGGTAGAGATGGCTTTGGTGACTTAAAGCCAACTTTGCACCTTCTTGATGCTGGGCTGTTCCAGGGGTTTCAAAATTCAGAGGACCTGTATAAAGGTATGTCTTCACTGAGAAGCTGATCCTAGGCTAGCCTACCCCAGCTAGCTTGAATCCAGCTACTATAAGTAACAATAGTGGTGAAGATAGTGCAGCCTGAGCTAAGAGCCAAGCACATACGCAGAAAACATGCTGGGCTTGCACTATTGATGCTGAAGCCTGCATTGCACTGTCTTCACTGCTATTATTACTTGCTCTAGCTGGATTCATTCTTACTCAAGCAATCTAACCCTACCCAGCTTTTGCTGTGTAGATATACCCTAAGTTATAGGAGTCTCCAGGACCATCCTTTGGGCCACAGTCCTTCTCAGAATCACCATAGTGGTGCATGCTGCTTCTCCACCCCATCATGCACACTCCCCCAGCCACTCCCCTGCCATGACTTCTCTGCCATCCAGGGCTTGCAAGATGGTCCTTGGAAAGGAGCTTTTACTTGGCATGAAGGGGCCAGTGCAGGAATCTCTTGTTCTATTCCAAGATTGTAAACTCTTTGAGGCAGGGATTGTTTTTTATTACAGTTGAGCATCATGTCTATAACAATGGAACCTTTAATATAATACAAATATATTATACTAATACCCAAACTTATCTAGTCACATATATGGCCCAGTTGTGGAGCCCTTATTTGATTTTGGCTAGGATTTTATTTTGACTCAGTGGAAATTTGCCAGACTCAGAGTCAATAAACATTGTGCCAAACAGATGCCAAGATTTGATCTCATCCTTTTTCATTTTTGTTAATCAAAGCCAAACCACTTCTTTCACCCAAGGTTTGCAACACGCTGTTTTGGAGATTGTAAAATGAATTTCTCACCCATGAGGTCTTTGCCTTCATTTAATAGTAACATTGTTCTCCATGAGACAAAGACCACGCTGAATAGAAAAGAACAAGTTATTTCCAGCATTATTGGAGTTAAATCCAACCTCTGATCCAATCAATTCTAAACCCAAATCTGAGGCAAACTATACTAAATAATATCTATTTTGATGCACACTCTCTTTGTATTGAAAGCATCTTATCAAGTACTGTGCTCTTATCAAGTTTTCAAGATGCATGTTTAAACAAGTTTGAAGAGAAGGAATTTGCTGGGGGATAGCCTCCTGGCCAGCAGACTAAAGAATTGGTCTTTTGTTAGTACATGCCAGTACATTGGCTTTCCTTGCAGAAATTGTTGCTGTGAATATTTTTTTAACAGGGCTGAATCGGAGGGAAAATTTTTAGGTCTGAGCAGATGTCAAAACTGTCTGACGACCGCATTCCTGTTTCAAAAATCACAAAATGCTACTTGTGTGGTATGGGAAAGAGGGGTTTCAATCACACATAATGTCAGAAAAAAATGGAAGGTTGGTTATTTTATGACAGAATTATGCGGTTCTTGTTTCTCTATTCTTTCTAGGTTATCTTGCCTTTTAATTTCATTTTATGGATATTTTTATGTTATGTCTGTTTGTACATCAGAGATATCAAAAACTCAAGTATTTACAACTTTCCCTATTGGTAACTAGAGATAATAATCCCATTTCATAAATATTTTCATCAATATTGATTACTATCTCTATGAGTCATGAGTGCATATTATTCTTTACTCCCAAGTATTTGGATGATCCCAAGGAATCAATAAAAATTATCTTGAATCTCAAACGTTTCACAGATTTTATCATGGAAATTAATTCATATGATAATTTTATCCCATGTTGTTTTTGTTGATTATTTCTATTATAGAGTTGCCTATAGGCCTGGTTTAGATTGGTACCCATTGTGTTTTGTGCTGTATAAACTCATAGTGGGAGAGACTCTCTTTCTCAAAGAGTTTACAATTTAAATCAATGAAACAGACAAAGGTAGTATTATTATCCTTATTATATAGATGGGGAACCAAGGCATATAGTGTTCAAATGATTTTCTCGAGATCATTCAGGAAGGGATTAAGACTGTTTGGGCTAGATTTTGGCTGCTCCTAGATGAGTGGTAGGAGAGAGGTTGAACGGAGCCCTACAAACTAAATCAATGTAAACAAATTCCTTTTACAATTACTTACTTAATTCAAAGATGGGATGTCACTGTTCCTCTAGTCTAGCTCAGCACAGATAGCTGAGTTAGAATGGAGCTGTGTAACTCTTCTGATAGATGCATATCCACAGGATCATCTTTAAAACAGTGGGTGCAAAAGCTTCATTTTTATTTTGTAGACGTAGCCATCCCAAACAAAGGCTCTCTGGAAATTAATTCACATTTTTTTGCCTCGCTTATTTCATCTGATTAAATTGAGAAGATCCTAGTTTTAGAGGAGTCAGTCATTAAAGGAATATAAATGGGAGCTGATACACTAAACTAGAGGAACTTGTATTTAATGGTTCCACTTCAGTAACTTCAGCAAGATTTCTTTAGAGAAAAGGTACATGGAATTAGAAGGCTAAAGAGTCTATTACTCTGGAATGAAAAAAGACACTAACATCTACTGTAGTAAGCATTATTATACTGGCAATGTGCTGTGAAAATTGCACTAATAAATACAAAAGACTTATACTTGCTAGCTAGTTTTGGCACTAAGAAAGTGCACTTCATCTCATTTGAAAGTTAGTTTGGTTTCTAAAATGAAATTGCTGGATTTACTGCAAGGCAATACAGGGCAAATCACTAAATGCTATGACAAGGTAATTTGTAACCAAACACAATATTACTTGGCTCTTCATCCATTTATGTTTATGAGGGTTCCTTCTCTGCACAAAATAGCTCCCAGGCAAATGCAGACAGTCAACTTGCTACTCAATAATGTTGTACATTTGAAAGTAAAATTCATAGCAAAATCATCATAGGGCCTGATTCTCTTCTCACTTATACAAGTTTTAAACCAATATATTTCACAGGAATTATTCCCTGTTCACTCCGGTGCAAAAAGAAAACAACACCATAACATTTATAGAAAACTGCAATCTATTACATGAGTGATTAAAATCTATTACTTATTGTGACTTGTTGGCCCAAAATGTGACCCACAGAATTCTGAAATGCGGTTCTTGGACTGCAGCCTCCCGTCTATCATAGTCTTCAGTATGGATGTGTGGGATATGCTGACTTAAAGTTCCAGCATGCAGTGCTCAGCTTGGACCAAGAGGGATCACTGGAGAAAGAGTATCATCAGTAGATGATAGTGCAGTGAACTGCCATGTTAAAGATAAGGCTGCCTTCAGTCAGTTTCATTATATACAAACTAAATTCAGTCTTCAGTTTCTCTATGAGCTGATAACTTGGCCCTCAACTTGGGCATTATCCAGTCCAACCGCTACTGGAAGATGATTATTCCATATAATATATTCAACCAGTATTCTGTCCAGTCTGTCTCAGTGAAAATTTCCTATGCTGCATTTTTTTGGAACACATCTAAATAGTTAACAGTGATTGTGCAAAACAGGTTCTTTTGTGTTTTCAGTAAATGTGCTACTGGAAAATAACTGGAATCCATACTTTTTCCAGGTGTGTTAGTCTTGGCTGTCTTTCTAAGCGGGATTTCCTGGTGACTTCTGCTATTCCCACATCTCATCCCCCATCCTGGATGTAAGAAAGAGCAATCTTTTTCAGGAGGAGTTTGTCCACATTGACCTTTAGGAGGGCCCAGTAAATGAAAGGAGACATATAAAATTGAATGAGATGGACTTATAGTGTTTCTGGCAGTACAGGTTAAGCAAATAGTGAACAAACTCAAAACAGAGCTGTCCAAACTCTACAGTTTAACACTTCAGCCCTGTGCAAAAACTCATGAGAATTGTAAGGGGTGTATTTACTTATTCTGATTATAACTATGAATCATGCCAAGAGATACTGAATAGCGAAAGGCTACCAAAGTGTGCTTGTAATAAGCGTCCCTTTGCAAGCCCAGTTCAGGGTCCATATTTTGACACTGACATTCGGTCTGTTAAATGTAACCATTTCACATCATTATGTGACAACTTTGCCTTCAGCAGAAACAGAGCTACAGGGGGAAGAATTAGGGAGCTCTTTGAATCCATGTTTTTTTTACTGTAAAACCAGTATCTTAATATTAATTAGTCAGGCCAAGGTGATGGTATTCAGTTGTGCATCTGGCCTAGGGGTTAAAATCTGGGTTTGTGACAAAACCTAGTTTATAAATCAGGTTTGGGTTCCAGGTCATTGAAATCTTGTGAGCTGTTCTGGAGATCTCTGCCTAAAACTGCAGAAATATCTCAAAAGCAGTTGTTCTCATAAGATTTCCGTTATGCTCGGCCATATTAAACTTGATCTAGAAAATATGTAGTTTCTAATTTTGGATCTAACTCAGAACTCAAATCATAAGATAGTTTCATATTCTGGAATTCAGTCTGAACTGTGCTGAATGGGTATGTGCTCATGTGGATCATATCTAAGGCTCCAGTTTGGAACCACTTGTAAAAACTGAGGATATAATAAAGATAATAGATAGTATCTTAAGAATTTATATCCCCAAATGGTCCAGATACACAGAGAGCCTGTTACAATACCTCTGAGGCCTGGTCTACACGCCATTATGTAGCGTGCGTATCTCCCATCGACTTATTTATGTTGCCTTACCGTAGCGTCTCCACTGTGCTGCATCGATGGAAGACGCCCTCCAGTTGACGCAGCCTTACTCCTTTTGGGGGGTGGATTAATGGTGTCGACCAGAGAGCACTTCTGGGATCTTTTGATCAGGACTCCACAGCCCGCACAATCGATCCTGCTGCATTGATCCGTGCAGCCCCGCAGTGTAGATATATCCTAAATAATAGTTTGGGAAAGCAACTGAAGAATACTATATTTACTGAAGATGGCAGGAATAATTTTAGATAGCAGAATGTAGTTTCCCAAATGGAAATTTAGCTAGGACATCAGGGAGAATAGCTTTATTCTTACAAAAAATGCTGTAGGATCTTTACTGGAACAGATGGTGAGGACTTTGGTATCCCATCAGAAAGATGAACATTATGAAGCTCCTTCTGATAACTAAAACAGTTGGATTACCTTGTACACACCTACAAGTGTTAATTGTCAGAAAAGAGCTGGGGAAAACTGGAGCTAAATAAACTAACACGCAATATTAAAGGGCAAATTGCCCTTTGCCTCATAATGATAAACTTCTGGGCATGAAATTGTTGCTTGTATTTACTCTAGAACCTAGGGGGAGACACAAAGAGAGTTTACATTTTCTTGCAGTAACTCAGTCAGGGCAACCAGCATGTGCTCAGCCTTTTGTGCTAGTGGCATATTTGTGACTGAAGGTCAAATGAAAAGCTTCTCAGAGAACAAACTCGTTAGTGCTGGACATTTTCTCATTCTATTTCAATCACTTTCTGAATTGTAACTGTATCTCATATGAGGGGAGGCAATGTTATGGGCTAACACAAGCTTCTTATTTCAGTGCATGTTTTGCCGGAGTTTCAGTGGATTCTCTTGGGGATAGACTGTGAGTCTATGTACCGCCCTGAGCCAGAAGACATACATAAACTGCACCACCCTGGCAGAAACTCCTAGAGGCATCATGACCACTAAGACAGATTTATCTGTCATAATTCCACCCGTTTCCTCTGCTTCCGCCTTTCTCTGGGGACAGGTAGGAAATTTCTTTTGGGATAGTGATTTGCTGCAAGCCTATTCTAGCAGTGAATTACAATGCCTGCAATGCCAGCTCAGCTGTGATTGGGTGTGCAGTGATGAAGCCAAGGATCCATCTGTTTCCTTCCTTGGTCAACTCACCTGCTTCGGGGGAAATAAACAGGCATGCAGCATCTTCTTACATCTACAGTTCCCAGATTCAATCTCCAGGTAGCCTGCACAGGGAATGGGGGTATTGAGGGAACCAGAGAGATTTTTTCTTTTACTAACATGTTGTTGTTTTGTCTCTTTGACTGAAATTAAAAATTTGGCGGAAAATGGTCAGTTGGTTTGAAGCTTTTCAATTTTTCAACCAAAAACTGAAAGCTGAAAAATTTGTTCTTTTCCATTTTTTGTTTTCCTCCTTTAATGATGAATTTATTAAACGGGGAACTTTATATCCTAGTAAAGAGGATAGGAAAGGAAATGTTTGTTAATAGGCAAATATGGAGTGCCTGTGATTAAATGAGATATTGACTGTTGCAGAGGATAAAACTGATTTTTTTTTTGCATTGGTCTTCACTGCAGAGGATATGAGAGAGAGCCCCACACTCAAGGCATTCTTTGAAGGTAACAAATCTGAGGAACTGTTGCAGATTAAGGAGTCTATGGAGAAGGTTTGAAACCAATTGATAAATTAAACAGTAGTAAGCCACCAGGACCAGATGGCATTCACAAAAGAGTCCTGAAGAACTCAAATATGAAATGGCAGAACTACAAACTGTGGTATGTAACCTGTTGCTTAAATCAGCCTCTGTACCACATGACTGTAGGGTAGCTAACGTAATGCCTATATTTTAAAAAGGCTCCAGGGGCAATTCTGGTAAGCCTAACTTCTATGCCAGGAAAATTTGTTGAAACTATACTAATTAACAGAATTATCAGACGCATAGGTAAACACAATATGTTGGGGAAGAGTCAACACAGTGTATGTAAAGGAAAATCATGCCTCACCACTCTATTAGAATTCTTTGAGAGTGTCAACAAGCATGTGGTAAGGTCATCCAATGAATATAGTGTAGGTGGACTTTAAGAAAACCTTTGACAAAGTCTCTCACCAAAGGCTCTTAAGCAAACTAAGCAGTCCTGGGATAAGAGGGAAAGTCCTTTCATGGGGCAGAAAGTGGTTAAAATATAGGGAAGAAAAGGGTAGGAAAAATGGTTAGTTTTCACAATGGAGAGAGGAACATAGTGGAGTCCCCAGGGATCTGTACTGAGATGTGCGCTGTTCAAGATATTCATAAATTATCATGAATAGTGAGGTGGCAAAATTTGTAGATGATACAAAATTACTCGAAATAATTAAAACTGAATATTACTAGGAAGAGTTACAAAGATATCTCACAAAACTTGATGACTGGATAACAAAATGACAAAATTCTGTGTTGATAAATGCAAAGCAATACACAAGGGAAAAAATTAATTCCAACTATCCATACAAAATTATGAGGTCTGAATTAACTGTTAACACTCAATAAAGAGATCTTGGAGTCATCATGAATAGTTGTCTGAAAACATCTGCTCAGTGTGCAACAGCAGTCAAAAAAGCTAACAATGTTAGGAGTTATTAGGAAAAGGATAGATAACAAAACAGAAAACATCATAATGCCGTTATATAAATCCATGGTACACCCACACCTTGAATACAGCATGCAGCCCCATCTCAAAAAAAGATATATTAGAATTGGAAAAGGTACAGAGAAGGGCAACACAAATGATTAAGGGTATGAAACAGCTTCCATATGAGAAGAGATTAAAAAGACTGGGACTATTTAGCTTAGAAAAGAGACAGCTAAGTAGGGATATGGTAGAGGTCTATAAAGTCACGAATGGTGTGGAGAAAGTGAATAAGGTAGTGTTATTAATTCCTTCACACAAGAACCCAGGAGTCATCCAATGACGTTAATAGGCAGCAGGTTTAAAACAAACAAAAGGAAATACTTCACACAATGCACAGTCAAATGTCGTGAAAGCCAAAAAATATAAGTGGTTCAAAAGAAGAGTTAGATATGTTCATGGAGGACAGGTTCATCGATGGCTACTAGCCAAGATGATCAGGGATGCATCCCCATTCTCTGGGTGTCCCTAAATCTCCAACTGCCAGACTCTGGGAGTGGATGACAGGGGGTGGATCATTCAAAACTGCCACGCTCTGTTCATTCCCTCTTAAGCATCTGGCACTGGCCTTGTCAGAAGACAGAATACTGGTTTAGACGGAGCATGGTCTGACTCTGTATGGTTATATTCTTATGTTCTTACAATTTTCTCCCCTCTTTGCAATCTAAATATTCTTCATCCTTAATTTTAGTGATAGCTACTGTCTTCTGCTATAAAAAAAATAAGATAAAATGGTTGGTTTTCCTGCTGAAAAAATTACCTGTTTAAGAAAATGTGTTAATTGGGAATGGAAGAAAAGGAAACATTATTTGGCTGGAAATATGCAAATGATCTGTGAATGAAATGGCATACCATCTGAATATTGTTTCTACCTTTGATGTTTCATTTTCTGGTTCATAAGTGTACAAAAAATCTTATTAATACACCCTTAAATCACAAAAAAATTAAAGCAGATAATGACAGGAGCAGAGAAATAAATGTATTCTCTCTGGGGACTTGCAGAAATTTGTCTACCCCTACTTAATTGGGCTGGAGCTCCATGGCTTAAAGTAGAAAGGGTCATGTCAGCTGTTTTCCACTTCTGGAACAGGCAAGTACTCAGGTAAAGGTTAATGCTGGTCCCTAGAATCCACAACATTTGGAGACTGTGACCACTGTCTCTTCCACAGTGGCCTGATACCTCGCTCTTGAAGGGAGCTGTAGTTAGACATTTTTTTCTGGGCCTTCTGTAATCTTCCCATAAGTTTTACCATGGAATGATACATAGGACCCACAGGGGCTATTTATTATTGCCAATTTACATGTTAATTCACCTCTTTAACTCACCTCTTTCCTGTGTATTGTCAATAATCATTATATATATATATATCTATATATCTATATATAATCATTATTTATCTATATCTATATATAATCATATATAGATATATATGATTATATATAGATATAGATATAGATATACTGCTGGGTCGGAGAGATGTAAAAAGGAATGGCACAAGCCACAGACACTGTAGTCAGGAAAAATAGAAGCAAGGATGATTTTGTGAATAAGACACTGGCCTGGGATTCATGATATCTGGGTTCAGTTCTCAGTTCCTATATTGCCTTGTGCAAGTCACTTAGAGGCAGATTTTATATATATAATAAAGAAAAGCTGCATTGTACAGTGAACACAAATGCTTTAAAGATTTTTAAGAAATGTTCTGATTTCATGTTCCTTAGACTACTGGAATTATTAAGAGTGGAATGGTTGAACTGTTAAAGGTATTGAGCCTGTTAACGAGAAAAATAAATATTTTTGACCTTGCTACAGACCTTTAGATGAGAATGTTAAAAAATTGTATCCTCCATCAAATGGGGTCACATACCAAAGGATAATCAGCAAACCTATTGACTCAACTTTTTATCCTACTGAAGATTGATGCTTTCATGACAATGTTAGGGCATATTGTCGACAGTCTCTTAGGCTAGCATTCATCTTCCATGCCTTCGGTCAACCTTTAGAAACTAAATCCAATGAGAAACTGCACAGTTAGGAGTAATCCTCTGGATAGATGACGAGTCAGTTCAATAATGGATTATTGGCTAAGTCTATAATTAAATGCTAGCCTTCCAGAAATTGTCCTTGTTTTCATGCTTCAAGCAATCTGAAACAGAACCCTAGAAATGTGTAAAGTATAAATCTCATAATATACCTGTAATCCGGCTGGCGTAATTCTATCTGCTGCTACATAAAGGACAAAATGCTCCCCATTTATAGAGCCTTAAGGTGAAGATATGGTAAGGTTTGGACTAAGAGCAAGGCACTTCTCTCAGATGGCCGTGGTTGAATGTGAAGTGGGCAACTCTTCCATCAAAATGTTTCAGTGTCACTTTTTACCCTCGTTGTCAATATTAGAACATTTCAATACTAGGGGCTGAATTGTGACTTAAGATATCACTGCTGGGTGGGAGAGATGTAAAAAGGAATGGCACAAGCCACAGACACTGTAGTCAGGAAAAATAGAAGCAAGGATGATTTTGTGAATAAGACACTGGCCTGGGACTCATGATATCTGGGTTCAGTTCTCAGTTCCTATATTGCCTTGTGCAAGTCACTTAGAGGCAGATTTTAAAAGATATATAGGTGCCTAAATGTGCAGATCCCTCCTTCTCCCTGCTCACAGGCTCATAGACTTTAGGACTAGGAGGGACAATCGTGATCATCTAGGCTGACCCACTGAACCTTACAGCCCACAGAACCTCACCCACCCACTCCTGTAATAGATCCATAACTTCTGGCTGAGTTGTTGTATGTAGTATGAGTATACTTAGTATACTGAGTATAATTAGAAATCTAAAGAGCTGCAGCTTTCAACTTCTGTACAGTGTTTGAATATTGATACTCAAATGTGATCTACTTTTCCATTTATTTTCCATTTTCCATTTATTTCTTTATACTGCACCTATTTGAAATGTCTGGACTCTAAAGATATCTGCACATGGAACTGCTATTGATTTCCATGGAAGTAACTATAAGATTAAAAACACAGTCTCGTGCTTTAGCACCTTCCCTTCCTGAAACACTTACTTCAGTGCATGTTTTAGTTGATAAAATTAAGCAAACATTTAAAAATGCCTGCAGCCCAGCACTCCTGAGCAAAGCTAGCAATAGCCACCAAAGGTGTATAAATGACAGAGGTAAGATTATTGTTTCAAGCTTTCAAAGTGTTAATCTAATTAAAAGTGAGTAATTAGTGATAGATCTGGTCGGGAACTGATGGTTTCATTCCACAGAAAATGCTGACATTTCAATTTGTTTTCATTCCAATTGAAAATGAAAAGTCAAAATTTCCCACAAAATGAAAATTCAAAAAAATTTCAACTCAAGGCCACCAAGAGTCATTTTTATTCATGTCTGTTTTGACTTTTATACCATATTAAATATCTATATACATAATAATACACATAATATATGGATATGTATTATATAATAAAATTAATATTTAATATAATTTAAATGTTGAAATAAAATTAATCAATGACACTATTGAAATGAAACATTTCAGCTTTTTCTCTTCATTTTGTTGTTGTTGAAATCAATATGTTTCCACAAAATGTTTCCATTTTGATGGAAAACTGTTTCATCCAAAAAAAATTCAATCAATTCTAATTAACAGCTTCAAAATGGACAGCACCTCAGGAGATCTGGGTTCAATTCCCCAGCTCCACCACAAATAATCTGAGTGTGAACTTGGACAATTCAATTAATTTATCCTGTGCCTTATTTCCTCATCTATAAAATGGGGAAAATATTTCCCTGCTTCACAAGGGTATAATGCATTAATATTTGTAAGGTACTCAGATGTTCTGATGTGACGGCTATATAAGTAGATAGCTGGCATGTTTCTTTAAATGTATAGAATTCAGATCTAGATGATCTGATGAGCCAAATTTCAAAAATCCAAATTGTTAGAGGACTGGTAGCTCAGGGGATCAGTAGTAAGATAATGTAGCCTTTCACCTCTAGATCATCAGTCTGAATCCAGTCCAGCCCAGAAATACTGAAAATTGTTACCATCTGCAGTCTGTGTGATGGCTTATGTGCAAATAGTTGGTGGTCTCAGTCTTTTTCTTAATGGACAGGTGTCCACATCATTAAAAGTCACCTTTACAATTAGCAGTAATTTCCACCCTTGGTAGGAATCTGCAAAAAGAAAAACAGACTGGACTTTGAGAGTGAACTTAGCCCTACAGGTGACTCCTCTGAAATAGGGGTGAGGAATAATGGACAGGTCAGTGTGGGCAAATTTGTCCTGTTCTTTAGACACATACAGGACTTCAGTCTCCAGCATGAATGAATTGAATCTTATTCCAGAGCTGTTACACCTCAGAAAGCCTTTTAAAATCAAATGTTGAATAAAAATGCAAAACATCAAAAATGCTTCCCATTGTTCCAAGGAATCTCTTGGTAGTGTCCATGCGATGTGTTTCAGTATCCCTCTTTCTAGTGAGGGTAGGCAGGTTAGAGGACTATTGCACATGTGCAAGCACACACACGGGCAGATACATGCATTAGTGTCTTCCTACTGGGACAGGGAGTTACTCTACCTACAAGGTGTTACCATTTCACATGGGCTGTGTATCCTGTATCCTTGGACTGGGATCCAAGAACAGGGAACAATGGAGCAGCCATCAACTGTTCAGGGAATAATATTTATGTACTTTTCCTCAACTATCTCCACAACTTGCCATCACAAAGCTATAGGGTTTTATCTCTTTGGCTTTCAGGGGTAGGATGATAATTTTTCTGCCACTATTCCCAGCTTTCAAGGGCTTTTTGGTCAGAAAAGATTGCAGGTATTTTCACTGGTCTTACCCTTATTTAGCAACATAGAACAACTTTCTGATATAATCTAAAGTCCTGTTCTATTTTTGAAAATCAATCTGATGCTATGGTATGTTGCATTGCAACTTGAGTTTTGGCCACTTGGAAATTGTGTGCCATTAATGAAAAGAGGAGTCTATTCATGTGGTGTAGTGCTTAAGTTTCATTTATATGTTTATATCATGCAATTGAAAATGAATGATAATCATTCCATGGTTGGTTTTTAACGTCTTCCATTTACAGATTATACTCTGGAAAATGACATTCCACCATTTCCTTTCCTTGATGCATTGATTCTCAAACAAGACAAGCAACTTCAGAAAATGCCTGAGAAATAAATTGTGTTGCCATATAAACATTTATAGCAGCTACTGTATCCCAAATCATTAGTCAGCCAATTTATTACACTGAGAACTGTATGCATCTGGTGGTAATTTTTCAGAGAAATATTTAGTCATACTTAATAGAATTTTTTTTAAGAAAGTACATGTCACCACCTCCAACTCAATAAAATTATCTGTAAGCCTTTAATGAGAACACTGTGGCCCTGATTGTCCATTAGCCTGCAACTTGCATAGTTATTTACGTCAGTGTGAAATGAATACAAAGTGTGTGTATAATGTTGCCATTCCGTTTTGGTAACATTTAACACCCACTTTCATCTGGTGTAAATGACTATGCAGGGTGTAGGTAATGTAGAATCTGAGCATGTTTTCTTGGAGGTTTGTGTCAATAAAGTCCAAAATAACACTGTTGAAAAAAATAACTCTCTTGTATTCAGAGCAAGGGGGAGAGATCTAGTGATTAAGCAGGACACCTGGGTTCCATTACTAACTGACACCGACTGGCTGGGTGACTTTGGACACTTAACCTTTCTGTCAAATGATACCTACTTTGCAGGGATGATGTAAGAATTAATGTTTAAAAGGTTGTTTGATCCTGCAGGGAAAGGAGCTAGGAGGTGTAAATGTAAATCATTGTTTAATATATTTCTTCATGTGCCTTGAGCAAACACAACCCCTTGGGTCTTGCTAATGCATTGGTGCAGTATGTTTTGCAGTTACACAAGGGATTCTGACATTCTTTCAGTGTCCTTTTAAAAAAGAGAGGAGGGGGGATATTAAATCCATTGTTAGATTCAATAAGGACAGTAACAGTCAGCTTATTATTATGTTCAGTTTATCTTCAAACTAGAGAATTGTAATCAATTTGTTAAAAATAAAAAGAGGAAACTTAATCCTGTGAGAGGCAAAGTTTGCTACAGTCATCCTTGCTGTTGTGATCTAGAGACTGGATTCCTGCAAGGCCCAAGGTTACAGTTGAATACCACTTGCAAACTGGACCTGGTACAGAATGTGGCAGCCAGTGTATTTAATAGTGTTAAATGCAAGGATTATATTTCATGAATGCTCCAAAAACTGCACTGACTTCATCATTTTGTTGATTTTAATTGTTGAGGGCCTAGCTGTCTTAGCCTATGTCTATACTTATGGCACCATGCAGAGTACAGGTTGTACATATGTACCTACACGCTGCAGTAAAAAGCAGGCTGCGTCCACACTTGTCACTGCAGTGTGTAGCTACAAGCTGCAGGGAAAGACTGAGGCATCAGGGAAAGGCGCCAGCTGCCTGTTTCCCCCCACTTCTTCCCCCCACTAGAGCCTTTCACTGTGGTTAATAAAGTTTCTGGCATGGGGGGGGAGGCAATGGGACACTGCACTGCTAAAAACAGGAGTGCAGATGTAGGAGCCAGTGCTTGGGCAAGTAGCCTTGTAGGTTATATAACCTGGGAGTGCAGACATGTAGTGCACTTTACTTGCCTGTGCTGTGCCTCACTCTCTGCCCTGCTATTTATACCTGAGCTAGCTGCAGTTGCAGGATCAGTACTCTGCATGCCGCCATAAGGGTAGATGTAGGCTTAGGGTACGTCTTCACTGACGGCGGCAAATTTGCCACCGTCACGTCGACCTGCTCAATTGATCCGGAAGTCGACTTGTTAAAACCACCCCCCAAGCGGTACAGTGCACTGAAGATGCTGCACACAACGGAAGTAGCTTGCGCAACTCCCGTCAACTGCTGCCAAATTTTAAGGTAAGTGTAGACCAGGCCTTAGAGATTGCCTTTCTTCCAGTGCATTTCTGTAGTAGGGGAGGTGAATGGATATACTGTTACCCACTCTCCCTAAGACTGGCTGAGGTCAAGTCTTTCTCTATGGAAGACTCTCAGCTCTGGAATTTCTCATATTGGGCATGGAGATCCTGAATCTGCTGACCTTCTCAGCCCACTTACTTATTGGGGCTTTCTCAAGGGCAGGACTGAGGGCAGGATAATCAGTTGCACCTTAATAGCTAAGTGTAAGGTTGGGTTTTTAGTTGAAGCTGATGTTGATTAAATCATGTTTGTATAGTTTTGTAATAATTTGGTATTGTTTCATAATACTGCTTCAGAACCCGTGGGTAGGGCACTGGACTGGGAGTCAGGAGACTTGGACTCTATTTCTGGCTCAGTTACTGAGCTGCAGTGTGACTTTGGACCAGTCACTTCATCTCCTTGTGCTTCTGTCTCCCTCCCACTCTTTGTCTGTCACATCTTGTATAGATTCTAAGCACTTTGAGAGTAGGGATTGTCACTCACAGTGTTTGTACAGCACTGAGCACAGCAGAACCAAAATGACGGTTGGAAATACCTATGCACTACTGTAACAAAAATACTAAATGATAATAAGTTATAGTACAAAGTCAACAGGGTTCCATTCACGTAACAGTGGTGTGAGAGGAGGAATAGGCCCGTAAGTTTACAGTGTTGTGACAGGTATATATTAGCCACACGTCCTTTGTTTTGTTGTTAATCTGATGAATTTGCTATATTGAAATATAAGACACATCTTTACAGGAGTCTGTACTTTTTACTTGGGTGTCAATACGTAGCTTTGCCACAAGATACTTTGCCACTGATGGAACTTTTCCAGAGTTTTGAGCACCAATCACATTTGGTTAACTGAAAAGTAAGAAAAGGGCTTTGGTGTCCTTCATTTTTGGATAATAGACAATGTTTTTGATGGAGCAGCACACTCTGGAAGAAAAGGGGAGCGAGTAGACTGGACTTACTTTTTGTGAAAGGTTTAGTTCAGGATGTAAGTGTGGTTAAGCTACTAAATAGCAGTGAGCGTAATATAATCAAGTTCGACATGCACTCAAGTGGCATTGAGACCAAAAGGCAGGATTATGACACTGAACTTCAAAAAGGGGGATTTTAACAGAAAATAGGAAGTTAGAAACAGCCTTAAGGGAAAAGTTAGGAAATTAAAATCCAGAGAATCAGCATGGAAGCTTCTTAGAGATTTAGATTAGATTAAAATCCATGAATATCCCAGAACCAAAAATAAAATAAAATAAAATAAAACGAAACAAAGCACAAAGGGAAAAATGGTATGGTCAAATAGCAAGATATGAGAGTTTACTGAGGCCAAAAGGTGTTTTACATAATGGAAAGCCAACCCAAGTGATGTTAATACAAAGGAACATGTAAACTTTGGAATGTAAGAAGTAAAATACAGATTAAGAAAGCTAAAGGGAAATTTGAAAAAAGAAAGATCCAAAGATACAACAGCAAAGAAATCCTCTTTAAAACTATTTCAGTGCATCAGAAGTAGCCCACAGAGATCAGTGGGTCTGCTTAGACCACCAAAATGCAAAGGGTTCCAATCAAAAGAAGAAGATTGCGGAGCAAATAAATGGTTTCTTTGCATCTGTCTTCACCACAGTGGGTGATGATAAAATCCCTGCATCATAGCTTCTCTTTACAGTGAGTTTGACAGAGGTATCAGAAACAAAAATAATAGAACAAAGCAAGAAATGACCTCATTTACAATAATTCTCCAGAGACCAGTCCTTACTACAGTTTTCTATATAGTACTCACCCCCCTCCCACTGCTGGAGCACTTTTCTAACATGTAGTATGTTAACATTACTGTAAAATACTGAATTATGTTTACAACAGATGCTGTGTTCTTCTATGTGGCATGAATGAGAAGGAAATGTTGGTAAAAAGAGGCCAGTGTTGTCTCTTGTAGTAGGGTATACAGACATAAAAGGGGATGTAGTGGAAATCAAGGGGATTCTTTATTGAGGTTATTAGCTCATCTCTCCCAGGCCAGTAAGACACAGCCCGCCTGCCTAATGTCTTCACATGGTCTGTCCTTATGTTCTTGTCTGAATGAGGCAATCATAGAAGTTACTGTTGACTACACTATACCTTCAAAGCGGTATGGGGCTGGGGAGCAGTGACTCAACAGGATGCTCTCCCCTTCTTCCTGGGTGCAAACATGGAAGCCCCTTTTCAAGGATACTAGAGGTTTGGAGGAGGGTTGTAAGTGGAGCTGGCCAGAAAACAATTCCATTTTGCAACAACTTTTGAGGTTTCAAAATTTGTTTTAATTCCACATTGGACTGAATCAAAACCTTTTGAATGTTTTTGCAAAAGGAAATTGTATCACCCAAAGATCAGGTTTTTTATTCAGGTCTCTCTCTAGAAGTGACCAGAGAGTCCGCCCTGGACCTTGGGAACCTTTCTGTCAAAAGCTTCTTTTAATTCAGTACATCTCCATGGAGAGTTTTGGCTTCAACCAAACAGCTGTTTTTGATGAAAAATACTTACTGGAAAAGGTTCCTGCCAGCTCTATTTATAAAGCACCTAGCTGAGTAGAAGACGATAGAGACAGCCTGGTATGGCCCCTCTAAGCCTACATCTACACTTGGAGTTAGGCATGTGATTCCCAGCTTGTGCAGACATGTTCATGCTAGAACTCATCGAGCTAGCATGTTAAAAATGGTAATGTAGCCATGATATCATCGGCAGCCATGATATCATCGGCATGGGCTAGCCATCCTGACTATATACCCAGGGGTCCACGCAGGGTTGTACTCAGGGAAGCTGGCCCATGCTCCTGATGCAGCAGCCTATGCTACTGTGGCTACACTATTTTTAGCACGCTAACACTAAGAGCTAGTGCGAGCATGTCTCCTCAGGCTGGGACTGACGCCCCTACCCTAAGAGAACACTGTGCCTTGCTGATTCTTTTAAAAGTCAAATAACCATAGTGAAGAGCCAGTCAGCTTCACTTATTTAGGCTTTCAAAAGGCTTTTGAATAAAGTCCCTTGCAGAAGGTGACTAAGGAAACTTGGTCTGCACAAAGTGAGAGAGAAAATCCTGGGATGAATTAAAAACTTGGTTAGAAGATAGGAAACAAAGAGTAGGAATAATGGATATTTTTACTTTGGCACCATCTCTTTTACTTTGTTTTTCAAGGAGACTTTCATGAAACTTCCAAGGAACTTTTAGTCTGTTTCCTTTGATTCAGTTTGCCATCTGATTCTATTTCATAATTGGAAGGCCTGAATGGAAAATGATGGTTCCCCATTGGAAGAAGCTGCTGTGAGACAGCAAAAGAGGATGCCTGAAATGATGTAAGATCCATTATTGTTCACTTTTCATTTTGTGATTTGAGATCATCAAACAATTTGGTTCAATAGTCAAGTGCTGTCATAGAATCATAGAAGATTAGGGTAGGAAGGGACCTGAGAAGGTCATCCGATCCAACCTCTGCTTAGAGCAGGACCAACCCCAACTAAACTATCCCAGCGAGGGCTCTGTCAAGCCGCACCTTAAAAACCTTTAAGGACGGAAATTCCACCACCTCCCCAGATAATTTAAATCAGTACAGCTCCACGGAAGTTCATTGTACTAGCTGAGGATCTGGACAATGTTGTGGGTTTTTTTTAAATGAATATCAGAAACCACCAGTAGATAAGCAAGCAATTTGCACCTGAGTTTATTACAGTCTTTTTAATGGATGATTTAATTATAGGTATCCTCTAATCAAAGCACCAGATCTAAATGCCCTGGAAGTCTTGACAAATTCAGATTCAGATTGGGTCTGACCACTTTGACCCATCCTCATTTCAACCCTTTTTGGCTGCATCTCCCTGGAGGCTCCTCCCTGGTCCTCCCATTTTGAGAATTTTTGTGAAATTATTATATGTAGTGTCATACTGTGGCTCAAAGGCACCTCATACAGCATAGGGAATCCCTGGCAGAATTTTGGGTGACTCAGTCAACATTTGTGTGTCCCTTGAGAAGTGGGAGCTCAGCCATCTTTTGCATGGGACAGCTCTGTTGGCTAACGTCTCCAGTCGTCATTCTGCCTATCCTTTTTGTGTCTTGTCTTTACATAAAGGCACAAGGATAGGGGTGTGGCAGGGGCAAGCTCTTTGTACATTCTCTCAAGTCTTGCACATTGGTTGGATACACAGAAAAGAACTGGTGCACAGCAGAGGGGACTATTTGCCCATCTGAAATAATTTAGGGCAGTGATTGGGCAGCTCTGAATTTGGTCTATAAGCAATTACTTTATTGTTACAGCATGTGTCCGATGTTTATTTTCTAAAGATCCCGCAGAAAGAAGGGCAATAAAACCCATTTTGCAATCTTTCCTCCGCACATTGCTTAGAGTTCTGTATTCCATCCAGCTCCAAATAACAGATACTGACTCTTTGCCTTTTGTTTTTAAGTTAGGACAGCACCACAGGGCATATATTAACACACATTAATGAATGGATTATGGGCTTGTCAGAGCTTCCGGTGATGAATTTAGGCCCATTAAAGACTAGGCATTGATTGCGCTGGAGACTGTAGCTCACTGTTTAATCCCTAGCAGGTGGGCACCAATGCAGGCTTCTCCATCTTGCATCAGCAGTGAACCTCAAACGTGACCTCTCAAGAGGGAGGAGGGTAATTCATTTGCCATGTTTACTTTATTCTTGACTCCTTTTTAGAAGGAAGCTTCTAACTGTGCTGAATTGTTCCAAGTTAAGAGTGGCAGATGTGTGATATGGCTCGCGTTCTTGGAGGATTCCATAACAATTGCTGTGTGTGTTTGACCTTCAGCCAGTTTTTAAGCCAAGACTCCATAGCGAAAAAATGAGTGTGTGTTATGAGATCTGTTATATTAACTGTAGCCTTTTTGGTGGATTTTCACTGTCAGGGCATATACAATAGATAATGCATTTCCCTCCACCCTCCTTAATTTCTAGCCAGCCAAAAGCACTGTTTGACTTTTACAAAGCAAACCACGACTTTCAGAAAATAAAATGTAATCATAAAGATGAAAGCAGATAAAAGCAGGATAAATCTGAAATTGAGACATTTAGTGACATTGCTGATTATTTGGGGATAGTCAAGTCTTAATGTAATTTGGAAAACCCCAGTTTTTCTTTTGAAATGTCTGTTGCTAATCAATGTTAATAAGATAAATGATAGACAGAAATGCAGAGCTGTCTTGTCTTGTCTGTCTGCCTATGGTTCATACATTCATTATTTATTTTGGTGAGCTGGTCTAGGTGAATTTTTTTGCAACCCCACCATCCTCTTTTCCCTCCAGCAGAAACAAAGCAAATAAACAGAACAAAGTTAATAGTTAATAGTTGTAGTTAATTTTTGGTTTAGTTTTGGATTTTTTTTTTTAATTATTTTTGGTTCAAATCCCCAAGGCAAAAATCACACAAATGTGACAGCAAAATTTCAGTATCACTTTAAACTTTGGGTTTTTCCAATAGAAGCTATTTTGTCTTTCCTCTTCTATCCTGTATTAAAGCTACATGTTGCTTTTAGTTATTTAAACTGTATTTTTCCTTTGTTGTACCTGCACTTTCTCCACGTGTCCAGTCTTGCTTTTCTCTCTCCCGGACTAAAGCTCAAGAATATGCGAATGGGTTTACATTCCTTTCTGCACTCCATCAGAAAAGGGATTGACAGGATCTCAGTATGCCATGCTCTCCACCATCCAACCAGTGAGCACCACGTGGAACCTACAGGTGGATCTAGGGGAAGAATTAGAAGAGGGGCTGACATTGTTGCTCCTTTAGGATAAGACTCTTTTCTTGGCTAAGGGAGCACTGTGTGTTAATGCCCTGACCCTTCCTCAACCTGAAGGTTGGGACAGGGCATAGGATGTATGGCAGTAGGAGAACATCAGGTCATTTATTATGATGTTATTATTTGTGTTATAATAATGCCTGGAGGCCTCAGCAGGATAGGGATTCCATTGTGCTAGGCGTTGTGAAACATATAGTAAAAAGTACCACCTGTGAGAACATACAATCCTCAGCTGCTAAGCTGACTTCTACACTTCTCGAGCTGTGGACTAAGGGCCTGATCTAAAGCACTTTGAAGTCAACAGAAGGACTGCCATTGACTTCAGTGAGCAATGAAGCAGGTCTTCAGTGATGACCCTAGCGAAGCTTGCTTAAACTCTAGTCCACTTGTCTTCAAGACTCTGAGGAAAAATGGAAGCTGAACAAGCTTGCTTTCTCTCTTGCTTCCTTTCCCTTCTCTTGATAGTGACCTTGCTGCTCTCGTCTCTCCAGGTTCCATAGTAACACCGCAGTAAGCAGTTGCCATGTGTTTTGCTTGCATCATATATGCTTCTCTGTTGCTAGCATTTGCTAAATTCATAGCATCCATTCCAGATTAGTTACGATGTAAAAGATATTCTTCAGTACAAAGATATTGAAGATGTGCAGTTTTAATTTGCACTGATAGCTGTGAGCACCACACTGGACTGCCAAAATGAACTACCTATAGAGAATCAATTTACTGCCATACCGGTGCCTGCAGAATCATCATTTTCCTTGAACAAAATTATATAGCCTGAGGAGATTAAGCTCTATTTCTCCACCTAGTGGAAGGAACTAAGCATAGAACAACTTTGCTGGTAAAACAGGTGCAGTGTGTATGTAGGGGCACACAACATACACACACACAAAAAGCAGAAGAGATGCTCTGAAATGAGGGTGGGATTCATTTATTTACATTGCAAATTGTCCATAACTTCAATTTCAAGTTCCAGAGGGAGTAGCAAGAAGAAATTAACTGAAATGTGTATAGGCTGGCTGTTTGGAGAAAAAACCTCCTTAATGACATGCGGTATGCCCCTCTATTAGCGATATGCCCCTCTATTTCTTTTAGTATTCCAGGATGATGATAGTCTGCAATATCTTGTGCTAAATTCAGATATACTTTCCTGATTCCCTTCAAAACTCAGTTTCCTTAAATCAACGGTAGTTGTTCAGGAACTTTCCATTTCCTAGATTTCACTGTTGTAGCCAATGAAATTTCACTGTTATCTTGTCTTCTGCTCATTTGTTTAAGATCCTCTTGCCTCTTATTGTATGATAGATTATAAATTCTTTGGGGGCATATCTCTTTGTTACATTTGTGTTCAGTGCCCAGGAGAATGGGACTCTGATCCCCCATTAGGGCTCCAAAGTGCTACTGCAATTCAATTAACTACTACTAATAATAATGAAATTACAGTATTTCATATAGTAGTGAGAGAGTAAAGTATCTCCCTGGATTAAAATTCAAAGAAGTGGTCCCTGTTGAATTAAAAACAACAATTTAAGGTATTATGGAAGTATTTCTTTATTACAGCATCCCAGAAAGTTGGTATCTAGCCCTTTTTCTCATAGTTCCCTTTGGGCCAAATTTTGCCACCTTCACTTACATTGAATGTATCATCTACTTCTTGGCTAGAAAGGCCCTCAGGATTTGGCCCAGTAGGAGTCCTGACTGGACTGGGCAAGGACTTTACGAGTTGGCCCATTCACTTTAATTATATTTTTGCTTGAGTTAAGGACTGAGTCAAAATGGTTTAAAAACTTCAGGGTGTGACCCTACATAAAGCTGGTTGAATTGTTCATTTCAAATAGGATTTGTTGCAAATTTACTCCATGTTTCTGTTCACAAATTACTAATGATCCAATCCTGATTTCTTCAAACACATTGTTTAACCCCCAGTGTATTTAACCCCCCCAGTTTAACCCCCTAATGTAGTCTCCACAGAATGTGCTATTCAAAGGGAAATTGGCTGCACCCTCCCCTCCCGCTCAGTTACCTTACTCTGGGAGTTATTTAATGGAAGTCAGATATGAATATTTAATTGGAAAGTGAAGGCAAAGTTTGATTTTAATTCATTTATTTATGAGTTAAAGGTTTTGAGGTTCTTCCAAACCCCTATGAGCTCTTTGGGTCAGATTCAGCTTTCGTTTACACCAGAGTAAATCTAGAATATGTATATTTTGTGCATTGTCTTCAGTGGGATCACTCCAGATTCATACTGGTGTAACTGAGAGCAGTATTTGTTCTTGAATATACAAAATTGGGCCCAGATCCTCCACTATGCTGATTTATACCAACTGAGAGGATCTGGCCCTTTAATTCTTAGACCCTAGAAGCAGGTTTAACATGCAGAGTCTGTAGGGCTGCTAAAGGATGTGGGAATGGAAACACACAATCTGTTTTTATAACCATTTGTGCTTTTCTTTGTCTTTACTTGTCTTGCTCCTTACCCATACCAAAGCAAGGAATAGTTTCACTATCTAAGTAAATCAACGTTCGACAATGGCTAATGGATCCCCTACCACAGACAAAAAGCTGTCAGCAGCAATCCGACTAGCCATGGGGTGCTGGGTGAAACCAATGACAGCTGTGTGTGGTTGTATTCCTTTGTGGGCTACAAAGAGAGAAATGTTCAGGATTGTTAATGGCCAAACAAATGTAAACTCTGAAGCCAATATTCAAGAGCTCATTATAGAAAGAAAAATGCTTTAAATCCATCAACTGGAAGCAAAGCATTCCGTGGCCTAGGGTCAGAGAAGAAAGAGAAACATTGCAAGCTTCTTCCCTATTTTGCTGTCCTTGATTTAGCAGTTTGGAAAAACACACACACACACAAAACTTCTAATTCTTAGATGTTAGTTCATGATTTATTAGGTGTCCAAAAGCAAACCTGAGAGCCACAAGACATATAGAAAACAGTCCTCAAATGGTCAGTCCAGATTTCCTGCAAGGCATGAAGGCTGTTACATTCATTAGGGAATCAAACAAAGAGAAACTTTATAAGTTTCAAAAAACACGTCTGAACTGAAAGCTGTAAAGTGGAGCTTAAGAAATTCCAAAATGCCTGATTTGTTTAACATTTGTGTTACCTGCATGACATTGTGTAATCTCGGTGACACACTTTAGAATGATAACTCTAAAGATCAAACTGACCAATTAGCCTCATGCTGGTTTTCCCATCCAGTGCTAATTAGGATGTTTGTCTTTGTAGAACTTTTATGCTTTTGGCATTCAAATGTCTTTTCCACTTGTGGCTCCAGCTGGAGCAATGATTCTTAAGGGAGAAGACATGAGGCTGTATTGTTTTTATTTCCATGTTTGTTCCTTCTATGCCTTCACCTACTTGCCAGAGGTTCACAGTATTTTCTCAGAAATGCCAGAAGAATTCCCATTACCTCAGTGGACAAGCACTCAAGGACAGTTATCTCCCTTTCTTTTCTAACACGCATGTTGCGAGGTTTATTAGATAATTAGATAATGTCTGTAAAATGCTTTGACATCCTTGGATAAAAGGTGATATAGAAGTGTAGTGTGTTGAAAAGTTCACTTTTTAAATTTGCATAGCTCCATGAAACAGCTGAGGACCTGGTTCTGTTGCTCTATACACACACAGACACTACAGGCAAAATCCATTGATTTCAATGGGGCCAGGATTTCACTCTGCAGTTGTCAGTGGACAGTGAATCCAGGACCTTTGGCATGAAAAACACAGGCCTCCACCACGTGAGCTAAAAGAGAGAGCTCTTAACTTTGAGAAAGAAGTAGGATTTTATAGTAAAGGGGAATATTCACTGGAGGGGCACATGATCATATGCCCTAGGCCACCATATTACAGTCTTCCTCTAAAGAGACAAGGTGGATGAGGAAATATTTTTTATTGGACCAACTTCTATTGGTGAGAGAAACAAGCTTTTGAGGCACACAGAGCTCTTCTTCTGACTAACAGAAGTTGGTCCAATAAAATATATTATCTCACGCACTTTGTCTCTCTCATATCCTGGGGCCGCCACAGCTACAACTACACTGCACACAATCTTCCTCTAATTCATATTTATGCTTATGTGCATCTCTAAAATTCCTAATGAACAGATCAACAACATCACTTCTCATGGATGGACTCTGTGAGACTTGGGCTTTGATCTCATCAGATCTTGCCTCTGACCACTGTTGGCCTCATCAGTTCATTTATGGGGGACCTCAAAGAAAAAAGCAAAGAACTGGGACTGGAAAATTAGTAGACGGAACTCTTTCCTCTGAACCAGTATCCTAGCATGTTTCTCATGCGTGGATTTTGGAGGTCTTCCAGATGAGAAGTAAAAACCTGGTCAGTCCATTGGCAATCATGAAATATTGTGTGGCACTTGTCCCAATAGTAGGGTGCTCTGCCCTGGCAGAAGTGGTTGTATTTAGTAATAGATGTCTTTTAGCACTTTGGGATCCTTTGGCATGAAAGCCAGTATATAAATGTAAGCTTATTGCTCTTTGATTGTATTTTGAAGAGTTCCCTCCTATGACCCATGAAACCTGCCCTGGTCAGAAAGTTGCTAACAACACACCATCATTCACCCTAAAGAAAATAAGGCAGCATTTATTTGAACAGCATCAATGATTATAATTCTTGGTTCAGTAAAACACATCCAGTGTCCATTATTTCTTAAGGAAAGATATGGGACTGGCTACAAAGACATGGCTCAGTACTATAAAATGCTGAGCACCCTCAACTCCCATTTGATGTCAAAGGAAGTTATAAATTCTCAGCATCTCCTAGGTGGCATTCATCACCTTGCAGGCTTTGGAACATAGTACGTATATAATTTATCTCAGGCTGACTACTGACTCTGTGAAAGTATAACATCATTCACATAGCAAATAAGATTGGGGAGAGATGGGCAAAGAGATCATTTAAACATTTACTAATTATATGTTAATGCTCAAGCCTGAAGTCCTTAATCCTGAATCTGTGTGCTGTCACACCTCTTCACCTCGTTAGTCAGAGAGCTGAAGAGCAAAGCACCGGGTTCCACTGGAGTGATTGACCTTTTAAACCGAGGAATCCTTTCACCTCATGAATCTGTATTGTTGATCAAGTATTGTGTGTCTCTGATTAGCCAGGTAGCTGCATTGTATCATTGCATTTCCTTTGGGAGAATGTAGAGATGAAACATTTATTGACCAACTGCACTGTCAGCTGCTGAAGTTGTCCTGGATCCCATAAATGCACAGATCCTTTTCCTTGCACTTTTCTCATTTAACATTGAAAGTCTTAGGTCATCCTGTCATGTAGTTTTCATGATTCATAAAGTATTTTCATAACTGGCACATAATATCTATGTTGCTTTCCTTGGAAATCTCCTAATTATACACTGATGCAATACATTAACATATATTTCCATCAATGGACAAACTTTCCTTTAAACTTTAACCAACTTTTTCTCTCCTTGAGAAAGTTATTTCCTACCAGTAACTATGATGTAAAGAAAACACAGCCTTCTCTGTGATGATTATAATAATTAACTACTCACTTGTTCTTAAAGAGTAACTGCCGTTCATAATCTTAAAGTGCTTTATTAATTTCACTGAATTAAATATCAGTCCACCCCTGTCAGCTAAATATTATTATCCTCATTTTATAAATGGGGGAACTGAGGCACAGAATAAAATAAGGCACAGATGAGGCACAGAATAAAATAAGAATCCTGGTCCCTAGTCCTGTGTTTTAACCACAGTGCTATTATTCAATCCTTATTGGATGTCACCATGCAATGCTGAATGAAGTGTAACATGGAATGAGTAAAAATGTAAGAGGAAAATCTAAAGTTTCTTTATAGTCTCTTTTTGTTCTACTGTCCCTCGTCAGCCACACTTCATTTGCCAATATCCTTGTTACAAATCAGTGGAAACCACTAATCTGTTTTATAAACTAAGAGGGGCCCTCTGGAACCAGACTACTGCTAATGCTGCCCTTTGTATCATTTTGAACAATGCCCATTGTAATTGCTGCCATTCCCTATAATATAATATATATTAAATTCTCGTTACTTCTAAAAGCTAGTAACACCACAAAATAAAAAAGGCTAATGTCACAAGGTGAGATTTAAATAGGAGTGCACAAAACTCTCAGTTTTGTTTAAATGTGCCAGAAACAAATGAGCCCCTTCTGGTTAGCTCCTAGGTTTGTTTCATGAAATTCTAGAGCATTTGAAGTTTATTATTTATGCGGTGCTAGAGGTGAGGACACAGCTTTAGATTCAAGCGTGTCCCAAGCATCTTACTATTAAAGGGCTAGATGATCACATCTATCTCCTGTAATTACCTCAGGAGCAGCCCAGGGACTGACTTACGTCTCATGACTAATAGGAATTGGGTGTCCAAAATCTTCATGTGGCTTTGGAAACCTCAGTCCAAGGGAATCAGGAAGAACCCTACTTTGTTGAAACTTTACCACTTCGGCAGCAGCTGGTTTCCTTGATGTCTGAGTTACTAGTGAATTTTAAAAATCTGTGTTAAATTAAAAAGAAAAAGATACATATTTTCAGGGATTTGTATGCCCACTGTCTCCGTCCGCTTACTCTTTTTCACTTAATTTTAGTCGGCAAAGATATTAAAGATGAAAAAGGAGGCTCACCATCCTTTTGCTTTCTTAGCACTGAATATGAAAATGAAACAATTACTCATCTTAGAATTCAGTGGCAACTGATATCACTGTAAAAAATTCTAATCAGTTTTAGCATTGAAAGATAAAGGATAATTCTACTAGGAGACTACATGTTCATTTGTTAACAGATCAGGTACAATGAAAACATGTGTAATACATTATGCCTCACATTACTTCGCTAATCCAATAGAAATTAAAACAAAAAGAATGCTTCAGTCTTCATTTGTATTCAGTCCTGGGCTGTTAGAGCACAACAGTGTCAGTTACATAATAGAATTTAGCTCAAGTATCTGCTCACAAATATGGAAAATAATGGCATTCATAACATCATAGCTGCAGACCTCCCTAACAAATGTTACATTGCGGACAAGGAAAAGAAGTAACAAGCATGTGGTATATTGACTGCAGTATAACAAGAAAGGAATATGTACTGGAGATGATATGCCCTTGAGAATATTGCTTCTCAGGGCTGACTGGATATTTTAATATTCTCAGATTTTTTTTTCACTCTTCCTCTCCATATGCTTAGCCTTTCCTCTCTCATCAGTCTTGTGGACTGTTTTCACCCCCATCTACAATTTATGGGCCTATAGAACAGTGCAGGCTGTTGACATCTGAAAGTGGGTAGGTGACATTGACATTTAAAGGGGTGATCCAGCACTGGGTAAAATAGATAATGTAACTGATTGGAACCAGGATAATTGACGTCTACCTATCCTGAGACGCCATTAGTGATACAGTGTCTTCGTTTATCAGAAAGTGTTGGAGAAATGAAACTGTGCAACACAATTTTGCCCTCGTGAAATCAAGCAATGAATGTATATCTATACTGGGAACTGTTTTATTTATGGCAGCATTACAGTGTGTATGGGATATTTTCCAGATACTGTAAATTAAATGTGTGTGTATCTAAATTAGTTCTAACAAAAAAAAAAATGTAAAATAAAATAAAACCAAAGCTAATGATTAATAACCTATACTATGAGACTAATTACTACAGAACTGCCACAGAGAGAAGACAGCAATGCTCCTATTAATTTGTGGAAACCTCTGGCAGAAAGGCAAGTAACTAGCAATAGTTCTTTTTCTCATTTAGCTATGCCATTGCGGTCAATAATAGCTTCAGGAATGAATGTATATATTAGCAGCAGCTGAAAGTTCTCTGTAAGTCATTTGTGTAGGTACATTTCCAGATGCTTAGGGCTGGCACCGGCTTTGAGACTTGGAGACTGCAAGCTCTTCCCACTAGAGGTGTGGCAGTGATGTATAGTCTGAATCTGGAGTTGAACTTTCCAAAAGTCCGGTAACGTTGAGCTCAAGAATTTACGGGTGAGCACCATCTCTACTTCCTGTGTGTACAACATGTTATGAAGGCAACTATCATTTGTCTGGATTTAACGGTAGCAACACAATGTAATTTATATATCTGTTGTAACTGAACATGTAAGTAAATTATTGATCATATAATTATAATACTAATAGCATTTTCTTAGCTATGCTTAAAGCAAGCAGGTGATGTGCCAGTGTGCCTGGCTGTTCCTATTCCACTTCTGGGCCTGCAGAGATTAAGAGCTATATCAAATTCTGTCTTACGGGGTGGTGATTTTTTGACAGCACTTAAATGAACCCATTTTTCTGGAACCTAATTCAGAGTCCAAACTCAGTGTTTCAAAACTGAAAGGCCAATAGTAATATATTTTACTTCTATGGATCTGAAAGAGCTACACATGCATTAAGTAATTACATATCATAACACTTCTCTGTGGTAGCTAATATACATAGAGAGATTTCTTCACCACAGATGAAATGCAGCCTTCTCTTGAGTGGAACACAACAGTTTTGCACAGAAGGTGTATCCGAATGAAAATGCTGTCTCAGGCAGCAATCTGGAAAAGTCTGTGGGACACAACAGGCAGATTGTGGGTGATGCATATTTTGATTGTGACAAACATTGCTATCAAACACAGCAGCAAAGAAGGCAGTGGAAATTCAGCCTCTTATGTCTATCTGGAATGTAAGGAAGAATTTAACTGTATTTGTCATTCATCAAATCCTAATTTGTGATTATGAAGCATTAGGGAATTATTCAAAAAACAGCATTTTATTGAGCTACTCTGCTGGCAGATTCCCTTAGGGGACCAGATTCTGTTACATTGTACAGTTATGAGTTACATTACATCCAGGAAAATAACACAATGCAATTAACATGTATTTTACTGCGTGTTAACTTTGTGGGTTGTCACCATTGCCAAAGGGAAAAATGATTTCTGGATAACAGGGACTGATCCAACCTATTGCATGAAATCAAGTGAGATCTCATGGTGACTCAAAAATAAATTAATGGGTATTATCAGCACAGTACATATAAACAACCTATTCAATATTCTTCTGAGAATTTAAACTTTTACTGAGAATATGGAAAAGTTTGTGTTTTGCCTTTAAATTAGGACTTTATGAGCCAAATGTTCAAATTCCCTGCTTTTGAAGTTGTGGGGGGGAGAAGATAGGGAGTGAAAGTCAAACTGTTGTGTAAAAGAAATAAAAGGGGTGACTTCCAGCATAGCATGTCTCCCTCTTCTCCTTCAGCCAGGTCTTTTGGCTCTTTGTGTAGGTATATTTGCTACAGCCCGCACGAGATCCCAGGTAAAGTTTCTGATGGAATAATTTACAGGACAATTCAAAGACAGAAAATCAAGCCACAAGTAGGGAGCTGGCTAATTGGTTAAGTTCTTTCAAGTGTCTGGCTGCATACAGGCAGGCACAGTGGTGGAACAGGTGGGTTTGAAACCTATGGAACATTCTAACAAAGCCACATATGAAAGGAGATCGTGTGAGTGTGTCTAAAATCGCAGACATATGTTATGTCAAAAGACAGGTGGGATTAAAGATCAAAGAGAACGTTGTGTCTTCCTGTTCAAAAGCATATGTTGACAAATAAATGAGGCCTGCAACAGATTTTAAAATTGTAATCTTCCTTCAGTACCTATCTTCTCGGTTTTATGACTCCATCATGCTACTGCGTAAGACCCTACCACCATCACCACAGACACATACACACAGAAACATTAGCGGATTTATCCTCACAACAACCCTGTGAGATTTCCACATTACAAATGGGAAACAGACACAAAAAAACTCAATTTCATCAGTGACTAGTGATTTCTGCATTCTCAGGTTTGCAATTTCCCACATTAGACACTATAAGTGAACCAGATTTTGAGGGAGGGTCAACACCTTCCAAAAAAACAAGCCCAGGTGTTTCAGGTGTTCCAAAATGGGCACCCACTATCATTAGTCACTAATGAAAAATTGTACTTAAATGACTTGCTGGAAATGACAGTATACCCAGTGGCAGAGCCAGCAATTAAATCATGCTCTTCTAAGTCCCAATCTGGTGCCTTAACCACAAGATCATCTTTTGTCTCTGTGACAGCTTGGATAAAAATCACTGCAACTGAGATCTAGTTTCCTCATTAAAGAGAGGTTTCCATTAGCATCTAAAGAACTAGTAACCACCCAGCATTCAATCATCACCATTTATCTGTGTATAGCCCCTGAAAGGCAAATACGATCATCGAACAGAAATCAAACTTTATGTACTGGGTTAACTCCCATGATGTTTGCTGAGGTTTCCTATGAACTTTAGAAGAAATTTCACTAAAATAATTTAAGCAAATTGTAGATGAGTTCCCACATCTGGCTTGAACTCATCTATCATTCATTGTAACACGAATAAATGAAGACATTCATCACAAAGCACGCAACAGAAATTGTGTTCTCCTATTGATATAATTAAATACTCATAGAAGGCTAAATGCATAATAGCTTCCAGACCCTTTATTTCATGCCAGAATTCAATGGCTCCATGCTCATATGTTCCTAGTCAGAACCATTGTGAACCCTCTCCAGTTTCTAAACATTTATTGCTGCTGCAGTAATAATAAACATCTTGCATTTATAAAATGTAATGTTGCCTAGAATTTTTCATTTTTCAAGAATGTAGATCACACTGTCTAATGGCTCTCATATGTCCAGCATGCCCACGAACAATTTGTCTTCTGAGTGGAGTGTTAATCTGACACCTCAAGGATAGAGCCGGTTTCAAGAAGACTCAAAGAAAAGCTGGAAAATTTTATATTTTGTAATAACTACTGAAATTCCAAAGGAGCTGGTGCTGGGGTGGCTCATGCTCTGGACTGCATTACCTCTGATTTGCAATATTTTGGTTAAATGGGAATTAATTAAAGAATTAAGATAATTTTAAATCTGATGGTGACCTTTATTGTTCATTTCTATACTGGAGTTAGAGGTGAGCTGGGCAAGAGTAGCTGATTCTTTGATCTGGTTGGAGAGACAAAAGGAATAAACTCACCCCAAACTCATAAACACTGAGGTAAAGTCTCCTTGTGGGTAAAGTGATAAATGCAAGATTCCTTCTGCAAATCAAGGTCTTTGTTTCCACAGGAGGGAGTTGTTATTGAACTGGCTGATCTATGAGCACTCCCGATGGCCTGAATAATGTAATATCAAAGTGCCTTGCAAATGGGGGGTGGTACGGTCCCCATCCAACTTCCAGAATATCAGTGGAGATATTAATATTGATTTCAGTAAAGGTTTGATTGGGCTCTCTAGGCCTGATCCAAAGCCCATTGTAAGACTTCTATCAGCATCAGTGGGCTTTGATTCAAGCCTTATTGTGCTTCCATCTGCAACAACTGGGAATCCAGAAGAAGAAAAAAAGTTGTAGAATTTAAAGGTACTTTGTCAGACTTTAACATCTAGCTGGGAAGAATTAAAAATGAATAGAGGACAAAGATCTTAGAACCCTAACCATCTATTGTATTTATACATTACAAAGAGACACTAACTGAAGGACACACAACAGCAGAAGATGTTTGAAATGGCATGGTTAACTTTTTGTAAAGTGTTTCAAAATTTTGGTTCGCTGAAATTCTTGACTATGTTGTCAGAACTGTCATCAAAAAGGTTGTCAAAATGTTTTGCTTACAAAACCCAGGTTTTCTGTAAATTAAACATTTTGATAAGCATTTCAGTAAGGTTTTTAAAATGAAAATGGTCCCTGAAATGTCACAGAAATACTTCTAACCCATCTACAGCTTTAGTCAAAATGTTTCATAAAAGGCCATTTTTCATGAAGAAAGACCGCAATCCTTTTTCATCTGAAAAATTTCAACCAGCTCTAATTTAAAAAAAATGAAATGGCTAGTTTATGACATGGAACGCACACCCGCACAGGGGAGTAAGAGCACTCATGCCTCTGGGGACTATTCCAATCTGGGCTTTAGCTGTGCAGCGGTGAGCAGGCTCCTTTTCCCCCCAGGACCAGGAGGGCTGGAGAAGTTTTGGCTCCACCCTCAGTGTGCCTGTGCAGCTGGGCAGAGGTTGGGGTGTTGTGACTTGGTGCTGTTTTAGTCCAGGAGCAAATGATTAATCCCCTCTCATCACCCCAGCCAAGCAAGTGAAAAGCAGGGCAGCAATTGTGCCTCATAGAGCCACTTTCTGCTGCTACTGGTGTCATGCAGCATACACTCCAACTTTTGTTCAGGGCTATGCCTAAACAGATAAAATAGCCGGAAATGAGTAATATTGAAGCTTCAAAAATATTGAGTTAAAAATCTGGGCGCTAGGGTGTGACCTTCCACGCCTAGGGCAGCCACCTGAGAATGCCAAGGTCAGGGCAGGCTGTAAAAAGGGAGCAGATTCTCCCAGCATTGGTGGGTGGCACTGAAGCCAGACTTCCCAACCAGCCACAAACTGTGTTTTGAGTCCCCCAAACCGGTTATCAATAAGGCAGAACGCTAATACACGCAGCCCCCTTTACTGCATTCCAGTCTCCAGCTCCCAATCAGCACTAGGTCCAGTAAAGAGACCAGTTATTTAAACTCTATGCTCTTTACTAAAAAGGTTCCCTCTGACCCCAAGGGGTCAGCCACAGTACCAGATCAATATAAGTTTAGATATTACCTAAAATACCACACTGCCAGCCAATCCTTTAGTAACTAAAACTAAAGGTTTATTATAAAAGGAAAGAAACAAACCATAAGAGAAATGTTAAAGGGTCAAAGCAAATCAGATACATACAAATGATTGAAAGTCCATATACCTCAAGTTTCTGGAAGAATTGTGGAGTTGCAGGCTTGTAAAGTTCCTCTGGCATACATCCAGTATCTGGATGGGTCTTAGTCCTTCGGTTCAGTTGCAAGTTAATTGATCTAGAGGTAGGTATGTGTCTGTAGCTGAACAGGAACAAAAGACAAAATGAATTCCCCAGGCCTCTGCCTTATATACCTCCTGGCCCCGGCCATGCTGTTTGTGGAGTTTTACAGGAACTAAAATGGAGTCTAGAGTCACATGGGCAAGTCCTGGTGACCTATCAGGTATATCCCTGTCTTCTCCCCCTGGGCCTGTTGTACCTGGAAATGTCTTAATGGGCCATTAACTAGGCTATTGTTTTGCAGTCATCCTGTCTGAGTCGTTACCCAGACAGCACAATTGAAATACTGATATATCAAACATATCCATAACTTCCATCTCACATATAACACATGAACATAAACATCATCAACTTACTTAACACATTATAGCCTTTCTAAAAGTACTTCACATGGCATATCTCACATGAATTATTATGATTTTCACACACTGATGTCAAACAATATACTAAATACCCCCTCCCCCCACCTATCCAGCCAGCGTGACATAGGGTTTGTCAGTTCTTATTCTAGTGAAGGACTAGTGATATTCTTGTGGTAACAAGACTGACACTGGATTTGACAGAGTATGTCCTGAATCCCAGGAGAGGACTGGGATCAGAAGTGGCATACAGGGCCACCCTAAAGCATGAATAGTTAGTTCTTGGGCTATCCATGGAAAGGAAATAATAGAAGCTACACTAGTGGTTTCAGTGTCCCCCTGGGTGACTACTCATGTAGTTTGATCAAATTTTTCTCCATGATTTTGGGGTGAGATTGAAAGTAATGGGGAGTGAGAATTATGTCCTTTTCATGGTTCAAGAAGCACACTCCTCTACTTGAATGATATCTTATTTTTTCCTATCCCCATCTGTTTCTGCTGTCTGTACAACATATTGTACTTTAGAGTGAAAGACAAATATTCTGGAGGTAGCACAACTGAAACTAGATCAGCCCCCTCTTGGGTCATTGTGAAGGACTTGTTTTGGTGCTTATCCATGGATACTAATGGAACCAGAGGTCTTTGAGGGAGAATGTTATCTTTCCAGCAGGTAACTTCAGTGGAGTGGTTCCTCTTCCTAAACTTCATTCTGATAGGCCCCAGTGCTATTCAGAGACCCTGTAACCGATAAGGGGAGAAAGGGACTGATTTTGGGAAATGGATAGAGCACGGGTTGGTGGAGGTCTCATTTTGAATCACACCACTTGTGGTACAATGAATATTTTAAATCTTGGGTTATGTTTGTGCAGGAAGCCAAGAAACTTTTCACCTCCACCATAGCATGCATGAAATCCTGACCAGCAGAACTGCTTGGTGGATGTTCAGTTTCAACTGTGATGGTATTTGAGATTCATTTAAAATGTCTTTTTTACATTTGATTGTTGTATGTTGTTTAGAATTGTGTATGTGTGGTATGTTGAGGGCTGTTTGGAATTAAAGCTATCACTTTAAGGGGGGGGAGGGGTGTATGGGCAGATTCCTGGTCCTGTTTGTAGGCAAAGGGGCTCTGTAGGGAAGCATTAGATCAGATTTAGTTTGCAGAAAGCAAACACAGAGTAAAGGGTTGTGTTGTGCCCCTGTGTTTTAGGGAGCAGCCTGCTTTGCCTCTCTCTGTTTTGGGTTCCTGTGTGTAATTGTTCTGAATTCTAATAAATAAAATTCTGCTATGTTGCAACTTTCTAGCAAGAATATTTTATATTTTTATCTAACTTCTCTCTTTGTGTATGCTGAGAACATAACAGTAAGCGAATAACGAGCAAATCTGAAATAATATTTTTATTAAAAGTAAAGATTACAGTATTCAAATAGATTTTATACCGATTTTGGAAATTGGGAATCCCCTTAACTAAAATAACACATCCATAGATATATGAAGGATACACATGGGCATTAATATTATTAGCATTACAGTAAAGCCTGGGGGCCCCAAGCAAGATTGTGTTAGGTTCTGTACAAACAAATAGTAAGAAAGAGCTCCTGACCCAAAGAATTTACCATTCATGATCTTAACACATTCTTTGGGTTGTATTAGTAGCTCTCTTTATTTGGACTAATTCAGTCTTTCTGTCTAACTTTTGCATTCTTTTTTCATTCAGATTTATTGTTGTATGTTATTGTGTCATCTTATGAACTTTCATATGCTTCTGACAGGAGAGCTCACAATTAGGGTAAATTTGTTGGCCCAACTGTCACAACATGACCTATCCATCAGGTTATTGCATATTCAGGAATGGGGCCCACATAATCTCTTCTGTTAGAGCTGTTCCACTTTGTATAATTAAATATTCATTGGGCCAGAGATAGAGAGGAATTGACTCTATAGCCCAGTGGTTAGGGCACTTACCTGGGCTGTGGGAGAGTCAGGTTCAAGTGCTCCCATAAATATTTGATTAATTAGTTGTATTAAGTAGAACAGCTCCACCAGGAGAAATCCAGAGTACTCTTCTGGGATATCCAGTACCCTATTGGTTAGGGTACTGCCCTCAGATTTGGGTGACATGGTTTCAAATCCCTGCTCCAAATCAGGGAGAGCAGAGATCTGAATTTGGGTCTCCCATATCCCAAGTGAGTGTCTTAATCTCTGAGCTATTAGGTTGACTGGGACACACGCACACACCAGCCAGCCCACAAAATTTCTGATCTTCTCACATCAGCTGCCTTTTGTGGGGGACATGAACCAGTAGACATGCTCTGAGCAAGTCAGCTGGTTTGGACCCCACAGGAGGGAGAGGTTAGGGATCTCCTAGTTTGAGAATTCTGCTGGGGCTTAGGCATGAGTAAAGGCTCTGAGCAACTCATTAGCTGTCAGGCAGCATCAGGATTTAGGCTGCTTTGTGCCTAAACTGCAGGGTTACACAGCAGCTGACCAGGGGTGTTGCCTAAATAGCAGTTAGATACCTAAACCCTGGTCTTCATTAAGAAGTTAGGTCAATCCAGCTATGTCACTCAGGGATGTGAAATGCAATGCAGCTAGGCCAACCTAACCCCCAATGTAGACAGTGTTAGGTCAATGGAGGAATTCTTCTCTTGACCTACTTATCATCTCTTGGGGAGGTGGATTATCTATGCTCATGGGGGAATCCCTCCTGTTGGCATAGGAAGTGTAGACAAGCCCTAAGTTTCTTTGTGAATCTAGCTCTTAAGAACTTCTGAAAAATTTAACCTAAGTCAGACATGAAGTCTGTGGCAGAACTAGGAATTTAACCCAGGTCTCTGGAGTTCCACTGCAGTGCTTTAACCACAAGACTATTTTTCCTTGAGATATATAAATGTTTACTCTTAGATAATTACAAAACCCATTGCACAGCCTCTTTTCTGCACTTCACATTTTATTTCATCATTGTTTTCTTGCCAAGAAAATTGTTGTTCAGTTGTGAAGAAAGCATTTAATTGTTGCTCACATTTTGGCATCGTGAAGGATGGGCTTGACACAGCATAGCTATCTTTTTCATCAGATGTTATAGAATCCAGAATAGCAGCACTCCCTTGGCTTTGAGGTCTGCAGTGCCTACAGCACTTCTTAAAATGATAGGTTATAAAAGTAATCTCATTTAACTGATTGCTACAAATATAGTCATTTTCTTCAGTAAAATGACAAAAGCTACAACAGATGAAAACATATATACATTTTGCTATGATCTTTCTAATTTATGACATCTTTTGTCTACCTATCTAAATACTTTTCCTTGAAGTATCTTACATACCTGATAGTGTTGAAATAGCTCTTTATCTGTAACTAGCAACTGTTTTCAAATATTCACATTTGGTAAAAGGTATAGAAATCACATACGAAGTTGGGACTGATATTCTGTAAAGGTTTTGCATAAATAGTTAGATAATCACAACTCTTGGAAAGATTTCAAGTATGACTTAGATACTGCTTACATTCATAAAGACACTCTGTGGAATGTATTGTATGCAACAAAGGTCTGATAGGATTGTCAAAGGCCTGTGAAGTAATACTTACACCTCATTAGAGTAGGGGAAAATATGCATGACGATTGGGGACATCATGTGCTTCAGAAATAATTGTATAAATTCTTTTTGGTGATGTCATTCTCTTATCACCTAGTTAAAACCATTAAATGCAAAGTCTCCTATGTAAAACAGGCTAATCCTCGGTTCTGGTCCAGGAATGCTTTGCACAGCTCTGACATAGAGTGTGCAAAGGTGGTGGTAAGCTACACACATGCTCCCTCAATTCTAGGACTGGCCTTCCCCAGGGGCTTGATACAGCGAGTTGAGATGCAGGGATGTCTTGGCCACACCCTTTTTACCCTGGGCATACACCCTGTTCTTGCCAGAAAGATGGAGATGATTTGTGTAGAAGCTCTATACCACCTAAACACCGCCCGATGCAGTGATCTTCCTGTGACCAACTACACTATTTTAAGCAGTTTTCCCACAGTTGTGTCCATTCCATTCACTGCTATATATTTCTACTGAAGTTTTGCCCAAAAATACAGATGGGTCGGACTGGCAACTAATAATTCATCCTCATCCTCATCATTGCTGTCCCTCAATAGTGAGGAAGACAGAGCATTGGAACCTTAGTTCCATTTGCATAACCCAGCTTTACATTGTGGTTACTCCTGATTTACATCAGCATGAATTCAGAATCCGGTCTTTGGCATTTAAGAGTAAGGGCATTCCTAGCTTGCCTGAATTTATAATAAGCAAGCCCTTTAGAGAATGAGGTTTTTAAGTCAGGCAATCTCAGAGATAATTCTTCCCTTCCTGATTGTGGTTCTCCATTCATTTATTTTATAAGCCACAAATTTTCAAAAGTCATATGTAATGTTACCATCTTTAAGCAACTGTGTCTTTAAAATTAAAACCACAGGCTGTTTGTGCCAATGGTTCAACACCATAAAAGTCAGTGAAGTTATACTAGAGATGAATTTGGTCTGTTAGTACTGACAGTTATTAGACTGATCTCTGACCTGATTGCAACGGCTCCTGAGTCATTATGCTGTATGACGCATTACCATGGTGAAATGACTATAAAAACATTGAGAAGCACAGTTTCTGTTGATCATTTGGCTCAGAATGGTGAGGCAGCTGGTGTGCTGAGACCAAAGCCTATCATGCTGACCAATATTGTCTCATTGTTTTCTTGTGTTCTTCCATCTTTCTCTTGGTACCTACCTGTTGTCTCTTGTGTTATACGAAAACTGTACTTTTCAGTGTATTTGTAGCCTTGGATATTGCAGAGACAAGGTGGGTGATGTAATATCTTTAATTGGAGCAACTTTTGTTGGTGAAAGGGGCAAGCTTTTGAGTGTACACAGAGCACGCCTTTAGGTCTCTTTCACATAAATTACGACACTACAATACAGTACACATAATGATAGCTGATTTAAGAATGTTTACAATGATATTATTTGAATATATATTGTTTAAAAAAGTAAAAATCACCAATGCCTACAAAATATCAGCTTGCCAGTGCTAGAACTTTTTATTGCTAAAACCACACACACAATTGAAGCCATACGTAACTATTTATTTTGCAGTGCCGTAATATAAAATTGGCTTAATAAAGATTTGGAAAAGGATAAAAGGCATCCCACATGTTGAAAATGTGTGTGCAGATTGAATATTTATACAATCACTTTATAAATTCTTGAGAAATACCAAACACTATGTTCAGAATCAAGGTGTGAATTGTATTCACAATACACCTGTTGTTTATGCATTTGTAGACAACTGTTGTAAATGTTCTGAATTTTGAAAATTTAACCTTTGAAATTTAAAAATAGAAACATTTTGATGATAGTTTAACATAATTTTTTCCCCAGTTTTTCAGGCAATTAGAGAGCTGGTTGAATTTTTTTGAATGTAAAACATTTGATTACATTTCAATTTTTAACAGGGGTGAGTGGGCTGAGAGGCATTTTTGAAAGAAAATTATTATTTTTGACCATCTCTAACTTTTTAAGATGTTCACCAGCATGGCAGTGTCCCAGGCAAATCATTGGGTGGAAGAAGGAGAGTGAAAAAGAAACATTGCACTTCTACCTTCCCTAGTGGTTCAGGCATTTGCTCTCTTTTACCTGCATTCTGAAGAAATTACCAGCCTCAAGGGTTCCGAGCCCTCTGCACTCTAAGGGCTACCTTATTTAACGTAGTCTCATTATTTTTAGTTACATGCAGAAACAACTGATGATGTAAGGTAAATTTGCAGCATGGTGCATGGGGAGTACTCAACACAGTTTCTGTATCGTTCTGTGTATACAAAGCCCATATAAGTGCTCGAATCCTGAATGAGTTGATGTTCAGGAAAAACATCTACAAAGACTAATTTTGGAGGGATTCTTGGTATAGGAAAGGTTAAGAAACTTCAAAACTATCCCGCTCCCCCACTCTGCGCCCTTGGTTCTGTTTAAATTTTGACTTGTATGTCTTGTTATTTTGATCCATTACACTTTGTCACACATCATGTCACACAGTAGAGCGTGAACCAAAACCTTGGCTGTGACTAGGCCCCAAAATGTGGATGTAAATGCAAACTTTGAAGATGGGCCTCTACAATGGACTGATTTAAAAAAAAAAACCCAGATCCAAACACACTCAAATTTTGGCTCTTTGTTCCTCCTCCTCCTCATCATCAGAAATCCCACAGGGCTATAACCTCCTGCCAGATCTCAACTTAGCTCAAATCCATCTATGATATATCATTTGAAGTATAATTAATCGGCAGAACCCCAGGATTTAGGCTGGAATTCACCTCCATGCAGAGGGGCTGCACCAGACCCTACTTACCACTTAAGCACTTAATAGAGGGTTTAAGTGGTGTATTGGACCTAATATTCTACCTCAGTAAGCCTTCTATAAAAATATTTTAAGCATGTTAATAATTCACACCATGTGGACTCAGAGAAAGCTCCTTATAACAATAATAAAGCAGCCTTGTCTCTGTTTCACTGGATATAAGCAGTAGCGAAATAAGTAAGCCTGTTTCTAATTGTAACTTTTAAAACCAAGGAAAAAGCAGATGAGGTAAACTGCTAATGAAATGAATACATTTTGGAACAATGTGCAGCTTTCAGCTGAGTTTTCCAAGTGTGTTGATTCCATTAGTGGTATTCACCATATTATTTTACTCTTTGGATTTTGCCATGCTCAGGTAATCCCTATTGATCCATCTTCACATTCGTTTCAGAAGGCCAAATTCTTCCACAGGTTATGTAGGCATAACAGTCACTGACTTCAACAGAAGTTTGGAGTGTCTGAATGAAGGCAAAATTTGGTCTATCAACATATTTAGAGGAAATAGAAGTGGTGGAATTTTGTAATTTTTTTATATTCCATGTCCAACCCTTGTGCCAGGTGTCAGTGGTAGTAACCTGGACTGGGTTCAATAACACATCTAGGAGACCCCATCTCAAATAAAGCTCATGGCTTGAGCCCCTGTCCCCCACAACCTTATACCCACCCAAATTTTGGGACTTCATTATCTAACTTTTACAGGTGTTTCTTGTCCACTTGCAAACATGTGGGGGTCCTTGGGAATGTGTAACTGCAAATATTATTTCTTTGGGAAACATAATAATTTCATATTTACATAAAAATGAGCAAAACACACACAGTGTATTGGAGCGTGGCTAACCCCACAGATCCAGTTATTTATTTCTTTTCATCACTATCTGCCACTGACTGGTCTCTAGCTCAGAAAAGTCAGTTCCACCAAAGAACATAAGAACATAACATGAGAATGACCATATTGGGTCAGACCAATGGTCCATCAAGTCCAGTATTCTGTCTTCCAACAGTGACTAATGCCAGATGTTTCAAAGGCAATGAACAGAACAGGGCACTCATCAAGTGATCCATCCCCTGTATGTCTACTCCCAGCATCTGGCAGTGAAAAGCTTAGGGACACCAAGAGTACGGGGTTGCATCCCTGACAATCATGGCTGATAGCCATTGATGGACCTACCCTCCAGGAATTTATCTAATTCTTTTTTGAACCCAGTTATCGTTTTGGCCCTCACAACATCCCCTGGCAACGAGTTCTACCATTTTACTTTGCATTGTGGGCAGAAGTACTTCTTCATGCTTGTTTTAAACTTGCTGCCTATTAATTTTGTTGGATGACCCCTGGTTCTTGTTTTATGTGAAGGAGTAAATAATATTTCCTTATTCAGTTTCTCCACACCATTCATGCTTTTAGAGTCCTCTATTATATCCCCCCTTAATCATCTTTTTTCCAAGCTGAATAGTCCCAGTCTTTTTAATCTCTCCAGTTCAGCTACTGGCCAGATGGCAGAACACAAGGAAATAATGAGGCAATATTGGTCATCCAGATAGGCAATGACAGAAAATATAGTCATTTACTTTAGAACCAACTGCTAAAAGAAAATACTTTTTGTAGGCAAAACATAAGTAACCTATGACTCTCCCCAATTACAATATATTATTTAGGTTAAGAATTAAAAAAATAGACATTCATATGAATAATAGGAATATCCAGGGTTTCTCTAGCTAGAAAAATTTTAGATAAGGGATATCAATTATCCTGCTTTGTCCCATAAACTCACTAGTAACTGCTTGGGGTTAGGAAGAAACTTACTCCATGGGTGATAATACTGCATAGGTGACCACTGTGATAGTTTTACACTTTCCCTTAAAGCCTCTGGTATAGGTCACTGTTGGAGATTGGACCACTGGTCTGATCTAGTATGGCAATTTGTATATTGCTGTGGGAGATTTTTGGATATAATTACAAAGTTAGTGCCCAATCCTGCAATTAGATCCACATTGGATTTGACTGCAGGACTGGGCAATCAGTGGATGATGGGCATTTTCACATATCTTAGATTTTAGTAAAATATTTGATACATCTCTCTTGAAACTTACTCTGTTTCCTTTTAAATTAATTTGGATATGAGCATGATAACATAGACTGGAAACCGACTAAAAGGCCATAATCAAAGGGTGCTGGAGGGTGGGGTGATACCATAGGTTTCACTGTATCACAGATTCTCTGTGTTATAATACACCTTGATTAATGATGTGGAAGAAGGGATAAACAGCGTGTTACTGACATTTTCAGCATACTGCTGTACAAAATCGAGAGGTGCTGTGAACATCAGTGAGGACAGGAAAATACCTGCAAGGGACATTGAGAGACTAGAGATATTGGGCAGGAAATAATGGACATCGGCCGGAGACAAATTTGTGTGTAGACACATGTACACATAGAGCAATGCAAGTTAGCTTTCATTGACCTAACTTTGTAGTGCAGACCAGGACTAAAATTCAGATAGGAGAAGTGAATACTAATGAACTAATACAAGAACTGCCTGCAAAGAACTCTTAAATGTTACAGTAATGATAATAGTAGATGCACTGATCCTCCACCTTAAAATGATATTCCACATAGATATGGGGAATAGCATCAAATCTTGCAGTGGCTCAGAGATGAGAAACAAAGGGTTAAATTGCTGAGACAATGGAGAGCATCACTCAGTCATGTTGGCCTTTCATCGAAGTCTGCCAGCAATTTCACGGCTAAAGTTGATCTATAGTACTAAGTCCCTTTGCACACATTGCACTCTACATAGGCTCTTCTGCAATTCTGCGATGCTCTGGCCTAAAGAAGAATGCTGCAACGTTTGGTTTTATATGACTGATGCTACCGTTCATACCCAGGTCATCTCAAAGCACTTTATAAGGGAAGATGTTAAATATTGCTCATGCAGCATCCTGATAGACAAATACAACACATCTGTGGTGATAACAGCAATAGATCAACACTGCCTTGGATACGAAAACCTGCATTACTTGGAAGAATGAATTTGGCTGGATACTGGAGTGATTTCCTGCACTTTTAGAAAAGTGTTCTGAATTCTTTAACTTTCATCTGGGCAGAGATCAGAGACGAAGAGAAGCAACTTTGGTTTCATCAGAGCATAGTCTTAAGCAGTCTGCATTATCTGGGGATCAGTGCTCAAAGAGTTACTCTTCTGCCCATTGGAACATATTTCTCAGTCTTCCATTCTTCACCTTTGCTCCAGCTTCATACTAGTCCATCATGAAGATGTAGGACTGTGCATATACAATCTGTGCTATGTTTTGTTTGTTTGTTTCATTTCTTTTCTTTTAAAGAAAAGCCAAAACATATTTCACTTACTAAAAGAATCAAAAGATTCATTTAGTTTTACCTCCAAGTTCCTGGATCTGTATTATTAGAGATCAGTGCTAAAACATCAGGCCTCACCTAAAGCCCATGGATGTCAATGGAAGTCTCTCTATTGAATTCCGTGGATTTTGGATCAGTCCTACAGTGCACACACATGCCTTTGCTTTGCACATGTAAGCCTAGTTATGAATAGTTTCCTTACTGTTGCCTTTGGTACTGAAATCTGTCAGGAGGTTGAGGGTGCTTGTTAAACCTGTGGTCACCATTCTGTCAAAGGCAAAGCCAGGAAAATCCTGAGCTAGCTCCAGGAAGAGAACAATTTGCCAAGACGCTAGCTGAAGCAGGAGGTTCCAATTTGTTTGGACACTATGTAATGTGTGGAAGGCTTCTGAGAGAACACAAAATCAAAGAAGGACGGTATATCATAGGAAATGCAGATGTAGCACTCACCTCGGCCAGTTGAATTATGCTGCCTGTTTAGATTGTAAGCCAGATCCTTTTAAAGCAGTCATTGGAGATGTCATTTGTGATAATGCAATGAGCAGCCAGATGCTGCCCTGTATCAGGTATCTTCACATTCTGCTCGAAGAAGGAGAATGCAGCTGCATTTATATTTGTACAAAAGTTAGGCTCCAGAATCAGAATGGGAAAAATCTCATTCAGAGGCTGAGTGGGGCATGAAGCCATGTACTTGTTGTAGGGTGTGTGTGTGAGTTTGTGACAACCACAGCTGGTGTTCCAGCTGGTGTTGGGCTTGCAGCAGATTCAAGGCATCCTGAAGTGCAGGCATCACACCACTCAGGGGGATATACAGAATATGCTGCTTTTTCTGCCCAGCCAGCTCTGCTGGACAGGCTATTGCTGGCAGTCATGTCAACCCTCTGGATCTAGTTATTGCACTCTCCGAGTCTGGCCACTGTGGGGCGGGCTCAAGATTGGGGGAGACTTATAGTGCTTCTTGCACACTGCATAAGGGAGGCATGGTGGCCCTACATATTGGCAGCATTATTCTGAAGAACATTTAGATCACAGCAGTACCCAAAGGCCCCAGCCAAGCCTGTGCTGGAAGCTGTACACATGCATGTGAAAACATGTCAAAGACCTAGACAGTGACGAAGCATTTCACCGTACATCTCTGAAAAGTCCCATTTGAAGCAGCACTATCACCATATGCAGAGGGAGGTGGTCCAGCAGAGGGCAGAGGCCTATGTTCAGTTCTCTGTACGGACTTCTTGTGTGACTTTCGGCCAGTCATTGATGGCATGTCTATGCTATGTTTTAAAAGCCCCGACACTGAGTCTCAGAGCCTGGGTCTGCAGACTCAGGCTTGCGTGGCTCACACTGCAGCACTCAAAACAGCAGTGCTGACATTGGAGTTCGGCTGGAGCTCAGGCTCTGAAGCCCAACAAGGGGGCGGATGGGTTTCAGAGCCTGACCCCAGGCAGCCACGCTGCTATTTTTTAACGCCGTAGTGCGAGCCCCAAGTCTGTTGCTCTGGGCTCTGAGACTTGCTGCCGTGGGATTTATAATACAGTGTAAATGTACGTTAAGTCTCTGTGTGCCTCAGTTCCCATCTGTAACATGGTGGTAATAGCACATCTCTATCTCACAGGGATGTTGTAAGCATAGATAAATGATTGCAAGGAGCTCAAATACTGTGGTAATGGGAGCCATATAATAACCTAAGATCAATAGCTTTATATGCAGATATACACAGTGTCACTGAACATCCTTCCCGCAAGCCATTTTATCCTTCTTCTGTCCAAACTCCCATAGGTAGGGCATATAATTTTCATGAAACAGAATGCCAGCTGACAGCAGGAAGTGCAGAAGAGATGACTGTAATAATAACAGCCATGACATAGGAAACAGTTCAAAAATTTCTTCCGTACTCATTTCTGTACTCAGATGATGAAAGAACTATAGAGAAGACTCTTCAGATAATGCCACTGTCTCTTACTTTCAGTTATACCGTCCTCCTTGAATAATGCTATTGAAAACACTGGGGCTAAATGTAGAGTAAGGGCAGAATACTGGGACCCTCAGCTGTAGCACCATAGAGAGCAAAAATGACAGAAAACATTGACAGAAACATTTTGTTTCATTTTCTGCATTTTTGCAAAAAACAAAACCAGAAAACAGATGTTTTCTGTACACATTTTTTTTTATTTTCAAAACATTATTATTTGTAATTGATAGTGAAATCTTTTGCCTTTCTGATTTTGCATTCCAGTTATTTATTAAAATGTTACTGGAAATTTTGAAAAAAAAATTCTGAATTACCTATGAAACATAGTTGGCATTATTTATCAGCACTTGTAACCTAGGAAGACAAAATTAAGCACTAGCAAAAATTGCTGTAGTTGAAGTGTGCTCATGCGTTAAGTAAGTGGATGCATTTACAGTGTTACTGGTGATATTCTGAAATCTCTACTGTATTGAGCTAGTGTGAAGTTTCTTTAAAAGGACTCTGACTATCCTAGTTTATATCCATTACCTGCCTTTTTGATTTATATCCAGACTATAAACCTGAAGCAGGAAGGAAATGAGAAGGACTGATAAACTATCTCAGCACCATCTGTGGGTGATCTTCCTCAAACCTCAGCCATCTTTGGGTGGATACAGTAGGTGTGCTGCACAGCTGTGAGTTTGTCATCCCAAGGCATGGCCACTATTTATGAGGCTATTATAGGGAAAAGAAGATGGAAGGGACTAAACAGAGAAAATCCACAGTATGCTTACAAAGCACTCTTTTCTTCTCTCTGCTACCTTTGTATCTATTCTCCTTTAAATGTCATTGTTCTACATGTTATGGCAATGGTATGAAAAGTTTCAAGCCAGGGCATACAAATAATTAGATTGGACATCAGACATCTGAGACATTTTTTTTTCCATTCTGGTAGTTTGTATCTGATTCCCCATGTTTGTTTTAGGAATAACTTCCAGCAGGCATTACAACGGTTGTCTGTGTGTGTGTATGGATAAGTATGTCTGTGTAATGTTTCAAATAAACCCTTTACTTTAGTTTATCCTTGATCCCTTTACACAGTTTTTGTATTTCACTTATCTATCCCTAATGAATCTTGTACTAAAAAGGACAGGCCCCGCAGATATATAACATTTTACTAACTCTAGGTAAAATATGCAGAGTCAAGTTTGCAATGAACCGTCATTTTCATGAGAGTTAAGAACTGTGCTTGAGGTTAAGAATTTCATCACTTTTGGCAATATACAGCAGTGGTTTTCTCAATGGGCGTGATATACCAGTGATATATTGTGAACTGTATGTTCATTTTGGGGGGCTTTAAAACAGCTTGTATAAAGCTACATGTGGAAAAACGTAGCTACAGAGTAGTAAATTGTTACAGCAGATTACATGAGACATAGTGAGAGCCTTTTATAATATTAGGTAACCTCCTGGAAATGTTATTCTTGCATCACTTTTGCTGGATCTTGGATAGACTGTAAAAACTTAAATCCCAGGGGCGATCAGAATTGATGTAAACAAAAGCTATATACTGTAAGTAAGTGTCTTGAAAAGCATGTTTTCCAAGAGCAAATCTTTGTCTTTTTGGTGCTGTTCTCTAGAACTGCATAATGCAGTAGACACATTGGGTTGTGTAGTAGTGTAAATTATGTTATGTAAATATGCTATCCAATATGAAACATGCCCGTAGAAAGCTATGCAAGTCAGTCAGATGCTACAGTGATGAGTATGATATAAATGCAGAGATGGAAGTTTTAACACTTACACCAGAGAAACCTCACATGATCTGACAGTTCGGGATGACAAGCTTACAGATGTGATTGCAACACACTTCTGCACTCTTAGGGAAGCTCTCATGTTGGTGTGCTACAGCTCTGGGGTGAGCTCTGTGCATATCTCCAGGAAAGTGGCCTTTGGCATCCTAAAATTCTGCACGGTCTGTAGGTCATCTCAGGTCTGTATTATAATGCTTTCTCACCAGTCAGCAAGCCCAGAAATGGTGCTGAACCAAGTCAGTCTGCTCCAAGAGAAGTACACCCATAAGTAGCTGCTTGATAGCCTCCTTCTGCTCCAGCTGACATCCAAAACCACAAGCCAAGACAGTGACGAGATCTCTAATACATCTCCACCAGCCTCTGCAAATTAGAGGTTGTCAGGCTCACAGCACGGAGCATTGTTCTGTCCCGGTTGGTTGACAGCAGTTAGAAAATGGCGTGGGGCTCACGAAAAGGTAAAGAATCCTGGGAGGGTAGAGAGGAGTTGTTTATGGCTGGCATATGTTATGAATCTTGCAATGCACTGTGAGAAAAGTCCCAGAATTCACAGAGCCCTGCAGGGAGGCAAAGCACCATGAGATACCCACCCAGAACTCTGTGTGCTTACTCCACAAAAAGTCCCTGCTGTTTGGACACAATGGTCCAATTGAAGTAGGAAACAGCTGGCCATGTGCATGCAGTTATTGCGGAATAGCTACACCGCAACAGGTAGCATGCAATAGCTCAGGACGAAATAGCTCCTCTCTTCCCATATAGACAAGGCCTGTCTCTCATATTCCCACCTTCATGGTATCTCAGTGCCAGACACTTGGTTCCTTTAATTGGGAATTTACTAGGTTCAGATTTAAAATGACAGTTTAGCAATTTATAAAACATGTTCCATCTTCAAAACACTTTACAATTGTTGATGCAATGATCTCGACAAGTTAGATTGTAGAATCTTCAGGAAAGGGACTGTTTCTTACTCTGTGTTTGTAGAATACCTAGCACAGTAGAGGGTCTCTGCTATTGCAATACAAATAATAAAAAAAAATGACTAACCCATGCCTCTGTGAATGCTGTGCGTCTCTCACATTTAGCAATACATACGATGAGAACTTTCAAGTTATCTGATGACACTGGGTTTGTGTCTTAGCAGGACAAGTGAAATGTACTCCATGTCTGCAATACTGAGACATTCAGATTTGGGAGACGAAAGGAGGGTGGACAATCAACTGAACATTAGCTCCCAGAGTGATGCTGTGGCCAAAAGAGTTAATGTGATCCTTGGACATAAACTGGTAGGAGTAGAGAGTTCATTTTACCTCTGTATTTGGCCTTCATGCAACCACTGCTGGAATGCTGTTCTGGTGTCCAGTTCTGGTGTCCACAATTCAAGAAGGATGTTGAGAAATTGAAGAGGATTCAGGAAGAGCCATGAGAATGATTAAAAGACTGGAAAACATGTTTCTTATTGACACAGTCAAGGAACTTAATACATTTATCTTAGCAAAGAGACAGTTAAGAGGTGACTTGCTTGCTGTCTATAAGTACCTACATGGGGAACACATATTTGATAATGGGCTCCTCAATCAACAGAGAAAGGTGTAACATGATCCAGTGGTTGGAAGTTGAAGCTGGACAAATTCAGGCTTAATTTTTAATAGTGAGGTTAATTAACCATTGGAACAATTAACTTAGGGTGGTCATGATGGATTCTCCATCACTGGCAATTTTTAAATCAAGATTGGGTGTTTTTTTCTAAAATATATGCTCTAGTAATTATTTTTGGGGAAATTCTATGTCCTGTGGAATACAGGGGGTCTGACTGGATGATCATAATGTTCTCTTCAGGCCTTGGAATCTGACTTCTTAAAGCTATGAAAATCAGTCAGATTTAAATAAGAAGTTCTCTGGATGGCATCATAGCCTGAATTCTATATGGTGGAGAACAGAAGAGCCAACAAATGTCATTCCTGTTAAGTATGTTGTTCTATATGTTGTTGCTGCTCTGCCTAGAGAGAGAGAATCTTCTTTCTTCTTGTTTAGCTTTCTGTATTCAACCATTTGTGGTGTTCTCATTATACAAGCTCTCTCAGTGCAGGCTGCTTTAGTTGCTGGCTCATTGAATATAAGTCTGCTAATTACATATAGCTAAAGCAATAGCACATTTAGATGGTTGGTACCAGTTGGTAAGGCCTTGTTGGGCTGAAGGTTCTGACAAGGTGATGCATGGGAAAATAATCCTCAGGCAGGAGGATGTGGAAATGTTATTGGTGAGGGGATCAGTGTATGAAAGAAGAGTGTTTTAAGGCACAGAGAGTCTCCAGTGTGATGGGTGTATTAGATACTGAGCAGGAGAGTGAGAGATTGGAAAAGAGAAATAAAATGGTGCTTGGAGTACAAGAGGCAGGTTGCCTCAGTCCTAAGAAACACAACAGAAGAAGACAATTCCAAGTTAAGAATGGGAGAAGGGGTGGTTGGAATAGTTAGAAGGTAAAAGAGGTGGAGGTGTAAGGCACAAGGAGGAATATAGGATCAAATGAGATCAGAGATATATGCAGGGAAAACAATATGAAGAGCCTTGAAAATGAGGATGTGCAGCCTGAAGCAGAAAGCCAGTGCATGGACTTAAGGTGGGGTTGATATGGTCAGAGCAGGAGAGGAAGATGATTACAGCAGAGTCCTTTAGCATAGAGTAGTTCTAAAATGAGATTTTGCAAAACCCAAACCATTTTACTTTCTGCGTCAGATGGAGGAGAAGTAAGAAGTGAGGCGACAAAGGGAACGAAGCTGAAGTGGCCAATGTGAGTACTCAGACAGAGCAAATTTGAGATAATTGAGGAGGAAGAGGATAAATATTGAGCAGCAACCGACCATTTTCACTGTAGCACTTTGTCAGAACAATTCAGCTGGCAGGGTTCAGATGAGGAAACCTCTGTGAGAAGCCAGGTAATAACAAACCACTAAATTATGAATGGAGAGAGGTGGATGTTAAGTTAAAGAAACGGAACTTCCTGTGCTTTTAAGTTGAACTCATAGCAAAATCTGGACTTACTAAATTGGTTGTATTTACCTTGTATAGTTCCATGGCATAAATAAAATGACACATGTAATATGCCACTGTGACATATGGGATTATTATAGAATGAGAATTTGGACAATGAGAAACAGCTTCCATTTCCATTGAAACTTCCTGTCTGAAAGGGTCTCAACATTTGCTTTAGTTTTTCCATCTTCCTTCAGGCTCCCATAGAAATGCTGCCAAACAATCATAATCAAAGTTCTCTGATCTGGTTGCAAAACTTTGAGAGTGTCATAGTTACAAGGAACCAAATTTTTAAAGGTATTTTGGTGTCTAACTTCCATTGATTTCAAGGAAACGTAATTTGCTTTTAAAACCAATGAAGATTATTAATTCACAGAAATCTCAGTATCCTCAATTTAGATCAGAGTCATCACAGGTTTTCCCTGATCTCTTCAAAGAGGCAGGTCTGAAAAGCCTTATATCCAACAGGAAGAGAGTTAGCAAGATGATTAATTCCTATCTGTGAGTAAGCAACTGAGAAGGACCATTACCATTTTGTGGACCAGGTCCTCAGGTGGTGTAATTCAGTGTAGCACTGACTTCAGTACAGCTGTGCCAATTTACATTAGCTGAGAATCTGGCCTGTAAATTTTCTCTCCCTGTAGCATTCTATTATACAAGAATTATAAAATAAATAAATTCACTGTTGAAAAATACAGAAGTCAATTTTGAAGAATGTAAAATGAAGTGGGATAGTTAAGTCTAACCAAAATAAGGTTTAAGTAAGGGTGTGAGGTAGGGATAAAGACTTGCAGCAGGACCCTTGTAATGATGCCACACTTTTCATTGGTAAATCTCAAAAGCACTTTGCAAAGCAGGTCACTATTATTATTCTAATTTTACAGATGGGGAAACTGAGGCACAGAGTGGTGATAGGAGTTACCCAAGATCACCCAGTACTGACTCTGCCACTGACTAGTAAAACCAGGAACACAACCCAAGTCTCTTGAATAGCAATCCAGGGCTCTATCCACTAGTCCACTCCGTCGCCTCAGTTCTGTGATCACATCAGAATAAACATGCTAAACTTTACAGTTTGGGCTGTGTTAGCACTTAGATAGAAAGGGCAAACTCCTCCAGTGTGGCATGATGGTATTGTATCACACTGCTGGGGTAATCTAACTCTTAGCCTAGCCCCAGGATAAAGGTGATTTGCTGCTCCAGTGGCGTAGGACTGGTGTGTGGGTTCTTATACTAGTCCCTAGCCTGGTTGCTGATGAGGGGGGGAATATAGGTGTGGTGAAGATGCTCTGTGATGCTCTTAAAGGATCTGATACTTGGTGGGAAATCCATGAAAGGTCGACTGCCCAGTGTGGAGGCCTTTTAACTGGGAGGGGCATTCTACTCTTTAGTGGAGGAAATTGGACTGGTGTGGTGGGCCTATTTTGCCAGCCGGTTGAGTGAGGTGCTCTGAGGGGCTCTGCAACCCCGGGGGTGGAGGTATGTGGCATTTAACTGGTGCGTGGCTTCTGTTGCACAATGCAGACATTAGCCACCACCATTGGAAATGGAAGTAAGTTTAACAGAGGAAACTGAAGGAGGAGAAGAGGGATTATACATCTAGTTTCTTATAAATGTTAATCTTTTTTGGTTCTCTTTAACTCTTAATTCTGGTATCTGCATTATTTGATGCAGTAACTTGTGTCAGGAAATTTGCAATCCAAAATTGCAAACATAAAAGCTAAAAAGCATAAGTCACTACAGAAATGTTTACTACCTACCAGTAAATACTGGTGATTGTTGGACAATAAAAAACCCCTCTACACATAGCCATGCTGGAACCTCTATACCATGAAGTAATTCCCTCAAGTTCTTCCACTAAAGACTGTAATAAAGCCTGATGAAAATATTCCTTCTGCAAGAATTTTTTTTTCTTTTTATCCTCTAATATTGCTGCAGAACAAAATAGCAGTGTTCACCAGCAAATTCTCTAAAGAACCAAAATTAATTATTTAGTTGCAAAGAAGATATTGTAACAAGAGCCAATCTTGTGCTTTCCTATCACATCCAAAAGTATTTATGTGTATTTCCCATTCACGTTGCCAACAGGTGTAATTTACAAACACTTTCTTCATTCCATATTTTGGAATCATTAATATAAAATAGACTCTAGTTCTGCAGCTGCTGTTAATGTCAGAGTAATATCAGGATGCTGCCAATACCAAGAATCCAATGAGTTAAATTTTAAGGTTCTTAATCAGTTTGTATTCAGCCCTCACTTCAAGCTCTTCTTGACTTCAGTAAGATTTTTGCCACATTAAGAACTGATTAAAACTCAGAATTTGGCCCACTGTATGTTACTCAAAGTTCTGTCTTCCCATAGTCATGTCAGTGTCAGGAACAGAAGTCAGAGTCAAAAAGAAAATACATGTTGAGTCCAGCACCGTTTATATTCTGATTCTGTATTTTACTAATTATAAAGTCACGTGTGTAACAAAACTCCAGGCACAAAGATGGGATAATTCCAGGTAAGGAACAAAGGGTCTTATGGGTTAAGGTACTGGATTGGGAGTCAGGAGATGTGGGTTTAATTCCTGGCTCTGTCCCAAGATTCCTGTGCAAACATGTTACTTAACCTTTCCATGCATGAGTTCTCCATCTGTAAAATAGGGATAACACTTTCCTGTCTTACAGAGGTATTCATTATTGGGAGGTCCACAGATAATATGGTGACTGGGTCAATATAAGAAGGTAGAGAATATTATAGGTTTGCTGTAATTCATGGTGGTCAGTATCTTTGACTCTGATGCCTCTGATAATATGCCAATTCTCTCCCCACTAAATAGTTTAAAATAATCTGGTAGTTTTGTTTGTTTGTTTTTGCATTGTGAATATTTTGCAGGCAACAAGAGATAATTTTGTCAGCATTCCCAGTTTTGATCCAGGATGGCATTTTACCATTTATATCAGCGGATAAAGTTTTTTTCAGATCCAAATGATGATATTCCATCTGTCTGGGCCAAATTGTGAATTTTCCCAGCTGGAAATTTCACCATTCACATGTGTGGTTGCATCCCTGGAGGAAATTCAATCCTACAGCCTTTTAGTGGGTGTTCTTTCCTTCTGGTTTGCTAGAAACCTGCCACTGATGGTGCTGGCAGTAGCATCATCTCCAGATAAAGGAGACAGAGAGAAGGACATGCAGTTAATACCGTTTTGGATTGTAATGTGTGTACATTTAGTTTCAGTACCATCTTTTTCTCTTGCACTAATGAGATTTAGTGCAAGTAGTAATGCGAACAAAATAAATTAAAGCATGGCAACCACAACCATGTCAAGGACAGCTGGGCCAGTCATCCAGGGCCTGGTCTTGCTGAGGCCCAAAAGCAAGCCTGTGCAACTGTAGCATAGCATCTGAGCAGTACCACCTCCTGCTCCTCCCACTACTTCATCAGCCCATTTGAAGGGATGGGCTACAGGTCCCTTCCATACACAGCCTGAGAAGCCCGAGAAGAGTCTATGGGAATCTCAGTGGTTACCTTGACATCCACGTAAAAGGAGCCAGAGAGTAGAGCAAAGGAAAAGGGGCAAAAAGTTACAAGGAAGACAAGAAGAGAAGAAATGTGGTGGGGAAAAGGGGCATCAGCAAAATGGGGTGGATGGAGAGAATGTGGGGGAAAGGGAAGAACTGGGGGAAGCAGGGTATGCAAAGAAAAGAAGGAAGGAAAAGCTGGGGAGAAAGAAGTGAAGGAGAAGAAGGCACAGACATTGGACTGAGAACAACCAAGTAGGGTGTGACACAACTGAGCTGGGGGAGAGACCAGTCAATGGGGAACAAAAGTGGAGGTGAGAGAGGGGTGGGAGAAAACTATTCAATGGTGGGCCAGAGACCAAATGAGGGTGTAAGCACCAGGGCAGCAGCAATGGTTCTTGTCTTGGAGCCCAAAAATCCTTGATTTTGGCCATGGTCAACATATAGACAAATAGTGAAGAAGCTGTCATGTTATCATTATACAAACTGAGGGCAGGCCCTCACGTTGAAAGCTATGTTTGATCCAGTCATTGTAGGGTACATAGATGGTTGTAGAAAATGAGTAGAGGCCTGGACAGGCTTCCAAATGAAAAGAGAAACGGAAAAGATTGGGCACTGTTACTTTATTATGCTCCTCTCACTTGCCTCCTTTCTAAAGTATACAAAATAGTGAATGGTATAGAGAAAGTAGATACTAAGGAGCTCCTGTTGCCATTTCACACAATACATAACACACTACATGAATAATGGGACAGTCAATGAAACTGTTAGGCATTACATTTGTGTGAAGTGTGGATGTAACAGTATTGGTCCAAGAATATTAGAGAAACAAGGTTCATGAGGTAATATCTTGTCTCTGTCACCAACAAAAGTTGGTCCAATAAAAGATATTACCTCACCCACCTTATCTCAGGCAACAAATTTGGAATTCATGAAAGGAAATGCCTTTTTACACTATGTTAAACTAATGGTGAAACTCACTGCTACAATATATCATTTAGGAAAAGAGATTAGTAGGGTTAAATAAAAGATTAGGCATGTAAATGAATAAGTATATCCTCTGTTATCTTACCTTAGATAAAAATTATAAAGGACATCATTCCTCCTGTTTCAAGGCAAAAGTGCACCACTTACTGATGGTGGTTAGCAAGAAACTTTCCCTCTGGGCCAGTTATTTCATTAATGGTGTTTCCTATGATGCATCTGCCATTGTTCACTGTGAGAAACAAGACACTGAAGTAAGTGATTTCCACTGAAGGCCCAGGGTGAAACCAGCCATGTCAGTAACTGCAGTTGAAGACTTTTCTGAATGTTGATCCCTAATACATATTTTTCCAGCTATCTTGGAGTTTTGTACTGCTGTCCATTATCTTAGTAGCTGAGTGTCCTCCATGTTAAATTGGCAATAATGAATTGCTTAGTGAATTTCTGGAAGTCTGGGCTCTTCTCCTTCTCCAGGAAGACTGATGGGAAATTCTGACAGTTTGAAATTTAATTTAATTCCTAATTGGAATGAAAAATCAAATTGTCTTACAGAATGGAAATTCCCCCAAATTACGAAATTGAATCATTTCATTTAGAGAATGCAATGTTTCATTTTGATAGTGTCAATACGTTATAAAATACAAATATTAAAAATATTTATAAACATATTAATTTAATATAAGATAATATAAAAGTCAAAACTATTAATCAAAACATTCAAGTCAAAACAAAATGGTTTTACCTTGTGTAAACTAGCAATTTTGACATTACTGAACAAGACAGTTGAAATGATTCATTTACATAGTTTTCCATACATTTTATTTTCAAGCAGCTCTCCTGTCTAGGTTACAGAAAGCTCTGTTTGGGGTAGATATTTTTTTAAAGGGGAACTGTTGATGTTGTTCCTGTTCCTCTTACTTGGATGGAAGAACTTTCTCAAATAAAAAGTGTTTGCAGTACTACCTAAAGAAGGTTAGTTTCTTGATTCTTGCAATCTCCTTTGGCAGTTTGTTTCATACCAGGATTCCCGGCAATTGAGGGCATGGGCTCAATTCTATAGAACGTTCTGTTCAGTTCTTATTTTGGCACGCTGCAAAAATTTTCCTGAAAAAGGCAACTGGCTGTTTTTAGCAGTTTCTATCTTGGCTAAACATAAATTGAATTTTATGCAAGAAAACAAACAAACAAATCATCTAACAAATAAAAAGGCACTTCTCTAGCCTGAGGGCTTTCTCCCTACTGATATTCAAAGGCTTGCTGTTAAAAGAGGTATGAAAGCTTCTCAAGGAATGGTCACAATTACCTGCATAAATCATAACCAGCTCTACACTCCAGGATCTGTTTGTATTTTGAGAAAGGGAACTTCTGTTCCATGCTGGGTGGCCATGGAACAAATCCATAACCTGCAACTCCTGCCCCTTCAGGACTCTGGGAGATGTCAGGAGGAGACTGGCCCTGAAATCAACAGAGCTGCACCGGTATAATGGATAGGAGACTCAGGCCCACTGGATCTGATGGGGTGTTTTTTCAGCAGACTGAAAGACAGCCAGGAAGAACCTAAAAGGGTTATATGCTGCATGATGGAGCTTCAGGCTGACAGCTCCAGAATAGCTCCTTGCCCCACAAGGGAAAGTTTCTGTTTTAAAAGGACAAGCTGGGATCCCATAACAGCTCTTTAAGGTTTACGGCTTTGTGGCAGCATCAGTCCCTGCACAAGGAAATGAGAGAGACTCAGGATCCGTAGAGGTCTGTTCAGATGGACAGAGAGTGCTCTTCAAGTAGTTCCATGGGTCCTGAGTGCAAACAGGTTTGCAGCTCCTCTACCCTCCATATGTACAGTCCCCAGAGTTAATCACTGTGTTATAGAGCTGGCATAAGAGGTAACAATTGGGTAGAACAGGCCTTTGTCATTCGAGAGGAATAGTTTCAATATCAATAACCTGCTTATTAAAGAGCTCTAGGAGGTAATGAAAAATACATTTTAAAGAGGGCATTTCACAGCACAGCAATCCTAAGCAGTGGAGAAGGAAGAACATTCCTATAAAAAGAAATTTATTTGGCTAGTCAGCTTATTTTAATGTTCCCTTTGCCGTTTCAGCTATTAGGGTATGAATGGCCTTACTAAAAATATAAGAAGTCTTTTTTTTTTTTTTTTTTTTTTTTTTTGGGGGGGGGGAGAGGGAGGGGGGAAATATTCATCAACTTTTCTGTGCAACCCTTTCCACTATAAAGAACCTGATTATACAGCTGCTAGGTGTGAAGGATGAGTAACCCTTATACACAATAGCTAAATATATACTACAGTACTCTACAATTATAGCCCAAAACACTGTAGTAACACTGTTGTGATATGCCCAGAGTCCTAGCTGGTGTAAATCAGCATAGCTCTTGACTTTAGTAAACTATACTGATTTACACCAGCTGAGAATCTGGCTCACCATAGAATGCAGCAAGAAAGGGTTCAGTAACAGACTGAGTGGGAGTTCCACATTCATCTCTGTGCAGAGAACCAGTACCCGATCTCTATGCCCCACTTAAATCCTACTTAACCCCTCATAATAAGTGGTGGTGTGTAGCCTCTGCATGGGCCTTCTGCACAGGGTGAATTGCACTCAAAGCAGCTGAGGGTCATGTCTGCAATGGATGTTTGACTGCTCTCCAGCCTGGGTAGGAATTACACATGTGAAGTATTATAAAGAACTGTTGTCATAACTGGGATCCTCAGGCAATCTGTGCTCGCAAGGTTCAGTATCCTTCTGTGCGAGACAGTAAGCCAAATTCTTCCTTATCAGTGGGGCTCCACCAGGGATGAATTTGACCCAGTGTATGTTATACAGAAGTGTATAATAAGCATTCCCTTGTACACTTCTCTGATGATCTACTTCAACTGTCCTCAGAAATAACTGCTAACTGCAGATTCTCTGCCACCGGTCAGCCTCCATTTTCCCTTTAAACTGAACCAGACCTGGCAGTGGACAACCTCTTGAAGCAGTTCTAATCCACTTCCCAGTTATACCTCAGGTTATACAGTAGCACAGGATTCTGTTCCAAATAAACCATTAATACCATCAGTAATGAAATAGTTATAACTGTGTATGCAAAAAAGTGGGAGAGGGGCAAGAGAGTCACTGCTGATCATGATGATTTCAGGATCATGTAACTTGGTTGGTCTGACTATGCACTCTGCTTTATCAGTTCTTGTTTGTTGTATTTGCTTTTGACTGCATAGTCCAATTTCTGGGAGCTTCAGTTTCTGGGAGCATTCATGCTACCCCATTTCCAGCTCTATAAAACAGAGGCCTGCTGTTTTAATCACGCCTCCCTTTCTCAATGTTGTTTGCGCCCTGGTACAACCCATCTGCCTTGAATCTAGTGCTCCACTGGGGCTGCACACATCTGCCAGCCAGACTACCTTCGTACACAATTACTCAATCCACCGTAAGGCTCTTTAATAGGAAACAAGTGTGACAACAGCAAACCCTTTTCGCTCTCTCTCTCTCTCTCTTTTTCTCTCTCTCTCTCTTTCTCCTCTTAAACTACAGAGTCAAACCGCTCTAATAGAGATGAAGCTGGATAGATCCGCCCAGGTGTAGGTGAAATGGTAGAGCCTCGGGGATAATAGATGCCGTGCTCTTGTGCTGAAGTTCAGCACTGTGTCCTGACGGGTTGTCTAGCAGCAGTGAGATGGGTTGCTCTTTGTACAGTTAAAAAGTCAATAAGCTTCATCCAGCTTGTATGTATGACTAATTTAGAATGCAACCTGGATCTAGGTGAGAGCTGCAGAACTGTCTCTTCTCCTCAGTGCACGGACAAAGCACAGCACACGGTAAGTGGAAAATTTGCCTTTACTTATTTTACTTGGGAATTAATTAAGGGTGTTTACGTTGGAAGGAACCCTCTAAAGACCGGTGCAGAAATGAACCAGAATAACGCTTGCGTGCAGGTCCCCTAAGGGGAGTCTCCTGTTTCATTCTACATTGTGCCCTGGCATTGCCACTGTAGCTTGAATGTTCAGATTGAATTCCTGGTCTGAAGAAGACCTCTGATCTATAATGTGGCATTACTGATAATAATAATACATCTTAGTCAATGTCTTTGTCCATGTAGCTCTCTATACTATACATTTTATTACTAGCCAGAATTAATTATGTATTTTTAATGACAAAAATATAAATGTTTTACATGAGGAGTAAAAAACAAACAAAAAAATGCTTAAGCCCCTTGTACCCAGCCAGAGATTTTAGAAGCTAAAAGATGAAAGTGGTTTATTTTGAAGAAAGCGATGCTATTTGTTTACCAAATTGTTCTTTCAAACACTGTCAAAATGACCCCAAATGCTGAAATTAATGTATTGCAGCAACCACACTGATAGTGAAGTTTAAAAAACAAAAAAAGGTCACTTGTCTAAACTGCACGAAGAGGCGTATTAAAACCAGATGTATGGAATCTCAACTTTGACTCTTTGGTCTTTCATGCTTGGTTTAAAGCAGCCTTAAAATTGCATTTACTTTGCATTTACAACTTTGGATTTGCTGTTAAACTGTGCTTGAACTTGAAGTTAAGATTTGATCTTAACACACACATATTCTTTGAGCCTCCTACCCCAATTTTACTTTGCTATAGGGAGTCTATTTACTACTGCACCATATATCCTGAAGCACGTTAACAACCTTGCTGTGATGGTCTTTCAGGTGGAATGTGTCTATTGCATGTATAAAAATATTCTACGTGATAAATAAATGTGCAGTGAAAAAAGGACCTGCCATAGACTCCAATAGATGATGACACAGACAAAGAATGCAGACCAGAAAGTATCAAGATATTCTATTTTCTGGAAGATCCAGTGCGATGACACTTCTTATGTTGGGCTTTATTTATTTTGAAATATTACTCTGCCTGGTGTCTGTTGTCATCACTGAAAATGGAACAAATGACTCAGCCCAATTATGCTTATAAAGTACTTTCAATAGTTCTCCCTTTTTCAGAAGAATTATTTCTTTGCACTTGGACAGGATAGTAGATGGCTTTTCAACTAGCCATGGCTTTAGGCTGTTAGGGATTCTTTTGATCATGACAATGGCTTACTTTTGCTGCTGTGAAAAGTCCCAGCTAGTAATAGTAACAGTGAGCTTCTATACACAGCAGTGTGATTTGAAATTGCTTAAGTTGACGGGCTAGAGAGGTAAGACAGAATCCCACAAGAAATATTTAGACCTGTATTTGCTGGCATCAAACAGCGATCAATGCCTACCCCCTACAGGAAGAGAATCTAATTTCACTAGTACCTGAACACTATATAGTAGCACGATTCACACATATGAACAGTGCAAATAGTCTCTAGCTCCAACAAGTGCCTCTTAATGAGGAGATCAGACTATGATTAATAGGTAGTGCGTTTCAAAGGGCTGGATTTCTCTTCAGCACCACTGATAAATTGCAATGGGTATTTTATTTCCCTTCAGTGTAACTCAGTGGGCAGGGACGTTTCAAATTTAAAAATCAGTGTCAGCAATGAACTTCTTTTAGTTATGTAAAACTTAGATTTTAAATAAGTACACATAAATTTGCAGATTTACTATGTGTCAAACACACAATGATTTAGCGCCCAAATCTGCCACACTTCTGCACGCTGAGTATTATCCTGTTACAAAAGGTAGTCCCACTGATTTCCATTGGAATACTCTCAGGTGAAGGTGCTACTCAGTATGAGTAAGGCTGGTAAAATTGGGCCCTTAATTACTAAGGGACAGATTCTACCCACAGATTTTGGTCCATGAGCATTCACATGGAAATCAGCTAATCTGAATCTTCAGCTTTTACCCATGTCAGCTAGTATTTTACCCTTCGTCTTCAGTGGAACCTCTTGTTGAGTAAGGGCACTACTCCATGGAAACAAAGGTGTAAGCATCTGGCCCAAAGACACTGCTCGTGGATAAGATTCTACTCAGCATTGGTAAAGCTGACAGAATTTGGCCACAAGGATTCTCCTGTGACCAGGTTTTTCTATCTTTACTCAGAATGAGTTGATTTGCTTCAACTATTCAGTTCAGTGAGATTACTTACAGAATAAGGTATTTCTCATTGTGGGAAATAGTGCAAATTCTGGCCATTGGTCTTTTATATGTGTATACATTCTTTTAAATAAGTGAAATTCAGAATTATCACATTTGTGAATAAAGACATGTTGATCAGTTTGTAGTCAAAACAGAAAGGTTTTTGAATGACCCCTTCCCCCCAGTCTCCTCCAAAAATTGTCAATATCAGGCATTTTCCACAGACATTTATTCTTTGCTGCTTTAACGTAAACTTAAATGTATCCGCTTCTCAGGACGCACTAAGGGCCAAATTCTGCCCTCAGTTATAATACATACTGTTCCATTGGCTACCCATGCATTGATTTCAATGGTTTTACATAGCAACTGAAGACAGAATTTGGCATAAGTTGTTCGGAAGCCATGCCCAAAACTAACTATTCTACAATGTGGATCCCCAGTACAACAAACCCAAGTCCTGGTAAACAAAGAGCCAAGAACCAGTTATAACTTTGAATTTTATTTGTCAACTTTGATAATAGCAGTAGGATACATGTTATGGTGCTCGGCAAAAAGGCTTTTCTCATGATAGCCTTCCCAAAATTGAGGGATCCAGTTCCTTCTTCCCTGATTTCTTTAACAGTTTAGTCTATTGAAATATATTTTATGAACTTTGGATTTGGGGATTTTTACTGTATAAACGTCACTGCTTCTCTCTCACTTTCATGCATACATGCACGCACGCACACACACACAAATGTTCATAACCAGTTTTCCCTTGTTTGTTCTATTTTGAAAAAGCAGCTTTGGTTTCTTTGAGGTCTCACCTACCGATATCAATTTCAGTGCATTAATTGCTTGGAGAACTGAAAAAGTGACACTCCATCAATAGGCATAAGGCCAAAAGTTGCCCTCAGTTACACCTCTGTTGACATCAAGCGGGTTTCAAGGGTGTAATTCAAGATACATTTTAGGCCATATAGTTCACTATCATTACCCTTGCTAAAAAACAGAACATCTAACAAAGTGTATAGTGACACTATTTGTTGTTATAATTATTTTGTAAACATTTGATAATGTACTTTTGAAGTCAGTTTGTCAGCTACTGGAATTAATAATCCTTGTACTTTTAAGGTCTTATGGGTATATGAAAAGAATAAAACTAAAAAGGGACTAGGATTAAAATTTTCAAATTTGAGCACCTAAATCCATGTTTAGTTTTCTAAAAGCAAATGATCTGATTTTATGTCAGATGTCTGAGGTTTATTTTTATTATTCCTTTTGTTTAGGGGTTTAAATATGGATTTAGGTATCCAAGTTGAGGCACTCACGTTTGACAATTCTGGCCTATATTTATTCCAGGAAGAATGTTTCTCAGACTCAGTGTAATGTGGCAATGGATTTCTTCTTTAGTACCTATAGAGGAAGTATGATTCATAGAATATAAGGCCAGATGAAACCATTGTAATCATATAGTCTCACCTCCTATATAACAAAGGCCATGGGATTTCCCTGAATTAATTCCTATTTGAACTAAAGCATATCTTTTAAAGAAATATCCAACGTTGATTAAAAAATTACCAGTGATGGAGAAGAAAATGCAACATAGTATTTGATAAAATGTCTAATACATAGATAAATTAGCAACAACCATACAAAGTGAAGCAGAAATCACTAGTAAATCTTTACTCATTGTAGAATAAAAATCTTGTTAGTTCATTACGAAACCACTGGGTCAAACTCTCTGTTAATGTAACTCCATTATCCTAGCAGAGAATTATCTATGATGAATCTTTTCTACACAAGATTTTAATTGTATTCCTATTTGTTAGTCTTGTGGAAGCTGTAGGTATTGCATGACCCAATGAATCATACATTATCTCCTTTGATACAGTTACTGCTGGCTGCTAAAGATTTAATAAGTCGTAAACTGGACAAGAGATGGTACCTACGGGTACAACAATGTGTTACTGATGAGCATCAAATGATTACTGGAATATTAGAGAAGATTATAAGAAAAAAACATAACCATGTATTTTTTGTAGTTCCAAAATATTTTCCATAAGAATTCACTGGAAAGAGTCCTCCATCCTTTGTGACATAATACTTATATAGAACTAATAACAAGCTGGTTCAGATCTCTGGACACATGTCTAGAACTATTTTGTAACTGTAGTCAACAAGCTTGGCTAGCCTTATTTATACTACAATCTCAACTATCATTATTTTTTATATCCTGCAGATTTCGTGCAAAGTTCTGCTTGCCTTAGTCCCATTTATTTCAGTGGTGGTACTGGCATGAATAAGTTGAGAATTATTTGGTCCTTGTTCTTTGTAGTTTAGACATGAACACTGTTTTGATGCTGAGCAGTTAGCTCAGAGAGCATTTTAAGAACCATCATGAAACGCAAGCCTTTGATCCAAATTAATGTCCAGTGATTATTTGGTTTGGGCCCCAAATATTTGACCCACACTTTTAAAAAATAATGTTTAATGCCAAGATGATCAGGATGAAAAATTATAGTTCCAGATAAAATAAACCATTTATCACTCCCAAACTACTGCCTGGTATTGGAACCAAAATCAAATCAAACCAAATCTTTAAAAGGATTCTGTTACCTTCATATTACTTTAAATTTGCCTTTGCAACTGGGACTAGAAGTAAAATTGCCTAAATATCATGAAGCTATTCTTTTTTATTCCCCCCTCCAATCAACTTTTACAGCCTTAAAAGAATACCAATATTCCAGATAAATATTCAAGGCTTGTCTACACAGCGCCACAGTCCAGTCTAAGGAATATGAATTGTAGAGCACTCTAACATGTTATATTCTAAATGCCCTGTGTAGATCCTCCTGGCACAAACTAAAAGGTACCTAGTTTGCGTTGACGTAGTCCTATTTCAAACAGGATTAATATATAGACTTCTGGATATTCTCTCAGACTGTTAGATGCTTTCATGGATTCATAGATTCCAAGGCTAGAAGGGACCATTGTGATCATCTAGTCTGACCTCCTGCATAACATAGCCACAGAACATTCCCAAAATAATTGCTAGAGCATAACTTTTAGGGGAAAAAAATCCAATCTTGGTTTAAAAATTGTCAGTGATGGATAATCTTCATAAATTGTTCCAATGGTTAATTACGCTCACCATTAAAAAATTATGCCTTATTTCCAGTTTAAATTTGTCTCACTTCAACTTCCAGCCATTGGATCATGTTACACCTTTCTCTGATAAATTAAAGAGCCTATTATTAAATATTTGTTCCTCATTTAGATACTTACAGACTACAATTGTTACTCAATATCTTTCTCTTTGTTAAGCTAAATAGATTGAGCTCTTTGAATCTCTCACTATAAAACACATTTTAATGTATTTATCATTCTTATGACTCTTCTCTGAATCCTCTCCAATTTATCAACATCCTTCTTGAATTGTATTCCAGCAGCAGTCACACTAGTGCCAAATATAGAGGTAAAAATAACCTCTCTGCTCCTCCTTGAGCTTCTCTTGTTTGGGCATCCCAGACTCACATTAGCTCTTTTGAGCATAGTGTCACACTGGGAGCTCATGTTCAGCTGATTATCCACCACAACCCACACATTTTTTCAGAGTCATTACTTCCCAGAATACAGTCCGCCATCCTGTAAGTATGGCTACATTCTTTGTTCCTAGATATACACATTCACATTTAGCCATATTAAAATGCATATTGTTTGCTAGTGCCCAGTTTACCAAGCGATCCAGGTTGCTCTGAATCAGTGACCTGTCCTCTTCATTATTTACCATTCCCCCAATTTTTTTTGTCATCTGCAAACTTTATCAGTGATGATTTTATGTTTTTCTTCCAGCTTATTGATAAAAATGTTAAATATCGTAGGGCCAAGAACCAGTTCCTGCAGGACCCCACTGGAAACACACCCACTCAATGACACACTCATTTATCTGAACTGAACCTGTCCACAAAGGTACTTAGATTCACCTATCACATTACGAGGTGGATTTTTTTTTGATCGATATTATGTTCTAGGTAGTTGAGCAGTTTAGATGCCTGTGGCTTGAAGGAGACATAATTATACGTAATGGGAAGAAGGATTAGTAAGGCTGTATAAAGAGAATTCAAATGGAAAGTTGTTCTAAGAGTTGAGTGCAGTTTTACGTTCCCCTAGTTAGGACACATTATGTGCAAATATTATAAAAACAAAGAGCAATGGAAACAATAAGTGCATTTAAAAAGTAACATGCTTACATCTTTGTTATAAATGAAATGAGTTCACTTGGAGTGATTAATGGGAAGTTACATTTTTTATGCTGTTCTTTAAAGGATGGTAAAGATATATAAACCTCATGACGTGGACAAATACCATGCAAAGAGACAACAGTAATCTGCTTATTCACCAGTGTAGCTCTATTGTAATCAGTTTCATTACACTGAAGTAATGCAGATGTGAATCAGGCCCCATTTCTTTTTCATATGTGAAAGCTACTTTTCGCTCACTTAACTTTGGGGGTAGGGTGGGGAAACTATGCAAACAATAAGATTTTTTTAAAATCTTTTGGGTTCAATGAGCCAAATTAATCTCTGGTGTAATTCCAATGACTTCACTGAAATTAATACCAGGGCTGAATTTGGCCAGCCATTTTTATTTGGAGCTGCTTTAAACTAACAGCCATTTATGAGTTCTATTCCTGTGACAACTTTGAAATAAAAACCCTGTAAAATTGGGACAAATTGGCCAACAATCCTTCATGGAGCATGGGTTGAGGTCAAAAATGTGTTTGTTAAATTTCCAGACAGTTGGGCTGGACTTTAAAAGCTCCATAAATTTAAAACAGTCTTTGAAATATCAGCACAGCAAATTCACATGCTGCATATCACAGATGTGTGTCATACCTGAGTAATAATATTAGTGTTACCATCAAATTTACCTTTGAGCAAATGAAAGAAACATGTATGGTAGAAAGGAATGAGTTTTCTACTAGAAGGGTTTTGTCCCTGTAGCTTTTGTCAGAATGCAAATAGACCCCACCATCTGGAAAACTGATATACTGTATGTCATTACTAATATTATTTTTGAAATCATATGTAAGATATGCCTTGAACAAGCTCAGAAACATAGTTTTTCAATGCTCCTTTACATTTTAATGTTGTGGCAATATGAGAAATAAATGGCCTATGTTTATAAATCCTAGAGTGTACATTCTCTGGCATTAAAAGTATCAGTCACACACTAAGACTGGGGTATTGATACCATACATTTCAATAAATTACAGGGTTTATTAGCAGGCCCAAACCTATTCCCATTCAAATCTGCTAAAGTCTTTCCACTGATTCAGTGGTGGCAGGATCAGGCCCATCATATTCTATTAATATTTAGACTAAATTTCCGGCAGAACAAAAGGCTCCCATCTAGGTACCTATTTATATAAGTGGCCAGTTTTCCAGAAAAAGCTCAGTGGACAGATTTTCAAAAGTATTCAGCAGTCAGCAGCTCCTCCTTGTCCTCAATGGGATCTGGTGGGTGATGAACACTTTTGAAAATCTGCCCATATCAGGCATGTGCCTAAGAAAGTCATGAATTATTCTGAAAATCAGACCCCAATGGGGCGCTAACTCTTTTGAAAGTCTGGCCTGTAAACCTGACTGCATATCTATCGCGATTTATCTGCCAGTTGTAGGACTCACTAGATAAGATGTATTTGTAGATGTTTTTTTATTTACTTATTTTTCATGAAGATCAAGTTGAAGGCAGATGTGTGCTTTGTTTTCTGGTAGAAATGTGTAAGTACCTTCTATTTCTATTTCCTGGGCTGAAGAGAGAACAAACCAAGGATCACAAATGGATTAAAGCCCAACTGGAGACACTCAAATACTATGGCTTGAGGTCAATGTAAGAATCTGAATAGAACAGGATAGAATACGAAAAGATATATGTTACAGTGCTAAATCTACTTAGAGGCAAATCCTCCCTCTTCTGCCCTTTGTAGTCAAGAAAAGCCTGAATGCAATAGAAGGGGTGTGGGGTTCCACTTTGATAAATTGGGGAGGATTTGAGAAAACTGTGCAAGGGGTTGGCACTGCAGAGAACAGTTCTGTAGGGCTTCCTGTCCCTCAACATGGAGTGCAGCAGGCCAGCACAGTTTAAGGGTATATGGATCAACAACTACATGGCTCCACTGGCCAAATTTCCACAAGCTGATGTAGGTGGACAGTATGTCAAATAAAGTTGTGCCATTTATTCTGTGAAATGAGTTTTGGTGTCTGAGTCCACACAGGTGTCCAAGTTACAATACACCTCACCACAACTGACATTCATTGGCAGTCTTCAGCCCAAAGAAGCCAGGAACATGATGCTCGTGACAACTGAACTGTCCTTTTTATAATTAGAAATGTTCCCTCCAGGCCAGGTTGAAAGTACATGACAAGGTATTGTGCAAAACCGTATACTGCAGATGCTCATGCTGTATCTGTTCTGTGAATAAACAGATGAGTTTACTCTCCATGAGTGAAATCCTGTCAAAACTCACAATGACTTCCATGGGGACAGAATTTCACCTCGTCTCTTAACTTAGCACCTTTCACAAGAGTTAAATTTGTACATTTGCACTCACAAAAGTATATGTCAATCACAATCTTTTTATGCCTAGAGCAATGCTAAGCAATGAATTTACTCATTGCTGGAATTCAAGTGATATTCACTAATATCTTGATAAGTCCTCACAAATTAGATGCAGGCTAAAAATACTGACAACTGCATCACTTCATTTGTGAAAGGCTGGTTTTTTTAAAACCTGATATTCTCAGGTGTTTTGAATTTGTTTCTCTTTCAAAAAGCCAGTGGCTTTTTGTCAAATTTCATTTTAAATCAAAATCGTTTTTAAATTCTACACCTGCAAAACAAGTGCCCAAAACTTGTAAACTTTTTTTTTTTTTTTTTTGGCCTTTATGTACCGTGGACAGAGTCCAGGACAAATTTTATAGCTGAGTTATAAAGGCTTGAAAAATGGAGTTTGTAATGGATGTGCTGACACAACTTTAATTATTGCAACATGAATGCCTTTATTATATGCTATATACAGTGTCTATACATACACAGTACATGTTATAGTGTAAAGAAATATTCCAGTTAGGCAAAAAGCAATTACTTAACAGCTGTAGAGAGCTAAATATAAACAGGCTAAGCCAACACCTCTACGCTTTTTGAGAAACTATAGAGAAATGTTATTACCACATAAAAGGGTTTATACTTTAAAAGATTTAAAAGTACAGAGAGCCAGACCCAGCTAAAGTAATAAACTGCTCCTGAGTATTTAATTAAAAAGCCTCAAGTTACTGAAGTCTATTGAAAAACGGAGGCATTGATTCTTTGAGTTAATTTTGTCCTCTTCTGTTAAGTGCTTATCGGGTGTTAAAAAATTAAAATGCAGTCCCAGCACTTTAAATAAAGAATAATTTGTCTTTTTTCGATTGAAGTCAATTCTTTTTCTGTCAGCCTGTACACACTGTAATAAAATGGAGAAGGTGGATGTAATTGGGTGACATAGCTGGATTTAATTTACCTTTAATTGAGTAAATTGGAAAAGAACCTGGGAAATCGGTATAAAGGAATGTCAGTAAACTACCATTATACTGTCGTAGTTTCTTATTCTCCTTGCATAATCTCAGCTGTAAATCTTTGGTACGATTGTCAAAGGGGTATGAAGAAGCTGTCCAGAAAGTACTGCCATGGTATACCCTCTGTTTAACACATACAGACCTCAGAGTCAGCTTTGGCTTTAACAAGATATACCTAAAGCTTGGCTGTGGTTCTGTTTGTGAAGCCTTTGGAGTTTTTCATGACGTCAGATACTAGAAGAAATGTATTCAAAAGTGGAGTTGGCTTTTTGTTTTGTTTTCTTGGTTGGTTTGTTTTCACTATTTGGTCTCAGTGTTTTTCAGACATTTTAAAAGAAAATTAGCTTTGTTTTTCTTCCCTCTCCCCCCTTTAAAATTCCATTGGGTGCTCCTGAAAATGTGACTTTAAAAGTAAAATCAATGGCTTATCTTCTCAAGTGTACTCAGAAGGTACTGGGTTCAGCTGAGTGTGTGTGCATGTGGCTGCAAAAGAGAAGTTTGTGGCTCCCTGTTTCTGGGGCCAGTGCTACATCAGCTGTGGCATAGTTTGCACCATTAGATTATACTGATGAAGTATTGACAGAGTGCAACAGTTTTTTGGGCCATGCTCCCAATGCCCCTATGCCAAGAGCTGTGAGGTGGGTGGCATAGGAATCACTGAGCCTATGTCTATATTGACAGCAGCACAGTCAGCGCTGCCAGATCGATTCACTGGGATCGATTGAGCGGAAGTGGAGACCCGCTCAAGCAATCCAAAATCAGCACCGCTAATCCACCCCTGCCAAACTCTGAGTCAACGAGAGGGCATTTCCCATTGGCGCAGCGAAGTGGAGATGCCCTGGTAAGTAGAAGTTAGGAAGTTGAAGGGAGATACGCAAGCTACTTTACGTAGCTTGTGTATCTCCCATCAACTGTCGCCGAATTTCACCAGCAATGTAGACATAGCCTAAGTCAACTCTGTGCTGTGCTGTGTTGTGGAAATGTCCAGCTGGGACGTTCTGCCGGCTTTCTGGTCTCTTTGCAATGCCTAGAGTAGCAGCACAAAGGAGTTGGTTGGAATAAGGAATCTGGCTCAATCTGCAGAGTTTATAAAAAAGTATCCACGTAATCAAACTTCTGTGTTTCAATTTCTACTTTGTTTTATTAGTACCACACATATGAATATTATTTGCTAGTGTTATGCCAGGCACTGCTGATCACAGCTGCCTGCAGGTTCTGGCTACCAGGTGAGGAATAAAAACACATCAGGTAGGTGCACTTATCTTTAATCACGCTCCAAACAGCAACGGGAGACTCTAGGGCGCGCTGCGGAGTGGGCTGCCAGGGGATTTTGCCATGTAATCCAAATGGATTCATGGCCAAGTCTCGTTGAGCAGTTTGCATTTCAAGCTTTTATACAGCATTCTCTAGGGAACAGCAAGCATTGGCAAATTTACAGCACGTGACCTTGCTTCCTAACTTTCCTCCTCTTTTGGCACCACAGACAAATTCAAACAGCCTGTTTACCAGGCCGAGTAGCGCCTCTTATCAAACCGGTTCTGACCAGACCCGTCAAGCCCCTATCACTGTCCAACACGTCACAAATATCTTCCGCGGCCTACAGCTAGGTTTGTTCTTTATGTAGCACCTAGTTGTAGACGGGCCTTGTGAACTCAAATACAGACAGAACAAAAAGCAAGAATGGAATGAATCACCCGCCCAGTCAGAAGGCACAAAGAGGTGCCACAGTGACATGTAGATATTATAACTGAAATATAATAAAGGACAGGTAGGGTTTTAGCAATGTTTATCCCAACTACCTTACCAGGAAACTACTTTTCAGCAGATATGAGGTATGCAAACATCAGGCACTAATAAGAGAGCATCTAAAAATATGAAGGTTTGTTTTATTTTGCTTACGTAGCCTGAAATTTGCCTGCAGCCCATGGTATGATCATTTCCATACTGCCCCACTGGTAAAAATACTTAGACTCAAATGTAAGTTAGATACAACCGCACTGATGTCAGTGAAGTCACTCCTGGTTTACACCACTGTGAGTTCAGAATCTGGCTCTTATCATTTATATGGTGCCTTATATCCACAGAGCATTATTTATATCAATGAATTAATCCGGATGACATTTCTATAAGGTGTGTATTATTGTCCCCATTTTATATATGGGGAGATTGTGGCACAAAAAGATTAAATTATTTCCCCTAAAACATTACAGCAAATCAGTGGCAGACCCAGCACTAGTCTACAATTATTCCCATGATCAAATCTTTACACACAATTGCTGAGTTGCCTGTCACTTCTGGTTTTTTTTGTTTGTTTGTTTTTTAATAATCAGTGTCAGAAATACTTTTTGCCCAGACAGTATATCCATCAGTGGAGCTAAATGATGAGAAATGCCACTGGACTCTTTATTAATTTATAGGAAAGATATCATAGGATGGTTGTCCGGACACCACAATGATGTCAGAATTCAGGACTTACCTAAATACTGTGGAATTCACCCGACCAGACGGCTCATTCAAAACCTTCTCGCGTGAGCTTATCGGAAAATGAAGGCGTTCATCCAAAATGCAGACTTTTCAGAAAAATATTGGAAACCAAAATATTTGTATTAAAAAAGGCCACCACAGTGCCTCATGGTAGTTGTAGTCTGGATCCCAGCCCCACAAAGAAGAAAGAAGAGGATATGAAGTACTTGAACGACAATCTCCATGTGGCTCCCCAGTGACCTTTCCTAATCAAAATAGTTTGTGTTTTGGCCAAAATATTTTGGGGTTTGGGTGTCTGATTCTGTAGAGGAAAGAAAAGAGCAAATTTTCTGTGGAAAGCGGATGCTTTTCACCAGTAAAAAAAAATATATATATATAGTCCAAAACCCCATGTACTTTCGAAAAATAGTTTTCAAGGAAAATCTTTGACTAGCTCTACTTTTGACATTTCTCCTCCACATTTGCCCTCTGCAGAAGGGTTGTGGGTGTAGCAGCAATGCAGGGGAGGGCTCCACACCCCACGAATGTAGAGGTGAGTGCATCAGATCTGAACAAAGTATGCAGGGGGTGACACTGAGGCTGCTCCAGCGGTAAGCCAGGGAATATGTCTCTGGATTCACACTTATGCAGATCTAGTAGGCATAATGCCCCACTCAGTGGGTATGTGGGGGAAAGGGGGAAGGAGAAGGGGAATGATTTCTATTCTAGCTGACAGCTATAGGCTAGAAGCTGGAGAAGATGCCTTTCAGTCCTTTGCCTTGGTCTCAGTTTGGAGAGTTGTATTTCACTCCTAACCCTTGTACAAGTAACACTCTTAAAGCTTCATGTAGTTGAAGTTAATTCCAACCTCAGTGAATAGTCAATTATTTTAGCCAGCCAATCTATAGATTCTAAACAGTGAGCCTGGTTTTCCTCTCATTTATTCCAGTTTTATCCTGGTATAACTCTATTAACTTTGCAGTGACTCCTGCTTTACACCAACATAAGTGAAACCAGAACTTATATATCAAACCTTAGATTAGCTCACAAACTTGTGTAATGGATGGATATTTTGTTTCCATTACCTGGCATATATCAGCTGAAATCAAATACAGTAGGATTCTATTATTCTGCATTCAGAATTCATATCTACTAAATAAAGTAGTAGAACTACATCACCTGCAACAAAGATGTTGAATAACTTTAGAGCTAATTATTCATCATTACCAGGATCCTTGGATGCCAAAAAGGTAATTTGGTAAAGTTTCAAATATAGTATTTACCTACTACCTGCTAAAAAGTGAAAAACAGCTGACTAAATTCATGGAAGCAACCTGATACTAATGTGCTGATTATTTGTGGATTTGCTGAAGTCCTCAGCAGTAGATGTTGTCTCCGTGGAGTCAGAAAGTTCAAGAAAAGGTGGGGGCAAAGAGGGCTGCTAAACTAGTACTGATTCTTGAGAAGGTACTATCTGATCCCAAACATTTCAATTGTTTAAAAAAAAGTTAAGTTGGAAAACAAAGTGTCCTGCAGAACTCCCATTGACTTCAGTGGGAACAGCGTCTGACCCATAAAGAAGAAATGTGCCTATTCTGTTCTCAGTTCTACTGAAATAAATCTGGAGTAACTGAATTGCCTTAAGAGGGTTTACACCACAGAATACAAACTGTTCCCAGAGTCTGTCTCTGATATAAGTGAGAGGAGAATCAAACCCAGTAGCAATGGAAGTAGATGTATTAGGAAAGGGCTAGCCATCCCGATAGTCACATTTAACATGACACTAATTAGGTCCTCATCCCCAGTTCACATTTTATGGGTTTATGAGCCCTAGGAGGCAGACCATTCTACTTGTATCATATTCAACTTGACCCTTTTCTAACATGGCTATTTTATAGACATCCTGGGCCAGGTCCTCAGCTGGTTGTAAATCTGAGTCACTCTATTAACTTCAATGGAGCTACATTGATTTACACCAGCTGAAGATCTGATGCCACAGCTGAATTTGCTGGCTGGCTGACCTGCTTCCTGGTTACTTTTTTACATTTCAAAATGGTTTCAGTATGGTTATGCAACATTCTCTTTGGTGGTTTAGAAAAGTAGTCAGCATTACCCTCTCTGATTGCCCTGATGAGGAGGAAACACTAAGGACATTTTAATCTTTCTGGGTTGCAATTCCACACGTGTAAAGTGCAGATGTAACAATACTCCCTTTCTCTAGACTTAAGAGGTCTTGTCTACTTTGACAGTAAGGTTTTTGGGGCAGGGATTCTCTTTTACTATGTGCATGTACAGCACCCAGTATAAGGCCAAGTTCTCAGTAAATAACATTTTAATAACAATAATTTCACACCTAAAAGCTACATTAAAAGAGCATTGTGAAGATTGTGAAGTGAAGCACACAAAAGTTAGGAAATGCCAGAATTAAAGTTGCCTCTGCAACCTTAATGTGGGCCCACTGGGAGTGTACATTTCATGACATGACCACATATTATTTTTCCACAGGACACCAAAGTCTCTTCCTTCAACCTACTGGTCCCCAATTCTCCTCTCCAGCTTCCAGTTTCAGTATCCTTGCCCAGCCAATTACAGCCTTCCCATCCCACCCTGATTCCCAGTTTCCTTCTCTCCACACTTGCTAACCTCCCATTCCAGTCTCCCTCCATCCCGTTCCTTGCTCCAGTCTGTTCCTCTGCCACCTTGCTCTAGGTCTTGTCTCCTCTGTCTTCAAACACAGCAGTTTTGTCCTCCATATTGCCTGGACTCATGGGGGGCTGGGAGGAGGATGGTCATAGAGAGCATAAGAAAGACAGTCTTCCTGCTCTAAGTTCAGATGCCCAGACACAGAGCCAGCACAGCCTGCAACAGACCATAGCTACAATTGCCTGGAAACTAATGCTCACGTGCAGGCTGGAGCAATGTCCAGTGCAGATGGAAAATTGAGGGAATTTAGCTGTTAAACTCTAAGGATCCTCTTCTGAGAATATGCAAACTACAATTTTTCAAGGGTTTATAACTTGGTCAGATTTGGTAGATTTTCACAAGGACAGCAAAAGGCACATCCCTGACACAATCACCCATGTACTCCAAGTCCCTTCACCAAAACATGGGATCACTAAAGATTTTCAAATAAACGGTTATCACGATTTTTGACCATCCCTAAGCTCATTGTCAGACAATTCTGAACAAAAGGAGAGAAAAAAAAAATCAGCCTGAGGCAGAGACCTGACATGGAAAATTTCAACCCAGATGGTTTAAGTTTGGTAAAGTTATAAAAATAGGATCTTTTAATTGGAAGTATCAGGGAGTGTTAATAATAGGTGGTGCTACCATCCCTTCCTGTAAGAACGGAAGTTTAACTCAATAGCATTGTAGCATGACTCAGTATCCTTCTTGGGCCTAATTCTGCAATCAATGGGACATTTATCTTTTGTTAGGAATGCAGTAATGTCTTCAATCACTCTGATCCGGTTTGTCCCTCTCTTATGGGAAACCAGCAACTAAGGGCCAGGAAGGTTTGTCTTGCAGAGATTCCTTTGAATTCCTCCCCCCATAATGGCATGGCAGGCTTGGCCATCTTTAGAGGAATCAATGGATTCACTCTGTGGTTACTCTGAAAATCTTTCCGTTTGAACACTCCTCTCTTCCCAGTGAAAAGCTTCCCTTTCGTGTTGTTTTCAGTTTTGCAGCCAGAACAATGCATGTTTTCCATGGCAGCTAGCTGTGCTTATATGAGCTTCTCTGTGTCTATATCTCCTTCTCTGTTGGGTCCAATTATAACATTTGGCAGTGATGGATATCTGTCACATGTGTGTCCAGGGCTGCCTCTACCTGGACAAAAAGGAGAAAAAGTAAGCAAATAATAATACCAAAAAGGAGAAAATAGAGGCACAAGGTGACAGACTGCTGCTTTTGCTGCTGGGACAGCATGTACCAGACAGCTAGGGAAGGGGAATTGGCAACTGAAAACAGGATAAGGGAATAGACTAGTGCCTGGTGGGGAGCTACTGCAAACAAATACATAATGGGAAAAGTAAACAGCCATTTTGACTGACCATGTGCAAGCAGACAGACAAACAAGCTTAGCTTGCACTGAGAGTCTGTAGCCAGCAGAGGGAGCCCAAGTACAGCCAAAGAAAAAAGTCCAGAGATGTCCAGGAGGTGGGCAGGCTAACAGGAGAGCAGAAAAATTGTCAACTTTTGTGGGTGACACTGGTGAATTCGATGACAACCACAAATCATGGGTAGTGTACCTAGAATATTTTGAGCAATTTGGAACCTTTAACACCATTCCAGATCGATGAGTTTCAATCTTGATGATAGTAATGAGTCCAAAGGCATATGAACTGCGATGTGGCCTATTGTCTCTAGCTGTGCCCAGAACAGCCAAATACACTGCAATTACTGCAGCTATGCAGGAACATGTTTCTCCTACCCCATTGATGACAGCAGAATGATATTGATTTCATCAGTGACATCAGGGAGGTGGAGAATCAGTATCACAATTTGTTGCTGTTTTAAGGAAGTTGTCAGAGCACTGTCAGTTTAGACAAACGGTAAGTGATACCCTGAGATCCAGTTAGTCTCTGGATTACACAATGACCAGGTCCAGAAGAAGTTATTGACTGTATCAGTGCTTACATTCAAGAAGGCTGTTGAAGTAGCTGTTGCAATGGAAACCACAGAGAAGGATTCTTTGAAATTTAGTGTGAACCAAGAAATCCACCTTGTGAATTGACGGGACGGGGGACTACAAGAACAAAAGAAGTTTCCAAGTGGTCATTGTGAACGCTGAAAAGGATTGCTAAACCACACCAGGTCATTTGCAGAAAGTGTCAGAAGAAAGGACACATCACCATGACCTGTCACACAGTTCAAAAAACAGCAACACAGAGTATCTGTCCATCCAAAAAGACACCTATGAACACTGAACCTAAGAAAGCATGGAAGTCGGGAATTTGTAATGTGGAGAAAGATAAGAGCTCTAGTGACACTGACCAGTATCCTGCACTACATGTGTTATCTCAAGCTAGAATCACATGGCATCTGGGTTATACCCTTGATGAAAGGAGTTCCTACAAGAATGGAGCCTGATATTAGAGCTGCTGTTTCACTGATTTTGCCTTTACCTGTCACCAGCCTTTGTCACAAGTTCCTCTGGAAGAAACCTCCATAGTTTTCAAGACCTATATCAGGGAAAAATTTGTCCCAGAAGGGATACTCTAGGTGAAAGTTCAACTTGATGGACAATCACTCATTTTACCCTGGTATACGATGAAGGAAATCCACTATTATTTGGCAGCTCTTGGCTTGAAAAGCAAAGGGTGAATTGGACCACAAGGCAAGCATTGAAAACACCTTGAAATCTTCAAGACATACTGGTCAGACACTCCGAAGTTTGAAGCTCACTGTTTAGTTTGACAGCCAGCCAAAATACCTGCGAGCTCTGAGTTCTACTTTACTTTTTGAAGCCTCTGGTGGAAGTTGATTTGGACCATTTATTGAACGGTGGAGTCCTGTTACCAGTTTCACACAGGGAGTGGGCTACATGCATGGTACCAGTAATCAAGTCTGAATTTATGAAGATTTCAAAGTGATGCTGAATCCAGTTTTATGTGCAGATTTGTATCCATTACCTCATATTGAAGATTTGTTTACTACTGTTAATGGAGGACAGAGTTTTAGTAAATTGCATTTGTTCTTATAAATTGAGATTGATCTGGCATCTCGCAAATACCTCAGGATCAACCTACAAAAAGGTTTATTTTACTAAAACTGCTTGCCTTTTCATATCATATTGGCACCTGCCTTGTTTAAGAAAGCCCAGCATGATTCTGAAGGGACTGAATGAAGTTCAATGCTGTTTGGATGACATCCTTATTACAGGAAAGGATTAAGAGGCTTGTCTTTGAAATTTTGATGCTTTCTTGCAATGTTTGGAAGACTACAGATTGAGTGTTTGTTGAGTGTTTCAAACCTTTCACTGAATACCGTGGACATGTTATTGATGCCAAGAACTTAAGGAAATTACCAGAAAAAAAAAAAGGCAGCTCTTGACGCACCACTACTAGAGAACGTGTCACACTTAGATTCATTCTTAGGACTGCTTAACTACTATGATACATTTCTGCCTAATTTGGCAACATATTAGCATCTTTTCCTGAACTGTTAGATGCAAAAATGGAAATGTCCTAAAAAATGTGAATATGCATTTAAGGAAGCAAAGAAACTATTGATATCAGCCAAAGTTCTGATGCACTTTGATACTCTGCTACCACTGCAGTTCTCTTGTGATGCTTCACCAATGGCATGAGTGCAGTTCTTTCCCATGTTTTTCCTAATCACATGGAGAAACCAATTCCCTCTGCACCAGGAATACTCACTACCCCTGGCAACTATGTGCAAATAGAATGATCATTATCTTTTGAATATGAAAGTTCCATACCTATCTATATGGTAGACATTTTACCTTGCTAATTTGTTCATTACAATTTTTGGACTGAAAGGTGGAATTATGTCATCAGCTACTGTTCGTATGCCATGATGGGAATTGCTCCATTCAGCTCATTCTTGTATTATTCAATTCCATAAAGGAACTCAGCATGGTAGTGCTGATGGGCTGTCAGACCTGCAATGCCCAAACTCCCATCAACCCAAAGAAACTTTGTACAAAGTGATTTGTCTCAACTTGACAGATAGGCTACCCATCACTAGCATAGACATAACAAAGAAATTGCTAAGGATGATGTGCTTTCTCTTGTGAAGGGAATGGCACAACAGGGTAGAGTGTTGCATCAAAGGAATCCCTAGTTTACACAATTCATGTTCTGTCAACATGAATTACCTGGTAATCATTTGCATCTTGTGGGGGAATGTGAGTAATCATTCCAAAATCACTTCAATCTTAGGTTCTGGAAATGTTTCACAAAGGTCATTTTGGCATTGTATGGTAAAAGATCATAGCCTAGAGTCATATCTGGTGGCTGGGGATATTGAGAGGAAGGCAAAGTGAAATATTAGTATCAGTAAATTCAGCATGATCATGGCCCAGCTTATCTAGATGTTTGATCATGACTTCAGATTTCTTGGGCACATATTCACATGGATTTTGCTGGACCTTTAGAAGTTTATATGTTTTTGGTTGTACCTGTTGCCCATTCAAAATTAAGTTTTCAGAATGACTTTACTACATCTTCCAAGACCATTGGACATCTTTGTACAATGTTTTAGCCACTTTGGTTTACCATTACAGTTGATGAGTGACAATGGGCCTCAATTCTGTTTTGAAGAATTTCAGAGGTTCCTAGCTTCAAATGAAATTCAACACGTGCTCAGCTCCTTACTGTCCTGCTACAAATGGACTAACAGAATGCTTTGTACAAACATTTAAGCATGTCTTGAGAGCTAACAAGTTTATTTTGAGTCAACAAATTTCTTCCTTGTCTACAGGAAAATACCACCTGCTACTACCCAGGGGTCACCTGCAATCCTTTTCCTGAACTGATCTTTGTATGCCTGTTGGGACCTGCTTCATCCTGATCTTGCCATACATGCAGCCAAATCCTCAGCCATGCAATTGAATGATGATGTGAGACTTAGGGTGTACTCGCAGCTACTGTTTTGGCATGCAATGGGTACCTGGACAACTTGTAAAATGCCTGGGACCTGTTTTGTTTGTGGTAAAACTATCCATCTTTTTATGGAAATGATGTATGGACCTCAGTGAATACAGCCTCAATGAATACGAGAGTCCAGGGATGTTCCAGTAAGATTTTCTGTTCCTCCGATTGAACATCCTTCTGTTACAGCTCCTAATTTTGACGACTTTTGGGGAGAAACTTTGGTACCAGATCCATTTGATTCCTTCTAACTGACTGTTTCTGTTGTTCAGGACACTGCTATCATCAGAAGACAGTGTGAGAACCAGTTGTGCACCTGAATTTATAAATTCTTTAGTTAATGAATTGCTATTCCAGGAAGAAAAATCCCTTGAAATGTGAGAGTCTGGGGTAGTCCACCTGCATCTTTTAGTTAGGTTATATAATGTTTCATGTATATAATTTGTATATATATAATGAAGTTTTTAAAAGTAGGATGGAGAAATATGATGTCCTGTTTCTGTAAGTGTTTGAGCACTCCCCTATTTCCAGTGAAAAATCTCATGTTCATGTTGTTTTCAGTTTTGCAGTCAGAACAATAAACATTTCCACGGCAGCTAGCTGGGCTTAAATGAGCTGCTCTGTGTCTGTATCTTCTGTTCTGCTGGGTCCAGGTATAAAAATAGGCTCCTAAATGGCTTAGGTGCTTTTGAAAAATATACCCATTTTGAATGGTTAATCTATATAATGAGATTCTAGGATTGTCATTCTGTCTGTATGTCACTCTGAAGTCTAGAATGTCTGTTGAATCAGTGCAAAGCTATGGAAACAACCACTGGCATGGCTGAGAGCTCTTTTTGTTTAGAATATCACCACGTTCAATCATAACTGGGTTTTGCAGACGGTTACCATCCATTTTTTAAACGTTTTCAGCCATTTTGACTTTAAAAATTACACCTGTCTGACAGTTATGCATCTACCTATGCCATGCCAAGAGTCCCAGACCATTATGATATAAGTAGTAATTCAGCCAATCACTACTTTTACTCTACAACTAATTTGTATGCAACAATTTCATTGGATGTATGAGGGAGATTGTGCAGATGGTGGATTAACTGTCTGCCACAGTTTTTCACCACACAACAATACAACCATCACACTGTGTAACAACATAGACTTTCATCTACTACTGATACAATAATAACTTTTTCTTTGTAAGATATCCTTTCCCGGCAAAACTCCGTCCCAGTCAATGTAAACACTGAGAGGTACATGTTCGTAGTGCAGCCAAGTTGACAAATATACGATACGAGCAAATAACATGCTTTATTAAGCCATTTGATACATTTCCAAATGACAGTCTCACAGGAAAATTATAGAGATATGAATGCATAATTGGCTAAAAAATCAACACTGAGAGTAATTGTTCATGGTTTACTGTCAAATTGGGAGGAGTTGTCAAATGGGGCCTCCCAGGGGTCCAATCAGTGTGTAATAATATTCCATATTTTCATTAACAATTTCGAGGCTGGAGTAAAGAGTACAGTAATCAGAGTTGCATATAATCCAAAGCTGGGAAGCAATCACACATTATATAAAATTAAAATCAGATAAATTGCAACATTCTGTATTGATTTACACTCATTGAATTAATTATGGTTGCCCAAAGGGCTACATCAGTGCAGAACACATCCTGGAATAGAGAAAGCCAGGAGATAGGTGGATGAAAATAATCAAAATGAAATTCAAAATATGTGAATTGTTTTCCATAGAAAGGAATAATCAAGGGCATAAACATAGGTCCAGATTCTTATGGGGATGCACAAAAGGACAGGAGGAAAGGTCACAGGGAGTCCTCTTCTGGTCTTCACGGTAGGGAGCAAGAATCTCAATTCTTATGCTCACTTGGGCTTGATCCAAAGTCCGCTGAAGTCAATTGAATGAGTATTTCCATTGACTTCAACGGGCTTTGGATCAAGCCCTTTGAGCACAATACTGGAGCAATCAAGATGCTACTGGTACCACAAGATACCCCGAAGCATTTGTGGGGAAAAAAACAGTTTAAGTTGTAAATTTTTTTAAAGTTTACTGGTTGTGTGGAGTTGGATGGTGCAAAAAAAATTCTCACAAATGTATAATATAGAGTGATGCATAATCTTCTGGTAGATGCACACTTTTTGAGCTACTACTGTCATTTTTCCTCACTCCCTTGACCCGTTCGGTATCCAATTTGTTACATTTGTCTGCAACAGTGTAACAAAATTGTATTGGCTTTATGGGTACGATAGTTCTCAAAGTGCCATGTTTCACACAGTTAATTTTTCCTAATGCCTTTACTATAGCAGGTCTTGTTGTTTTACTATTATCCCTAGATGATAAGAAAGGGGACAGCTGTGTGCAGGTATTGTTTTCATGAAAAGAACCCCAGTATCACTGAATATATCTTTATATAGTAATAGCATTAATAGCCACATGGCTGCCTAATCAGCTTTAACTGATTACCAATGGCTGTGCCTGACAATTCTTATTATGATTTTCCAGGATGATTAAGACCAAGGGAAGATGTTAAACCCTTACATACAGGGAACTCCCACTGAATTTGTCCCTTTGTTCTGCTCTGGAAGCCTTTATCTCTTAGGCTGTGATTTAGTTAAATGAGATTTCTAAACTGGTGAGACCAGCATCACTGAGCCCTCCTTCTGGTCTTTCAGCATTTATTAACTGAGGCAGTTTTCAGACCCTATGTAATATCATAAAGCAACATGTTTAAGAACTTGCCAACCCCTTACCTGTGTGCCTCAAACTTTTTTCATCCCATGCTGGTCTCTATTGTGAAATTGAAAAATTACAGTACTAAACTGGAGACCACAGGTGCTAAATTCAGGAGCCTTATCAAAAGGGCGGGGGAGAAACTTTTCCCTTAAGTAGTGTCTTATATACAAGGATTTCAAAGTGCTTCATAACAGTGGGTATTGTTTTCCCCATTCACTTTGTTCATGTTATATTAGCACATAATCTTGACTTTGTGGGTGCTCAGTGTTTCACAGAGGGTGCTTAGTACTTTGCAGCATGAGGCCTTTATATGGTAATTAAATATTTAATGATTGTTTTTGGTTTTAACATGTAGATTTTGAGAAAATCCTAAATTTAGACAGAAGAATGATATCAATTTTTTCCTGCTTGATGACTGTAATTAGCAAGAGCACATCTCTGATCCTACAAATTCTTACTCAGCCAAATAATATGTACTAGCCTGAAAACTCCCATTGACTAACGGGAGTAATTACATGAGTGAAATCCACCCATGGGCATGTGCACTGCAGGATTAGATTTCTACAGATTAGTTTTTCTTGACTGGTCTAATGGTGGTTGTCCAAGTCTGACATAACCTCAAATGGGATCTAAGGGTAGAGAACACATCTGAATCAAAATTGGACAAAACCAAAAGGTTTATATGAACTCCGTGGAAACCCAAACTACTGAGGTTTTGCACAGATAGAGTCCTGACCTGTGCTTTGCTTTTCATGTAATTTTATTTCCCAGCGTTTGCAATTCTGTCACTTAAGTTTTATTCATTTTGTATTATAGACAATTGATCAGCAGTGGTTAATGCTAATTAAAAACACAGTTATGAAGAACATCCCTAAAGTGCTCCTTTAGGGATTCCTGTACATCTTCTTAAAGGTTTGTCTCTCTTCCTGCTATGACAGATATAAAGACGATGAATCAGAATAAATGCTAATGTCACTAATGAAATTGCATGACGCCTTGGATCCATTTCCAAAGTTAAGGGGTAACAGTGCTGGAGATGGGTCATTTCCTTTGGAAGGCCTCTCACTAGCATTTACATTTCATGATACTCTGGGGAAAGAGACATTTGAAGACACAAGACAAAAGTAATTTCAACAGAGAAGTTGTACTGCATGAGAGAAGGGTTTGCTTTCTGGGCTGCCAATTGAAATGTTTGATAACAGTCTTGACGTAAGAAGCCATAGTCATCACCAAGAGTGAAGGATGTTCCCTTCTTTCTCAATGTTGTCCTCTTTGTTTAGAACAGACTCCATGGACTTAATTCAGTCTACTTCATGCACCCTCTCTTTCTCTTTCTCCCTCCACGTACCTAACACTAGCGTCGTCTTTCTTTCATCCATTCAGTGTCTCATCACTGTTGGTATGAGATCTGTCTCTGATGCAGCTCTTGCCTTTTTGATCAATGCCCTTTTGAAACCTCATCTGAAAACATTTCTTTTTGGTGTTTGCACAGCTCCTAGCACAGTGGAGTTCTGGTCCAGGATGGGGGCTCCTAGGCACTATGGCAATAGAGATAAATAATTAATAATAATAGTAATTTTCTTTCTTCTTTACCTATGCCACTATCTAGTTCTATGCAGTATTGTTGTAGCTGTGTCACTCCCAGGCAGTTAGAGAAACAAGCTGGGTGAGGTAATACCTTTTACTGGACCAACTTCTGTCTCACTCACCATCAGAAGTTGGTCCAATGAAAGATATTACCTCACCCACCTTGTCACTCTCTAGTTCTGTTATTTTTATTTAATTAATTCTTAATTCTCTGTCTATTCTTTTAACTCCATTAAGTGTTCTGGGAAACGGTTTGTATGAAATACACTGTACACATTAGTTAGGAGTGTCTTGCTTTAATGTCAGGGGTATTTGTTAATTCTGAAGGTGGTATTATTGGGGAGGCAGCATAGTATAGTGGATAGGACACTGGATGGGGTTCAGGAGACCTGGCTTCTATTCCCAGCTTTGTCACTGACTTGAGTAAGACGCTTCATCTCTCTGAACCACTGTTTCCCCTCACATCCTTGGTTTGTCTTGTCTGTTTAAACTATAAGCTTTACAAAGGGCAGGGGCTGTCTCTCACTACTATGTGTGTGTACAGTGCCTAGCACAGTGGCACCCCATGCTCAGTTGGTGCTTCTAGAAGCTACTGTAATATCAATAATAGGGACACCATTTTGGAGGAAGTGACATCTTTGAGATTTGATATATAACTCATGCACTGATCATTTGTTCTAATTAACGATCCCATAGCACATTTTGTGAGAGTCAGGTGATAATTTCTACTCAAGTAATGACCTATTGCCTCCCTAAATTCCCTCTCTTATTTCAGTTGGATACACTAGTCCTCAGCTCCTGTCTTAAGTTCTTAGGTATTGGTGCTGTGCACTGTCAAACAGTTGTCCTATTTCACCCCAAAGATGTTGCACTTCAGTGGCCAATGAAGTGACCCATTGATACAGTTTTTATTTCAGTTTGCAAAGCTCCTTAGGATATTTTGGGATGAAACACCCTATATAATGGTATTAATAAGTGGACTCCTTTTTAGTGTACACTACTGTAGCTGCACAAGCTGATAGAAATATATGAACAATATTTTATGGATAATAATATTTAATGAGCAGGGAAAACTAGAGATACCCTAAATTATATAATAAAATATAAATTATCAACTAAAATGTTTCATCCATTCCTTAGCTCTCTGGAAAAAGACATTTTCATCTGTGCCTCATTTATCGACTGTTGAGGTCATCGATTAATATTAACAGAGAGTAAAAATTCTTAATGACCATCAGTTGCCATTTAAAGGACTAGGGCTTTGCTTATTGTATATGACATAGAAGAAGGAAGTAACACAACCTGCATTTTATTACTTTGAATCAGATGCAAAGGGGTTTCAAAACTTCAAATCCAACTGAAAGCAGCTGTTGGGAAATATCATTACATTATACCTTAAGCTCCAGAAAACAATTTAATGGTGACATTTTATTTTATTCAGATGGTCCCCTCTTTTATTCTGCCTAAACGGATGAAGCCCGTGGAAATTGTATCTGGATGAAATCACCAGAAGGTGAAGGGCCCATGACTAAAAACATTCTTTAAAGATTATACAGGGTTACAGTCAAATGGAATAGCAGCACTAACAAGAGCAAAGGTCTCCATAGCTACAGGAAGTCATATTACATCATTTAGCCTTATATATAAGAAAACACAGTGTTCTTGTGCTAGTTCCAGTTAAATTTTGATTAAAGTGAAATACAAAAATATTATTGACTAAAGTAAATACCGGTATTAGTAAAGAAATGCACAAGTCACACTTTCCAGATCAGCAAATCATGTTGTTTGTGAATGGAATTAACTCTTTCCCCACTCACTTCAGGTCATATTGTTGCATGGACATTTTGTAATAATTTCCATGGTTGGCTAAATCAATTTTGAGTGATTCCTTCTAACTTTCCCCTTGGAGTGTAATGCAGGCAACCCATGTGGAGACTGAGCAAAGCTCTTGTGCTTCTGTGTCTGATTTCATTGCCTAGCTATGTCAGTAGGGATTTAAATAAATGGTAGTGTTCCAGTTGATTTCAGTGGGGCAGGATCAGGCTCTGAGAAACAAATTCTGCTCTGTTATACCCTGGCTGTCCAATATAGGAACATATCTGTGTGCACAGTAGTGTTAAAAATACATATGAACAAAATATTAGTAAAAGGTGCTGGTTTGACAGTTCCAGAGAGTGCACTCTTCATAGAAAGGGCAAAATTTCCCTGTGCAAACCAGATCCACTATTGTGTCTGAACTGCAGGAGCCACCTGTAGGGGTGAGAGTATTGTTTAATGTCCATGGTCCATTCTGTCCTTGACCTCTGCCAAAAATGCCTACAAAAATAATGATTGGTCTTTGTGATGTGGACAAGTAACCATAGGCCTAAAATCACCAACTCACTTATTAAACAATCATCAGATTATAAAAATGTTTGGTCTCTGGCTGGATCCAAACCAGTAATCTAGTGCTGAAAGTTTCCATATTCCATTCTCATTCTGCTGAAGCATACAGTTCCTGTTGTGTACAGTGTAACTTCTAACAGGATCATCTACTACGTCTGACACCTTTTTATAGGCATGTAAATACTGGAGAGTAAGCTCAAGCCCTAAATATCCAATTACTGTAGTTTAGCTCCATCTTTTGTCTTATTTCTCCTTGTTTCCAGATATACTCTCAAGTATCTGAACACAAGTCCATCTCTAACATCAATTGGAGAATAACACAAAATGTAGATGTGTGAAACAGAAAACATGTAAAATGAACTTAAAATATATTATGTAATTATATATTATTATATTTTGGTGGAGTATGTACCAAATGCAGCATGTTGTTAGATAACCCCGATGAACTATGCTAGATAGAACATATTTTTACATAGTAGGAATTTGAGTGGCTAGCCCCGGTGCAATTATCAGCACTCTAAAGCCTGCTCTTTCAAACTCAGACATCAGTGCATAATCCTTACTTGCATGAGTAACAACAGTAAATTCAGTAAGACTACTCCCCGGAGTAAAGGTTTGCGGGGTCTTACGGCGCTATTTTTATAAGATATGAGTCAGGAAAAGCTTTTTTTTTTTTTTTTTAAACCAGTTGTTACTGAGACTCTTGCAAACAAAAGCAAAGCAAAGAATTAATCATACAAACACACATGGCAGTCTGAAAAAGTTCAGGCTAGTCAGCACTGTCAAACAAATTTCTTTCAGCGAGAAGAGCCTTGCTTACTTTGAATAACAGTACTGCTGAGGCAGGAGAATCCTCCCAAAATCCTCGTTGAGCCAACTTTTGTCTTTGCAGCTAACAGTTCAGTGGAGCGGACTTGGAAGAGATAGAGAGATTAGAGCTATGAAAGCATTGGCAAAATTCTATAACTATTATGGTGCATAAACATTAAAAAATTAATTGATTTCCCCCCACTGAATTGTATATTACATGCAGTATTTGAGTTGGCAGGACTTGAATAGGTTAGTCGTTTTGAAGTAGATCACAATCCAATTTCTTAAAATAAATCGTTAGCCTCCTCCCAGAGGATCCCTACATTATTTACACAGCAACAGTGTGGAAGGCAATTTTCCCCATTGTTTTGGCATACTCTGTGCTTGTTTGCAATACACAGAATAGTATTTCTTCATGCATGACTGATTGATTTATGCATCCAAAGGCTGCCTTCATTTAAAAGAGGGGAAGTGTGCCAATAATAAAACCAGAGATTTACAAGTATTTATGCATCAAAATACGTAGTCATGTTGGAATATTATGACAAAAGTGTCATCACCAATTAGCAACATTTTAACTTTGTATAAATTGTAACCACTCACTCATATATTCCATCTACCTAATTACTTCTACTCTGTACTCAGAGAGCAGGGTGATGCTCCAGGTAGAGCAAAGTGAACTAAATGCTGATCTGTGTGTTTTCTGCTGGAGATGGGTATTCATACATAACAAATTTGAAAAATTAAAAAGATTACTGATGTAGCAGGAAGGCAACATCTTACCCACAAAAGGAATCCACCTCCATATTTAGACACTGATCAAGCAGTTCTAAAACAAGCAAAACTCCTTTGGCAGCCACCAATTCAGCAAGGTACTTAAGCATATGCCTAACTTTAAGCACGTGACATCAGTGAAACTACTCGCATACTTAAAGATAGGCACATGTTTACATTCCCTGCCAAATCAGTAATCAGAACTCTGGTTTGGATTCCTAGGGTCTGAGCCTGTACCACTGAGTTCAGTGGGACTTTTGCCATTTCTCTCAATGGCAGCAGGTTTAAGGTGCCTTAGTTTAAGGTGGTGATTTTCCTCCTGTTGAGCCCTAAATAGTTTAGGACCTACCTATCTGAGAAACCGTCTTTCTTCCCATGCTGTGTTGCCACAAATGAGATCAGCAGAAGCACTGAGATGAAGTCCCACTGGCATAATAGAGAGGGAGGAGCTAGCCAAGCATTCTTGGGAGGGCTCCGTGGCTTTGGAATTTGGTCCCTTCCTTTGGTTCCCTAATAGCCGAATGTGATGACCTTCATGGCATGCTTTAAAGCCTATTTTTTCCCAAGGCATTTACTCATGTAGGGGTATCATGAGGGTGACAAATGTATAGAGGGGCAAAATATTATAGCTTTTAATTTGCTTGGTTTGCTGATTACGATTTGTATTGAATGGTATTGCTCCATGTTAGTTGTGTTGGGGTGCCTTTGATGTGGGTATTTTTAAGTTTTGTAAAGGGCATCTAGAGCATATGATAGGACACCCTTTATTTGTGTGTTTATAAATGCAAATACATATAGAAAGTAACTTCTGTGTAACAATTTATCTTTCACTACAGTGGCCAGATCCTATGAGAGGCAATAATCCTCTCTGTGAGCAAAACCTCCCCAAAATGCCAAGGACATTTTACAATATTTTTCTGTTTTAGAAAATTTGCAGCATTCAATTTTTCAAATTTTTTCTGATTTCCCTGTGAAACCTTCACATATCGCTGGTTGTCATCTAATCTGAGTGAAAAAGTCTTGCACTGTCGATCTAAGTAAAGCCGCCTAATCATGAAGTCCTATTATCAGCAATGAGCAGGTAGTTTTGAAGCAAGATTTTCATTCTAGAAAAGATATTCCAACAGCTAGATGAATTAGGAAGGTTGTGTGTGTGTGTGTGTGTTACTGAGATTACTGTAACCCTTGGTCAAGGAGGATGGTGGAGGAGAGATGCTGTTGATGCAGAAGAGTTCTTTCCAATCATATGTGCAAAGTATGCTTTGGGTGCTGGCTATATGGAATATCACATGGTAGGAGCGCAATGTTTTTACCCGAAAGCAGCTGTAGAAGTGAGTCTTGAAAACCTGTGTCTGAGAACCCCAGGGTGTCAGTGGCACCAATTCAGATATTGCTTGTGTGGGGCTGGGCAAATTCTGGTTGCGGAGAGCATGCATAATTTTGCCCATCTCCCATTCCTCTACTCGGTCCCCAGTATTGTGTCTAAAAAAAAGCTAATATTGTTGGATGTCATTAACCTTGCAGATCCCTTCCTCCTGTAAGGAGGTTCCGGAGACAGCACTAGATAGGAGACTTGTGCTGTGCAGGAATGGGTGCAGGTTGCAAGAGGGCTGCTGAACATGGGGACTGTTCACATCAAAGGGCTTCTGCAGAGTATGTGGGATAGATACTTGCTTTCTTTCACATGGGAGAACCTCTCCCTCGACATATGACTGAAGAATGGAAGTGGTACTGTGATGATATTTGCCTAGGGATATGATCTGGACCACATTTTTTTAATTCCATGGAGAATCATGGAGCAAGGAAAAGTATAATTATCAATAGTCATATTTTTCCAAGAAGTCTTTGCTTTTTCCACACTCAAACATAGTAGGAAGTGGCTTCCTTAAAATCAGTCAAGTTGCACCAGCGTAAAACGGAGTTTAATGGAATCGGAATCAGGCCTATAAACTTTTGAAACCTATGGACAGCTGGAGAAACAAAAACACATCTTCTCCTTGCACATTTATCTTGCTCAACTTGGAAGGCCTGGGAATAGTTGGGAAAACCAAAATTCTGTTGAACAAGTTGTTATAAAGTAGCCTTATCCTTCATGCATTTAAAACTCACTGGTTCTATCTACTTAGCAAATATAAAAGAACTATTCGCTTATCACTGTGTTTGCCATCATTGACAACCAGGTGACAAGAAGGTAGCACTGAGTTAACCTTTGGTGATGATCCTCTAATGAATTTCTAAAAGCGTTGTTGATGGGAATACTCTGTTGATGGGATGCCAATGACGTTTATTCTTGTTTGCTACTTATAAACATGTTGAGTGAAAGGCAGTTTTTTGATGACTGAGGATTCTGAGATTTTATCCCCTCTGCAGTTCAAGTGTTCATTTTACTGAGAAAACATTTGACTATGTGAATTGCAGGAAAATGGGAAAGGCTCTGATTTTTCAAAGCAAGATGAAGAAACATTTCTTTTGATAAAAATGAACATGTTAAACAAACAAACAAAAATCACCCTTTTACTTTGACAGCGTTGCCCCAGTTCATTGCTAGGTGGTAAAAGGATACATTCTGATAAATTATTTCATTGGTAATTGTGGAACTTAATTGTGGAAACTGTCAAATATGCCAGTTTAGTTTGCATTACTCTGGTGGCAAGGAGCTAATTTGTCCAAAGTAACATGGTTGTTTGGTAATATTGTGATATTAATAGTGATCTTGACAAATGTCCTCTAGAAACAGATATTTGACTATCAAAGATTTTAACTTGTGTTTCCAGCAGTAAATAGGAGTGTGTTAAAACACAGAACTACCTTCAGTTTTTCTCTCCATCTCTTCCATAACCTTTTCTTTATGGCCATTTTACTGTCTTTGCTGGTGTCTCTATGAACAGATTGTAAGCAGGGAGTCATAAATTTGTAACTACTTTGGTAGGATTAAGGCACTGACAGGTAAATTCCAGAAAACATTAGGGGGAAATGGATGCCATTATGAGAATCTGGATAGATAGATAGAAGTTCTGCCCTCTGCTGCTTGCAGCTGTTAACATCAACGTGGTAGCATCCATATGGTAGCAGAAGCAATGTCAAAGGACTAAGTCTTCAAAAATCAGCACCTAAAACTACATCCAAAAAATATTTAGACACAGGGGTGAACAAGTATTTATGAAAATCAAGCATCAGCTGAAAAATTTGTGTGAACAGATATGGATATTTGGCTGCCCAAAATGGTTTTTTGTGTGCAGGAAGTTCCCATCTGCATGCAATCAGTTTTTTTCCAAATATTGAAAATTTAGCTAGGAAGATCATCTAGTTAAGAAAGATTTCTTATGAATGTTTTTCAGAAAAAAAAAAAAATTAAGTTGAATTATGTACACCTATTTTCAAGCTAATTAAAACCAAGACAGGAGTTAAATAATTGCCCACACCACTGAAAAATCTTACTGTAGCTCAGATGACTGCAGCCTTTTAAAACAATCAGATGTGAATTCATTTGAAAGGGATACAGTATCAAGAATCCATGAAATACAAGACTACACCCTACATAAATCTATTTTTGTCTTAATTTTACAAAGAGTCTGTTTCTTTTCTAATCATCTTCCCAAGTATTTGTCACAAAATTATTATTTCTTTAAGAAGCAACATGTTTGGATTTCCTTCGTTTTACAGTATTCTGTTATTTATTTTATTTTTTAAAAAAGAAACTCAAGCATTTTAATTAGATTCAACTGTCTGGATGTGCAGAAGGATTTAATATGGTACAATTCACTCCATGGAAAATATGATTTGGAAGGGGGGAAAAAAGAGCTACATTTTTTTTCATAATAAAAATGAAACATCTTGAATTCCAGATGAAACAGCAGGGATTTGCACATTACATGAACTCTGCCCATCTGTAGGAGTCCTAGTTTAAAATTCATTATGAAGTGTTTGGGTGGCAGTTTTTGAAACACGATAATACTAACAATAAATGGTAACCCTCTTGCACACACACACACCAACCTTGTGGGGTTTTAGTGTTACTCAGTGGTTTATTAAGATCAAACTCTTTTGATGACAAATGATAAATGCAGTGGTATATATTTTCAAAATACATGGTAGCTTCTGTACTTGGACCATATAATATTGTTCAACTGTAGTTTATTTTACTTATACTGTATTATAAATGACATCAACCAAAAGTATCTAACTAGACTAAGGACCTGTTTCTGATGTCACTTGCATAAGTTTAATGGCAGTATAACATCACTGGGACAAATTCTGCTGTATTATACCAATGAAAACCTTCTATGAGCTGTGCTGAATGCATTGAGCTCAGTGGAGTTGTAACCATTTTTACTGTGGCTGAATTTGACCAGTTAAACTCAGTGGTAGGGCAGGGATCTTCACTTTCTAAATGTGTGTTCCTTTCCTTTCATACTGGGACCCCAGGTTAGTTGAGGGCAGTAGCAGCTGGGTAGGCACATGGGTGCTACACAGATAAATGATCATCTCAGGATTAAAGTGAGCAGGATTTGGCTTAACATCAGTTAGATGCAAAATCAGGGGGGGAATAAATCTATTGTAGTCAATAGAAATTCACTGTGAAACACAGATCAGCTCTCTCGCTCCAGCACACCCACAATGCAAAACGGAATTTTGCTAACAGCTAGCGTATGTGTTGAGATACAGGATTTTATCCTTCTGCTCAGACTCTTCACCTTGATAGTCTAACAAACAACCCCCCCATTTTTAAATCAACAAACTTCTGAAGTTTCTGAATACATCTTAGCTTATAAAAGTCTGACGTGAAGCTCCAGTTGCGTGGGCATGTTAACATGATATAGTATCTATACATGTTCTAATGCTAACATCAACAGAGGGGGAGGGAAACACATGACAGTTGGTAAAGATTTACTTCCGAAATCATGCCTCTTATTTGCTTGCACAAATGGCCACAGAGAGTGACGAGTGACCTGCTGCTCTGAGTTCAGGCAAGTTACAAAAGGCAAAGACAAATGGTCCCCCTGCTCTTGACAGATGAACTCAGCATTTTTCAATAGAACTCCACAGTGAAAGCAGGTGGCAGTATTACTAGTCTCAAAGAGGAGCCTTTGCCCTGGGCTAAAGGAATAACTACAGCAGAGATAAGGAACGCTGATTCCAGCATGCATATATTTGTTTTATTGGAGCTGCTCTAATTAACAGCCATGAATATTCATAAACTACCTCTGAATTATACAATACAGTGTTAGGAAAGCAAAAAGTGTGGGTGGCATTAAGGCAGATAATTTAAAACATGAGGAGACTTAATACTTTGCACCTATTTCGCACTTTTTATCTCAGGCTTTTGAGGTGTTTTGCAAAGATGGGCCTTCTTTCTCAATTTGCAAATGGGGAAACTGAGGACAAAGCTGTGACAGAGTCAAGAGTAGAACTCAGCTCTCCTGAGGCCTAGTTCTCTGGTCTAACCTCAAGATAAGGACTTTACAATTGGTGCATGAGACCTGGGGGTTGTGAGGTGGCACCTGCTGAGTTTCACTCATCTAGCGGAGAACCTGGAAACTCCTGTGGTTGCTAGGAACCAACAGGAGACAAGATAGGGAGGAAAGGAGCAGCTGACTCCCATCACTGCATATGGTCCCCATGACTCATTCTATTCCCCTCATCCAATCTTGAGATATAGCCTCAGTCCTTTCCTCTTCTACTCACTCCCACCCAGTATTCTGCTATAGGAGCTGGGAAGAGCAATTTCAAGAGGCTATTGAGATAACTTAACAGCAACCTCTTCTCAGCACAACTCACCCATTATTTTATTGATCTACAGACAATGGAATAAACTTTTTCCTCCAGAAGGTAACCTTAACATAATGGAATAAGTGAAAAAAACATGATATAATTAGAGGATCACTTTGGACCCTACAAAATGGCCCATTAACTAGGAGATGGAATGTATTTATATTTCGATACTAAAGAAATAAATGTATTTTGTCTCCCTTTCTGTCATGTGAACATATTTTAATATTTTTAAGTGCTATTTAAATAGAGATGGTAGTCATTAGATAATCCCAGTAAATTAGCCTCTCTCTTATTCTGCTCCTTTATATACTACAACCCTTGGGGCATTGTTAAAACAGTACAATTCTGTTGCACATGTTGTCCTTTTTTCTGTTTGTTTTTGTTTTTAAATTTGCAAATTTAATTATCTTCACACTGATATAGCTGAGGTTATTCCTGCTTTGAGCAGGGAGTTGGACTAGATGAACTCCTGAGGTCCCTTCCAACTCTATTATTCTATGATTCTATGATTCTCAGAGGACAGCACAAGCAGGATTTTTCTTCAAGTAATAGCCTTACTCTAAATCAATGTTTGTGTGGTTAACTTTTGATGGCTTGCTTGCTTGATCTTAGATAGACCAGTGTAAAATTTTCTTTTAGGGTATGTCTACCTGGTAAAAACTGTGTACAGGCTAACCTACCCAAACTAGCTTCAATCCATTTAGCACAGGTGACAACAATAGTGCAGACAGTGCAGCACAGGCTTCATTATGGGCAATACAAGCCTGGCACAGACCCTAGGTACATACTTTCCTCACTAGCCCACACAATCCTGCACACTGTACTTTGGCAAATTCCAGTTGATTTCAATGGAAAATTGCAGGATTTGAATCTCACACCCTTAAGTATTTGAATAACTTTCCCCATCTGAGCAATCCCATCATAGTGAATGAAACTATTCCTGTAGCTAAGGTTATTCACATACTTAAAACTGCGATTTAGTAATGTATCCTTCCTCATGACCTCACTTCAGAACTCGCTTAATTTTAAGCACATGCTTAACTCCTATTAAGCACATATTAAGCTCCAGGCAGAGACCCACTGGAAGTTGCATGCAGATAACTATGGTTAAACATTGACCTATATTATATAGTTTTTTTTCTGCTGAGTTGACTCATTAGCTAATTCCTGTTTTTCTGAACACTACTAATATGATTTGAACTTGGAGGCATTTATATTCTGCCAATCTTGGTGTTGTCCACTCTCACCCCAGTTCAAAACCTTAAGCTGTATGCTTCTCAAGGGTGAACCTTATTTGTTTTCTTCATGGCATTTTGATAACTTTGCAACTGCAAATAACTCGTGTTGCAACAAAAACATCACATATCATATTAGTTATATTATCTTTCAGGATAAGAGAATGCTTCCAGTAATTTTTGTCCTTAAATTGCATCAGAAATCTCTCATCAGCAGAGGAAATAGGCTTTATGATGCTGAATCAGAATGTGCCATCAGTCACAAGAAAAGTCATGTTGGAGCATCGCAGCATAGAAGTTTTATATATATATAATTGCCACACTTTCTTCTTCATGTGATGACGTTTGGTCTTGCAGCTGTTCCTCTTCCAACTCCTTCTCCATACTAAAATTGGGATTATGTGTAAGCTTAGATAGAAGTTTAATATTTTTTCTGCATTGTAATCAAACACATAGCTAGCAAATCACATTGTATTTTCCCCATTATAATTAAAAATTGTTGAAACTAACCTAGCTCCTTATTGAAATGGGATGCTTCCATCACAATTATCCCTCCTCAACAGAGGAAATAAAGTAAGATGGAGGGGTAAATGAGAGGAAGAAAACTTGGTAACAGAATAAAGTCACATATCAATCAGTATAAAGAAACATATTTTGATATGAAAGGAATACATTCATACATACATACATTGGTCCTGGCAATTGGGAGAGGTCCCTGGTGCCTGGAAAAAAGCAAATATAGTGTCCATCTTCAAGAAAGGGAGGAAAGAGAATCCAGGGAACTACAGACTGGTCAGCCTCACCTCAATCCCTGGAAAAATCATGGAGCAGGTCGTCAAGGAATCCATTTTAAGGCACTTGGAAGAGAGGAAGGGGATCAGGAATAGTCAACATGGATGCACCAAGGGAAAGTCATGCCTGACCAACCTGATTGCTTTCTATGAAGAGGTGACTGGCTCTGTGGATGTGGGGAAAGCGGTGGATGTGATATACCTTGACTTTACCAAAGCTTTTGATACGGTCTCTCACAGTATTCTTATCAGCAAGTTGAAGAAGTATGGGTTGGATGAGTGGACTATAAAATGGATAGAGAACTGGCTAGAGCATAGGGCTCAACGAGTAGTGATCAATGGCTCCATGTCTAGTTGGCAGCCGGTCACAAGCGGAGTGCCCCAGGGGTTGGTGCTGGGGCCGGTTTTATTCAACATCTTCATTAATGATCTAGAGGATGGGGTAGATTGCACCCTCAGCAAGTTTGCAGATGATACTAAGCTAGGGGGAGTGGTAGATACCCTGGAAGGTAGGGATAGGATACAGAAGGACCTAAACAAACTGGAGGATTGGGCCAAAAGAAATCTGATGAGGTTCAGCAAGGACAAGTGCAGAGTCCTGCACTTAGGACAGAAGTATCCCATACACAGCTACAGACTGGGGACTGATGAGCTAGGCAATGGTTCTGCAGAGAAGGACCTGGGGGTTACACTGGATAAGAAGCTGGACATGAGTCAGCAGTGTGCCCTGGTTACCAAGAAGGCTAATAGCATACTGGGCTGCATTAGTAGGAGCATTGCCAGCAGATTGAGGGAAGTGATTATGGAATAACTCTACCAATGTCAATGGATTTTTTCTGGATTCATATTGCTGTAACAGAGCGTAAACAGGTTTTTATTCGTTTTTGTATTGCACAAAATATCCACTGTGATCAAATCCACCTTGCAGTATAGTGTAGACAATTTAATTTTCTTTATTTCCCAAACAGTTGCCAGAATCATAGTAAAAGAACATAGATCTACAATCCCAGCCAAGAGTAAGCTGGAAACCAAATGAAACATGAGAGAAAGAGTAGTGACATTCAGAGTTCAATATAATTGCTTTTCACAAGCTATCCTATAATATGGAAACATTTGCTTATAAATCACAATAATGTGTGCTGCAACATTTATTGTGTTCACGCCTCAAAAAAGTCGGTGAGTGTCAAGCCTGGTTTTGGTAATTAAAGTTGACTTTATTTTTTTTAAATAAATGAACTAAAACTAAATATCAAAAGAGATACGGGAGCTGAGTGTAGTGTAACTGAGCCAGCACATTACAAAAAGCCTGAGTGATGAGTGTTAATGTGGACAATAATTTTTTTTTTTTTAATTTTGCTTGGAGAGGAACATGGGCCAGTGGTTAGGGGTCTAACCTACAATGTGGAAAACCAGCGTTCGAACCTTACTTCACAACATACTTTCTGTGAGATTTTGGGCAAGTCATTTACCCCTCTCTGTCCCTCAGTTACCCATCTTTAAAATGGGGATCATATTTCCCTACCTCACAAGGAACACTGTAAGGATAAAGGGATAAAAGATTAAAAAAAACATGAAGGGCTTTGAGATCTACTGATGAAAAGTGCCATAAATGAGAGAGCATGAAAGAGTGGAATAAGAAGTCACGTGTGCACTTGGGTTATAAAACAATCTGCAAGTGCAGATGACCAAACAGCTGTATAACTTATCTATTGAACAGAATGTTAGAAATATACTTAAGTAATTTGAGGTGTTTAACAGGCTTGCATACATAAATAATATCCCACATTAATCTAGATCCCAGTGTGTTGCCAAAAATACATTCCCCATGTGAAGTCCTGTTAGTATTGTAAGGGTGAGTAACTTGACTGAGTTTAGGCTGTACCCAACTGGATAGTAAAATTAAACATTAGTATGTAAATTCATCACTGACTAACCTGGGTTAACAGTTCACCTTAATAAAATCAATTCAGGTTCAAATAATCTAATCTGTCCTTCCTCTTAGATATCTCTATTTGCATGTTTCACAATCAATTGTATTTGTTTGTGGTTATTTGTGATTGAAATTGTTGTATTTGCATTTGATCCTTTTATTCAATGGAAGATGTAACTGTAGGTACAGAAATTAGTAGACACTGATCCTTTTCATGTGACATGGAATGCCTGACATGTGACATGTGACTGCAAGTAGTCAACACCTTGCCAAATTAAGCCCAAAATGTGGTTATAGTCAGAAAAGTGACCATACAAGTGATATCTTACTCAGCTTACCTGCTCCTGGTTTATCTTCAACTGCTTTCCTTACAGACAAAATATATTTTAATGAAGAATGAGCTGGATTCTCCTGTGCCTCAGATATTAGCATCATTGTCACCGAAGTCCTTACTACAGATTTTCCTTAGTGGCAATGATGTAAGAGGCAGAAAGGAGAGAGTTTGCTGTTCAAATCCCAGGCCAGGATTGCTGCACTGCCAGTTAGGGTGGAAAGGAAAACCATACTTGGGCATGTAAACTGAGCTACTTGGATCTGGAAGTCATTGAGAGAGAGTTAATAGGGAAACCTGCAATGTCACTTTCACAATCACGTTTGTGACTATAAATAATTACTTCACAAATAGATAGTGTCATTTTTGTGTTTGAATGCAGACTAAGAAACATGAATATTTACTTTGAAGTTTTTGAATGGCTAAGTATATTAAAAATGTGTAGACTGTGCACCATGCACCTGAATATTGGGCATGAATATTGCTTATAATTGCATTACATAGTTTAAACCCCCATGGAAAGAACTATGGAAATAATGCTTGTTATGGCATAAATTAACCTTATAGTGCCAGTGAACACAGTAAAAGTATAATTGTGTGGCTTCACCCAGCTAGGGCCAGAGTTTAGTTCCTAACATAGATTTACCTGCTAATAGAATTAGTCACAATCACAATATTTCAAGAGTTACAATGGACACATCCAACATCTTTCACCTAGGGTAATGCCCATCTGAATCAAGCAGGTGGGATACTGAAATCCAGTACTCCCTGTGAAGTTATTTGTACTGAACCAGATACTCCATGGAATACACAGGATAATATAACTGACCATGTTCCAAATCAATTGGGTAATATATATATATTCCATGTTCTCTTTCTTTCTGGGCATTTGGCAAAACTCCCATTGATTTTAATGGGAGCAAGATTTAGACCTATATCGTGTTTTTTTTAAATAGCTTTCAGAACTTGTGGTCTGTTCAATAATTTAGATATGGTTGCAGGTCTATATGAGGCATGTGCAAACTACAGAGTCAAATCCATTCTGTCAGTAAGGGAAGAGGAGAATGTATTTTACCCAAGACACCCAAGTATCATATTTTTAGCTGGAGATATTCCTGTAATTGATTCAGTAGTAAATTAAATTCTTTCTGCAGACTGCCGAGATGAAACCTTGCCATTTACCAACATCAAGGAAGGCCACTGCAGAACACTGAGCAACAACATCCACCTCAATTGAAAATACATCACACTTTCAGATAGGGGGTTGTTGGTAACAAGCCTGTAGAGGGATTGATCATGGAGTCTGTGGATAGAAGGGAATAACAATGGAATATTCATATTTAGTCAGGAATCCAACTATTGGGACCACCACCTCCCCATCCATGGTTTATAGCGAAAGACTCAATGAGCTCAATCCATTTAGCTAACAAAGGGAAGATAAAGGGATGACTTGATTACAGTCTATAAGGACCTACATAGGGAACAAATATTTAATAATAAGATCTTTAATCAAGTAGATAAAGGTATAACATGATCCAAAGGCTGGAAGGTGAAGCTAAACAAATTCACAAGTTTAAATTTTTAACAGTGAGAATGATTAATCCTTGGAACAATTTACAAATTGTGGTGCATTTTTAAATCAAGATTGGATATTCTCTAGGAATTATTTTGGGGATGTCCTATGGCCTGTGTTATACAGGTCAGATTAAATCATCACAGTGGTTCCTTCTGGCCTTTTAATCTATGACATTTCCAGTGCAGGAGATGAGTGGCCTATCAACATTTAAAGGAAATTGTCAAAATGTTTGAGGTTAATCTGGCAAAATGTTGGGTAGCCTTTGAGATCACTGGAAGTTGAGGGTCCTCATTACCATGGAACATCAAGTTCTTTATCCCTAATAGTAACCTTGTTCAAGACCAAAACAATGATGGGGAATAGTCTTCAGATTCTAAATATTTACTTTTTGTATGTGGATTTTATTTTTATCACTACCTTGTTTCCAAGAAATGAGTTGGGGGAAAGAGACACAACTCTGAAATGCTCTCCTTCTCCATAAACACCTGAATACACCTCTCCAGGGAAACTCAAGGAGTGAGATCCTGATCCTATGTACGCTGGTGTGAATCAACAGCAACTCCACCACAGTATTACTTTTGTATTACACCAGTGTAACTTCATATTGAATGAACTCCATGACATGTTTAGTCTGCAATGAGAAGAATGAGGGGGGATTTGATAGCGGCCTTTAACTACCTGAAAGGGGGTTCCAGGGAGGATGGGGCTAGGCTGTTCTCGGTGGTGGCAGATGAAAGAACAAGGAGCAATGGTCTCAAGTTGCAGGGGGGGAGGTCTAGGTTGGGCATTAGGAAAAAGTTTTTCACTTGGAGGGTGGTGAAGCACTGGAATGGGTTACCTAGGGAGGTGGTGGAATCTCCATCTTTAGAGGTTTTTAAGCTGAGGCTTGACAAAGCCCTGGCTGGGATGTTATAGCTGAGGTTAGTCCTGCTTTGAGCAGGGGGTTGGACTAGATGACCTCCTAGAGGTCCCTTCCAATTCTAATATTCTATGATTCTATGACACAAAAACCGTCATCACTGTTTTCTTCCATTGTCAGCACAGGGGACATACTGAAACAGGGATGGAAAATGAAGTATCCAATCAGCCTTTCATGAGAGGATCAATGTGGGAAAATGTGTGTCTGTTCTATGAAACCAATGGAGCATGTTATTCTCAATGATTCCCAAACTGCATTTCTATAGCAGCACTAACGGACTGGGCCTCAACTGGTGTAGATTGGCCAACTCCACTGACTTCATTGAAGCTATGTCAGCTTACTCTCATTGATGATTAGGCTCTAAATTTGTTAAAAGAAAAAAGGGTCAGAAGTTCAGAAGAACTGGTGACACAGAAAAACTGCTGTCACTTTAGTATTTACAAAGTTTAGAAAATCTGTGTGTGAGAAAGCATGATTATGGTTTCAAAAATGAGATGATAGAAAAGTTTGGTGCTTGGGGAAAACAATTGTCCTATTTTTCTGTAAGGTGGGTGTTTTCTTTCATGATATTTAATACAGAGAAAAAATTGCTAGTAATATTATTTTTCAAAATGCACTTTGAAATTCTATCTCGGCTTAGAAGTGTGTTCCTCTTTTGTTGAATTCGCATGTTCCAGTACTTACCTTAAATCCCCTTGTTCACAGCTTTTGAGTCACCCACACAAATCCTCCATGAATATGACAAGCTTAAAAAGCTGCATTTAACCTAGTTCTGGTCAAGGCCAATATAACTTTGCCCAGATGGTAATTCAACGATGTCATGTCATAAAAGCAGAAGTTATAAAATGATAAATTCCTGAACAGAAGCCAGAAGCACATGAAAAGAAAAATATGTCTGATTTAAGAAACAGCTAAATGAATAAAGAGATAGTATTACTGGGGCCTTAGTCAAAATTATCTAAGATAAATGCTATTTATCTTGTTTAGAGAGTTTTTATTTAAGAAAGGGAAGAGTTATGTTTCCTTAAATTCTTTGCTACCACTGGAAAAAATGACTTGACTGATAGTTAAAATATTTCCAGTGCATGCAATATTATTTTTTACACAATTTAGACAAACATAGGGCCCAGTCCTGCAAACCCATACTCTCATGTGAATAATTTATTGTCTTTACCTCTTACTTGTTTTCATAGGCATAAAAGGTCCTCTGGTATCAACTGAATTCTGTTTCCATGATATTTCTGATGATCCTGTATCAGGAATCAAGCTGAATGTGGTTAAGGTGTCACTATGCAGCTGTCTCACCTGACAGAATGTTTGCTCTTGTTTATTTGATGAGAAGCTATCTAAGTTGCCCCAATAACCATCATGATAAATTCATTAGGTCAGGGATCATGTCTTTTTCTGTTTTGTACAGCAAGAAGCACTCAGCTGGTGCTTAGCACATAATTAATCATAGATAAGTAATGTTTTGCGTTTTCAGTTTTTACTGATTTTCACCAATAAATTACCAGGGTTTTTTATTAAAGGAGTTCAGTTTTTATTGATTTACTTCCGTTTATCAATCCATCCAATTTTTTGGGGGGGGCTACTAATTTTTCGTTAAACTCTAACACTTTATGCAATTGTTGTGTCCTGCAACTCTGAGATTGAAGCGGTTCTGCAGCGTAAAACACAGAACACATGGTGTAGGTCGGAAAAACCAAACAATGTTAATCTCGTGCTATGATTGACTCTCAGGGAGACGCTGCCCACCTATTTCTCTGTGTCCGTTTAGTGCAGCACTGAATTTAAACTGTCAGTTCTCCACAGATAAAGATGCTCTTTGTGTCACTGGACAGCCACTGTTAGTTGCAATGGGGTCTATTGTTGACTTTGTGTGACAACATTATCCAGCAGCCAAAACCTTCCTAATGCAGACAGCCTCACTCGTCAGTATCTGAAAGAAAACTACGATGCTTTAGTATCTAAACTGATGGAACAAATTGATGGAGTCTGATTTTTGACGAGTCTCCTGATGCTTTGGACCATCTGATTCTTGGCCTTTTGTTTTGATTTTTGATTTCAAAGCCAATAAAGCCACATTGTTTTGTTCTGATGTAACATTCAGCCCCTCCGCTGACATCCATTTTGTTGACACTAAGTGACATGTTTGAGATATACCAACTAACTTGTGAAAATGTGGCTACAATCAACACAGATTCTGCTTCCTTCATGGCTAAGTTTGCATAGGAGATTAAACAATCAGAAATCAAAGCTGCTATGCATTACCTGTCCTGCTGATTAACGTTGCGCTGTTAGCAGCTACTGCTACAGAAAAAAATGAAAGTTGTGAAACCTTGCATCATTGGATTTGGGGCCATTTTTAAGCATGCGAACACAGTGTGAGATGAGGGAAGAGCAGACTGCTGATTAGGCTACCCCTGTTGATGGAAGAGCTTGTATTTCACTGCCTGTCATGTAAATAACGCATGGACTGTGCTAATATGTCTCCTAGATCATCCTGAGCTTTTTGCTTCTAAAGAAGAAACTCTGAAGATACTGGCAAATAACCAAAATGACCACAAGATACTGTGCACCAAAGTAAAGTTCATTGTTGAAAACTTGAAATCACTGTGTGACACACAAAAAACACTTTTTATTTTCTCTGACTCCTGCCAACGCATTTGCCAATACAGATGTTTGCTGGAGCCTGACAACCAAAATCTCAACCAACCTGAGCACAAAAGCTGCAGGAGAAACATGTGGCAAGAAAACCCAGCTGTTTCTGGAAATCCTTCTGACCCTGGAACACAAGAAAACCAAAAATGCATTCACAACTTTCAACACAACACTCAAGGAGAAATGGGACACGACTGTGACCTGGAATCTGAACCCCAAAGTGTTTGATGCTGAAGATTCCTTTTGGACTGTCATCACGGGGTTGCACCCCTTCCTCAAGGTGAATTTTGCAGCAGACTATGACCGTCATTGTCAGAGTTTTTTAACCATTTGCCACTAAAGATGAAATTTCAAATCTTAAAGAGAAATTTACTACTTACATGAACTTGCCTAACTCTGATAATGCGAAACTGAATGTGCTGGCTTTTTGGACCAATCCTCAAGACACACTTCCCAACTTCAGCAAAGTGGCACAGTGAGCTTTGACTCTATTCCCTGAATCTATTGATGCAGAGTTCATATTTTCATAGTTGGACTACCTCCAAGACAGCAAGAGACTCAACATGAGTGAGGATACTTTGAAGAAAATTATGCGAGCAAACCAGATTTCTGGAAAAACGGCTAGTTCTGAGAGAGACAAAATATACCTTGTTACATTAAAAAAGGTTCAATTATACTGTAATAAAATGTGTATATTACAAAAGATTTTGGGTTTTTCTTTTTCCCCCTGATTTTTCCTGATTCTTCAATTTTTTTATTTTTAACCTGCTTTCATCCAGGTTTTAAAGTTTGGAAAATAAACACTGAAAAATTCCCAGATTTTTGTTCTACAAATAAAAACTGAAAATGCGGAACACTATAGATAAGGTATACAGGGCCTGATCTTAAGTCCCTTGAAACACATCTGTCTTTCTAGTGAGTTCAATGCGCTTTAGATTTGGATCCCATATTGTATTGGATATCAAAGAATCCACAAACCAATGTTTTTTATAGTGTTGGGTGAGTCTATCACTGGGTTTTGAAGCTCTAACGGGCAGCTTCTAAGGAAAGTGTAAGGATTCACTGCTGTCTTTGTAAATTACTTAGAGTGGATGAATCTCCTATTTTATTTGCCTCTTTCTCAAACCACCACTGAGAAAAGCCACTTTCAAATAGCCTTCAAGAAGTAAGGTGCTTTAGTGGGATTTCGAAGTGACAAGCACCGTTACTAATAAATTGTCTCAGAATGTAAAAATGTGACCCCCTCAGGTGGTTCAGCCACATTGTTTGCAAACTGTGACAAAGTATCTGATTCCTGCCTTTTTGCTAAGCACTCACCATGGGACAATACAATTCCGCGATTTAGCACTCTAGTTCTGATTGTGTAGCTTGTAATTAGGGATTTGGACGAGGATGAATGACAAAGAATGCCACTGTGCAATTGGCTGTAACCAATGTGACCCTACCTGATCCTGTCTCTTTAAAAAAAAAAAATATGACCTCTGGTACCCCCTTGCATGATCCATATATGTAGTTAGCACGGACTCCCCTGCCAGGCTTTTCATCACTGCGCTTTTAAAACCATTAGCTTGCTTTGTAGTCTTAGCGAGACATACATTTTTGAGCTATCATAAATGAAATCTTAGAAGATACCTTTCAACATATGCCAGGCACAGTTAAAAAGGAAAAAAAGGCCATTATGGTTTCTTTAAAGGAGAAAAAAACACAAGATGAAATGGTGCAGACTTTTGTAGAATACGGAAAGTTTGAAAGAAGCTAACTTAAGCTAAGAACTGCAAGAAAATATGGAGGTATTGGATAGAGAAGAGAGATACAGCGGGTCTACAGGATTTTATAGGATTGTTTATTTGTTTTTCTTTTCTCTACAAATTGTTTTACCTCTTCTGTACCAGGCTGTGGGTTGGTTGACCTCACTTTCTCTCCCAGTAACTTACTCCTACTATTTCTTTCTAAAAAAAAAAAAAAATTGCTACAAGGGGATGTCTTGAACAGTCCAGCTGTAGTTTGATTGGAAAGAATATGCATCTCAATTTATTTAGGGGGCAAAAAAGGGTTTATGGGTTTTCCAGTGGAACTTTGATGTGGCTTTTGGACTGGACCATATGGATGTAACCCTTCTGCCAGTTGGAGTCGGCAGCAACAAGGGGTGGGTTCAATACCTAGGGGTTCCTTTCAACAATACAACGCAAAACCAGCTCCCACCCAATAACCTGAGACAATTACACACCACCCCTTGAGCGTCTCTAGAGGCAATACTTCCCCCTTGCAAGCAGAGAGACTGGGTGTCAGAAAGAAACTTTTAAAAAAAGGGGAAAAGTAACCTGGCATTGACTTGGGAAAATGCTGCAGGCAGGATTCATGAGCGTAGAACCATGAGCAAAACACCCACCCCAAAGTATCAGTTAGCTCCTTTAAGGTACAATGCATTATGGGTAAGCTGTAGGACCTTCGGTGTTGTGACCCAAGGATTTCTTCAGCAGTTGCCATTTTTAATGCATGTGGATGAAGGAAACTTGTCACAAATATGTTGCCAATCCTGCATTTTAAAATGGTTTTTTGCTTCTCCAGAGTAGTCTGTTTGTCAGAACAATGATAGGTATTTCCATCTGTATTAGTCATTCTCCCCAAGGTAAAATAACCTATTGTGAGACGATGGAGTGCAATATTTCAAGTGTATTTGCAATGCATTTCTTGCCCCCTCTCAAAACTGAAAGCTCAAGTATAGGGTGATGGGTGAATCCAGCTCCTTAATGAATCCAACACTCACTGCAAGCAGGCTAATAAAGTGAAAGAGCACCTGGTTTACGCTTCGCATGTGTCATGGCTTAGCTCACTGAACTCACTCAGGGAAGTGCATATAAACCACCCCCCGTAAAAGCAACTTAAAACAGCTTGGGAAAAAAATCCATTTTATTTAACTACCCACCTGTAAAATATCAAAGACGATGCACAGATATTTGTGTGGTTTACTGATAGTTTAGAAAATAGAAATGGCTCAGTCCCTGATTCAACAAATCACTTAACCATGGGCTTAGGTTTAATTAAGTGATTAAATCCCACTGAAATCTTTCTACTCCATCTTCTCACAGCTCAATGGGACTTAAGCACATGCTTAAGTGCTTTATTGAACTGGAGCCCCAAGAATTATGATGGTACTTAGATAACATATAGCCTAAGATGCTGGATAATCTAATGGTTTGCAACTAGATCTGGTGCCCTCAGACTGTAGCTGCTTTGATGATTACCAGTGAGCAAATGTACGGGCTAAAAGAAGATGTTTTTTGTCAAATGTTAACTGCTTCTGAACAATAAATGCACGTTTACATTTTGCAAGAGCATTATTTCACAAAAATATGTGAAGAAGTAGAGGATGTGATGAAGCAAAACATGAACCATTTCTATGGTAGAATGTCTAACTTTCCAGCATGGAGAAGAAGTGTTATTTTCTTGGAGAGTAAAAGGACCTAGAACACTAAAAATAAAAATCGAAAATTTTGAGGAAAGACGGCTGTCAAGGGAAGAGGCCTCCATGACTTTCCAGCCTAGTTACTGTGGCACGAAAGTAAAACGGGTTATGAAAAGATTTTTTGTTCCCTTGAAAAATGTCAATGAAAATGGAAAAGATAATGTTTTTATTGACATTTTTCTTCAAATATGTTTGTGTTTTTGTCAAAATGAATCCCATCAGTTGACACATTTTCAGTTTTTGACAGGTGAAAACTGAAAATGTGTTGAGCAAAAACTGAATTTTGACTGAAATCTCTGGATGGTTTTTAAAAATGAACTAAAATTTTGGATCAGGTGCAAACGAATGCTCTGTTTAAGAAACAGATTCATATAGGAAGAGCGCATTCTGAGCACCTGCTTGGGACCTAATGATGTCTCTTTTAAAAACTGCTGCCAAGACATATGTATATGAAGGGTGTTAGCACAGTTCTGGTTACAGCTGAATTTACTTACTTCGTTTTCCTTTGAGGGAAGCAAAGACCTGCAGTTCATACTGTGGCCATTGCCGTTTGCCTACAAATACTTTTCTGCCATGCTCCCAGGACAGAGAGAGGACTAGAAATCCTGATTTTGAATTTACACCAAAATCTTGGATTCTTTCAAAAAACAACAATGCTGCAAATCTTTGAGTTACGATAGCACACTCACAGGATCCGCGGTTGCTCTGTACACACAAGATTTTAATCTGGCTTTTGCCAGAGCTCTCCAAACCCAGATACACAGCTCCCAGTAACATCATCCAATGCTTGCTACGCAAAAGGAAAACCTTATACACTGAGAGCTAGCTGAAGCAGATGAGCTCAAAATCACTCTCTGGTGATGGCATTCCCCACTGAAGAATAAACAGAAAACTGTTACAGCTGATGACAGTGAGATACAATATGATCCGGTTTGTCCTTACATTGGGCCAAAGTTGGACTCTATGCTCCTGTTAGTGAAAAGTTACTCATAGGAACAGTCTTGTTGATTTCAGTAGAATTACTTGTGTGAGTAGCTGTTTCCCAATGGGAGTAAGAGTTTCACAGTCTGATCCTTTACAAGTATTTTGCAGCTATAATAGGCTCATCATCATGGTATCAAGCTGCCAGATAATCAAACACCCAGGAAAAAAACAGCTTGCAAATGAGAGGTTGAGGAATGCTGTGGTAACCAAGCCCTTGTTTAAGTGTTCATTCATAAACCCTTGTTAATTTTTTAAAATTGTAAGTCTCAGCTACCAACCCAGTGCTACCAACCTGGTAAGGCTGAATTGTTTTTTCTTCTACTGTATGTCAGATGGAAAACTACACCTCTTTCCCCTTGTGTTTCAGAGGGTGAAAATGTTGGCAATCATCATACCACAGCTTTCTGGCAATTTCAGCAGTTTCCCATATATCGATTCAAGCATACTTGATAAATACAACTTTAATTTAAAATAGGCTTTTAAAAAGTCATTTGGAGTTTTGCCACTGACTTTAGTGGGAACAAGATCAGGCTTTCAAACACAAGCTTTGTATGTTTCTTAAAATGTCTAACTCCAAAGGAGATTAAGCTAGTAGGTATCTTTTTTTGGAGGGCTTTTAAACAAGATTTCTCAAATAAGCCTCTAAGCCCACCTGTCACCTGAAAATCTTTCCTAAAGTGGCCAGGCTTTAAAAGGTGTTTGTGTGTTTTGCAAGCATGCAAAGATCTGTTTGTACTAATTCTTAGTCCAGCCACAACCTAAAAGAAACATTATGCTGGAACACAAAACCCTTGTGTTTTCAAAGTTAATGTAATTGTGCTTCCACAATTAACTTAGTGAACATAGCAAAATCAATTGAGCTATATAATTTATACCATTAAAATTATTCATTTAAATGGGTTATAACCATCGAGCACAGGTGGTAAACTTTTTTATAATAAAGGCTGAAATAAGTGAACACTGGCAAACAGCATCTAATGGTGTCATTAAAATGATTGTAAACATGCCTGTTGTGGCAGATGTGTGCTTTCTTTCTGTTGATATACATTCAGATTGTTGGTTAAGATCAAACAAATGCAGCCTTCTAATTGTCAAAAATGTCTGCGTTCTAACGGGTTCTGTTTGTAAAGAGATCTAGGAGCCAGGACAGCTATAAAATAGCCAGACTGCATGATCGAATCTAATGTCTACCCTTATTTTCTTTGATTAGAGCAGCACTCACAATATCTGTCTTTCTGCGGTCTACTGTTTCAAGTGAACAAGGGATTATGTGTTGCATCACTCTGGTTTTAGGAAACATTTCAACAGAGCAATAAATATAGAGAAATATACAAAACTCAGAGCCGGCTGTATATATGCTTTTTTCTTCCATCTAGCAATGTTGATCTCAGTTTGACTATAATTGCCAGCCTGACAATGATTATTTACTCTGCCATGAAAAGTAACATAGCTGGGGTTGTTGTTATAAACCAGGGGACAGGATGAATTTAAACACATTTCCTCAGAGCCTCAGAAATGTTGGTGGATGGCTCTGAACCATGTAGTTTCCCTCAGCTTTTGCAAGGTTGTGCACGCCCATGTCCAAGAGAGCACAGCTTGGTAAAGGCTTGATCTGCATTCATGTGGAGGATAGATTTGAGGTCGGTACTAGGAGTTCTGTCAATTTACATCCTGTCATCTATATTAATGATGGCTTTGGAGATGAATGTTTCTCTGTGTTGAGTGAAAGTTTGAGATCTCTTTCTGCTCTCACCTACACCACTGTAAATCAGGCATAACTCCATTAAAGTCAGTGGAATTACACAGGGAAAAATTGATGTGAGCGGGAGCAAAACCCAATCCATATGGTACAATGGGCCTTTAGTAATGATTAAAGATATACAATGTCCCTTTCTTTATTTAAAACACAAAGCTCTTTACCTAACACTACATCAAAGTCGTAGACTTCCTGACTTCAGTTCTCTCTTCATTGGGAACCTCCTGAGACTAGCTTACTTTTGTGTTATTAGATTACTGTATCTGGACTTCAGACGTGATACATAAGCAACCAGTATCTGCACAATATCTCTATGCAGCTCAGTTACCTAGTTGAAGTGCTCCCCATGTTCTCTGAACAGGATTTCAGTATCATACCAGGTAGGTTTTCTTAGTTCACCATTCATTTCATTATTTGGACCAAATTCTATACTCATTATGCCAGCAATGTGCATACACAGTAATGTCAGTGGAGTTATACTAACTATATAGTGTTGTACCTGAGAGCAGAATTTGGCTCTTTGTAGAAAGGGGCATGTAAAAGGAATCAAAATTCGGCTGCTTTTGGAGAGGCACTTTCTGTGCTCTCCATGGCCAAAGGAGCTGGCTCTCCCCCTGCACCCAAGGGCCAGTGAAGCTGTCTGTCCCTCCGCCGCCCCTGGTTTGGAGGAGCTGTCATCGCCCGCAGCCTGGCCTGGTTTGGGGCAGGAGAAACTAACTCTCCCCACCCCCGGAGGAGTTCTGTGTCTCCTGCTTGCCCCACCCTGTGCATGCCCGTTTGTAGAGATTCCTTCTTTACTACCTCTCAAATACTAAATCAGTCCATGAACAATGCACACCAAACAAAGAATCCGCAAAGCATTAACTGATCATTGCTAGCTTTGTGTTCCTTTCTTTGCAACTGAGATAATTGACAGCTGGTGGATCTTTAGTTTTACAAGGATCATTCTGGTGTTGGGAGGGCTAATGAGGTTCACCACACATCTAGCTGTTAGAAAACCTTCTTGACTGACAGAAAAGGAGTTAAGCTGCATTACGGGTCAATGCCTGGCAGGGCCTGGTGCACCGGACATGTTGAAGATGCTCTTGAGTAGATGGAGATTGTGACCATGAGCATTCAAACATACCCGATTTTCCCAGGAATAAAAAAGATATAACATAACAGAGGTGGCTTTGTAATAATCCTGCATATTCTTAACATAATTAACTGGAGAAACAACCTGTGATTTAAAGAAGTAAATATTTTAAGTTACGCATAGATGGCGTTAAGTCTTTTCATAGACACGCTCAGTAAATTGATACTCCTGTAGTGCTAAAACTTTATATTTGTTTTAAGGCACAACTAAGTTTCCATGAACTATTTGATACAGGTTCTAAATAGTGTGTGTTAAACAGTTTCAGCACATCCACTTGATGGGCTGTGTTAAAGGTATCTGAGCACATTTAGGCATTTGAGTCCTGATCTTGTACCCACTTAAGTCAATTCAAAACTCCCATTGACCTGAATGGTTCAGGATGAGCCTTGTTGCCTCTGGTTTGAGTTCCCTAATGTCTCTTTTTCTGAACTGCGGGGATCTTAACTGAGTACAGAAGTGGTTAGAGCACTAGCTTGGTGCTCTGGAGATCTAAGTTCAATTTCCTGCTCTGCTAGTGATTTCCTATCTGACCTTGGCTAAGTCTCTCTCTCTATGCCTCCTTTCCCCATCTGTAGAATGGAGATAATAACACTTCCCTACTTCACAGTGGTGGTGTGTTGATAAATATGTTACACTATTATGAGGTGCTCAGATAGTACGGCAATAGGTACCAAATTAGTACTTAAAATCAGACATTTTACAGAAATTACATAGCATTTCTGTTGTATTTGCCAGCAGCAATGTTATATTTTGAGACATATCTGTTGAAATAATTAGAATTGATTTGCAATGAGTGCACTAGATCATGGCTTCATCTCTTTTCAGTGACTTCTGCATTGTAGTATTGTACCTTTAAAATTTTTAGAAATAATTAACTTTCAGTTTGAGAAAGACGATGTGAGTAAGATAATATCTCTTACTGGATCAACTTCTGTTTGTGAGAAAGACAGGCTTTTGAGCTACACCGAGCTCTTCTTCTACTACAACTTTCAGTATTAACAGCTGATTAAGAATTTTGAAGGATAAGTGTCATTTCATTTTGAATAATTTTAGACAAGACTATTTGAGGGGAAAAATTACAACTGGGGAAGCTGGCAAAAATTAATCTACACTGTGATGAATTTGTGGTCTCACCAACCACTTTTGACAGTCTCAAACTTTTCATTTAAAAAGTCTTTGTCAGTAAATGAAACATCATTCTTCCTAATCACAAAAATTACTCCACATCTCCCCTCCACTTCAGTTGTATTTCTGCAGTAAAATTCCCCCCCTCCCCCCACAACCTTGTTTTGTGAATACCCAGGAGATATATATACTTTACTACAAAAATAGTCATAATAAAACTCTTCACCCTTGTTCATACTGAGTTGCATTTACTCAGGCAAGTAGTCCCATTCTGTTTCAAAAGGAGTACGATTTTTTTTTTTTTAGGACGTGGCCCAAAATGAAGAATTGGTGGCAAAGCTGTACTATTAGAATCCATTTTGTGCATTCTCGTTATTATAAAAGTATAAAAGAATGTTTCCTGCTGTAGTCTTTAGAACTGTATTCTTTTTCTTTAACAGAGCACTTGTTATCAACACATGCCAAAAAAATTATCTTGGAACAGCTCTGCAGGGACTCATCTAATAATTTCCTTTTATCAGAGATTTACCTTTCTAGGTGCATGTTATTTTAATGACTTTTGCCTAGCCTAATAAATATTTATGGCGTGACCCTTTCTGGCATATTATTGTTTTTATTAATATTGTTTAGAATATATGAACTTCTGCATAGTTTGGCAAGGGGAAGTGACCTGCAAGAGTACAGTGGGCATAAGAAAAGCCAGGTATGAAAATTAAATCAATTACTGAACACTGATAATGTCACAGAATCAAGACTTTGTGGCCTAAAGACACCAAATGTTTTCCCTTATAAACTTTGACATTGAAAACTCTTCATTTTACTCGAGTGAGAATCTGATGCTTTTTCAGTGAATTTAGAAATGGTGCTGGATTTAATATTATCCCCACGAAAAACATCTTCACTTTTTTTAACATTTAAAAAGCTGAACTCTGGAAAATTGGCTTTGTATTACTGCTTCATTTGCATCACTAAAAGGCTGTTAAAATGGAAACATTGTTAGAGCAATAAACATCTGCTCCAGAAGTATAAACAGTACTTATACAGCTATGATTTTGCATTTTACAGCCAGGAAGTTTAGAGTCTGCAATGTGAAAATGTAACACCCTTTGAATGCAGATTCCATCATTCAAGTAAGATGTGTGATTTAGGTTTCAAGTCTGAGATCTATTCTGGAAGGAGCTTTTAACAGAACATTACATTACTTTAGGATGCTAATTAGCATCAAACTGTGCTGCCCTATGAACTTCTAAAGACTGAAAAGGTTGGTATGTTATTGATCTCTATCTGCCTTTTCAGAACATGATATGAACAAACTCAGAATTTTATCCATTATTACTCACATAATGAGTTTTAACATAAGGCTTTGCTTTTTAAACAGGCAGGCTAGGAATAAACTGGATCTGAGAACCTGGCACTACCAAATTCTAAGGTTGGACAATTGGAAGTCAGTTACTTATTGTCTGCTATTGACCTGCAGTTTTTAATTCTGGGTGCATTGAGTGACCACCATGCATCCGAATATTAAAATTGCATTCCCCACTCTAACTTCCTTGTAAATGCACAACATATTGGCATATGACCCAAAAATAAATTTTAAATGAATTAGTTAATTTCAGTTACCAAAAATGGGGACAGACATATTTTCTTGTTTTCATGCATAGTAGGCAGATTATCCTTAGACTGGTCAGGTCAGACATCCAAAGACCAGTAGATCAAATTTGCCTCTGATTTGTAATCAGAGGGATTGCGCCAATGAAATGAGATGTGTGAGGAAGATCAGAGAATCCTACAGAATTACCAATCCATTTGCCCATCTCACGGGTGTGGGCATCCATGTCAGAAAACTGCAGAGCTGGCCCCCATGATACACAGCATGTGGGCAGCCGTCATGCAGGCTCCTGATAAAATGCTACCTTCCCAGGCACAGTGGAAATGCAATGGTTTTGTTGTGGCAGGGTGAAAAAGAGCCTTGCAACTACAGAGAAGGAGCAAGCCTTTGGTTCAAAGGGCTTAATTGATGCATAGCCCTTGCACTGGGGTGCATTCACCTCTGCCGTGGGGTGAATTTTACACACAGGGCAAAAATCAAAAATATGAAATAACACATTCATCTAGTGAATTCCCTCCCTTGCACACACTATGCTGATGTAGATCACATGGAATTGGCTTTTCAGAAGTATGCAGCACTGAACTCAGCCTCATTCCTCAACTATTCCCCTTATTTACAGTCCAAGCACTAGAATCAAAATTGCCAAGAATCAGATGCCAAACTAATCCAATTTATGATTTTTAGCAATGGCTTGATTCATGCTGTGAATGCTCTCTCTTGCTTCATTTAATACAAATTGTCCTTAATTGGAAAATACCACACAAGGCAGAGAATAAAAATGAGACCCCGCCAGCTCTTTGAAGTCCATTTGTTACCCAAATGGGATGTGTTTGCCAGCTTTTAATCTTTGATCTGGGTACAGTTGAGCCTTTTTCCTACCATCTTGCTTGCAATATTATCTACCTCATTCCTGCTCGAAGCTACGAGCTGTGCCTTTCTTCCAGCCAAAAGGGCAAATGGTAATTGGTGATATCCCCGCCCCCTCCCAGCACGCAACTACATCCTCTAATACACGCTTTGTTCATTTAAATAGCTTCTATACTGTTAATACAGCCAGGGCAGAAATACAGCATGCAGATTATCGGTGTGTGTATTTGTGTATGGGGACTAATTACAGAGGGGTAAGATTAAAAAAAAGCCGGCAAATGGCCATAATGATATATGTTATTTACAAACATTTCTGTTGCACTCCTATGAGCTGGGCATTTATATGGTAATGAGAGCCTTCATGCTTACATTAATGGGAACAACCTTGTTTATATTAGATTATCCATTTATTTAATTATTTGTTATTTATTTGAGGGATATAAGCCCTCTTGCATCAGGTCATAAGACATCAAATAACTACTAGAGGATAGGAAGGAACTTTCTTATGGGCAGGTTATTCCATAATTGTTCACGACAGGCTTTCATTCATCTTCCTCTAAAGTATCTACTTAATGGTCACTGTCAGAGACTGGAAACTGGTTTAAAGCAGCATGGACTTTTCTGTGTCCATATGGAAGGACTCATTACAGTACAAAAAGAGAAGCTGGCATTTGCACATACAAATTTATGCCCCAATTCTGCAAACACTTAGGAATGTGCTTAACTTTACTCCTATATGTAGTCCCATTGAAGTCAAAGTGGCTACTTACAGTGCTAAAGCTAAGCACATATGAAACATTCTGCTCCCTCTATTCAATATAACCTTCACAACTGCGGTTTCTGCAGCTATCATATATGTGGCCTTCATGGCTATGGCAGACCTAGAAGTCCTGGATGTTTGGAGATAGTTCTGAGGGCCTGAAAAAATCTCCTCTTTCCACAAAAGCTGAAAATGAGACACGCATGAAGGCAGCACACAAACTGCTGCTTTGGAGCTTGGTGAGGTTACTTCACCTCCCTCTCTTCTTCACAAGATACATAGAACCTATATGCAACTCCCAAACCATCTTCTGAGGCCAGAGAGATCGTGGGTCATTTATCCATCTTGTGTCAGCTTTTATATCTAATTTTGATGTCCACTGAATCCTGGTAATGTAATTTGAATGCAGAAAGACATACCTAAATTGGAATATTTCAAGCTACCTTCATGCCCAAGCATTTTGCCGAGAGAAGCCAGTACGTTCAGAAGCAACTGTTATTTAATTAAAGAAACTTCTTATCTACTTATGCAACTTTCTAACTAACATGTGTTTAAGTGGATTATTGAAATGACTCAGTTTTTTAAGAGAACTGCTGTGAACTGTGAAGTTGATGAAGAGTACCAGTATTTCCTATAAATGTAGATTTATTTTAATGAGGGGTAGACCTGTATATTATCATATGTCAGTGCAGTTTGTGCTGTGTCTGTATGCAACCTTTGTGACTGGCCCAATCTCTAGTAAGGGTTGAAACAAACCAACAGCACTAAATGCTCCCAAACTTTGGGAATGTTTGGATCCAGAAATGAACTATGCAACTCAGGGTCATCACTCTAACTAAAAACATTGGCTGGTCATAATTGCTCAAACACTAGTGTAGAGGAGGAAAAAGAAAGCTCAAGCCCAGTAAACATTAGAGTAAATAACTATTGTTAACCTTCCCACACCCACACTCACTTCCTAAATTAAATAACAACATGTCTGAGGTCTGTTTTCATATGCTTATCCTTGTCTGGGCCATGGGTAAGTCCAGTTTGACCAGACACATAAAAATTCAAGGACTAGACATGGATCAAAAAGACTCTTCTTTTTTGTGTTTAAATTATTCACTAGTGGAGTCTCAGAGTGGTGGCAGGTAGCTGAGAGGTCAACCAACCTCTAAACATAATTACCTATGATATATTTAAAAATGTTAAACAAACAAGCATTGGATTTATTAAATCTCTATCTTTGGTTCCACTGGGGTTTTGTTGGGATTCCAAATATAAATCCTTGTACCACTTATCCACCTCTATGGTAATCGGACTTGCGGAAAGATTGTGGGACTTGACAAAGCAATCCTATTACTTTCAGAGCAAACTGGAAACAGGGAGAAACAGTTATAGTATATTGTTAATTACCCTAGGCACGTGGCTGGTCAGGAGAGCCATATTGGAGGAGACCACAATTAAACAAAAGAAAAAACACATCATCTAATCACTAGAATTGGATCTGCTGCAGTGCAGCTAATTACCTCAACAACATCTAAATCATAAGCCCAGAAGATTGTTTGATAGCCCTGTTGGTTGTTCATCCTAGAAGACCACAGTTAAAAGTGCTGGAAACAGATCTAAAAGCAGAACTTTTTTTTTTTTTTTCAAAATACGATTCCTTTTTCCACATTGCTGGCCAACCCTTGGCTCACCGTATACCCTGAATATAAAACCAAAACCTCCTCTTTCTGATGCAGTGTAAACAATTGAAGCTCCTAACTAGCCACTGGCTTTACTTACCAGGTTTCTATGCCACTGAAATATTCCTAGGGATCCTAAATTCATAAGTGCCCATAATATCTTTCTTGACTGTTATGTTACTCCGACATGGTAATATGGCATTTTAATCTGTGCTACTGAAAATAATGGGCAGAGACCAAAAAAAAAACAAACCAAACAACACCGAAAACTGACCTCTGAGTCTAAATTACCTTTTGTGAGCAATTCAAGTGACCCATTGAGTGGCTGCCTTTGTTTCTAAGTGATCTTCTTTGCTTAAATGTCACCTGCACTAAAAACATGTTAGTTTGTGCATCTTATCCAAAGGAAGACAAGACTTAATTCCCCCCAAATACAGCTCAACATCTAAAAGAGATGGCATTTGAATCTGTGTTTGGGAAGTTAGAAAGTCCTCCACTGGGAGGGAGGAATCAGGGGAAGGAGGCACAGGAGGGTAAATAATAGAAAAAGTGGGGGTAAAAAATCTAAATAATATAGATCTGAAGCGTCTCTAGGTCTATAAATATCTTCCCCATGTTAATAAACAAAACAAAAAACCAAAAAACACCATCACTCTTAGGAATATGTTTATCCACAAATACTTTTCCATCAATTTAATCTTTAGAAAATATAAATCCTGCTTAAACTCTCACCCTCTCCCTATACACCAGTTGTCATATTACTATACCACAATATGTCTTCTGCATTTCCAACCTCAACTAGAAACCCTTATCTATCATGCTGGACTTACAAGCTTCTCATCACATATGGGTTACTGTCCCAAACTCAAATTCTTCTCTTGTGAATTTAACTCATCCCCATTAGAGATTTGCATAACTTCAGACGTTCGAAGAAGCAAATAATTGGAATCTTATATAATCCTTTGGTGCCCTTTCCCATCCAGATTGTAAAACTCACTCTAATGGGATCCCTTCAAAATCCTGGGTTTTGCTTAGCTTCACCTGACAGGTTTCCACTTGGGGTGGTTGGATAGCCTACACCCCTAATCCAAGAGGGAATCTTCTTTTACAGGGCAATTGCAGACCCACTTTCCCCATCTGGAAAAGATTCTTCATGCAGGCTTGGATGGTATGCACACATGTAGTAAGCAAATATCATTGGGGCCCATTAATCCCTCTACTGGAACCCACTGAGTTGTCATTTTAAAGTGTCATGACTCTAGGTCTGATCTATATTTTGCTTGGCTCCATCAGCGCTATACAGTACCATCACGTAATTGTCACTATGTAGATTTTTTTTATGCAGATAATTGGTTTTCTAAGTGCAGACTATCTTTTTTATAGTGTTAGGCAGGATACTAAAGTGTTTCTTTCTCCAGCTGCTCTGTGCATAGAAATCCCATTGATTTCAATGGCACGTCTACATATGATATGAGAAGCATCTACAGAATCAGATGCAATGATAGCCCATTGATAAGAAGTGATATTTTATATGGTGTGCAACTGGATATTTATTGACTAATCAAGAATGCCAGTGACTTCTAAGGATACTGTCTGATGTTACCCTTGATTAATTGAAACATGCCAACACATGACAAATGTTGTAGTGCCTACTGTGCTTGTCTAATTTTTCAACAATAGAGTTTTTCAACATAAAATGTGTTTTATTTTCCTTATTTGAAGTTCTCTGGACAAACATCGGCGCATAGCAATATGCTGACTGCTCGATTTGACTGCAGTGATTTTTAAAATTATCATTAATAAGGGACAAATCTTAAGACCATGACTGAAATTTTACTCAACCTGATCTCAGTCAAAACTCCAACTAAACTCATTGAGTAAGGACTCCAGTGTTTGACCTTTATTTTAATGCTTTCTACAAATTCTGGCCCTGATTACCTAGGTACTTAAGCACCTGAGTAGTCCTATTGACTTCAATTTAATTCCATCGACTTGAATTTATTCCTGACATTTCAATAGGACATGTCACTTACTTAAGGTTAGACATGTGCCTTCCTGAACCAAGACCTAATTCTGCTGTTATGATTTTAATTGGCTAGTTCATTATTTTTTAATCCCTTAATAATTCTTCCAGTTTGACAGCCAGCATATCTTTTGGAGAATAATTACTAATTATCATTTCTTTCCTCCACTTTCTAATCAAGGTTGCTACTGTCATCACTCTGAGATCAATTTTAAGACATGTTGGGCTAAACGTGGATGGTTAACTATCATCACACTGGCAATTACTCACAAGCTGTTGTCATAATTTTGAACATTGCTGTTTCACACATCACAGAAAAACTATGTTTAACTAATGTCAAAGCAGGGAAACAAACTACAAAAAAACAAAAACAAAAACCCAACAACCAGGAAATTCAGATTTAAGAATAAAATTCTACCTATAATTCTTTATGGCTGGCCACTATAGCATACGTAAGAGTGTGTGTGTGTGTGTGTGTGTGTGTGTGTGTGTGTGCGAGCACGCATGCATACACACACACACACACACACCCTTGATTCAGATGCACAATTCCTTTTAAAACCAAAATAAGAGTTATACATTCTAAAATGGTACTCTGCCTTCCTTGAGATAAAAAAATCTTTGGTGAGAATAATAATACTTGACTCATATATATACTTCATGTCCAATGTGCTTTCTAAATTGGTTTTGATTATATGTATGTGTTGAGGAGAAAATATACCCCATCAATAAACACATAACATCATTAATTATATAGTAACTGAATGACTAAGTGGTATGAGTCAGGACTCTTGGGTTTTCTTCTTGGCTATGCAATTGATTGGCAATGTGCCAATGGACAAGTCAGCTAACTCTAACTCTAATCCTCAATTTACCCAACACTAAACCGAGTATGATGCTTCCCTATTCCACATGATTTAAGTAGTTAATGTTTTCAAAGTGCTGTGAGATATGTAGATGAAAGGTGCTTTAGCTGTGTCATCTACTGACACTTTTATTATTGAGGATATTAGGTTTAACCACTTACAACCTTGCTTCTGCTGATTTATTTTCCATTTTACACATTTTACAAATTATTATTTATTTGTTATTCATCAGTATCTAGAGTTTCCAATTAAAGTTTGAGGTTGCATTGTGCTGGACAATGCTGGTACATGTAATTCCCAACAGAGTGTATTGTCTAAGCATTTGATGATAAATGACAGAGAGAAAATGGGGGGAGGGAGAGAGTACCCATAAAACAATTATGCTTGGTACAATAAGAAGTCAAAACACTCTAAGTTTGAAATCCTGGCCCCACTGAAGTCAATGGAAGTTTTCCCATTGGGACCAGGATTTCACCCCAACTGTTTAGACAATACTAATCTCTGATGTTGTTGACTTTTTTTAAAAGAATGTTTGTTTTAAAAAAATTACTTGAACCTAGGTTCCAGTCCTGCAGGATTTGGGACTTTTGTCATTGGCTTACAATAGAGTAGGATTTTACTCCTTGCTCTGAAAGCTCAGCAGCACAAGCACCTGCCAGGCCTAATGCAGCAAATTTTCTCCTCCTACCCTGCCAAATAAGGTCATGCAAGACTACTGCTTTTCCCATCACTAAAAAAACTTGGTATTCTGCAAAGTTTTGTCCAAGGCAAAGTAAATTTTTATTTTAGTAAAATTTCTGTTTGTTTTTGAGTTTTCCCACTTTATTTCTGGCTTTGATTTTCACTGGAACTATTTTCAACAGTTTGAAAACATTCTTTTCTATGCTGGAAAAATAATAATAATAAAAATAATAAAAAGGATATGGGTCTTTCATTGAAATGAAAGGCACTTTCCATCTTCCAAAACCTGACTGTTGACATAGCAGAAAAATGCAAAAAATGTGAGACAAACAAGCCATATGTTTTGCTTTTCATGCATCTGACAAAAATGTGATATCTTTTGCTATGTTTCTCCAGCGATGAGAATTTATTCCACAGAACTGACATTCATATATTTCCCCTCAATCCTTTCCCTCCCCACTTTCTGCCTAAATCGCCTTTTATCACCACTCATCATGCTTCCCTGTGTCTTTTTCTCTTATACCCAGGCTGTTCTTCCTGGGTTTAAGACATTCTCTATGAAACTATTAAAATCATAGTCAGTATTTTAATCAAGCAGAAAAAGGAACAAAAGGATCTAGTGGTTAGAAACTGAAACTAGACAAATTCAGACTAGAAAGAAATGAATTTTTAGCACTGATGGTAATTAGCCATTGGAACAAGTTATCTAGGGATGCGTTGGAATTCTTGAAGTCTTTAAATCAAGACTCGATAACTCTAAAAGACATGTTCTAGCTCAAACAGAAGTTATAGACTTAATGCAAAAATTACTGAGTGAGGTTCTATAACCTGTGTTACGAAGGTCAGACTCGATGATCATGATCAAGTCCCTTCTGGACTTAAAATCTATGACTTTATTAAATTTGTCATCTAGTTCTCCGGTCCTCCTGCTAGAACCCAAGTCCATGCCTTGCTGCTCTCTCATTTCCCCTTTTCTGGCGATCATGCGCCTTGCCCCCCTGCTCTACAATCCATCCAAAATGCTGCAGTGAAAGTCATTTTCTGCTGCCAGGATCATGGCAATTACCTGTTAAAATCCCTTCACTGGCTCCCCTTACCTCCTGAATCAACTTCAAACTTCATGTTCTCCTCCTCCTTCTCCTTCAGGCTCACCCAGACTACACTTTTTAAATCTCTCCTTTTGCTGCCTATTCCCTCTGCTCCAATCAAGCATCCATCCTAATTGTTCCCTTCACAACCTTGTTCCAGGACTGATTTCATGTTCTCTCCCACGTTACCTCATATGCTCCAACAAGTTTTGCATTGCAAATGGCCACCCTCTGCTAATTTACATCATCTTTAAAATAGATTCCTTCCTAGATGCATTTCAGTGAAAATTCATCAAAGTATAATTGTTTAAAAGAATCTTCTCTCTGTTTTGAGATTAATTTTCATCTGGTCAGCCAGTGTATCCTGGGCCCACTTTCTATCATCTGCTTTATACACAGATTGCAAGCTCATTGGGACAAAAGTTCCATTCATTTCCAGCCTTTTAGACACCATAACAAAATGTAAGAGGTGAAATCCTGGACCCATTAAGTCAATGATAAAATTATCACTGGGACCAGAATTGCATCCAAGGAGTTTAGCATAGGCTCTTTATTGTCTGAATGGACCTTATGAAACTCCATGGACTATAAATATGTATTTATGGGATTTAAAATGGGTTCGTTCAAAGCTGGATAACTGCCCTTCCTCTACACATAAAATTCCCATGTTTCTGGTAGGCCTTCACAATCTAAGGGCTGGATCCTGCAAACACTTAAGCACATGCTCAACTTTAAACATGTGAGCGATGCCACTGTCTTCAATGGAAAATCTCATGTGAGTTAGGTTAAGCACTTATGTGTTTGCAGGGTGCAGCTCAAAATCAATATGCTAAAAATATTATATAATGATCCTTTCTTTTTCTTTTTTTGGCTCCTAATCCCCAAAGGCCTCTGGGCACCTTATCAAAAATTAAATAGAACAATATTTTCAAAATGGACAATATGTCCCAAATAAATCATAAAATCACCAGACTGTGGAACAAAAAGAAAAAAAAAACTTTGTTGAGTAAAGCTACACCACATGTAAAGGCTGAAATCATGCAGGCAATGTTTCATTTCTGTTTCCAACACATCCATGTGCAGTGCGCTAATATATGTCGCAAATCAGTAACCAACGCTTTTGACTTATAAGAATGCAAAAAAACAGCAAAACTGACTAACTGTACCATTTGCCTGGGTTAAATCTGGGTGACTCAACTGAAAAGGGGAAAAACTGTTTGTCCATTGAATTTGAATAAATAGATACTGTGAAGAAGGGCCAGATCCACTGCTGGTGTACATTGGCATAGATTAATTGATTTCAACTGAGCTATATCTAATTACACCAACTGAAGATCTGGCTCATTATTTCATAATGGAAAAAGTCACAAGCTCCAGAATGTTTCTGTTTAAGATTATTCATGCTAGAACTTTCTTTGACGTATATTTTTCCAATATGTTCCAAACCTACAAACTTGGCATGCCAAAAAACTGCTTTGGAGGTCATCAGAAGTTTTGGGTGCCCAAGGATTGAAGCAATGGACCTGGTAGATCTCCCCATTGCTTTCCCACACTGCTTTGCTGCACAGCTGGGTTGGCCTGACTCTTTACTTGTTTGTCCTCAACTGCTCTGTGCAACTTCACTGGCTGTCACTTCCATGTTTAAATGCTCCCACTTAGACAAGTGAGATCTGTTGCGATACCAGTTTCTGGTGAGTTCACACGCATGGAGTCATGTGATAATTATACAGCAGCCATTCCTCATGACTCTGTGTGGCTCCCTTGTCAGGTCCTAGACTTCTTTGCTCTCTGCAGGGAGGAGTCAGGAGTAGACTTTGTTATGCAACACTGACATTAAAAATGAACGATGTCCCAAGAGTTCATTGACTTCCTTAAATAATATAAGTTGGTTCTATTCGTTACCTGTAATTCAAGAGGGAGGACCATCAACTTAGCTTGTATTAAAGCATAACATTGAATGAGACTAAACAGGATTGTAGGCTCTATGCTATTTTGAATGTTTTCCCCCTCTAAACTTTGCTCCTCTGGTTGAATACAATACTTAACTTTAAGAAAGCTGTTGGGACTATATCACTGGTCATAAGTGCCCAAAGAGAGGAATAAGTAGGTATAGGAATCCCAGCTGAGCCTACACAATAATAAATGGCATAAGTTGGCATAGAGAGATGTTGTACCTAGATCCTGGTCTAAGAATGGGAAAATTGAATGATTCCACCCAAAGAGAGATAAGGCAAAAGGCCTAACAACTGAGGAGGTGCACTTAGATAGACCAGAAAGAGGATAGAGGTGTAGCTAACCCGATAACTGTGTTCTCATCTTTTTTGAGATCCAGAACTTTAAGTTCCAGGTTATTCTGGAAGCAGTCCACCATGAAGGAACATCTTCTTTAAACTTTGTCTGCATGCTATTTGAACAGTCTGTAGTCACCGCTGTTCTGTCTAAATGCAGGTCAACCAGTTTTGATTTCAACTCTTCTCACAACACCAAAAGCTGGCTTTATTGCCTTTGTGATACCATCAGCTGTCCCAAATTCCAAGTTTACTGTGTTGGCTCTAAGAGTACAAGGAGAAATCTGGTGTGCACTGTCAGTGACAGATCTTCCAGTTGATCCATCAGAATGCACATAATAAAACTTAGTTTGCCTGCCTGTAAGTGTTTTTGAGTCACTTCTTTAATAAATTTTGTAGTTGCTTCAGAAGTGTTCATTCCAGGGGTGTCCGTTTGTAGCCTGCAAATTGCAAATTATTTCAAAATCTCAAAAACTGAAGCCCCACATAGTGAACATTTGTAACCACCTTTTCCCTCCCAGGTTACTTGGGAACTAGGCAATTTTCACCTGTTGCCTGGGTGCCTTACGTCATTTAGGATAATGGAGATCCTGGCATCCTGGCTGAGATGGAGAATTGGGTAGGAATCCTCTAGTTACTCCTATGAAACATCTAACTCTTACTCATCTAAATATTTATACAAGGCAGTGCCTCCACCTGGACAGATGCTGTATACACCTATGGGTGTACCTCGGTTGCCTCCAGGAACAAAAATATAAAAAATGGATCTGATACGGCAAAATAGAACAAACACAATTTTACTCAAAATTTATTCCAGCAACATGCAATAGAAAACATAACAAATTAATATAGGTTGCTGTTATATGGTACCAGATCAGTAAGTGGCACTGCAATAGATCACCTAATGGCCATAGCTTTCAGCTTCAACATAAACCTAACCAACATTCTTTGCACTATACACAGATCCACCCTATCCCTAAGTATGCACTCTATTTTAAGTTTATGGTTTTGGTCCCTCTCTTGCACTGGCACACTGGGCAGATAGAAGTTTAAGCCAGCACTCAGTAAATCTCTCAAAGGCAGCCCAAATAAAACAAAGAAGGAATGAGGCAAATTTGCATTGTGATCATCTTAGGCTGGATGATACCTGGCAATGACAGTTATTATATTAGAGAACAATAGGTCCGGATTCTGTCCATGCTTTTTCTTCTTAGACTTAATGTAGCCACATCAAGTCTTAACTCTGCCTCTTGAACCCAGAGAGTATAGCCCAGGGGTAAATCATTCCTTCCTCAATGGTCAGATAGATGGGTTATGTGGGATTAAAATGAATCCCAACAAGATAGTTTCATATGTTCAAGAAGTTTTTCATATATTTTTCAAGTATATGTTCTAATTAACCAAGTCAGTGTGTATATAATTTTCATACAACAATAGAAGTGGCCAAATTTGCAAAAACTTTCACTGATTTTGTGTGCCTCAAGTTTGTGTATTCTGCTTAAGATTTAAAAGAAGCTGGAAACCTGAAATCAGAGGCATTGTTTGAAAACTACTGTGTGCTAATACTTCCTGTTGTTTTAAATGAAGATAATAATTCATGCACGCTTTTATAAAACGGTTTGACTTTTTTGCATCTAAGTGATAAGTATTATTAGCAGGAATTCTGCACACGGAAGGTTAACAACTATCAAATGACTTTGTCATGCAACACTGACATTTAAAAATACTCAAGATATGTCTAACAAGAAATGAATTGCGTGTGCCTAATTTTTTTTTTTTATTAAAATAAGCCGTTAAGTAAATCAAGTTGAATTTATGGAAAAACTTAAGTAGTTATTTTTACTAGTATCATGTAATGATGTAATTAGCAATCAACTGAAGGTCTAACCAGTTTTGCAAGTTAACATAAGATAAAGATAGTTGCTTAAAATGTAGATTTTATCCCTTCAGTCTTCTCTAGCTATGTGTTTGATATCAGTTGCAAGAAATAGAGGGTAAAGCCAAAAACTTATGAACTTTGAGTTGCACCTTTTTCTCATTAAAATCCATGCTGCATAGGTCTTTATTTCCACAATGATTTGGTTTTACTTCAACAAATCCAATTTTTAGTAATTTAATTGGCTTCCAGTAAATCACTGCTTATAATTAGAAAGCGCATTTCAGATCTTTCCTCTTTAAAAATCACTTATAGTTGGATAGGTAAATATGGACATTGCTTTGTGCTGTAGTGTGAGGGGAGATTCAGGGTCAAATGCAACATCAGGGTATTAGTGTTTAGCACAGTAGAGAATGCCAATGCTTAATGAGGTGGTATGATTTCACCCAAAAGAAAAGAGCAATGGGTGAAATCATTATGAGACGAATACAGTCTAGACCTGCTGGACCATCAGAAAAGAAGAAGGGAATGCTGAAGACTAACTGGTACCTTAGAATATAGATCTGGTCTGAACACAGATATCATACCAGCATAACTATTTTGGTTATCACACTATTTTTAACCTAAATAATTATAGCAGTACAACCCCTAGCCTGGATGCAGTAAGCCAGTATAAAGATGCATTATACCAGAATAGCCTATTCCCTTAACCTGTACTGGAATAAGGTCTAACGGTATAAGCACATTAATACAACACCCACACTGGGGGAATGGGAATGGGTTAGCCGCTTTAACTATGCTGGGATGGTTAAAGCAGTACAACTTTTATGTGTAGACAAGGATATAGGAAGATATCACATTTGCAGAGGAATTGTGACCTCTGGCTCTGCTACGTTATGCATCTTCATTAAAACAATAGTTCATGGCTTCCATTTTCCCAGTGGTTCAGGAGCACTACACTATATGGAGCTATGGTCATAAAATTAGCATAACACCATATATTAATGCATATATATTGCCATATTGTCAAGCCCCATGACCGTAGTTCCACAGTACCACTCTATATTGGTGATGTCATGGTAGTAATGAGTGAATTTAATATAAATGAGCCATTTATCTTGTTTTAATTTACATTTAACTATTTGTGCACTGTAAAGCAAGCATACTCATCTAACCTAGTGCAACATTTTACATGCTGACACCCTTACTTAAGATTAGTGTCTGACTGCCCTAGAAGCCCCTTTGAAATAATTTAGGACTACTTGTCCAATAAGGAACTATTCAGTGTAGCTAAGGGTTGTACATTTTTGCTCTATATGAATAAGAACAAAATAAAAGCTAAGGGACAAATCTGCATGCATTCACTAAAGACCCCAAAGTAGCTAAAGACCTGCAAGATGATTGAATAAGGGAGACAGCAGCAAATACTTACCCAGGAGGACACCTCTCCTTCCCTACACTCAATAGATCGTCTTTACATCTCACCTATTGTGTAGGATTATGGTTGGGCCAGGAGTACGAGCAATGTATCCATGCACCATGCAGATCAACTGACTCAAATCCTTTTGTAGGGGATCCACTACTGTAATCTTTGTTCTGAATTAGCATCTTCGGGCCAGCTGCACCGGGAGTCATTCTGGCTGGGATTGAGGACTCCATCCCATTGACCCATTGTGTTTCTTATGAAGCAAAGCCATTTTACATGGCATGTGCTTCTTCCTTCAGGGTTCAAAGCCCTCAAACAAATGTTAGAAGTGTTTCTTGTGGAGCAAAGCCATTTTATGGGGGCTTTGCTTCTTCCTTCAAAACCCAAAGCCCTCAAAACATTTTTTGTATTTTGCAGTTGATTAGATGTTTTGTGTAGGTGTTTCTTCTTAGACTTGAGAATAGAAAATAATGGATAATGACACAGGCATGGACTTTTCCTGATGAAATAATAAGGGTTGGATGCATCAGCAGTTTCTTTGGATAGTCTAACTGCTAGTTTAAGTTAGACTCTGTTTTGACTTTTAACTGAAAAACACATTTTCAGGCACTTTAGCTAAAAGAAAAAAATACCATAAGAGAGAGAGAGAAGTGCAGGCAGACTGTAGAGCTATTTTCCTAGGGCTGAAGAAATAATATCCAGTATCTCTCCCAAAAATCACAGAAAAGTCATTTTTTAAGGTTATGAAAATCTTTTTGACTTGGACTCCAGCTGCTTCATTGGACTCTGCCCCAAGAAAAATCAGTTTAATGTTACTTCTTCTTTTGGAAACCTAACTAAAGAGACTTTTAACCTCAGCATCTCACAGTCTTTCAGATAAAACAAAAAAATAAAAGTAAAGCCCCACTGACCATTTTTTGTCCTGAAGAATCCACGGCACATTTAGAAAGAATTTGGGTGTTAGTTATAGGGTCCGTTCAACTCAGGCAATTATATTTTGCCTGGTAGGAGTTATCCCTAAATTTCAGCTATTACTTTTCACTTCTTCATCCAAACCGTTTTGCTGTGTTACTGTTTACCGTTAAACAGCAACTGCCAAAGCCAGAATGGTAGGGAGCAAATAACCCGGGCAATATATTCTGAACAGCTGATTCTGTTAGAAAAGGAATTTTTATTTCTTCTCAGTTGATCAGCAGAATGGTAATTTTAAAACCCAATGATGGGTATTTCCATGGGAAAGTCATGCAGCCACGATCTGGGAAGGAGATGGGTGAGGTCTCAAAGATTCAAATAGGGAAAGCCATACGTTTTCTCATAGTCTATCAAGAGCGACATGGGAATTAACATACCAGATAAGATCTTTGGTCCATCCTGTCTAGTATCCTGCAGGGGTGCTGGAACAATTTTTATCATTGGGGTGCTGAGAGCCATTGAACCAAACTGTAAACCCAATATATAATGGAAACCACTTCAAGCCGGGGAGTGTGGTACCAGCACCCTTAGTTCCACCACCTATAGTATCCTGTGTCTGACAATGACCAACGTTAGATGTTCCAGAGGAAGGTGAAAGCAACTCTGCAGTAGGCAAATGTGGGAGGATAATCTATGCTTCCATGAAGGTCTCATCTCAACCTCTACTAGTAAAATGACAGACGCTGACATAATATTCTGGGACGATCTGCCCCAAATTCCTGACACAGAGGTTGGGACAATGAAACAAGAGAGAATCCCCAAATGACCCATGCAAGGTTTTACAGTGAGCCTAGTTCATGCTGGGACAGAATTTGGGAACCTTAGGGTGTGAGATTATATGAGCATCAATCGGGGGGGGGGGGGGGCGGGGTAGGATTGGGCCCATCGGCGGATTAAAAACAAAAATTAGAGGGAGAATTTATACTTTTTTCAAAGAGCAAAACCAAAGTTGAAACTGTTTTGTTTCTGTGAAAATGCACAGTAGGGGAAAAGTAACCATGCTGTATGCAATTTAAACACAAAGCAGGACTTGTCATTCACAGTTGCTTAGTTACATTTTTTTTGTAAAAACTACAAGATGCTTGATCCAAAGGTTATAAACACAAAAGAAAAATACAGTTGAAAACCTTCCCATCCAATTACTATTAAAGCAGAAGGTGAAGGAATGTGAGTTTTATTTTGTATACCTCTCCCTTTCCCAGAATAAATAAGAAAAGATTTGTTTATATAAAGAGTAAATTCATACTGAAGCCAGCTTACTGTCTAAAGCAAAATTGGCATCCATCTGAACAGAAAAAAAATCTAGGACTTAACCCTACCACAAGACAAATACTCTATCCTCAACCATGGAGTAAGCAGTAATCTTGCACTGAAAGAGACACATTGTAAATGGCCTTCGGCATGTCTTTCTATGCTAAGGACTCCTGTGGAATTGTTATTAGAACATTAAAATTCTTATTATATATCTGAAATATTTATAATATCATTTTAATGAAACTTAGTATTCAGCCAGGACATGGTGACATTTTTATATGCTTTTCTTTTTCAGAATATTGTGTCCGGAGTGTAGGGCCTGAGGGCAACTGTTAGGGTGTCAGTGTAACATATGTTCCCAATAGGTAACTGACACATGAAAGGATAGGAATGTGATTTAATGTTACAATTTTATTGTATGCAATTTAACATATGGCAGGAAAGACGACACAATCAAAAAACAATATCAATGTGGAAGCGCCCAATAAAAGATACCTCAGAAGGTCTGATTTAATGATTTATTGTGTCTTACTGGTTGAATGATTCATTTTGAACAACTTATTTGTTGGGTTTGGACTTTTTGTTTGTTTGCAAGTTGTTAATGCACAGCTAATTATTTCTACAAACCTGTTTTTGTTCGTTTTTTTTTTTGGGGGGGGGGGAGGGGGATGAACGGCTCCACAAAGCTATCTGTGTTTTACACTTCACCCAGCAACATAGTATCTGAGTACCTTTACAAAGAAATCATAAGCAAAAGCAGCCACTGGACTGATTTCCTTCCTGTTTCCTCTGAGGAAACTGAGACTATGATTCCTCCTCCTTTTTTAACCTCCCCCTTTTCTCTCCTCCCCTTTTCTCTTGTCTTTATTCCCCTCCTCTTCCCTATTCTATCTTATTCCATTGCTGCTTATATTATGGCTCTGGGAAAATAAAGCTGAAATGAGTTTTTGGACTTCATTCTGAAGGCAGTAAAAGTTTTGGTCACTATAATCTCTTGTGGTAGTGAGGAAAGTTTGCCAAATGTAGGAACTGAAGGTTAATAGAAATTCCATGCTTGAACAATAAGAGTATAGCAGTAGGAATATACTACCGACCGCCTGACCAGGATGGTGAAGGAGATTGTAAAATACTCAGGGAGCTTAGTGAAGTTACAAAGGCAGAAAATGCAGAAATAATGGGGGGGAGGTTCAACTATCCTCATATTGACTGGGTATATGTCACCTCAGGAAGGGAAGCAGTGATAACATTTCTAGACAAATTAAATGAACGCATCTTGTGGCACCTTGTCCTGAAACCCACAAGGTGAGAGGGAATTCTTGATTTGGTCATAAATTGATCACAGGATCTGGTCCAACAAGTGAATGTAGCTGAACTGTGTGCAGTAATAGCAAACATAAAATACTTAAATTTTAAATACCTATAGGAGGAAAAATGCCAAAGAAACCCACCACAGTAGCATTTAACTTCAAAAAAGGATTAAATGAGGGAGCTAGTTAAATGGAAATGAAAAGGAACAATCACAAGGGTGAAATGCCTGCAAACTGCATGGAAACTATTTAAAAACACCTTAGTAGAAGCTCAAACTAAAAGAGGACCAAAAAATAAAAAATAAAAAAACTGTCAGCATGGCTAAACAGCAGAGAAAAAAAGGCAGTTAGAAGCAAAAAAGTATCCTTTAAAAATTGGAAGAAAAATCACATTAAGGAAAATGGAAAGGAGCATAAACTCTGGCAAGTCAAGTGTAAAAGTATTATAAGTCAGGCCAAGAAAGAATTTGAATATCAACTAGCTAAGGACGCAAGAACTAATAGCAATTTTTTTAAGTACATCGGAAGCAGAAAGCCTGGTAAAAACTCACTGGGGCCACTGGATGATCCAATTGCTAAAGGAGCACACAAGGAAGATAAGGTTTGTAGTGTAGACAGGCCTCAGAGTGCCACAGCTAAATACAAGATGGAACAGATAATTTAGCATAAGTAGTTAACACATATTTTAAGGAACTGTTTAAGGTGAAGTGGCCCATTAACACCCTTCCAGTCACAGGGAGGAAAGGAAGGCGGAGTAGTTTGGGAGGGGGGTTGTTAATGGGTTACTGATTGTTGTACTAAGTCATAAAACGAGTGTTTCTGTTCATATCTTATCATATCATATTAACCCAAGGAGGTATGGTGTTTCTGTCTTTTATCATTTTCCTGTGTGAGTTCATGGGAGAGCATAGTGATGGCCTGGTTTCACCCACATAGTTGCTATGGGGCATTTAGTGCCCTGGATGAGGTACACCAAATGTTGTGATAAGTATATGTAGGACCCAAGGATCGCATCATGGAATGGGCCACCCAAATACCCCAAGAGAACCTGCTTCAATACAGAAGTAAAACCCCCTCCGACTGCACACCCCTAGTTGTCACCTACAAACTCACATTGGAACCCATATGGGGTAGCATCCAACAACTACAACCCATACTGAATGGGGACCCCATCCTGCAATAAATCTTTCCTGAACTCCCTCTTCTGGCCTTCAAACAACCCACCAGTCTCTTCAAGGTCATCATCAGAAGCAGGCTCCCCACAGACCGGGACACACCAGCTCAAAGCAGCACCCGACCCTAACAGAACAACAGATGGAAAACCTGCAGACATACCTTCATTGCTATAATGATCAACACCCTCCACAACACATCTTTCAAGATCCATGGGTCCTACACATGCCTATGACAACACATGGTGTAGCTCATCCAGTGCACTAAATGTCCCAAATAGAAACTATGTAGGTGAAACCAGATGATCGCTATGCTGTCAAATTCACTCACACTGGACAATGATAAAACACAAAAACTCCACATCACCCCTGGGTTAACACTTTTCACAAAGTCATCGCTCTATATCTGACCTATCAGCCCTCACCCTCAAAGGAAACCTGCACAACACTTTCAAAAGAGAAGCCTGGGGAGCTTAAATTCATAACTTGGCTAGAAACTAAAAATCATGGACTGATTAGAGACACTGGATCTATGGCTTATTAAAACAGTCTATAACCCACTAACAACTCCCTTCCCTCCTGAAACTCTTCACCGTCACCTCTTCCTTCCCTCCCTATGACTGGAGTGAGGTGTTAATGGGCCCCTTCACCTTGAATGTGCCCTTGAAATATGTCTTAACTACTTATGCTAAACAATGTGCTCCATCTTGCATCCACCCACCATCTCACCCACCTTGTCTCTCTCTAATATCCTAGAACTGACACTGCTATATCAACAATGCACAACATTTTCTGAAGACAGAAGGACTTTGGTTTACTTAGATATTCTTTGGTATCTTATTCCAATTATAAATAACCTTGACCCAACACAACTAGAAATAAAGTGGTGGTGATTCAATTAGAAGACTGCTTCAATTTCAGATTATTATCCTTGTAATTTTTTCTTTCAGATATACAAGCTTAAGTAAGAATAATTTATGAAGTGGGTTAATTTTGTAAAGTTCAATGTAATTTGGTATCTTAGTCAATAAATATATGAATAGCTTAGGACAGTTGCTTACTTCATAAGAGTTTATTTACGATAGGTAAAGGATTAGATTAGCAAAGGCTTCCAAGAGATTTGGAAAACCAATAATCGCTATTGAACTTCCAAATCTCTTAGGCAGCTTTGAAAATTTCAGCCACATATGTTAGTTCCTATTGTTAATTCATGAATTAGTTTTTAATGTGGATATTTGTTGAGTGGCTATCATAACTTCTTTAGGATTTTAAAAGGAACAGGGGTAATTCCAAATTAGGAAACTGTTATTGTCTACAATGATGGAAGATTTGCACAACTATCTTAAAGGCGGTATGATAAGCACTCTTTGATTAAGGTTAGCCAGCCATCAGGGATTCAACAAGTAACATCATGACTGTCTATCTAATGGAGTATGAAATATACTACTACCATCATAGATACAAGAAATTCAGTAGAGGAGATATGCTTTGAATTTCAGAATACATTTTACAAGACTCTGAACATCACCCAGATAAATGGCTACTAGAAGGAGTCATGGAATGAGGGCATAAACAAAATGCTGAACAGAACACTTAGGCTATGGCTACAAGAGAGAGCTTACAGCCGTGCAGCTGCACCAATGAGCTGCACCGCTATAAACTCTTTAGTGTAGCCACTCTAAGCTGATGGTGGGAGAGATATCTCCCATTGGCTTTATTACTCCAGCCCCTGTGAGCAGTGGTAGCTATGTCAGTGGGAGAGCTCTCGTTCAGGGGGTGGCTAATGCACACCCCTGAGTGACATAATTTATGTCAGTTTAAGTTGTATTGTATCCACAGCCTAAATTAAGAGCAAGAGCACAATGAAAGTTCTGACTGGAACTAATGCTGTGAATGGGTCATGAAGTCAAGTGTTGGACCTCTTTAATATAATAAAATTGGCTGTTTTTCACGGTACTCTGGGGAATGATGAATTCCATTGTTTACTTTATGATTTTTTAACAAATATCTTTGGCTCTTGGCCGTTTGGCATTTGGATGGGAGAATGGAATGATGAACACATTAATACATTTCATTGAGAACTTCAGAATTAACTCCTAAGCTACATAAGAGGCTAATAGACTGCAGAAAGGGAAGGGAAGGGAGACAGAAGGTCAGTGACATGAAATATCAGAAAAGACATTCAGCAAATTGTTTGATCTCCAGGGTCCACCCATTAGTATAAAAAATCCCAGGCTGGATTCTATGCCCTAGAAGTCAATGAGAATTTAGCCAGATTTTTGATGGGAACAGGTAAGGTTTACCTAGGTTACCAATTACTGCATGTTAATAAAATGTCACTACAGCTCATGCACTGTTCTTAATCTTGCATTTGACCATGTTTGGTCACAATATCTGTTTTTTACACATTTGCTACTTATTGAACCCAACTTGGCTTTCTCATGCATCATGGGATCATGCTTTGGAATTATTTTTTTTAAAGCTTATCTGATGCATGCTGCTTTTTATTCCTTTCTTCAGCCAACTCCTGTTTCTAGGGTGGAGGTAAGGTAAATTTTTAGCTATCACACAGCATTTTTTGTGAGGTACCTAATTTTGTGGTATATGAATCTCTCTTGGCTAATTATATTGTCTCCATTTCCATAATATCTGAGTGCCTCACAATATTTAATGTATTTATCCTCGCAACACCCCAGGTGTAGTAGGGCAGTGCTATTATCCCCGTTTTACAGATGGGGAACTGAGGCATGGAGGCCTGGATATACAAAAAGAGTTAGACATTGTGACACTTAGGGTCACAGCACCTAACTCTTAGGTGCCTGGAAAATCACTACAATTCACAAAACTTGAGTTGTGCACCCGGGCTCCTATACATTGAATTGGGAGAGATAGCTGGTTTACAAAAGCCAGCATGGTAGGTAGGGAGCTGCCTATGATAGCCAATGGGAGATCCAAGAAGAAGAAGGGTGGTAAGCCCTTATCACAGAAGTAGCTGCCTAAATCCAGACTGCAGGGATGTGCCTATTTCTGCTTTGGATTTCCCTGTCCTCTGAGCACACTTACCAGATTGGACTCCAAATATGGTTTAGATGGCTGACCACCTATTGTCCCCTGGTTTGTGACTCATTCTGGGGCGTGGTTAGGACATAGGCACCTGGATGCCTAGAGAGAGGTAACAGTGCCCATGCTCAGAGGCAGATATAGAGGTGCCTAGGCAACTTTTACTGAAAAAACCATAAGCACTGAGTGACCTTAGGCATCTATAGAGTCTAGTGGGAGTTTTGTGCATTACAGTGGAGCCTAAAACTGGAACTTAGGAGCCTAACTCTTTTGAGCACCCAGGCCTAAGGAACTTTTCCAGGGTCACACAGGAAACTTGTGATGTAGCAGGAAATTGAATCTAGGACTCCCAAGTCCCAGGGTAGCATACTAACTACTGGATCATCCTTCCTCTGGTGATTATCTACCATCCAAAAAAAGCAGATATTAAGGTCCCATTTATAAATAGTCTATAAAGGATTAATACATGATTAGCAGATGTTGTAAGCATGTTACAGACCTGAGTGTTCTGCATTACACTGTTCTAAGCATGTCAGTAGAAGGTGTTATTTGTAGTTATTAATCGTTATGAGCAATCTATTGGCATGCTGATCTATAATGATCTATAGCAATTCATTAATCATTTATTTAAATGTCTATTCATTATTTATTAATCTTTTATGAGCTACCTATAAATAGAACTTTAATATAATTCATGACCATCAAGGACTTTATATAAAGTGCGAACCCAAAACTAAATCTGACTTTGACCTTTTCTAGCAGGTTTCTATCAATGTCATCCTATGTGCCATGATAAAAGATGGAAATTACTTGTTTTGTATCTAGACAGGAAGATTTACAAAATGCAAAGTTCCTACAGTATCTCATGCTAAAGGTGAAGTTCAGTTTGCATGATGCCACTTGTTCCCTGGGTGCACATTAAAGTCTTTTGCATGATTGTAGTGAAAACATGGTGCCTATTTTATTTGTTGTTGTATTTTATGACTTGTGAAACTGCTTGGGTCATGGCTTACATGAAAGGGGTTATTTAAGAGTAAATTGTAATATAATGAATATCTATACAAGCTACTTGTTAGACCCCTTCTGCAGTAATGTGTGCAGTCCTTGTCATCGCGCCATAGGAAGACTCATTTGTTCTGATGGTAAAACCTCTGAGGACAGAGAACACACAGGAATTTCCATTAGGTTCCCTCAAATATTTTTCAAGTACTTTCTGAGGAAGGACTTGTTTCAGGGATTGTGGAGGAATCAGCTTCTCCACACATCCTTTCCCCTCCTTTAACTTCTTGTCTGCTTTTCTTTGCTGCAGCAGTGAAAGATATGGCATATTCTGAGCAATGAGAGAAAGGAAGGAATACCCATTATATGCACCATGTAGAAATTGAGGTTGCAGGAGGAATTAGAACCACACCACTCTGATGGGTGGGTGAGATGTGGAAAAAGCTTTATAAGCTGCAGAGCATTTGATCCATGTTAAAGTTGTGAATGTGAATGTTACAGACACACCTAAGATGACATCCCAGCCTAAGACTGACCTTTTTTCAAGGTTGTCATGAATTCATTCACTATAAATGACCCCAAAAGATTGGAGTAATACATTAATTCATACAAGACTTAATTCACTCCTGCTCAGAGTTCTAAAAGAGTTTTCTATATGGTTCTTGTGTGACAAGCTTCTTCATATTGTGTCTATAGTACCTTCTCTGGCTAGTTAAACTCTCCATCTATTACTTGGCTAAAAATAAGTTTGTCATACCATGGTAACTGCCCAACTTTGCAAAGAATGCTGCTTCTCAGAGTTTAAAATGCTGGCAGAGAAAACATCAGGCTGTCCTTACAGGGGTATAATTAAAACAAAGTCATCTACTTAGTTGGGATCAGCAAGGTATCGTCTGAATCTCTCCTAAGAGAAATAAACTGGGGAAGTCTCCTTTCACAGAATTATTGCACTAACCTCTACATACCCCTGTAATAGCATGTCCCAAAGGATTATGAGATTGAAAAATAGCAGTGTCCGACTTCAAATGCTGGCACACTAAAGTGAGAAAATTTAGAATGAGAAAGGGAATCAGCTCTTTCATTATGAACATGACTGGCCTTGTAAGATATATTGAGGTGCAAATGGCTGAGAACCAAAGCCCTGAACAATTTAATCACTGGTCCTGAATATGCTGACTGCCTGTTAATTGCCTTGAGAGTGCCCAAATGGTCCAACCCAAAAACCACCCTAGGATTCTGTAGCTATTCATCCTATGTGACCAAAGCCACAGCTATGGGAAACAGCTTTACTGACATTTTTAATACCCTCCCCTTTCCATAGTTCTTGCCAACCTTGTACACAGTAGGATCCCTGTAAACAAGCTTCAAACCCTCTCCCTACTGACATAGCCAGGAACAGCTGCAACTCCTTAGGCACTGAGTGCAGCTGCCTTGATAGTGCCATTGTGGAAATGCTCCACAAAGATAGCAAAAATGGAAATATATTAAACAGTATCTATTTAGTGGTCTTTGTACAAGAAGAGCATGGGTAGTTTTCAGTGCATATTGTTGAGGTTAGTAGACATCAACCAAAAAATACAAAAAGGTCTGATTCTCCCTTCACTGATTTTATAACTATTACTCCTGATTTACACTGGTATAAGTAAAAATCAAGCCCAAACAATCTTATAGTGGCCATATAGGCAAAGGTCAAGGGTGAAATCTTGGCTCCATTGAGTTCAAATGTTCAGTCAATGACTATATTATTATTATCCACTTTAACACGACTTTCTTTAAGGTTACTCTCTGATAGAAAATGGTCAAATTTAAGCAAGATAACATCCCTGTCATTCAGATCAATGCTTAAAATTATCATAATTGTGCTGGCTTAAACACCTACCCTATGTTTTATGAAATTCCAAATTGGCTGTTTGCTTCCTTAGAAGCCTGAAGCAATTCCAACCACCAGCATGTCAAGGAAATAAAAGATAACTGTGTGAAAAATGCAGGATAAAGGTTATTTGTCAGGAACAGCACCCCACAGTGTTTTCGTGGCATAAAACCATACATCCGTGTTACAGTGTCTGATTCTTTGAAGATTCCTGGGAGATCTTGACTGGATACGGACATGGGACTTTCCATACTGATGGCTTGATCATGCCATGTTCTCAGTACTCTGGCCCTGATCCAGAAAAGTACTGTTTAAGCACAAGAATAGTCCCATTACTAATATACAGGGCTTGACATCAGTAGGCCTACTCGTGTGCATAAAGTTAACCAAGTGCTGAACTGCTTTTCTGGATTGAAACTGAATTCTTAGCACTTTTCAGGACAAACCCCTTGAGAAAGAATGTCCTTTAAGACATAAGGTCCATAGTAATTGAAGACATGTAAGCCCTTACTGGGCCTGTAAAAGGAAATAACGGAGAACAGGATATACCACAGGTATCTGAGCTGCCACTGAATATAAAAGAACAATCCAAAAAGGAGCTTTAATTACCAAAACTTTTGCCTTTCATTGTTTCATTTCTTAAGAGGATTTTTTGGTTTCAGCCTCCAGCTCCCATGAAGTAGTCAAGAGATTTCAGTGTATTGTCTGCATCCTATTTTCCCCTTTGCTTTGTAGCATTTCCTTCAGAGCATTGAGCATTGCACTGACTAGTTTTTTCTTTTTTTTTTAAATAAACATTTGACCTTTCTGTGGCACATACCTGATTGCTCTCCACTCCCAACCTGAATATCTTGATCGTGTGGTATGAAATTATCTAAACTTTCCATTCTTGGGCAGGTAGCTTGCTCCTCAGTTGCTAAAACCTTGACTTCAAAGTAGACCTACCAGCCACCTCCCACAACCAGCAGGGAGAGGGGAGTGGGCCAGCTGCCTCCCCATGGAAGAGCTGTGAGCTAGATAGCAATCTATCTAGCTTCCCTTTGTCCACTGACAGGTACCACCATTGGGCCTCCTCCCAAGATGATGACTCAATGACGAGGGGAGACCGTCCTTTTTGTGAGAGAGGGTGGGCAGATGTGTGGGTTAATGGGAAGTCTTTGGTAAGTGGAGAGTTTCGTGTTTAGGAGAAGGAGCTTCCCTAATGTTAAATGACTGGGATAGGCGTCCATGTTTCTGGACATGTATAGATTTTGTTTTGCTTCTATTTGTTCCACATCTGCATTGAGCTTTGATCTCAGAACACCTCTTCTGTGCAGTTGTTGGGATATACTGATGTGATGTCTTGCTCAGGACACTCAGAACTGTGAGCGACTGTGTTATTGCTCTGACTCTGCGAGAGTGAGCTTTGCTGATTCTCCCTGACACACCAGCTTGTCTGCTTGGCCAGCAAACTTTTCAGGACTTGGCCAGTCCAAACCTTGCTTTGCAGGTAACAATCAATGAACCTCAATTCCTGAGCTCCTCAGAGACATCTCCCTGCCGTGCCTAATTCTCTGACTGGACACTCATGGAAGTTACTAAACTCACTGCTTCCAAAGAGACAGAGAACACACCAGCCTGTTAGGTTAGCTGAAGACTTACATTTCACTTCAGTATAACAGCACTGAGACGGTTTTGTAATAAAACAAGTATAAGTTTATTAACAAAGAACATAGCTTTAAGTAATTTCAAGTAAGAATGAAAGAGATATGAACGATTACGAACAAACAACAAAACACACTTTCTAAAACTTAACTTAGGCAAGTTACAGTCTTTGCCTAAGCAGGTTTCTCACCTTTGGTCAGTTCCCAGAGACATCCACCCCTTGGTTGAAGATTTCTCACCCCTTTCTCAGATTTCAAGAGCTCTGGTCTCTTTTGTACCTGAGGTGATGAATGCCAAAATGGCTTTCTATTTCTGCTTACATTTTCCAACATGTCTCTGTTTCAAGAGCTGGGCAGGCTTCCTGGGGGCTCAGCCTACATCCCCCGTCTCGATCATTAAGTGGTCATCTCCCCCACTTGCAAGTTTGAAGGCTTTGTTTATCTTATGAGTAAATGTACTTCCATTGTTTCTGTCCTCATTTTGCTCAATTTATGTTGGGGACACAGTTAAACAGGGGAAACAACATTCCTTAGTCGAGGACAGGCTGGGCTTTTGCACTGCTTGTCAAACACATTTTAAGAACATATTTCCAGCACACATCTGTAATTCTTTATACACTGCCTGTAAGTATATCACACAATAACATGAATGACCAGTGGGTTACCAGTTTGTATATGATACTTCATATGACACCTTTTGGATACAGAGTATGACAACAGTGTGTTGGGGCCTGGTGTGAGTTATGATATGGGGTTGCCTCTGCCAGTAAGTACTAAGGGGATCCCGTGGTCACAATTAACCACTGAATAGTTAATAATGAATGCTGTAAATTGAAACCAACACACTCATTCTAACACATCAAAGGACTGAAAGGTAGCAGAAGCCAGCCCAGGCCACAAGGACATATTAAAACTTAAAAATGTACAATGATGCACAGATGTGCACTGACATTTTAAAAATGTGTACTGACTTTTTAAGAATGTGCATTCATACTGAATATTAAACAGATTAATCTCCAAGTGTAGATCTGCAAACCAGTGTTTCAGTCTCTATTACATGTAGTGTCTCTTTAGATTTGAGACACTGGCTCCTATCCTACATTAGGAAACCAGAAATATTGCTTATTAACCTGAGTGCTACAAAACACCATATTTGATACATCTGGGCTTCAAGATGAAAGATTGGATGAATGTTTATATACTCATATCTTGGACGGGGGACAGCAAGCAATAATTTGTTCTCACTGTATATAACACCTTCCAGCCAAGAATCTTATAATGCTTTCCAAACATCAGTGAATATATCTTTAGAACACTTCTAAGATTTATTTACCTCCTAAGAGATATTATCTCAGTCTTACAGATGAAAATCTGAAGCATAGACAGATTATAGCCAACATTTTTAAACATCAGAGCCGGAAGTGATCTTTCTGCCTGTCTGCCAGTCATAGCGTTTTGTACTGCCACCCATCACCTTACTATCTTGGCATCGTCTATGCCAAATCAAACACAATAATAAAGTGCCTTGTGGATTTAGTTAAAAGTACATCATTAGTGGTTGCTCTGCACCTATGAGAATCAGGCCATGATTTAAGTGCCTAAAGATGTATTTAAGAATTTGAAATTGTTGTCTCAGGAAGTCTGTTGCAGAGCCAGGAATTAAACTCAGATCAAATGACAACCACAAGCTTATTCTATATCCCAAAATGAAAGGAAGGAAAAGTGTTGACTATTCTCTTAGGCAACAAAATAATAATAATAAAAAAAAATCAATCATAACAGTGCACCAAAACTTTAAAATAATATTCATTTATTTACAACTCTTAAAAATACATTTCTAGGCTAACTCTACATAAAACCCATCAGCATGTATTTGTTGTTTGTATTGTGGTAAAACCTAACGGCCCCAGTCTAGGCACTTTGAACACTATGAGCCAAAAATGTTCCCGGTCCAAAAAGGCTTGCAATCTAAGTATGCAATGGGAGAGGTGGATACAACAAACAAATAGGGAAGAGAAAAAGGTGGTAATGAGATGATTATGGGGCTAATGAAATAAATGGAGGTCAGGGGAAAGTTACAATCTCCAGCAGCAGACTAGCCATTATCGAGAGTTTTGTAGGCATCACAGAAACGGTGGGTTTTAAGAAGAGATTTGAAGGTCATATAGTGGTTTGCAGATTTTCATGGGGAGCTCCATTGATTTACAAAATCAGGGTGGGAGAAAGCCCAATGGTGCTTTCACATAATGGCGCTGAGATATCCTCAGGATATAAACGTGATCAAGCACCAGCCTGATCATTCTATTAATTTGATCTTTACCAATCTCATCAGGTGTGACTGTGCTTTCAAGAAGAGCTACATGAAAACATGGTTGCCAGCAGAGAAAGGAGTGGCAACCAACATTATTTCTGAAACTTATTTTCATTGTGCACCCAAACACAAACCCAGTCTGTTTGAACAGTGTCCATTTCCTGTCATTTTGCATATTCACAATATAATGCATGTAACCAGGGATCCTAGAAATCCGTTTATCATGGAAAAACATGGAAAAACGTAGAATTTGTGTTTTTGACAGAGAATCTTTACTTTTTATAGTTTGTGAAAAAAATTAAAACATATACAGTAGAACCCTGTTTATCTGAGCCTCCATTATCCAGATCTCCATATTAACCAAACTGGGGTTGATAGCCTGCGCCCCGAGAGGCAGGGCTGACAGCCTGAGTCCCGCTGCCCTGGAAAGAAAGACGTGGGGTTCTTTTCTGTGCTCAGTGCCAACATCTGAAAGACGAAAATGTGGCTGGAATGCTGCAACTCTATTTTAATAACCAGGGCTAACTCAGAAAGAGGGTAATATTTATATTAAAACAACTTTCACTTTATATTTTGTGCATTTAAAAAAAACAATTTTCTGAAAATATAGAATCAAACATAGAAGTATTTGAAATATGTAAGAAATACAACTTGCAATTTTATTAACTTTATTTTATTACAAGGATTGATGGCACTGGTAGGCTTTGAACTGACTTAAAAATTGTAAATATATCAATAAAACATTATATTCAATTAACACGTATATATTTTGTAGCTAGGGAAACTGAAGTTCAGCATTTCATTTTAACCATGGAAAAATGCAAATTTTTATGTTTTTTTTATCAGAGATTTGTTACACAGACACAGATATAGATGATATGCTTTTCAGAATACTGAATATTATTGAGACCTCAGAATGGATTGGAGATTTCCTCCTCTTCCTGATGGTGGTGTTGAACATGTAAGAATTCATTCAAATTTTCCTTTTATATGTTGAAGAACTGGAATTGTACCCACATCCCCTCCCCCACAACCCATTCATATGGTGGGTTCCATCTGCAGTCCAGACTTGCCAACAAGTTTTATAATACATTGCTCAGAAAACAACCACAGCATCTGGATCTGTGTGACTTTAACTTTGGCAAGTTTCCTTTCCTGGCCTTTTTGGCTGGACAGACTTTTGGCTGTTCAGGCACCTGTGGAAATCCTGTAGGTCTAAATGTGATGGAAGATCATAGGTGGGAATCTTTTTTCAGAGGGCAAAAGGATTTTTAGCTAGAGACTGATCCCAGCCATAAAAATCACATCCATACCAGAACGTGGAGAGATGATAATCCTTCAAAAGTTTATCATATCCTCTAATGTGTTGAATCCAGGATTTTACTGTAGTCCATTACAAAGAAAGGGAACATTAATAAAATGCATACACTGAACCATCTGGGAATTTAGTTGGGGATCTTGTCTACTTTTGATAATTGATTTTAAGAAACTTTTTTTATATGGTCAAATTGTGCAAATGTGTAAATATTATTCTACAGCAATTCTAAAAAGAAAACTGCAAAGTTCTTTATAGGGTCATGAAGGTTGCTGTTCAACCTTGTACAGATAAAGGTTTTTTAACAATTATAGAAACATATATTAAGTTACAACAAATTCCCCTTTGGCTGATATGCTGTGGCATGTAAATTCTAGATATTAGCAACAAGTATGAAAATCCCTGAATATTAAAGCAATTATTTCATTCGTAGAAATCAAGCTAGCCTTCTTTCCAGTTTTGTTGATGAAAGCAGAAGGAAATATAAAGTAGGATAAAGACAACCCTTCTTTACTCAGTAAGTCAATACTAACAATAATTTGTTACACCATCATGAAGTATAGATAGCAAGATAAGTTATTGTTTAGCGTACAGTGTCCCATCCATTAAATGCTTAAACAGAGAAGTAAAAAATATAATTAGAGCAGGTCTAACATATAAAGATGTATTCCACTAGATAAAACAGGGCCTCTAACTCAAGCAAGAGCAATGAAGTTGCTATTAAATTATTAAAGAGTTCTGTATGCCTGGGATTAAATCTAACCATATTGTATATACCATGTGGTGCAAGATATTTTTAGCGTTTTTCTTTAACCTTTCTGATTCTCGGATGCTATAGCTACAAAGATGCTAAAAGCTACATTTGCTGTATAATTTGTGTCTATAATAAGAGTTTGTACTTAATACTTGGACTATCCTAGCATTTTAAAGGGCAACACTATAAATATGATGATCCATCCATTAAAAATGCATCTAGCTTTGAAAGTTCTGGTCTTAAGTATACAACAGTCATGTGACTCAGAGTGGTGATTTGCAGAATTGTATAGTTACTCTGTGGTATTTCATGAGATTTACAATGTAAATCTCACATTAAAACCGTGTTGTTCCATTGAGCAGAGTAGTATTATTACAACACATTTACTACATAGTAAAAAATCTTAACATCCGATAGTGACTTCTGAGGGGAAAAACATTAATTGAAAAATATAAATTATAAATCTGAAATTATTTTATTTATTTGTATTACCACAGCATGTAGAAGTCATGGAACCAGGATTTCATTGTGCTAAGTGCTGTTCAATCACAGAACAAAAAGACTGTCCTTGCCCCAACAAGTTTACAATATAAGTATAAGACAAGAGACAAAAGAAGCATACAGACAGAGAGATGGTGTCAATAGAGGACGTTTTGGAACAAATTGATAAATTAAGTAGTAATACGTCACCAAGATTGGATGGTATTCATTCAAGAGTTCTAAAGGAACTCATGTGAAATTACAGAACTACTAACTGTGGTATGTAAATTATTATTTAAATCAGCTTCTGTACCAGATGACTGGGGGATAGCTAATGTGACATGTTTTTTTAAAAAAAGGCTCCAGAGGCTATCCTGGCAATTACAGGCCAGTAACTTCAGTACCAGGCAAATTGGTTGAAACTATAGTAAAGAACAGAATTATCAGACACATAGATTAATACAATTTGTTGGGGAAGAGTCAACATGGTTTCTGCAAAAGGAAATCATGCCTCAGAAATCTACTAGAATTCTTTGAGAGGGTCAACAAACATGTGGACAAGGGCGATCCAGTGGATGTAGTGTACTTAGATTTTCAGAAAGCCTTTGATAATGTCCCTCCCCAAAGACTCTTAAATAAAGTAACAGTCATGGGATAAAAGGGAAGGTGTTCTCCTGGATCAGTAACTGGTTAAAGGATAGAAAACAAAGGGTAGGAATAAATTATCAGTTTTCAAAATAGAAAGAGGTAAATAGTGGGTGTCCCCCAGGGGTCTGTACTGGGACTAGTACTGTTCAATATATTCATAAATTATATGGAAAAAGGAGTAAACAGTGAGGTGGCAAACTTTGCAGATGATACAAAACTACTCAAGATAATTAATTCCAAAAGCATACTGTGAAGAGCTATAAAGGGATCTCACAGAACTGGGTGACTGGGCAACAAAATGGCAGATGACATTCAATGTTGATAAATGCAAAGTAATGCATATTGGAAAACATAATCTCAACTATACATATAAAATGATGGGGGTCTAAATTAGCTGTTACCACTCAAGAAAGAGATCTTGCAGTCGTGGATAGTTCTCTGAAAACATCCACTCAATGTGCAGCAGCAGTCAAAAAAATTAACAGAATGTTGGGAATCATTAGGAAAGAGATAGATAATAAGACCAAAACTATCATATTATTTCTTTATAAATCCATGGTACTCCCACATCTTGAATACTGCATGCAGATCCCGTCACCCCATCTCAAAAAAGATATAATGGAATTGGGAAAAGTACAGAAAAGGGCAACAAAAATGATTAGGGGTATAGAAAAGCTTCCCTATGAGAAGAGATTAATAAGACTGGGACTTTTCAGCTTGGAAAAGAGACGACTAAGGGTGGGGGTGTTATGTTAGAGATCTATAAAATGACTGGTGTGGAGAAAGTAAATAAGAAAGTGTTATTTACTCCTTCTCATAACACAAAAACTAGGGGTCACCAAATGAAATTACTAGGCAGCAGGTTTAAAAAGAACATAAGGAAGTATTTCTTCATACAACGCACAGTCCTTGACAAAGGATGCTGTGAAGGCCAAGACTATTACAGGGTTAAAAAAAGAAATAGATAAATTCATGGAGGATAGGTCCATCAATGGCTATTAGCCAGGATAGGCAGGGATTGCTGTTTGCCAGAAGCTGGGAATGGGCAATGGGATGATTACTTATTCTATTCACTCCCTCTGAAGCACCAGGCATTGGACACTGTCGGAAGACAGGATACTGGGCTAGATGGAACCTTGGTCTGACCCAGTATGGCTGTTCTTATGTTCTTAAGGAGTATAAGGAAACAGTGAGCTAGTATTGATCAGTATGATAGGCTGTGGCACTGGTGCACCAGGCTGAGGTTATCTGAGATGTTTTGGTGGTTCTGATCCCCGTTATGGTACCATAACAATTTGCTGTTCAATATATTCGTAAATTATATGGAAACTTACAATTTTCTTTTAGCCCCCTGGCACAATAAACAACTTAAGTACATGTTTAACTTGAACTATGTAAGTAGTCTCATTGACATCAGTGTTGGTTCACCATTATCAGATATAATTTCCTAAATCTGCAGACAGGAAGTGGAACTTTATGGGTTACTTACAGCTGAACAAGCCAGAGCATGAGCAAGAGGTTTGCATTTCTTTAGGGCTACTCTGGATGAAAACCACCAATTTCATTCTGTTATGTAAGCGTGCCAAAGTTTGATAGCAAATGGATAACAGCAAATTTTTAATCAGTTTCTTGGTCATGATGAGATCTCACAACTAAGAATGAGATGTCTAAGTAAACTACAATATTGTCACATTGCAGACGTGGGTCCATAAATTAGAATATTTTACTTTTCTTGGGAAATGTTCTGTGATAAATACATGCAGACATGATGTTTAACACAATTAATCTAAACCTATATCAGAAATAGAAAGCACAGAGTAAGAAAATTAGTTCTCCATGGTAGGACATTCATCAAAAGAGAACATTTGCGTTCCTTCATGGTGTCTGTCCTATTGTTTATTTGAGCAAAAATATTGAAATATAGGCAGAAAGACCTTTTTTCTGAATATGAGGGAGAACACATATACAAGTGGAAAGCAATATGTTTCTTCAAAACTCAAGGATGCTGAGAAAAGGGACAAAGGGACGCTCCTATAAATGAAGAATGGGATATTTCCTTTGACTGCCCATGCATAAATAGGGTTGTATAATGAAAATAAATTATATGAACCTTGAAGAAATACATACTTGATTTTGATATAAAGCCTGTTAGGAGTAATTGCTCAAGAGTAGTTTGTCTTAACAAAAATAGCCCCGTTGTTTTGCCAAGATCAATAAAAGCTTGAGTTACCTACCAGATGAATGCATGTTGGGTAATAAAGAAATGAAACTATCCAAGACACCTAAGTTTTTAGAAGTTCATAGAGTCCAACTTTGTTGGTCCATCAATCAATTTAACAGTTTCATGCTGGCTTCTCCTCTTTCACCTCATTTGCTACCAATTTTAATTTATCTTATGCACCTACCCACTGGTGCATACTAGATGAATTCCCTCTTGCTTAGCCAGCATGTGCTCCATTTGAATAGATTAACCTTCGTGTCTTAGCCACATAGCATAGATGTGTTGTATGAGCTTTACATATAGCTCATTTCAGCCCTACACAATGAACAAAGCAATTAGCAAATAGGAAAATTAGTAGATAGAACAAAGCCCAAACATTTTAATTATCAGTTATAAATTGCATCCAGATAGATTAAAATTGTTACAAGGATCCAATTGTGTGTGGATCGCTACTTGAATGAATTCTTGCCTGAAATAATGGCAAGAAGAGAAAGAGAAATAGAGATAGGGAAAGCCAGGATGGAAATCAGTTCAGTTGCAGTCAGTTCATGGGATGGACAGTCAGAAATACTGTTTTACATTGGGAGTTAAAGCATTCCTGTTCGCACAGTATCAATACTGCGCTAGAGAGTTGGACATCTGGTGATGCTCATTACTTCTAACAATTCCAACACTGAAACAAAGGAAATTAATTATTTTGTATTTCATGTTATATCTTGTATTGCTCACACTTAGCATCAATATGACAAGTGAAATGGTCTCAGGAGGAATTTTTAGTGTGATTGGATAGTTCAGAGATTCTAAGGCCTGAAGAGGACCACTGTGATTAGTTTGACTGACTTCCTGCATAAAACATATCATAGATTTTCATCCTGTAATTCCTGTAGTGGATGCAAAATTATTCTTTGCTACAAAGTAAACATTATAGAGTCCAGGGACATGTTGCTGAATGAGAGTAGTGGGGCAGATCCTCAGCTATGGTGTAAATTGTCATTGTTCTGTTATGTCAATGTAAATTCAGAAGAATTCAGCAGAAGCCAAACCTGATCAAGTTGTTATAAACTGTTGAGTGGAGATGATGTTGTTTTACCACCACTATCTTCTTGATTTACACTAGTGGAACTGAAAGCATTATTTTAAAATGCTTTAAAACCAAACCAAAATATGCCCTGACATGGACTCAAAGGATGCTGTGAAGTTTTAGGTTTCTTCAAGTTCACCCAAAGCTGCATAACCTGTAGAATAGCTCAGATTCCTATTGGATCATCAGCTCTGGCAATTAGAATAACTAATTAGAGTACCAGTCAAGGAACAAATGGGAATCATACACAGAATTTCTAATACACTGACATTCATTCCTTCCACTGCACAAGACAGTGCAAGTGTTGTAGGCAGAGAACAAACTCCCTGCACTGGAGTTGGTTGCACAGAGCAATGCTAGGCCAATACCATTCTCTTGCAAGTTGTGGTAGCACACCTAAGCCTCTTGACTAGGATTATAAGTGCTTGCTGATGGGCTTGGCGTAATCAATCAGAACCATCATGATGCAAATCCCTCGGGTCAGATTGCTTCATGGGACTCTAGGAAGATTGTATGTTCACCCCAATTCTAGATTGCTGATGAGGTCTTCAGCTTCCTAGGCCACACAGGATGCATCCTCATTATGACCGGAACTGCTTCCAACCTTCAGATAACTCCTGAGGCTAAGCTTGTAATAATGTAATGGTGAGGTGACTCGGGATGTTTTTGACGTCCTTTTAGGAGCCTATCCCTTAAATTTAGCTGGAAAGGCTCTCAAAGAAGACTAAGGTGAAAAGACAGTGTAAGAATGTCTAAAATAGATTACAGTCAGATATGTGTTTACTTCTGGAGCATGTCAGTAAGGATCATTAACTTTTAGCACAGTAGTTTGTACACAGAGACCTTCCAACTACAGCTTGGGGGAGACTTGGAGAACTCCAGCAAGGAAAATAAGCGCCAGTGGGATTCAGTGTGGAAGTGTGCTGCTGGATTACACTGTTCTGTCCTGCAGTAACACTTGAGCTACAGGCTCTTCATAAAGTTCTTAGCAGACTGAAGGATATGGTAAGTGATATATGAAGTTATAATCTGTGACATCACAGCACTAGCAGAGCTTGGCATAGAGGCCAGAATATAGTTTGAAACACTCAAGGGAAGGGAACCAGCACTGCCTATTTCTAATGGAGAATGTACAGTGATAGTCTCCCTAAGGCTGCTTCAAGTCTGTGAGCTAGGGATGTGATTCCCAGCTCCCAGGGATGTACTTGTGCCAGCTTCCATCTGAACTAGCATGCTGAAAATAGTATCATAGCTACTCTAGCAGAGGCAGTGGCAGCACAGACTAGCCGCCCTGAAAACAAACCCGCCTCAACCTCATGGGTGAGTACTAGCCCATGTCTTCACTGCTGCCGCCGGTCCTACAGTGGATGCATTACTGTTTTTAGCATGCTAGCTCAGATGAGAGCTATGATGTCGATGTCTACATGAGCTGGGAATCACAGCCCTAGCACATAGTGTAAATGTAGTCTAAGTGAGATACTGCTTACCTGCAACACTGTTGTTACTGGTGCGATGGGTGTGCTTGTGTTTTGGAGCAGAGCAATTCCATCCTGAGATGCATGCTTGAGACAGCTATCCGGGGACCCCTTCTACCTTCATTTAAAAGTGCACACCTAGTCGTAGCAAACGGATTAATGTACAGATGGCAACAACTTTGTATAATGCGATGCAAGCTTAGCAGAAATCCGTCAAAATGCACAGCGCCACCTGAGGATCTGATATGTCTGTAGGAGTCAGCTAAGCCAGTAATTCATTGCTGTGGTAAAATCTGTGCGGTGTAATTTTTTCCTAAAGCTTCTCACGCTCCCTTGCCCCCTGAATGCATTCTGTGCCCCCCCAGGGGGGCTTGCCCCCCAGTTTGAGAACCTCTGCTCTAAGAGATAATTATTCATCCAGCCATGGGCACCTGCTGGAGATTAATTGCGTCATGAACTATAGATCAATAAACTAAGCTGCACCTAATTTTTAATGTTAGGATTAGCATTAGGCCTTCAGACTTGCTGAACGGAGGACCAGGGACTTAATTTGGCGAGATGCAGTAGAAGGATGTACTTGCTCTTCCTGTGCTTGAGCCAAAGACAGGTTTCAGTTCTGACTCCGTGAGGAAGGGAAAGCCAGGAAGGAAGTCAATCAGTTGGTTGCATTCCAATTCCTGGCATAGATGGTGAAACACTGTTCTGTACTGGAGCTAAAGCACCAAGGTTTTGTCATGTTCAAACAATATGAGCATTAGTACAGGATCCTGATATTTCATGTTGTTTCCTCATCGTTATTTTGTCTCTATTTCTTGACATCCTGTGTCAGCTACACCGAGAAGTAATTCATCATCCATAACCCAAAGAAGTCCATCATAATTAATAATGGTGTGACATCACAGCCTTCAGTTAAGGAAACTGTAATGATGGCATAGAACACAGCCATGATGCATTACAGACAGGAGAGAGAGAGGACGTGTGGAAGGGGGTGGTTCTTGCTTAACCAAAAAAATGTCACCCGTTTTGGGAAAGAGTGGTTGTTGAAAGGTGTCAACTTCATTCTGATTGTATTACATTTCCAATGCATCTCTCCATTGGGTGTATTTCTGCTAAATACTTTCAACTGATTTAGGTTTAAAAATCACACAGTTGAGGTGAAAGAAAGGAAATAATGAAAAACAATTTCAGTGGAAAAACAAGTGCTGATGGTGTGGCTAGGCAATGAAGCAAATTTATGAACTGATTTGATCTTGGATGTTAGCACCTCCTTTCCTGCCAGCATGACTCAGTGTGAAAGTAAACATCAGAGCTGCGTGCAAAAATGTACATCCCTGGTTGGGGGGGAAAGCTGCTTCCCAACCCCCCCACTCTCCCGCACTGTTTTTGAATTAATAAATAAATAAAATAATAAACGGGTTTTGCAGATTCACTTTAAGTTTTTGATAATTGCCAAACAAAAAGACAATTATAAAAGCTGACCAAAAAGTCTCTTTCCACTGTGAAAAGAGGTGAATGTTTGATAAGGGATAATGAGTGACACGCTGCAATACATTCTAGAATGGAATGCTGCAGTGTCCTTAGTGTTCTTGAGTGAAAATAGGAAATGGATGTCCTTCATTCTCCGGTTTTCACAATAAAATTCACATCTCCTCTCTGCACACTCTGGAATGTCTGCTGGGAAGTGAAGCTAGAAAAAAACAACTTTGGAGTTATGGCAATAACTTGAAGGCCTTGTCAAGAACTGCCATAAAGGGTTCATTCATTGTAGACAAATTCAGCCTTTACAAATGATACGCAGTGTCTGTTATATTAATCAATGACTAAATAGTAATTTTGTTTGCTTTTTTTGAGAAAGAAATTTAATTTGGTATATTACAAATGCCAGTGAATGCTGATCATTTCAGTATCAGTCCCTCAGCCAATTCCTGCATTCTCTTTGTTTCAGCCATATGCTCTTTCCTTTATGCTGCATAACAATCTTGTTTTTGTAAGTTCATTGGAGCTGGCAGATAACTAAGAGAGCTTGAATACCAAAGCAGATTCAAAATTTACTTTATACCCGTGACTAATGTAAAATCTGAACTCTATCTAATAGAAATATTGAGTAACCTCACGTTAATCTCCTCTCTATGCCAGCTATGACTAACTCTAATAGCTAAGGTCAGATCACTATCCCTGATATATTTCTGTCTTCCTCCAGAGTTTTCTTTGGTAAGCAACCACCCTGTGGATGAACTCCACTCCCCCAACCCCCTCTCCATCCTGCAAATCAGGCTGGTCTGGCACAGTGAAGTTTAAAACACATTATGCACACCCTGTAATTTAAAAATCCTTGACACATGGTGACAGGAATTCAACAGGACCAAACCACTACACTGGTACATACTTGTTCCCTAGATTCTTTTATCTATTTACATATTCTGATGTTGTGTTGATCCACCAACTTTTCAAAATATGGAGCGCGGGGGCAAATACATGGTTTAAGAGTTCTGAAACACATTATTTTTAAACCACTCGAGGACCCTAAAGGGAACAGAACAAGGACATTCAAATATGACATTAGAATCTTCTTCAGGAAAGCAGAAAATTATATGATTTAAATATTGTTTTTATTGTACAGATGTGCTGTAACAAAAAATATGCATGGGATATTACATTTTGTCTGCTATAAAACCAAAGAAATTAAATGTTACAATAAAACAAAAGCAATCCTTACTCTATGGTGTATAAAACTAAAGCAATGATAATCAACCTTGATGCGTGACTAAAGCACACATCTGTCCAGATGATTTATGGTAGAACACAATCAGAGAATAAACTGTGGATTTTTTTTAAAAACTACAGTTCACTGTAAGAGGATATTATGTTCAACAGCAGGAGCATAGCATTTTCTGTTTTCAAATTTTCTTTCCCACTCTATTTCCTAATCTTTCTAAGAGTTACTAGCCATTTACAATATTCATTGACTATGGTAGATATAGAAACCCCTTTTGATCTCTCCTGTCTTGAAGCACGGATCTATACTCACTATCATAGAAATGGACGCTTCTATTTTAGTTATGAGGGAAAAGCTGTAATTTTTAAATAGTTCTTTAAAATTTTAATGAATGCTGAAGAACGAGGCCTAGACATGAAAGTCCTTTTTTTAATCAACAGATCAGAACAGGTGCCTTTATACACCCCATAAATGCTTTTACTTGGAGGGAACATCTCTCAGGGTGAAAATGTTCTTTAGTTTTCATGCCTACTTGATCCCTTGCTTTTTTTGGTGAGACTGTTAAAAAAGGTCCCAATTGTGTTGGGGGCATTCCTGATGTGGACAGTATTATCCTGGGAACCAGATGAAGACCACCAAATTAAGTTCAAATAGACTGTTGAATTGCCATCAGATAGCTTTTTTGTTTGCTACAGACATGAACTGTGTTCAAGCCGGAGACCTGTAAGGAAAAGCACCACACCCCCATAACAAGCAGATATGTATTATAAAGGAAATATCACTTGGAATAGAACTGGAAGCCGGATGCTGCTCCCATTGCAGTCAATGGCAAAGCTCCCAGTGACTTCAAGATATCAGAACCATGTCATTTAAGACCCAGGGTTTTCATAGAAAAATGATCTCCTAACAATTTACTTTGTTTCAGATGGTTTGAAAATGAAAATATGTGACACTTTTCATTGGCCACTGGACAAAATGCCTATGATATAATTTAGCATAGTGGCAGGATATTTCCAAGAAACACACTAAACTACTTAAAGTAGTTTGTATTTTTTCCCATTGACTAATCTTTGGTCTGTATTTACATAGTAGTAATGAATCCACATTTCAAGGTATATCTTGATAAGTCAGTTTATGTTATTGACCGGCTAGGTTTACCAAATTAGCTGCAAGGGGATATTATGTAGGAGTCCCACTGTGCAAAACCTTTGGATTCCTGCCTCAGGGAGGAAGCATGTTGTGCTCATGTATTTATCACATTTAATTGCCTTTTCAGAAGGAAATCACATGTAACATCTATCCCCAGGAAAACCAGCTTAATAAAGAAAGGGAAGGACTTGCATTAGTCAGAACAGGGCAGTCCATAAGTAATATTTACAGCCATGCCATTGTTATGTGATGACATTTATATGACACAATTCTCTTTGTAAGCAGTGCTGTTGTAGCCGTGTTGGTCCCAAGATATTAGAGAGACAAGATGGGTGAGGTAGTATCTTTTATTGGACCAACTTCTGTTGGTGAGAGAGACAAGCTTTCAAGCTTACACAGCGCTCTTCTTCAGGACTGGGAAATGTACTCAGTGTCACAGCTAAATACAAGGAAGATGCAGCTACTTGATGCAAAAGTGAAAAAAATCAAAGACTGTGGTGCGAACAGCCAAAGCACAAAACACAGCATAATGCAGCCCCCCAAATATGGATTCAAAGGTGAAATGGATGATATTCACAATGTCAGGGAGGGGGGGCCTTGAAATGGCTTATGGACCTACAACTGCATCTATAGAATGTTGCTCTGCAGACGCCATACGCAAGACAGCTAATACAAGATAGAACAGATTGTTTAGCCCAAGTAAACACATATTTCAGGGATCATTCAAGGTGAAGTGGGCTGTTAACTCTCCAGTCATAGGAGGGGAAAAAAAGCTGGGTGAGGAGGGGAAGTTAGTGGGTTATAGATCGTTGTAATAAGACAAAATCCAGTGTCTCTCTTCAGTCCATGATTTTTAGTGTTGAATTTAAGTTATGAATTTAAGCTCCCAGGCTCATCTTCTGAAAGTGTTGTGCATGTTTCCTTTAAGGATGAAGACTGACAGGTGAAAAATGATGTGAGAGTTTGCCTTTTATCGTTTTTCTGTATGAGTTCATTCAAGAACATAATGATTGTCTCATATCACCAATGTAGTTCTTATTGAGGCATTAAGTGCAGTGGATGAGGTACCCACATGTTGTGATAGGCATGTGCAGGACTCAGGGATCTTGAAAGGTGTGTTGTGGGAGGTTCTCTTTGGACAGTCCTATATCTGTCTTAATGAGACTAGAAGGCATGGCTGATGGATTCACTTACTACCTATAGTATATGTCAAATGCTTCATTTCATTACATTATTTGAATCTACAGATGCATCTGCTTCTGCATCTTTTATTAATCCTGGAACATATAGCAATCTGCAATTCCTTAAGTAATTCTGCATCCTCAAGATGTTTTGCAGCAGCTACATTTCATGGTGTTTTACCTGAAAGGCACAGTCCAAAGGAGAACATTTATCAAATTAAATTATTTGTCTAACTAGAGGCCTATAATAGCTGATGAAATATTTTGACATGAGTAATAGCTAGTCAAGGATTATGGGTCAGAGTATACAATCTTCACTCAGATAAAGTCTCCAACTGACATCAACGGAAGGTTTGCTGGAGTCAGTATTGCTGTTGTATGTGAGTGATCTGCTGTGAAATTCAAACCACGAAGACCAGATGCTTTCATTACTTTATTATTATTCCTCTAAAATACAGAATATTTCTTCTCTCTATCTTAAATGGAAATCTATGTACTCAGCAAAACTGCATTAAAAAAAGTTTTGAGTGTGACAGAAAATAATACAGAGCTAAGGACATTAAAATTAATCATGGGGAGTTTGCATTTAAAGGCTGAGTCTGGAAATTGTTTTGTCCATATTCACTGATAATTTCAAAGGCAAAGAAAATTTTCTCAACCCTTTTCACTGCCAGTTGGATGCAGGTTAAAAAATGTTAATGCTTCTGCGAGTGCTTATTCCAGTTGGAGACAATTATGACCTGAACTGAACTCACTCTATCCTGGCAAGGTTGAGATTTTGCTTCTTTTATGCATGTCTGATTTGGGAAGATCAGAGTTTGGTGGTTATGTACATAGAAATCATAGCAATTAGAGAGGGGAATTTTTTGTCCATTTCTTTGCAAATACAGGATTGTTCCCTACTGTGATCCTGACTGTATTGGGGTGAAATTCACCGTTGTGTAAAATGCGAGCACAAGGCACGTCCAGCATTACAGTCCAACCTAAACCTTATTTTGAGGACTTAAGTGATACATAGGCCTAATATTGGTCCTCAGCTTAAGGGTAAATTTCACCTGTCGGTGAGCTCTTTCTCACATAAATACTCTCATTTGAAGTCAATGAAAACTGCTTGCATGAGAGCATGCTCACTAGTCTGAGTAAGTATTGCACAATCAGGCTTTGTGTATTTTTATGATACATCCAGTCTAGTCTGATAAACCAGATCGTCATCTGGTGTAAACCAAGAAATCCCATTGACTTCTATGAAGCTATGCCAAGTTGTATGAGTCGATGAATTGACCCATAGTGTGAATGAATGATACACTAAATGATAAAAATGTGTGCCTGTAGTGTGAGAGGGGCTGTCTAATGTGGATTTAGTTCAAGTATGGCTGAGTCTGTGATATAAAACTCTTCACAGACTAACTAGAATGTACACAAAATATATTTTGAACATATGTTTGATTAAAAATTGAGACATGAGTTTTGCAAACATGCGGCAAAGTCGTAGACTGTAATTCCTTTGATTTCATTTTCACATGGGTAAAAAAATAGATAAAATCCACATATAAATGCACTCCCCTCTAAAAAGTCAATAAAATAAACAAAACTGTTTTTCAATTCTAGAGCCCCTATCCAAAGTCCATTCACATCAGTGGGAGTGGTTCCATTTATTTCAGTGGGCTGTGGATCAGGTCCTACAAATACAGGACAAATATTTAGGAGTCTTTATCAAAATTTTCCAAAGTCACTAATGATTTTAGGTGCCTCAACTTTTGGTGCCCAATTTGAGACATCTTAAAGAGGCCTAGTTTTCAGACCATGCTCAGGAGTTTGTGAAAGTTAGTCCCCTTCTGAATGCCTCGAATTTTTGGACACCCAAAAATTGAGTTGCCCAAAGTAACAAGTCCTTAAAAATAAAGAAAGAAAGAAAGAAATCTAGACCCAGGTTTATTTTTATTTTCCATATTTTCCTGGCGTAAATATAAATAATGGATTTTTCCCCCACTGACATTAAAGACACACACTCTCTCTATAGCTGAACATTTCAGTCTGAATTTTAGTCTGGAGAATGTTTTGTCTAGAATTATAAAACTCTGGAAATACAGCTGATATTTTATCTTCTATAAGTGCTGATAGAACTTTAAAGAGAAGCATTGCAACAGGTGATGCCTTTAATATCTCTCTACTTCTAATATGATAAAGAAACATACGGTTTCTTCAGCTGTTCTTTGCTTAAGTAAATAGTTTAATAACTATTAGCAGACACATTATGGGAAATAAATATATTTGAGTATTAAGTCAAGGCAAGATTGTCCTTGCATCAAGAATTATTTAGAAAATCATAATCAACAGAAGACAATCAAATGGAAAGCTTAACAAGCTAGTGTCGGTGATTTACCTATACTCAGTGGGGCTCAGACTACTGAACCTCTTTGATAGTGGGACAGACTTCATTATATTTTCAATCAGTTTTGTCAGTATCAAATTAAGGTATGATAAAATAGAGCAGAATACAAAAATATTTTCAAACAGCAATAACCTAAGAGCAATTTTGGCCCCATTTGTCCTTAATATGACTCATCTCAGCCAGTTACTCCACAGGTTTTACTGGAGTTACTCTGTGTTTTGGGCTTGATCTTAAGCCTACGAAGTGTCTAGAAAGACTCCCATGGATTTGAGTGAACATTGGATGAGGACTTTCCCCAGAGTGATGAAGTTCTGAATTTGGCCCCCAGATTGAGAAGAGAAAGAAGACCGAGGGGTGAAGGAATTAGATCCCCATCTGCTCAGCCCCCCATCAGTTCAGCACTCTAGATCTCTTACTTGCTAAATCCCCCATCAATTCTTCCCTCAACCCTCCTATCTGCCCAGTCCCCCATCAGTTCTGCCCTCTAGTCCCTCCCATCTGCCCAGTCACCTCCATCAGTACTGCCTCTAGCTCCTTCCATTTGCCCAGCTCTCCATCATTTCTGCCCTCTACTATCCACATATGAATTACGTGAGGAACAAATATTTAATAATAGGCTCTGCAATTTAGTAGAGTAGATGTTCCTGTAATGCAAATAATGGTATTACCTCATATAACAATAGTGTATCCAATAACTTTACTAATGTTTTCTTTTAACTGACTCTAGTTCCAGTCTGCCATTGATCCTGCATGGCCTTGCATGATGCACAGCAGAAAGTGCAAGGTTTGTTGCATTCTGGTGCAAGCTGGTGTGGCAGCTAAATGTGGTTTCCTGTGAAGTTAATTGCTTGGCAAAGCTCTCATCAATGAACAGCAGAAATTCTCAAGAATCCTGCACCTGCTCCCTTTCTCACAAAGGTGCAAGAAAAGAAAGGAACAGAGAATGGGTGTGTCTGAGGAGACTGAGCATCCTCATACTAACGAGGTGCTTAGCTACATGTTTCCCTCATAAGCCTAAATGCAGCTACTAGGCAAGAATAACGTGGTATCCACAGAACAGCACTCATGCTAATAAAAGATCAGGTTCCTCTGCATGCTTTCTCCTGATCATTACATTTTACTTTACACTTACACATGCAACATTCCTCACCTGTGCTGGGTATCAATGTTATTCACACACCACCATAAATCTGCTCATTTTCTGCACATAAAATAAATATTCCCCTAACCCTTCTGCTGTGCCAAATTTAGTGAGTAAGGCAGAATGAAACTATGATGTCACATTTCAATGAAGTGGGATGGAGCTGGCTCAGTGTCTTTTGTCCAGGCTTCTATTCAAAAGCTGATTTTTTTTCTTCTTTCCAGTATAAAGTGATGCATTATGGATTTTCTTATATTACTGAGATAATACTGACAAGCTGCAGTTGCAAATCAAGAAGACTTCATTTATAGCATATAGTTATAGATATATGTTATAGTTATAGCATAAATGGCTGCTATTTGTACAATGGCCAAATCATTCTATTTCATCAGTCTCTTGCAATAGGCATTCTCAAATAATGCTGAATTTGAAACACACTCCTGTAATATAAAATAAAGACAAAGTTTTGAACGGTTTCAAACAATACCAAGATACCTGATTAGATTTTTTTTAAAGTCATGTACCTCAACCCATTTGATGTACCTATAAATTAGTTAATTACTATTAAAACAATATGAAATTCTCTTCTCTTAGGGGAGCTGAAAGAGCCATCAGTCAGATAAGATACATTGCCTTGACCATTAAACACTTATGGCAGTGTAAGGTAAGAATTTCTTATATTTTAAATTTTATCTAAAATGAATTATTTTGACAGTGGTCAACATAGAGTAGTGAAGAATTCTGACAGCATTATGATATTGCTTAAACATATAGGTTAACATTTCAAGAGTCACCTAAGGGATTTGGGTGGCCATTAATTTCCTATTCAAATCTGAGCTATAAAGCAAACTAAACTCACACATTTGATTTTGTCGGTGTGAGATACACAAAGATACAGGGCCACATTTTCATAATGCTGGTCTTTTTTTGCCACAGCCAATTGCACCTGCAAAATTTGCATCCCACAGTTTTGAATTTGCTCTGATTTTGCATCTGCAATTCATTTAACAGGCATCACAGATTTTGAAGGTACAAATTTAACTTGCAAAAGGGAAGCTTGAGCCTCTGGCCTTTTAAGAATACACCTCAAGCTGTCAAAACTCCACAATCATTGTTCAAGGCATTAGGGTACCAGTTTTGCCCCAGTTTTCATTGTATCCAGGTGAGTCAAAAGAATAAAGGCTGGCATCTCTGAACAGTTTCCACCCCTTTTATCAGGAATCTAAGGCCAAAATATTTACATGCTGTTGTAAGTAACCAAAACGTTTGGCACCACAGTGATTGTTTTAAAATGACCATTTATGCCCAGATTCACTGCTTGATTTCAATGGCTCCGTTTGCTTGAGTTAGGGGAACAAGATTTTGTATTTAAGGATAATTTGAATTGTCTCTGAGACTGGCTTCCAATTTTAGATGATTTTCCTGTGAGACAGGGTTAGAATTTTAAGGCCAAATTCTGATGTCACATGAGCGTGAATCTGGAGTAGGTCTGTGTTGTTAGTCCAATGGAGTTAGGCCAGTTTAAAACTGATGGAACTGAGATCTGAGTCTATCCTTTAGGGCTAGACTGTAATTTCTCTCATTGATGGGGTGGTACACTCCTCACCACACACTCAGCTAGCTGCTATGGCTGATGAGTGGAGGAGTGGGATGGAGCAGGGCTCCTCCCACTCCATGCTCTTGCTTTCACCCCCACAGCTGGACTCTTAGTCTGAGCAAGGTCAGGCAGGGAAGAAAGAATGGGTGATTCTCACACCTCTGTATGGCCAAGGAAGAGCTGTGACAATTTAGGCCTTAGAATTTAAGTCATATTTCAGTGCTGCATAAACTAACTGAGCTTGGCACTATTGGAAGGAGCTTGCTGAAGTGTGAAAGACATTGAAATGGTTACGATTATAGGAGTATTGAAATATTACAGGCAGACTGAGAGAGGCCCTTATTCGGGAGTACGAAGGTGGGGAGGGTTAGCACCAAGTCTCTTCCATTAAATGCTTGCACAGTCCATTCACTGGCCTCTTACACTTGGAATCCCTGTGTTTGACAATGCACAGGTGTGTCATAGGAGTAGAGATGAGGCCTGGCCATGGAATCTCACTCCACATTGGCCTGGCTGCAACCCGGGTGTATGCTGTGGAGTCTTAAAGGATGATACAGCCTGCTCAGTACCGCAGGAAGCTCAGAAGAGAGTATGCATCAGGCAGAGCGGCTTCCTGAGATCCCCATGGGGCACTGCAGCTCTACATCCCCACCCCACACCCTTTGACTTAAGTACTGCCCTATTGCCCAGTGAATAGTGATGGGTGAATCTCAGTTGTGGTTTGATAGCTGTTCAGAGAAGGATCCATGCAACTTAAATCTGCAAAACACGCTGGAATTTCAAATATTAGATTGATCTCCAGTGGCATTTGCTCTTCTAAAGACAGCTGGAAAGAAGCAGAGAAGGAAAGTGCTAGCATTACCTGTGTATGTAAAATCCCTAAGGAAAATTCAGAGGAAGTTTGGTTCTAGACGTGCAGGACATTTCAGAGGGGTTCCTGATTTTTCTGAGTACCAGTTCCCTTATTCTTAATTGTAACCATTTATAATATCCAGAAAAGGCTTGATGTTTGGGTCATTTTAAAAGTGAAAAAAAAATGGTTTTAACAAGTGGAGCACATGTAAGTTAACAACACACTTTAGAATGGGGACAATGTCATTTCCATTACTGTGAAACTATGGCTGACACCAAAGTATAAAGAAATATTTTTAGGTGCTTCATAGTATTTTAGTCCAATTTTCTTAGCTATATTCCACCACTATAGATGAAAGCTATGCATGTGCCTTCTCTTCTTGGTAAACAATAATCTCCTGATTTTTCCAATCTAAATTACCCCCCTGGGCACTAATAAAACAAGTCATGGCTCACAAAGTAAATTTCCTGTGCACTAATTGAAAACGGTTTCAAATTTATTAGAGTTTCAGTCATCACCCTGAGATCTGATGTGAGTCTGTGCAGTAGTCACCATGACCATTAAATATATACCTGGGAGATAAAAGAAAGATTAACGACCAGTTGTTGTACAATAGCATTAAAAATAATAAAACAATAATGATCAGTGTTATGTGAACTGAATGCTGCTTAAAATGCCATGTGTTAAACTGAAGCAACAATCCTCAGGAAAGATTTGATATTGTACTGCCAGGTCCTTGCCTATATGTACCTGGACACTTACTGTAATAAATAGGCTATGAAAATTTGCTTTAAATGCTATGGGTAGGCTCCTTTGCTCTAAAAACACTTTGAAGGCATGGAAGTGAGGAGAGCTGCATCTTTCCTGTGTTCCTGTTTGCCTTGGAAAGCCACAAGAGATGTAGTTCTGTGGGGATCCATGGAATCTCTGGGGTAATGCCATAATCCCAGGGCATTCTTGTTCCGCCTCCAAAACCCCAACATGAAGCAGTGTAAGTTATTGTGCAAACTGTGTCCTGAAATAACTCATGCACGTCCCCTTTCTGTGCGGTGGAACTCCTCCTTCCAAAATGTGATTGAGTGAAGGCAGAGCACTTGAGGGAGGTACTACCACCACGCCTCATGCACTACCTGTGCCATCAAGGATCCACAGTTTACATACTGTACATGTGGCTTCAGTGGTAGTACAAAAGTCCAGGGCATGTATGAAGATGTCCTTTGCCTCCAGTAGATCTCAAAGAAAGAAATAGCCAAAGTGAAAGTTTGGAATTTCCATTGTATTCAGATCCAAACTTTCTGACTTCGGCCCATCCCTGTTACTGAGATATACTCTTATCCAGTCTACCCAGTGGGACTATATATTAATATTTGCTTGCATGCGGTACACTCTCCACAGTGGCACCTCCTGCTGGCTATCCTGGGGATTAGCTCTGTCAGGTGGTGCACCCTCTTCAGGTGGTTCTTTTCCAGCCATCCTGTCACCCTGCGTAGCCACCTCATTCCTGAAACCGTAGGGTCCTCATCATGACTTGGCCCACGGGTCAGGTCACCATCCATACTTCCCTCTTCTGGGCTTACCCAAAGTCCTTCAATGGAAACAGACCCAGGGAGTCTTCTCCTGTGTTGCCCTGATGATGCCACTTCCCCAGGCCTGCCCTCTACTCCAGTATTCCAATCCAGAGAGGCTCAGCTCAGCACTTCTGGGATCTACACTCTCAGTCCTCACTAGGAGAGCTTCCTATTCTTCCTGGTCTCCCCCTTTCTCTGGGAGTTCCAGCTCCAAACCTCCTCTCCTCCCAGCGAGTGACAGCCCTTTTCCCAAGCAACGCTCTCTGTTCTCAGCTCCTGGGCTTTATAGGCCCTGCCTATTCCTGCCTGCCCAGCTGACCCTCCTTTAATCAACTCCCTACTCCCCGGCTATTGTATTTTAAATATTTTTATTATATATATTATATATATGATAATATATTATATTATATCCCAGGTGCAGCCTGGGCAATTAATTTGCCTACCTGGCCACTTCAACCCCTTCTAATCCTGTGTGGGGTGAACCCCCCATTACACTGCTATTTTATCCAGTCACAATTTCACTAGAGATGACCTACGCAGGCAAAAAAATCAGAAGGCCAGATGATCAGTAGGTGTACTGCTCTAAAGTCATTCCCAGAGGTCAAAAGACCATTTGTAATTATTTTATTGTACTTGTGGGAATTAAGTCTCACAAATACTGTGGCCGCCATAGGCTGGCAAGCCTAATAAATGCCTATTAAACTGCCAGTCACACCAGCAAGATAGCAGATAGTTTGTTTGTGTGCCATGTTCTGAGGTACTCAAATATTTGTGTGTGTACCCATGGCACCTTTATAAACCCACAAAGAATCTTTCCCCATCCTCCAGCCTCTCATATGATTAATAAAATTCCAAGAACTTTATTCTTAACACATAGCTGCTGCACTTCAGTAATGACCACCTCATTTCTTTCAAAGTCTTCTTGTGTTATTATTTTTCAGGCTAGTGTTGTAATGTTGCAGCTGGAACTCTGCCCTGTAAAGCTGTATGTGGTGCTCACAGCCCAGAAACATACATACACTGTGCAGAAAAAACAGGGGCTGCCTGGGATGGTGCCAATCCAAAACCATTGAATGAAGAACTATGATGTGGTTACAGAGGCTATGCCTACACTTAAAATGCTACAGCCACACACTTACTGTAATAAATAGGCTATCAAAATTTGCTTTATATACTGTGGGCAGGCTCCTTTGCTCTAAGAACACAGAGAAGGCATGGAAGTGAGGAAAGCTGTTTCTTTCCTGTGTTCCTGGATTTCTCCCATCTCTAGGGTTAATCCACTTCCCTGAAAGGCGGTAGCTAGGTCGATGGAAGAATTCTTCTGGTGACCTACTGCTGTCTACACCAGGGGTTAGGTTGGATTAACTACATCACACATGGGCGTGGATTTTTCAAACCCTTGAGTGATGTAGCTGGGTCGGCCTAACTTTTCACTGTAGAACAGCCAGAGTCATAACCGGTAAGGTGAATTTTGGTGAGAATGGAATCATTGCCATAATTTTTAAGCACTTTGAAACTACCTCTCTGGATTCTGTAGACCTCCAGAAAATATGGGCTTAGGCCTGGTCTACACTGAAAATCTAGGTCGACCCAGCTACCTCCCTCAAAGGTTTGAAAAATCCGCAACCCTGAGAGATGTAGTTAAGCCAATCTAACCCCGGTGTAGACAGCGATCAGTCAATGGAACAATTTGTCCATCAACTTAACTACTGCCTTTACGGAAGGTGGATTAACTAAGGTGATGGGAGAATGCCTCACATCGCTGCAGTGATTGTCTACACTGAAGCTGCTGTAGCATTTTAAGTGTAGACATAGCCTTAGGCCTTGTCAACACTAGAAAGTTTTGTTGATGCAAGTTACAGCAGTGATCAAAAAGTGCTGTAATTACAGTGATTGCGCCCATTCACACATCACTCATTGTGTCACTGAAGCACATCCACCCTCGGTGCTCTAGCATCAACATTAAGAGCAGTGCACTGTGGGAAGCTATCCCATTGTGCAACTTGCCACTTTGTGCCATTAGGAGTTGTGGGAAGGTTTTTGGGCCGCAGTGCATCATGGGTGCAGGCTCTACATCCCATGATGCGCTGATTTCCGTCTCATCATTCAGTGGGTTTCCGACTGCATTTCGTGGCATTTTCCAATAGCCCGTTTCCTGAACACCCACCATCTCTATCTGAAAGGATGGATCCTGCAGCGCTCTCCGCTGTTGCTGTCAGTGTTCTGAACACATTGCAGCTGGTCATGCTGTATATCATGGCCACCCAATTGGAACTGGAATCCGAGGGACCTAACCTGTTGTGTGCCATGCAAACGAATAGCACCGCGTTACTATTTGCATTCAAAGAGCATCTGCAGAAGACGAACTGCCACTTTTGGGCACATGAGACAAGCACTGAGTGGTGGGACCGCACCGCTATGCAGGCCTGGGATGATGAGCAGTGGCTTTTGTCATGCGCAAAACCACCTTCATGGAACTCTGTGCGAGCTCACCCCTGCCCTGTGGCACAAGGACACCAGAATGAGAGCTACCCTCTCAATGGAGATGCACGTGATTGCCATGTGGAAGCTGGCAGGTCCAGATTGCTACCAGTAGATTGCTAATCAGTTTGGAGTTGGGAAGTCCACTGTTGGCGTTGTGTTTTTGCAAGTGTGCAGGCCATTAATCACATCCTGCTATGAAGGACTGTGACTCTAAGCAATGTTCGTGAAATAGTGGATGGCTTCGCAGCAATGGGATTCCCTTACTGTGGTGATAGATAGCAAGCATATCCCAATTATGGCCCCAGACCATCTTGCGACAGAGTACATAAACAGAAAGAGGTACTTCTCTGTGGTACTGCAGGTGCTTGTGGATCATCATAGGCATTTCACCGACATCAAAGCAGGTTGGTCAGGGAAGGTGCATGATGCACGCATCTTCAGTAACACTGGCCTGTACAGAAATCTGCAAGCAGAGGTGGATCGTCTTGCAGGTGACTGTAAGAAGTCTGATGCTAGGGCTGTTAAAGCGGAACAACAGGGGGCCATTCAAATCAGGGAAAGTGAAAGGGGTCCCGAGACAGGCTGGGACTTTGGTAGGTATGTGTGGGTGCAGTCTGGGAAGGGCATGGATAGCAGTTCTGTATTGGCTACAAGGGGCGGGGGGAGCACACATGATTTCAGTCTGCAGCGTGAATAGCAACTTTAGCAGCTCCATTTGCTCCTCCATGGTTTTTATCATGCACTTAAGGCCTGCCATCACTCACTCCTCGTTTTCCTTTCAGTCTTGGCAATCCAAGTCCTTGGATGCCCTTTTTTAGTTTCTTGTCCATCTCAGAGGAACAGAGGAGTTCTTGGAACATCTCCTCTTTGCTCCTCAAGGTCTTTTTTCTAATCAGTCACAGCCATTTGGCGGGTGTTGGATGTTTGACCGCCAAAGCCACATCTGTAGACGCACAATAAACAATGAACAGTAGCATTATTGTGAGTGAAATAACAGCATTGGTGCATTACTTATAAATATATGTGTCTCTCACTGTCCCCTGGCAAGCGCACAGCTCCACAGTGAAGCTGGGCATGATAAGATTTTCCCAGAGGGTAGGAGGGGGCCATAAACCCGAGGAAGAGGTTACGGGTGAAAGGTTGTTTGGGGTCTCGATGCAGGTCAAGAGGGACAAAATTGTAAATTGTGCCACCATTTTTCGCAGGCGGGGGCCATAGGAGCGCATATCTCATTCCTCAGAGTAAGCAGAGATGCTAGGGTGCATCTCCTCCAATATGAGTAACTTCAAACCGGGTCACTATGCTGCTAACCTGTGTGCTTCCTTGGTCCCTGCACAAGTGATTGCTGATTGGTGCAGCAAAGTTTCCTTCAACAGTGGAAGGAACAAAGCTGCTGTCAAGGAATTTTCGTCAGTGGATTTGGGAAAAACTCAAGGAAGTTTTCTTGAGATCTCTCTGGAGGATTCCCACGAAATCTCAACATGCATTAACATGCTTCTCTGCTGCACTGACTAGCTGAAGAGGGAGATGGGAAGAACATGCAAACATATGCTGTTGCACATTTCTATCCCTTCAATCACCTCTATAATGCAAAAAACCTAAGGACACTTTTAGCTCATGTACACAAGCAATATCCGATTAAACAAGCATTCACTTGAGCACCCATTCCTGCATCGGGCATGCCAGAGCTGAAGGGCTGGGACTGGCTGCTACCTTCCAGGGTCGAAAAGAGCTCCTGACTCCCCACCTCACCAAGTGAACCAGTTCGTGGCTCTGGGTCATCCTCCAACTCCACTTCCTTACCAATGACTTCTTGGTAGGGGTAGGGGAAGTAGAAGTTGCCGGTAACCTGGGTAGCAGTGACTATGAGATGGTCGAGTTCAGGCTCCTGACAAAAGGAAGGAGAACAGCAGGATATGGACCCTGGACTTCAGAAAAGCAGGTAACTGATGGGCAGGATCCCTTGGAAGGCTAATATGAGGGGGAAAGGAGTCCAAGAGACCTGGCTGTATTTTAAAGAAACCTTATCGAGGGTACAGGAACAAACCACCCCGATGTACAAAAAGAACAGCAAATATGACAGGCAACCACCTAGCTAACAAAGAAATCTTTGGTAACCTTAAACGCAAAAAGGAAGCTTACTAGAAATGGAAGCTTGGTCAGATGACTAGCAGGAGTATAAAAATACTGCTCGAGCATGCAGGAATGAAATCAGGAAGGCCAAATCACAACTGGAGTTGCAGCTACCAAGGGACATGAAGGGTAACAAGAAGGGCTTCTAAAGGTATGTTAGTAACAAGAAGAAGGCCAGGGAAAGTGTGGGCCCCTTATAGAATGGGGGAGGCAACCTACTGAGAGATGATGTGGAAAAAGCTGAAGTACTCAATGATTTTTTTGCCTTTGTCGTCAAAGACAAGGTCAGCTCCCAGACTACTGAACTGGGCAGCACAGAATGAGGAGTAGGTGAGCAGTCCTCAGTGCTAAAAGAACAGATTCAGGACTATTTAGAAAGGCTGGAAATGCACAAGTCCATGGGGCTGGATGCAATGCATCCAAGGGTGCTGAGAGAGTTGGCTGATGTGATTGCAGAGCCATTTGCCATTATCTTTGAAAACTCGTGGCAATTGAGGGAGGTCCTAGATGATTGGAAAAAGGCAAATATAGTGCCCATCTTCAAAAAAGGGAAGGAGGATCCGGGGAACTACAGACGGGCAGCCTCACCTCAGTCCCCGGAAAAATCATGGAGCAGGTCCTCAAAGAATCCATTTTGAGGCACTTGGACGAAAGGAAGGTGATCAGGAACAGTCAGCATGGATTCACCAAGGATAAGTCATGTCTGACCAACCTGCTTGCCTTCTATGATGAGATGACTGACTGGGAATGTGGGAAAAGTGATGGACATGATATACCTTGACTTTAGCAAAGCTTTTGGTATGGTCTCCGATAGTATTCTTATCAGCAAGTTAAAGAAGTATGGGTTGATTGGATGAATGGACTATAAGATGGATAGAAAGCTGGCTAGATCATCAGGCTCAACAGGTAGTGATCAACAGCTTGATGTCTAGTTGACAGCCAGTAAAATGCGGAGTGCCCCAGGGGTCAGTTCTGGGGTTGGTTTTGTTTAACATCTTTATTAATAATCAGGAGGATAGGGTGGACTGCACCCTCATCAAGTTTGCAGATGACACTATGCTGCGGGGAATGGTAGATACCCTGGAGGGCAGGGAAAGGATACAGAGTGACCTAGACAAATTAGAGGATTGGGCCAAAAGAAATCTGATGAGGTTCAACAAGGACAAGTGCAGAGTCCTGCACTTAGGATGGAAGAATTCAATGCACTGCTACAGACTGGGGACCGACTGGCCAGGCAGCAGCTCTGCAGAAAAGGAACTGGGGGTTACAGTGGGCAAGAAGCTGGATATGAATCAACAGCCAAGAAGGCTAATGGCATATTGGCCTGCATTAGTGGGATCATTGCCAGCAGACAGAGGGAAGTGATTATTCCCTTGTATTTGGCACTGGTGAGGCCACAGCTGGAGTACAGTGTCCAGTTTTGGGCCCCCCAACACAGAAATGATGTAGACAAATTGGAAAGAGTCCACATCCAGTTGTTCAGAGGGCAACAAAAATGATTAGGGGGCTGGAGCACATGACTTATGAGGAGAGACTGAAGGAACTAGGCTTGTTTAGTCTGCAGAAAAGAAGAATGAGGGAGGATTTGATAGCAGCCATTAACTACCTAAAAGGGGGATCCAGGAGGATGGAATTAGGCTGTTTTCAGTGGTAGTAGATGTCAGAACTAGGAGCAATGGCCTCAAGTTGCAGTGGGGGTGGTGTAGGTTGGATATTAGGAAAACCTTTTTCACTAAGAGGGTAGTGAAGCACTAGAATGGATTATCTAGGGAATCTCCATTCTTAGAGGTTTTCAAGGTGTGGCTTGACAAAGCCCTGGCTAGGATAATTTAGCTGGGGTTGTTTCTGCTTTGAGCAGGGGGTTGGACTAGATGACCTCCTGAGGTCCCTTCCAACCCTAATCTTCTATTATTCTATGACTCTTCATTGGGGTTGATTCTGGTGTCCGCTGGCCCTAGGGTATATTGGGGGTAGAGATGGTGTTGGATGGCTTCCAGCTCCTTATAGAAGTGGCAGCTCTTTGGCTCAGCACTATAGTGATGGTTTGCCTCCCTGGCCTTCTGGTAGCTCTGATGCAGCTCTTTCGATTTTCGCTTAGCACTGCAGCATGTCCCATTCATAGCCTTTCTCTGCCATGGATCAAGAAATCTGCCATTATAGTTCCTATGGCTAGAGTGGAGCTGGGACTGCACGGCTGACTCTCCCCAAATGCTGATCAGGTCCAGCAACTCTGGTGGGCTCCAAGCAGGAAAGCATTTGGTGTGTGGAACCGTCATGATCAGCTTGGAAGATGCGATGTGAGCTCTCCACTCCAACCAAGCAGAAAGTGGAAATAAGAATTCCCCAGACTTTAAAACGGGAGTGGCAGGTAGCTGAAGGGCAGCGGAGTTCAAATAGATGGCCAATGTGTTCAGGATGGGCATTGTTTGACACTTCCTGGAGGCCATTTCCTGCAACATAACCAAGTGCAGTGTCTACACAGATGCTTGGTCAATACAAGTTTGTCAATAAAAGCTCTACGCCTCTCGTCAAGGTGGTTATATTTTGTCGAAAAAACAAGGCAGTTGCATCAGCAGAGATGGGGGGTAATTAAACTGTGTACACCAGCCGTGTTTTTTTTATCAAAGCTGACTTTGGGCGACAAAATTCTGTAGTGTAATCCAGGCCTTAGTCTGGAAGTCTTTAAAGGGAAATGTCTCATTGATACCAATGGTACTATCTTTTAGTTGGAATGAGTTAGGGGACTCATTTTCATTTATAGTAAGGCCACTTTACACAGCTGGTAAATTACCTCCACTTTCAGGGCTCAGGACACAGATCAGTGTAAAGTGGCCTTAGTGTAACTGAAAATCAGGCTTGTTGAATTGCACCCTCTAATAATAGGTATGCTTCAATTATTGCTGAGGAGTCTCTCCATTCTCAGCTCCTGCTTTTTAATTGTTCATAACAACGTCAGCATTTTTCCTATTTCGGGCTAAGATTTCTCATACTCTGTCTTAGTCCCAAGAAGATGTTTTGGAAGGTTTTGAGTTTGGTCAAAGAGGAAAGGGTTTCAGGTCATTTCTATCCACACATGTAGCTTCCTGGAAGCAGGAGAATAGTATTTTTAACTGTATCAAATGGCACAGTAAGGTCCATCTTGATTAGCTTGGTCATGTTTTCTTTGTCAGTGGGTAGGAAGAGTTTCTCCAGCATAGCATCAACTGTTCTCTCAGCACAATACCCTAGCTTGAGGCCTGACTGAGAAGGAGCCAAATGCTGGCACCTGAAAAATCCGCTTCCATTGAAAAGTCAGTGACCTACTTTTGTGAGATTCCACGATTCCTATTGCAAATTTTCAATCTCCACTGGCCTCCCCGCACCCCGACCCTTCTCCTGGCTCCTCTCAGATAGGGATGACATCATGTGGTTACAAGGTTGACAAGTTTTGAGAAATCAATTCCTGGAGTAAGAAGAACAATTAAGGCTCAAGGTCTGCAAGCTGCCCAAATCCATAAAAAATGACAGAAAGGAGTAATTAGAGGGTTAATCATATATATGTTTTTAATGTACAATTATCAATTTCCTCCTTCTCTCTGCCACTTTTCTATGCACCATTTTGCCATTTATTTTCATCTGTGTTTTTCAGAACCCTTCATTTTTTATGCCTTCATTTTTAATCTAACGGCACTAATAGCACTGTGGAATTGCTGCTGTTCCATAGCAATAAAGAACGGATGGGGCAGTAGTTAAATGTTCCCCCCACTTCCTAGAGGGATTAGCTCATTTTTCTCTTATGTTTGTATCCTCACTCACTCCTCTCTTTCTCCTTTTCTGCTTTTCCCAACTGTTCTTCAGTGCTCTAGGCTCCTCTCTGTCTGCTTAGTTAATAAGTGACTGGGGCAGAATTTTGTTTCTGAAGATGTTTTCCCATTAACTCAGAGATATGGAGGGGATCAGTAATGGGATATAAAGCTTTTAACTTCTAGATCGTCATCTCAAGTACAGCCCAGGTCAGTCATGTCTGAAAGTAATTATATACTGAATATGGTGACCTATATGAAATGTATTGGAGGGCTCACCCCATGTCCATCAACATCAATTAGAAATCTTGTTGGTGGTCCTAATGGGGAATCGAAAATGGAATGTACATGGGCACTGAACTATTCTCTAACTTCTAAAGAGTGTTTCTTTGGATTGGAGTTGAAGCACTCGTTGGAGTGGGATGGGAAGATTCTAGTGACACTGCCCATATTTTGGATAAACAAATGAATTTGATCTCCAGGGCTCTTAATCTGGCACCTTTCATAATGACTAAATTCAATTAGCTTTTTAAAATACCAGGTGGCTCATTGCAGGAGGACCCCTACTTAGGTAAGTAAAGAATGGAGGTTATCCTCCAAATATCATAGAATAATAGTCAAATTCCACTTCAAAGGTTTGTAGTACTTGAAAGTAATACTTAAGAAAATTAAAAATTGTTCTGAGGTCATTAGTGCATTTCAGTACCTCCGACACTTGCCATTTGTTTCAGTAGGGGTCCTAATGTTATGGAATCTGAGTTAGATACTGAAACTGGTTAAGGAACTCTTAAGAAAACAAACTATACCTTATCCTATTTCCTTAACACTCTAATGAAACATTTCTCCCCAACTCCTCCTCTCTCCCCCCCCCCCCAAAAAAAGCTCCAAATATTCAGCAAGCAATGCAAGTCTCAGAGCAGCATTAACATATAAACCATGATGCATCAAAGTCTGGGAAATCAATCTGAATAAAATAAGAAAGGACACAAACTTGTGTGCAAATCTCCAGCTGAATCTTTTAAAATGAGGTTCAGAAGAAGTTCACTTAAGTTTATTTTCCTATTATGTTTAATTTTTATCTCTGTACTTCCTGGTTATGAGTTGGACTTGGGATTGAAGTGCCAAAAGCCTGTGAAGAAAGGCTGTTTATGTGGTATTTTTAGCTCAGCCAGAAGCAAGAACTTCTTAATCAATCTGTTTGACGTTTATTCTATTGTTAATTCCAATTCACTCCAAGAAAGAATCTCAGAGATGTCTCTAGATTATATTCCCTACCCTATACACAGGTCTGTGAGTTGTCCATGTCAAAACTTCAGGGAGGTGCTAGGATAGACACTTAAAACCACAACCCATAATATTCCCTTGGTTTTTAAAAATGCCCAGTAGTGGCTGCAAAGATACACAGGCAGAAACAAGAGAGTGGTATTCAAGGAAAGAGAGTGATTAGAAGAGGAGACATGAGTAGGAAAACAAAAATGGGCCATCACTTGATCAGTTGCATAGGTTTTCCTTGATCATATACTCATCCCCTTATCTTTTGGATCAGTGCAGGATCTGGTCAATAGTGCTTAAATCTTTTCATCTAACATGCATATTCCACCATGAGTCTGGGTAGCTCTGAGTGACTTTTTTTCTTTCCTTTTCTTTTATCATCTTATTACTATTTCTAAGCCCTATGTTATAAAGCAAAGAACAACTTGGATGTGTTTCCTTGGTGTTATGAAAAACACGCATTTATATTGCACTTGATGCTGCATTCCCATACCAATGTAAATATAGAGTATATATAAACACTACATCATACTCATGAATAAAAAGGTACAAGACACAAAAGCTGGATGAAAAAATTAGGAGGAATTCAAATCTAGGAGACTGATTTGACTTAAGCAAAAGCCAGTACTATGATTTTATCTGGATCTGAACTTCCTCAAAGCTAGGTTGTATTTGGATGGGTGGGGTTTTGAATCTGTCTTCCTTTAATATGTATATTATTAGTAGGTATAATGCAGTGACGCATGTTTAGAATGAAACATTCAATATACAACCTTCTGATCTCTGGGCAAAATGGGCTTCCACATATGTCATCTGAAAATGGCTAGTCAGGTGGCAAGTTGTGTTTGCTGCTACTGATTTTCTATAAAAATTGTGCACACAGCTAGTTTCTCCCACGCAATTATCTAATTTACCTGTTATGTCTTGTTATTTTGATTGAAAGCTCTTTGGGGGAAGGACCGCCATTTACTTCATGCTTGTATAATGGCTAGCCCAATGGGTCCTCAACCTGATAGAGGCCTATGCATTCTAAGGCTATATAAATGTTTAATAATAATAAATAACACATATATACTTTGTTCTTTTTAAGTAAGCTTTTCGCAAGACACAGGGTAGATTTCCCATTATCCTTCCTACCTTTCAAATAGACACAGACAGTTAAGCAGCATTAGCTTTTTTATCAAGCTTATCTTCCCAACTGAAGTGGAATGGAAGGTTACTAAGGACATCATGAGGGATTTAAAAAAAATGAAGAAAAATAGAGCAAAGAAAAGGGAAATTAAGATTGATTTCTCTTCCCTTATTGAGTGCCAGCAGTTAGGTAAACAGATTTGCAGTGAGGTCATCAGTCACAATTGGATGATAATTTGAAAATGGATTAGGTTAGAAGTACCAATTTCTGCTCCATGGGTTTCAGCAGAAAATGGTTCAATTCTGTAATAGACCTCATAAACTGGTGGAGATCAATGCTCACCTAAAGTGCCATTATGCACTGGGCACACTTCAGTGACTACATGCACATCTGTGACTTGGGTTTTTACCATCTATATTTCCTCTGCTTTTTATTTACTTTCCATGGGTACCTTTAACTTGATTATTTTTCCCCAGGAATAAACAGTTTAAGATAATTATTTTCATTTTTGCCATAAGCAGCAGCAAGTGAGACGTGTTAGTAACATAGTCTATGGTGGGGAAAAGGATCAGAGCATCTCTCTGCATATAGTAGTATATTAGAAGCCTATTAGAGCTGGTCAAGAAACAGTTTTCTATGCTGAGAAATTTTGAGAATTAAAAACATTTTACTGTTTTGAAGTGGGATAAAAAATCAAAATATCAAAAACAAAAAAATGTTTAAAATATAGGTTAATCAAAATGTTTTGGTTTGATATTTTTAAATGTTTCATTTCAACTCTGATCTTTTTAATATTTTGACATTTTTAGTGTAAATTAGCTTACACTTCTTAATGAAAATTTGTTTTGAAACTGATTAAAGGAACTTTTTTGTTTTCACACTGTCCAAAATGGATGCTTTGACAATTTCAAAACATTTTCCCCTAATTTTTTTTTTTCAAAAGGGGAAATTCATCGAAACCAACCCTTTCGCGCAAACAGTTTTGGTTTCAAGGAATTGGCATTTTCTGATAAAATGATTACCAGTTCTATATTCTAATTCCTATTCTGATGTAAACTGGGAGAAAATTTGGGTAAATAGTGAGGGAAATTATTCATAAAAGGCTAAATTGCACAACCCCTACTCATACTGATGAGCATGTACATGAATAGTATCTGTGAAGCCAATGTGCAAAAATTAGCATTGACTGAAGTGTTAGTAATAATATAACAAAAAATTCACCCATGTTAAGCCTTTTTATTTGTTTTCCAAATTGTTTCTGACTCCTACTAATGTATTATTAAGTATTGTCTAAATAGTTTGAACAAACAATTTTCAAACCAGGCATCGTCCACTGCATCTATTGCTAGTGTGAGATTGGTGTATTTCCTATCCCTTATTTAAATAAATAACAATTTTTAACATTATGGCAAATAATGCACTTCCATCCTAAGTGATACAACTTCTGAGTTTCAGTACTATTTTCCTGAACACTCATGGTTGCGTGAATGTTTGCAAATAATGAAAAATACAACCCTAGATATTAACAATGAATCATATTCAGGTCATTTATCCATAAATCTATTCACTGATCTATTTATGTAATTTTCAAAAGTGACTTAAACACTTCGTGACTTATGATCCTAAGGGCATAAAGACGAAGGTAGGTGTCTAGTGGGATTTTTAAAAGCTCCATGGTGTTTAGGCCCTTTTGAAAATGCCGATAGATGCCTATCTACATTTTAGGCACCTAAGTACCTTTAAAATCTAGCCCTAAGTGACTAAGTCACTTCTGAAAATGAAATGAAGGCTCCCAAGTTACTTAGACACTTAGACAGAAAGAAGTAATAGCTCTTTGGTGCAGAAGCTATGTCTTCTTGTGTGTTTGCTAAGGGGCCAGCACATTTTGTTAAGTGCATTATTTGTCATAATGTTAAAAATTTTCAATTATCTATCTAGCTACCATCATATAAATCATGAATAAAAAATAAATAATGTAGTCACTAAATAAAGTATTCAAAGCAAATAATTCAGGTAGGCCTAAGCTCAGCTGACCCCATTGCTTTAAATAGATTTGAATCCATTAACTAGCTGATAATTTAAATTTGCAGAAAAAGTCGTTCCACGTTTCTGTTTTGCCCCGGTAAACTCAATGACCTAGTTAGTAAAACTCACTTGTTTTATGAATGATCTGTATGTTTTAAAGCTGCAAATAAAAGTTGTTCTTTTATAGCTCTGTTTAGTCATTGCTTGCTTAATAGGTAAGAAAAAACCAAATAATATCCAATGCTTAGTTTTTGACGTAAATATTAGCTGCTAACTAGCTCCAGAGTGAACTTTGCAAAGACAGTTGAGACACTGCTTGTAGCCCCTATTAAAACCTCTCTGTTTTAATTGAGAACATAACCTGAGAGTTCCATAGCTCACCTTACACCGTTACATTGGTACAATCCTCTGCTTGATTTTGGCAGCAGGGTGCTGAGCTTGGCAATTGCAAAACACTGCACCTGTTTTCAGCACAGGAAGTTATGTTACTTAAACTGAATCTAATCTGCTAATGATTGTTATGATTGGAGTGCAGGGTCACTTCAAGATTGCAATCAAATGTCAACATCTGGTTAATAAACAAAATGACACTTTGTGATTATTGCATAGCAAATTAGAAGTGAGGTGTAATTTCCGGCCTTTCAGTTAGCAGAAAATCTGTAATGTCAGTGATACCAGCTCCCATTTTCTGACCCAAGAGAATGAAAGAGACTGTTTAAAGGATTAGATGTCGGAAAACTAATTTTAGATTAAATGTTTAAATTCAAGTAAAATCCTTCCCTGATGTAACTCTATTGATTTAATTAGAATAACACCAAAGATTAAATTGTCCCACCATTTAAAACAAAACTTCCCAGTAACTATTTCTTAATTGTTTCCTCTAAAAATGCATTGAGGTTCATCTGGTACACTTGAATGGATCACTCATGCAGTGCTCAAGCAACAGGTCTTTTCACAGGGAAATGTATAGCTTAATCCTGCAAGGTCCTGAGCACTCTGCAATGATCCATCCAAGCATTTTAGTATAGTGTGAGGACGTAACCACAGAGAGCCATTCTTTAAGCAGAAACTAGAGAACTTCCTAACCAGTAAGTTTAGCTGTTTATTAAGCTCCCCTATGCAGTACTTCCTGGTCCTTTCTGGTAACCGTGGAGGACCAGGAACTTTATAACAACTCCACAGATAGCACATAAATAGTCCCATTGATTTCAGTGTGACTAGTTACATGTTTGAAGTTAAGCATGTGCTTCGGTACTTTACAGTATCAAGTCTTTAGCAAGGTTTGGGTGGGACAAAATCCATCCGCCATGCAGCCACACTGTCGTCTTTATTATAACCTATGGTCAAGCATTGTGTGTATGGCCTTCTTCATGCCCCTTTCCAGGTCTGTGACTGACCAAGACTCCTGAATCCTTTGACTCATTTATGTTGCCAACTGTAATAGCCAGAGCATTGGCACAGGTTGCAGAATCCCACACTTGGGGTCTCCCAGTGGTCTGATCCTGTTGTGTAGCAAAAATACAGATCCTCTACTTGTGTAAATTGGCATAGCCCCATTGAGGTGAATGGAGATACCCTGATTCATACAAGCTGTAGCTTTACCCTCAGGATCTGGCCTGTAATCTTTCTACTGTGTTTTGAGCCATATTCCTTGTGACATATGATGAACGTTCATGGGTAGGACTGAAGCAATCTGGATGTTCCGTTTCTGAAAGAATTATGTTCAAGTCACTTGGTAAATCAGATTTTGACACTTTCACTTTAATAAGTAGCAACTTATTCCATAAGTAGGCAGATTGAGAGGCAACTTTTAGAGTAAGATGCTATTCAGTCTGAGTAAGGGTCTCAGAATCTAGATCTATGTAAGTGGGGTAAGCCCTATGTAACTGGAGCAAATTAAGTGTCACCACTGGGAGTTCCATATTACTTCCCTCTTCCTACAAATCCCTAAGGTGTGACTACACTGTCCCATAGTTCAGACTATGGGGAGATGAACTGCAACGCACACCAAAGTGCTGTGCTCTAACTCCCCTGTGTACATTGTAGTTCGCAAAGGCTCCTGTTCAAACAGGACTACATTAGTGAGAACTAGGGATATTTCAGTTCACACCCACATTATCCACATGGGGGAGTTACAATGCAACACTTTAGTGCGCACTGCTATTCATACCCCCAAAGTCCAATCTGTGAGTGTAGACATGCCTTACTTTTTTGATGAGGAGCTCCCTCTTTTGAGGAAACATTAACGTGGTCAGACCCAGAGCTATTGTATTTGGTATTTTATTAATTGTTCCCAGTCACCTTCAAAGAGACAATTCCACATGACTGTACAAATATTTCAATTTAATACGTTTAATAATACATTTAATTATGCAAGCAAATAAGTATTTTAACAGCACATAATTTTTTTTTTAAATGTAGATAGCTGGGCTAGAAGTGAATCTTTGCTGTACCAAATTCACATACTAAACTCAAACACACTCCTTGTTTCCTTTGCATACATATGCATGTATAAGCACACCTATGGATGTATACATTCTCTCTCCTTTTATTTTCTTTAAGGCCATTTCTAGTCTATTTTATGCCTTAAAATGTAGTTGGGTGGGACATAATATGTCTCTCAATCTGGATTCTATCCCCCCAATTAATTCTTCAGTTGTTTTAAGAAAACTCTAAAGAAAACTGTAATGTGTTTTTGTCCATATCTGAAAGCTTCAGTCATCACCTGAAAAAAGTCTGGGTCCAGCTGAACTATGCTTAATATAGGACTCAGGGACTGAGAGGCAAATATGGCTTTACGCAATCATTGCACACTGCAGATCCCTTGAGCTGCTGGGGAATGGATAGCCCCCAGTACAATTTAGAGCAATCTCAGCACTGCAATAATATTGCCAGCTGGAAATGGATCCCAAGAAGGTTCTACAGCAGACGTGGATTATTTGAGTGTTAGAGACACTTCAATCACACCTCCTGTCCAAAATTTCTACTCCTTTCCTCGGCCATGCCTTTGATATATTCTTTATACTAGGGGACAGCACAGAGCTACCAGCCAGCAGGTTGTACTCACCTCATAGATTCCCTTACAGCTGATGAATTCTCAGGTACCAAGGTTTGATAGTTTTCTGATCTTTTTTTGCTGCCACACGGCACACAGAAGCCCTACTGGGAGCCAAGATCAGGTTCCTAGTCACTGGGTACTTACTGGCTAACAGCCATCAGCTCTCTATTAATAGTGATTCCCTGCCATTAGCTTCCTTCTTGTGAGGTAGGAAATAGTGCCTATAGATAAATGGGATGAGACATCAAAGCATTAAATAATCTACCCCCCTTTGGATTTTCATTGGGCTTCCACTAATCTAGAGCACTATCTTTTCCCAAAGGCTCAACTGTGAATCAGCTAAAAGATTTACAGATCCCCATCTCTCTGAGTTTTCCCCTCATTCCTTTTCATACTAACTAAAGCAGAATTGCAATTTAAAGCTACTAGCTAATTTAATATTACACAGATTCCAGAAGTAATAAAAGTTCCCTTCCCAGCAATCAGTCTACGTACACAAAATACACAATGGTGAACTTCAACTTGTTTGTACAAACAGGCTTTCCTAAAGGCTAAAGATTGAAATCCATCCCCACTCCCACCCCCAATTAACTTCATTTCACTAAGGAAAAGAATTGGAATGGAAACTACAGTTTCTCTCTATTAGTATCTAAAAGCTTCAGTCAACAATTTGAAAACAATCTAGGTCCTAGTCCAGCTAACCTATGTTTAGCTCAGAACTCAGGGACTGGGGGACAAAAGTGTCTGTATACCACCTTTGCACAACCCAGCTCTTACCCGAGGCCAGTCACAACAGCCATAATAGCTTCATTCTGCTGGCTTTGACTGATGGGAACAGCAGCTAATTTCAAACCCTGATCAGTTTAGCTCCTGTACTGAAGAAGTGTGAGACATATAAATCTGCTTCCCTTGTTGGTGGCTTCTACATTGGCTTCCGATTCCACCTCCTGTATGTTTCTGGATACTTGTGCTGTGCATTCTGCCCTGGTTTCTGAGTGTGCACATACGTATGAATCATATACAGATGTTTACAACACATCCATCACATCTTCTCACTGCTATGCACACACATGTATTCTATTATATATATAGAGAGAGAGAGAGTTTACTTTTAGGATCAGTGTAATTATATTTATATAATTCAATGAGATATAATATCTCATTACACTGGTCCTTTAAAAATTAAACTCAATTTTTAGAATAAGCTCTTTTAAATTCAATGCTGAAAGTTATTACATAGTTACAGGCCATATGTTAAATTATTTTAATTCATTGTATTTAAATTATTATTACCACAATGAACTTGCATTTTAACATTTAATTGAAAAGAAATGCAATATGTTTTCTGGCTCTATTTAATATACTGTAGGATATTACTTTTCTTTACCACACCCAGGTGTTATGAGGGTTATTTTTATTTTAAAGACTATAGTATGGCTACAGCAGTTTTGTATTCCTCAGAAAAGCTTGAATACATTATATGAATCTTGAACACTTTACATTTGTCTTTTTCTTTAATGTATCTCCCAGGAACTCAGAACACCTGTTATGTTAGCCCATGCATTAGAAAAGCAGAGAGATTATATTTTGGAGTCAGGGCTTGTGGAGAAAATAAAACCTCTCTTTATAGGAATTCCACCTGGGGATCACTGGTATAAGATTCTGTTAAAAACAATGGGAGATTTTGTTTAGAACCGCAACTACTTAAAAAAAAAAAAAAAAGAAACTAAAATGAAAATTTAACTAAAAAAAATTGCCAAATGAATAAATAAATAAATAAATAAATAAAGCCCTATAGGAAAATCACAAATTTCCCTTTAGCCCCAACAGTGCTTTGAGACCCACTGTTTCCCCTGTAGGTGTCCACATGGTTTTGATTTTCCCCTAACTACAAAAAAACATAAACATTGGCAAATGCGGCTTGGAAAGATTGGTGACCCCACTGTGTGAACTAGCACTTGATGCTGTTTGCCTTGATAGAATCTCAGTTTGACTATAAAGATGAGTTCATTTGGCTTTAATTTGAGGAAGTTTTACATTTCAATAAAACCAAAATGAAAATCCCCATGATCAGATTAGTAAATTGCAATAGTTGAGTTTTACATGGGATTGGAATTTTGCCATTTGTTCACTGAGGCTTTGTCATTTGTTGTCATTTTTTTTCTGCTATTTAAAGAAATACAAAATCATTGGAGAAAGAATGGGTGGAGGAGGGAAGAAGAAGAAAAACTAAAAAATTCTGTTATGAAATAAATCAACACATTGTAATTTTTCCTGTAGTATTTGCACAATGGGAGATTCAAGTTTAAGGTCACATTCAGGGCGATAGGTTCCTAGCTTCATGAGAGGAGGTGACAGATTTAGTCTTAGGAAACGTTGGACCCTTGATATTGTGGCTGCAGTTGCTATTTGGCTATGTTGTGGTGTTGGCAGTGAGAACAGATTTATGCGCATAAAGCTGCCATTCTGCTAGGGCTCTTATAACACAAAATGCACTTCTCAAGTTGTACCTTGGTTTGAAAAGAGCTGAAATAAAGAAGCAATTGAATACCCAGAGAATGGTACCAGATGCTGGCCTTTTGACATCAACCAGTGGGCCATGGCTGAGCACTTCCTCAGCATACCTTGCTTTCAGTCACTACAACGTCCACCCTAAGAACGTTCATAATGAAAAGCACCATTAAAAAAGGCAAAAGAGATTCATTGGCCACATTTAAAAAGGGGAAATTAACTAAAATATGGTGAAGCGTACCATTAATAGTCTTCAGAGCTCCAGTAGACAGTTCACCAAATTTATGATGCCATGCAAAACATTGCTGGTCTGCTTAAGATTCAGAAAGGCAACAATGTTTTACATGATCTCAAGTTCCATACTGCACCTTTCTTCTTTTCTTATGCTCTTTTTAAAATTTCTCTTTCCATTTCCCTCTCATTCCAGATCCTGAAAAACATCAAAAAGGAGACGAATTCGATATATGCATATATGTATTATAATGAATAGGTAGATTTAATAACTGGACTTCTAATAGATAGAATTATCAGTAACACACCTATTCCCTAGAGACTGTGGGTAGAAGACCATCCTTTACATAAAGCACTGGAGATGGTCTCAGGGAATCTGGGTTCAGATCCTGGACCTGCTACAAGCTTTATGTGTTACCATGGGCAGGTCAGTTTAATCTCTCTGTGTTTCAGTTCCACATCTGTAAAATACAGATGATAATACTTTCCCTCCCTTTGTAAGGTCCTTGTGATGGGGATGCTCTCTTACATCTTCAGACTTCTAAATAAGGGGATGTGAAAATCCCCCATATGAACAAGCACAATACATTCAAAATCAACTCATCTAGTTTGATTCAAATTTTAATCTTTGTCCTTCTATAGCACTTTCTAGCCAAAGATCTCCAAGCAATTTACAAGCAATATTAAATTCAGCTTCACAATGCCCCTGGGTGGAAGGAAAATATTCTTACTACTATTTTATAGACGGAGAAAACAGAGGTACACACGGTGTGTGTGAAAGAGATAGCAATAGTCTTCACATCTGCTGACTGGCAGGCCTCTGCTTTAACCAGTAGGCCATCTTTCCTCGCTTACCAAATCCTCTGCCAAAAATATTTACAAAATAAATAAGGAGACACAGTGAAATGTGACATGTAAAACGACAATTTCTGCTGCCTTTCTAATTCAAGCCACAAGATGCACACTGCCAAAATAGTGTAGCACCAATATGTAATAACACTGGTGTTGAAAGATATGAAAAGAATTTTCAGCTGGGGCAAGGTGAGAGAGAGACAGAGAGGTTGCCTTTTTGCTAACCTGATAGAATTGCTGCTTACTGAGCCGTGAGAATTCAAGCTCTAGTCTTGGCTGTTGTACAAGGAACTGGAAATTGACAAAAGTAGCTCAGACACTGGACGAGGGGTAAGGCAGGCTGTGATCGGGCATCTTCCCCGCACTGGCACTTAAGGGGTTAAAAGTAGCCTTAGGGAGGCTGCGTGGGAGGTGGCCAATAGCAGACAGGCTGGAAGGAACAGCCAATAAAAGGCCAGCAGACCCATATAAAAGGAGCTGCAGGGCAGAGCTATGGCTGTCTGGAACTCAAGGAGGGAAGGCTGTGTTTCTTGCAGTCTGAGACAGTGTTACTTCTGGGAGTGAGTGGTGGCCCTAAGGATGAGCAGAGAAGGTGCTACGGCTGTGGAATGTGCCCCAGAGAGACAGCAGCAGCGAAAGACGTTCAAGGCATGGCAGGAGGCTGTGATCCATAGGTCCTTGGCCTGGGACCTGGAATAGTGGGTGGGCCTGGGTCCCTCCTTCCCCCCCCCCCCTCAACTAGCCACTGGGGAAGTGATGGAATATGTGACTGCAGGCACCACTGAATAAGTGGTGGGATTGAGAAACTGCAGTGGCCGCTGGGAAAGCGATTGGACTCCTGAGGACCCAAACTTCCCCTGGAAGGGGGAACATGGATTGTGTCTTGGTTAGAGGGCCGAGTAACAAAGAAGATGCTGTGGGTCCTAACAGCTGTGGGAAGGATTGCAGACTAACTGAGAGGCAGAGTGATGGTGCACAGATGGGGGACATGGGCATCAGCTTGAAGCTAATCCCCAGACAACCAGCAGGAGGTGACAGTCCAGCGGTGAGTGGTGTGAATCTGTCACACAGGCAAATTCTGCTTCTTGGACAAGTCCTCACCATTGTCTCATCATCAGTTGACAGAGAAAAAGAGCATCATGTCACAATAATATATTAGGGTTCTTTGCAAATAATTGAAGATGTTTCTTTGTAGACTTGAGATTAGTTTAGTGAGCAAGATGGCTTCAAGAGGAAGGTAAGAGTCAAGAGACCTGAGTTCTGGTCCTGGTGCTGCCACAGATTTCCTGAGTCACTTAACCATATCCTCTCAGAGTTTGACACTTCACTGCTTTGCACATTCTTTAATGCTTAGCATCTGCACAAAGTGTGTGTTAAATCTTGCTCCACTCAGGTCCATTCAGAATCCTACCCCAAAGATCACTTTCTTAGCCCGTTGCTTTGACCAGGTCACACTTTTCTCTGAATCCCTCCACTGGCTCCCCCTTCTCCATCACATCAAACATAAGCTGTGTGTATACTCTTTCAAGGCCTTTCACAGTCACTCCCCACTCTATTTATCTTTTCTCATTCACTATCAAGTGGTCATTGGTCTCCTCCAGTTGTCCTTTGTTGCCAGCCTCCACTACCCACTTGTTAAATTTTCAAACAAGCATCTTTGTGCTTTCCCCCATGCTGCCCCTCACACTTGGGAGGAGCTCCCTATAAATATCTGCAAAGCTACCTCATTATTCATCTTCAAATCCCTCCTCAAAACTGTCCTTTTCTCTGATGCCTACAAAAAACTTGAGTGTGCAGAGACCACTACCTCACACCAATGTTGTCTCACTGTTCACTTGGACTCCCCAGTCTCTCTGTATCTATCTGTTGCCTCTTTTCTTCTAAGCTCCTTGGGGAGGGGCCCCATCTTTTTGTTCTGTGTTTGTACAGCACATTGCACAATGGGATGCTGGTCCATGTCTAGGAATAATAATAATAATGCTACCAAATCAAAATGGTGTCACTATGCACTCACTTTGCACAGGGGCAAATGACTATACAAAGTACTAGCAAAGAAGAACAAGGCCGTCAGTTTCTTCACCATAAAAGACAAAGTAACACCTGACCTCACTGAGGTGAAATTAATTGATATTTGTAAAGTGCTTTGAAATCCTCAGGCTACAGAAATGCGAAGTACAATGGTGACCCTTAACATTTTCCCAAAATTTGCCAAGATAAACAGATAAGATTACCTCACCGTCTGTAGCGTTTCCTTATACTTCCTCATACTTGCTAATGTTGATTACTGCCAGCCCTGATGCTATCTAACTGCAAATACTTGATTTAGTTATCTGTGGTGATTGGCAAGTTTTTAAGAGCCACTTCTGTATTAGTGCATAATGGCTTAAACTCTCTTGTCAGATGAAGAAACTGAAGATGTGCTGAAATAACAAAAGAACTTGCAAACTAAGCATCCTTTCACATTAAAAAAAATAAGTGAAGTTTCAGGAAAAGAGATTTCTCAAGGTGTCAGAGGCATGTATTCTATCTGGCAAGTAATAAAGGCTTAGCAAACTCCACAGCTGTAAGAAAATAAGCATAGGAAAATGCTATATTCCAAGATTAACAATGAATATGTCATACATTTTCACCTATGAAATGCTTGAATGCTTTTCACTATGCCCCAACAATCAGTAGTGAGAAACACAGACCAGAACCTTATTGTTTGGGGAAAAATAGCTTTTACTGAAAAGACTGTGTCTCAGTGTAATTACATAAACATATTTTTTATATATATAAATATATATTACACTCTGTACTCAGATGGATTCCAAGACACTTTACATATGTATAAGGACCACTTCACCCATCATTAAAATGCAGCCACCTCTGAGGTGGAAAATGGAAGCTGCTGTCTGCTAGCACATTACACAAGAGTCTTCCAGGAGGGGACGTGAAGAGTAGCTTATCCAATTGGAACTTCATGGAGAATTTAGGTAAGCATACCATAATTACTCATGTTGGAATTTGGCCAGGACACTAGGGTTAACACCCCCTACTCATGAAAAATGCCATGGGACATTCAAGGACTACTAAGTGGTGAGGGTTGTGGTTTTAGGTTTCATCCAAAACACAGGTAATTTAAGGACACTGCTAAATGTGTTGTATTGAGTGTTAGTTTCACTTGTTTAATGAGGCCAAAAATACACACAATTTTTTTACTTTTACTGATATTTCTGGCTATTCTTTGCTATTTGTGATAAAGGGAGTGAAAGGGAGGTAAAGAGGTTTAAGAGAGAAGGAATGTTATTATGCATTGAATACCCAATCCTCATCTCAGTGAAACCATGTGCCTCTTGGGGCACAATCTTCCATTAGATAAATAAATGTGAGTACTGCTGTTGATTTTATTGAGGGCCGGGTTAGGCTTCTAATGAATAAAATGTAAGCGAGATATCTTGCGTATGAATTCTGTGATTCTTTTTGCACAGAGCATTCTAAGAAATGTAAGCTGTTATTTTTCCTGTACCTATTATAAGTCATCTTACTAATTTCTAAGGGCACAGTCATGGCTTTGCCAAGAGTCCTGCTGTAGGGGCATCTTATTGCTATGCTGATCCTGAAGCACTGCCTGAGTCACAATCTCCCTCCCAGTTCCCCCACTGCTCTGGGGAGGGCATATGGTGCACCAGATCTGCTCCCCAAGCAGCAAAATAGCTGCACTAATAGCCATAATAGAGGGGGGTGGAGCCAGGACACAATCTATTCTCCACCTTTCCTCACCCATCTGTACAGGGAGGGGTTATTGCATCCTCTTATACCCAATGCACTGCATAATCAGTACCATGATTTAAATGAAAGCAACTCCGACTACCATTCTTTTAGTTGGTATTTGAGTTGTGTGGAATTAAAGGGGGCTTCCTTTCATACAATCTCTCTTTATTTTGGTCTCTGTTTCTAGACTGAGACACAATGCAGGTGGGATACTTTTTTGGTCTCTTAGTAGTATTAGGCAAGGTTTTCAACAATTACTTAGTGATCTGGGATGCTTCCGTTTTTGGGCATTAGACGCACACCACCCTTTTATGGGTCTAATTCTCATAATGTTCTGAGCTATTGTCTCTCTAAAAATCAGACCCCTTTAAGTCATCTCAAGCTGAACATCCAAAAACTGAGGCATCCAGGGAAGCAAGTCGCTTTTGAAAATCTCAGCCATGATGCTCTAATGATTGGATGCCTTTGTGTCTCTGGTGCTTTTCTTTTTAAACTGGGAGGGAGCGGGGAGAAGTAAAATCTTTAATAAATCAGACACACACAAAAAAAGATCTCCCCAAATGAAACATTTAAAAACAAAACCGGGAAAGTGCTAGTTAGATAAGATGAAACAGGGCTGAAATGCAGACTTCTTCAAGAGCTCACAGTTAACTTAATAACCCAAAGTTTCTGATGTAGGTATAATCCTGGTACAAATGTCAACTATTAATGACTCTCTGGGACTGAACTCAGTATGATCAGACTACAGGCATTCAGCAGAGCTGCTAAAACGTGAAAGTGGCAAATAAGTGTAGATACGTGAATGGATATAGGAGAGCTGTGCAAAGAACCACTGACAGGATTTATTGGGACAGCAAGAGATGAGGGAATCAGCTCTGGTGCTCATAGATGAAGGAAAGGGGGAGAGAGATCAGGCATTATAAGAGCACAGGTGATGGAAGGATAGTCTTCCCAGATCAGCATTGGCCCAGGAAAACATCCATGGTGCTTGTCCCTTCCTCCACTGATGTGATATGAATTGTGCTGCCCTGTCCAAACCAAACACATCAAGTCAGATAGCAGTCTGGCCTGTATATTGCAAAAACCTCTGCAACAGCTACAGTGTACAGTTGTTCAGATCAGGCACACAGGTGTTTCTGGCAGTATTTTCTCTCTTGCCAACACTGTGTTCTTTTATATGGGCAATCAAGACTGTTGGCAATCCGAGTCAGCTGTTTCACAGCTATATAGAGTGAGGACATGTAGACCACCCAATGAGAATGAATGAAATTATTTTTAGTCCCTCTATGACTTCCTGATCATTCTCATCCTTTGTGGAGAAAGTCAAAGGGGGCAGGTGAATCATCTAGGAAATATTGTCAGATTAATCTGATTGTAATTTAGCCAAGAAAGCGTCTTGTTGTCAGCAATGTCCTGTTTTTTAACCCAGTTCTTCAGAAGGCTTTGCTGAGGTACAAGAGGGTCAAGTGACTATCCCCAAGGTCATACAGTGAGTCAGTGCCTTAATTCATATTCAAATCCAGCATCCGCTTGACTCTCCTTCCTTTGTTCTAACCACGAGACCCACCCTAAATTAATTGGTGAGGAATTCAGCAGTGGTTGGACTGTGTGGGTTCTTTTGTGCTAGTGACAATACCATGGCAATGTTTTCATGCTGAATAGTGGAAAAGTCTGGTACACAACAGCAATCCCTATAGAAAAATCCAGTGCTTACAGGAGAAAAGTACTTTAGAAACTTAAAAAACACAGACACACAAACAAAAATAAAGAGACCATCTTGAGAATGTTCATTGATTCCTCCAAAGGCAAGTTTTCTTTGCTAATAGCTTTCATACTATTTTCTGCTGTGACCAAATTCATCATAACATGGGATAAAATCATCATCTGATGGGAGAAAACATTCTTAGGTCTGCATTACAACCTTCTTCCTCCCATCTGACTTAATCACTAGTCTTCTCATGTCTGAAAGAGAGAGATCAGGCAGCAAAGATATTTCAACTCCTGTTTTGTTTTGTTTTCTTACACAGTCATCATCTAAAAACCAGAAAGCTCAGCGTATGGGGGTTTTGTCCACTGCTAAGCAAAAGTCATTGAAACACTTCCTTCACCTGCCCCCCCTCCCCCCCAGGTAGAAAATGAACTGCTCACTTTACAAATGTGTTTTCTAAATCTATTTAGAAGGCTATCCAGTGTGGTGTTTGTCACCTACACAGTGATATCTACCTGAACAAATAATAAAGACCACTAGTGGAAAGCAAGGATCTGATTTATATAAAAACTCTCAGTGCCTTGGGAGCTTGGTGCTGGATGGGGGTAGGACCATGAGGCTCTGTCCTAACCAAAGTAGCACATATAAGTTATGGATTATTTTCTAAAATAAATGCTTTCAAATTGCTTATATCACTGTCAGAAGAAAAGTGAAATGGCTACTTTGGGAGTCCACCAGGAATGGAAAGATAACAGGGTAGATAGAGTGGTTTCTGATGTCAGGGGAAATCTTTAGATCAACCAAACAGCTAATTATAAAAGTATCTGTTTATTCAGTCAAAGTTGCACGGTATGCAATACAGGGGTGTAGCTACTGGAGGGCCTTGGTCATCCAGGGACCACCCACTTTGAAAGCAGGCCCACTCAAGCTCCGCTTAAACTACCTACACAACTGGTACTTGTGGCTTCCCGAACTTCCTGCTTCCACTCATGTGACCAGAAGCAGGAAGTTTGGGTTTTTCGGCCGGCCCACCCTTGTCAGCCAGAGGCACTGCCAGAAGATCATGTCTGGCTACTCCCCTGATGCAACAGCTGTGCCACTGTAGTGCTTCACTGAAGACACTAGTATACCGATGGGGAAGCTTCTCCCATTGACATAGTTAATCCACTTCCATGAGAGGCAGTAGCTATGTCAATGGGAGAAGCCCTTCCACCGTGACTGAGATTGGTATAACTGCGTCGTTTGAGGGTGTGTGTTTTCCACACTCCTGAGCAATGTGGTTACACCGATGTAAGCTTATAGTGTAGACCTGGCCATCGTCAGTATCCCACAGAGTGTTTGTACAAAAGGAAGGTCATTCCTCCTGAATCCATCTGTGGGGCTATTCTGCTCTCAGATGACCTTGACATAAACAAAGAGCAACATGTACTTTTAAACAACAAAAAATAATGCCCCCCAAATCTTACAGAAATAAAACCGTACAATGAACGCACAGTTCCCTCTCTGGGGAGAAAATGAAAGAGAACATAAACCACGTGTGACAAATTTTAGTCACGTTGCTTAAGGCTCTACTGGAAGGTTCAGATACTACAGTGATGGGGGCAGTAGAAGAATCTGTATAGAATAAAATGAAATATGTAAACTTTTCTAAACTTGCTTTGCCCTATATATGATGATTATGACCTAGCACAGCTCTTAATTTTTTTCTTACACTTTAAATTTGTCCACATTGCATAGAACTTAAAACTAGTTATTTCCCCTATTTTATTTTATAGTACTGAATGGTCATGGTGACTAGTTTCAAAGGCATAAAAATTACAGTTACCCAAACAATTTTTTCTTCTATTATTAATTGTACATTTCTAGGAAAAATAGATTTCCCCCTCTTTTTAAGGGCAACATTATATTTTTCAAACAACTTTCCATGCAAAATTGTACTGGTTATTTTACCATGTTTGAGAATGAAACAATGCATTTCCATCTGATTGGTAATGTTTATCCCAGAAATGAAATTCACGTTGATAACTGTTTATGGAAAACTTGGGAATGTGGCATGTATTACATTCTCTTTAAACACTTTTTCAAGCATAATTTTAGAGCAATTATAGGCATTTCAATAGCTTGTGTTGAAAAATAATGCACCATTTCATGAGGGCAGATTGATGGCCTTGGCAAAAGTTTTACATAGGAGAATGGAAGGGCTTAGTTTTCTGTGTATTTAAATGAAGAATTTACTTGACTGTACTTAAATTGTAATCCATCTGTTTTAAAACTTCTAGGATACCAGTAGTATATAACCTTGAGACATTGCTTGTAGCTTATCCACTCACAATTTACTCATCTTATGAAAAAAAAACCAAAATAGCTGTAAGCCAAGAAGAATATTGCATTGCACTCCCAGCAATAATGATGATAATTAAGGTTTCCCATATTGTATATGATTACTCATTAGCATTTCTAATTTGCCAGCACTTTGGGATAAATTTTGCAGCCCTAACGCAGGCAGAGTTTCCAAGGCATCAAGTCTTTTAATGAGATTTCTTTTGGAACAGAATAGGGCCTGTGTTATACAGACGATCTGACTAGATTGTCATAATGGTTCTTTCTAGCCTTAAGAAATTCTTCAATGTATGAATGAGTTGGTTATTGGGGACTTCACCATCTTCAGGACTAGAATAGAGAAGTGGTGTTCTGGAAGCAACTCTTAACAACTATAACTGGGTTAAAAGAAATTACATATCCAATTAACCCAAAACACCACAAGTAAAAATGGACTTCTGTTTGTCCCGAACATCATTGTACTTAAATATTAGAAGAGTCCAAGTGTCTTGGTCCTAAATATCAGAAGAGCCCAGAGTATTATGGTCACACTTATCCAGCTTACTGTTGTATTGCCTTAAAGCATGCATCTGACTGATACAGTCCAACAAAGGTTGTTATTGTTGTGTTGTTTTGATTTTTAATTTTTCTCCCATTTCTTTTAAAAGTAACATGTTATTTGAGATACATGGATATTTGAAGGTAACTGCTGCATCCTGTTCACAAAGTTCAACAGTAGAGTATTTGGCTTCTCACTGAACGATACATAAATCTTGCACTGAATTGCTGTTTCACTGTTTCTCATTCCCTTGAACTCTTGCACAGAGGAAAAGAATTTCTTAAGAGTTCAATAGGGATGTCCCATTACTGAGCATCAATCATCAAATGCCCATTGTACAAAGAAAGTGAGGTGACTGTAATAAAATTGACACAACTAAGCAAGCATCATCTGACCTTTAGAATCTAGAGCTTATGATCAGAAGACCCATTCTTCCAAACCTTTAGGAGTTAAGAGTTATCATCCCCCTGAAAAAATACCTCAGTAAATGAAGTGCTATATATGAACGTGTGTGATAAAAGAGGTGGAATAAATTCCTCTGTGACCCTTAGCTGAGGAGTGTTGACAGAACAGAGGTAGAGATTGAATTTTTAAAGGAAGGACAAAGGAATGTATCTTTGGGTCTAGATGGAAGCAGCTGCTCCTCTTATCTTGCATCAGTATTAAAATAGTTGCTGTTCCTTCCATGTCAGCCAAGTCAAAACACAACATGCAAATCTGCATTTGAGATGCTGCAAAGAAAAGGGGCAAAGGTACAGTCAAAATGTTGTATCCACAATGCTGACACAATGAGAACATAAATCTTCAATGAGCTTTGTTAACTTGTTTGCTTTTGTCTACACGCTTTTCCAAGTAACATATGCTGTCACTACCATTTTATTCTTCCTGAACTTGTCCAGTCCTTCAAGTATCTTCTGGGCTAGCCTGCAGGAGAGGACACTGCTGCAAACACTGACTCAGTATCAACAGCAAGCTTTTGGATTAGTGACTTTATTAGGCCTTTGTCCCCCCATTTGCTCCCTGTTGCTTTCTGTTTAATTTAAGATGAACCAACACACTCATAGCTGATGTATCTGATTGGTGCAAATTGAAGAGTTTTGTGTTTTAAATCCTAGTGGGAAGCCTCAAATCATCTCTTGCAAGGATTAGTGTTTCAGTTCAGGTACCACATACTTTTCTTAAAGCTTGTGGCTGTCTAACATGTTCTATTTACCTTTTACACGCATATTCCTTCTAATACTATAAATGTGACATTGGGTTATTCCAGTTCCTTTTCTTAAGTTTTTGTTTAAGTTCATAATAAATACCAAAAGGAAATTACAGGAATTTTCAAATGCAATATTTCCAGAAAACCTTGAGAAAGATCCCTAGTCCCATTATGGAGGCCCTCGTTAGCTAATCCCCTGGGAAAAGATGTAAGCTTTTAAACAGGTAGCATGGTATAGCAGCTTACAGTAGAGCTGAACTGCAGATGGGCTACTCACAGAAAAGTTACAATTTCAAAGAACTCCAGCCAAGCCTTAAAAAAAAAAGTCCAGCCTGTTTTTGAAGCGTGTTTGACATTTATTACTTCCTTTAGGTTTTTCTGTTAGAAATACTTTGGTGATTTAAGAGGACTTGACTACTGCATCCTAGGGTTAAATATGGATTTAGGCAGACATTGATATTTCCTTGTTACTGTTTGATTCATGAAAGAGTGTGGAGACACCAACGGGAGAAGAAATGTTTCTAACAATGCTTAAATTCCCCTTTTCAGTTATCCAGGCTGCTTGTGTCTGGGATCCCAGCATCCTGGGAAGTCCAATGGGAAAAGGGGAAAAAGGAAGATATTTGATTCTTGTTAAAGTTCAGTATAATTATCTATGTGCTTATATGGCTCCCATTACTATGGTATAAAAGCACATGCCAATATTTAGTGTATTTATCTGCACAATGCCCATGTGAGATAGGGTAGTGCTAATATCCCTATGTCATAGATGGAAACTGAGGCACAGAGAGCTTAGGTGACTCTGAAGCTCACGTAGGGATGGTAGAATATGGAATTGAACCCAGGTCTTCTAAGTCCATTGGCCTAGTCTTCCTCTCTAAGCAAATGCTCTCAAGTGTATTCTTGCCTGTTTTGTCAGAAAAGTACTCTCTGATGCCCTACATCACAGAGCACTTAAGCATGTCCACGCCTATTCAGGAAACCACATAAGCAACTGCTTCAGTCCCAATGCTTTCCTGAATAGAAGAGGCCTTAAGTAACAAAATAATTTAATATAACCTTAGTTATAATATAACCTTAGTTTGGCCTGCCTTACTGATGTTTCCACCCAGGGAAAGGTTTTATTATAGGGTTCAGCATCCTGTGTATTTATAACTCACAAACAAGTTTAAAAATAAAACAAAAAGAGGATGCTAACCATATGCCATCTCCCAGTTTGTGACTTCAAGAGATATAGTTACAGAAGTTCTTTGAGCTTGGGAGTAAATGTGCATTTTGCATTCCAGTCTCTGGTACAATAAATGGCAACCCATCATTGTGACTCTGGAGTACAGTATGTTGTGGCTTTACTTCAGCACAGTGCACTATGTTGAATGTCATTTTGTTCTGATAGCAGTAAACTTGGGATATTCGAAACAGATGCTTTAATTCGCTAGGTATTTTTGAAAAAAAAAAAAAAACTTTTTGTGTGGCTTTACAATGGTGATCAGATAAAGTTAAGGAGTTCATGTTTGAAAATAGCTTTTTCAATCAATAAGGAAACTATCCAATAGAGACCAAAGACATTTTTGTGAAGAGGTGTTATTTAAATTAGGTTTCAGTGTAGGGATGGCCAAATTCTGTCTCCTTTACATCTGTGTGACCCCTCTGAATTCAGACGTAACTGAGGACTGAATCTGGCTCATAGACAGAATTTGTTGCTTAATATATACAGCGCCACAAAATAAATACTGAAATAAGGAGTCTACTGCATTACTTTACTATGAGAGTGGAATTCAGTCTCATTGATCCCAAGTGCAAGTCTCTGGATTAAGTCTAATTTTCCATAACTCCCTGCCCTTCCAACCCCATGTGTGCTGTTTTCTACCACTGGCTTATAGGGATCAATGAGGATTTTGGTTGTAAAGCTTGGGCTGGAAGTGGTTCCTTTGATGGTTTTCAAAGACAGGAAAGAATTATGTACCTGTCTGAGTTCCACTTGGCTGCAGGTAAAGAATGTTACAGCTTGTGGGAGCACTAATTCAAACCAATAATTGATCTGAGCTGGCAGTGAAATGCTTATTAGAACTTGCTCTGTCCTGGAAAGATGGGAAGATTGTTTCCATGCATATGGCTAATTTGAAAGTTCTCCAGTTCATGGATCCACAAGTAAAACTAAATCCTACAAAATGGTGCACCCGAGCAAACAGGATGTGCACTCAGAAAAGGACACACACAAGGTGTGGGGGCCAGAGATAAGATTCCCAGCTCTAATCGGCAGGAGCTGGTTTGACACCTAGGAAGAGTATGCTAGATAGCTTAATTTGTTACAGTGTGGGATTCACATAAACCTCTAAATGGCTGGCTTTTCCTTTGCTATACCTTTTCACCAATCTGCAGGTGAGCGGGTTTAGTTCCCACCCTGCTGGCCAACAAACACTGTATAAAGTCCAGCCTGGCTTCCTTCCTGAGGTTTGGAAACTCAAATAATAGAACATAAACCTCACTCTGAGTTTTCTCCTGAAGCTTGGCTGTTTCTAGGGCTTTCTTACAGTGTCTTTTTATGTCTGGCTCCCTCTGTCAGAAGCACTTTTTTAAAAATTTAATCAGGCTCATACATACTAACCTCAGTATCAGGACTCCAGTATTGAACCTAGGTCTTTTAGCAATATCCTTAGCTACTACAGCATGGTAATGCACTAAACCATCATGCTAATCAATAGCCCTAATGCTAAAAGCCTACTGCCCTACAGTAGCCAGGCCCCTGATTGGATGGACAGGTAGCAGTCTCACTGGGTACCTTGGCTATATAAATGCCCCAACAGGAAGAGGAAGATGTCTGAGCCAGTAGTTCTCAACCAGGGGTACGTATACCACTGCGGGTACGCAGCGGTCTTCCGGGGGTACATCAACTCATCTAGATGTTTTACCTAGTTTTACAACAGGCTACATAAAAAGCACTAGCGAAGTCAGTACAAACTAAAATGTCATACAGACAGTGACTTGTTTATACTATTCTATATACTATACATTGAAATGTAAGGACAATATTTATATTCCAATCAATTTATTTTATAATTATATGAGAAAATGAGAAAATAAGGAATTTTTCAGTAATAGTGTTCCCCGACACTTTTGTATTTTTATGTCTCATTTTGTAAGCAAGTAATGAGGTTAAACTTGGGGTACTCAAGACAAATCAGGCTCCTGGAAGGGGTACAGAAGTCTAGGAAGTTTGAGAGCTTCTGGTGTGAGCCACAGACCATTCTCTGCTGGTTGTACCCCCTTTTCCCCCCAGGGTGATCAGATGTCCCAATATTAGGGGCTTCATCTTATAAAAGCAACTATTACCCTCCCTCCCCCGCCCCAAAAAAGTGTCCTGATTTTTCACCCTTCTAACTGGTCACCTTACCATCCCACCCCCACCATGACAGCCTTGCCTTGCTGCCTCATCTGATCTTGCTTCCTCAACCCACTGACTCAACGCCATGGATGGGTCTTCCAGCTACTAACCCTGTGAGAGCTCTGACCATTGCCCAGGCTGGTTCTGATATGGATTGACTTGCCGACTACCCGACCACTTGTGAATCCTTGTCTACTGCTCTGGACTGCCCCTTAGCCTGCCTCAGCCACTGGGCCTTGCATCTCTATGCAGAGTTCAACCATCTGACATTCAGATGACTCAACAGAAAAGCCCTGAATGAGATCCCCAGATAGGATCTTAGAATTTACCACCCTGCATAAAGCACCCTACATAAACCAGTGTGGAGTAAAGTTCAATGTGGAACAGGCAGCAATGGGAAGAGGAACATTGTTAGCCCCAGAAGATTCTCTTGATTGGATTAGGAGTCAGCAAGCAAATTTATCAGAGCCCCAGATAACCAAAAAGGGAAACAAGTCAAATGAACATCCCCACAAAAATTCTGAGGAGAAGGAACCGGGGTCTATATACCATCCTCAACAGTATATGTAAGGCAAGTCGTGAGGCAAACTGGGGAGACGGAGCTATGGTTGGAAGGTGTGGGGATCATACAAGTTTAATTCATTTCAGATTTCATTAACCTTAACTCATGAAACTCAATAAAAATATCCTGTGTCTTAGTTCTCCCCAGTGTAGGACACAAGTACTGCAGGGGGATGTCATCATGTCTTGTGGCAGGATAACTGCACCAAGAATGCCAGAAACATTTGCAGTGAACCACTCGGATCTGTTTATGAAATACATTTACACTAAAACTCTGGATTTGGGAGCAGCTGTACTTTTAATAGCAATTTAAAGACATTTAGTTTTCATCCAATATGCTAACTTGCTATACATTACATCCATGAAAGGGTTATGCTTAGTACAGTAAGGATCAAAGGAGTTATAAAGTGTCACCATGTTTTGAAGACAGTTGACAGTTGCAACTAAATTACTATTTAAAAATCTCACATCCTGGTTAATTTTCCAGGTATTCGTTAGTGGAAAATTCTAGTTCCTTGTGCACCTCATGAATGCATCTTCTGGAATTCTCTCTTTTATGAACACCCACATTTTGGGGCAAATATATCCAGGATGTAACTCCATTGACTATAACAGAGTTACACCACAGATGAATTTGTCTAACATCTGTACAATTACTGATTCAGATTTATGTGGAGAGAGAGTGATACCTTGCACCCTGCAGGTCTTTTAGTTCTTCTTATACCCACATGGCCTGCATCCAAATACCTTGCAGAACTGTCTGGTAATTGAAATACCCACATTTTTTAATGTGCTTTTTATTATTAAGACAGCAGCAAATAACATAAAATAGTACAACACACTGATTCTGCTGCAAAAAAAACGTAATAATAATCTATAAAAATCTTTATATGTGGACTTTTAAAAAGACTTAAAAAGTCAAAAGCATCTGAGACAGCAGTCAATTTTTATATACATATTCTGTTGCATATCCGTCTATGCTGAAAATTGCTTCATTTGTTTCCTATTCTAGAAGTCATTAAAGCAAAAGAGTAACAAGTTCAGATCATGACATAGAAAATACATTGTTCATTTGTTTTTTTGTAGTACATTGCATTTCCTCTGCTTATGGAAAATATATTTTTCCTGATATTTTGTTGTCGTCTCTGTTGAGAAGCCATATTAAAATCTGGGATGTCCCTCTAGGATCCCATTAGTTTCCTGTATTGTAGAGTTGGCTCATCTGATATATACTCTGGGATAGGGTCACTGATAAGTTTTCAGAGCAAAAATTTGGAGTTCTTTACTTGGTGTCTGAGTACTAGGGAACCACCACCCAATATACCTGTAATTAATGCCTGAATTTTAAAATCTTATTGAACAGGTAGATTTCCAGATCCATACTTCAGTACTCAGCCTCAGCTTTGAAAAGCCTCCATTCAACCTTTAACCAATGGCAGCAGCATATTTGCATTAGTTACTTTTTACTTGCTAGTGTAAAACAGGCCAATTAAGAATCTATATTGTGGTTTAACCAGCATCTATTTTTAAATTTGCCTTTGATATTAAGAAATTGCATGTTCTTCTCTTTGGAAGGCTGCACAGGTGGTGATGAAGTGCTTGTCGGAAAGGTCTTTAGAATTCTCAGAAGCCAGAAGCAGGTAATTTGCACAGAAAAATTCTAAATTCCACAGGGATAAAATCACCAAAATGTAAATCTGAACACAGCTAAGATATCTTGGCTGGTGTAAATGGGCAGAGATCCACTGATATCATTTACATGAGCAGAGGACCTGACCCCAAATTCATTGGACTAATGAACCAGCAAAATGCTGCCTTTGAATTTTTGAAACACTGAAGTTGGCATTTTGCTCCAACGTTTGTTCGCGCAATGCCATTCCTCACTGTGGCTTTGAACCCTACCATTCCTTGAGGCAATTGCCTGCCTCCTCCCAGTGTGTTAAGTCAGCCGTCACACATGTGCACACAGAGAGAAGCAGGAGGAAGGGAGAGACAGTTTGGAGGAGCCATCAGTCTCTCTCTCTTGAAGGTAAAGAGGATTTACAGGACCAAAAGAGTTTATTGTTATTGCTGGACTGAGCTCATCAAAGTCATTTGGCTTTGTCTTGTACAGTAGTCAGAGGGGTTAAAGTGAGGTTAAATTGCTGAAAGAAAATGGAAGCAATTACACAGTGGAATAGCATAGAGTTGTTTGCTTTACCCCTACAGACAAAACAATATAATAAAAAAGGATCCCTGGATCTTTGCGGTCATGAAATACATTTGTCCCTGTGATTAAGTTCGCTACAAACCTCATTTACCTATGTCTTGTTGGAAGTGTTGCCAGCTGAAACAAAATCAGTTCCTTTGCTAAGTGAAAATCCTACTTCCTGTGCTCTGAGTCTGCACAGTGCCCATAGAGTAACTGACCAATGCTCTGTTGTCACTGCTGTGTAAGCCACTTCTCAGGGCAGTTCTTACACTGTGCCAGAGAGATGCCTCCAATAATTATGCTTAGCACTTTCTACTTTGTGACTTCGCAGGGAAAGGCAGAGGTGCACGGGTACACGTGGAAGTGTATTGGGAACAGGCATGCAAAACTCACTCATTCCAAGCTTAAGACAACAAGGTGAGGGATTGGTTCCCCTCTCCCATGCAAGATTGTATCATGGCTGAATTGTCAATCTTGGCCTTCCAGTGACCCATATCATGTGATGGAGGAGATCTGTCCTTGATTAGGTCTACTTTTTGTTCCCTGAAAATGGAAGGGAGCAGCATAAACAGCTTTCACTTACAGTGTGAACAGTGCCGCATTATGGATCTAAATGGAGTCTTTATTGAATTCCCTCCAGGGTCTTTGCTGTTAAGCAGAAAAACACATCAAAGAGCCCTTTAAAAATGGTATGTTTAAAGAGAGAATAGAAAGAAAGTTCTTTTAATTCTATAAACAAGAACTGACATGGTGTTTATTGAAACTTGTCTGTCTGAAAAAGGATTGGGGGCTTCTATAGGTAACCCAACTGAAGAGTAATATGTTTGATTTTATCATTAGGTAAAATTACTGCAGACTGACTCCAATGCAAACTAAATGTGTATTACTGAGGTAGTTTTCTGTAATGCTGTGAGTTCTTGGAAAGTTTGTAGTGAAATATTTCTTTGACCCTACATCAAAACTCCAAACAAAAGGTGAATCTTTCAAAGAGTGCTCTTTATCCCTGAGATAAAGCTTGTTCAAGCTTGTTTCAAAGCATTAAGGCAGAAACAGTGGGGGATGGGTGGGAGGGGGGAGCATTTTGCTTTTACAATTGTAAAAGAAGTTGCAACGATGTGGAATATCTTCTGTTGGTAATGGAGAAGGCTTTTTTAATAGAGAAAGCAATAACACACCTCTGCAACTGAGCCAAGATGTCCAAATGGAAAAAAACTTAATGGAGTCATACTGGGAAAGAATTGGAGTAACACTGTGAATCAGGCCCTCAGTCCTCCAACCAATTCTGTAAATGCTTAAGAATTAATTAGTAAAAATATATTCTTCTCACACAAGTGGCTGCAGATGTCAAATAAGTAATAGCAACATGAGCACAGAAGGATAGATTTTGACCTGACCTCCTCCATTTTGGCACTGGAAACTAAGATGGCTAGATAAAACACCACTTTTCTTTGGGTAGCTTTGTAAAGCAAAATCCTAGATTTCTTGGCCAGTTTTTGTCTAACAGGGTCTACCATTGATTCTAATACCAAGCTTCCATGTTGGTTTTCAAATTGTGTCCAAATTCTGTAACAAATATAGTTCCTTGTTATCCAGCAGTGGAACAACCCTTGAATCATAGGCTGATCTTATGTTCTTATCCACCAGTCATGTGGCATAGAGGCTGATTTTAAGCAATAGATTACATACCACACTTAGTAGTTCTGCAATTTTATATGTGATTTCCTTCAAACTCTTGGGTGAATACCATCTGGTCCTCACATTCACTGCCATGAAGATTAAAGCAAATAATTAATTTAGCTTCTATGCAATGGCCTTGTCTTCCTTGAATGCTCCTTTAACACTTGATCATCCAGTGGCCCCACTGATTGTTTGGCAGGCTTCTAGCTTCTTACTTTAAAAAATGTACTTTAAAAAATTTGCTGTTAGTTTTTGTGTCTTTTGTTAGTTGCTCTTCAGATTCTTTTGGCCTGCCTAATTATACTTTTACACTTGACTTGCCAGAGTTTATGCCGTTTTCTATTTTCCTCAATAGGATTTGACTTCCAGTTTTAAAAATATATCTTATTGTCTCACTTCTTTACTCTACTGTTTATCCATGGTGATAGTTTTTTGGTCCTCTTACAGTTTTTTTTTTTTTTAATTTGGAGTATACATATAGTTTGAGCCTCTCTTATGGTGTTTTTAAAATGTTCTATGCAACATGCAGGTATTTCACTCTTGTGACTCTTCCTTTTAATTTCCATTTAACTAACCTTCTTATTTTTGTATTGTTTCCCTTTTTGAAGTTAACCAGACTTAGCATTACTAATGTCTCCTCCAGTGGGAAACCAGCCTGTAAGGCCTGAGACATTTATTTCTCACAGTAGAGGATCAGAATGGGACACTGGTGTTAAAAGGGGCAACAGTATCTTCCTCCCCTTTGCCCAGTGTCAGGTGTGGGGATTCAATCTCCCAAGGGAAAAGAGAAAGAATAGGTTTGAAGCTTGATTGTTACTCCTGATCATACTAGCTTACACCAAAAGAAGAGATGGCAGTTCTCCCTTCCTCAATAATCTCCTGGTATTTCATTCCCACTCCCTGAATAGTCCGAGATTGATGGATATTTCCAAGGCATTGGTTTGACTAATGGGTTCTGTGGTGAATACTTTAAATACAACCTGTCTCATTCGCTCCTTCTGATCTTTTCCTACACTAACTCAAACACATTTAGAAGTTTCAACCTCAGCTGATATTTTTTCTTTTATTTTTATGGTCCAATTCTAAAGGATTCTTGAACTATAAAAATGAAATTGCTTCCAATAAAATATAATTGGAGCTGCATTTAGTTAGTGACAATCAGATGCTGAAAAAAAATGGGTGCAATTATGAAAGTTTCTTAGCACATTCAGTGCTTGAAGATTTTTGCACAGATATTTTTGTGCTGACATTTTTCTGGTAAATTTTACTCCCCCCTTACACCCAAATCCTTTTAATAGCTTGTTAGATATACATTGTTTAAAAATATTTTGATATGAAATGTGTGCAGCAGGCTGGGCACAAAATATGTAAGTGCAGTAGTTAGTAGAACACTATATTTAGAATGTATATGGCCTTTAATACTATGTCTCTGATTCTCCAAGCATTTAAAAAAATGGTGTAAATCCGGTCAGGGGATTTACAACAGTGTCAAGCCAGTGCAAGTCAGATGAGAATCAGGTTGCTTATATTTACAGAACCCTTGGATCCTGTGTACTTGGTTTCCTTGGGTAAAAATTAGAAATTTGTGGGTGATGAAGTATTCCTTGTATTGAATTTTTCTGTAGAAAATTCATATGATTTGGTTTGAGTGCCTGCCCAATCCACTAAAACTGCCAGAAATACAGACATTATTCTGCATGATCTAGTTATCTAAGCTGAAAATAGTGTAGGTAAATATGTTTACTTTTAGGAGCAGCAACAAGCTGAGTGAAATCATTGTCTTATTTCATGTTTTTGAGTTGGTGACACTCTTGTGCCAGGGTCATGCGTTTAACTCCTGCACTCAGTCTTGACCTCATAGGACTTAGCTGCATAAGTAGAACTGTTTGAATTTTCACAGTTTTGATTCACAGGGGTCTGTACAACTTTTTTCTTTGGTTTTGTATGAGCTTGCACCCCACGCACGGCTGTCGAAACAGGTGCTCTCAGCTGAAACTCTAGGGAATGCTACATTGTAATAAGAATCATGTTTCAAATATGGCCTTAAACTGAGGCCGCCTTCTACCTGTGTCTAGTGACTGTCCAGGTGTAATTAAAAGTCACTTCTTAAAGTGATAATTTCAAAGTTTTGCTCATTGTCCTATCTCTCAATGAAAAGGTTTCTCACTGAAGAGTACAAAGTCTGCTGTATTTATATACGTAGTCATGTCATTGTCAGCTTTTAATTGAAATATTTTGTTTTATTTTTCTTGGGCCTCACCCTAAAAATGCTCAGTACCCATTTTTCATTCCTGCCCATTCAGATTTTTTAATAGATCAATGGATGCAATTAACATAAGAAAATATCTTTTTTTTTTTTAATTACATCCTTCATAATATTTCTTGTACGAGGAAAAAGGCAGTCTTTCAAATGTCTCGGATTGAAACCATTTGGGTCTACTGAGCAACGCATTAAACTTAACTCAAAAGCAGCGCCTTAAACTTACCCTGGAAATTAGCTGGTACCCAGTGCAGTGGATGGAATTTGCTCTCTGCATGAAATAACTCTTGTAAAATTGCACTGGCAGCAATTTATGAATGGTTGAAGGCACAATCCTGGGCAGAGTGCTCTGGAATAATCCAGCATCAAGGTGATGAAGGCATGGATACATTTTGGAAGGTCGGCATGCAAAACAAAGAATGCAACTTCTTGTTAAATGATAGGAAGTGCTCTTTACAACTGTTGCTTCTTCAAAATAGCAAACCAGTTTGGGGAGTTGGCAAGATGAATAAGAAAAATTCTTAGGTATTTGTACCACTCAGGATTCTTTTATCCTTATTAAATGATAATTTACATATATCTGGTGTGTCTCTTTACGGGTTCGGATTTAGCTGGAATGTATATGTTTTGCAGTCTTCTCAGAACTAGGAGAAAAGCTTTTTTTTTATTTAGAGAGAACAGAAAATATGGGAATGAGAGAATGCAAAAGCAGCTTTTAGATTGTTACCTTGGGCTAGTATCCTCTTGGATGAACTTTAATAGCCGTGGCTGAAAAAAACCACAAACATTCAGTAACAATGCAGATAAATCAGAACCATTTGTTTTCTGGGGACGGAAGTTCCAGGACACCAACATTCAGAGGTGGCATTATAAAAGGCAGAATGGCTAGTAAAACGAAAAAGGAAGTCTGAACAACATTTTGAACTGGAAATAGTATGTGTGTGTGTGTGGCATTTCTTGAAGGCGGTAACCATCTAAACGATATATATTCTCTATGCCACAACAGACAGTAACTTAAAAAAATCAGTAAAGCATAATATCATTAAAATGTTTTAGTAAGGATATTATTCTGTGTTTTTACATTCACTAGTTTTTAACTAGACCTGATCAGGAATTTTTCTGTGAAACATTTTTTCATTAGAAAATGCTGATTGGTCGAAAAGATTTCTCAGGTTCAAAATGGAATTTCTGGACAGAGAAGGAGACACCCCCCCCCCACACACACACACTTCTTCCCCCACAGTAGTATAATTGCTATAAGGCATTCATCTAGCATATAGCAGACTCAGGTTCAAGTCCCTGCTCTGGATCTTCTGTAGCCCAAGTGAGTGCAAAAACTAATGAGATATTGTCTATTCTGATCTCTTTCTCTTTTCACAATTTATTTTGAAAGGTCTAGTTTTCATAACAATGTGAAATGAAAAAATATGTCAAAACCTCAACATTTTTCATGACAGAGATTTCTAGTTTTTTTGGACAGCCCCAGTCTTAACAGATGTGCCACAGCAATGCTGGCAATGGAAGGTAGTATGGATCAATGTAAACGCTTTGGTGGGTCATACTTTTTTATATATTAAATGTATAAAATATTGTAAACTTTAAACTCTTAATGGATGTCATGCAATGTAATTCTCCAAGTGACGTGGCATGTATATCATTTGGCTCACTGAAGAGTATTCCACTTTAACATGGAATGTTTGTTGTGATGGACAAGCCTCATAATGTTCAAGTATGTGATCCTATTTAGGATAAGCACTCAACATTTTAGAGGCTAATGTGCAAATATATCTGAATTTGAGTTTGGCCAGAAGTGGGAATTTCAGATTTGGAAGTAGATTATGAATGTCCAGAGTTTCATAGTGTTCATATCTATGGTTAAAATCTGTAAAATCGGGATAATCCTTCATTTGTCTGACTTGTCTATTTAGTCCCTTATCCTGCAAAAACATACACACGTGCTTAACTTTATACATAGTGAAGTAGTTATGTCAATTCCATTGGGACTAATCCTGGTGCCTAAAACTAAGCAAGTACACAAATCTTTTCAGGATCAGGGCCTTAGTTTTTAAGTTCTCTGGAGTAGGGACTGTATCTTATTGAGTATGTAGAGCACCTAAGGGCAAGTCTACACATAAAACGCTGCATCAGTGCAGCTGCGCCACTGTAGTGCTTTAATGAAAATGCTCTATGCCAACAGGAGAGAGCTTTCCTGTCGGTGTAGTTAATCCACCTCCCCAAGAGGTGGTTGCTATGTCAGTTGGAGAAGCTTTCCCTCCGAGGTAGTGCTGTCTACACTGGAGATTAGGTCAGTATAACTACCTCACACAGGGGTGTGGATTTTTCACACCCCTGAGCAACGTAGGTCCTGTCCCTTCAGCACAAGCCAGTCTGTCTGGGCTGATATTAGGAAGAGCAGAGCACTGCGTAGCCACTAAGGCCTGCACTCTACCAGTGCTCCTGATGCAACAGACACACTGCTCCTGAGAGAGGCCACTGGTCCACGATCCCTTCACAAACACTCTTAATGCAGACAGTGGCTTACAGCCCCATGCTTGCCCTTTACCTCACTAAAAAATCATAATGCAGCAAAAACAAAGAATAACAATGTAACATGTCCCTGTCTAAGCTGTGATTGTCATTAATCATTCCATTTTCCCAATCTGCATGTATCAAGGATCCTTTCCCCACCACCCAAATTCTCATGAACCGATCAGATAAAAACTCTTTAAAACTTTCGCCATGTGAAAATAAGTACTTAACAGCTGGGGCCAGTGAGAGAATCTTGTCTGCTGTACATAAACATTGAATTGTTTTGTTTGGTTGTTGTTTTATGTTTGTGCATGTTTTAATGGACTACCCTCTGCACATTCAGTAAAGTATCTGCATGGAATACAATCTAGTGATTGAAACACAGGACTGGCATTCAGACCTATTTCCAGTTTTCTGATCTTGGCCCAATTACTGCTTTCAATTTTCAAAAAGTGTCAATTCCCAGCCTCTCCTTCTTATCTTTTCTTGGCTACATGCCTAAACTTACTCTGTCTTCCCTGCTCCTCCTTCCATCTCATTGTCTTTTATTCACATAGGCCCTTTCTCACCACATCCAACATGCCTTTATTTCCCCCTCGTTTCCTTTTTTCTTCAAATAAGAAAACACCCAATTCATTATGGTAAACGAATGTGCTAATCCAGGTGGGGAAGGAGTTCCATTACCATTAAGGAACCAAGCAAATAATAGGAAGAAATACTGTAGGATAAAGGGGAGGGGAAATAATGGGACTCAGCTCAAAATCGTCCAGTTGTCTTGTCACGTGGAAGGAGTAAAGCCCGGATAAGGCATTAGTCTTGTTCCTGCCAATGAATTTCTTGTAAAGAGCCCAAAAGTGAAACACAGATGTCCCATCTCATCAAATGTATATCAGGGCTGGCACTAAGCCATGCTGGGTGCTCACGCAGAACTTACTGGGCACTTCAAGAAGTCCTGCCTCACAACTGGGAAATGCAGCCTGGAGAATTGGAATGGGAATGTATGTGATCTGAAGCTGCCCTTAATACATTTTTTTATATTAAATATACAAGTGGAACCAACCGTAGCCTCAGTGGAATGTCAGAGGATAGTTAAAACTCTAAGTAAAATTCATAGAGCTCTGGTGAAATTCCCTCCTTGTTGTGAAGTTTGATTCCACAGTACTTTATTTAACATTAGTATGCAGATATAATGGTTGGTTTGCATTGGCTCAGCAGAAGAACATTTGAGAGGCATTGCTCTCATTCAGCATTTGGATGGGCTGTGCCTGCTTTATGCATCTGGCTCACTGGCACCTACTATTTATCTCCAAATGTCTTACAACAAGAGCTTATACAGGAGCAGAAAATCTTTCATTTTTTTCCTGCGGTAACATGATTATCGGGGCAAAACTTTTGTAGCTCAAATCGTGCTTTTGTTGGGATTGGAAATGCCCCAGTGAGTTTCTCTAATCCCTCTTGAGAAAGACATCCTGGGGCGATCAACTCATTTGTACATTCTCTACCTTTTTTTTTTTTTTCCCTGCTGAAGGGAAGAGCTGGTTTGTTGCCAAGACCTGTTTAAATGGTAACCTATGCAATTCATTCTAAAAACATTCATTTATCATTCACAAATTAACCTTGTAGCAAGATAGCTGCTCTGATTTTCATTGTCATTTTGCCCTTTGGATAAGAGATTGCAAACACATAGAAATCCAGCCGAAAGAGCATATTTAATGTAAAGAAGGTAACTCTAAATGGCATCGCTATTTATAAGCAAAGATAAGTAACCATACATCTTCATTTCCCACATACCAGATCTATTAATAATAGAATGAAATGTAATTTGTGCTAAATATTGTGCACTGCCTCATGCCAGAATCATAATTGCTTTCAATCAGGTTGGATCTTAAATGAAAAAAACAAAAAAAAGATCTGCCTGGAATACATGCACAGTAGTAATGCAAAATGATTTAAAAATGATATATTTCATTTCTTTCGCTCCCAAAGTGGTTTTTGACACGAAGAATTTTATAAACAGCATGTTGTTTGGTATGAATCTGTATGGAACTATTGTACTGTATATTAAATCATACACATACTTTATTGTGAAGGAGGAAAACAATATCTTGGCATCTAACACAAACAGCTTGCTATAATGAAAGACACTATAGATGTAACTTTTTATAGTAAACATGAAGCTTCTTTCAAATTACACCTTGTAAAAGCATTGCAAACAAATTTAAAAGAAGAGTCAAGATTTCTATAGTAGGTTTGGATGCTTGATTTGTCCCCTACTTTTTTTTTTTTTTGGTAAAGTTTTATGGGCTCTGTTCGCACACTTAGAGGCTTTTCTCTCAAAAGTACTTTCTTGTAGAGGAACACACTGCAAAATGTGTGATTTCTGACACCTCTCCTGATCCCAGAAGCTCAGGCCTAAATTTATGTTCTCTGTCATGTATCTTACTCTACAGGGGCACAAAGAAAAGAATGCCTTTTCTTTTTTCATGTGGTGACACCTTTCTTCAGACTGCCCTTCCTTCCCTTTGGGAATAATACATATTTTAAGTATTTTGAGGGGACAGTCTCTTCGTTTGAATTGTAGGCTGAGCTGGACAAATTACTGATTGCAGGGAATATATTTGTTTAGGATGTCTGGGCCTAATTCAAAGTCCACTGAAGTCAATGGGAATTTTTCTATTGACTTCAATGGGCTTTCGATCAGTGCCTTGGTCCTTATTCCTGTTCATGAATTGTTTGCAAGCTGACTTTTTAAAATTAATCTAGCAGTAATTAGTCAATTTATGCAAACAATTTCAGCCTATGGGTTGTCCATGGAGCGTTTACATCATCTGTTTATCATTTTGCTGGTTGTTATTTGGTGAGTGATTGATCACATTGTATTGATTCTGCGCTATGATTTGAATGACAAACTTCTGCAACAGATAAACTACTGTATTAGCTAACAAAGAATGCACTTGCTTATACGTAAGCATCCTTAGTAGCATGCCTTTAAGGGTATTCATGGACTGTTCAGCCATTCGCCAAACATTGGTGTATGCAAAATCACACTCGAACAAATAATAGCAGTAGAGCTGGTTGGAAAATGGTGAGTGCATTTTGCTGAAAAACATGTTTTTTCAACTTTCAAAAAACTTTTAAAACTGAAATTTTTTGTCTTTAGGTTTATCTTTTTTCAAAAAATCCAAAAATTGTGCGGGGGAAAAACTGAAACCACAAAAGTTTTTGCATCTGAAACAAGGACTTTTTCCACTGAAAAAAAAGTTTAAAATTACTTGTTTTCCTCCTCTCCAATTAACTGCTCCATATAACGAGGACTGGCCATAGGGAACAATCCTGCATAGGCAGGGTGATTGGGTAGACTATCTGACAGATCTGCTTCAATGGCAGCTATGTACTCATGTAGTTGAAAATTTTGGGATGGAATATTTTTCCATTGGAAAATGCTGACTGGGCAAAATCTAAACGTTTCACAAGAACATATCTATTTTGCTAAAATTGTAGATAAAAAATTATCAAAATTTTCCATTCAATGTTTAGATTAAGTCAAACCTCTTTATTTCATTAAGGTTGAAGTGTTTTGTTAATTATTATGTTTTATGTATTATAAAAGTTGAAATCATAAAGTGAAAATGAAGCACTTTCACCTTATCAAAATGCTTGATTTCAATACGGTTGAAATAAAAGGTTCTGATCAGGTCATTTCAAAATTTATACAAATACATTTTCTGGATGTTTCATTTTGTGGGAAAAATCAAAATTTTGGCATTTTGTTCAGATTTGGGATGAAGGGATACTTTGATATGCTAGACTTTCCTGTGGAAATAGAAATTCCAGGTTTTGAGCTGCTCCAGTGGCAGCATTGTGAAGTCAAAACCAATCCCTGAGCTTGATTGGGACGGGTGAGATTTGTCAATAACATTCATCCTATCTAGGAAGAAGGATGACTTATTCAGAGGGCTGTTTAGGGTTGCAAACCCTCCAGGATTGTCCCAGAGTCTCCAGGAATTAAAAGTTAATCTTTAATTAAAGATTGTCATGTGATGAAACTTCCAGGAATATATCTAATGAAAATTGACAGCCCTAGGACTGTTTCATGGGATTTCATGTGTGACCTTCTTTGTTAATTGTCTAAAGCCGGAAGTAGCATGCAGGAGGAAACACAGAAACTTGCAATAATCATGTCTAAGTAAAACAAGCTTTGATTATAAAAATTGTAAAAGCAAAAATGGGGCTTCTGATGCATACTTTATTTTGGTTTTTTTGAGGGTCACTCTTAGCTGGTGCTGTGTTGTGTCTATAAATCTAGACTGTAAACTCCCTGTGAGTATGGATCTATCAATTCTATTTATTCGGGTGCCTGTGACGCTTTATAAATAAAAATCTGTAAATTCCATTTTTAAGTAGCTGATGTTCTGACAACCCATATAGGGATGTCAGCTAGCTCTGGTGCTTGGAGGAAGGTATCCAGTTGTCCTCTTTGCTGTTTTCTCCCATTGTCAATCAGGTAGGGAGATCTTGCCCCTTCATACAGAAACATCAGGGGAAAAACCTCTGCTGGGGTAGATTCAAGGGATCCACTTCTTTGGAGAGGGAGCAGGTCTGAGTGCCTATGAAATAGTGCAGCAGCTGTTGTCAAGTGGGACCTGCCCCTCTGGACTTGTCTATTATTTGTGGGTACAAATCCAGATCAGGGTTTGGATCTGTGGTTGGGCTCTGCACCTGCAAAGTCAGGAACTCAGGGTATGGCCTACATATGCCTGTGTATTTATATAGCAAGAGAGAAAGCAAACTCCTTATAAGCAAATATGAGTCAAAACAAAAACACTGGGAAGGTCAGCTGAGCACACCAGCAAGATGATATTAGCCTAATCTCTCCTACAACTTTTGAGCTGCCAAAATCAAACCGTGGTGGTCTCCGCCAAAAGACATGAGAAGATGCCAGCTGGGAACTAACCCACAAGCAGCTTCTCAAAACAAACTGGAGTTTCAGAATTTGATAGTCAGGTCCAGGAGGGGCTGCCAGGCACACCCTGGCACCAAGGACTTCCCATAATTCTTTTCAGTGGAAATACTGTACATGGAGAGCAATGCCAAAAATCCCAATGTAGAAGGATTTCCTATTTGTAGGGAGGGGAACAATAATAAATTTAAGCCTATAAATTGTGTTTGATTTTTTAAACCTAGCTAGCATAGCATTAATTCAGCAAGTCAAACTTTGTTTTAAGTATTTCTTGCTAAATATGTTAGTTTCACTTTTTGGTTGCAGCTAAGGTACTATAAACAGTTCTCAGACACTGACTTCATTCAGATTAATTGGGGCTGATCGAAGCTCTTGTGCAGTCCTCAACTCCTAGCACAGTGGATGAAAGCACAAAGGTCTGAGTTAAGGATACACTGTTCTTGGAAACGTGTGTTTATTCTGCTTGGTTTGTATAACATTTAATTTAACTATAGCTTTTTGTCTATAAATACCCTTTCCTTAGGGATTTTTTTTTTTTAATAACAGCCATCATGAAATCCTTCCTGGAAAAGTTTTGAACACATATTTAAGAGCATACACCATAAATGTATATTTCATTTTAGGGCTATAGTTACACACACCTACTAATTTTGAGAAGTTCTACTGTGTAACAACCACACCTTATTATTTATCATTTGTGTGACAGTCACACCTATTGGCCCAAACCTTGACTGACATCCCATTGTGATAGGCACTGTATGTACATATAATAAGAATCAGTCCCTGCCCTGAAGAGCTTACAATCTAAATGGGGAAGACAGAGAGGAAGTATGATCCTCATTTTACAGATAGGTGACTGAGGTCCAGATTTGTAAAGATATTTAGGCTTGCCCAGTTTCATACAGGAAGTCTGTGGCAGAAGTAGGGACTGAATGCAAGTCTCCTAAGTTCCAGTCCAGTGCTTTAACCAGAAGATGATCTTTCCTCTCTGTTATTTAGATACCTGGAGCAAGATTGCACTATAAAGGCACAGGCTGTCATGGAGTTGCATTGCCCCATATGACACTTTGGAGCCACTATGCCTCCCAGCTCTGAGGGAGAGCACTCCCATTGCATTACCTCTTTGGAGCATGTAGTCTGTGCTTCCCACTGTGGCCTTCCAACTCCACAGATTTTTATGGCCCCAGAACTTGGCATCATTTTAGGAGTATATCTAATCCTAGAGGTGCTCACAGAGTAAATATTTCCTGGACTGAGGAGAGCACAGGGACCTCTGTTTTTCCTTGGCCCTGTGAGGAGATCGTACCTAATGTAGAAGGTGTACCTGTTAAGGGAAGGCTCCTCTCCCCACTCTTCCCCCTTTCTTCAAGCCAGGGCTGCCCATAATCTAGATTTTTCAAGTTCTTCTGAGCTAGTCTGTAAAAGCTAGATTCTGCCACCTTCACATTAGGTAGCACCTTACTCCATAAGTAGCTCCATTGAGTTCAATGCATCTACTCATGGAGTAATCTATTATTCACCATGAATAAAAGTTACAGAATCTGGCTCTCAGGGAGGGCTTGTCTACTCAGTGACTACTGTGTGGTAGGCCAGGGTGTGAATTTACAGTGCACCAGCTTGCTGCACAGTAACATCTCATGAGGACATTGCTTCAGTACAATTAAAGTCCTGGAGTGTGGCTTAGCATCTACTTTTTGAAAGCATAACCACTAAATTGCACTCTGGGACTGTCACTGCACCATAGCAGTGTCCACATGGCACGTTATTGCGCAGCAAGCTGGCGCACTGTAGATTCACACCCTGGCCTGCCGCATACTAACATGTCATGTAGCCATAATGTTGGAGATGGGTCCAGGCAGAATCCTGGATCCAACCTGCCACTGAAGTTTGTGACTGAAGCTTAAATCTGTGGTAGGAATATTCAGTTCTGGACTTACCCCTCTCTGATAAATCCATAATATGAATGCATATTTTGGTTTCAGCAGTTTTTAACCTCATGTTATGAAAAGCTATTGTGATGTCACATATCAACTGTTGCTAGGATACTTAAAGTCTGTGCAAAAGCATTAAGATATCTTCCCACCCCAAATACTCAAAAGTTTTGCTATGCCAGTGCGTAATTTACTGACCTGTCACATTTTGACTTGAATATGATGATGGTTCAAACTTGTGACAGCACAAAAATCATGTTAAACACTTGTGGGGTTTAGGCCAGAATTTCCAGATCTAGAGATCTGAAGGTAGATAGCTACATAAACAGACTGACTGGGAAGTGATGAGCATCCACAGCTCCCATTTACTTTAGCAGTAGGTTAGTCTGAATAAGTCCCCTTTCACCTTGATAGACATGTGACTGCGCAGACAAGCTTACCTTGACTTCACACTCACCCTGGCTTCACATTCTTTCCTCAATTGTGTTTGTATGTGAATTGTTTGACAGCATTCCAGAAGAAAGGCCTCCATGTGTCCACATAACAGGTGTAGGTTTAGCACCTCCCACCACCAAAACACCTACCACTAAGGGTGAATGCACATGCTCTTTGCAGTCTCTCTACTGAGATTGTCAGGAGTTATTTTGATTATGTGAGGACCCTGTCTAGTTGAGACTAGATAAATATCACCAAGCACATTAGAAATAGGCCACTGCACAGCAACCAGACCTTAGTACCTCTTCCATTCAACGAGGATGCAAGTTGACTTTGAACCAGCACTCCAGATGAGAAAGGTTGTATAGCCTAATTCCATTGCTCTGAGCCATCTGGTCCCCCTTGCTTAGCTTTACTTCTCTGAAAAAGAATATTATTATTATGGTCATGGCAAAATATGCTATCAAAAGGACATCAACATTTCCCTTGTTCTACTATTACTTGATCAAATTCTTAAGGATTATCAAGACCTGGGGCAAAGTTCCTATTGGACTTCAAGTAGAGTTGTGCATGCATAAAGTCTGTAGGATTTGGCTGTTGCAGTCAAGTAGCTAAATCCTGATGCTTCCCTTTCAAAATGTACCCCCAAGTGCTTCACAGTGTCTTGATAAAGATGCCATATACTCTCTTTTCCCTGTGTATTGCAGGAACAAAAATGGTGTTCTTTTAATTGAGTAAAAATACATCATATCATTTTGCTAGCAACGTTTTGAAGGGTTACATCTCATTGGATATATTTCATCATGGACTTTTACTTGGGGAATATTTTAGCCCCTGGACAGCTGCGAGCTTGAAGTTAGAAAAGTGAATCTGTACCCACATACTATGTAAGAGTGAGGATGGAATATCATCAGTGAAAAATCACTTGGGTAAATATGGTGTGATGAAATGTCTCCTAGGTTCACAGCTGAGATGGTAGCTAAACAGGTCAGAAAATAGAAGTAAATTACATTTTGTTTCATCAGAAATTTCCCAGCCAGCTCTAACAGTGAGGTTATTTTCCGCTATTCTTGAAATAAGCTGCTACTCCATGTTCTTTACTTCCTGAATATCTTCCCAACAATTAGGGGTATGTGAATCAGGATCCTTGGGAACAGTTCTGAGAAATATACAAATTGAGTTCTTCTGGTGTTTGCACTGGGTAAGTCCGAGCTATTGTGGTGTATGTATCACATGCAGTGTTGGTGGCTTAAAATCCTCCAGAATGAAGTGAACCGATGACTTAATTAACTTCCACTTAGGTAGTTATCTACTTGAAGACCATTCAGGAGGCATTAAGCTATTTGAGGGTGACAAATGAACATACATGAGGAACCACACGCCACCCAGTGGGAGACCTGACAACAAACATAATTTATTTCACTAGTGGTGCCAAAGTGGGCATTTGAACTGAAAACTTAGATATGTACCACTGTCTTAGGAGAAGAGGAAACAGTATGGGCTTTGTCTGAAATAATTGCCTGTGTATAGTTCATAATGCGTATTTCCATGGGAAAGTTTAAGTTTAGTGTCATTGTTCATCTATTATGCTGTGGTTTTATGTATTAGCCTAAATGGTATAAACGGATAAACAACTGTATATACTTTTGAAACTAGTATGGTTATAAACCTTTAAAAAAACCAACAACAACAACAACAACAACAACAAATTGAATCAGGATTAACTTTAGATCTGAAAAATATATTTATAATTGTCTGCAATTGTTGATTTGAAGTATAGATATGATCTCAAAGGTCTTTGGCTTTATTCAATTTTATTTTAATTTATATACTGATAGTTAGTGGCGGCCTCTAATTATGCACAGAGCCAAAGTTTCCTAAGTGAAAAGTTGAGATCAAAGGGCATGAATACTGGCCTTAAAGGCATCTCGCCTTACACAAGCTACTCTTAGCCTCTCTGCTGTCCTTTGGTATAAATTAAGCACCTTAGGATAAATGTTGAATAAAACATGAAGCACAGAAGGTTTAGATTTCACAGAAGATGAATGGTTGGATTACAGATGGGAAAAGGAGCATGGGAAAATATAAACCATTTAGTTAAAAAAAAAAAAATTAAACAATGCAAATGATTAGATTCAATCTGCTAATAACTTCCCCTCATTTTCCTGTTCATTTCTACAAACCCCCTTATGTTGGTGCTATGGCTATGTTGTTCTATATAAAGTCTGGGCTTCACTTTTAAAAACAATGGGAAGTGAATCTAAAGCAATGCAATCATTTCACTGATTTCAATGGGCATTGATTTCAGGGACTAGTCCAATCACTGGTTATTAAGAACAATACAAACACATGTACAATTGAAATGGAAAAGGTGCACCCCACTTATGCCTCATGAAGCATTAACTTAAAGGCCAGTTGATTCCAACATATATAACATGAGTCAAATTCATTCCTATATAATCTCCATTGCCTTCAGTGGTATTACAGATCATTAAATGGATCCAGTTAGAATATCTCATCATGTTCTTGATACTTCAACTCATGAAAAAGGGTTAAAGGGTAAGACCCAAAGTCTATACAATTTGGAGTAGGTGTTTATACTTAGAATCAGATTCTGTATGTTGAGTTAATAAAGACACAGGATAAAAGCTATGTATTTATTTTATTTTGAACAAAATGTTGTTGTTTTATGCAGTGTGTCAATATGCTAGAGAAAAATAGTTATTTTAAATTAGTTAATACTTTGAGAAATGATAACATTAAGATGTTTTGCTGGTATTATTCTTTAGTAATTTTCTATTCGGCCTCTTTATTTGAATGTGTTAAAAGCTTTTGGAGCATGATCATAATGCTTGAAAATATGTTTCTGTGTTCAGCTTGAGCAATTCTAAATGCATGACAGGGAGGAAAGTGGCATTTCTCAAACCATGAGGTCTTTAAACGGTTTACTCGCTAAGTGGACATAGCTATCGCTAAATTGTCTGGTTTCCAGAACAAGTTAGGGTCCCAAGCTTTATCTACAACCCACTCAAGTAAGTGGAAGTCCTTCCACTGATTTTAATGAACTTTGGATTGACTTCAGTGATCTTTGCAGTATGCCCCAGCAGAACTTAAAACCTGATGAGTGTGCATGTATGCGCGCGTGTGTGTAGAGTATCTGTATAAAAGAAAGATAACGATACAACAAAATAAGATACCACAACAATGCAAGGGAATTAAGGAAATATATTTTCAGGCTAGGTTTTTTTGTGCCTCCTCCCCCCAATTATTCATGGATGTAACACATTGGTGTGAAGAAATTACAGAAGCTAACAGATTCCAGACAATATAACCACAATGCGATTAGGCTATATGCACAGTCTGAAAACCCTGATCAGTCAAACAACTCTAGCAAACAAAGACATTTTATAGATATTGATTTTGTTACACACTCAGAATAAAGAGCGATGAACTTAGTTCATCATGACAAATAAATAGCAGAAGAATAAATGAATACATTCTCAATAGTTCAGTTGTAACTATGGTACCATTTCATAAATAAAGGGTGTTCACAAATCATGCTTATTAAGGGTTCATTTGTACTATTTAGGCACAGCACTGCATTGGTGCTGAAGAACTTGGAGACATGGGATGCATTCTTTCTCCAAGGATCCTCTCAGCACTCCATGGTTCATAGGAGGTTCATGTGCATTGCTACATCACTGCACGGGGTACAGCATACTTCCTGTAGCATAGCTGACGAGTTAGTGGGGAGGAGCAGTACTCAACCATGGCTCCAGCTACTCTGCCTCATCCTGCCTCCTTTGGCATGCTATGTGGCTTCTTGGGAGTAGAGAGGAAGTAATTCTGCTTGGCCATGTCCTCTTGACTCTCTGATCACCCACTACATATTTGTGTAAGGACAAGGCAGAATCTGGCCCTATTGTATTACATTTAGTTTTTCTATTTTTTAGTGCTTTCTATATCTCCATTTAAAATCACACTGGACACAATATTAAAAACAATTTGTAGGAAAAAAATCCATGCTGCCTCTGCTCATGTCTATTGACTCGCTATGCCTTCTGTGTTTCTAACATCTGTGGTTCTGTTAATTACATCATTACACTGATCTTCTGAGTCTTCACTGGCATAGGTGGCCCTTTATGGAGGAATAAAGTAAGGCTCTCTCTTTACCCTGGTAGCAGGCCCCTGCTAAAATGGTCAGCATTTTGCAGCGGCAACACTCTTAACACCCATTGCTTATTACACTAATCATAATCATTTCACCGTTACCTTGAACTCTCACCATCAGTTGTATCCACTTATCGTCTGTTGTCGTAGACTTAGACTGTAAGTTCTTTGTCATGGGCTGTGTAGACGGACCCAGTGAGCTTCCCAGCCCAGGTCAACAGATTCAGGCTCCTGGGTCTCACACTACAATGCTAAAAATAGCTGTGCAGACATCGTAGCTTGGGTTCTGAAGCCTAGGGTGGGGAGAGAGGTGATTTCAGCCAGAGCTGCAACCTCAAAGTGCCATCTGCACCGCTGTTTTTCGAGTGGTAGTTTGAGCCTGAATCAGTCAGTCAGGGCTGGGAGGCTCACTGCCCTGTTGACCCATGCTAGGGTTGTCTTTTCATTATGTGTATGCACAGAACCTACCACGGGGTTGATACTTAACTGGGCCTTCTAGTGGTATATCAGTCCAAATAAATAATAACTGTTTTACAAAGGATCAATAACACCGCTGTATTACACTAAGCTGTAACATTATTACCAGCATAATTACCTTGCAGTTACAAAGTACCATGTGATATTTCCAGTCAGATTAGGCCCTACCATATACTGGCCAGGGAAACCATGTGATTGAAAGATTTGATGGAAAGTTGTAAGGTGGCTTCACGGGCTAGAGTAGTCGTCCATGTTCTCCTCTTAGGAATGCTGGTTCAATCTCATGGACTTCAAAGAAGTAGGACTGGAGACAACAATAGGAGACTTTGACTGAGTGTGTAATTCTTTCTTTCCATTTATTCTTTCATAATTAATTCAGGCTCTTCAGCAGCTCATATTGTCCACATGTCATTTTATACGTCCATTGTTTATTATCCTCATCATTTATTCCTGCTTTGCAGGCATTTGACATTTTTACATCATTGCAGAGGAGGAAATTATAGCGCAAATTAACTAATTATATTTTTAGCTTCTTCATCTTATATAAAGCAAAGAGGAAATGTGAATCCAAGCCCAGTTCCATCAAAGAGAACATTGGTTTCAGTAGTATATGGAGTACAAGCGCTAAATACATTACAGCTGTGCAAATCTCTTTACAATCATTTTGAATAGCTGGCTATCTGCCCCCTGTGACAGTTTGTGAACATGGTGAATAATTTAGCATTCATGCTGCTGCAGTTTTGGCACAATTAATGTGAATGGCGTGCCCACCACTTTCCCAATGGATAGAAAAAAAAAAAAAGAGTAATGACTACATTTCTGGTCACATCATGTTCCATTGTCCCATAATAACATGCAATGTGGTGTCAAACATTAAGGCATAAAGGATATTTTGTGTGATGACCTATAAGTCATTGGGGACATCTTATTTAGTAAATGTCTGCTACCAGTTTAGAGAGTAGGTTTCTAGTTTTGGAAGTTTCCTGGACAGTTTTGTCAACTCAGTGACTGCCAAGCATCCGTCAAATATTCCTGGACTCATCTGTGAATCAAAAGCTTCCACGCTACACTGTAATCCGCCATTTGAAATACCTTTCCAACGTAGTTCAGGCATAGGTGTCCGATCTTAGTTCATCCAAGTTTCCAAAGGCTGCTTAAGTGGGTGCAATAGATTGTCTCTGCCATCATAAGTTTTTAGTATGTTTTATTCCTGAAAAGCTTAGTTCTTGTGAAAGGTGGAAACTATCAAGTCACAGAATAAGTTTGGTATGGGAGAACGAGTGCTGCTCAGTCCTCACCTGGATTAAGGTCCTGAACCAACTCTAAGGGTATACATTCACTCTCGAGATATCCAAGCCTGAGTGAGAGCAGACACCTTGTGAAATAACACTCAAGTTGTTGTGTCCACACTGGCACTCACTCACTCTCATGTGGCACTAAGATTTCTTTACACTGCAATATGCTGAGCTGCTTTATGAATTCTCTCTCAGTGGCTTGTGGAAGAACTTGTCTGTCCTTTCTGGGCACGCAGGGGGCATTGTGGGAAGGCACTGGAAGACTGGCAGTACTCCATAGATACTAGCCTGTGTCCACACTACAGACTTGTGCTCACTCAAGTTTTGCTTGCTGGGCAAATCAACCCAAGTTAAAAGCACTACTGCACTTGAGTTATGGTTTTTCTCTGTGGTCAGGACTCAAGTTAGGGGCAACACTCAAATTATAATTTGAGTTAACTTTTCAGTGAAGACAAGCCCTCGGGTGAAAGTGCAATTAACGCTAACTGGTGTTAGTACTGGTGGTGGTGTTAATGATCTGTATACCTGTACTCTGAAAACTAGGGGCTTGTTGGCACAGTGCGATAATGCACTCTTGGGAGTGGGAAGAGGGGCGTTCTGAAGTGCACTAACGTGTTGTGCATTAATTAACTGGTGTATTTTGATGTAGTGCTGTTTGAAATAGTACTATATTAAACTGCACTAGGGAACTGTTAGTGCACAGCAGCAAAGTCCACATTCCCTCCCAGCTTGTGCACCCAGGGGCTGCTCTAGTTAGAGGCAGGGAGCTGCCTGAGGTGGAAGATTTCAGGTATAGTAGACTTGCTCCAGTTCCCTCCAGGTGTGGCCACAGCAGGGGAGGAGCCTGGCGGGGCTACCCCATGGCACAGGTGGAGGCAAGCTGGGGCCCTGAGCAGCAGAAAGCATCCCTGAGCTGGGCTATGGGGGAAGTGCTCCTGCTCACCTCCCCAGCCACTCCCTTCCTCTGGCACAGGTAAGATTGTGGCCATGGCTCAGGGGCTGACAAGCTCAGGGCTGCTCCTAGTGGCACCACAAGCACTGCTGGGGCTTCAGTCAACAGCACAGTGACCTGCCCACTTCCATGTTGCCACCCAGCCACCACCTTCCTCTCTGCACTCAGCCCCGGCAGGCCCTGCTGCCTAGGCACTCCCCAACCCCTGCACCTGACCCAGCCACTGCCCTGGATTCATACTGTGGCCACCGTTTCAGCTCCACCATGTCCAGGCTTTGCGGGCATTGCCACTGTGCAGCCTATGATCCCAAGGATGATGAGCTTGTCAGGAAAGGTGGGGGAATAGGAGACAGACTTGAGGGGGTGTAGGGGGTGCTGAGGTCAGGCAGGGGTGCAGGCTGGTGGTGTGGAGGAGGAGGTCTAGGCAGGGGACTGGCAGTGCGGGGGGCAAGGTGTGGGGCCAGGGGCTGAGGTGTAGAGAGCCCATTTCTTTCCAGTGGGAAGGAGCCTGACACCCTCTGTGTGAGAAGATCAGCGCCCCTAGTCAGGGTGGCTTTGTGAAGGGCAGAGGGGTCCATGCTTCCCATTAACGGGGGCCCTACAGGCTGGGAACTGCACCCTGCCATTTCCTGGTTCCCATTATGGTTGAGTTGAGCAGCTCCAGGAGGAAGTAGCTGCTGTTTTTCAGAGGGGCTTTGCTGGGCTTCACTCCCATCTTGAGCCCTAGGCAGCTGGTGCCAACCCACCCAGAAAGGGCCACAGGGAAGGTTGACCCTGGTTGGGGATATCACTCGTCCAGGGAGTAAGTTGTGGCCACTTGAAGGGCTGAGGGCAGAGGCCAGGGGAACTTTCATCTTGACCTAGCCTGGCTCAATCCACCCAGGGGTTGGACTGTTCCCATCCCTTAGGTTCTATCCCTGGGGCCCATTGGTCTCTGCAGCCCCAGGCCGGCAGATCTGCCTCCTCAGCCTCTGTCCCAGCTGCCCGAAATTTGGGGAGAGGGGGAGAGGGCGAGGGTGGCAACAGCAGGGGAGGTGCCGAGGGTCTGCTGTGAACTTCTAAAGGGCAAGGAAAAGGGCAGCACACTGAAGTTTTGCCTAGGGTGGCAGATTGCCTCTGTGTGCACCAGCATAAAAGGAAGTCACAATCCCAGTTTTCGTGCACCTAGGGTGCAAAGAGGGGAGTATGATTACAAACATATCAGTGTTCATAGACTCCCTGAAGGGGTCATGCCACTTTTCAGGCCATGTTTGTCACAGGAGGCATTCACAGGAGGTAGTTATTTTGCCATGCACTCTCTCAGCACCACTATAGATAATCTGCCTGCTTCAACAACGAAGCAACCACGATGCCTCTAGGGCCTGCTCCTGGTGCAGATCCCTCAAATACACCTACCACATTAAAAGACAAGCTAGCGTCCATGTTTGCAAAACAAAATCACACAAGCGGATGGCAAAACATGGCATCAAAGGGCAGGCAGCACTTGAGTTTGATTTAATGCAAAAACCATGAATTATTGACAAACAAAGTATATATTTTATTCCTTTTTCAGATGCTACAGTGGAAAATGCCTTTGATAGTAATCTGGGTAAACAAGATGCCTTCCATAAGTTCCTGTGATTAAAAATGTAGCTGGAGCCAGGAGATGTTTTTAATTTTTGGCTCCAAACTTTTTTTTTTAATGGTGAAACTTGAAATTTTCAGATCATCTAAGGTGGCCTGAAAAACAGAAGAAATTCTGTTTCCTCTGGTTGAGTTAAGGATGGCACAAACAGCTAGTGCAGTGAAGGAAGCTGCATTTCTTATGATTCTTTAAGACTCTGACCATGATTATTGCTCTGCACTGGCAGACTGTTGTGCCTGCCTGGAGCCCCATTAGATATGCCTATGCTGCAAAGAAAAACCTGTGGGGCCGAGTTTCAGAGCCTAGGCCAATTGGCTCAGGTTCACGGGGCTTGGGGTGTGGGCTAAAAACAGTTGGGTTGACATTCCTGCTTGGGCTGGAGCCTGAGCTCTGAAACCTGGCAAGTGGGGATTGGGGGTCTCAAAACTCAGGCTGGAAAAACATCTAAATGCGTATTTTTAGCCCTGCAGTCTGAGCCCCGCAAACCCCAGTCAATTGACACGATCTCTGAAACTTGGTGCCATGGGTTTTTCTTTGCAGTGTAGACATACCAATGGATTTCAGCTTCACAGGATCAGTGCCTTGGGTATCAGTAATTCTGCTGGAGATTGCATGAGAGGCTTACAGCCCTCAAGTCATATTTATCCAAAAAAAGTGACTAATCTATTTTCTAAGTATCTAATCTGTCTAATCTATTTTACCCATCTAATCTTCCTGGATCTATTCTGTATTTATAAAGCACCTATCACCATGGTGGTGATGGATACCAAGACAAGCATCAAGAAGGATGCACACAAGGACACTCTAGGTTTAAAAATATAGTGGCAGCTGCTAAGGTTTAATTCACCTTCCAACTCTAGCTGTAGATAGGGTCTGAAAAAGCTACTAAGGTTGATACTGATTTTTCGATATTACCCTTAAATTTAAAGCTATATTCATGTCTGATTTTTAATGATTTGTAACTGGTTTGCCTAACATTTTGTCTCCAAAATAACATAGTAGGATGAGAAAAAAAAAAGTGAAAAAGAATAAAGAAGATGCTATATAGACTGGAATCATCTTTCATGTTAAAAAGTGGAAGCCCTATTGCTTGGGATGTTTAAAACTAGACTGATCAAAACCACAGTGAATGTACTGAGGCAATAAACCAACACTGTTAGGGTAATGAACTGGAAGCCTGATCCAAGTCTTTCCACTGAAATCAATGCTGAGTTCGGTGGTCTTTGGATTGGGCCCTCAATGATTTAGTCCTCAATTCAATACACAAAATGTACTTAACGCCATCCCTTTTCACCAAAGCATTTAACCTCAGACTTAAGTGCTTTGATGAATTGTGGCCTCAGAAAGTCTTTTTTTTTCCCAACTCCGGCTAACCATGGTCTTAAAAACTTTTCTATTCCCTCTTAAGAGACTTTCTGGAAAGCATTAGCAGCCTGGTCAACTACTGTTGTGGAGTTTTGCAAAATTTACTTAAATTACAGCCCACAATCTCAAAATTACCTTTAAAAACATATAGTTATTGGTAAGGTGAAAGGATATAAGGGCACAGGGGATGTATTATTAGTGAAACAAAGAAAACAATGAAGTAATAGGTCCGGAGCAGTATCTAAAACAGCAATTTATAATCCAGTACAGTAACTGGAGAAACCATTAACTGGATATTCACTCTTGCCTTACTGTTTGTAAACACAGAAATGTATTGTTGATCCTCTTATAAGGGGTAGGAGGAAGAATGAGATATTGTGTATTGTTAATGCTGTGTACTTCTGTCTGATGCAGAAGTCAGAAAAAGTGGCCCACAAGTGGTATGTGAATCAATTTTGACAATTCTTTGAGAGTTGCTTTTTTGTCAAGGCAGTCAGGAACATTCATCCTCAGTGATAAGGGAGGTGAGACTCTTACAAACTGCCCTAGCCAAGGGTGGCAAAGCTCCAGACAAACCCTTCAGTGTAATCCACAGAAGCATAATTCAACTTTAGATAGCCATGCAGTCAGGAGTGAGGATTCCCTGCCCCCTGCCACCCTCACTTCACTTGCATGCCCCCAGTGGCGCCAGCTGGAGTTTGGCCCAGGTGTTGGTGGCATGCACAAGTGCTGATTGTCAGATGTTTACCACGGAAATAAGTGGGCAATGGGGTATGGTTAGTAAATGGAGTTATTACTTGCTCCCATGCATCAGCCAGAGCAGCTAGGTGGCTGCTCAGGGAGGGAGCTGCATCCTGAAAAAGGGACTCAGTAATTAATTACTTGTCCCTAACTGCAATGCCAAATAGAACCCTGAAGGGCATTTGTGCCTCTGAGGTATAATATTTCCTAATTCTCCCTGGCAAGTTATACACCTACCGATACCTCCGTTTCTTTATCTGAGTGTTTAAAATGACTTTCCATGTGTTCTAGGTACATGTGTAATAAAGTAACAGGCCTTTCAAAAAAATTAAAATATCAAGAGTTAGGCCAGGTCAACACTACGGACCTATGACAGTTTAACTACGTCACTCAGAGTGTGAAAAATCCCCACTCCTGAGCAACGTAGTTATGCCAACCTAACCCCCTAGCTAGACAGAGGCAATGTGGGAGAGATCATGTGCCCCTTCCCCCCACCGAATTGCTGCTTGTCTTGTACTAAGCACGCTCACATGGACTGAGTAACATGCTCAGTAACATCTGCTGAAGCCACTGCCCTCACTCTGTCCACCCCTATCGGCAGGTACAGCTCGTCTCTGGATGTAGACACTGCTGAGTTGACAGGAGAACTTCTCCCGTCAACACAGCCACCTTCTCTCAGGGAGGTGGATTAACTACACTAATGGGGGAAGATCTCCCATCAGCGTAATAGCATCTTCACTAAAGCACTACACTGGCACCTCTGTAGAACTGTATGTGAAGACAAGCCCTTAGACTCTGCTTTAAGAAGAATATGCAAATCCATAAAAGTTTATAGTGGATTGTTGTGATTACATCACCTTCCCTTTGTGAATACCATGTGCTCATCACTAATAACTATCATTTTTTAATGATAATTTAGGTGTTGATCCAAAGCCCATTGAAGTCAACCTTTCCATTGACTTCAATGGGTTTTGGATTAAGCCTTTAATGAGCCTAATAAAGTGGTAAAATAGATTTTAAAATGTAGCATATATTTACAGAAGTGTGACCCTAGAAAGATCATTCTAAGAACCAGATCCTCAGCTACGTAAATTGGTATCATTTCCTTAAAGAAATGGATCTAAAGCAACTACCCCAGCTAAGGAATTTGTCCGGTGCACATGAGTATAAAGATAACACACTGACATCACAGAGCTGAACTAAGCAGGAACTGGGAAAATAAAGCAAAAATATAGAAGAGATTCCACTACACAGGATAGGTTTCAGATCTATTACAGTATATAAATTCTACCACAGTACCACTGAACTTCAAAAAGAGGAACTACACAAAATTGAGGAGGCTAGTTAAGCAGAAATTAAAAGGAATAGTCACAAGAGTGAAACTGCATGGAAACTTTAAAAAAAAACACAATAATAATGGCTCAAACTAAATGTATATCCCAAATTTAAAAACAAACAAACAAACAAAAAAACCCAAAAAAACAGTAAGAGGACCAAAAACATACCACCATGACTAAACAACATAGTAAAAGAGGTGGTTAGAGAAGAAAAGACATCTTTTAAAAATTGGAAGTCAAATCCTGTTGAGGACAATAGAAGGGAACATAAATTTTGTATAAGTTGAATGCAAAACTATAATTCAGCAGACCAAATCTGAAGAGCAACTAGCAAAAGATACAAAAATTAATAGCAATTTAAAAAAAAAGTACATTAGAAGCAAGAAACCTGCTAAACAATCAGTGGAGCTACTGGATGATTGAGGTGTTAAAGGAGCACCCAAGAAGACAAGGCCATTGCAGAGAAGCTAACAAATTTTTTGCATCGGTCTTCACTGCAGAGAATGTGGGGGAATCCCCATTCTTTTTAGGTGGCAAATCTAAGGAACTGTTCCAGATTGAGGTGTCATTAGAGGAGGTTTGGAACAAATTAATAAATTAAACAGTAATAAATCACAGGATCAGATGGTATTTACCCAAGAGTTCTGAAGGAACTCAGATATGAAATAGCAGAGCTACTTATTGCAGAGCTGTGGTATTTAATCTATTGCTTAAATCAGCCTCTGTGCCAGATGACTGGAAGGTATCTAATGTAATACCAGTTGTTTTAAATGGCTCCAGAGTGATCCTGGCAATTACCAATTACAGGCCCATAAGCCTAACTTCAGAGCCAAGTAAACTGTTTAAAACTACAGTAAAGAACAGAATTATCAGACACATAGATAAACATGATATGTTGGGCTTCTGTAAAGGGAAACCATACCTCACCAATCTGTTAGAATTGTTTGAGCGGGGGCCAACAAGGGGGTTCCAATGCATATAGTGTACTTGGACTTTCACAAAGCCTTTGATAAGGTGCCTTCCCCAAGGCTTTTACGCAAAGAAAGCAGTCCTGAGATAAAAGGGAAGATCCTGTCTTAGATCAGTAACTGGTTAAAAGATAAGGTAGGAATAAATAATCAGTTTTCATAATGGAGGGAGGTAAATAGCAAGGCTGACCAATGGCAAGTATCAGTGCTGTTCAACATCTTCATAAATGATCTCAAAAAAGCGCAAACAGTGATGTGGCAAAGATTGAAAGGTGATACAAAATTTACTCGTGATAGTTAAGTCCAAAGCAGACTGACATGAGTTACAAAGGGATCTCAAAAAACTGGATGACTGGACAACAAAATGGCAGATGAAATTCAGTGTTGATAAATGCAAAGAAATGCATATTGGAAAATTAAATCCCAACTATATTTAGAAAATGATGGGGATTAAATTAGCTATTACCACTTAAGAAAACCTATCTTGGAGTCACTACAGATAGTCCTCTTAAAATATCTGCTCAATGTGCAGTGTCAGTTAAAAAAAGCTAACTATGTTAGGAACCATTATGAAATGGATAGATAATAAGATGGAAAATATCATAATGCCACTATGTAAATCCACGATATGACCAAACCTTGAATATTTCATGCATTTTGGGATGCCCCATCTGAAAAAGAGATATATTAGAACTGGAAAAACGTACAGAGAAGGGCAATAAAAATAATTAAGGGTATGGAACAGCTTTCATATGAGGAGAGATTAAAAAGACTGGGAGTGTTCAGTTTAGACAAGAGAGAACTAAACAAGGATATGATAGAGGTCTATAAAATCATGAGTAATGTAGAGAAAGTGAATTACCCTTGGTTACCCGATGAAAATAATGGGAAGCAGTAATGGCCAAAAATACAAGTGGGTTAAAACCAAGATTTAGATAAAATTCATGGAATATTGGTCTATCAATTAGCCAAGATGGTCACATTCAACCCAATGCTCTGGGTGTCCTAAACCTCTGCTGGAAGCTGAGACTGGGTGATGGGATGGATCACTTGATAAATTGCCCACTTCTGATCACTCCTTCTGAAGTGTCTGGCACCAGCCACTGTCATAAGATAGGATACTGGGCTAGATGCACCATTGGTTTCACCCAGTATGGCCATTCTTATATTTTTAAATTCAGATGTCATGGGTTATGTTTCTGCATAGGAAGCTAAAAATACTGATGTTTTTTATTAAAAGTTGATATTGAAAAATGCAATCTAGCTATATATATATCTTTGTACTCATGTCCAGACATTTGGATTCAACTGACCTGTGTTTCTGTGTGTGCTGGAGGGGACATTGTGCAAACCCAAATTAAAAACTGCCGTTTGGGAAGTTTACCTACTTGTTATTCAACTATTTTCTCCAGCTCTTGCTTCGCCGGCTCAGATTGATTCATAGTCATTTCAGACCTACTGGGCTCTAATGTTGTGTGTTTTTCGGCCCCTAAACTTGTGAGGCTTTTAAATTTTATTTTTTAATTGCTCATGAAAGCTGAGGGATTAGCTGTTTTGGAGGTCAGAATGAAATCTGCACCTCTGAAAATAAGAAGTGAGAGGTTTTGGTTTTTTCTTATTATTGATGGTCTCATAAAAAGATTTATGTCACCACTTTGGAGTTGTCTGATGATGTCATGTCTTCTTTTAGGACTGCTCAGTGCCTCATTACGGCCTGATCCTTCTCTTTTTTAAGGCAATTGCATTATTTCTATTGACGTAAATGCAAGCAAGGTCAGCCCTCTGCTCTGTCTTTATTCATGTCCTCCTAATCAGTCACATCTCCCTTTACTAGGATAATGATAAAAATGCAACAACCAAAAGAACGGGGCAGGGTCTCAATTTATATCGCAAAGTTAAACTGTGGGAGAACTTCCTACCCAAATAACCAGGATTATATTCTTAGAGATGCATTATTAATTATTAGTATTCATTTGTATTTCAGTAATGTCTAAAGGCCTCAACCAAAGATAGTACTCCATTGTGCTAAATGTTGTATGTATGTAAAGAGACATCCCATACCCAAAGAGCTTACAGTCCAAATAAATGAGAGACAACAGACAGGAGACAGCTTCATTTTACAGATGGGGAGCAAAGACAGTGGTTCCCAATCTTTTCTCTGCTGTGCACACCTCAAGCTCCAGGGGCTTTGCCCCCCCACGCTGGCTGGCAATTGCAGGAGGGATGGGGAGGGACAGAAGAGACAACCCATTGCTTACATAAGAAGGGGGGGGAAGGGGGAGAGATTGAGCTCTGATTGGTTGTTCCGCCCCTGGAAGTGGCAGAGTACTGAGGCAGACAACCAATTGGAAGGCGGATACCTTCCCCCCCACCCCGCCCGCTTCTTTCCACGTGTAGTTTTTCAAAAAATTCCATGGCACACTGGTTTGGGCCTGATGGCACACGAATGCCACCACACACCGGTTGGGAAATACTGAACTAAGGCACAGAGAGATTGTGATATACCCAAGGTCACACAGGCAGTCTAAGGCAGAGCTAGCAATTAAACTCCTGTCTTCTGAGTGCTTACGTACAAGAGCATCCTTGGTCTCTCATCTCTTCTCAGAGATGTAGATGATATGAATATAGCTACTTACATTAAACATTTGTAATAAAATTGTAAGTTTTAGGGTTTGACTGATTTAGGGCAGGAGTCAAGCAAAGTTTAGCCTTACATCTATATATGGCCATCCAACATCTTGACAGATGAAAGGAAACACAACAAAGTCAGTCAGTGAATAGTCCTTGGCAGTAGTGTGGTAGAAGAGCCCAATGCACGAGTGACCAACCTTCCTCCAGTGGCTAAAGGTCCACTCACCAAATGGAGGCTGGAGAACACTCTTCTTCCTGGCTCGCCTTTGGGCCTCAGCCTGGGCTCTCTGCTGACTCTTCTCAATGACTGCACCAGCCTTGACCCAGCATCTCCAGACTGAGCAGTTGTGGGCAGGGCTCTCCCAGTTGGCAGTGGGAATGCTGAATTTCTTGAGACCCTGCTTAACCTTGTTGCTGTATTGGAGCTTTGGCCTTCCTCTGCGTTGCAGGTAGTTCTTGAGTTGGCCATAGAGCACAACCTTCAGCAGATCATCTTGAGGCATGCGCTTCACATGTCCCAGCCAGCGAACCCTGCGAGCATCCAGCACTGTCTGCATGACTATCCCTACTGCAAAAGTCTTTACCCAGCATTAATTGGACTCAGATTGGAAACTGGGGTGGGTTCTTTGAATGTGGTGTCTATTTAATTTGTCTTGGAAGCCTTGTTAGGAATCTAGACATTACAGCAGTGACGAAGGACTAGATTCAAAAAGAGATTTAGGTGCCTAAGTGCCTCTTGAAGTACCTAAGTCAAACATTTAGGTGCCTCTGACATTCACAAAACCACTACTCAGGTGCTGCCTAACCTTGTGGGTGCCAAATCTCCATAGGAGCCTAAACTTATGCCAGCATGCATGTGCAGAGTCTTCTCAGCCCTGACATCACCCCACAAATAACAAGCTTCCTAGAGCCCTGGCTCATGCATAAGACCTGATGGGATTCTCAGACGAGGCATTCTCTCACCTGCAGGTCCTGATCCAGGAGGCAGGCTCTGAGCATAGCTCATCCACACAAAGATGGTCATGGGCAAGCAGATCAAGAATTTTGAGGACTGGTTGATGTGGTGCCTGTCCCAGAATTCTCAGCAGCCCAGAGGTTAGGGCACTCACCTGGGAGTTGGGAGAGCCAAATCTGATTTCCTGCTCTGCCTGATTTGCAGCATGGACTTGAACGGGACTCTCCCACATCTTAGGTGAATGCTCTAACCAATTGGTCCCTTTTTTCTTTCTCTCTGGCCCAGCGAATAATTATGTCTGCAAAGTGGAACCACTTCAGGAGCAGAGATGACGAGCACCATCCACCCCGGTCTGTTGATTAAAATTCACTAAGGATGTAGGAGATCTCATGTCAGGTGTCTGCACCAGATCAGGTACAGCAAGGATTAGAAACAGGTTCTCCACATTCAACATGAGTGCCCTGCCCATGGGGCTACATTTGGGTCTCTCTCTGCTTTTTTGTCTGAAAGAGCTGATTTGGCTTAGGCACCTAACTTCAGGAGGGGATCTACAGCTGAGAATCCTGCGTGGAGATGGGCACCTCTTTCCAGCCTTTCAGTCAGGTGTCCAGAGCCAAGATCAATGGGAGTTAGGCACCTAAGTACCATTGTGGATCTGGGCCCTACACTCTATCTCTTTCTTCTACATTTCACTCCTGGCTAGCTTAGGAAGTTCCCCACTCAGCTTGCTAGCTTCTGATAATCTCTTTCTGAGGCTACCTTTTCCCATACAATGCACAGGAAGCACAGGGCTTTGAATTCCAGTGGATGGTAGGTGCCTGGGAGTTAGGCATGGTAATGCTTAAAACCCCTTTGTGAATCTAACCCCAAGAGTCACTAGCATAGGATGATTTCAGTCCTGTTCCTAGTGGACAGATATACATAGGGAGGCACTGTTGCCTAATGGAGAGCACACTGGAGTCAGCAGACATGTATTATATTCCTGGCACTGCTATTGACCTGCTAGGTGATCTTGGGCAAGAAAAGTCTTTCTGTGCCTCAGTTTCCTCATCGGTAAAATGGGGTTAATGATACTGACCTTTGTAAAATGCATGAAGATCTATTGATGAAAAGTGAAATATAAGAGCTCAGTATTATTATTAGGTATATGTATGTATTTATGTACCATCACCATAACAATGAGGTTATTATGACTCCCTTATTAGCAGTCCAAAGGAGCCAAGAATAGAAAGGGAAGAAAGACTAATTTACCGTCTTAACCCTAGAGGCTATTTACTTCTGGTCAGGTTCAGGCATTGTGGGGAAAATGATATTGTCTATGTTTGAAATCATTTGCAGTCCAACTCTGAACTGTTTTGAACATGAGCTCAGCCTAGGAAAATAGAATCATGCATCAACAAAAATTTGGTGTTGAATCTCCTCCCTTGTCAGAGATTGTGGGATTCTACTCATGCTCCAAACTCACCTACGCCTCCTCTGGTAAATATTTCACCTATGAAATTAAACAGCTTGGCTTTTGTTTAATGGTTATTGGTAATAAAGACTAAGAAACAGAGCCATTTTTGCAGAAGGGAATGGATTCCTCGTGAAAGATGCCAGGTTGCGATGCCTGAAGAATAAAGTCCTTGTGTAATCCACAGAACAAGGACAAATAAACCCAGGCAATGACAGCAGAAGATGCCCCACACAGCCTTTCCAATATGCTTCCATGTTGTTCTGGATGGACTATGTTTTTGGTACAGAGGGTAGTTTAGTCTTTGTACACATTCTCTCTTAGGCCTCTCTGCTGAGTCTGCCAACCAGTATCACATAGGGGTGTTTTTTGAAGTAGGGAGTCTTCTCCACTATACTTGGCTGATGCCACCAGGACATATAGACCACTGAATGAACTTCATATGGTAATGATTTCACTAACTAGTATTATTCACCCAGTGATCTAAATGTGAAAGGCTTTGTATCCCATTACCAATTCTGTCAGCCATCTGTCATCTGAAGTTTGCACTATTGACTTATCCACAGAGGGATATTAACCTGTTCTATACCATTGCTACTACTGACATTATTATTTACACGTAAATAACATATAGTTTTCCCTTGTTGTCTGGTGTTCTACTAACATAAATTGCTTAGATTAAATTACTGCAATTGGCTGACTCCTGAATGCAATGAAGTGGTGAGAAACTGCTGTTCTCTCTAATGCAATTTGCTTGGTTCCTGAAAACAGCTTTTATCAGTACTGTGGTAGTAAAACTTCAGATTCAGAAATGGATCACAGACAACTCTTCCACTTGTGCAGAAAATAAGTGTGCCATTAACCGTGTCTCTTAAAGTTATTTATCTTCTGAAAGCAAAGGAGTTCAAAGCTCTCCATTTGCTGTCATATAGACTGTAGATATCTGCTATCAGGTCTTCCCTGGATAAGCTGGGTACTTGAGAGATATAAGTAGTGTTTACAGCATTGAATGGTGTATGCTTTAAAGTTGTTTGCAAAGAAATAGATTAGCCAATAAAATGTACATTACCTATATTGCTGCAGTATGAAACACAACATTATCACCAGGGACATTATCATATGCTAACATTACACTCTTACCTGACTAAGTTTTATTCTCTTAGAGAGACAGTGTTGTCTAATGTATAATGTGCTTTGATGGGATTCAGTTCCTAGCACTGACACTGTCATGAACTTGGAAGAGTCACTTCATTTCTCTGCCTTTGTTTTCCCTGTCACCCTTTGCCTATTTAAACTATAAGTTCTCTTCAGAGGAGATGCTATCTTTTTACTGTGTGTATGTATAGCATAATGAGGCCCTGCTGTCAGCAGGGGTCTTGAGGTGCTACTGAAATACAAATAATTATAAAAATATTCAAGAAGAGGGTCATTTTTTCCAACTGAGGTTGAGGCTAGCTAAAATCACCAGATTGTTTTCATTCATTTTTTTTAAAGGCAAGACAGCATTCATGAAAGAGACCTGATTGACAACCTTAACATGGAGGTCAAGTAGATGTGGTAGTGCAGGTACACCACATTGCCCCGTCAGTGCTTCACTGACCTCCTCTAAAAGTGAGCAGGGAATTCACTCTCTGTTCCTCTGTTGAGATTTCAAACAGAAAGTATTAGTGCCAGTTATCATTGCTTTTGTGATATGCACACCTGTCCCTTTAGAAACGGACTGAGACCACTAATTAATTTCAGATAGCTTGCTGAACAGCTTTATGAAGTTAATAACTTTCAGCAGAGGAGAAAAACTCAGTATCCAATTACCAAGGCGCTGCTGACCAGATTGTTTCAATACATCATTGGTATTCCTACCAAACCACATATACGTGAAGACAAGATCTTCTTGGAAGAGACCAAATAGCCTGAGAGAAAAATGTTCTCAACTATTCCAGGGGAAAAAAAAAAGACCACCTACTTCTTTGTCAACTGGGAAGCAGGAGACCAGAAGAACAAACTTTAAAATAGATTCCTTTTTACCTGCACTACCACCAATAAATCCTTTCCAAGATATGTATGAACTGTTCTGTATGAAAATCAGAGTGTAGATTTTCAAAAGTCACTAGTGATTCTGGGTGCTTCCGTTTTTGTGTTCACAACTTAAGACACCTTCTGGGTCTCTGTGAAGTACCCAGCCTCTGAAAATCAGGTACCTTTAAAGTGTCTCAGGCACCTCTAATCACTAATCATTTAAGTAAATCTTGGCCAAGGATTCCCTGTATCAGGTGTGTATCATAAAGTCCATTGTGGGACATCTTTCAAGTGTCAGTGGAACCATTTGCATCAAATTGTTAAGTGTGGCTATTGTATATTAATTTAACTGGAGAGATAATCTATCTTTTTCTGTTCTGTGGCATTCCAAGGCACATCTATGGCACAATGAATGTAATAATGCCATTGCTAGTGCTACCAGGATTCCTTAACCCAGTAGCTTTTAGTCTCTGTGAGTCAGTATCAGGAAATAAACCAAAGGAAACACAGCACCTCCTCCTTGCTCTATGGTTGGCATAGACAAGTCAAAATCATGTGCTCTTAACTGTAAAGTCTCCAGCAATTCCCATTGGAATTCCCATTGCTTTTACCAGAAGTCTCCACTTATTAGTCTTAAGCACATACAAATATAATAGGTTACTAGAGTACCCCACAATGATAGTTACCCCACAATTCTTCGACAGTCTTCGGGTGACTCAGTCACAGATTTCTGGATGGCTGCTCCTTCCGTCTGTTCCTAGAAATCTTTTCAAAGTGTCCACAAAGCGATCCTCCTGACTCTTATACCCCAAAAGTTACAAAGACATGTCAATCAAGAAAATATTACATAGCTGACCAAATAGATCAATCACTGGACAGAAGCAGGAGTTACAGAGACATGTCCCTCCCCCTGCCCCCCCCCCCAAAAAATTGTTAAGTAAGCAATCATAAAATGTTAGTCTGGTAGCTAAATTTCCCCATCCCAACAGTTCTAAAATATATCCTGACTTCCTGTTGTTTACAGACATTCACCCGAGCATATTCAGAGAGAGAGAATGCATAGAACGAGGCTCACGTCACATGCTCGCTGTCTACCCATCTCCCCCCCCACCCCGATCTGGTTTTCCTACTTATGCTAAGTTCCTTCAAAGGCCTGAAAATGGCTAAAAGCAGCAAACAGAATAATTGGTAGTCCATCCCAATAATTGGCAGTGGCTTGGACATCTGACTGGTTGCTAAAATACCCCTGTTCGCTAGTCTGGCTTTCTTTGTGTGTAGTGTTGGAAAGGAGGATGTATAGAGGTGCCTATGATGGGGTGTAGCAACTCCACACTGGGGAGGAGAGAGTTAAGGAGTTGCTCTGGACACAGAAAGCCATGCCCCTTCGTCCCTGCTGGGCATGCTCCCAGTGGAGGGACAGTTCAAAAGAGAGCAACTCAGCTCAGTCTGGGCTGATGGAGCAGAAGAGCATTGAGTGCTACAGTCTCCTGCAGAGGAGACACTGAGGCTCCCAAAAGCCAGGACCAGGCCTTATGGTCAAGTTGCTACAGACCCTTCAGCAGTGTGGCCCAAGGATGCTGAATTGTCACAGACTGAGGGAGACTCTCCGAAAGTAGCCTGAAAGAATTCCAAGGGGGACCCCAAGACAGACCAGTAACACCAGCAGAGGATCTGAAGCCAAGGGAGGAAGTGGCCCAGGGAGCAGGGAGAGGGGTTCCCATTTCCTAGGCCTCACAATTTGAATAATTGTTTCTTTGGGCCCTGAGTGGGTATCTGGTGGAACAGGGAGGGCCTGGGTTCCCCTACCCTGGCCACTGATTCTCACCACTGGGTGACACGGCCGCTGAATCCCGCTGCTAGGCAAGATGGCTATTGACTCTCACCACTGGATGACACAGTCTGGAGTATCATCACTAGGCTGTACTGCCAGCCTGGAATTCAAAAGCCCCTTTGACAATGCCATAATTTCAGAAAAAAAAGTATTGCAGATATTTATAACTTGTCATCTAATCAGCTGGAGAAAAAATCAAAAGGTTAAATAACTAAAGATGAAATAGCCTACACAGAAAGCTAACAGAGTACTTTTTAGTTCCCAGACTTCAAAATAACAGTAGAGAAAATGTGGCAATTACAGAGCCATTTCTAATGCTTTAAAACAACACAATTTAATTACTTTCATATAAACATTGAAACTTATCTCCACTGTGCGCAGGGCAATATGCTCAATCATGTTATTTTTAATGAAAATACTCCTGAAAATGGGTTAGGCAAAGAACATTTGTTATATCTGCTGTGTTAGCAAATCATTCAGGCACTATTTGATATCTAAAGTGCTATATCCTGCCACTTGTTATACATAACTTAATCCTTCTCTACATTTCAGTAGAAGGTTCTTAATTTTCATCTCAGCACCTCGATCTTGAGAAGAATGTGACACATTTTTATAGTCCAGACCTTATTTTTATAATAGGAAAAAGTGGCAGACTTGACCCTTACCCCTTCAAGAACTGAGCATTATGTTACATAAAGAAAATGCTGAGTGATCCTTTATTAAACTGCTTTTTTAAAGATTTGGTTCAGGATTCTTGAGAATGGGACCATAGGAAAAATATGGATCTTTAGGAAATGGCTGTTGCAAACATAAAGTACCAGAAGAGATTAGTGAAATAGGTTTTGCATTTTTCAAGCTGTGTGTACAGGAGATACGCTGTAAGCCATAAAGAGATGCTTTTTTATCCAACTGATCTATTTTACATATACAATAATTTGCAGCCAATAAATCTAGGCTAGATTTCCATGGTATAGCATTGTGTGGCAAACAGAAAGGATAAATTTATTCATACTGTGGTGGTGGTGGTATTTTTATAATCAGCTTTGTAATGTGATATTACCTGAGAGTGTCATGCAATATTAGAAAAGAAATAGTTTTGCAAAAGAAACATATGCTATACCTCAATTTATGTGATCAGGGATACATTGGATGTGATAAGACAATCATCTTCTAAGCACATGGGGTTTGGTGAGATGGCAGTATGGGAGAGGTTGTTTTTGTAAGTAATATATTTTTGAAGCTGGACAACACAGATGGAGCTATTACAGTAGAACATGCTACCAAGAGGAAAATTAACTTCTCCACCAACCAGAGTTCTCTTGAGTCACAAAAACAAAACTTGTTGTGGAATAGAGTGGGTGCTTCAGATCAGCTTAATGAGAAGTAATTACTTAAAAAAAAATCTGTTGTAACAGGAAGTATTCCCATAACAATAGTATGTTTCACCTGTTGACCTACATTTTGAGGGATTCCATAGAAAGCATGACACTTAGCCTCAGAAAATAATTTGCTCAGAAATATAAAGACCCACTAAACTATGAAACGTGTCCATGTCTTGTTAAAAAGCATCCAGAGTTTAATGCTGGTTATGGTTAGAGGTCTAATAATGGCTTAATGATCTAACAACCTTCCACAACATGTACAATAAACTGGAAAAGGTTGGAAATCCTGGTGTCACGTTTGGCTGTGTGGATCACCAGAATCTCATCATAGTAGTAGAGTGCCATTTTTCTGAGATTTGCAGCTGTGTCAGGAAGAGCAGGTTGGAGTGGTACAGGTCCTGTTAATCTGTTCTTCCTGGCTTTTGCCCTTCTCTAGGATGTCTTCCATGAAGGTTCAAAGTAAATTAAGGAAGAACAAAAACTAGTCTTCAGTCACTATGAATTTATTATGGCAAATTATCTAGAACAAACAATTTATTTGGTACAGGTAGCCCTGATCCAGCAAAGCATGTGTTTAACGTGGAGCATGTGAGGAATCCCAAAGAAGTGTGCTAATGTTGGTAGAGTGGGCAGAAGGGAAAGACTAAACTATTGAGTTCCAGGGAAGCAGGAAGAGACAAAATTGTCTCTTGAATCAGAATGAGATTTCGCAAGTTCACACTGGGCATCCTATGAAGATGCTTCTACCAAGCACTTGCTGGGAGACATGTTTAGATTCCTATACTGTGATTATAACTATGACATCTGATTTTTGCTGAACAGTGCCTGAGAAGTTTGTTATATTTTTGTTTGATTTCCATTCCTTAGGCTTGTGCTCATTATGATTTTAACTCCTGTAGGGAACTGGGTTGACTAGATTGTGCTATATTTTTTAATTCAACAGTGTTACTGTGATTTATCTATGCAACATTGGGTAGAGAATGGAAACATTTGTGAAAGGTCAAATCATAAAACCGTAAACTCCAGGGGGAATTATCTCCAGGGAGCTATTTCAAGTGTATCACTCCCATGCATGAAAGCTTAATTGATGTCACTTGGCTGAAATTAGTATCTCAGGATTGAAAGTTGATATGACATTATGTAAGATACCATAGTCAAATGCATTTTGAGGATCAGATTTTAAATCCTCCTTGTGGTATCACAATTGGACATTGTGGAAATGATTATTATGTCACAAACAGAGGATTATGATGTCAGGTGGGGAATAAGCAGCAGAAGCAGATAAATTCTTAAGAAACAACAGCAATCCTGTTTTAATGCACTGTCTTCAGTAAGAAAGAATGAGGGAAGACAAAGACAGGGAAATATGTGACACAGAAGAACACTTGTTTTCAAATAAGATATTTTTCAAAGTTTTCCATAAGGTAACAGCTGCTTTCTCAAAGGCCGCATTCTGCTCTCAGTGTAAATACAGAAGAACTGCAGGGAGTTTCTCTTGTCCCAGGCTTACACCCTTAAATGAAAGTAGAATTTAGCTCTAAGGCATTGCCATGAAATAGAACACATTCCTACCCTTCAAAATAGAGAAGGGGAAATTGCCACAGATTGTATGATGTTATATATTATTCAACACGAAAATGGAGAGCAAATTTTGTTTGAAGTTTGGGTTGATGGGTTGTTTGTTTCTTTCTTCTCCTCCTACTTCCAATTTTCACAATTTATTGTGTAAGCCTCTTTTACTGATGCACAATACAGACCTTTTGAGCACACAGGAGCTCTCTAAACAGTTGGTTTTGCCATCATAATAAACCCTTTAAGGAGACTAATACTAGGCTTCGGCGCACTGTTCCCTATCGTTAACAGTGCATTGCAAGTTCTTTCAAGGCTCCTTAACAGCAGTTAAAAGGAACTGTTTAGAATGAAATTAAGCTTTAGTAAACTCATGTCCAAGGTGAAACCTCCCTTGAAATGGATAAAAACAGGGTTCTTATATATCAGCTTTGTCTAGGGCCCGATGTAAAATAACTTTCCAGGAGTCACCATGTTTTTCATACTTTTTTCCCCCTGTCTTGGATTGGGAGTGGGATGAGGTTGCTGGCTGCTGAAAGCAAATGACGAGTAGATTTGCAACGTAATTACTCACAAACCAACCTGCTACCTTCATTTGTATTCAACAGATGCCTCATTTTTCCCTCCCTCGCTGCTTAGTCTGTACCGATCAGTACATACAATGGAATTTTTGTCTCTTGCAAACATATTCTTGTTCCATTTCACTTGAAGGTGGAGATAAGTATGTAAGAAAAAAATGCTGCACAGACAGGTATTTACAGTTAAAAAGAAAAATACATAAAGCTTCCCAGAATACTTTAGCAGCTGGGGAGAGGGTTCTATGAAGCAACTCTAGGATGCATATAAGCTTTAAACTTAAAAAAAAAAAAAAAAAAGGCATCCCTTGATAAGATATTCTGAAATGCTGGGGAAAATGATGGATTTAAGAGACTGATTATGATAAAAAATAATCTTATATTATACAATATATATCATATATGTCATACACTATGGGGGGCACCAATCCTCAGCTAGTGTAAACTGGTGTAAAACCATTGAATTTAATGGAGTTACACTGATTTAGCTGAACTGAGAATCTGTTTCTATAGTGTATATATTGGTCCAGATTTTCTCTCCCTGTTCCGGCCACTTACTAAATTGTGGATTCTGGTCCTAAATGGCCAGCTGAAAATTCTCCCTCCCTCCCCCAAGTCATTTGGCATAAAGTGACATTAGCATCTCCTTCGCTGGCTATTCTTCCCATTCTGGTAGAGGAGGTGGGACGGGAGCATGCTGAGGGGATGGGAATGCATTTGTGCAATGGTGATTATCAACTGATATAGGTCCTGTAGTGACCATAACCCCATAGCTGCTCTAATTTATGCCAATACGCTGGGGACAACAGGGAGAATCAGGGAGATGTAACTAATTCCTTTATGCCTTTCCCTCCACCCCACCACCTCCTGCACAGATCAAATCTCAGCCCAGGAAATAAGTGAGCTACTTTCTCTCTATCTATATATAACCCTTCTGCAAGCCAGAGTCGGCAGCAGCAAGGGCTGGGTTCTATATCTAGGGGTTCCTGATACCATACCAATCTGGCTCGAGCACCCACCCAATCACCTGGGAAATCACACACTATCCCCTGAGTGCCCCCAAAAGGCAATTCTTACCCTCTCGCAAGCACAGAGTCTGAGTGTAGAAAGTAAACCTTTTTAATAAAAAGAAGAAAGTAACACAGCACTGGTTTGGGAAAACAGTGCAAACTGAATTCATAAACTCAATGAGCAGAACCCACCCCACCCCTGGGAATGTGGGGCATGTCCTTCACCTCTCCCATCTTACTTTCCCTTGCCCTACCGACCATCGGAATTGCACTGTCCACCCCTTTGTCGCGGGGCATGACCAGCACAGGGTGCAACCAGCCCACTCTGTTGGCTCCTGCCGAAGATGATCAGCCCCCTCTTCTGGCTCCCACCAAACGTGGCACATGACCATGACCAGCCCCCTCTGCTGGTTCCCGCCAAACATGGGATGCGACCAGCCCAGTCCCCGCTGTTGGCTCCCGCTGAATGCAGGGTGCAACCCATTCCCTCTGCTGGCTGTCAATCTCTCAAGGTTTTCCAGTCCTTTTAGCAATTCCAGCTCTAGTGAGCTCAGCTTCTAGTGATTTCAGCTTCCAGTGATTTCAGTTCTCAGTTCATGGAAAACCCTCTGCTGACATAGGAGCATTGTCTCTGCTTTTAACAAAACAAAAGATTCCAGGAGGAATAATTAATTCTATCTTTCAACAGTGGAGGAGATAGTCAATCCATGCGTGAGGGCTATACAGCCTTAGTAGGAAGACCCCATCCCCTCCCTCCTGATTTTACAGTCTCTGGCATTAGAACTCCTCCTTTGTTGCGTTCTGTTCAGATGAGAGTAAATCTTTCATCAGAACAAGTATAAGCACAGTTCTGCTGCCATTTGTTTATACAATACGGAGCCAACATTTCATTACCCCTTCAATTAACACTAAAATGATTTGTAACACAATAGCAGCCAGACTGACCATTTCCCATCATGCTCAGCACCTAGGTGTGCTTATGCAGATAAGTGCAATCATACTGAGTACCTAGTTGTACTAATGCAAATACAGAGCCTATGCTAATAAAGTGCTCCACCTTTCAGCTGGCTGAGGAGGGGAGGGCCACTCAGACCTTGCTTACATAGGATATGTCTATACTGATGGCGGCAAAGTCGCCACCATCAGATTGATCTTTCCGGATCGAGTGAGTGGTCAGTGTAGACCCGCTCAATCAATCAGGAAGTCGACATTAGTAAACCACCCCCTCAAGTGGTGTAGCACTGAGTTGAAGGGAACACAGTTCCCATTGGCACAGAGCAGTGAAGATGGCATGCAGAAGGGAAGCACAGCAGTTGACGGGAGTTACGCAAGCTACTCTGTGTAGCTTGCGTAACTCCCGTTGACTGCCGCCGAATCTCCAGGGAATATACACGCACAAAAAAGAAACACATCAAGCTATTGTGCATACACTAACTATTTTTAGAATACCTGAGGAATAGAAAGCAAGCTGGGTTTTCCTTTTTTCCTCAAGAATTCCTGGGATGTTCGTGTGTCTAACCCAGCCTTACATTTCTACAGCCAAGAGTTATGTAACTAAATTGGTCCAGCTCTGATCTAACTTTGTCTTGGAGTTGAACATTTTCCACCAAAGACAAGAGGGGCCTGTATTTCCTGTGACTGTGTTTACCTGCTTAAAATATCATGAACAATGATGTCACAGAAAGACACAGGAAAATAATATACAGTGAGCTATTTTCAAATGGTTTCATATTCAACCTAGAGGAGGGATATGATGTCCTCCCTTCCCCCACCCTTCTTTCTGAAATCTCTAGTCATTAGAGAGAAAGTTAGTGCTTTCTTGGAGTTTGTTTTCCTTTGCCTTTTCCCCCCAGCCCACACCTCTCTCTTCTGAGACACACACTTTCACATATTGCTACCACTAAAAGCGTTCACAGAGGTCAAATTATTGAAAGTTCAGCTGAGATTTCCTGATCTATCACAGTTTACCTACCACCCCCAGTTTTCCACAGAATATCTCAGAAGTGATTAAATAGCTATCATTTTTGGCCTCAAATAAACATATACCAACGATTTAGCTCCTACATTTTGTGTGATCTCTTTTGATCTTCCAAAGAATGTTTGCACCCACACACTCTGTTAAACAGAATCATGCTTCCCATTCTCTGTATAAGTAAAGCCTCATTAAAAAGACTTTTACAGCATGGGAAGTGAGTTAGTTAGGGCAAATGTGTGACAATGACAACCAGTTGTTATAATGTTGTTGCTCTGATGTCTTTGTCATATACTACTAATGAACCATTCAGAAGGGAAAAAAATAACAGAAAAGAACAATGATTATAGCAGATGTTGCATGGGGACTCTGTGGTTTTTGCACATGACTCAAGTGCAATGCACCTAGGCTTTTTAAAAGCCCGGTGATGAATGGGTGCCATAGAAAATGGTGCTAATTTCTTTCAAGTGTTTGACACTCACCAACAGAGGTTACTAAGCAAAATTTCATAGGGTCATGGTGGGTCCCAGACATAGTAGAACTAGTGAGGGTCAGCTGTATAGAGTAGTTGGATTTCTAGGGCTGATGGGGAGCTCACATTCTATGAAGAAGGACAGTCCACTGCTTAGGGTGTTAGTCCGGTACTGGAGAGACCCAGGATCAATTTCCCTTCCTTCTGCAGACTTCCTGTGTGACCTTGGGAACGACACTTATGGATATATTTCTAATGTTATTTAGGTGCCTAAAGATGCAGGTAGCACCTAAGCACTTCTGAAAAACCCAGTAGGCACATATATGTACCTTTTAAGGTGTCTAAATGCCCTTTGTCTCTCTGTGCTTCAGTTTCCTATCTGTAAAATGGGGATAAAAGTACTTCCATACCTCACGGGGCATTGTGAAGGTAAATGTTTTAAAGATTGTCAGGTGCTCTGATAATATGCCAATGGGGGCAATGGAATAAAATAGATAGATATAAGTGACATAGAGCTCATCTCTTTAGCATCTTCATATAATTCCAGCAGCCTGAGTCTTAGCACCTAGTGCAGAAATCAACCGGGGAGGATCAGGAATGGGATTGGTGGATTATTTGTCATTTCAGGGGTCCACCAACTGGTAGATTAAGCCCTGATGGATAAGGGGAGTAGGGGAGCTGTTGCTCTGTGGCTTGTTATTTGCTCCATAGAATCCCCTGGGCAAAGCTCAGCTGTTCAGAGTTTGCTACGGGGCTGGGTTAGGAGTCAGAAAGTTCTTGGTGGTTTTGCTTTTTTCCTGTATTGATTTTCTTGATGTCTGCTTTTCTCTGAAGAACTAGTCAATTGACTTTCACATTTGTCTTTTATTTTTTTTGCCGTGAAGGGTGTATGTTCTTGCCAATGTTTATGCACGGAGGTATATCAGTCAATAAGCCTAACCAATCAGGGAGACTGACGTAGCTGCAGCTGAAAGTTAATAGATTTGAAGGATCTGTCTGTTCAGTTTGGAAGACTAGCTCATAGCTTATTGCAGCATTCATTGGAAACAGCAGATAATGACCCATCCCAGGTGACAGGGGTATAAACCTTTTCTGTCCATGAGACATGCCAAGTGATTGGGGCTAGGCTTTAAAGATCAGTTTCTTACCAGCATTCTTTTGTGTCACACCTTTATTAAATATGGAAAAGCTACATGAGCAGGTGTGTATGGTGATGGAGCCCCACACCTTAGAATCTGAAGTAATGGAACAGGTTTGCTTAGGTTTGAAGAGCAGTCTTAAAATGCAGCTGATGCGTGTATAGTCTGTCTACAGAACAGGATGCAGAGAATATTTTTAAAGAATTTGCTGAGGTGTTTAACTGATCTGAATGCATTGTGAATTAAACACATCACATTGATATAGATTCCAGTGTGCTGCCAAAATTACATGCATCATATATAGTTTCTTTAGCCCTGGGAAATAAAGTAAAAGCTGAATATGACTGGATGGTAAGTTTCAGTGTTATTGAGAGAATACAGATACCAACTGAGTTGGTTATAACAGTATGGCCACATGTAATAATACCAAACAAGTTAAGCATTTGAATAGATCCAAAAGATTTGAATAAGGCTACCAAAGACATGCCAAGACAGTGGTTGAGGACATCATGTCTAGGATTCAAAATGCAAGAGTGTTTTCAAATTTGGATGTGAGTCAAGGATTTTGGCAAATCCAGCTTGCTAAAGTGCTAAACTCTACCCTTTCAGTTCCCTTTTTTGTAGATACAGTACACTCCCATTTATTCAAATGATCTGGGGGACATCTGAAAGTTTTAGATAATTGGGAATTCAGATACACAGAAGTGAACTGTAACTAGCACCAGAGGGACACTGTGGATTTGAATAAGTAAGATTTTTGGATAAAGGGAACTCAGATAACTGGAATTACATGTATATGTATGAATGATATCTCTTTCTAATTACCTCGATATGTAAAATGTACTATAGCATTGAGACTCAGAACAATTTAGGATCTGTTTGGAAGTAATTGTTGCTGATCTGTTTTAGGTTGCTGATTTAGGTGACAATGATCAACACTCCAAGGGACAACAGCATACAATTCTGCATAGATTATAAGTCCAGAAAAAACCACTATGATTATCTAGTCTGAGTGACATAGGCCATAGAACTTCCCCAATTAATTTCTATTTGAACTAGAGTATACCTTTTAAAGCAGAAAAGAAAACAACCATAGAAGGACACAAATCCTCAAGCTTCTGATCCAAAGTAGATGCCTTGTCTTTGCCAAATAAGAAAAATGTCTTGTCTTTAGTCAAATAGGAAAAAATGCCAGATCATGCTGAGTGAAATTAATTATAGAGGACAAGTTCTCAGTGACAAATGAGAAAAAAAGCTGGGGGCAACTGTGTAAAGACCCCCCAAAGAAGTAAGACTTACAGAGATTCATGGGAATGTCAACATAGCTAAGTAAAGCAGCTCCTAGTTAGCAGAAAATGATCATGAAAATGCAAAAGTACATCTTTAAAATGTGAAATACAGAGCTGATAAGGAGCTTTGTACAGCAGCACTGCTTTCAGGAGCTCCTGTAAGTACTAAAAGCAAAGTGCAGCAGCAAGAGGAGTTTGAAATAAATGTGGCTCAAGTAATTCTCATTTCTGTAACGACATTTGACAAATGAGAAACACAAAATGACCCCAATTTACAAAAGCTTGAGAGGGTAATTCTAGATGGGTAGCCAATGGAAAAAGCCCAGACACTTCCAAGCATAAACTTTTATAGGGACTATCAATGTGAAATTATTGCATATGCTGAGAGGCTGTATAAAGAACATTGATTCATAATGCCACACAGCAGGAGGTGAGAAATGCTAAACAGAACACACTATGCCTATCTGGCTTTTGAAAAGTATAGCCACAGTTCTTGAGATGCCATACTGTAGCCAAGCATGAATGTTACTATGGAAGATAAGGCATATAAGTATAAAATCTACAACAAGTACAGGAAACAGAATGTATAAGAAATGTTGTTTTTCTTGAACTGGAGCTGTTGGACAGCACATCAAATAGCAATGTAATAATCCTTAAAGTCAACTACAAAATTCTCCTTTACTTCATCGAGAGAAGGATTTCATTTGACTGAGTAATGAATGAAGATTTGGACTGGATTTTACTTTCTCTGAACTGGTCTCCCCATCTCTAAAATGATCAACTAGGTTTGTTTGCAAATGGATATATTGACCACAGGGAAAAAGAAGAATCAATTGTAATTTGAAAGTAAGTTGTTGCATACACTGAATTACAAGAATTCACATTGCTGGGACTTGCTTTAAAAGAATAGAATGCTTTAAAAGTCCTGTATGGGAGACTGTGTAGAACCGCATTGTCCTAGGAGAAATAACATGTGTCATTAGGCTTCTTTGAGACACAAAGCCTCTTGAAAACTGGGGAAGAGTAGTTATTGCCCTACTCTTTAGAGGGGGTGAGCAGCATATACTCTATTGATTGGCTGTCCAGCATTGCTTATTGGCAGAGAGCAAGGGGTAAGACAATGAGCTCAGCTTCTACCTCTTCCTTGTCTCCTTGGGTTGACACAGACACATCAAGTCTCGCTCATTGGGTATGAGATTCACTCATTAGCATGCTGTCTCACCCTCATACACTTTCCTAAACTTCTCTCACTCATTTTGAATAAATATATAAAGATTTAAAATATTTTTATTCAGGCACTGAAAGAGACAACAATATATATGGGGCCTCAGACATGAGGCCTAGAGCTTGGAAAGCCACTTTCCAAGCTTGTGTACTGTGGTAACCATGGAGACTACAGGCCCAGGTTGTATACATGCATGTGAGAGGAGAGAGGCGGCTATTCAGGGACAAGGGGTGCTGAGTGTGTGAATACTTAACATTCAGAAAAATATGAGTTCACCCAAAAAATGAGTAGGACTTGTTCAAAAGTTTGTTGGTTCTGCAAAATTACAGTTCAAAATTTAAACCACACAGTACAAATTCATGTCCTCAGGACTCTCCAGCCATCCAGGTTTTTGTTCCAACCAGCAAATAATTGTTTTGATTAAAATCCATTGGTTTGCATTGCATATAGAATTCTCAGGAACCCTAAACTTTAGTATGAATTAGAACATTACAATGTTTCATATGCAATATTAGGCAAACAAATTATAAGTGCTGGTTGGATTAAAAACCTGGGCTATTGGGTGTTGCCAACAACCAAAGATGAGAGTCCCTGTTTTAAGGCCTAATATACCACCTGGAAAGTGTTACTCTTTGGCCTTGAATCTCACTCTTTGGGGCTATAAATTTCACTCTTAAAGACAGCCAACCTTTTGCATCTCTGTTGGCATGTCCCCTATAAGAGCATGGGGACTATGATTATGAGTGGCCCCTGAACGGGGGGGGCACAAAGAGAGAAGGTTTCTTATACCTCAGTGGCCCATATGTTTTAAAAACCAAATTAGTCTGTGTTTTCTCTCTCAAAATGCAGAATTAAGCAGCTTTACTACCCATGGTATGCAATACATATTTTTGGTGAAATATTGGTCAGAAACAATTATTTGTTTATTTCATTTGCTGGAAAATCACCTAAAGTAATATATACTTATTCTAGGTAAAAAAAAAAAGATACATTTTTAGCTACTTATTCTTTTTTACCTATAAGAAAAAAAAAGGAGCTATGTCTCTTTTATCCAACTAGCAGTAAATTGAGTGTAACAACATCATTGTAAAATTATGTGCTTTTTACAAAGTCCTGAATATGGTGCATCTTTTGTGCTTTGTTTCTAATTGTTTGCTCTACACAAAAGGATAATTCATTAGGCCAATTCTCCAAATAATCTCAAAGTGACATGAATTCCTCTGTAGAGTGAATGTCTGTAGTAAGTAATCCATGGAAAACAGACAGGCGTCTCTTGTCATTTTGGAGCTTTAATCCACTGCCTGGAGCATGAAAATGCTCAGGATAACAAGTGTGGGAATGACCAAAATCAACATTATTTTTGGATTTTATTTTCTTAACAATGCCGCTGATCAGTGGAATTGCTGAATCTGGTAGATACAATGCCGTCGGATTAATGAATTAAGCTCAGAAGGAAGAGGAATTTGTTAAAGAGGGATGGAAAAAATACTTTTTTCCCACTGGCAAATTTTAAGCAATGAAAGCAGTGATGACAGAATATTTAGGTCTAGTTTACAACAATATTAAGCCCTTTTTAGTTTAAGCATGTAAGTTTTTAATTAGAATAAAAACCATCTGCAGCTTTTCAAATATGTACTTCCGTTTGAAGCTCAGAATAGAGTAAACCTTATATCCTTGAGACTGGATTTGTACCTGGGTGTAAGAGTAGAAAATTTACGTTGTATTCTATTAGGGCCAGATTATGGTGCTTTTACTTCAGTAGTGCTACTTACATGATTAATTATTCACCAGTGTGAGTTAGAGAGTCATAATTTGACCCTTAGCTTCTGCTGTCCGAAAATATCTGGAACAATTTAAAACAAAATAGATGAAAATATTAAATTGCTTGGACAACATGCAAGGCTGACTTCCTGTGTTTACATGAATATTTGACAATTCTGCAAGGCTCAGAAACTCTGTTAATCCTTCATGCACTGAAAAAGGAGTGGAAGAGGGGGGAGTTTGTGTTTGTATTTACAGTTTTCCTTAACACTTAGCAGACATTGGGGTCTTCCTTCATCCTTCGTGATACGACAAAAAAAACAACCCAACTTCATTAAGGAGTTTCACCCAATTAAAAAAAATCCTATAAAATAATAATACTAAAGTGTTTAAGCAATTGGAAGGTTGTGGACATCTTAAACTTATAAGAATCCTTTGGAGAATCCCCCAGTATAATTTATAAGCCCCGCTGGACCTATACATGTCTTGAACTGATTGTTGAAGTGAGCTTTACTAGGAATTTCTTTGCTGGATTGGAGGTGGGGAGGAGGGTAAAGGAACTTTCCCTAACAAGGCTTTAAGCTTCAGTGGTAAAGTTACGTTGATGGAAGACTCCCTTACTTGTTAACTGAGAGCAAGTCTCAAAGGATTACACTATGGGCAGGAGATGTTATTTATGTGGGTAGCAATATTCAGGGTTTATTTTTTGGAGGGGGCGCTTTTCAATAAAAACAGTAAAATAAAATGAAATCCCTAATTGGCTATAAAATAGCTTGTGCCTTTGGAGGTCAGTGTACAGCCCCGTAGCTTTCAAGAGCTTGGTGGAGGTTTCAGTTCCCTCCTCTAATCTCTGCCTAGATGTTTTTTGCATGTGTTGTGTGACAGGAGGGGAAGGGGAGTGGGTTGTGCTTTTCTGTTCTCCCTTTGTCAGCTAGTGTAAGAGAGTGTTGGGAAAAACCTGTCTGCGGGATCCTGTGTCATCTCTCGCTACATGTGTACGGGAAAAGTCAGTGCTGCTCGCTGTGCCTCTCTGTTTCCCTTTCATTCGTGCTTGCACTGAAGCAGGGAGCAGGATCAGCTTGTGGCACTGGCTAGCAGAGTAGCGTAGATAAACCGCACTGCTCCTTAAACGCCACTGCTGCGGTCCTTGGTATTTTTCCCCCCTCTTCCACACAACAGTTGTGCCTCATTATCCACTGTCTGGCTCAATTTTTGTGCCTGTGTGTGTGTATGGGAAGGAGCTTGAAGTTTTCCCTGCTCCGCCGACTGTCGCAGAAGAAGAAGGAGAGATGTTTTATAGCATGGCCATGAGGTCTTGATTGTTCTGCGTTTATGAATGAAACTGACCTAAATCACCTGTTACCTCCAGTTTCTAGATTGTTTGAAGTTCTGCGGCTGTGCTCTACAGGACCGAGGGCACCGAGGCTCCAATATACAAGGACCCTACAGTATCGTCTGCAGCATGAGCTGGCTGAGTAGGATTGCATTGCTTTTCTTGGGAGTATTACTAGCAGAAACAGTGAACTGCCAGCATGTGAAGAATAACGTGCCAAGACTCAAATTATCCTATAAAGGTAAGCCTGTTGTTCTATTTTATTTCCCCTCCTCCCTCTCTCACCCCTTAGGATCTGTTCCTATTTTTCCTACTTTTCCTCATAATTAAAAAAAATGTAACTTTGTGTTACAGAAAATAAGGTTAAACACTTAAAAGACCCTGTTTTATATTCAGTGCCACTCAGTTTAAATGCAGACAAAGAAGAGTTAGTTACATTTGCAGACAAAGATTTTAGAATATGCTGATCTCTGTAAGAATCTTGTATTATTTCATAGGATTTTACTTTTTTTAAAAAAATGATTTGACATGTTTGACCACCCAGCTAATCTTTATGCTGTTTTAGGCATGTTGTACAGCTACAGTCCTGTATCTATCTAGTTCAAACACTGTGCAATAGAGAGAGATTTATGTTTTCCTTTTTATGCATGAAGTGGTTAAATCTCAGTCATGAATATTCAGTTTGTACAAATCTGACAATCAGATGCCTAACATAAGCAGTAGATGGTGGGTTTGCCAAGAAACTATAAACTGAAAGGCACAGATCAGCTCCAGAAAAGGAAAAATGTACAAGAAATATTGCATATGATCTTTAATGCAATGACATTTTTTTTTCTCAAATGAAATTGTATCATACATATTTCTGACTATATTTCAGTAATCCTTCCAGAGAAAGTGTTACTAAGGGAAGATAACTGTGAGATTACACTTACCTTTGAAATTTTATAGCATCACACAAAATGCCATTGTCAGTAATTAACTTTAGGAAAATATTGCTATTATTAAAAGTCAGGAGCCTGAAGAACCAGGCATATCCTCTCCCTCATGATTGCAGGACTTTTAATTGCAAATTCTATATATGTACATTCTAAAGAGAAACATAAAGCTGGACAGTGTACAAATGGGACAGAAGATTAAACTATAAGAGCTAGATATTATTATGAAAAGAGGTTTTCCCTCCCTAAAAGTTGACTTCTTATAAACTCAGATTATTTATGGTGGGGAGATGGGGAAAGTAGCTTCAATTCAAAATGTGTGCATGGTGGGGCGGGGGAGAGGAGGAGGAGGTTGGGAGAAATGTACCATTTCTACAATGGAAAAAAATGAACATGTGTGCTTCTGGTCATAGATGTCAATCTCTGTCGGCTCTATAGTCTATATAACTCATGCCAGGAAAAATATGTTCTCTACTTTTTGCGTAACAGTGAGAATTTTTTTTTTTTTTTTTTGGTGGCACAAGTGTGAAGAAAAAAACATCTAAGTGATTCTAGACTGACATCATTTTCACACTTTAGATCAGAAAATTAAACACCTATAAAACTTGGATGGGTTCTGATTTAACTGTGAAATAAATGAATGTGCATATTTTAAAAAGAATGCGTGTGTGCATGCATGTATGTAAGCACCACTTTATTTATATCTGAAAAGAATACTTTATGGTCCTCAAAATGCGTTGGGTTTTTTTGTGAGAAAATTCTTTTACATTTAATACATACAAAATGGTTATTTTAAATGATTTAATCTGAGACAACCTGATGCGTATGCCATGTTATAAAACCCATTAAATATCACTTTAATTGTTTATGATCTCACTTCCAAACTTTAATGCCCCCTACCATAAAACTCAATGAAATTATTACATAGGAGTTTAACTTAAAGTGTTGCTTAAAAGTTCTCTATTAAAGTGTTAATGGCTAATTAATAATTGTTTACTATTTTTCACGCCATTAAAGTTGATTGAGGGCTCAATTCTGCCACCCATACTGATGCTGAGTCTTCTCACTGAAATCAGTAGAGCTAGCTGTGTCATAAAGTGTTAATTTGGTTTGAGTAAGGATGGCAGAATCTGGCCCATAGTTTATATCCACCGGTACTGTATCAAAATATATAACCTGCTTTGCAACACTTGATTATTCTACTGGCTGGTTGTTTTCATCTTCTGCTTCTGTTGGAAACAAGAATCTAATTCTCACAGTTTTTATTTAATAAACAACAGCTTCTAGGGTAAAGTTTTGCACAATAATAATTCAGGAAACTGATAGACTCACTGGTGTTGTTTGTGTAATTGACTGAACAAGCTGTAAAAATGACTGCAAGACCCTGAGTACTCTAGCTCCAAATCCTACACAACACTTAAGGACATACTTAATCTTGAGCATGTGTGAAATAAGAGCTCTATTCTGCAAGGTGCTGAGCACTTTAGCCCAGTCCACCATAGCACTTAACGCATGTGCTTAACTTTAAACATGTGGGTAGTCCCACTGACGGCATGCATCTACTCATATGCTTACAGCTGAGCACATGCTTAAATGCTATGCTGGATTGAGGCCAAAGGGTTCAGCATCTTGCAGGATGGACCCATAAGTTTCTAGTTATTATAAAATAAGCCTTATCATATTGTGTTTTTCAGATGGCTAATTATCTTTCTGATAAACTATAGTGTGGATAAATAAGCACAGTGCTTTGTGTATATGCTGCTTTAAGAGCTGTGGATTCTGCAGATATACTTTGTGGGCAATGAATGAACATGTTACATATCAGTATGGACCTCGTGATACTATAGGCCATTTTCTTACCAGTGGGTAATAATGGATATTAAAACTACTAACAATTAGGGGAAAAACCACCGCACTCCTCCAATTACCTAACCCCATTCTATTCCTACACAGAAAGTTTGGCAATTTAGTAAAATAAACTGTGAAATGAATGAGACCATGCAGGGTGAAAAAGAATGTGTCAAGCAATTTTCCTTCTGTTGTTTTACTCACGGTCATTGTGTTTTTCTTTTGAATGTACACTTGTTTTTTGCCTAAGTAAATGCCTTGTAACCAATTGTCACTGCTTTGTTTCTGAAGAATAATAGGAATTTATTTTAACTTCTTGTTTTTCCTGACTAATTAGATGTCAAACATAGTTAAAATGTGCAGGCATTTGCCTTAAAAATTTCTAAAGTGATTCATGAAGGGTTAAATCCCTGCCAACCTTAATTTCCTATGGTCACTTGCTTTCAAAGGTCCACTATTTAGCTCTGTCATTTCTCAGGTTGCCAGACAGACATTTCAGTGAACTTCCATTCTTACTTTCTCTTGACTTACCGTCACTCAGTCTCACAGCAAATTAGGGCACATTTTGTGTAGGGCATGAGAGGGAGTCTATGTAATAAATATATTACAAATTGGGCCACCTTTATGGAAGGGGGACTGAAAAGATGCTTTCAGGTTCATTGCAGAAGTGACTTGCTTTGTACTAGTCAGATTTAGGTAGCTCACCAGGGAAATCAGACATGGGGTGAACAGGAATAAAATCCTGTCCCTATTGAAGTCAATGGAAAAAATTCGCATAGACTTCAGCTGTGTCATGATTTCACCCCATAAATCGCAAACACAGACATTTTCACTTATGTCCATGAATTGAAAGAGATCTGGCCCAGACAATATTTCTTTTCCAATTTTAATATAAATATGATCAAGTGCCTGATTCAGAGTCCACTGAAGTCAATGTGTCTTTTCATTGACTTCTGTGGGCTTTGGATTATGTCCTAAATATGAAAAAAAAATAGCTTAAAATTACTGCAGGTTAAAAGGATCCCCACCACTTCCACCTCCCTTTTCTAGCTTAACAAAAAGAAATTTAATATCCAAGATGCAAAGAAAGCCTTTAATAAAACAACTGTTAAACAGTGAGGAAATAACAGGTTCTTAAAGTTTCTTTTTATCCCAATGACTCGTGTTTCAGTGAACAGTGTAATGAGCTCTACTGTGTTATTAGGTTGTAGGTTCTGTTCAGAAAGCATCTATTGTATATAGATTTCTCTGTATGATGGTGATCAAGTTGTGAGTGCAAAGTTTAAAACAATAAATATAGTTTTAGCTCCATATGGATTTTTTCTTTCTTTCTTTCCCTTTTTTCCCCATTTGCTTTCTCTTTTTCTTTTATGCAGTGAACCAACAGCATAACCACATAATAGAGCTAGCTACAATAAATTTTGTTTTTGTTTTTAATGAGAAAGAATTCCCATTAAAATTCCTTGTTTCATAAATCTCTTCCCAAAGCTACTCTGATTTTTGTCATGAGTAAATCTTGTGAATTTAAAGTTTCTCATATCCATCTGTCTCTTCCCATTTGTTTATTGAAAATTACTAAATCCTCTAAGTATGTTTGTTAAGAGAATATGTGTGGTTCTTTTTTGTTATTGTTGCTCAGCTGGATCCATATTACTTGAGAATAAATAACTGAAAAAGGATTTCATGTAGATTCATTTGTACTCCTCCCTGGTTTCTGTTCAGGCTGTAGTATTTTGCCTAAAATGGCAATGAAAATAAGAGCTGCCCCCAGACTCTGTGTGTGTGATCAATCTACAGATATGCCAGGATTTCATTCACTGTTTTATAGGCAAGTGGCACCGAACTACCTGGGTACATGTGAGTCTAAGTATGATATTTAATTGGTAAGGTAGCTTATTAACTTTATCAACTTGTACTTGATAACTTGAGGGTGTTTTTTTCTACCCAATTCTATAGCCAGCCACATAATCCCAGTACAAAAAAAAAACAAACCAAACAAAAAACGAGAGCATTTTAGTAATAATATACAGGGCCTGATTTGAGACATGTCCCTCATCACTTAATATCACAGTTTGTCTCAAAACTCAAGATGCCCATTTAAAGGGTCTCAGACTTAAATTACATTATGCATATATTCTCCTCTCTGAAAACCTCTGTTTTCACACACACTGTGAAGAAGAGAAGGGAACTGAGAACTTGGACAGAGGAGCAGGGAGATAGGAATAACAAGTGTAGTTTATGGATGTAGGCAAGGGCTTGTAAGATTCTTCAGCCCCTGTTCTTTCTACATTGCAAAAAGATCTATAGTTCAGGATCTCTCTTGTGTCAAGATCCATTTGGCATAGGGGTTGGAAATGCATGACTAAGATGTAGTCACAAGATTTTCAGGCAGTCTTGGTGCTGATCCTGGAGTAGTTACAGTAGCTTAGGTGCTGAACATTAGCTGGTCATGATCCCCAAGGAGGCCATATACCAGTTGAGAATTGTCAGAACAGAAGAGAAGCCCACTCTGACATAACGTTCCTGCCCCCAGCATACCCTTTACACTGGAGAGAGGGGAAGTTAGTATAGGGACTGGTTAAAATTCTTTACATCAGCTGAGATCTTGCCTGTGTAAAGGAATTCTCAGCTAGTCAATTACGAGCAAAGATGCAAAGTGACCAGAACAAGGAGGAAGAAAAGCTGGCCCTACATTTTTATTCTATCATGCCAATTTTCCCATTAAATGCTAGGAGAGAAAGTGTGGCTTCTGGATTACAAAACTCTTCCTTTCTTAAGAGGCCAACTATTTCCATGTAACTAGGTCTGCTATATAGTTTTTTTGATGTGACCAAATTGTTCATAAAAGGTGCTCGGTTGCTCGCAATGGAGACTATGCACTTTTCTTTGTCCTTGGAGCAGATACTGAGAGCTTATCCTTGCAGCTTGTTACATCATACTTAAATTCCTGATCCAGCAAAAAATTTAAGCACATCAATAGTCCCATTGAACTCAGAGGGACTACTCACATAATGCTTAAAGTCTAGCACATGTTTAAGTGCTTTGCCGGATCGGGACTTAGATGCATCTCTGAGTGCTTGGGATATGTTTAGGCACATGTTGGTACCATAAAACCTGACAAAACAAAGATTAAAGTAGGGAACATGGCATGTATGGGATATTCCCGTGTTAATGGTCTACTAAGGCCAATCCATTATTACATGTGCATGTACCGTACATGAATACATGGAATTATATCAGAGAGGAAATCACTAAATGACTTTCATTTTTGACTTTCCTAAAAAAAATAGTGTTTTTTTTTTTTCAGGTTTCATTTAATATATTACCATGCTCTGTTCCCTGTGCTGTAATTTTGGTTTGATTACATCCTTGAAATGATCGCTGATGATTCAGCATGCAACCTCTAATTCCTGCAGTTGCTATTAGAGAGTCTTCTTTCCGTTTGGCTCATTCTTTATCGCTCTCATGTTCATCCCTGAAATACTGTAATGGAACCAATAATAATGTAAAGATACGCTGATGTTTCGAATAGCTCCCATATCAGCCAGAGCCTGACTTAACCTCAATTCAATTTGAAGCAAAATATGATCTCTACCTGAGGCAGTGCCTGAGTGAGGGAGATGAAAACAAATCTTTGTAAGTGGTGTGAAGACATTCTACTTTCAAGTTTCAAAGTTAAAAAAGGGTAAAATCATTCCCAGGATCCCACATGCTTATTTTTAAACTAGTGCATGTAGTGGACAGTGGCAACTCTAGGTCAAAATTTCAGATGAGGCTCTGTAATTTGCCTTAGAGCGCTTACTCATTAAGGTTACTTGTGGATGTTCCCTCAAGTGCTCTGCTGTGGTTGGTGGGCTAGTCAGCGAATTCCTTCTCCTGTAGCATTAAAGCCCCCTTCTGGAATGTGCACATGCCCGCTGTGCAGTCACAGGGGCCTGCCATATGCAGATGTCATGTGGGCTAGTTGTTCTCTTGCAGTAACAGCTGTGAATGGTGAGCATAACTGTGGTGATGGTAAGTTCACTTTTCTTTTCCTAGTTTTTCTAAGTAAGTGCAGAACTTCATTGCCCCCAGTGAAAGAGCTAGAAGGGAGCTCATCACCTGTTGAGGACACAAACATTCTTAAAAGTACTGTAGGTTCCCCTCTCACAACTCTAAAATGCTCCCTGTTACTTCTTTTTCTCTCTCTTAAACATTACTACACTTTGATTCTCAACTAGGTGAACTCCCTGGGTCTGGATTGGATTTGTTATAGTAATGCCCCTCCACAGAACTCACACGTCGTCATCTTCTTGTTATTCTTATTATTTATTATTCTTATTGTATAGTACAGTAGCACTCAGGATGTGCTAGGTACTGCACAGATGAAGATAGAGGAGGGGGTATCTCAATCCTTGCCATGAAGAGTTACAACCCAGTGGATCTTTGTTCACTTGCTTTCAGTTTTAATGGCCTGTGAGGTACTTCTTGTGACTGTTGCCTCTGACCAAGAGTTGCCTTAATGTATAACAGTCGTCTCAATATATAGTGTAACATTTGGCACAGTAGTTACCATCTACCAAAAATAAATGATTAAGCCTACCAGGTAAATATATGCAAGTTTGGCACACACAAGGCACTGGCATTTTTATCTCCCAAAGTAGGACATTCTTTCTAGGAAGACAGTACCAGATTTATATACTTCATTATGACACGATTACATATACTCTTCATGTATTTCCATCGGAGCAGATTCTGATTTCATTTACGCAAGGCTCAGGCCCCAATTTGGGAAAGCACTCCTAGTGAGGAAAGCATTTAAGAACATGGTAAGTTCCATTGACTAAAGTTAAGTTTGTGCTTAAATGCTCCTGAATCTCAAGTAACTCTTCTGAAGTCCATTGAGTTAGTCTCAATTTACACTGCAGTTACACTGCAGATCAGAATTTGCCCATAAAATGAAATATACAATACAATTATGTGCAACATTTTCTTAAAGACTTTCCTCCAGTTCACCCCTCTTGTATCTACCTTCATTTCAAACAATATCTTCTGTACCCAATTACACCCACTGGTGGTGACTGGCCGTGGCTGCAGAGTCTTTCTTAATAGTTTCATAGCTTTACCTAGGCTTATTCTAAGTCAGATCTGTTACCCTGTCTCAGTTACCTAAGTCTTCTAATTCAAATGGCATATATTACTTTTAGTTTTTAAATATTTCTATGACCCAGTTTCATATTATGTGGCTTTCACATAAGTATGCATGTGCATCTGTGCAAATCTAAGGAGATATGCAGATCCTCAACCTGATTCTTCTCTCACTTATCCTGGTATAAGTGCATTGACTTTACTGGAGTCACTCCAACCTTACACTGGTGGAAGCAAGAGCAGAATCAGACCCTGATTAATTCTGAATATTCCAAATGATAAAATTTTGAGAGATCTTTTTCCCACCCTGACATTTCCATATTTTCTATGAGCTAAAATCACCTGCAGCAGTTTCTGAAATGTGTGGGCACCATTCTGCTATGCGTCATCTCTGTTTTTCATCCCTTGGTGTTTGATAGCCAAATACTAAACAGTCAAAAGTGTTTGCCATTCCTCTAATGCTTCAGAATTGTTTGGCATTTGTTGGGCTGTTTGCTTATCTCTTCAGCTGAATGTTATAAGAACTTTAGAACTGAGCAGTCAAATAACATTGCCTTCCTTTATAAATATTTTTGTGCAAACTTGGATCTTGCTGAGAACAGTCTGAAGAATGATGCAGTTCTTTGCGCTGTATCTACCATGTAAGCATACGAAAAAGAAAATCCTCCTTCCTTCCTTTTTCTAATGAAGTAGAAACCATATTGGCTCCTATGCCCCATCCTAGCTTCTGTGGAAACTTCTGCATGATGTGGGAAAAGGACTCCAAAAACTTGGTAGATTCATTTAGCTACATTCTTCCCTCCAAGTGGAAGGGTTCACAGCTCTTTTGAGACTGAAAGAGGATGCAGCCTGCAAACATTTCAGATCCAGAACAGGCTTGGGGAAAGCAGAGTACAACTCCATGGATCACAGAGTCTATATCTATGCTACAAATGCTGCAGCACTGCAGCTACACTGCTGTAGTGCTGCAGTGTAGACACTTTCTACAGCAATGGAAGGGATTTTTCCATCATTGTAGTAAATCCCCCTCTCCGTCAAGGGGCAGTAGCTAGGTCGACAGAAAAATTCTTCTGTCGCCATAACAGTATCTACACCAGGACTTAGAGAGAAAGGATGAGCCACCGTCTTATCTTCCAAGCTGCTTTTTTTTGCTTCTCCTGCTCCCCTCATTTCGAGGAGGTGAAAAAGGAGCACCAGGACCATTGTTCTGAAGAGTCTGCATGGCAAACAGATATTAAATGAACTCCTGAGCTATCTGCAACAATGTTTTTTTTTTCTCTCAGAAAAGTGAATTCCAGAATTTCTGTTCTTCCAAGAAATGCCAGAATACATCTGCTATGAGTCTGTGTCCACCAAGAGAGAAATATAGGAGGGGAACATAACATAATTTTAAAGAGCTTCTGTCTGCACTGACTGAAATGTCCTAATCATTAGCAGGGTATTGTTTCCAGCATTATAACTGTTCCATTTGTGCCGGTACAGTACCCAACTGTCAATATTGTTATTATCCCATCTATCCTGGGGTCTTTGCATTCTCATCGTAACAAAGGACATCTAGCTGAAATTTGGCATACAGGATTTCCTCTTTGGAGAAAAGAAAAAGAGAAAACATCTTTTTGGTCTTTTTTAAAAGGTCCTTTTTTGAAAGTACTTTTGAAGCTTAACGATATGTGTATTATGTATTTAAAACATTTGCCTTATCTGCAGCTTAGACCATTAGAACTAAAATGATCATAAAAATCTAATTTTACTTTTCAGCTTGTTGTTGGGGTTTTTAATATATTTGAATAGTTCTGTCAGTGCTTTTCACATGATGTCCAAGGTTATGTGGTTTGTTCACCTGTGCATGGAATTCCTGAGTACAGAATCCTTCTCTGCTATTGAATCACTATCTTCTATTATACTTCTTTAAGCCTCCACTACAGTGGCATTTCCCCATGTTTAATATGTTGTCCTCAAAACACCCCTTTGTGGAAGGAAAGTGATATTATCCCCACTTTACAAATGGGAAAACTGAGGCACAGAAAAAGTAAGTTATTTACTCAAAGTCCCACAGAAAGTCTGTGATAGACCAGGGACTAGAACACCCATCTCTGGTATCCCTGACTAGCACCCTACCTACTGAACCATTTTTTTCCTCCAGTTTTGTTATCTGTAAAGTGGTTCAAAATGATGTTGTGAGGAGTTGTTTAGGGTCAAAGTATTGTCACACTTACTCACATTGAGTGGTATTTTATTCTCAGACTGGTCCTACTGATTTGGAGATTCAGATTCCAGCCAGGAGTCTTTTTTATGTCCATCATACAAAGATTAATAAAAAGGTACTTATTGTAAAAATACTGATAGTCATGTACTGAGATGGCACAACCTATGTTGCTATAATACTGGAAACATTATCTCACTGGTCATTTGGATATTTCAGCTAATGCAGACAGGAACTCTCTAAAACCTTTTTTGGATACCCTTTTACATTTCACTCTCAACATGTACAGTAAATGTGGCAAGATATTGTTCCGAGTGGCAAGAACTGTACCCTGTATGAGTTTATTATTCATATTATCATATTTTATGACTACTAAACTTACTACTAAACAAGTGTTTGCAGGCCTTAATTTGTTTATGTTTAAGACTAATGGCAAGGAATAGCTACCAAGATAAAGTCAGAATTGGGATTCAGAAGATCTCTTGTTTTCATACACTGCTTCTAGACTAAGTAAAAAAGCACCTGTTTCTTAAACCGGAGATTGCCTTGATCTTTCAAAATATAAGTTCCAGTTCATATCCTCCACATACCTTCAATGCAGCCATATGACATTTCATGAGTTAACCCAGGAAATTACTTATATTTGCTTTTATGCTTACCTCCTATACCTTCATGGGATGGAAGGATTGTGATGGAAGGATATAGTGATATAATGATATAACAACTTTAATGACGACTGACAAAGAAACACTGGATCAACACAATAATTAACACAAATATTGCTGTATTTAAAAAGTCTCTTGCTCTGAACTAAAACTAACTAGATGTCACTAAGGTCTTCTTTTAGATTTTATGTGCCACATATTAGCTGGCTTCTATGCAGGGTATGCAAGCATCAGAGAAGCTAAACCCGATGATCACAGCTAGTAAACAGAATGACAACTCATTTCAATCAGACATAAAGAGTTCAACCCTACTTCCATTGAAATCAGTGGAATTTTTGCATTTTGCTTCAAATGTAGCAGTATTTGGCCTCATGAGGGTTGGCTTATTTGTTTGTTTCTTGGGATCTGATTGTCCTTTCGGTTATTTTGGCATAAATCAGGAATAACTCCATTGAAGTCAATAGAGCTCTGCAGAAGTAACGCTGGTGTAAATAACAGTGAAATCAGAGATGTGCTATTTTTAAGTTTTATTAGATAGAGGGTACTAGAAGCAAGATTGAGCAATGTAGGTTTTACTTGTTAAGAATGATTCCCTAGCCGAGACTTGCCACAGATGGCCTTTAAAAGGAAATTTCTGCGAGCCAAAATACTTTGAGTTTCTGTACATTGAAGAATAAAGAAATATGACAAAAGATGAATTCTAGTTTGCTGTACGTTCACTCTCATTACTATGCACACAAACTATTTTACCTTACGCCAGACATATGGAAGTGATCAATGTATGTAAATTACAAGAAAAGAAAGTGAGGTATAGTTAGAAGATTTGTACTTGTTTATGATTATAAGACTTAGAAACTACACCAAAAAAAAAAAAAAAAAGGGGGAGAGAGAGAGAGAGACTTTACATTTTGAGGCAACCTTTCTTTTGAAATAATGAATGAAGAAGGTTAAAACAGCAATGATTAAAAATAATTCTTCATGAAATCACAATATGGTACTGAACTGAGCCATTCAATTAGCTCTTTTGGACACTGGAATCTAGAGAGGACCCAGATTGTTAACTCCTTTCACAGAATGGAGAATTGGAGTAGTCCCAGTTTTTACCTCATTGGGACTAACTGCTCATCCATGTGAGTAAGGGACCTCCAGTCTAGCACTAAATAATTTGTATTTACATTGTGCTTAGTCTTGCATCCACTGTGCTCTTACAAATTCCATTCTGAAAATCCCACTAATATTCAATATTTCAATAAGGGCCTGATCCAAAGCCCATTGAAGTCAATTAGAGCAGCTGTATTTTTGGTTATCTGGACAGTGGCATATCTTTTATTCTAAGAGGATTTGGCCAAGGCACTGGGTTTATCCTCCTACTCTTTTAGAAAAGCTGCAGAAGCTCAACTTTGCAGGGGAACAGCCATCAAAAGCAGAAGGGGGAATCTACTCTTACTTTCCACTGGCTTTTGCTATGAATTGCTGTATTCCAAACCATTCTGGAAATTAGCACCTGAATAAACATATAAACCCAGAGATATTGAAACTTTCATACCTTTAACAGCTCTGCACATCTTTGTTATCTATAGATCTATATTTCTTCTATGATAATGACCCCCTTGTAGTCAGCAAGCCTTATAATGCTGTGGCAGAGTTCCTCTGTCACCTTAAACATACCTTTTATGAGAAGAGAAGTGAGAACTACTCCTTTGCTTTAAATATTTCCAAACTAAATAAAGACCAAAAAAAAAATCCAGGGAAATATCAGGGCTATATCCTAAGCTGGTGTAGATTGAAGTGACACCAATAGAACATCCAACACTCAATGTATAACAGTTCAAGTGCACCTTGGGATGGGATGTATATAGTGGGCCAAACAGGTTATGCTGATTTCCTAGCCGCTGAGAAATCTAGACCATTATATGCTCAGAATAATCATCACACTAATACCCCTTATAACCACATTTTCCTTTGTTGCATATTAGCAGTTTGTTTGACTATAGGTAGTGTGGAGATTTTCTGGTTTAAAAACGTAATTTGATCCTTCAAATAATTTGTTTCTAAAAAAAAAGCAGAGGTAAACATCTACAGTAGATAAGCGAAGAACAGAGAATATAAGAAAAAATTGAATAGGCCTTGAGCCAGCTGGCTTTGTACATGTTTTACAGCACTATTCTTCTGCTTAGATTTGGAATTGGTTGGCATGGATATATACATAATATATACAGAGAGAGAGAGAGAGAGAGATTTACTGAGCAGAAGCCACTCCTAAAATGGATTACTTAGGCACCAAAACTAGAGAATGAACTTTCCATTGGAAAGACCTACACGAGTATTATGAGTTACATACCTACCCCGTAATCATGAGATAACATGGTACTGTTGCTGGAATTTACCATATAATAATAATTTTTACTGGTCTGTAGTTTCCATCTATTTCCTCAGAATATCATGATGTATTTCATGCAAGCTTCATAATTCAATAAAAAGCTCATGTCACCTTAGTAATCATTTACAGAACTCATTTTCCCTCTCAGAAAAGCTTCTGTGTGCTAATTTGATTTGGTTAAATTATTCCAAAAGGGACTCACTGAGACAAAGTTAAATGTAATTTCATTCAATTAATGTATAAAAGGCAATTATTCAAAGGCTATGAGATATGCTCACTCAGGCTAAAATTCTTGTAATGAAATGTGATTTTGTCTTGATATTTATGAGGAGTTTTAAAAAAAAATTCAGCCTGATCTTGCGCACTCTTCCTCCCATGAGTAGTCCCAGTGATTTCACTGTCAATGCGTCTACAGACATGATTAAGCAATACTCTCATGGGTAAGAGTTTGCATGAAATGGCCTTTTTTGTTAAAATTGTGTTTGATGCTATTACAAGTATGATTGTTCTAAATAAAAAGAGAGAAAGCTGACTCTCAGAAAATATTTTCCATTTTGTAAGGAATGATCAAACAAAACCAAGCCATTCATAGAATTGCAGCTGAATTTGTTGAGTTTTGTTCAGAGGGTAAAAACAGAGGCAAAATTGTGGCGTTTAACATCATCCCCAAATTGAAATCATGTTGAATGCCCTGCGGTAAAAGTTTGTCTTGATCTTGGTTACTTCCTGGTTAGAGTGTGGTTAGAAATACCACAACAGTAATGTTGACTTGTACAGTTTTGGTGCTTCCACACGTAAGACATGATCCAGTTCCACTGAAGTCAATGAGAAAGACCTACATAGACTCCAGTGAGTGCTGGTTGAGCTTCTGGTCAGGAACTCCGTCAGGGTAAAACATTGATCAGGTTTTTTAAATGTGAAAATAGGTTTGGATTGAACTTTTGAGTGAAAATTTAAAACAATTCTTATTTTATCCAACTTTTTCATCCTCTCCCCCTCACCCCTTAACAGATTAACTAATAGATCTTTGCTTTATAAGGTTCTATTTAAATTAATATCTGTTTGTGTGTAACATAGAAGAGACATTAGATCAATCACAGATTTAGAATCTATGGAGTTACACTAGGGAAGAATTGGGCCCAATGTGTATTCTATATTGCACACAAACAGATATGTGTTCTTTCAATACTGTGGTAGAACAGAGTTTCCATAATGCAATTATTCTGTTTCAACAACCATTCCCTTAACTATCAAAATAGAACAACATACTATGGAAACTTTTCTCCACTATTGCAGTGTTAGTTACCGAAGTTAGGACTCCAGGCAGCACTATTTACTTTTGACTGAAATTTGCTAATGCCAGTTCCTTAGGTGAGCAGATCAGGAACTCGCTCCCCAGCAGGAGAGTCCAAAGTGTTGCTAAAACTACAAAGCAAGCAGGCGAGCAAGGAAATTCCTCTTCCTTTTCAAATATCAGCCTGACAAAATGGGACATTGAGCAGAGGGCCATGTGCTCACTCACTCCAGGCATCTTGTCTACAGTTCCTCATATTGCAGCCCCTCAGATGGGTAGCCACTTGTGGAGACCTATCTATTATCCCAAAATTTAGTATGCTCTATTTCACATGTGAATAAAATGCAGCAAATCTCTCATGCACTATAGAATGGATAGGCAATAAAAGATTTCACATTTTATGATAGGCATACATCCAAAGAAGGAAACAAAAGGAATGTTTTTTATTAAGCATTGGAGTGGAAACCATTTGTGGCATAAATCCCAATAGAAAACACATTTGTACCACCTCTGATGTCTGATGCAGTTTGGATACTAAATTTTTCATTTGGCTGTTTCCCTGTCCTATGAGTCCATAGCCATTCAACTGATTTGAACTGTTACTTAAGTAGTTTTAGCAATCTGACAGCAAACCACAGAGTAACTCCCTAATAGACATCTCACACCAGGACTAAGATGTGTTGGAAAGGATGCATCCCAAGACCAGTGTTGTGCCAGGAACAGGTTAATTTTCATGTTCAAAGGGCAAAACTATATTTCTGTGTATGGTGCATGTACTCATAAAGATTGTTCTCAGATGCTGCTGTTAGTGCACTAAGCATCCACATATGTCAAGAATCCCAATTACTACTCCAAGGTCCATTGTTCCTGCCCTCATGGCAGCTAGGGGACATATAAACACCAGACAGCTGCATAAAATGACTGTGCATGAGACCAATCAGTGCAGAGCTAGATGGGTTCAGTGTGTAAAATAGGTGACAGAGGAATGATCCTGCTCTGTGGGAGCAATATGTAGTTTCTCTAGGATGGGGTGGGGAAGCCCATCTAAATTAGCCCTTCACATCTCTTCAGCAGCCCTCCATAAATTGTCAGTTCATTTCTGCTGGGCAACTCCATAGCTGCTTTTGAGATCAGCCTTTCCCCCTCAAGATCAGTTTGACTTCTACTACTGTCCAGCTGGTGCCAGAGCTCTGCAGCATTCTTTGCACCCTGGATGCTCCAGGCCCAAGGATTTGGCCGTAGGCCAGGCAGGAATATACCTACATAAAGTACGAGCACACACAATTATTTGCAGCACTACATTGTATCCAAACTCATGTGTTCTTGTCAAACTTCCACAAGACCCTCCAACTATAGTTTAGTTGCTTCCCAGTACACACAACTAATGCCCACTCAAATTAATGAATGCTAGTACATGTGTTTGCCTCAGTGGGTATAGATATTTGCATGGCATAGCAGATGTTTGTGGCGTGACACTCCTGCATCCCTACATTTATATATAGGAATAGGGGGTCCATTCTCTCCTTCACTTGCACTGAGACAAATTATTAATTCATATGCCAGAGTATTTTCAAAGGTTAATGGGAGTTATGCATGTACAATGAGAAGAGAATAGTGGCCTGATTTCAGTGGTGCTCTGAAAATCAGGCCATGTGCCTCTGATTCTCTTCTAATTATATATCAGGGGCACAAGGAGTCAGCAAGGCTAGTATCACTGTTAACACTATGCCATGATCTGACCCCTCTGCATTAGTCTGCAGAGTTGGCCGGGTATGGAAGAGAGTGCAGTCTGCACCCCTTTTAAAGGTGGAACAGCGTGTGCACTCTTCCGGAGCATCCTTTGCTCCCTGAGTTCAAGGACTCTCATTCTGCCCATTCCCTCTGCAAATAACTAAGAGGCTGAGTTAGTATCCGTGTGCTTTCTCCATCCCAAGCAAAGCAGTTCAGAGTCAGGCAAACCCTGGTCCATAGGGAACAAGATGACCAGAATCAAAAAGTGTTTTTAGAAATCTCCCTGTTTACAAACTAAAAATTAAATGCATGTTACTCTTACGTAAGCTTAAAAATGATGGAGTTATTTCCACTTATAATATTACTCGTACCGGTATTGTAGCCCTGACCTTATATTTATTGGCATCGATGAAAACTCTGTGGATGCTTATCGTATGTAAATCTATCCATCCATAAAGCAGTGCATAGAATGGAGACTGCATGACTGAAGTGACTGGCAAGGGTAAATAGAGCCTTTCACCCTCAGTTCCAATGCAGGTCAGGGTCTGTAGTGCCTGAAAGCCACCATCATTAAAAGATTGTTCTGTGATCAGTGTGAAAATGAGCTTTCTTCCCAGTTCACTTTACTAAATTCAACAAGAGTCACTAACTGGCACTGGAGGATGAAAGTGGCATGCAGACTGAACTACCCTCTCATGTTGATGGTCAGGGCTGAATATCACTGGCACACAGTTGAACCTGCCATGTTCTCCATGCTATATGTGACATGTTGATAAATAGAGGACTTGTCTTCTGGGCTGGCATTCTGATACCCTAGGATTGGTTGGGAATTTTCCATATAAATTATTTTTCAGCAGAAAAGTAATTTCCAATGAATTGAAAATTTCCATGGGTTCAACCCAAACTGAAACATTGCTGTTTGTTGAACTGAACAAGAAACGTTTAATTTTCAGCTATTTTGACATTAAATGGCATCTGCCCAAGATGCCGCAGTGACTCATGGGAAATGCAGTTTGGGCACTTCATTCCCCCATTCTCTCCTACTGGCCTGGCTCCTTGGTACATCTCCCATGAGGTAATCCCCTCTGATAGAGCCACACAGTTTGTCATGAGAGTCACAGTGCATCATGAAAGATGCAGTCTGGATAGGAATCCGGGCCCACAGAGAAGAATAAAGGCATGAAGTAAGTGAACTACAACTCTCATGAGGCACCACGGTACCTTTGTCAGATGCAGTTTAATGTCAAACTGACTTGAAATGTTTTGACATTTCTGAATTGAATTTTTTTGGAATTTTTGATTCTGTGAAAACAGTTTGTTGTTTTGATTTTCATCCTGCTTTGAAAACAAATGTTGAAATGTTGGAAATTCTCACGGGACAGAAGTTCCAGTTTTCACACATTTCTCCTTATTTCTACAATGAAGCTATGCCTCACATGACACAATGGCTTATGAAGCTCTCACTGGGGTTGTGCATCTCCAAACCACTCTATAAGCCAGAGCTCATATATAGTCCTGACTGTGTATTGTAGCAATGACAGAATTAAAAATTGATGTCAGATTCTGTAACAAAAAAGTCAATAAATAATTTCTGGAAGTAGCGTTAGTAAATTTAGTCATTGTTTATGTTTTAGAGAAGTATCATTTAAATGAGGCCTTCATGATTTGATTTGTCAGCTTTTTTTTTTTCCTTGATAGAATCTAGGGATGAGTGAATAATTTTAGATAAAATAAGGCCTCATTTCAACTTTGATCTCTCTGCTGGTTTTACAACCAAACCTTATAGACACTGAAAAATTTAAACATATATGGTTTGGTTTATTTTGTTTTGTTTCTTTCATTTTCACACAACTTTACAATCTCAGGAAGACTGGTCTTGTGGATCTATTACCTTAACCACAAGACCAGTCTTCCTGAGATTGTTTAGGATTGTTTAGATTTAGGAGATCTTGGTTAAATTCCAGCCTCTTATGACTTGCTGTGTGACTTTAGGTAATCTCTCTGTATCCCAGTTTCCCATCTGTAATTAGGGATAATAATACTTTGTTTTTCTCACACTTTCTTTGGCTTGTGTATTTATAATATATGCTTTTTGGGGTGGAGACACATTATGTGTTTGTAGAGCATCTAACATAATGGGGTGTTGACCTCAGCTGGGCCACTAGCCACTGCTGTAATACAAATGATACATATTAATAATGCCAGATTTAATCTGGGATCAAATTTGCCCAAATACCATGAGGAAAAACTCTTCTTGCTATATTTCCACTGAGAGAAGACCTATAAACTATACAAAAAATCTTGTGAACATTTCAGTTGGGATAGTTCTAGTCTAATTTTGTAAACTCAAGAAGCAGTTGTAAGATGTGTCATAGCTTCTGAATGCTTTATTTGCACTGCTGATTAACTTTAGCCTTTTTACAATCTTGCCATTTTTGAAAGACACAAAAATTAAAAAGATGTTCGTTAATGAGTTCACTCTCATCATTTCTTTGAAAATTAAAAGATTACTTCAACAATACGTGCCTGTATAGATATTTCAGAGGTTGGACATTTGTGTTTTTAAAATCACCCTCTCAAATGGAAGCTGGATGTGATATAGGAATCTATGTACAGAGACTGTTACAACAGGTTAGCTAGTTCGATTTAATAAAGTCAATGTAAAAAGGACACAGTTCCTCATTATCATATATTGTTCTTAAGCAACAGTGGTATCATTTCTATTATGTTTGATCTTGAAAATCTTTGTCTGTAGACATGTTTTACGTTCCCTCTTTTTTTGTAATCTATGATTTCAGGTGTGCTTAGCAGTGTCAATAGACTGGAACACTATAGATTACCAAGGGGACTTCAAGATGTCATACAAGAAGAATGACTGTTTTCCAAAACAAGCTGTGTTATCCACTAGATTCTGGCATACCTGACTATAATGAGTGTTACTAGGAATGGAAAACATTTCTGAAAAGTTAATCCCATGCTGTGTATTAGTGTTAGGGAAAAGGCATCCACTTGTTTTAAAGGGTTTAACCTTTTTTTCAGGAGTTAAATCTCGCACAATGGTCCATATTTACAAAAGGTTTCCTTTATTTTCCCTAAGGACTACAAAAGGAGAATTTCTCCTTCACTTGAATTGCTCTTTCCTTGATTTAAGTATTCATTGCCATTGGTTTTTCTATTCAAATCAGCTTAGTTCAATAATAATAAGTAACAAGTTATGTGTTACTCTGAAATAACACACATTATGGTTCACTTCATGTCTTCAGAGACCCACGCAATGGGTTATTTAACATGGACAAATACACGGAAGTGTTTATCCTTATGGATAAAATGTAATGTATGTAACTATTTCCAACTGTGCTTAGCACAACAAAACCTGGAAGTGGACCTTGCCATAGTCATTTTAATGTTTGTCACTTCCATATTGGATTACTATTCTTCACTCTGATCCAAAGTTTATGGAAAGACACCCATTGACTTTAATGGGCTTTGGATCATTTCCATAACAGGTGATGCCTGCAGAATCTGATGGCCTTGCTTGCTACTGAACTGGTTCCCTATTAGCTTCTGGGTATGATTCAAATCTTTGGTAACGATCTCATCCAAAGCCCATTTAATTCAATGAGAGCCTTTCCACTGACTTCAATGGACTTTGAATCAGACCATCAATCACTATATGACTTTGAGTATAGCTAATTTAGGACCAATTCTCTGTCCAAGCTCAGTCACAAAAACTGAGGTCAAATGCTAAGTGTCAGAATATATTTTTGTCTGGGGCTTGCTGTCAGAACCTTTTCAATGGAGGGTCATGAGATTTGAAATTTACTATTCACATTCAGTTGTCACAGCTCAAGTCTTTTCAGTTGTAGTGGATGATTCAATGCCCAACTTTTACACAGGTGTTTTCTTGATGAGATGTATTTTAATTTAATTGTTGGGTTTGTGCTTTCTTTTGTGAATTACATGGTTTAAATGTATAAGACAATTGAGAAACAGGACCAGTAGTGTAAAAATAACAAAGTACACATTGCTGCACAAGTTATTTTGGTCTTTGCACAAACTTTTTTAAACGGAGGGCTAAGTTCTGTATATGGTGCCAGGGGTATCCAAAGAACAGGTGAAACTCATGGCCAAATTCTCACTGATGCAAATGGGCACAGAAGCTGCATCCATTTAATGCAGCAGTGAATTTGGTTGTACGTGCATGAGAGCTGGCAATCTGCTTGTATTCCAATATTCTGGGAAAAGATTGATCAAATCTTCAGTACCACTCTTCCAGTTCCAGCTGAATTTTACCTCCTACGTAACGCTTCCAATATAGAAAGTATTTCAAGGGAAACATCTCACATGGATTAATGTGTTTATTGGTTGTCAAGGTAATATTTTTTAGGCCTCTGCAGCAATAAGATAATACCACAAATAGAAGCAGGTTATTATGAAAAGGTAACTCACAGACCTCAGGGCAATGAAGACAAATTTCAGATTGTTTTGAACTGTTATTTCTTGTGGTCATGTTTCTTTTATTGCAGTGCATTTGCATTATTGTTTGTATTACAGAAGCACCTAGAGTTACTTATTCCAACTGGAGCCCAATTGTACTAGGCCCTATACAAACACATAGCCTCTAGCTTGAAGAGCTTGATATTCTTCAGTTAGATCATGATTCAGCCAAGCGCATGCTTAACTTTAATTTTGTGCTTAAATCACACTGACTTCAATGAGTTGTAAGTGTGTGCTTAGAGTTAAACATATTTAAGTGCCTGGCTGAAATCAAGGCCTTAATTTTTGAAGAGACATGACATGGATACACAGTACAGAGTAGGACTTGAATATATCATTTTAGCACATCTCAGACTATTACTGGGGTGGGGAGTTGCACCACCCCAAAGGGAGCTTAGCATATCAAGTATTCAAAGACCGTATCTCTATAAGTCACCTACAACACTTTGGGGACCAAACAAATAAATACTGATAATTTTTCAGCATTTACAAGAAGCATTTTTGGGAATGAAAATAATAGCATTGCAAGACACTTCAATAGTTACATTTTAGGCTCACAGTCAGCAAAGTAAAGATAATTAAAGTCAAATATTTTCAGTATATATTGTGAGATCAATTTGGGTATTGGTTTGTTTTTGTTTAGAACAGGAGCTACTGAATTCTGTGTTGCTAACCGTAAGAGAACATCAGTGCATAGTATTTTACAAATCAGGAATGAAAGTGAATGCAACTGAGAGCAGACATTGAAACTCTGACACAGTGAACTCTGGATTGTCTGTCTGAAATCTAGCAGCAGCATCAGACTGTTTCTAGGTACTGTTACAGAAAAGTCTATGAGTGGGTTGGTGCTGGAAAGTGCTTAACCCAGGCTGGGTAGATAATAGTGGGGCAGCCAGAATGGCTCCAAGAGTGCTGGGGAGTACATGATAGAGCAGTAATCGCTACACCCTGTGATAGAGTGAAGCATGTGTTCTTCTCATCCCTGTGCAAACTGTGGTCAGACAGCTGCCATGAAAGTAGGGTAGGATTTGTCATGCCTCGTTAATATCTGAGTTCCACAGTTCCATCCCAGTTATCACTGGATTTTTATTTTCCTCCATCCCACCTTCTCTGTTTTTCTCATAGTCTCTCCTAAGCAGAACCAGGATGAAATGATAAATAACTTTAGAACCTGTGATTAATTGATATCAAATTATCCCTTTGTCTATCTAATCAGTCTAATCTAGTCTTTGGTATTTCTGAGACACCTTTTAGTTTTGGGCCTGATTTTTCGGAGGTGTTGAAGGTGCTCAACACCAGCTGATATCAATGGGAACTCTGGATGTTTAGCACCCTTGAAAGTCATGCCCTTTGTATCTAAGAACTGATGCCAAGTCAAAACAAGTTGGCCTATCCCTGCTCTAAATATTTTATGCTCTGCCCACCCCTGCTAAATTCTATATGTTGTTTTGAAATCTTACTAGGCTTGTGTAATCACATGCTGTTAAGTTTTGAGATATTTACTGTATGTTCTGATTTATGACCTAAGGTAAATTAGAGCCAAATCAAAGATGTTATGAGTAGAGATATCTTCTGGAGACTAAGGAGAGATGAACTGGCTTGGATAACAGAAAAAAAGGCTTGAACTTCGCCAGAACTTCATGCCAAATCTTTTGAGGCTTGAAAATGTTCTGACTAGCATTTTCCTTAAATTGTGTTTCATTTTTGTGCACCTCTGTCTTTCTTCAGGGACTGGAAGTAAAACTGTCCACAAGGTAGGCTATTCTTGTGGTATTTCTTAATCAACTAGAAACAAGCAGGACCACATATCTCTTCATCTCATTACCTATGAGATCTTCAGACCACTTTTGCAAACCCATGGTGTTGGGGTACCGGTATCTCAGATAAGTTAAATATTCAGGGTGAAATCCTGGGTCCGTTTAAGTCAATTGGATGGCTGTCATTGACTTAAATGGTGCAAAAATGTCACCTTTTTAGGTGCTTCTCCAAATCAACAACAAATGCTGTATTTTTTTAAGTTCACTCATCTCTGTATAATGTATAGGACTAGCTTTCTGAAAAGTTGGGTTCAGTCCAGTTCTGCCACTGATTTATTCTGTATCCTTGGGCAGATTATTGAACATCTCCATACCCCATCTGTAAAATGGAGATTTTCATACTTAACCACCTTTGTAAAGTGCTTTGTGATTGAAAGAAGAAAAGTATTAAATCTTATAATAAATAGCATAGGAGATTTGAAAAGCACTTTCATTTAAATAAACTATACGTCTTTTGTTTATGGTCCAGGTCAGTTGTGACTTACACAAAAAAAATCTTATATGTAAAAAAAATTATCATTCATATTTTATAAAACACCTAGCTCTTGGTATCTAAGTGAATCCTTCTCCTATGCATAATTAAAAATGCTAATTAAATCACATTTAATACATTATTGGGGGATCAAACTGAGATGTGGAGGAAGAGGGTGAATGGAGTTGCAGTTACATCAGGACTGAGTTTGGCCCCCTGCTTTTTTTTTTTTTTAATTTGCTGGAATCCTACATGTGGAATATAAATCTGTTCTGCAGCCTGTATAGAATTACACTGGCCCCTTGCCTTCATTAGCATCTTTTACATTTCTTTCCAAAATGTACTGGGTTTTATTACATTTATTACAAATTCTTTAGGCTATGGTTGGGGAATAATATAAAAACCTTTATTAAAAATTTGAATTCATTTTTTTGTAATCCAGCTCTCCTCTTTACAATATACCTGGGCTTTACAGTGATGAAGCTATCAGTAAAGAAATGCAGAAAGGTTTTGGGTGTGTTTTTTTTTTTTTTTTTTTTAAAACATGCTAAAAGCTTTTGCCTTTTGATGAGACCATCGCACAATGCACCCATTTCACCCTCAGCAAATTGCATTGGATTAGCATTCTGATTTCAGTTTGGGAATAAAATTAAATGCAAAATTTCCGGTGACTGGAAAATAAGCCATTTATTGTGAGGTTCTGAAACAATCAGCTAAGGGCTTGTACAATATGAGCTTCTTGTACTGTATGCAAATGCCTATTTAAAGGGATTGGTGATCATCATTCTTTATAATTCAGTGTGATATTGTATTCCATCACCGGCAGTTTAATTTCTTTCTTTCACCATCTGTTCTTTTTCTTTCTCTGCCAAAAAATCAATAGCACTCAATGAGCAAAACTGAGCTGTTCAGTAATCTAACTGTAGTGGCTTTTTGTTATTGTTGTTTAGAATATATTGACCTGATTCTTACATTGGTTTAATTTAATTAACAAGCGCTTTAGTAAATAAAATTGAACAGAAGAAACTGTAAATACCAAGTGTATTGTAATCTGTCCCTGCTACCACTTTTGCAACCAAGACTTTATGAGCCATAATTCAGGCCATAATCAGCTTTTGCTTTGCCAAGAGCATCAAGAACTCCCTGCACAAATATGGAGAAGTAGGGTCAAGGACCTTCCTCTCACATATATTGTCCTCTTTACCTTCGCTCCTACATGGCTACACCATATTTCTGCAGTTCTAGTGGGAGCTTCGAGTTTAGTACAACAGCTGTACCTCACATGACATCCTCTGCCTCCATGTACACATATGTAAAAGAGTAATCAAAACGTGCAGTTTTGGACCAGAGAGCAGTAACAATTACAGGGCCACATATTGTCCAAGATTCACCTGCAGACGTTCCTTTGAAGAATTGAAGAATAGAGACCAAGTGAACCATAGATCACAGTTCCTAGGGCTGATATTACCAGCTGTGGAGGGCTTATGTAAGGAATTTCATGCTTTAAATTGCTCATCCAAAGGAGGACAAGGGGTCTGACAGTCCCAAACGGAGTAAAGTGGAAGCAGGCACTGCTAGAGGCAGACCAGGAGAGGAACTACTGTGCTTGCATGTATATGGATACCAGAGTCTAGAATTCTTGCACTGGTGATATAGAGGGGCTACAATCATTCTTCTGGCCCATAGGCTGGAACAGGTGAAAATGGGTTGCAGCTCTATACAGCCTGCCAATGAGTTGAGGTGTTCGACTGAAACCTCCCAGTGTCCCACAGCCTATATTTTGTGCTATGTGTCTGAATGCCACCCAAAGGCCCTGATCATGCTGTAATTAAAATTCATACCAAAACTTTGCTTCACTTCAGGCTTTCTGAGAAGTCGATAATTGTAATAAGTATGTTACCGCAGAAAACGTATTTAGTTACATATGTTAAATTGACTTCATGCTGCTCCACACTAATACAAATCTTTCTTTATATTGATTATTATTAATGTAATGATGCAAGGAATTATGCTGGATTTCAGACTTGCATCCCATCTGTACAGTTCAGGATGTACTTGAGACCTGCTTATCAGAATCATTTTACTCTAACTGTGGTTAATATAAACAGGGCTGCAATTTAGAGAAACTTGAGGCAGGTCTTGCTGAGAATATGTCTATACTGTGATAAAAGATCAGGGACATGATCGCAAAAGGACTGGGTCAGCTGACGGAGTTAAGGAGAGCTGGTAGTTCCTAAAGGAGACAATATTCAAGGTACACTGCAAACTATTCCAGTGTACAGGAAAGATAAGAAGAATAGTAAGAGGTCAATATGGCTCCATCAGGAGCTGTTTAATGACCTGAAAATCAAAAACGAATCCTACAAAAATTGGAAACACGATCAAATTGATAAGAAAGAGTGCGAAAGAACAGGACAAGAATGTACAGACAAAATCAGAAAGGCTAAAAGGCAGAAAATTAGTTACACCTGTCAAGGGACATAAAAGGCAATAAGAAAAGGTTCTTTAAATACATTAGGAGCAAGAGAAAGATGAAGAAAATATAAGTCCTCTACTTAGTAGTGGTGAAGGAGAGCTAATAAATGATAACAACATCAAGAAAGCTGAGAAGCTTAATGCCTACTTTGTTTCCATCTTCACTAAAAATGTTAATGATTGCCAGATATTCAAGACAATTAATGTTGACAATCCGTGGGAAGGAATGCAAGCCAAAATAGTGAAAGAACAGATTAAAGAATATTTAGATAATTTAGAAGTATTCAAGTCAGCAGGGCTTGATGAAGTTCATCCTAGGATACTTAAGGAACTAGCTGAAGCAGTCTCAGAGCTGTTAGCAATTATCTTTGAGAACTCCTGGAATACAAGAGAGGACCTAGAAGACTGGAGAAAGGGCAAACATAGTACCTATCTTGAAAAAAAATGGAACAAGGAGGACCTGGGGAGTTATAGACAAGTCAGCCTAACTTCAATATCTGGAAAGATACTGGAGCAAATTATTAAACAATCAGTTTGTAAGCACCTGGATGATAATAGTATTAATCAGCATGGATTTGTCAAGAACAAATAATGCTAAACCAACTTAATATCTTTCTTTGATAGGATTACTGACCTAGTGGATGGGCAGAAGCAGTAGATGTGATACATCTTGATTTTAGTAAGGCTTTTGACAGAGTTCCTCATGATATTCTCATAAGCAAACTAGGGAAATGTGGTCTAGATGAAATTACTAAACAGTTGGGGCCCAACTGGATGAAAGAGCATACTTAAAGAGTAGTTGTCAATTGTTTGTTGTCAAATTGGGAGCTGTATGTAGTTGGGGGTCAATCCTGGGTCCAGTACTAGTCAATATTTTCATTAATGACTTGGATAATGGAGTAGAGAGAATGCTTATAAAATGTGCAAATGACACCAAGGTGGAGTGGGTAACAGCACTTTGGAGGACAGGTTTAAAATTCAAAATGACCTTGACAAATTGGAGATTTGGTCTGAATTCAAAAAGATAAAATTCAATAAAGACAAGTGAAAAATACTTCACCTAAGAAGGAAAAATCAAATTCACAACAACAGTGGGGAATAACTGTCTAGTTGGTAGTACTGCTGAGAAGGATCATAGAAGATTAGGGTTGGAAGGGACCTCAGGAGGTCATCTAGTCCAACCCCCTGCTCAAAGCAGGACCAACCCCAACTATATCATCTCAGCCAGGGCTTTGTCAAGCCAGGCCTTAAAGGATTTAAGGGTTATAATGAACCACAAACTGAATGAGTCATCAATGTGATGCATTTGCAAAAAAGGCTAATATGATTGTGGGGTGTATTAATAGGAGTGCTGTATGTATGTCACAGGAGGTAATTGTCCCACTCTACTTGGCACTGGTGGAGTAGTCCAATTCTGTGTCCAATTCTGGGCACCACAGTTCAGAAAGGATGTGGACAGTATAAATATTCATGAATGGGCTACAGATCGAGCTTTGACACCCAGTAATGGGGGAGGGTCCGAGAGCCCAGGCTCCAGCCTAAGGCAGAAGTCAAACTGCATTTTTCAACTACAGAACCCTAACCACGTGAGACCCAGTCAGCTGATCCAGGCTCTGAAACTCAGTGCCGTGGTTTTTTTTTTATTACTTTGTAGACATTCCTGAGAGCCTAGTTGACATAATGGTTAATATCTTCAGGGAGGCTGATGATTAGACAAATTTATGTTGTAGAGAAGAGCTGCCAGGGAAATTTAATGGACAAGAACCTCACCCAAAACTGTTGGTAATCTAAACCAACTGCAGAAGTAGGGTATCCACATTAAGTCCTTAGACTGAGAAACAAAAATAAAAATAATAGAATTGTTAAATTAAACGTAATTGAGAGATCTAATAATGACAAGGTGGGTGAAGTAATATCTTTTACCGAACCAAATTCTGTTGGTGGAAGGGTAAAGCTTTTTGAGATGGCAAGTGGATGAGAGGAAAGACAAGCATCTAGCAGAGAAAATGTAATACTGCTTTTTGCTGTTATTATAAGATGCACCCTTTTGTCAGCTAGTGATTCATCAGCACCAAGTGTGTTTGCCTTCCACACCTAACACCAGGGTCATGCTAACAATGCTGTTTTTGCTTGAAGTCTCATTCATCTTCCCAGACAGATCGTTAAACTTTCACCGTACTTGCTTGAAGTTGTGTCTGGGGCTGTCTCTTCTCTTTATCCACCCCCACAATATTCTTGTTCTCTTCATATATTTTGATTTCAAAGAATAAGGAACCAATGTTGTAGCTTTATCTGATAGAAATGGGGATTGGGGAGGGGAGAGAATACATTTTAGTTTAATTTGAGCTTCCATCACTGAAAGGTAGCAATACTTTCTGAACTACCAGGCCACAGTTTTAGACAATACCACAAGTCTGATTCTGTCCTCAGGTATGCAGCCCATAGCACCACTTGTACATTAAAGTCATCTGCTAGATTTGAGCATGCATTTTTACTGGTATCTTGGCATTACTGCATTAGGTGCTTGTGTGTCATATTGGAAAAAAATCTCATTTTCCCTCATTTTCCTAAACAACATATCTACTATTTAGTATGTATTTACAACGTAAATACATTGCTGCTGTGGAAATGATACAATGTACTGCATATAGTAGAAGTGGTTATATTCTCTCTCTCTCTCTCTCTTATTTATATATATATATATATATATATATAATGTCAAATAGTTAAATGAGATGCTTGAGTGCCTGTGTCAAAATAATATTGACTGTTTAAAAAACAGCCGGTAACACTTAATTAGGAACTAGACAATCGGGATGACCATGTAATTGGGTAACCCCCCCAGGAAACCATTTAATGCAGTATATTTAATGGGATTTCTATCTGTTTTATTAGGTAAACCTCTGACCCTCCTCATGGACAATAAGGACAGAGGAGTAGCATTGGGTCACTAATTATTGTATCAAGCAAATACAGTCTCAGCATGAACATTTGTATAAAAAAAATGAATTATCCAGTATTATTTTTAGAAGTGCTTTGACTGGATTGTATCATTCTGTAGGCCAGTGGTTTCTGCACTGTAGCAAGTACACGACTAATTCCTATGAGAAGAGATGCTTGGCAAATGGCATGACTTGTTTTCCACGTAGGTATGCCTAATAATCACATCCTGCCAACTAATCAGTTACACAGAAATCAAACTAAAGGGATAAATGACCTCTGAGAGGCGTGAAAATTGCATTCATTATCTTATTTTGGCAAATATGCATTAAAGTTAACAGCTCATCAACAGTGGTCAGTTACGGTGGGGCAAACCAGTTACTTATTTCAGTTTTCATAAAGTCTCCTTGCGATAGTGTGCTAAAATGTGCTAATACTATAAGTTGTATTTGTGTCCACAACTCCATTCACCCAAAGTATGAGCAGAACATATGATCAGAGTAGATATGATATATGATTAGACTAACAGAACCTGTTCACCAGTCTCTGTTGTTCTCATTAAGTTATATAGTGAAAATCTCATGCTGTTTTTCTGCACTGTCCTTGTACTTTGACATCTTTTAAACTGGTCTTCAATGTGCAAAATAAATAATGTGTATTATCCCTACAAACAAAAGGAACAATAGTTGGTTGATATATTGGCTGAGGACAAGAAACAAGCTATTTGTTATCTTCAATGCAAATATGATTAATAAAATAATAATTAAAATATTGAAACAAATAGTGATTATGCATGGCAAAGAAAAAAGTATTCATCTAATAAAGTTTCATTATTTGCTACTTGTATTACAATATCAACTATTGTTCTAGGCCCTGTACAAACAGGCCCAGCCCTTGACCAAATGGTGCCCCAGTTGAGAATCTTTGGTGCCCCCCTATTTGTTAAACTTTTGAATGCCTTATTTTTATTGCATTTGTAGCCCATTTCACGACTTTGATGCATGATTTGCATGCATGACTTATCCCTGTCATATAAGATAAATTTCCACACTAGGATCTGTAAATCTATATTTATTCATGCTATATATAAGCAAACAAAACATTCGTTTCCGCTAAGATTAAATTCTTAATTTTAAGAACTGAAATGTACTAACATGAAGAAATTGAACTGTGCACCAACATTTGGTGGACCAGTATTAGTGTTACAATAGGTGACAACCTTAGAATATTAACCTTTAGCTCAAAAAAGTTGCTTTTCTAACCTTTGATCTCACAAACTGAAGCACAGCATCAGAGAGATCCAAAGACTGGCCAATGGCATTTTCAAGTGATAGAATAACAAGCAGTCAGTCTCTCATCGGCCCTCTTTTGATCGAAGATATGTTTTAATGATTCTGAACCTCAAAAAACTGGGCTTACCATTCGTGACTGTGACCAGCAGCATGAGAAGAATCCTCAAAGCTATCCACACATTAGAAAAAAAATGTCCTTCAGCTCTGCACCATGAATGAATTGGAGAACTTGGAGTGAAGATGGCTTCCCGTGTGGCAAAATATGACAGATGTTGTCCAATTCAACATAGAGGGTTTTATCATTGACATCTGGACATTCCCCAGGTGTCAGAGTCTGCTGAAGGTCTGTACAATTGCCCAAGAGAGTTTTCCTGTCCACCGACAGCTTACTAAGGTCATACAAACCCTCCCAGGTCTTTTCGTGGTGCTTTATTTGTCCAAATCTTTCTTCCATAGACACTTAGCGTCAACAACTGAGCAACAAAAACAAAACAAAAACTCCCCCTTTTAATTTTTCTTTTGAGCTTCCCATCACTTCATCTTTGCCCTCGTAACCAAATTGTCTCTTCTTCGAATTCCTATGAGTTTCCTTGAAGACAGGGTCAACTCCCAAGTTTTCTACCATTTCTTTGGCAGAAGTGATGGCCTTTTCAAATCTGTCTCTGTAGGCTACTGCTTAAAGCCCGGTCTATGTTTTTCTGTTTCAGATATTTTCCTGTCAAATTTGCCCCTTGCTGCAAACTAGATCACAACTGAATTTTTTGCTTCCTCTATTGAGCTTTTGAAGGCTTCTTTGGGGGCATCTTTTATTTTCTACAGGGGTAACAGGCAGTATTAGGGAGAGCAAAAGTCTATGTTCTTCAGTATTAGAAAGTCATCAAACATTACATGTTAAGCATGGTAAAAGTAGTAACAGTATTTCTTTTATATTATTGTGTAGATAGAGGTTCGATACATATCTCTAGCATCTCATTAAATATATATTCTTATTAGTCACTACTTACACTCTTCATGTCTTAAAACACAAGTACACTTTCACAATTATACAATGAAACAAGGTTCTCAATATTGCAGCTGGATTCTCACTTCACTTCAGTTTATTCTTATCTCATTGACTGACTGGCGATGCTCTGCCCCTTATAAATCCGCAACGGCATGGCTGACAACATTTAGGAGGTTTGAGGAAAATGTAGCTCTTGGAAAGTCTGGAAGGTTCTACGAGATTCTACAAAGATCCAGAACATTCTATAAGATTAGTGGAAAAATGAATCCATATATGGAATACCTGAAACATTTTACTTCAAACTTTCTATTTTCCCTTTTTTCGCTAAAAACAAAAACAGCACTCAAGCCCGGTGCCACCCAAGCCCAGCATCCCAGGAGGGTGCTTGGGTCTCCTGCCCCTAAATCTGGCCCTGTTTACAAACAAAAAGAAATAGACTATCCCTGCCCTGAAGAGCTTTCAGTCTAAATAGACAAGACTGGCAAATGAAGATTATTATCCTATGGGATAGACAGGAACTGAGGCACAGAGGGCTTAGATGACCCAAGGTCACACACAAAGTCTATAGTAGAACTGGGAATTGAAACACCTGTGTTACCCCAGAACTTGATTAATACAATATATTCTAACTGAGGCTAATTTTGAAGGCCAGTTGAAAACTTCACCTCGTGACTTCTCGCTGAAATTCAATACCTGGTTATCTACAAAGCCTCAAATAATCTGGGTCTCTTAATTACCTTGGAGGCGGCTTCTCCACCTCTGCCCTATTACAAGCCCTCCATTTGACTGGAAATCTTTCTCCCGCCCCTCCCCCCCCATTGAGCACATTAGATGTACTGAGAACCCCTGCACATTCAGTGATCATCTCCATTACCATGACTTCATGGCTATAATTTTCAGCAGTATCAAAGGAGGTCCTCCTCCACCCACTTCTCTGAAAGGGATAGGAAGGAAAATCCATCCTAGAAAGCACAAACCTATGTTATCCTCCTTGCAACCCAATAAAATAGGTAATGATCTTTATAGGCTATGTAGCCAAAGGGTAGTTCATAGCCCAAACTGGGAAAATTTGGTCCCTGAGCACTTTTGGTACAGTTTCAGAAAGCAGCCCACATGTCACCACACATAAGTTTTGGCACTGATATTGGTACACACAGTGCTGATGACCTGGGGGCCCATTAACCTTGTGCTGACCCTTGATCATACATATGGGTTATTCTGTTTCAATTTCAGTCTATTCCTACCTGATAACCCCGTTATTCATCCCTCTTCAGCAACACCTCTCATGAAATATTAAAACAAGAAGTGGGTTCCCTTCTAAATCTCAGCACAGTGGAAGAAGTGCCCCTGGAGTCTAGAGGAAAGTGGTTTTACTTTCATTATTTTCTAATCCTGAAGTAGTAAAGGGGGCTAGCATCCAGTCCTAGATCAGATACATCTTAATAGGTTCCTACACTGTTTCTAATTCAAGATGGTAACTCTGGCCTCTGATTTTATTGCTAGATCACCATGGCTAGTTCATGGATCTCAGTGTACAAGATGCATACTTTCACTATCAGTTCAAAGGGCACACAGGAAATACTCCCAAGTTGTTTATAGCATTTGAGGATAGTGAGTGGCTATTACCTGGCCTTTCACCCCGTATATCTAGACAGGTATCTAATTGGATTAGATCTACCCATTCAGGTGAGATCCCATCCACCAGGGCTCAGGAAGCTTCTGCTAAGAAGCATCTGTACCTCAGAAATTTGCAGGGCAGCAACACAAGGATCAGCCTATAGTTAAACCCAGCTTTATTCATTATTTGAGGCCTCAAGATTGGATGTCAGCTTTGACAGAGCTGTCCAGAAATCATTATTTAAAATAGGTCTTCTGGCACCAACCTCCTGATTATGAGGTCACTGCTTGTTAGTCACCAGAAGTGGAATCCATGTGGACAATCACTTGAAGAAGGAAAAAAACCAAAACCAGTTATTTACTGTCAGGGGGCAGGGCTTCTCCCCAGCTTCTAAACACTCGGTGCCATGTCCAGTCTCCTTTAAGAAGAGTTATTCTCTTAACACAGCCAAGTAAATAAACAGAAAACAGTCTTAACTCACTCCTTTTCTCTCAGATTCAGAACCACCCCTCCCAGGGTTGTCTGCTGCTTCTGGCAGCTTCCCAGTTCTAGTCAGCTCTGCTCTCTTCCTGGAGCAGTAGCCCCATGACTGCTTCCCTGAGCAGCTGACCCCTTGCTGACCACCACAAAAGGTAGCTCCATTTCCAGGCTTTCCTATCCCAGGCACAGCCTGTCCGAGTCACTGCCTTCCACCTCTCATTTCCTGCCCTCTGGTAGGCTTTTATAGGTCCAGATGTAGTCCAGCCCCCTTTTAATTATCTGGATTGGACTCACCTGCTCTGATGCCAGGGCAATAGGCTCAGTTCTTTGCAAAGGGACCAGCTACTATGTGACAACCCCTCCCCCCATTCTTTTTACAAAGACATTCATTGTAACATTTCAGGAATCCAACATTTACCCACACCAATCAAAACATTCCTCTTAGTCTTTTAGCTCATCACAAACACCCCATGCAGCATTTTACACAAAGTCTGCTTGGCCACAGAATGTTCTCCCAGTCCTAGGGACTCTAGCACAGTCCCTCAAGCACAAACTCCTAGTTCCAGTTCCCCTGAGTCTTTTGCAGTGGGGTCAGGGTCATATCCTCAGCCTCACCAGGCACTGGCAATATACAGTCTTATCTTCACTGCCTGTACTTCAAGGTCCCTGCATGCACAGTCCCTGCATGGAGTTTCTACCTCAGTCTCGAGGTCATAGACAATGAAGAGTAAGCATTTTCTTTCCTGCGTAGTTCACTGAAGATCTGACGTGAGTTCTCTTGTGCTTGAGGCTCTGTAATTCGCTTTCTGCTGCTTCCAATCATTCTGTTAATTCCCTGGTCCTCAGGACAGGAGTCATAAAATGTGTACTTGCTATCTCCTTCTCCATACTGGAACACTGTTTCCACACCTAGGCCTTTATCTAAGCCTTTATTTATTGATGTGGTCCCATTTGAATGCCCTTGCTAGCTTGCTCAATGGGAAGTCCAATCTGGGTCCCCTACGATATTACATTGGGTCTATATTTGGGTCTCCATGGTACCTTGCCAAGTCTGGAACTCCATGTGAGTCTCCATGGTACTCTTGTGAGCTTGGAACTCTGTTTGGGTGCCCACAGTCCTCTGCTGAGCCTGGGACTCCGTCTGGGCCCTCAAGGTATCCTGGTTAGTTTGAGACCCAATTTGAGTCTCCACAGGCCTCCATTTCTTGGCACTTTTCCCTTTCTGGGTCTGGGCCAATTCCATCTGCCAGATCAAGCACTGTTCTTTCTCTCTCTCAGCCTCAATACAAATCTGGACTAAATATTATTCTAAAGTCACTAACTGGTTAATATTTTCCCTGTGAGGTGCTTACGTCATCCAATTCTTGTTGGCACTTGCTAAGCTGTTCACTCAGTCCTTGGGGATTTCATGCTCTCCCTCTCCAGTCAATCCTAGACCCTCTGATCCTGGCTGGTTGTTCTAGTCCCTGCTATATGAGGGCTGAGAAACCCAGACCTATTGGCCATAGTGGACTCTTGACCACTGTGGCATGCATCCGAGCTCTCCAACTCGGAATTTCCAGGTTGACTTCTGCTGGAGTTCTGTTGACTTGTCACCATGAATACGTGAGATATGTACTGGTAGATGTTGGTCTAGATTATTTACCCTCACCCAATCTTCCCAGACAAGAGTACACCCACAACCCAAGTCTACGAGTCCTTGACCACTTTTCCTCCCAACCAAATGCACCGCTGGGCCCTCCTTGAGTTTCCAAGTGAACGCTCTCTGGCTAGTACTGCTGTAGTAACAGCCTACATAATCACATTCCATAACTGGCCAATTCCATTTAATGTGTCCAGGCTCACCACACCTGAAACATACCATAGGACTGCTTGGTTCATCCCCATGAGTGTTTCTCCTAAACCAAAGGGTTGCCTGGCTTCTTGTAGGTTCTGTGTCCCCCTCACCAGGATTGGCTATTTGAGGTCCTTCCCCCTTGAGAGATTCTCTGAGACACCCCTGTTGAGTCCCCCTAAGCTTGCCATACTGCCCTAATCACTTATCTCCTTCAGCTTCAAAGAAGACTTTAGCTCAGTCCACAGTTTAGCCCACGTGCCTTACCCAGCTTTGTGCTCCATGAGTAGAACCTTTATGAATTGTTCCAAGATGATCTGCTCCATGACTTTTTCTATCACACAGGTCTCAGGGCAGAGCCACCACTTCAAGAGATCCTTAATTTCTGGGTAACCATCATGACCGGGACATGGGAAGTCTGACCTAGTGATTGGAGCAGGAGTCAGGCTAAGTCCAGTACTAAGAAGTCAGAGTCCAAGACAGGCCAGAGGGCAAACTGGGAGCCAGGTGTCAGGAGGCAGGAAGGGTGAGGTTACCAGGAGATCAGCAGCAGGCCCTAGGAACAGGAATCAAAGAGAAAGCAGTCTGAAACAGGAAGAACCCAGTTGCATGGACAACTTCCTGTTCCTATGATGAGTTTATGTAGAAGCTGTGAACCATTCAGGAACTGCAGCATTTTGCCAGTCGAATTGCAGGACTGGGATCCTCTGTTGGAGTTCAGCTCCTATTCTCATGACAATTAGCAGGGTGGCAAGTTGGAGCTCACTAATGCCAAAGTGCCCTGTGGATTAGGTTTTGAGACCCACAGTTCCTGATATCACCCCCTTCCCCAAGGAGTACCCTCAGAACAATGTGGGACAATTTTGGGGTAGTTCCTATGGAATATTTGTACAAGCACAGGGGCATGTACATTTTCCACAGATTCCCAGTTATGCTCCTCAGGTCCATACTCCTCTCAGTCAACAAGGTACCAGAGTCTGCCACGTTTACATTTAGATTCCAGGATTTCATCAAGCACTTATTCCTTATGGCCTTCTACCTGTACCGGTGGAGGAGCTGGCTGGGTCCTGTGAGGAAAAGGTTTTCCATGGAGCTTGTGGCCTGGTGTCTTGGCATGGGCACAAACATCACAGGAGGCAATGAATGACTATCATCAGGCACTTCCGGGGACACCAAAAGGAGCAGGATATCAGTTGTTGGGTCTAAGCACCCCAAATGTCCTGCTAGGAGAAAATCAGGGCCTAGTTGCAGGACTGCAACTCTCACAAGTCCAGGGGGAACATAGATGAAATACCTTACTGTAGCACAGTGCAACTCCCCATCTTGGCGCCTCCTGCTGGTTATCTGGGGAATCAGTCCTGAGACAGACAGACACCTCTCTCCATGGTGTCTTGCACTCAGTTGCCCTCTCCCTTCCCTTCTGGGAAATTCTTCAGTTCCAGTTCTAGCCACCTCCCACTGTAGTCCTGCCACCAATCCTATGGCAATCGGGTGGGGCAGGGAACCAGGTCCACCCACCACTCTGGGTCCTAGATCAGAGACCCTATGTGTGGCAGCTTTTCACCGTGTCTCCCGCACAACTCCTCCACAGACTTTCCTGGGCTGCTTCCCCACAGCCCCAGTACCTTCTCCAACCTTGATTCAGGGCATTCAGCTCTGCTGAATCCCAGCAGCCAACCCCTGCTCTGTTCATGGGACTGACAGTCCTTCCCCTTCAAGCTTTTGGGAGATAGATACTGTCCTTGCTCTGCTCTGTCACTCCTTATATACTGACCTCCTGGGCCCTGATTGGCTTACACTCAGCTCCTTCCTATTGGGTGCCTTTCCAAGGGCCCTCTTAACCCTTTCCTGGCCAGTGAAGGGCAGGTGCCCCATTACACTTATATATGTGATCCCTTCCCAGAAATCATGCAGCTGCTTTTGGATAATAGCTTGTTTGTCAAGTGGAATTCTGAGGTAGAATATATACTCTGAGGCAGAGTATATCAATCTAGTCTGAGTATATCCTGGTAACAAGTTTCACTGAGAAAGTTACAGGATTTGAAAATAAGGAATGGTTCCTGGACATAGGCTGGTACTGTATCTTTGTCTGCCTTACCATTTTTGGGTCTGGGGTGGTAGATGATAATGAAACTGAATCATGAGAAAAATAGGGCCCATCAACTGATTTAAGGCTTTTGCTGTATATAGATATTTCATGTCTTTATGGTCAGAGTACATCTGGACTGGGTGGTGAGCTCCTTCCAGGTAGTGCCACCATTCTGCAAAGGTGGTTTTTATCACCAGGAGTTCTTTATCAAATATTTCATAATTTAGCTCTGCAGAGGTGAGCTTTCTAGAGTACCAAGTACACATATGTAACACTTGTTTGGGATCAGTACAAGTTGCTGATCATGGTACTGGGGATGTCAGCTTCAACAATGAAGGTTTATATGACATCCTGATGAGCCAACATGGGTACTGTAGTAAAGTGCGTTTCAGCTGATGCAATGGCATGCTGGCCCTGGGAGACCAAGGCAATTGGGCATTTTTCCAGAGGAGAATGGTGAGGGGCTCAATTTGTTTTGAAAAGTTCAGGATAAATCATCGATTAAAAACTGGTGAGCCCCAGAAAACATTGCAGGCTGTGTACTGTGTGGGGAATCGGCCAAACTTAGATAGCTTGGACCTTGTGTGAGTCCATGTGGATCCCAACTGTGGATAAGATGAACCCACAAACTCTTTGGAGGCCTGATTGAAGGCACGCTTCTTGAGGCTGGCATAAAAGCCATGCTGCCATAAGCATTCCAGAACCATTTGGATATGAGTAGTTTGCTGTTCAGGGGAGCTGGACAAAATGAAATTGTTGTTTAGGTAGATTAGTAGATATTAGTCCACTATGTCTTGGAACATATTTATAAAATGTTGGAAGTTAGTTAGGGCATTGGTCAACCCAAAGGGCACTACGAGATATTCATAGTGGCCAGAGTGGGTTTGGAAGGTGGTCTTCCATTTGTTCCCTTCCCTGATCAACATGAAGTAGTATGCCCCCCAAAGGTCCAACTTAATGACTATATGGACAGCCCCCACATGATACAGCAACTTGGAAATCAGGGGTAATGGGTAATTATTCCTGATTATTATCTGATTCAGTGCATGGTAGTTAACACAGAGCTGGAGAAAGCCATCTTTCTTCTTGACAAAAAGTACTGATGCACCAGCTGGTAAAGTCAATTTGCATATAAACCCTTGGGCCAAGTTCTCCTGGAGGTACTCTCTGAGCACTGTCAGCTCAGGTTCTGATATGGCATAAATTCATCTGAAAGGTATTTTTGCTCCTGGCTTCACCTCTATGAGAAGTCATAGTCCCAATGCAGAGGCAGAGTTTCCACATTCTTTTTTTCAAAAACATCAGTGTTTTGTTGGTATTTTGAGGGGAGTTCAGATATAGCTTCAATGGAAGGTTCTGCCTGGATAGCCACCCAATATGAGCATCTCGATGTTCAGATGATGGGACAGGAATCCTTAATCTCCAACAGTGCTGTTTACAAAACGCCGATGGAAAATACACTTCCTGTGCTCGCCACCAAATGAGCAGATTGCAGCAGGCCAGCCAGGAAATACTGAGGGTCAGGGGAAAGTGTGGTGAATGGATCACACCAAATTGTAATGTTCTCTGTGCTACTGAATCACAGCCTACATGGGAGTAGTTTCCTCTCTGACTGGACCAGAAGACAAGGGAAATCCATCAATAGTCTCTAAAAGGTCAGGAGTGGCCTTGGGCTGCAGTGGAATCTGCAGGATGTGGGATGCCTCCGCAGCAATGAAGCAGTCAACTGCACCTGATTTGAAGAGGGCTGATCAGATGGGACTTTTGGAGGGGCACCCCAGGTATGTGCAACTGGACCAGAACCTGCAAGTGGGAGCTCTCCACAGTAGGTGCTGGTGTCATTGTTCTGTTTCTATAGAAATGAGCTGTCTATGGCCCACATCCACCTGCCTTGGCTCAGTGGGAGGCACAGTACCTGGATTGGAGAGTTTCAAGACCCCCATTTTTTCCCCTCTTTGTTCCCCTAACGATTGTCTATACAGATGGCAAGATCTACGGGGGCATCCAGACTCATGGGCATCTCTAACGGGGCTAATTCATATTTAATTTCTTCTTTCAGGCCTCATTGGAACTGGTCCATCTGTACCACCTTGTTCCAGTCTGTACTGGCCACGAAGCCGCGGAATTGCACAGCAGAGGAGGCTATAATGCCTTGCCCCTTCTGGAGCTTCCTTAGGGCAGCATCCATTGTTCAAGCTCAGTGCAGATCATGAAACAGTATCAACATGCTTTGGAGGGCAAACACTCCAAGAAGGGTCAGGCCCAATCTAAGGCTTCCCCAGACAGCAGGCTGATGACCAAACTCACCTAGTATAGGACTGAAGGTCCATCATAAACAGGAGGCTGCCCTGTTTTATAAAACCCAGAGTCACTGGCGATGACAGTGATATCAGCGAACAGGGATGCATGAGCTGTATCTGGAGTGCGGTGTTTTCAGCTCGCAGTTGCATGATTTGCTCCTACAGTAGCAGGTTCTCTGAGGTCAGCTAGATGACACAGGCCTGTAGGGCTTGGTTGTCTGCCTGAAAGCAGGTGGCCCACTCAAGTGTGTCTGGTGCTTCCAAGGTCCATTTTGCAGTCACTGGGACTGCTCTTGTGGCCTAAGCAGTCCATGCAACCTGTCACAACAGGACAGAGGCGAACTGACCCAGTGGTTGGAGCAGGAATCAGGAGTCAGGCCAGGTCTGATACCAGGAGGTTAGCATCTGAGACAGGCCAGAGAGCGATTTGGGAGTCAGGTGTCAGGCAGGGTCACGTTACCAGGACATCAGCTACAGGCAATAGAAGCAGGTATCACAAGAGAAGCAGTCCAAAGCAGGGAGAACACCGTTGTATGGACAGCTTCCTGTTCCTGTGCTGGGTTTATATAAAAGAACACTCAGAGTCCTGTGGCACATTAAAAACTAACAAATGTATTTGGGCATAAGCTTTCGTGGGCAGAAACCCACTTCGTCGGATGCAACACAGAAAACCAGTTCGTTGGAAGCAACTGTGAATACACAATTCTATTCACGCTGACCAGCTATCCTGTGACACTTACCTTCCAGCAACTGTGGTCCTTTGAGATGTGTGGTCCTCATGGTTTCCACAACCCTCCCTCCCCACTATCACAGAGTATACCATCTGTATCGGTGAAGTAACCGAAGGATGATTGGTCTGCTCCAGCCTTTTTGCCCTCAAGCCTGGAGGTGTGAGGGCATGCAAGGCACTGATGTGCATCTTAAAGAAGCACAGTTTGTGTAGTATAAATAACCATTCGTTTGCTATTCCTAAGGTCACTTGAATCAGTGTGCTATAGTCCTTTAGCACATCAAGTGGATCAGATGATAGAAGTTAGAACAATAGGAGATGAAATATTGTGTCAGCATGTGGGCTGCAAATGGAACAAAGGAGTTTTCTTAAATTCAGTATATTCTGAAAACAAAGTTAGTGGCAATGCTTCAACCATGCAATAACAATCTATAACTGGAAAATTAGTTAATCTTCAAATGCTAGAGTTCTTTTGCCCTTTCATATCAACAGCGCCTTGTTTCCTTATGTCGCTATAGTATATCTTCGTATTAGCATAAAATATTATTTTATTGTAGTGTAAATGCATCCTTCTACCTCAAATTTCCCATAAGCATCTTTTTACTTACCCATGCTGTGCCTAAACATGAAGGAGCGCCACAAAATTAGCAATAAAATTACTAAATTGTGGTTCTTTCAAATCGCTCCTTAAAATTCACTTCTGTCTTGATGCCTACAATATGGAGGCTGGCTGGACAGTTGGGGTAAAATCTTGGCCCCACTGGAATCAATGGAAGTTTTTGCCATTGGCATCAAGGGGGCCAGGATCTCAACCTTTGTATGCTGAAATTACTACTTAACCATGGTTGTTTCAGTGTTTATCTTGTCCTCTCTCTATTTATTTATTGCTGTTGTTTCTTATCAAACCTCAGGAATTGCTCTCCTGTTATATATTGCTGTTTGTTTCTTATCATGGTCAGGGACTATCCGTTTATTCAGTGTGACTATAATACCTTGAACAGTGAGGCCCTGATCCCCAATCTGACCTCTGTATGCTGCTGAAATAAATAAAAATAATAATAAATAAATAAATAATGTGATGTAAATATTTTCCATTTTAAAAGATTAAAATAGCATAGTTTTGTCCTATGATAGGATTACGTGACTACTGTAGAGTAGTATAAATCCAAAAAAATGAATAAATAGATTCTTGCCTGTTCAAGTTTGTGTGACCTGTAGGTATGATTTTAGACAGATTATGCTTGCGAATATAAAGAGGGGGTTATGAGACAAAATATCGGTGTAAATCAACATCACTCTGTTTCAAAAGAGCTTTCCTGATATCCACCAGCTGAGATTCTGGCCAGGAATATATATGGTTCTCCGTGTCTGATATATGTTCTGTGACACAGTGTTTGAGATTTCAGTGCAATCTCTGAATCCTGGTTTGCTCTGTATCATGTTGGTTCTAGTGATCGTGACTCCACCACCCGTCTTAATTATTTGGCATAAGCATGCATCACAAATTGGTCATGGTGTGCTATTGCTTGAATAAGGAAATCCTGCGACTGAAGTGATTTAGCATCAAGGGATTCTTGAGTCTTCTCATACAGGAAGGAACCTGTTATGCCTGTTCTGTGATGGATGCTAACCTAACATGACTAAATCAATTAATGTGAAGATGTGAATTAATAAAGCCATGTGTCCAGTGGTTAGAGTAAGGTACTGGAAGTGAGAATTTCTTGCTTCTATTTTCAGCTCTGTCAATATTTATTCATTTTGTAACCTTGGGCGATTCAATTACCTTATCTGTGCTTCAAATTATCCATTTGTAAACTGGGTACAGTAGCTCATGCCTACCTTACAGGGGTGTTGGATCAAGTGATAAATGACTGGATCTCATTCTCATTGACACTAGGGCCCTTTATACCACTCTGATATTGTAAAGGGGCCTTAAAGTGAGTGTCAAAGTAACTTACACCTACTTTGAATGTAAATGAAACTCATGTCCTATTGGTTTTTAAAGTGCTCTGAGATCTTTTCATGAAACACACAAGTACAATTGTATTATTAGCTGTACTAGTAGTAATATTAAATATACCACGATCTGTTGTGCATAAAAAAGTAAAGCATGCTTACTTTATATTGAATGAAGGGTTTACCTCCATGTTGATACTCACTGTGAAATAGTAATGTAAATCAACATTTCAGTGAGCTGAATTCCATAGGGAAGGATGTGATACAATCAGAGTACTGTCACTAGAAAGCATCTACTGGGATATTTAAATATATGTACCAAATTACACTGGGTTCTAGGGTCTGGAAAGGAATTGCTCTCCTGTTATTTTCAGTGAATACTTAGCTATATCCATTATGTAAACATCCTACTCACAGTAATCCAGTAAGGACATAAGGTACAGTCTGTTTATTTTAAGAAGTAAACCACTCAGAATTAGGTAGGAATTAGAATGTAGATGCAGATATCACTAGCATGCAGTTTTCTGGTGTGTGGAAACCCTAGATCGTTCATTTCATTTTACTCTTTCTCACTCTCCATAAAATATAAATTAGTCATCTTACCTAGAAAATAGCTTAAGGCCCCAATTCATGAAAGCATTTAAGCACATGTAAAGCATTAGACACATGCCCAAATCCCATTGACTTCCGTGGGAGTTAAGCATACGTTTAAATGCTTTCCTGAACTGTGACCTAAATCATGCAAAAGTCACGAATTCTCTTCACATTTGTGAGGCTATTATTTTTTTATAAGAAATATATTTTATACCTAGTGCTAAATGTGTACTAGAAGTTTTATTATAGGTGAGATTGGCAGTATTGCCTATTATTAAAGTTGCCCAACACTTCCCATTATAGGACCCTGGTTTTGGTTGCTTAAAACTTTGTCTAATTAACTGGTTGGGCTGAAATTTTACATGCTGGGTATTCTACCTCAAACTGAATTTTTTTTGGAAAATTTCAGCCAACATATTTTGTCAGTTTCCAGGAATGAGGCTAAGGAAAAATACATTGTTCTGCCCATGTTAAAAAATTCTTGAACTTTTCCGGTCATGAATCAGGGTTGTGCAAGGAAGGAGACTGTTGTCTGTAAGACTCCTGCCTTATTTGTTTCAGAAGTTGGAAGATATGCAGTGAATGAGGAAGGGGATTGAAGAAAGAGAAAGGATGGTCTTGTAGTTTAAGGTAGTTGAATGCTGTGCTGGAGAATTTGATTCTGTCCCTTCCTATGCCACAGAGTTCCTGTGTGATGCTGGACAAGTCATTTATACCAAACTTTTCACTGGTGGTCACAAATGTGTTCCTCAGTTTCTGGATGCCCAGCCTGATACCTTGGTGTTTGCTTTGCAAACATGCTGAGCTCTCAGCTGCAATGAAGCCAACAGGAGTTGCACTTTGAACATATAAAGTGCTATGGAAAGTATTCTGAAAAATCAGGTCCTACGTGTCTCAAATTGGGCACCCAGAACTTTTTACCTTACTCCTCTGTGCCTCAGTTCCCTATCTGTAAAATGGGGATAATAACACTGCCTCATCTTACAGCAAAGTTGTGAAAATAAATTAATATTTGTGAAGCATTCAAATACTGTAATGATGAGTGCCATGGAAAAGCCCATGAGGAAATCATTTATTCTGTCTTCAGAGAGGGTTTGAATAGTGGGCAGTAAGTAAGACCTCGAGTCACATACTGAACAAGGAAAAACAAGATATGAAGAGCTGCTTATTAAGTGAGCACTGACTATTCAGTGCACTGTATGAGGCAGAGGTCCTATGGAAAAAAACAGTATGGGATATTGTAATTAAAGTTTATACCTTAATGCAGGGCCAACCTTAATTCTGGCATTTCCTAACTTTTGAATGTTTGACTTTGCTACCTTAATAATGTTCTTAGAGTAGGTTTTGTCCATGTAATAGATAAATATGAAGAGGAGGAACCTCTTCCAAAGAGCTTACAATTTAAGTAGACAACAAGCAAAGGAGATGGAATGCAATAAACAGCACGTGATTCTCTCTTATGTGCTCTATCTTTCATTATTGTCTCTTGTTAACATTTTCTAGAAGGGAGGAATAGAGTTTCTAGCCCTCGTTACTGAAGAAGTGTCTTTGCAAAATGTCTCTCCATGATGGCTCAGCCAAGATTGTGAGAAGACTTTCTGGGGATGGAGAAAGGGATGGAAGGAGGCAAGGTGGATTTTCATCAGGACTTTTCTAGATTTGCTTCTTTTCAAACTCATCGGAGAAAGTTATTGTTGCCCCTTCTTCCAATAACATCCCACTCTGACACCCTCTGCCAAGAGGTAGCAGATGTCTGGGCCTTGCAGGCCAGCCTCCCTGTGTCCCTGTGGAAGAGACATCAGCCAAGCAGAGTCTGGTTATATTATAAGTGTAATTTGTTTTATTTACACATTTGCACCAGTCCTGGAACACAGATTGTCAAGCAACATCCAGAGCAATCCCTTCTTTCAGGAATCCTTGGCCAGCACTAATGTCCTGTTCCCAAAAGCAACCATTCCTCAAGAATTTATTCCAATCAGAGACCAAGGCAATAGAGCAATCTCTCTTGATGCTCAGATGTGTACCTCTACACAGAACATTGTATATCAAAACTAACAATGCAGTATGTTTTCCTGAAGACTGAATATTTACTCAGAGACTAAGGGTATGTCTATACTGACGGCGGCAAAGTTGCCACCGTCAGATAGATCTTTCTGGATCGACTGAGCCATCAGTGTAGACCAGCTCAATCGATCAGGAAGTCGATGTAGTAAATCCACCCCTCAAGAATGATATTTTAGCTTGAGTTCTGCACATTTGTAGAAAGGCTTTGCAGAATTCAGTTTTTCATAATTTTGACGGATAACATCAATATGTATCTTTAAGCATTTTTTAATTTGTATTGATTTAAATTTTCACAGTTGTGCAAAAATTGTGAGATAAGCATTTTTTTTAAAAAAAATTAAATTTGCAGTCATCGGAAATTATGGGGTGGGTCAGACAACTGGGAGGACAGACAATAATAATTTAATGACAGGAGACTTCGAAATTAAAAAAGTTAAAACTTTATAACCATTAAAACACATATTGTCAACATATGTCAAAATATACAAAATAAAATATACAAAAATATACAAAATAAATATCCTTAAATCAAACTCCAATAAGTTCTGAAACAACATTTTTCTTATTTTGCCTATCTGTACATTTTGATCATTATCAATGGAAATATTCTTTCATTGGTTTGTGTGTGTTTATGATGAAATCAGTGTTTACCAATATAAATTTAATCCTTTGAACCATATTTATAGAGTTATAAAGGCAGACATTGTTGAGGGAGTCCCTGAGTGAGTACACAACCCCTGCAGGATCTAGGTTCTCCAGGGGCTTTATCCATTGGTCACTGAAATCTATAAAATTCCATTTCTTTCAGTTGGCTTTGTATCAGGCCACAACAGTTCTAGGGGCTGAGTAATAAAGCAGATGCAAACTTCCTCAACTTGTGGGTCTTCCAACCAGTTTTCTTTTTCAGCCTGTCAGCATCTGTATCTCAGGAGTGTATTCTTGAATATACATCTGCAGAAACAACAGTTTGCAGCAAATCTGTAATGATCGTATTAAAGGTTGAAGATGATGTCTCTTAAAGGAGCAATTGTTTTTCTTCATAGGGGTTTGGGTAGCACTTTAATTCTAAATAAAAAAAAAATAGTTTAGTTCTACTGTGGATGTATGTCTGGCTGCCTCTGTGATAGGCATGGTAGCAATGGTTAAGACAGAAAGAAAGAGAGATTAGTATATTTAAAAAAAATAGAAGAGTGTATGTACACTCACTGAAAGTGTAGGAGCCTTAGCACTCATTAGCAACAAGAATACACAGGTGACAATGTCCACTCTTCAGGAGCTTGCAAGTTATAGTTGATGGATGGATGGGTAGATAATGTATTAAGAGGGAAATTTTCAAAAGCACAGAGGTAGTTAGGTGGCTAACTAGCATTTGTGTTTTGGAAGTCTCTCCATTAACATCTTTATGCATATTTATACAGATGGTTTGGAAACAACCACATTTGTAACTTGTGTCCTTAAAACTGCTGTTTACATAAAGTCAGAGTCATTTTCGCCAGGTATTTTAGAAAGCATGGTGTATTCTGCCACTGGATATCACAGTAGTATTTTATATCTTTTTTGCCAAAAATATTGTTGTCTTTAAGCATTATATTACAAAGAGGGATGAAGCACAGAGGCTTTGTCATTGCTTGACATTGTCTTGTACTATAGTTGGCTCAATGGCCCTAGCCTATGATGATAAGTGGCTTCTCAGAGGCACTGAGTTCACTTAGCTGTGGGCCAGATCCTCATCGGGGGTAAATCAAAACAGCTCCATTGAAGTCAATGGGTCTACCAATTTATATTAGCTGAAAATCTGTCCCTTTGCATTCAGTCGAGGTGCTCAATACCATCCAGACTTCCTTTACTTGGAAAACACTGAATCAGTCTCCTCTTCAATTTTAGATCAAATGCAACTTTTTTCTTTTGCAAGTCTTCAAGAGTACCATTTAATCACGATATGTTAATCAGTGCGTGACCATCAAGAAAAACATGAGTTCTGCCTTACCTTTCAACAGATACTGTCTACAGCTTTCCAGATAGTCACAGATATTCTTCATCAGTCAATGATGAAGCATGGTACCTTAGGACAGTGTGGGTATTTTGAAACTAGAGGTGCAGTTGACTAACGCACAAATACTGCATGCAAAGGAATATGCTTTTGAAGAAAAACGTTTACCATACCTAGTGGCACCATTATGAATGAGTAGGATCACGGAGTCTGGAAGAGTGAAAGGAGGAGTCCCCTGCATTTAGAGTTGCTCAGGAATTGTTTTACAAAATGTTTTTTTGTTGGAAATGGCCAATTCATCAAAACTGAAACTTTTCATGCAAATATATTGGTTTTGACAAATATTTACTTAGAAAGTTTTCTTAGGTCCAGGATGGAAGATAGAGAGAGATAGAAAAAGTCACCCCAGAATAGCCAATAGCCTAGTGATTAGGGCACTGACCTGGGAGGTGGGAGAGCCAGATTCTAGATGACTCTAGATAGTGTGTATATATATAATAGAGACCGTCAGGCAGGGAATAGAATCTGCCTAAATACCTTTGAGGATCTGGAGCTAGGAGTCTCTCCATAGATTTCCATGGGCTTTGGATTAGGCTCATATTGATTTTATGGTCTTCAGCCTACATGTCAGTGGAGAGCATTTTCTAAAACTTCTGTTGTGATAGAGTCCACAGGTGGAAGATATGCATTTGATCTCTGTCTAAATGGGCAAGGGAGTAGCTTTCACAGAAGAAATTATCTCATTGGTATACCACCGGGGAGTCCAAGAATATAAACCATTTACTTATTCTGCCTCATATTTGTTGAACCTCATTCCTGATTCTAAAGAAGGATTGTCTGGATGCAATACACAAAATACATGATTGCAAAAAAATAGCCAGAAATACCCTAATTTGACTCTTTGTAGTTAGCTGTGTGGGCTCTTTCTCAATTAATTTTGATAAACAAAATATTCCTCAATCCAGGCAGCTACTGTCAAAGTAGTGTTCTCACTTTCTTGGTTGTCATGAAGGCGCATGTTTCAAACATGGGAAAAATAAGGCAGATCATACAGAAAAGAGGCTCACGTGAGGAGGGGGAGCTAGTACCATCAACATGGATTCAATGCAAGATCCTTGATATCTGCTTCAAAGCTGCCTTAACAGAGTAGGTGGAGATTCCCCTTGCAAAAGGGAATTCCAAATTAGCAGTCAGGATAACCTGTTCTATGCCACCTCTATTTTATCCCCCCTTGGCACAGAGGAAGGAGGAGGCCTGGTTAGAGTGCACTGCACTCTGACTGTGCCAAGTGGTTTAATCACCCATAGTGGCCATTACAAGACAGTCTAAGGGTACGTCTTCACTGACGGTGGCAAATTCTATCCAGATCGATTGAGCGGTCAGTGAAGATCCGCTCAGTCGATCCAGAAGTCGACTGGTTAAAACCACCCCCTCAAGTGGTGCAGCACAGTGAAGATGCTGCGCACAACACAAGTTAAGAAGTTGACAGGAGTTACGCAAGGTACTCTGCATAGCTTGCATAACTCCCGTTGACTGATGCCGAATTTTAAGGTAAGTGTAGACCAGACCTAAGTTAGATCAAATCTGAAGCTGCTCTAACATGTGCTTGCGGCCAAACCATCCTGAAGTCACTTTTGCCCTCTCCCAACCATTTTCTTAAGGTCTGTCGAATAGAGATGTGGTGTACTTGAGGATCTGGGCCATGGTATTTAAGTGCCATAGGTTTCCCAAATTCATTGAAATGTTTTGTAGCACAGAATTTTTTAGAGGAACAGTTCTCCTCCCATCCACATACAGGGTGATCAAGAAATGAAAATGCAGAACATGACCGTAACAGCATGTTTAATGCTTACTTTCCACGTTTGACTTTAACTGTTGATTAGGAACCTTTTGTACTACATTGAATTATAATTACATCAACCTAGGGAAGAAAAGAAAGGGAGGGACCTGAAAAAGCAGGTGTGTTTGGCATGGTTTGAAGTTTTGACATAGGGAGTTGCAAACCATAAAAAAGCTCACTTTGAACTGAAAATGGTACTGTGGGCTGTGTAAATTGTAGACTGATGACTAGAATCTCTTGGGATAGGAACCGTGCCTTCCTAAATGGCTGTACAGTACCTAGCTGGGAGTGCAACAGGAAACATTTAATAAATAACAGTAACATGTTCAGAATATGGTCATATTTGAGAAATATTGAGTAAATGAGAGGTACCTCACATCCCAGAACCACAGAGCCTGATTCCTATCTAACTGACTTCTCTGTTGACTTCTGTTACTCATGTGTGTAACTGAGAATAAAATTGAATCACGGGTTGTAGTTTGGCACTAGATTCTATGCAGTGGAGGTCTGCAGCTGAAAAAGCAACCCTTTTTATTGTGATCAAAGTGCATTAGCAGAGCTGTGTGGGAAAGTATTCATGTCACCTGCCCAGACTTTTTTTTTACTCCATCTCATTGAAATTAATTCAAATCCTCCCCTGTGGATTAGAAGAAACAGGGGCTATCAAGAGACTGGAGAAGATGCAAATCTCAGCTGAGCTTTACTTATCCTTTATTCTAACTTGAAAGAACACTTTCTCAAAGTGCTGGGTATGTGATCAGAGATTGGGGGGTGGGGGGGATCTTATTCAGTAAAAACCTGACTTAGGGGAAAGACTGTTGATAGTTAAGTCTTGAATTGGAAGTATGAGGTCAGTGGTTTTCACCCTCATAAGGAAACATGGACATAGTCCATCTAAACCAGCTCTATAGAGTATAATGATTTACCTACAAGCACAATAACTGATGGTTATTTTCATTTTGTGAATCACAGAACTCTTTAGGGTGATTGGACAGATGGACACAAGTGTTTCACGCATGGTCCTCTGGCATGAAAATATTGTCTTCCTTGAAGTAAGTCAGCAGTAATGAGACAAATATATTTTCCATTAAATATCTATTCCTTAAGTTCTAAAAAAATCTAAATCCAAATCTAAAAAAAATCAATCCAAATTAACTAACAGTGAGAATTTAAAATGGATCAGTTAAACTGTATTAAACCTCTATGTGGACACACCCATTCAGAATTAAAGTGGCCTTACTTCAGTTGATCTTATTGATAAAATAGAGAGTCACAATTCCTCTCCTGTCCCCGGGGGAAGTAAATTACTGCAGTCTTTCATCTTAGTTTCCCCTTTGCACCTCACTACCTCTGGCCAGTAAAAGGAGAGAGCAGGACCACTCTCCACTCCTCCATTTCTGCTCTTTCTCCATCCACTTGCTCATATAGAGGGAACATGCAGAGAGAAGGGTTGTGTGCCACACCAGACCTGGACACAAGACCTGGACACAAGGTCCTTATTCCCCCTTGCTTCTCTGTGTGTCTGAGCCACACAAAGGCACAGTCTAATGCTAGCAATACAGCATTAAGCTTTTTGTCTAGTTAGTGTCTCTGTAAACACAGTTACTGTACACAAGTTATAAACATGATTATGGAGATTCCCTAGCTATGTTTATTAAATCAGTTTGCAAATGATGGTGAAAGCGTGTATATGCCTCAGTGGTATGACATTTAATGAGATTGAAATGTCACTGTGTATAGATAATGTAATCTCCCCAGTGGACGCTGTCTACACTTCCATTTCTTGATAACTTGTACCTTTTCCCCTTATTCCAGACTGACTTTCACAGCAATATTACTTATAGGGCTTGAGTGTTAATAAAGTTCCCTTACAGGGCTTGATTAAACTGCCTTCCCTGATGAATTGGTTTAACTGTGGAGATTCCCAGAATAAGAGAAGGGGTTATTTGTTTTTGGCAGTTCTTTTTAATAGCTATTAATTTCTTAACTAACTCCTGATAGGTTTATTGAGGAAACAAATTTTTATTGCCAGAATCTGGAAATAATAAGACCAGAACTAAATTTTAAGTTGATCCGTAGAGGAAGAGACAAAACATTTATCTTCAGTAGATTCACAGGTTCTACTAGCATGTCTACAACTTCCTAGCCTTTAATAAGGCCCAGTGGAAAAATGCCCAATTTCTCTGCTGTGCTAACAGTCAATTAGCACATTGGAGTGGAGGCAGAGGCTAGTTATGGCTCACTGAGTCTCTGACCATGTCTGTGTCAACTCAAGCCATGGTGTCATTTAGAGCACACTGAGGGCTATAGCAATGGTCCTTAAAAGCTGTGGATTGACAGAGCTCAGTGCACTTTGGCCACACACCTTCCATGTGCTTTCCTGCCCCTTTGATATCCTTTGTGTCTTCTATACCAGGAATAATAAGAAGAGGTGGCCTAGGAGCCAGCTATGCAGGCTTTATGTCGGGTGAAAACTTCCCCATAATCAGGGAATTTTGAACTGGCTAGATATAACCAGATCCTGGCCTCTTTGTGCCACTGGTGCAATGCAAAGGGGGTGGAGGATGGGTAGAGGGAATGAATCTGGCTCCAAATGTATGTTGTAAAGAACTCCTTCAAAAGAAGAAATCATATGTAGTCTGACTATTACTCCTTTGGGGACACTGAAGAATCTTAATCTCCACTTTGCATACAGAGTCTGAGGGCTGGTAGTGAAGTGCATATATTCTAATTTTCCTAAATGATGTTTAGTCATAAAAAATACATAATATAAAGAATTTTTATTATCTGATTTTCTGTAACAGGACCTAGAGTTTCAAAGATATCTGAAATCCATGGTAAAATATATGCTGGAGTCTGATTTGCCAAGCCTAGCTGGTGGTGGTTACAAACACATGAAAGGGTCACTTTTTAGTTCAAAGGTTAATAACATTCATGTTTTTATGAGGTAATGATTGGCCAGTAGGGATTATCTGGATTCACTTCAGAGACAAAATAGACACATAATAAAAGAAAACAGGTTTGCTTTGAAAATTTAAATTTTATGTCTTTAAAATATCATGTGACTCTTTCAATTATTAAGACAGAGAACACTTCAAAAAGTGCTATACAACTGGTTGCTAGTAGGCCAAACTGTACTCTCAGTTTTATAGTATAGAAAACATACATACAAGTTCTATAGTATATTGACGTCTACAGTACATTGAGTTACCCCATGTTTATACCAATGTCACTGAAACCAAAATTTGGACCAGCATTCCTAATTACAGAATGTCTGTTTTTAGTCAAGGTAAAATTGTGGCTTTGAAGTCTTTTTTGCTAGAATACGATGGGTGTTTCATTTATAATATCTGTCTTAAAACACAAATCCAAGAAAGGTCACATATTGTATCTTTGGAAGTCCAGATTTTTAATTGATAAAATTGTAATGAAAATGTTATTCTTTTACTTTTCATCTCAAAAACAAATGGTTTACATCAGTGAAAAGCTAAGCAAATGTTGTTTGGGATTTTTTCCAGTAGAGGTCAATGGAGTTGGGTGATCGACTGTTATGATAAGGTATTAGAAAAGGATGAAAGCTAGGTTTGATTGAACAGCTGTGAATGAGACGCTGGTCCAATTGTATTTAGATTAGTGATAAGGTAATTCCCTCAATGATTTATTACATTCAAACTACAGTAACAGAGAATTGCCATCAACAAGGCATGCAATGCAGTTTCAGACTTATCTAACTCATAATGTAGGAGAAAGCAAAGGTACTGATTGCAAAAGTTTTCCAGTTTTAGAATAATAAAAATATATATGGCCTTCAAAACAGTGTTTAAGATCATATTCTTGAATAGATTTGGCTGTTGTTACATCTGGAATAAAAAATGATCACTTGGTGATATTCCCAGTTAGTCATCATACTCTAACCATTTACCCATAGAATTTCCCATTTTTCTCTTTCCTTTTTTCAGCTGAGCTTATCTTGAAAGTGAAGGGTAATTGCTAAAGTCTAATGTATGTCATAAGACAAATGCTGCTACAAGCCTTGCTAACCTTCATTATTTAGAAAGCATTCATGTCCAAAATCTAATCAGAGAATTCTTAGATTTTTTTTCATAGACATTGGAAGAAGTGATGCAAAATTAATTAATTTGAAGAAAACCTCAACACATAGTACTTGTCTGAGGAAGCCAGGATGGATAGTGACAGTTTGAATTATATCACAACAAAAGGTTTCCCTGAGCTGTTCTGATTCTTATTTTGTTTTCTGATTGGGACATTTCTTATGGAGGATTATTGTACTCCCTTATAATATATTCTCTTCACTAAAGGCCAGATTCTGCTACCTTTGCTCACATTGAGAGGTCACACTAGTACTTAAGTTTAGAACAGGCTTATCATGAATAAGGGGGTAGAATCAGGCCCTAGGACAGTAATCATCTAGGCAAGTAAATTCAATTAATTAAAATTTAAATTGTAGATCTGCTTCTCAGAACAAAATTAAGGACACTGACCACGTTTGGATCTAGGTTGAGATGCAACTTCTAGCCATGTAGATGGAGCAACTTGGTTTAGGAATAATGAGTCATGATTCTTTGTCTGGTTTCTCACTTACTTCAGATGGGAGAATTAAGTCACTGCAACTTTGAGATAGATGCAGTTTACCTCATCTACCAGTTAAACTCTACTGTTTTGGTGCATTATGAGGGGCTCTGCCCACTGTCTGCCAGTCTCTGCCCTCTTCTCACCCACTTATTTATTGGCAGGGTGTAATGGCCCCATAATGCCTGCTCTATCAGCTGCATATGGGGCACCTGCTCTGTGCCCTGAAGAAAAGTTGGGATAGGGAGATTTCACATCTTTCTTCCCTGCTCAGTCACCTTTAAGCAAATGGTAAAACATACAGTCATGTCTGACTGAGAGCTATTTCAGAAAATACATATGCTAAACTACAGAACAAAAGAGATATGCATCTGTTGAGCATAATATGTATCTTCATATAGTGCGCAAGTGATCATTGAATGCATTGTTGCTAACAAAAGCCATGTGACACAGGAAGGAAATGGTCCAGCAAGACGTTGTGGAAAGCATCATTAGCATTTCAGAAAAATCCCCTTATGATGTCTGTGATAGTTGTTGATTCATCTTTTATCTATTAGTAAGAGATATGCAATGAGACAATATCACTTGAGGCAAAGCAATGGAGGTGGGGAAATTTCTGAAAGTAACAACCCACTCATTTGGTTAGCAAGCAAGTTCTGACACACAATTCTGAATTTGTAATGAGTCTGTATAGTCGGTATAGTCACCAGTTCCAGTTCCCATTGCAGACTATGGGAGTTTTTCCAATACCTTCTATAGAAATTTGATAGGGCCCTGGATTGTAAACAGTTGAAAACACAGGAAGACACTTTATTAAAGACTTAATATGAATGTTGGGCTAAATCATACATTGTTGCTCAGAAAAACTCCCACTAACTACAAGAAGTGTTTGAATTAGGACTGAATAAATACTGATTCCAAGATCCTGAGTCTCTTCTCTGTTACACTTTCGTCTCTGCAAACTCCACTAAAGCCAGTCGAGTTAAACTGGCATAAAATTAGCATAACAAAGTGGATTGTCAAGACTTGAGTACGAACCCCAGGGTTTGACTCACGACATTCATATTAGTTACATCTGTGATTGTCTACTTTATTATCAAATAAAAGAAAGCGTAGTAAAAATAAAACAGACTTCCATTCCCTGTGCATGCAAAACTCCTATTGACTTTATGAGGAAGGATATGATCCTTAATCTCCATATGTATGACTGGACTGAAATTCCATTAGGAAATAAAATAAATATATATTGAAAGGGGTATTAGGAGTGATTCTACCAAGCTCCCTTTGACAAACCCAACATTCAGATTCAAGTCACAGGTAGATTGGATCAACAAAAACATCAAGCCATAAAAAAAAGTCTATGGCATCTAAAACAGAAAGATTAAAGCAAATGCAAATATTTAGGGATTGGAAATGGCAGAAAAAGCAATAAAATAAGAGTAGGGACCATACCACGGCCTTAAAGAGGCTTGCAATGATGTAGCTGAGAGCAAAATTTGGCCTGCTCTCTCTTGAACAATTCAAACTTCATATGGCTTCAGTGAGAGAAAAAAGTTAAAACTCGTCATAGTTAGAAACTTTTACGACGTACGATACATTTTCAAGTATTAGCTTTGGTCACCTACAGCAATCCTGTTGAAGGTCAGTTGGGAATACCAGCACAAAAAGTGATAAAATCTTTATTACTTTTGAAGTATTTCCATCCACTATAAATCTACATTTTATAGATGATAGTAAGGTCATAGCACAGTGATTGTAGCTTTACAGGGAAATGATCAAACTGACAGGAATGAGTACAAGCTGAAAACATATAAAATGAAAATATGAAAATGGTCTCCAGTCAATTACTCAAGAAAAGGTATTTGTCCAACTACAGCAACTGGTGGAATACTGTTACTATCTTTTAATAAAAATCACTGAAGAAAGCATAGGGGAAGTCAACCAGTGATTACAGGAACATGGTACTATTGTGTATCTGCATAGGTCGTGTGCAAAATCAGCCTCCACCTTTCCATATGAAATAAATAATTAATGAAGGTCTTGCATTTAGACATTGGTATTAATTTCATTGTTCATTGTAATTTCATTATATTGTCCCTGTCATTGTAATTCAACCTTTGTTGTAAATATGGGTTTATTTTAAAACTGATCAACACCGTACCTAACCAGTATTACTAGCTGACAATGAAAGGAATTGATCAAAATCATTGCTCTTCCAGGAATGTGTCCTTTCATTGCTTCTTCTGTCATAATCTCCTCTTTGGCTACAGGCTGAATACTAAAAAGAGAGTTGGATGAAAAGCACTTTGAAACTAATTAATTTGAGGAGGTAGAATAGTTAATTTGTATTGATTGTGCAAGTGCCATTGCTCTGCTCTTCAGCAGTCCTTTACAGAATAGAATATGAGGCAGTGAATGGTAATACTCTTTGCCAAAGTAATAAATGCCACTTCTGAAAAGCAAGCAATGTGACTTTGGAGAGTATGTAGCCTCCGTGTCCCCAGCCTACTAGATATCAGTAATGAGGGAGAATCATCGACACTTTAACTTTGTTTCATGTCCTCAGACTCAGTTGTCTCAGCCCAGTTCCTAGTGAATAGAAGGCTTTTTCCAATTTCACATCAGGTTTTGCAATATTACAGTTCCAATATTGTGAGTTCTGATTTACAAAGGCATAAATATGATTAGACTCAAGCCCTACAAACCTGATCCAATGCCAGCTAAAGTCAATAGGATACTTTGATGGACATTGGATTGGACCCTAGGGGTGAAATTCTAGCTCTATTGAAGTCAGTTGGAGGATTGTCATCAACATCACTGGAGGCAGAATTTCACTCTAGGTGGTATTGCATTTAACACCTTTATGTGTTCTGCAAAGAAGCCATCAATTGAATGGGCAGGAAGAATGAACTATCTCTGCATACCTAGAAATGGCTCTTTCAGATCAAAATAGACTCACATTTACACAGTAGTGTTAAAGAAGATGTAATTGCTCTTGACTGTGCTGTACCTCTTCTCCTTAATGAGAACTTTGGATAACAGTGCTATAACTTGACACCATCAGTAGACATTACATTAGAAAACAAAGTAATGCATAAATCAAAAACAGTAGATGTGAAATAATTAGACCCAGGTGGTAGCACTGTCATTTCAGTTCTCTACCAAGCAGAGATGGTGGATGATGGATTCTCATCTCATTTATACTGGTTTCACAATTGTGTAACTCCATGGAATTCAATGGAGTTACTACTGATTATACCAGAGTAACCAGAGCAGAATCACTTCCTTGGGAGTTTAAACTAAAAAAGCAAAAGAGAGATAAAGTAAAAAAGCTTTTGACAGGTATATTATGTGAAGAATTATCAGATAAAAATAACATCAATGCATTTCTAACCAGGAGAGTCCTAAGACAAGTTAAGCTATCAATCATTTGTATTCAGTAAAGAGATTCAACACCTGAATCAGTCATTACAATGTAAAGGAAAATTAGTAAAGTCTCTAACAAAATGCAGATAAATGAACTGAGGGACAATACAATTGAATTCTAAAACTTGAGAGGAATCCAGAATTATTTGGACAGAACTATATGGGAGGATTTTGTTTCTTCTTGTTACACAAGTGAAGTCTTAGGTAGAATCATTTTTAAAAGAGTAACATCACATAATATACTCTTATGTATCGTCTTGCCTCCAGAAGAAACCTAGAGGACAGAACAAAGTATGATGCACATCCTGAGTTCCTTATTCATTTTTACTCAGTCCATATTCATGCAAGCTCCTCTTCATACCAATGAGAGTTTGACTGAGGAAGAACAGCGAATATTGAAAAAGTGAAGGAAGGGCTTCAGGGCTGGCCTCCATGCATATTGTATTACACCTTCTTAGTTTTGTTTTTAATCCTACTGGGATATACACATATACTACTTCTTTCCACTACAGAGAAATTAGGCAGGCATCTATTTTCAAATGTATCTTGTTGAGGTCAAAATAAAATGTATTACTTTTATTTTTGTTTAAATCATTTTGCTTACAGGTTACTACAAAAATGGGTGTTGCGCCAATCCTGAAAAGCTATAAAAACTGTCATTACGTCAAACCAAAAACATACACCTCAAGTGTTTCATTTTTGGATCAATGTATGTTTGTTTCATAGACTACCAGAAGGAAGAAGAACTTATTTTTCGTAAATTGGTTTTGCCTTGGATTTTGTGAGCACACTGAAAGATAGAGGGTGACATCTCGCCTTCAATGATTTGGAGCAGCATAGTCTGCCTGTGCATTACAAGTGCCATCTTGTCCAGGCAGGGTAGGATGAATCAAGGCAGGCAGCTGCCTGAGGAGGCAGGGTCTGAACAATGCTGCCTCATTAAAAGTGGGAGTATGCATGCTCTGGGTAGCATGTGGTGGAGACACCAAACAGATTAGTTGCCTGGACTTTTGTGCATGCCCTCTAGCCAGCGTACCCCTAGGTCTTATGGTGTGGAAGGCAACATATGCTCTCTCCCTTCCCAATTGTCCTCTTGGGCTATGAACCAGCATGTGAGGAGTCCCTCTGGCTCATGTGCTTAAAGTTAAGTGTGTGCTTGAGTGCTTTCTAGATTCAAGCCTTAAGCAATAGATTGGAATTCTGCCCAGCAGTTATGGGGAGATGCCCCCACGTCATTGGGTTCCTGCTAGTATGTGTGCCCAGAGCAGGATTTGGCCCTTAGTACTAAAATATTTCTGATGTGAATTGCTTATGTAGACTTGTCTTGAAAAAACTAAGTAAAAGGTTTGGATCCTAAGTATGTTTAGAAAGAGAGAGAGATGAAGGAAGGGTATGTTTTACCAAACCTAATATATATGCAATTTGAGTGTTTTAATGCAAATTATTTTTACAACAATTTTAATCAAAATGGGTGTGTCTGTGTTTATATCTGGGAATAGCTGAGATGGTTCTGTAAACATTTGGACTGAAAAAGGAACCCACTCTTGGTTAAACACAACAGCTGTGTGGAAGTGCCTGAGAACTAGAAAATGAAACTGGCTAGAAACATAAGTGAAACTGACCAATCATATTTTATTATTATGATGGATGAGTATAATGCAATAAGCATATGCTGTATTGTAAATAGCAAAAAGTTAATTGGCTTTTTTTTTTTTTCCAAATTCTTCCTGTTTCAGTAATCTAGGATGTTATTAGTAATCCAAGTAAGGACTTTGTTTAATATGTGGCTTTTATCTCAACAGCACGTCACCTTTGTCTCCTTTCCCCCATATTTTAATGGCCTGTGTGAAATGGCTGGTGCATGCCCACAAACCTTATAATGAGATGGAAGGGTTGGCATTTAATTTACCTCATTTAGCCAGATTCATCCTCAGGTATACGCCTGCAACTCTCATCGATTGTAGAAGAATACAATTTGGCCCACTCCTACTTCGTTACCTGGGGCAAAATTCACCACATCTCACATAAGTCCTCAAAGTAGGATTTCATTGGGCCTTAAATGGTATCTTGGCCTTATGCAGAATTTCATTCCTAGCTCAGCACTTCTGTAAAAGTAAGCATAGGCCTTCATCCTCCACAAACTTACAAATATGCTTACATTTATGTATGTAACTGTTCCCATAAAGGCAATTGGGCTGCACATATGCTCAAAGCAAAGTCTTTACAGGATCAGGGTATAGATCCATGCTTTTCTTGACCAGCATCAAATTAATAAAAAAAAAATTCTTAACTTTATCTTGCAGAGATGTTGGAAACCAGCAATGTAATCACTTTCAATGGACTAGCCAATAGCTCCAATTACCACACTTTCCTTTTGGACGAGGAACGGAGTAGACTATATGTTGGAGCAAAGGATCATATATTTTCATTCAACCTGGTTAACATCAAGGAGTATCAAAAGGTACCTTCAAACCTACTATAATTGTTTTTAAACAAAACCTGTGGTGCAGTTCTTGTTATGCATAGATATAATGTATAACTTGACAGTTGATATGAACTACATTTAAATTGGCATGACATCCTGTGACTGCTAATCATCCCCTCCCCCCATTTCTTTAGCTAAAAGGGGTGGAAATAATCAACCAGATTTGGATTTAAATGGTTAAAACTGTTCTGAATTTGGACAAATATATATAAACAATGTTAGGACTTATCTACATGAACTTTTAGTGAGTGGCTGGGGTGTGAATCCACCCCACATTAGCCTGCTGTGCTAATTGTCCATGTGGAGCCTCCTGAAGTACACAAACAGTTAGTTAGTGTTCTTTAGTCTATTCCCGTTTCAAAGCGGGTAGATCAGAGCACATGAACAAACTGTTAGTGTGTGTCTGCCAGATCCACATAGATAGTTAATGCTCAGCAGGTTAGTACAGGGTAGAATCACACCCCTGCTTGCCATGAAAAAGTTTTTTGTGTAGACAAGCCACAAGCCAACCAGATAGGGAATATAGAATGTATGATTTTTAGCTACTAATTTTAGAGAACATTCAGTAAACCTCATTAATGTTCTGTAATTATTTGTGCCTGTCATGTATTAGGAGCCTGGGAAAATAGTTAAAGCTCTTGTATATTTTTAGAGAGGCATTATATAATCATTTTATATAATACATTAAAAGTATCATAAAAGGTTAATCCCTAGATTCTAAGGTGAACCAGAGAACAGTGGGATTTTACATGCCTACATCTAAGCAATCAAGTTTTAAAGCTTTGAAAATTATGGTGCTAATATCTACACAGTTCCCCTTTTTCTATGTATCTTTCTACTGGTCCATGTCTACTCTATCCACAGCAGCATGGTCATTTCTTATATCTCATCATAAGGAAGAGTTGACTGAAAAGTAGTAACACGGTAGCAGTAGAACAAATAAATAAATGCAATTTACCTTAAGCCATCTATTCACCAAACAGTCCATATTTTTATGTTTCCTGCTCAATAAAATGAAGGTGATTGTCATGTCAGCTCTCACAAAAAGGTCACATTACCATGCACTTTTTTTAGGGTAGGGCCACTTCAGTGTTTGTGAGGGTGAGTGTTGATTTCTCTACCTTCTCACGGAGTGCTTTAAAGAAGTGTGTTTCTGCTACTCATAAACCATAATAGATCCAATACTAATAAAAGAGTGACAGACTAGTAAAAGCTCTTTGCTCTTGATGGAGGACATTACTTTTGGTAAAAGTTGTAGAGTTAAATTAAAAGCAGATGTACAATTCAACGGTGCATTCAGGCATGCTTCTGCTTGAGTGGAAAAAAAAGTAATTTTATCTTTTCATTTATTCTAATGAGCTTTGCCAAACAGTCAGAAGGAAAACACAGAGATGAAGGCTTGATGTGTTATATTTATGCATTTAAAATCCCACAATGTTTATGGTGCATTTTAGATTCAACTTTTGTGAAAGGTATATTGCTTCAGTACCAGTGGATTTTTTCTTGGTATTCCTGACCTTTTGTCCATTTGCCTATTAGCTTCCTAAGATGATAGCAATAAATACCTTGTTCTCTCTATTCTGAAGGAAGACAGGCCATTCATTTGTATTCTCTAAGGAAAAAGATAAAAGGAAAATAGAGTATTTTCTTTTCTATTCTCTTTAGAGCAGCGATAAAGGAAACTGGCTATTTATTTGAATCCTCTGAGGGATTCATAGTTTAATGCACAAAACATCTGGAATAATTAAAAGAAAGGATGGTGTTTCCACAGTAGGAAACTGCTCTCTGACATTCAGGGATTTATATCTTGTATTCTTCAGTCTTCAAACGCTTCTAGAACATTGTGTGAAATAATAAACAGACATTATTATATTAAACAAAGATAATTATTATTGATGGCACAAAACTGCAGATTCAAAAATGGGATTTGAGCATTCCCAAAGATTTAGAGAATTTTTGGATTAGCCTAATATAAAGATCAGGGTCACTGAAGAAATTTAGATCCAGATCAAAACTTTCTCAAAGTCTTAGCTCTGGTTGGATCTCAGGTGGTGGTGGTTCAGGTTCACCTCTTATTATTACCAAGTATCATATTGTTCCATCATTTTTTAAGCAGGGATCTCCACTGAAATCAATCACTAAACACTGATCACAAGATATGGCCTCAGCAAAATAGCACACATAAAGATAAATTCACCTTGTCATTACAAGGGTGCAACTTCACTGTCTTTACTGTCTTTAAAACCAACTTCACTGTCTTTAAAACCAAGTCAACAAAGTTACAGCATTTTAAGTGAGAGGAGGATTTGCCCCACCCACGTTAGAGACAGGAAAAACTGGTTACGATAATATAGGGACCTTTCAGCAAAATTTGAATTGATCCTGAACGGAACCTTTTGAGAGGTCTGAAAAATTTGGTTATTTTTCTTTAATTTAGTAAATTTTCATTTTCACTTTTCTCTGAATTTTGTAAGCCAGGAATAGAAGCAGGAAGAATCCTTTGAGAGACCATGTTCTCATGAAACTTTCAGCCCAATTTTATAGACTCAAGAGGATCAAATTCTGTTTGGATTATATTATGCTATAAGAAAAATCTGTATTTGTGTGTTGATCCACCCTAAACCTTGAAATATCACTAACAATATGTCCTTAATTCTCTTTTACCACTTGCACTCATCCTATTTTACAAACACTTTTCCTTTTACTTTATAAATAAGCTGTATTGAGTAGCAAAGTTATAATCCAGTTTTGTGGCCATTTATATTGTATTATTTGAAGTTACCAAATGAATCATGACCTTCATTATGTGAAGATCATGTTTTATTCTATATGTAATTCCTAAAAGTCTTTCAACAGACATGAATAATTGTCTGGGTTTTCTCTGTAGAAAGTGAGATACATCTTCTACTAGAAGTAATACAGCAGGCTTTGGTAGTATTACTGGAATAACTCTAGAGATAGTCACAAAGACACTGATTCAACTCAGCATCAGCGTTAGTGCTTGATGGTATGATAGCATCTAAGTAACGCAGCCATTTTTATTCATTTAATTGACGAACAGGAAACAAAAGTGAATTAATATATAAACTGAACAATCAAGACTCCAATTTCTGTTACAATATTCCCAAACCTGATTAAATGGCGCACAGTAATAGACATCTATCATATTCAGCGATGTCAAGGGGATGCAAACTTTGCATCTGAGTTTCCATTCCATTTTTAAACCAGTGTTGTAACTTCATTAAAATCAGTGGAGTTATATGAGTATAAAGAATGGGGAATCAAGCCCTTTGCTTCCATGTTTTTCAAAGTCAGCAGCAGAGGTCCACATTATACACCTGTATTTATAATTTTTTTTGCCACAATTCCCATCATATACACTTTGATCTGTTTATGTTTAGTGGGTTTATTTCAGTGAAAGGAATAAAGAGAGAAAAGGAAAGGAACTGGGTGAAGAGACTATATAGTACTTGGTATACAATTTGTGTTTACTGAGGCATGAAATGGCATAAAGTGATTTTTATTCTATTTCTTTAGATTGTTTGGCCTGTGTCGCATACCCGGAGGGATGAGTGCAAGTGGGCTGGAAAAGATATCCTGGTAAGTACAAATCTTTATAAGGCTGTGTTTTGTTTTTTGTGAAGGATTTCAATATTTCATGAAGTCTCGTGTTAATTTTTAAAGCACTTATTTTTCCTAAGATTACTCTTCTCACCATAACATGAGATGTGTGTCACATCAGGTTGCTTGACTGGTTGTGTATCTGTGGTCCAAAACAATGCATGCTGAGTTTAAATGCACAGGAGGATGAAAATCATGCAAATTAAAGAGAAAGCACTTACTTAAAAACACACTCACTAAAGGGAAAATCATTGATTCTGATATAATTGACTTTGGACTTCATTAATTTTGCACTGATTAAGCTCCATGTGCCTGCATGGCACTTCACTGAGGTAGGTTCTCTGAAGAAGGTTCTGCCGGCATGGAGTTCATTGCAGAATTGAGGCCTAAGTGGTTTTAACTTTCTGCATCAGTTTTGGTGCCTCAGGAAAGACACAGTTATATTATGCATGCTTTACTGTACCTTCTCCCTCTCTGTCACTCACATCTCTCCATCTTTGTATATAGGAGAATTGGAAAAATTTGGCCAGTAGTCCTAACAATTTTGTCAGTGTATGTTGATAGTTTAGTCCTGTCTTCCATTACAGGAGCAGAGAGAGAAAGAGGCTACATATACACAATAAGCCAAATGGACACGTGCACAGTGGGGCCAAATGGGAAATCAGTCTGGCTACAAGTGTATGACTGAGAGTGGAATTTAGCCCCATGTGTATACATTACTGGCCTGAATTTCAGAGATGGTTCACTAAAATATTCATAATGCCAATCTTATGCCTCTGGAGAACTGTGTTCTAATACTGTTTTAGGTCAGAAGTGAAAGTGGGTTCACTGGGCTTAAACTAGTCCCTAGAAGACAGCTGTCTACATCAAAAAAACATTTCTGGAACAGCAGAGGTAGTTTAGGTCAGGACTGACCTGTACAACCAGAGGTGTATATGAGGAGAAGGAGCTCAGGATTTCCTTGTGCCTAGCTATAGCATGAGTGTCTCTAGACACTTCTTATTCCCTTGATTTTAATCAATTCATATTTTTTTTTATTCAGACTACCTATGTATTCACAAGCACTTTCCTTAGAAATATTCTGTGAACTGGAGATTAGATAATCTAACCTGCTAAGTAACCAAAAAGTGCTGGTTGGTGTGAAGTACCTGAATAAATTAATTAACAATGGCTGCCCAGGGTTGTACTAAATATTGTTATATTTTACATTAAGCATCTATACAATGCCTTGAGGAGAAACCCAGACATTTATAGCATTGAGAACCAAAATGCTTCCTTTATATTTTTAATATATTTTTTTTTATAAATTCACAATAATAAAATGAGGGGAGGAGAAGGAAAGGTGCAGAAATTTCAGTAAGTCAGTTTCCAATATATTCACAGTACGTTGCAGTATTTTGCCATGCTGCTCCTGGACCAGTTCAAAAAGAAGATTATGACTCCAGGAGTCACAATGTCACTTCCAGTCTCCTTCCAGTCACCTCTGTGTCTATGTATGTGCATTATACAAGAAGTCTATACCCTGCATGGTGTACATTCCCTGACACTTCAGGGTAGCTACTCTACCTTCATTTCTGAATGAAGAGTGGATCTAAGGTTCAATCCCATCCTGCTGTTTTCTATCCATCTGCCTTGCGTACCCCCATGCACTGGAAGTTTTAGTTCAGTGTGCTGACACAAGGGCATAAGAAAGCAAAATGGGAAGTACTGTGTGCAGGACATGCCACAATCTAACTCAAAGTGAGGATAACAGTTTTATAGATTACACACGGCTGTTCAGAAAGTTTTGAAGCAAGTAAAATGTTGTTGGTAGACAACAGAAAAAATATTGCAAACATTATATTAGAAACAAAGTACTTAATGGTGTAACATAATATAACAATTCTAGCTATAATAACATTAAAGATTTTAGATCACTAAAGAAACTTAGCATTCTTCCCTCATATATTCCTTATAGTTGTCAATACCTAGGAAATGTGAAATATAATGACCATAAAAATAACTCAACATGCTTTCATTATACAGAGAGAGAGGATGCTTAAAGTGGAGTATAAAGCAGATTTGATTTAATGTTGCTATCAACATGGACCATTGCTAAGATATTAGATATTTCTCCTTTGTGATTGCTCACACTTTCCTAAATGAAGTTCTGTATCTTTTATGACAGTTCTCATTTTTAACATTTGTAATTATTGATCTCAAGGGGGGCAGCCCATACTACAAATTCAAGTCCCTCACTAATAGGCCAGGTGCAGAGCAGCAGCTGCAATGAAGTCTTTCCCTAATATTGCCCCACTGGTGACCTCAGACATGACCTGAGAGATTTCCTCTCATAATTAAAAGAAATAATTTACTGTGGTTTTTACTCTGTCTGAGTCTCAGGGATTCCTTAAACCCATATTGCCAGTCACGCCGATCTAGGCATAGCAAATTGGTGAAAACACAGTTCACATAGCATGATGCTAAGGGCTGCATGTTATATTGTAAATCGAATGATAACCCTTTGTTACTTATGTAGCAATTTTCATTTGTGTTTTTAAAGCACTTTATAAATGTTAATTAGTTAAGCTTTGCAATATCCCTGTTGTATGATGTCTGTTATATAGGTAGGTAAACTTTTAAAACTGCTTGACTCCATTTTACATATGGGTAAACTGAGGCACCGAGACATTAAACGTCTTCCCAAGATCACACAGTACTTACAGCTGGAGCCACTTTTTTTGATAAACAAAATTATCTCCTAGTCTTTCTCATCAGGTACAGAGAAATTGCCTTTAAAATCTTTATTATTGCCATATACAAGTAGTTGGAGATGTTGTGTTATTTACCTATCCTTAGTATAGGGAATACTACAAATAGCAAAGTAATGTTATTAGAGCAAAAAGGCAAAATCATAACATATTAAATAACAACCAAGGTGTTTACTTATAGGGACAAGCTAAACACACAACTTTGAAAACCCAATAAAAAAAGACAGACTTTCTTATTGTTCTGAATCTCAGTCATGGATAGATACTCTTCTCTGATCTGTGGTTATGCCCTGAAAACCTGCCCTGTGGATTCCTGATCAGGGATTTGGAACAATCAAAGAATTAATTGTCCCTACAGAATACTTTTCAGATTTTACACTGAACTACACAGTGCAGACATGATCAATAAAGCTCAAAGTGATATAACTCACCACTGAGTCCTGGTGGTTTGATTTAAAGAGCTTCCAGTCACTTGGGACACAATGGTAACACATGGCAATTTCTGCATTACATATGGATTAAATAATAGGTAAACAAGAAAAAATGTGGCTATACTTCCAATTTGGGGTTCTAGGAATGTCATAAACCATGAGAGTGAAGTCTGAGTGATTTACATAGTCACCAGAACCTGAACCTTAACTGGGGACAGGAAAACCAGTGTGCATAAACTGGGACTGACCAGAAATTTCATCTATAATTGAAACTATTATTTTGTTACAGTTTGAAAAGGTTTCATTAGCTTCCCCCTTCCCCTCTATTTGGTGTATTTCTGCACATCCTAATTTTGTGATGGGCAGAAAACAGAAGTGTGAAAACACTATAGGAATAGTTCTTGTGGTACTACATTATTGGATTTAATTATGGGATATGGTAAATTCTCCATGACTTGAAGTCTTTAAGGATGAGTTTTTCTAAAGCACCTAAGGCTGCTGACTTCTAATGGGAATCGGGTGCCTAACTCCTTTTGAAAATCCCCCTCTGAATCTAAATCAAGTTGATAGACTAAATGGGTGAAGTTCTATGGTCCATGTTATGCAAGAAGTCAGACTAGATGATCATAATGCTCCCTTTTGACCATAGCATCTATGAATCTTTGAATTTCCAATCTATCCAAAACATGTTTGGAAATGTTTTTTAAAATCTGCCTAGAATGTTTGTACTCACAAGGTGTCTAGACCACATAGAATCAAGTACATTTGTGGAAGCTTTGGAGGCCCATTAGAACGTTCCAAATATTCTCTTAGCATTTTCAGGAGTAATTTAGTGTTAGTGAATTGTGACAGATTGTCAGCATCAGGATGATGGCCTTGTATTTATCCAGCAGTCTGGTGCCATTGATCACAGGCAGTCATGATGCAAATACATTGTCCCAACTGTGTGTCTCAGACCTGTTCTGGACAGATTACTCTTTAAAAGTAGTTCAGTCTTCTTGTCATTCATTCCTTTGCTTCTAATCTACACCAGCCAAACTGGGTGCCAATTAGTGCTGATTGGGTCATAGTTTTCGTGATGTGGACACTTGTCTGCTTTTAATTGGACTTTGACCACCAACTCAGCCTGTGAGCCCGAGGAGGTTTGTCTGATCATCACTGGCCACAGGAATTCAAAGTGTGTTTATTTACTTGATTTAATAAAAATATATCTGCCTATTTTACTTCGGTGCTGCTGCTGCTAATTTAGAGTCAAATCAAAATCCAAAACTTCTCTCCAACTGAGCAGCAGCAACAGAGGCTCATGTTAAGTACTTTGGGCATACATGCCATTTATGCATATTTGCATTTCAAGACGTATTGTACAGCTCACTCTTTAAGGTTTATGGTCCAAGTTAAGAGGATTGCATGGATGCAAATTAGATCACAGTCCAGCCCTTTGAGTTTAAATAGTACACATCTAAGCCAAAAGATTTGTACGCCATCGAAGACTTTATCTCCACGAGACGGGAGTTCAATTTCCAAGACCCTCCCTAAATCACACGACAGTGCTCAATTCCAAAGACCACTACAGCCCTGCATTTGGAATGATTGTCAGCTGCTTCAAACCTGTGATTTTAAAAGGGTGTAATTGACTAAGTTGACCCTCCTTCCCAAAGCTATTTTGATGACATTTTGGAATTCGAAGCTAGTAAAAAAGTATTGTTGTTCCCTTCAACTTCTTTTTATTAGCCTTAGGGAAGACATAAAGGCAGAATATAAAATGTAATTCCTTTCGTGTGTCATTGTAAATGAAGAACTGAGGAGGGAGACTGAAAATTAATTATCAAATACCAATTGAAAATAGAGAGCCTGCTCATAAATTAACCAGAACAGATCAGGCCAGATAAGATCTGGCCTTTTGCAGTTTTCCAAAGAAAGAGAAAAAGTTCCCAAAAGGCCTTCCCACTCTCTTATGTCCCTCCTCCCCCCCCCCCCCCAGGGGTCATCTCCAATTAGGCGGGGGATGCAAGCAAGCACTGTGTTCATGTAGTCTCCCCAATGTGTGAAGCCGGATTGCATAGGCTCCACAAAGCACACAGGGAAGGGTCAGCCCCCTGTGACAGCAATTCTGGGCCTTAGGGCAGAACAGTCAATGGCCCCCCTAGAAAGGGATGGCTTCTACTCAGCTTCCTGGGTCCCTTGGACTCCCCAGGGAGATTACAGATGAACCTGGGAAGCTGAGTAACAGATACCACCTCCTCAGTCACTCGGGAACCTGCATGGCGCATAATATATAAACTCAGCTCAGGGGAGGGGCAGAGAGCGCAGGTGGTAAGGCCCCAGGGGATAGGGATGTGTGGAGGAGAGGAGGATACATATCTATCCTCCCATCTTCCGGGCCCTTTTAAATTGCTGGGCCCCTGGGTAATTGTCCCCCTTGCCTCCCCTGTTGGCGGGCCTGAGATGGGTGGAGATGAAGACTCTACAATTCCTTGCCACTGGCCAGCAGAAGTAAGCTGGCCTAGTTCAGAGGAGAGTCAAACACAGGAGCCTTTCAGAGTACTGCAGAGCTATTGCTGTAACATATGTTTCCTCCCCAGGGGAATTCTGGCTGTGTCAGGCACAATTCCTTCACGGACCTCCACAGAGCAGCCAGTGGCTTAAAGTGCCATAATCAGTCAGTTCAGATGCCAATAGTGCCATTTGCTTTCATTTAGGAGTTTGCATAGGATGCCTTGTGTAAACTCACCACTCCAAATCAATTACTGCAAGGTAGTGCCTTGAGCACTTGTGTAGAGGAAGAATTAAGTTAGTGATGGCAGTTCAAGTACGGTATCCTATCTAGCATTACACAGTTTGGTTGGTAATTTCACAATATAGGAACATAATTAAATATCCTTGAAATGATGAAAAAATAGTTAATAAGTGCCATATATTATGGAAAATAATATGAATCATACACTTTTTTACTCATTCTTGTACTGTAAGAATATCTTAAATCTCCGATTATGATGAATGAATTAATCTGGATCAAGGACAAGGATAAGTATAAATTTTCCGATCTATGGATTATTTTTCTATTATAGGAGCGACCAAAGAGATTTGCTTCTGAGGGAAAGCTTACGTTCATCAAATCCAGGGCAGGATTTTATCAGCAATGAACCCCTGCCTGGAATGATAAGCCTGGCACACATAGAATTTTTGTTATTAGAAATGTAGAAATTATTTTGAAGTTGTTGAGTGGGGAGAAGAAAAGGGAAGCACAACTGGTTCACAAAATGATGGTTTTCAAATTTCTACTGATGGAAGTTTCCTCTGAGTCCCAGTTTGGCCTTGACAAAGATTAAGGGTTCTTTTTATTTACCACTGTGCCATCAGTGGTTGCTGTTTTGGAACTACTCTGGACAGGTTCCTTGTTATGATTTATTTTGTCCCAAGATGGATAGGACAAATGTATCCCTTACATCTTTCTTGCCAAGCAACACGTTCACTTGAATAACTAGTAAAAATGGTGGACATGATTTAGTCTCTGAATTCTTTCAGAAGTTCTGTCTTCAGACTCAAGTCTTTCTGGTAGAGCATTTCTGAAGGACTCTTCTATCTATTTCTATTTCTGCTTCAGATTCTTTCTGCTTGAGTACATAAATCACTTTTTTAATGGAAGGAAGGATTGGTCTGACTTCACAGCCTCAAGCCTATTTCCAAAAGCACATTTTTTCACTTTCTCCATACACTTGCAGCAGAGCTCAGAGTTTCCCACTTGCATTAGTCCAAATCTGATCACCTGTCTATGACACTGCTGGCACCGCATGCTAAGCAACTAGTCTTCTAAAATGCTTCTCAACTGTTTGCAGACCTAATGTCCATTTTCCTTTGAAAGGTGTAAAAAATAACCAAACTATTGGTCAAAGAGAATGTTCCTAAAATACCCTCCAGAACTGTGTACAATTATTTTTAAGTTAAAATTACAGCTTTGTTTTCTTGGTTCCACACCTGTTAACTTAAAACCTGTACAAGATAATTAAAGAAAAGAGAGAGAGGGAAAGAGAGATTTTTGCAGATTACAGGGAGTTTTGTATTCCAAATATGCTGATGCCACAAAATTAAGGACAGTAAGTAAAGAGAGACTTACCAGGGAGGGTGGGGGTGGAAGAACAATTTGGTCTCTGTTGGAACAAATCACCTATTATTTCCTTTCTGAGTTAGACAGTACCTTCCCAATTAACTGCTTCTAAAGCTGTAGGTCCCTATAAGGGTGTCATGAATTTTGCAGGAAACATAATTTGGCAACCCCTGCCTCAATAAATGCCCTTTGGTGCCGAATGTTAATTGAATGGAAATGTTTGGCTTCCATCAGTTAAGGATTTTCAGCCCAGTTTCTCCCATGGGGCTCAAAATAGCTTTATGTCCACACCCAAAAGACAGGACTCCCATGTTATGGAGCATGTAACTTCATAGTCAAACTTATAGTATATGTTTATTTACATGTGTACATATTGCTAAGCAACTGCATCCTATAGATCTAGCATTCTGTTGCTTCCTTTCAGCACTTCATACATTAATTTGTCACTTTCAGCTCAGAAGTTTAGGTTTATTTATCTTAGATGGCTGTGTCTGGAAATCATTTCAGGATGTGCGTAATGCAGAATAAAAAGGAGTGATTGACTGTTACCACTTCCAAGTGCTTTATCTGCATGTAAGAGATTGACGGCATATGTCTGAAACACTCCACCCTGCTAGCAGGTGTTAATCCTGCTAGGGAATGTGGAGTGAGATCTGTTGATTCAATGAGGCATGTGGTTTTTACCACATCCAGCTATAAAGGAGATGGGAGAGACTTTCTAGAAGTTCTAGAGTGTGGGCTGAGAAATCCTGAGGAAGGAACCCAGTTAGCAGCCAGGCTTGATGAGAAGGCTTGAGCCAAACTTTACCATATTGTTAATGTCTTGGTTAATAAAACCAAACCAACTCTCAAGATAAGAGAGAGTTTTTCACTTTATACATTATGCAGAGTTTGTTTTAGAGCTGGTTAGAAAAGAAACTTTCTCATAGTTCACTATTAAGGCTGCTGTTTGTATTAAGCTTATTCAAATTATTCTTGGAATATTATTTGATTCCTTGAATAAACTGATTCTTAAAATAGGGTAAAATACTAATAATAACCTAGAGAAAAAAAGAGGTCTAGGAACACCCATGTACAGAGCTGTACTTCAGTTCTGCATCTCAGTTTATACATGGTGAAATCCCACTTGTTTGCTAGAATGTGTTCACATAAAGCTTCAGTTTGTCTTGTATTCTTTGCATTTACCAGATGTACCACAATATAAGGAGGTCATTAAATGAGGTCTTTAGTCCTAGAGCTCTTTCTTGGCATCTTTCTACTTGTTCATGAGCCCAAAATAATTATTAGCGGCATCCATTGAATGACAATATGGCATTTGCAGCCTTGAAAAATTGTTTGATTTGAATTTTAATAGAATTGGAAGGAAGAAAAAAAAACAGAAACGGAAGCAAAACAGTTCTAAGCAACTTTCCTTTTCCTTATCTTGTGTTAGTGTCAGGTAAGAGGTCATAATGACACAGCGATCAAGCTGAGTAGTCCCAGAGTACAGGAACTTTTACTGTGCCCTCTTGCTGCCTGGAGTAGAAGGAAGGTAGGTAGGCTCTTTATGCCTCTCCCACTGACACATGGCTGAGACCAAATGAACCCTCAGTATGGTGTACAAGTGTGCGCCCAATAAAATTATTTACTAACACATCATGTACCTTTGAGGCTTGAAAGAGTTAGAAAATATTTGTTCTTTCCAAGCAATTGATTTTTCTAATATGCTTTGTAAATTCACTTCCTTTTCTTTTATCAGTTATGAATAATGGATAAAGAAAATTCAGAAGATACTCCCTAGGACATGTCTATATTATGTATTTTCAAAAGTTGCATGCACTCTGTCATGTCAAAAATCAGGTAGATAAGATTCTGGTAATTAAACACTTAATCAGGAAGATAACTGGGACTAAAGTGGAATGTGTCAGGCTCCCAAAAATGTCTTATCTACCTCTATGCCCCATCAGCATCTTTATTTGGAAAATTCTCAGGTCCCCTCTTGACAGCAGAGAGGAATCTAATTTTGTGATTAGCACTGCTGCTTCTGCACTCTCTACTTTGCCTGTCCTGTGTATGACTAATGTTATTCCTGACATAATCAGTAGGTTTCAGGTCATTCTTATCAGAAGACTATATAGTGATCATTGATTATGTTTCAGACCCAAGCTGCTTTTGCAAAGCATGAAGACTAGTAATACCATTCAAAAATATAGTTAGCACTAAGATTTGCAAAATAATGTGATGGACATAGATTTATGACATGGACCAGTTATGTCATTTATTTATGTACACACATAAAATGCAGCAGTGAGCACACTCCTCTTGTAGTGAAATCCATTCTTCCGTCTGATTAATTCAGGTGGAATCCACAAAGATGGTAAAAATCCATTTACTGAGTAAATTTCACCCTTAGTGCCAGTGCAATATTAACAATAATAACTGAATAACAATGTTACCAATTGACACAGTAAAAGAGAACTTTACAGTGTAGCTGAGGTAGTTTTCTTTGTTATTTGCCTAGTACAATGGACCCTGCTCTTAGACTGGGGTCCCTCGGCACTACAATAATGCAAATGCAAAAAAAATGACGAAAGTAGCTCTTAAACAATCTTATTACATGTGAACAGGAATGAGAACGAGAACCCTTCAAACGACTGCACTCAGCCAGATAGTGCCACTATAGCATGGAGAGTGCATTTCATAATAGAGTGCTCAGTGGGACTACTCACGTACATACAGTTATTCAAATGTCAAAATATTTGCAGGATCAGAGGCTACGTTTCATCCTCCATTTTGCTCATGTAAGACCAGCATAGGTTAAGCTAAGGGTTGAACTGGTTGTGAGTGTGTCACCAAGTACTGTGAAATAATATTTATTTCAACAAAGAGACAAGGTGGAGGAGGTAATATCTTTTTTTGGACCAGCTTCAGTTGGTGAGAGACGCATGCTTTTGAGCTACAAGCTTGCCTCTCACCAACATAAGTTGGTCCAATACATAATATTACCTCATTCACCTTGTCTCTCTAACATCCTGGGACTGTCATGGCTACAACACCGCACTGTGTACCTTTATTTCAATTACATTTAAGCAACTTTTTCCTTCAGTTAATTCTATTACACTTTGAAAGGGATACCACCCTGTTAAAGCTGAACTGATCACAGCTGGCAACTATGCAATGGTATAAGACAGAAGGAAATGACAATACTCCGTGATAACTAGAGTACATCTTTCAACAGTGGAATAAATAGAATGGCCGCAGTAACATTAGGGATTATTTATTCTCTGTGGATATCCCTGACCTTGCTATTCCAGAATTCAGCTAATTGGACAAAAGGAAAAAAAAAGTAAACATATTCACTAACTGTGAAGATGAAACTTAAGGGGTTTTTATATGGAAAATGCCCACCCAATTTGATTTGAAAGACATGATGAATTTGTTTTGTTTTTCCAGCTGTTAGATGATACCTTTAAATCCCCTTGCCCATCCAATTTGGACAAAACTCCTGATATTTTAAACACTTGCCTCTGTGGAAGAGATGGAATAAAATAAGGTTCTTTTAGTGCTCATCTGGTGTAAATTGGTATAAATCTGTTGTTAACGGAGAGATGCTGATTTACACCAGATGAAGATCTGGACCTACAAGTTTGCCTACCTACATATATATATATTCCCGCTCACTGTAATATCTGGGATCCAGTTATGAACCTTTTTACACTTTAATACAAAGAAATGGCTGTTGTTTAGAATAAGGAGAAAAGGTCTATAACTTGGTTAGAATAATAGGGATTTACACTTTAGATTTTCAGTTAAAATGCCATCAAAAAGCATTACTCTGTTAATTCAGATCTAAGCATGTAAGTTGCAAGCTTATGTAGGAGAGATAATTATTGGAATCTAGTGAAAAACACCTAAATTCTGTTTTAATTTTCATACATGGAGCAGATGTTTTGACAGATGGATGGACTTTATTTTTGTAACTGTCCGGGAAAAGTCTGCATAACACAGCCTAATCAGTGTTACATATCTGTAGTGTTTGTTTTTTAGTCATTCTGCATTTGGCTCCTACGCTTTTGCTCACAGACATTTTCTTTGTAATTTATTTTTTTAGGCTAATCTCTCTCTGTGTAGTCCCTTCTATCAATTCAATACACAAATATTGGAAACCTCTTAAAATAAATGTAAATGTTTTGTTAGTAAGATAGACATATTGACCCTCAGGTGGAGGTGGTGCTGTTGGAGTAGTTCTCCTGCTCTTTTTAAAGTATACACACATATTTGTGTGAAAAAGGAGTGAAAAGTTAGGAACTGAACCAATGCTTATTGAACTACCAGGCTGTGGATCAGGCCCTTAACATATTTGATAATCTAATACTTCTCAGTTTGCAGTGAAGATGAGCTATAGTATTTGCCTGCAAAAGGGATGTCACTGGCCTGTATCTTACTCTGGGACAGGTCCTCAGCTGGTGTAAATTGTTATAGATACTTTGACTTCAATGGCTCTACAGCAATATACACCAGCTGATGATCTGAGCCAATGTATGTAGCACCTTAACTTCCACTGACTTGGCCCATATTGATAAAGATGGGACCTGAGCACAGGAGTGGGAACCAAGAACTCTAGAGATCTAATATACTGAATCACTCTGTAATACAGCCGCTTATGCTTTCTTCTTCATGTCTATTTTAACTGTCATAGCTCAGGAGATAATCCATCATCCAGCCTGATGAGGGCTAGAAAGAAATTTCCCCATTGGGCCTATTATTCCATAACTGCCTAGTGCTATTTTTCCTAGACCCTTCCTGTCAAGTATCTGATATTGGCCGTATCTGGAACACAGACTGGTCTAGAAGGACAACTAGTCTGATTCAGTGTGGCAGTTCCAATGTTCCCCATATTTAATATAGGATAATGATGCTTTCTTGCTACACAGGGATTTTGTGATGCCAATGTAAAGCACTTGTAGGCTGAAACATGCTAAGTGGTAGTATTAGATTTAAAATAATTTGAACAAACCTACCTTTTTCTCACACACATGCAAAAGTTTGTGATACCTAGTTCCAAAGCAACAAAATGTTAAATGGCCTCTTTCCATTATTCCTCTTGAAAGGAACAAGATTCAGAGAGCCCTGATGCAAAAATGTCTATCAGGAAAAAAAAAAAAAATTCGTAGCTTTTCTGTATAAAATAATGTAAGTCAAAACCCAAGACAAAGAAACAATGAGGCTAAAATGAATGCACATGAAGCATTTAAAATTCCCTGACAATTTGTGCATTAAAGTTTCTGGCTCTTGGTTACTTCCTGTACATTTTGTTCCTGCCACTCCTGTAGATAAATTCTCCCATCTGCTATATTTAACTGACATACTATATTTCTTGTATTGTCTTTGTTTCTCTTCCAGTGTCTTACACTTTGAGATCTTAAATACTTCACTCTGTTGGCATTGTCCTTCACATTTACAATATCCTGCTGGCCTGAGGGCATGAAAACAATATGCCCTGCTGCCAAGTGGGACAAGCCCAGTTTGAGACAGACTAAGTAATTCCAGGCCTTGAGCCAGGAGGGCGGGATGGATGCTTTGTAGTGAAATTGACACACACAGTCACCAACTTCAAGAAGAAGAGGTGTGTGTCAGGTTTTACAGCTAAAGGTGTGTGAATGCCGTTGTACCAGCCTCATTCAGGAGGAATAGAAAAGCAGAATCCTAATAATATTGGCAGAGCTTTTAAGATCTGAACAGACTGACAACCGTATACTTTAGCCTAGATCCTCAAAGGTAAATACTTTTGAGGCCCTGGGCCTTTGTATTTAGATGGAAACTTTCATCTAAGATACTACATTCTTCTTATAAACTTTAATTAATTAACCTTCATGGCATCTGTGAGGTAAGTAATTATTGTCATCTCTGTCATAACTTCTCTGTGTCTAAGTGTTGGCACATCCTCATTGTACATCCTAAATCATTGTACTTTCACAAGCCTTCTGAAATCTAGAATAGGTCTCCATCCTCCATTTTTCTTTTGGGTTAAAAAATAGTGAGAATGAAAACCCTTCCTTCTGACATAGTTTGCTATCTGAAGCTACAAGGTAGCAAATGAATATACCTTGAACCAAATTTAAAATCAAAAGTCAGGAGGGACAGGGACCTCCAACTTAAACTCATATTAATGGAGAAGTCTTTGCAACCCACCTCAGAGGCTGGATAATAGATGTGCTTCACACAGAGGTCCCTGGAAACCTCTTCCTCAGAGTCCACAAAAGCTAAATTCTCGAGAAAATCTTCATAGAAACCAGTGGCAGAACCCAGCAGTCTGAACACTGAGCTAATCAATACACTCCCAAACCTTCTCTTATTGTACATTCTTTGGTATCAACATATGTTGAGCCAGCAGGAATTCATATGAAGCTATGCAAACTATTACATTATATATACTTTTTTTCCCTAAGCCCACTAAGGTAGGAAAATCTAGAGTTCACACTGAAAAAAACAGATTGTCACTTGCTTAGAAGATTCACTCCGTAGTGCACAGGAAATACTGGTAATTCACAACAGTGCCAGACATTGCATTGCAGCAGTGTAGCTGATACAACTGTGGGAATCAAAGATCCTGTTTCTACTTCCATTGAAATTGTTGTTGTTGTTGTTATTATTTATTGATCATTATCATCACTATAGCACCTAGGAGTCCCAGTCATGCATCGTATTATGCACTGTACAAATGTGAAACAAAAAGAGCCCTAAAGAATGTACAGTCTAAGAAATCAAGGAGCATCTTGCTATTATCTTCAGTGCAAGCCGGATTGACCTAGTGACAGAGCAGGAAACTTCACTATGAATTTATTCACTTGATGAGGGCTTAAATCAGAACCATAACTTTATTTTGATGTCATTTATGTGGCCTAATACACCCCTTTATTTATTTTTTTACAGTCATGTAAAATGTATAAGAAACCTAATCTGTTAGGGAGGTGTATGAGAATTTACTTTTACAGACTTTAATGGATCATTTATGCAGCAGTAAAACATGAGGAAGCTATATTAGCAGTTTTTGCTAGACTAGAAACTTTAAATGTTATATAAATATATTTATTATAGTCAAAGGTTTATTGCTGTAAGTATCTCCCCCCTAGTGTTTAATTAGCTTTTGTATTTCTCAGACATCTATGGTTAAAAGCTGTTGCACTGGAGATCAAGGAGGAATTAAAAGTCAGAGAGAGGAAGCTAAATTCTGCTTTCAGTTACAGTTGTGTAAATCTGGAGTACCGCTATTGACATTAATGAAGTTACACTTCTATAAATTCACAGTAATTGAGGACCAGTTGTGGCTTAGAAAGACATGGAAAGAGTTCAGTTCTGCTATCATTTCTACCAGTTTAATTTGGAGTAACTGCACTGAAGTCATTGGAATTATTCCCGATTTCCACCCATGTAAATGAGAGCAGAATCTGGCCACAGACTTAATGCACTTTCGATCCAGCCCTTAATGCATTTAGCAATTTCATAACTTTTCACTCTGCACTGGAGATATGAAGATGAGCAGTGTTTGCCTGTTCTTCTTTAGGATGTGAGTACATATGGACCAGATACTGAGATTGTGTAAATCAATGTAGATTTCAATATAGTTGCACTGATTTACACTAGCTGGGGATCAATGCATATACCATGAGAACTGTTAAACTGCATAATATGTGTTTGTCTGCCCTTAGCTACTGCCATATTGTGTACTGCGTTTAGCCATTTAAAAAAACCCAAACAAACGTAAAGACTTGTTTTAAATCAATTCAAGACCAATCCTGTGTGATGTTGAGGGATGTTACAACTTTAAAAATAAAAATTGAGATAATTAAGGAATAATATACTACTGCTAAATGAAATTATGATTTATTCTATTTATTTAATCTATTTAATTCTATTTAATCCTTTAACCTCTCACATTGTAGCATGGAATGGGAGTCTATGTGTTTGTGTAAAACAATATATGTCTGCATGTGATTGTCTGTGTGTATAATTGTGTGTGTGTGTGTGGGTATATATATCTGTCTATCTATAATGTGTTTTTATTAAGAGAGGTCAAACTGGAAAAATTAAGACTTCCAAAACATACATCTTCAGTTCTTTCAATTTCCTGCTGGATTCTCTTAATTACCTCTGTGTTTTCTCTTCCATCTCATTTGGAAGGATAACTTGAGTATTTGTCTGATCAGCACTGGATCCAAGGATGTTATAAGACTCTGCATGTGTGTCTCCTGGGATGTTCTTTTTAATATAATGTCACTACATTTTATGCAAATACACATGAGAAAAAAAAATCTGAAGAAAAATGTCATGAGTATCTTACATTATAATACATCAGGGAGGCACTACTCTTCTATCTCTGTTGAGTTGTTTATAGCTAGTCTGCGAAGTAGCCTATAGCAGTCCTATGGGTTGTATTCTCACTTGCCCTGGCAGAGCCATGGTTTGTGTTTGAGAGTCTGTCTCTCAAGTAAAAGGGACTGCTGCTGCTACCCAGTGAAGTCAATGGGAGATCTTTGTAGGTAGTTGTTTAAGAATTGGGCCCCTGGGCCCTGATCCTGCAAGCTATCCCACTGGGTGGAGACTGCATCTGCATGGAGGCCCGCTGAAGTTAATGGGTCTCCATGTGGCAATAACTACATGAAGCAATTTGCAGGACTATCACCATAATCTTTACCTCTTCCCAGTGATGGGGCAATAGAACTTCACTGTTCCTCATTTATTTCCACTCAAACATTCTATTGTTTGCTGTTGATTGCAATTTTTCCTCTCCAGATAAAGGTAAATTATATTTTAAGAATACCACTTAGAAGGAAAACTTGTTCTTTTAGGCTCCAAATTCTATATTTTGTTCTAAAGTGGTAAACAACCAAGTAGCAATAGAAATATTTCAATTAATTTTATTAAAAATTAATATTCAGTGAAAACAGTTTTTATTTTGTTTAGATTAATATATTTTTCTGCAGTGTTTGCAATCCAGTCTTTGCAGCCTGGTGTCAGAGCATGAGATCCAGAAAGTGACACTGACATATTTATTTTCATGGTTCAAATTGAAAGAAATGCAAAAATAAATAAATAAATAGATACCAAGTACATATTGATGAGAAAATTAGATTTTAAAATTTCTTTCAGTTTTAATACCATAAGACATCAGTAGCAAAACAGGAAAATAATTTTGTGATTATTAATGGATTTCCTTTAAATTTTTTATTAAAGATAAATTGAATTGTTGACAGTATGTTATTTACTTAAAGCAAGTATAAAATTTAAGGCCTGAGTCCTGAGACTTGTGAACATGCTTAATTTTATGTAATGTGAGTAGTCCCACTGACTTTGCAGTGGGGTAAAGTTAAGCATGTTCATAAGTCTTTGAAGGATCAAGGCCTAAGTGACTACAGTAGAATTGAGGCAGCAGAGGTTATGAATTACAGCTAATATGCATATGATTATTTTAAATGTTATATCAGTGAGTTATTTTATATCAGTTCATCCCATTTGGCCCATCTTTTTTCAAATTCTTAGTTAATTAAATACAGGAAGGCAGTCAGTCTATTTTTCTTAATTATTTTACTCTGGGCAGCCTTGTTTCTATACATGAGATTTGTTTTGCAAATAGAGAAATAACCTCCATACAGGCAGAGACTACCTCAAACAGAAAAAGCGGAAATTGTCTGGATTTTTTTTTTAGCTATGTAAGTTAGTCCCTAACTCAAAATAGCAATGAAATGCCCAATAATAAACAAACCTTACAAATACCCTGAGAGAACCATAACTGTAAAATCCTTTCATTCTGCCAAACAAGCATAACGCACTGGAGTGTCCGTTAGTCATGCTCCCTGCTAGAATTCACTTTGTGTATGTGTTTTTTTTTTCTTCACAGAAAGAATGTGCTAATTTCATCAAGGTGCTTAAAGCTTACAATCAGACTCACTTGTACGCCTGTGGAACTGGGGCTTTTCATCCAGTTTGCACTTATATTGAAATTGGACGACATCCCGAGGTAAAAATAAGAATGTTTTATACTTTTCTTTAAAAAAAAAAATTATTGATGTTTAGACATGACCTCTTCCAGCTGAAATGGATCATTACTAATTTCTGCAGCTCATTTAGTTGCTGGATTGCTGTGGCTTCCATAGATTCAACTTCTGATTCTAGTGTGCTCTGATTCATGAATCGGAACAATATTAAACCATGACCTGCCCCCAAAAATGAAATAAATAAAAATATACCCGCTTTGTCTGGTTGATAAAGGCAAATGTGCTTCCTTTTTTGTTCATGACAGGTACCAGCTATCTGATGGTACAATATTAGCTACACCTTTGTTCTAGTGCCAGCTTTGTCCTCTACGCCTCTTCCCAATCAGTAGTGTCTGACACCACAGCAGCTTTCTCCCATCTGGGAGTTAAGACACAATGCCACACAAGCATATTTCTCAGCTCTCCAATTTGTCCTGACTCACTGACAGTTTTGCTGGCTCCAGTGAGGTCTGGTTTTTGCTTTCTTCCCCTCGTACCTGCTATCCCTCCCCTGGCTTTTGTTATTTATTTGTTAAAGGTTGATATTGTGCTCTTGTGCTGCAGAAAGCATGGAGTAGACGCAGAAGAGTTTATTCCACTTTTTAACTAAAAATAAAACTGATAAGACAGATCGTCCCTGGTGTAAATCAGTGTCACTCCAATAAAATCAGTGGAGCTATGCTGATTTATATAGCTGAGGCTTTTCGTGTGAGGGGGGTGTCTTCAGTTTGATCCATGTTCTACTTTGTTTTTTCCAAAAAGGTTAAACTTTTATTGTAATAATACTAATATGAATCTGTAATATAAGTGAAACCACTTTGCCTTTGTTCTCTGTGTGGCTTATGTGGCTATTGCCCTTTGTATGCTTTCAATGCATAGAACAAATTCTCTTGATGTGTTCTTAGCCATCACTAGTTTAATTTATGGAGGTGGGGGGGATGTTGTTGTTTTTTGGGGGGTGGGGGAGAATCCATAGTTGTGTTACATTGACTTGCTCTGATTGCTGGAGTATAATTATTAGAGTCACCTTATGGAGATGACATTCAGGATTGCAGATTGCCAGGAAAATAAAGACATCTTTGTTTAAATGAATGAGGACACCCTCAATCATTTAAAAATTGGGTTTTGCTTCTGGTAGAAAAATTAACAGATCCTTTGAATGATGACTTATCAGTCTTGGAGTGTTTTTTCCCTATAAAAATGTCTTTTAATGTTTAAAACATGCATCTTAATGTTATAAGCATAAGGTTTTTGGGAAGATGGGGAGTGTTTAGTGGAAGTTTTTTATGCTCTTTAAGGCTTTATTCCAGAATGTAGTCTTGGCAATTAATGATTGTCTCTTGACCACACACAGCATGCCGTTGCTTACTGCATTAAGCAGATTCTCTGCTTCCTGAGATCCATTTGGGAATTGGTAGACATATTAATTAACTCTAGTTCCGTAAGATGTGTGTCAGTCAGTTCTTGGCTACCTGCCAAGTGTATCTATCTGCAGAGAGATAGCAAGTATGAGGTCATTTACTTTTACATTTGGCTGTTTTATGAGCATACAGTAAAACTCACACACTCTATCAAGGATTTATGGAAAGGATGATCAGAAACTAGGGGCCAGACCCAACTCTGGTGTAACCCCACTAACTTTGACATTGGCATGAATTTTTCCCTGGAGCTGTAGCCAACTATTTGCATTCACTTCTTTTTGATTAACTGTAATGACCAAGATGGTCTAAATCCTTGAATTTGCTTACATTCACCCACTAACTTTGGTCCTCCTGGGCCCAAACACTGCCCTGGGGCTGTAACCTCACAATCCAGTCAGAGTAAGGGGCAGCGTGTAGCTGTGCTGCCTCAGAAGCAAGATATGGACTCTCACAGTTTAATCCATCAGACTGAATATGCTATCTGCAAACATATATAGCCTAATAAATACATGATGAGTTATAGCAATTTCCTGGGAGAGGGAAAGACAGGATCTTGTTTAAACCAGTTCCAGATTTGGAAATGAACACCTGAAATACTTAGAAAAATAACTTTGATTTCTGACAGACTCCCTTAAAAACAGCCAGACAAGAGCAGAGGCAGTAAAAGAGAGACCCAAAGAAGCAACATTTTCCCCACAGCCTCTTTTATAAAGGTTTTTAGAGAGAAACTTAGGCCTCTCTCCTGCTACCATTAAAACCAATGGCAAATTTCCCATTGACTCCAGTGGGAGCAGGATCAACCTCTTAGTGGTATTACGCTTATTATTATAAATCACCATGGGTCAGATTGTGGCATAAAGGAACAACTGTAAGTATAGGGAGACGCAGAGCTGCACTAATGTAGGATGCAGCATATATTTGTCTGCATGACTGGCCAGCTGCAGTGGGGAGAGAGCAAGACTTGGCCTTCTCACTGTCCTCTTTGGGGTAGCTTGTGCCTCACAAGATGCTAGCAGGATGCAATCCTTGTGGTCAGAAGAATTCAGGAATTACAATTCTACCTGGTCCTTGCCTTGCAGGGAGGGAGAAGTCTCTCTGCACCCTCCCCTAAGTCTTGCACATTTAGACAGGCACTTACAAGATAGTGATCCAGATCCTCAGCTGGTGTAAATAGGAGAAGTATTTAGCTGATTTACACCAGCCATGCCCAGCATCTTTAATTGTCTCCTCCCAGATCTCTTATGATGGTTCATCAGATTAAAAACAATCTTTAACTGTATAAACCTAAAAGATCTGGGATCACTTTGTTTTGCAGTTCATTTCTCATCCTTACTCGACAAAGGAGCTCTACATTTAGTTTAGATTTATGATGTACATAAAACTTTAAATTATTGCATCTGAAGGTATATAATGATACCACCTGTAATACATTTGCTTTTTCTGGTCTCTGTGCATTTAAATAACCTTTGGTACAACTCATAAAATTTTGCTAAATTATACCTTCCAGTCTGTTTCTCTCCCCCATCCCCATACGTCACGTTAGAAGAAGTCCAGAGTTCATTTTTCCAAGCAATGAATATCCTGTGAAGATACATTTAAATAATTTTTCTTACAGTGATGGAGGACCACTCCTCTCCTCTGGAGAATGCCGAAGGGTATGTCTATGCTGTAATAGACAGAAGTGGTTGCAGCACGTGTAGGCATACTCAAGCTACTTTTGATCAAGCTAAGTCTATAGCCACAGCAACACAGGCTAGCCATCTGGGTATGTACCCAGGATCTCCAGGCAGCTAACCCATGTCTTCGACCGCGCTGTTGTAGCTTCCGGCTATTTTTAACAACTGATCAAAGTTAACTCAGGAATTCCTGCACATGCTCCAGTCATACTTCCCAGCTGCAGTGTAGACACACCCCAAGGGGCACACAATAATTGAGGAAGGTGAGTTACTGTTGGTAGAAAAGCAGATATGATGTTTCATCATATAATACAAAATGTGGAGCAAATAAAATGATTCAGTGGGAGCAGATGTGGCATAAATGAGCATAGCTCCATTAAAGACCATGGAGCTACACAAGTTTATATCAGCTTGGGATCTGGCCTGTGGTTTTTAAGTGAAACATTTGAGCAAATTATGTTTTTTATTGTAAGTTAAGGCTCATCTGAACGTAATCTTTCTAACTTGCTTTCTGTCCAGTTAATGGTATGTTTGCATGATATTCATAGTGCTCTCCAGTTATTGGGGGGGAAAAAGAATTATATTAACAAATGCAAAAGAATAGGATACTGTTCAAGGATGAAGCCCTTTCATGATATTAGAGTTCTAGTCATAATTAAGAGGCCAGATCCTCAGCTGGTATAAAGTGGCATTGCTCCACTGGAGCACTGTCTTCATTTGCTGAGCTTGTCTTTGCTAATATAATGTATTGTACAGAGCTATCTCTGCCTTGAAAGTTCCAAAGGTAAAATGCTGTGGCATGTGGAAAGGCCTAAAAGTCAGAGGAATAAATAGTGTTCTTCTTCACTGGGGGACTCACAGCCACAGAGGGACTCCATTCCTCCTATATTATGTTGAGCAAAGCTTAACAATAGCCTGTGTCAGTGTGTAGGAGAACTGATATGGATCAGGCGGGTGGCCAGATCTAGCCATTGATTTCATAAAACTGTTGGCCAAAATCCCTGATGTGGCAGAGGCATAGGGACTGTTGATTCCCATGTAGCCCTTAGAATACATGAAACAGCTCTGCTGGCACTCCATACTAGGAGGGTGAATTTCACATGATCCCATGTTATCGCATGTGGAAAACCTTTGCGTGAAGTCAGGTTTTGCACATAAGTCCGATTTGGCTTCAGCTTCTAAGAAGAATAAATCCTGACATACTCAAAACATTCCAAGCATTTTAGTGCCTAGTCTCTTCTCAGGTTATGTGTATAACTACCATTGATATCAGTTGGGGACAGATCTGTAAAGTAAGCCTTTCAATGAGTGTAAGCAATCATTTCAATAGGTAAACGGGCATCACACAGAAAAATATAAGCATGGCAATCCACCATGTGATGATTAACATTTGCTTACATGGAAGGGCCTTCAAAATGAACAGCTTGTCTTTGGTAAGGCCTGAAAATCATAAAAAAGTGAAAGATGTGTAGTTGGAATCTCGCTGAATTTTTAAGCGTCATCTCACATCAGCATGTATTTCTGAGTAGCCCAATGTTATATCTCCACTGGGTACCTTAACCTTACATTGCACTGTCTTGTTATAAAGTTACTGAAATACAGATCAACATAAATATGTAATTTGATTCCAATATAAAAGATTTTTTGAATAACTCCATCACCCCCTTTAAAAATATAAATATATAAATTAGGCTCAAATTCTGATCAATTTAAAAAAAAAAAAATATCCCTGAGCTTGTGTTATTTTAGCTGCCTTTACTTTAATACTACTAAAAATAATTCTACTGATACTTTTCAAGACTCAGTCCTGACTTCCTTACTCAGGAAAACACCACTGAAGTCCATTTCCTAAGTAAACCACTTTGTGTTGGGATCTTAGTGCTTTGTTTTTATATATATTTTAGATGGTGTCAGTAGTTTATTTATAGTAGTTTGTCTACACTGGATATTAGAGATAATGTCTAAATAGCAATGGCTAGCACCTTCAGGTCTTGCTACTCTAAAAGCATATGCATATACAACTTATTTTTTAAGAGTGTCTCTTGCTTTTGCAAGATTTGGATCCACATTTGCATCCACAGTTGAATTGTGGACATAAATCAGAGTGTGTGTGACTCTAACTATGTAGTTGATGATGTAAGTCAGGTAGCTCCAAGAACAACTACTTAGATTTGTGGATACAATTCATTTTATGGCATGCTCAAAAAGGAAGGCAAGTTCTCATGCCAGCTGAAATATTACCTCCAGATGTTTGTGATATTATTTTATAGTTGGTTGATGCATTTGGTCTCCTACCTACAGGATGAGAAGTTAAACACAAAAGAATGGAGCTATGCCATTTTATACCAGTAGAGAATATGGCCCATTAACTTAAAATGTGAATGTGGTATGAATATCATTTTTGGGAAAAAATGTTTAGCAAAGGGGTCATGTTTTAATCATTGCCAGGGAATGCGAGGATCTTAGGCTTTCAGCTGTCATTTAAGATATTCAGGTCTGCCCTTGCATATTTCATAATTACACATTGGTAATTTGGAATCTATGTCTAAAGTGACAGAAATGTAAGTTGGTAATTATGTCTGAGCTTGGCTTTGAAATTCACCATTTGAACATTTACATGCTGGAAATGAAATCAAGTTTTGAACTGTCAGAAGTCAAAACAGGGAATCTAGCTTTTTTTGTTTTTGTTTTTTTGGTCTTTATTCTCCAATCCATCATCTTAAACTGATTTAATGGAATTAGAAGCCACCTAAGCAATTGCTTAGCAAATTATACTAGGAGAAGATCTAACACATGATGCTGAGCAAAGCTGGCCCTTGTAACTTACAATGGCAGGGGCTGTTTGTTGCACTCTAGAAGCTTTCAATTAATCCTTGTCTTATATGTCTAATCTGATCAATTCAGCTATTCAACAACTATCCTTTATTTGGTATTTGAGAAACATATCCAAATCACTACAGTACTACTCTGCAGCTTACTCCTGAATAAGAAATAAGAAATGATTTAAGTAGCTCTGCAGCGTAATGCTCTGCAGCAGTTTTTGTTTTAACTGAAAACTCCTTTAAGATATTTACTGATAGGAGCATGCCCTGGAGAAAATGTTGGGTGGCATTATGGACCCAATTTCTCCCCTCCCAATCTGATCACCAGAGAGATGCAAAAATATAAAACTTCCTTTGGTTTGTGGGCAGATATCCTGAACATTCCCTTCTAAAAGGAGCACAAACTCACAAACAGGAACAGTCAAGACCAGAAAAGCTTGGCTTTGTTTAGTACAGTAAGATTCTAGGCTGAATGACAGTGTCAAATTTGAATCCACCGCCTTTTAATGAGTAGAATCTATGTGTTAGCACTCTTTCATGACCATAACTGGGAACACCATTGTTTTTTAAATGTACGTTACTTTCAGCCCTCTGTTGCTGAGAAATGCTTGTTGATTACAGCTAAGAACTGTATACAGTATGCTACAGCTGAATGACTTCCATGAATGAGAAACTAAAGCCAGTCAACATATTCATTGGGTTAAAAGAAATGAGCCTCAGAACTGTGGGAAAACCTTTGTTTATACTACTGGAGAGGGAAAAAGAGAGAGAGAAACTGCCACAAAAGCAAATTCATTGAGTGGATCACACAGAAAGTAGTAGGCAGAATTTTCACTTACATTGCAGGTAGTGCCATATTTGTTTGAGTCCATGCCACAAAACTATCCTAAGGACATTTCACAGAGCATACGTGCCACACCTTAGTAACCGGAGGACTCAAGCTTTAGGCAATTCTTAGAATCAGGGCCTGATTCTTCTCCCACTTACACTGACTTTATATCGTTGCAGCTGCCTTCAATGGAGTTTTCTTTGATTTTCACTAGTGTACCTAAGAGGAGACTCAAGTTGTCTCTTTTTATCATACTGTCACAGAAACAGCATGCATTTCTAGCACCTCATGTTTGAAGAGGCAGATAGTTTTGCTATAGCTTTTAGGAGCATGAATTCTAATAATCCTTTCTTACTAGTGCTGGAAATACTCCCACGGTTTGCATTTGGATGTTAATTATTTGTCCTGTCAATAAAAGGATGTTTAGGAGAATTATTTACATCCATGATATGAATAGTCACGCTGTCAGCATGGTACCCTCATCACATGAGGCAAACAGAGCCTGACATAATATGGTGTAATGCAACTCACTTCCTGATTCATTTCAAATGTAGGGCCCAATCCTGCCAAGTACTGAGAGCCCTCAACTCTCATTGACCTTTTAAGGTCAGACCTATAGAGACTATATTTTTAAAAGAGTTGGCTCACATACTAACTCTGCTGCACTGTACTAATGTTGGGAGAGATTTATCTCCATTCATTCAGAGAGGCCATAATGTTTCTAGTAGCCAGAAAATTCAGCACATCATGTCTGATTAGAGAAAGTAATTGAAAACATTAACCCAACCTCATACTCATGTAGCATATGCAAAATTTCATCCACACACCTCGAGTTACAATGGACAAGAATGACTGAACCCTTTGATCTCCAGATGAACATGGAAAAAAATTAAAACAAGCAACCACCATCTGTTGGGAAATGGATTTAATGAAAAGGGTGGATACTGAAATACAGTACATTCACTGACTTAACTGAGGAAATGACTTTAAAATAGATGGAATAAAGATGGAATAAATAGATAGAATGAAGTAATACTTGATTTAGGACTATAGGATACAGAGAAATAGAAACAGAAAGTTATCTAGTACATAATTGAGTAGATCAGAATCAAGGCTACTTTATTGATAGTCAGAGTCCATGTCACAAAACCTGGTTGACAGGAATTGACTTCAGAAAGAAGAATCACATTTTAATGTAATTTCTGCAGCTGAAGGAAGTGCCGGTATTATGTTTGATAGCTCAATACAAACATCTTGTCATGGGCGCTTTAAACATTTGGGGCAATTAAACAGCAGGTTTCAGCTGTGGCTGATGTTCTTTATTTAAGCCATGAAGTTACAAAATGTAGAGAGTTGCAAACATTACTGGGGTTTTTTATTTGGTTTCAGGAGTAAGGGCCTGATCCGAAGCATAGTGAAGTCAACAGCAGTCTTCTCAGTGACTCCAGTGTGATGTGGATCAAGCCCTTTGAGAGCCAATGCATCATTTCAGGCCTCTTCTTGCCTATTCCCTAATTTTCAGCCACAGCTTCCCCGTTAGCCTCTCTGCCCAGTCACAGTATAGACCATAAAGTTCCCATCCACATAAAAATGCACACAAGAGGGGAACTTACTGTCAAATATCCATGTGTGTTTAGAAGATGATTGCCTTCCATTCCTCTAAAACGGGGGAATGGAGACAGAGTAGAACATTTATGGCTCTGGAAAACATCCAGAGGGGGAGAGGACTTTGGATTCTTCAACCATGGGATGTTGTTTCAAGGATTGCTAGGAAGAGACAAGATCCACCTAATGAAGAGAGGGAAGAGCATCTTCACAGACAGGCTTGCTAATCTAGTCAGGAGAGCTTTAAACTAGGTTCGCTGGAGGATGGAGACCTAAGCCCGTAGGTAAGTTTGGGCCCCTTATTGAATGGGGGAGGCAACTTAGTGACACATGATGTGGAAAAAAGCTGAAGTACTCAATGCTTTCTTTGCCTCTGTTTTCACAGAAAAGATCAACTCTCAGACTACTGCACTGGGCAGCACATTATGGGAAGGATATGAGTAGCACCCAGTGGTGAAAGAACAGGTTCAGGACTATTTAGAAAGCTGGACATGCACAAGTCCATGAGGCTGGGTGCAATGCATCCAAAGGTGCTGAGGGAGGTGGCTGGTGTGATTGCAGAGCCATTGGACATTATCTTTGAAAATTCGTGGTGATCAGGGGAGGTCCTGGACAATTGAAAATGGGCAAATATAGCGCCCGTCTTTAAAAAAGGGAAGAAGGAGGATACGGAAAACTAAAGACCATTCAGCTTCACCTTAGTACCCAGAAAAATCATGGAGCAGGTCCTTAAGGAATCCATTTTGAAGTACTTGGAGGAGAGGAAGGTGATCATGAATAGTCAGCATGAATCACCAAGGGCAAGTCATGCCTGACCAACCTGATTGCCTGATATGATGAGATAACTGGCTCTGTGGATGTGGGGAAAGTGGTGGATGTGATTGTACCTTGACTTTAGGAAAGCTTTTGATATGGTCTCCCAGAGTATTCTTGCCAGCAAGTTAACGTATGGATTGAATGAATGGACTATAATATGAATAGAAAGCTGGCTGGATTATCGGGGTAATGGGCAGTGATCAACAGCTTGATGTCTAGTTGGCAGCCAGTATCAAGTGGAATGACCCAGGGGTCAGTCCTGGCGCCAGTTTTGTTCAACATCTGTATTAGTGATCTGCATGATGGAGTGGATTGCATTGTCAACAAGTCTGTAGATGACACGAAGCTGGGGGGAGCGGTAGACACTCTATAGGATCGGGATATGATATAGAGTGACCTAGACAAAATTGAGGATTGGGCTAAAAGAAATCTGATGAGGTTCAACAAGGACAAATGCACAGTCCTACACTTAGGATGGAAGAATCTAATGCACTGCTAAAAACTAGGGACCAACTGGCTAAGCAGCAGTTCTGCAGAAAAGAATGTGTGGGTTATAGTGGACAAAAAACTGGATATGAGTCAACAATGTGCCCTTGTTGCCAGAAGGCTAATGGCATATTGGGCTGCATTAGTAGGAGCACTGTCAGCAGATTGAGGGAAGTGATTATTCCCCTCTATTCGGCACTGGTGAAGCCACATCTGGAGTATTGTGTCCAGTTTTGGGCCACCCACTCCAGGAAGGATTTGAACAAATTGGAGAGAATCCAACAGAGGGCAACAGAAATGATTGGGGGCTGGAGCACATGACTTATGAGGAGAGGCTGAGGGAACTGGGCTTATTTAGTCTGCAGAAGAGAAGAGTGAGGGGGGGATTTGATAGCAGCCTTTAACTACCTGAAGCGGGGGTTCCAAGGAGGATGGAGCTAGGCTGTTCTCTGTGGTGGCAGATGACAGAACAAGGAGAAATGGTCTGAAGTTGCAGCGGGGGAGGACTGCAATAGTTTGGATATTAGGAAAAACTTTTTCACTTGACGGATGATGAAGCATTGGAATGGGTTATCTAGGGAGGTGGTGGAATCTCCATCCTTCTAAATTTTTAAGGCCTGGTTTGACAAAGCCCTGACTGAGATGATTTAGTTGGGGTTGGTCCTGCTTTGAGCAGGGGGCTGGACTAGATGACCTTCTGAGGTCCCTTCCAACCCTAATCTTCTATGATTCTATGACTCAGCAAAATGATCAGATTCTCACGTACCCAAGCTCATGCCCATGCCTCCATCCTGCTGACATCCTTTTTTCCATCATCAGCAGTTTGGCTGACACGTTTGCCATGCCATCACTGGCTTCCTCATTGTTTGCTCAGTTGACCTTTTTGATGGGAATCACTGAAAACACAGGTGATGTTACTGCTGTGAGCAGGTGGCATTATTCCTGTAAGCAGGGCTAACTTCCACAGGTATTTCCACCAAGTGGCAAGTTGAACAATGATAAATTGTGCTCTTCTTTCACTACCTGGACCACTCCCTTTTTTGTATGGACTGTGATGGGAATGCATATAGGATGTAGGTGGTCTGATGTCATCTCACAGTGTCATGGTATAAATAATACCACCGAGTTCCAATTCTTGCCTGAACAAAGTCCCCAGGTCCTTTTGAGTTTCTGCTGCACTCTTTGTTTTATGCAGAATGTCCTTATATTGTCACTAACTCAGCATCTGACCCCCACCTAAGAAAGTGGAATATTCTGCTCCCTCCAATGCTATTATTAATTCCCAATATAGTTTGAAAAGCAGAGAGCACTAAAACATGATGCTGTGATTAATAGTTGGCATCTTTCCACTCTTCTTTTTGAGAAGGATTGTGAGGAGAAGCAAAGACCTAAATTCATGAAACTCCAAACATAATTTGCAGCAATGCATGCAAGATATGCATATAAAGAGAAGATGGCTGCTAACAGAAGGAAGCTGTATTAGCAAGGACAGATATAGTATAACCATTGTGTAAAGTGTAATATTATTAAATACCACACAGAGGATAAAGGAAAAAGCTTTTTATCAAAATAGAACATTTCATCCCTCTGCACCAGGGTTTTATCTGGCATAAAATGACACGACTAGATTAACAATCAGGTATTTCAAGAATTAGAGACTCTGACAGAATGCTAAATTTCATCATCCTTTTTTAAACAATACTTTTCTGCGAAACATGAGAACCAAGGTAATAGGCATTGCAGCCCTGATCAAACATGCACTATCAGCAGCAAGGTAATCCAATTTAAAGGGTGGAGCGCAGCAGTGACAGAAATTGTGGGTTGTTTTTATTTTTTTGTTATTTTGACTTGGGTTGTGGGGTTGTTTTTTTTGTTTGTTTTGTTTTGTTTTATAGTGGAGCACAAAATTATATAAAAATAAATGAAGAATAAGCAATCAGTTTTGCAATCAGAAGTCATAAATAATTATCTCCTATATAACTGATTTAATATATCAGTTTACTATGAAGAGTTTATTAATGTATTGCTAAATGGATAAGGGAGGTTAACTTTGGTGTCGAAGAGGAGCAGAACTTTTAAGTATTTATATCCCATATTCCTTTTGGTATTACACAAATCTCTCTATCTATCTCTATCTGATTTAAGTATATTCTAAAAATATGCTCTAACCCAGTAAGAAGTTAAGGATCTGAGGTAGGAATTCGTGGGTAGAATTATATGGCCTATGTTATGCAGGAATCAGAGAATCAGAATGGTGTCTTCAGGCATTAAAATCTATAGCTGAAATATTGGCCCCCAATGAAATCAAAGGCACAATTTTCATTCATTCTCTCTATCTATCTATGTTCATTTTCTCTATCTATCTTACATAGTTGTTATCAACCTGCTTCTGAGTTGCTTTTTTCTTTGTAGCGCTTCATTTTAAATAAGTCTGGTTAAGGGATAACTTTTCCCTCACCCCATAGGCAGATTATGCCCTTCCCTGTCGCACTCTAACCTGACTGTGGACTATCAAGTACCTTGGCATTCCAATTGTTCCTAAAGTTCTCTATTGGCAAAAATGAGCATCTTTCCACTATCACTTGGAAATGCAAAGAAAGAAAAGTCCATATCTGTATTTATTCTGACTGTCACAGCTTCTGTATTATGTGCCAGGGCACTGTTCACATCTGGATTTTATATATTTATTTCTGGGGGGAAAGGCTTGTTGGTGCTTTTTGTTCATTTTACTTTTGAGGGGGGCTGGAGAAAAGAATGAGAAAGAATTACTGGAGAAGTATCCAGTTGTTGCTGGCTAATTTACTTAAGAAGACGTGAGAAAAATCACACAGAATGAGCAAGTATGTCATGAACTCATACAGATTAAAGTTGGAAATGGCTTACCACATCATTTGGGCTATCCTAGACTCTGGACATCTTCTAGTACTTTGTTCTAAAAGGCATGTGGTCTTCCTCTCATTTATACTGATCTAAATCATGTCTAGTATGTGTTTCCAGCTTTAATTTTCATTTTTTAAAATAACATGCTATGAAGTGTAGTTATATCCATTGCTGAATCCTAAATGATTTCTCGCCCTTCTTGGTGTTTACACCTTTCAAATAGTAGGGGTTCTGTCACATAGCTCATCTTTATGTAATTGCATGTATTTTAGTTAATAAATACAGCATTATATGTGAAAGCTATGGATTTCTTTGAGTTACAGCATGGACTGAGTTAGGGAGAGATATTGAATAACTCCTTGCAAGTGCATAATCAGACAAGAACCCAATACACTCTGTTAATTAAATGTATCCCATAATGAATGTATGCTAATAATTACCTTTAAGTTTAAGTGCTCAGATAATCTCGGACTACAATAATACAATATGTGTTTTAGATATATATCATTACAGTAAAGTAATTAAAGGTTACTTAGCTGTTAAATGGTTACCTTAGAGGAATCCTTCAATAATGTGGCTTGAAACATGCCTTCACAGTATAATTAATTAAGGAAATTAAATATCAAGGCTGTAGTAATCTATTTTCTGCACAGAATAGCTGGCATATAAAAACAGTAGATGAGTAGGTGGCAGGAAGCCACCTTCTTGTTGCTTTCATATGTAAAATAATGTATATATTGTAGGTTGTAAAAGAACCATGACAAAAGATCTTAGGAGCAACAGAGTAGCAGAAATATTATGGTTCATATCCATGTGCTATTCTAGTGCAAAGCTCAAATAACACAGTCTGAGATAAGTCTTAACATTCATTCAATCCTTTTTCACACCTATATGCCACATGGAGTTAAAAGCTTGGCATTGAATGACAAGGGTTTTGCTCCGCAGCTCTGTCTGAGTCATCAGGAGGATTCTCACAGGGTTTAGTACCTTGGTGCCTTCTTCTGCACTTAATATAAACCACAGCAGGAAGGTTGAGCAAACAGTTGATCTGAGCATAAACAGTCCTCTCCAGCCCTTTAATGGGAAGATAACACATGTGGAACTTCTGGCAAAGCAAAGCGTTAAAGCAGGGAGAGAAATAGATTTTTCCTCACTGCTTCTATGCTGGGTTGAGAACTGATTTCATACATTATCTTCTTACTTTAAAGCATGTTGTGTGAGCACTAGAGAAACCAACAGCATAAATACTCTATGTATATTTCACTTCTTTTTGCATTTTTTTTTTGAAGACAAGGATTTTTTTAAAATCTGGATTCTTTCATAAATAATCTTAAAACCTAAAGTTCAGATCAGCATTTGTATCCTGATAATAGGTCCTGATCCAGTCAATGGGACCATTCACATATTTAAAAGTTATGTTCCTACTTAAATGCTTTTGCTGGGTCATGGCCTTTGATAAACTGAAAAACAAAACCTGCCCCTTCCTCCACACTGCAGATAGCCTTGACCACAGCATACCTGGAAACGGATTGGCTGCACAAGAGGCAAAATGCAGGATCTGGCGAGGTCTGACATAAATGGGTGGAATCATAGCTCCTTTGGACGCTCTCTGGAGGTCCAAAGATGCCCTTCTTCAGAGATGCGAAAAGGTTGAGGCACCACAAGTTGGGTATGAGTGAATCAGGGTAGAAACTGATGGAGCCAGGGAAGCAGTCACTCTAAAGTAAATTCAACTTCTTGCACCTGCAAACTGCCTTGGAGATAAAGACGTATGACATGAGCTTAGGAGAGCCAATGGTATCAGGGTTCCAAGGGAGAGGTTGCTCTCCATGTTGTAACACTACAGTTTGTGAGGTTTCAGCTTCTTCTTGGAGACAATGAAGAATCTACACTGATGCCCCAGCATGATGTTAGAAGTAGAAACCATGTTTGGGCAGAGAATTGGAAGGGAATCATATTACATGAATCTTGCAGAGATCTGGTAGACTTTCCCTTCCACTAGGGTATTTTGACTGGAGGTGTGAAAATGTTTTCATGTTTGTTTGTTTTTAAACAAGGCCAATACATGTTGCATCTTAATGACAAATGGCATTGATTATTTTTTCAAAGCAGTAAATCTCTAATCATTTTTTTTTATACGTTCACCTAAACATGTTGTTGGAAATATGGGAAAAACACTGGAACCTGCAAGTGTTTTACTGTTTGCATGAAGAGAAATTATTCTCTGTAGCTAACATTTATTGACAAGCTTGCAACTGGTTTCATAAAGAATATGATTGTACCTACAATACAAACCATGTGTTAAGTGAAGTAAATAAGTGCCTGCAATCATTTTTTTCCCCCTTGACTTGTTCCAAGTTTAGTTTTCCATTTGGCTAAGCATCAGTGATCATACAAGTGGTGTGTTAAGTATAGCCATGGAGGTACAAAATATTTCAGTCTCATTATAGCTGGTCTAGGTGTTTAAGTTCTTCTGATATTTCTGTCAGTGTGATTTTTATGTTGCAAAATGTACTTTACCATATATTTTAGATTTCTAAGGTCCATATTCTTATATTATAAGACTTGGTGACCTGGTTTTTATTACTTAAGGCTATGACTTTTTCCTTATGTAGACAAAGTCCAGCAGGCTGCATTTTCCCCACTCAGGGCCTAATCCTGTACTCCTTACTGAGGCTAAATTCCCTTGAAGTCAGCTGGAGTTTTTCTAAATAATGAGTGCTGGATCTTACTCACAGAGCTTTGAAATTAACATTGCATTCAGTGCATGCAGGCAGAAGAACTGAATGGCCCATTAATGTGGAACTGCAACGGTACTGCAACAGTATAGCAAGTATGCAGAGTTGGTATGATAATATTAATTGATTCAGACGTCATGTTCAAGATCAGTTTTTTCTGTTAAAGGATTGTATGGACAAGTCAAATAGAAAAAACAAAGCTGATTTTGTGTAACCTTACCCAGGAGAAGGAGCCAAAGAAGAAACTCTTGACATGTTAGTGGGAGTTTTGAGTATGGAAGCTATTCAGGACATAGGCTTTGTCAATAGAGCTATGTAAATTGTTTTGTGCTGAAGAGTGCAGATTTGGGGCAACTGAATGTATTTGTGAATTTGGGTTAATTTTGGCAAATGGTTTCGGTCAAAAAAAAATTCAGAAATGTTGAAACAGTTTGTTAGTATTTCTGAAACAACCTGTTTTGACTTTGAGCAAGACAGTTTGTTTCAGAATTTCCCTCAATTTTAATTTTTTTTAAGTTTTAAAAATCAGTGGAAATGAAAAGTTTTGCTTGCTCCCAAATGAGTTTTTTCCAACTTTTTTTTTTTTTTTTGCTGAGAAATTTCATTCTGTTCAATCAAAATTTTTTTTTCCAATTTTTCAATTCGGCTAACAAACCAAAAAACTGGTTATTCATCCAGCTCTGTTTGTCAGCAAACAAACATTAAGGTGACTAATAAAAGTGGTGTAATTTGCAAACCCTTGTTTTGATTCTACTTTGAATTAAGAGTGGCTTATTTTGGATTATCTTAAATCTGTTCCCAATTGCCTTAAAATAACCCAAAATAAGTCACTCTTAAACCAAACCTATAATGTCCACACAGGGGTTTGCATAAGTTTAAATTCTCATTTTTTCACTAAACTGGTATAGCTTTGTACACAAGCCTTTAGACTGAAAATAGTATTTAGCCATCCAAAAGAATTTGCAAGAGAGTAATATGGAAAATAGCTCATTTCTATTTGTCATTTGTAGGCTGGTGATTTTGTTTTTTATTGCTTTGTGTAAATGTGTTGGATGTATGCATTTAAAATCTATGATCCCATTGTAAATAGGATTACCTTATAGTAAGAATTTAATGTGGAGGAAGACTAAGGCAGAAAAGCTAAATATCTTGTAATAAGTTTGCTAAACTCAAGTTATTGAGTGATATTATTTAAAAAATAGTGATATGTCAGAAGAAGGAAACAGAGTTTTTAAATACAAAAAAGAGATGTAAAAATAAATTAATAAATAAAATTAAAAAATTGTAAAAAAATGTGTCAATTTTGTTGAAGGACAACGTTGACTCTGCAAAAAAGAGATAACATGTTTCACCTGATATAGCAGAAACTAGTTTGGATACCAGTTAAGGACTTAGATGGTTTTTTAGGTTCTGTATATCTTAAGAGGTGATAGAGAGTTGTCAGAAAGATAAAACTTTCAGGATTTAAATTATTTACATAAAGCTTGCCTGATATCTTTACTTATATTAGGTATTACCTTACTCCCACTGAAATAAATGAGGCTACTCAAAGAATAATCTAATACTTAATATGACTAAGGGAGTAAGCATCTGGTTGTGAAAAAAGGGGGGAAAAAAGGACAGGTTGTTAAAAATACTACAGGATTCCTTTTCTTACGCAGTTTGCTGAATAACTGAAATGGTCAAAAGAAATTCTAGACCTAGTCCTCAGAAATTATGTTAATCTGATAAATAATAAAGTTACAGCTAGGAACTAGGGACCATCTAGAATCTAATGCTAATATAATCAGATTTGAACTTATGAACTGATATGGGTAAGTACTAGGGGCAGCAACACAAAAAAGGTTGCAACTTTGTGAAATATGACTTTCAAGTTCTGAATGACCTTGACTCAGGAAAGCTTTGTGTTCAGGACAGCATTTTCAGATTTAGTACACATGCATAAGTGTTGTTCCATAATAAAAATGCATGAAAAACACATGCTTAAGTGGTTTCCTAAACTGAAGCCTAAAATGTCTAAAGGAAAATTGTTAAACTCCAGTTCCTTAAATTAGGATCTTTAATCTATATTTTTGTATTAGGTGCCTAAGTATAGATTAAGGAGCCTACCTTTAGGCATCAAGGGTAAACATTTCCAAAGTACTTGGGTCCCATTTTCACTGAAGACACATGCACATAAGAACTTAAAGCCTTGTCTACACTAGAAAGCTTTGTTGACAAAAGTTTTGCCGGCATACAGCCACCGCTGTAATTTAATCGCTGTTGCATGTCTTTACTGTTTCCTTCTATCAGTGGAGTGCATTCACACTATCAGCTCTTTGTCGACAAAGTGAGCAGTGCACTGTGGATAGCTATCCCACTGTGCAACTGTGCACATGGTGCTTTGGGAAGGGTTTGCAATGCCTCACAGGACAGGCACGGCATCACATGATGTAGGTTTCTGCATCCCATCATTCCATGGGCATCCTACTAGTTTGACAGCTGCTTTTAAACTGCCCTGTCAGCCAAGCTGACACTGCTGAACACAAACACAAGAAGCCCACAGAAGTGGGAGGGAGGGGGGAAAAGTGAGTGAATGAGTGTGTGTGAGACACACACACACACACGGAGAGAGACAGACAGACAGAATGTGTTGCGGGACAGTGAGTGTGTCTCCACTTGTCCTGTCTCTTTAAGTTCAGACAGCAGCAGCTGGAAGCAACCAATCCCAAGGCAGAAGCTGCTACACAGACAGCTCATAGCTGGCATCTGCAGTTTCCCCAGCCCGCCTCAGCAGAGACAGGTCCAGTACACCCATGGGGGCAGAGGCAGGAGAGGGACGCAGCCCCCACCTCCCTCCCTGGAGTTACACATCAGGAGTTACACTTCTCCCCTGTAGTTTAGGGTAGGCAGGCAGGACTGTGTTTGCTGTGCTGTGGAGTGAGTTCTCCATGGTGCATACACTTGAAAACTTTCTGGGGCTTTGAAAGGGGAGGGGCAGATGCAGATGGCTGCAGGGCAGCCGAGCTCAAACTGCTTACAGGAACAGCACTCACAATGGCATACTGGGATAATCAGGAGGCTATTTTCAGTGATATAACCTAAGGGCAGTGTCTACACATGTGCTTTTTTGCAAAACTTTGCCAAAAAAGGCTCAATACCTCTTGTCTAGGTGGGTTTTTTTTGTACAAAACAGGGCAGTTTTGTTGACAAAAGGGTCATTGCAGTGTGTACACCAGGATTGTTTTGTTGCCAAAGGGGACTTTTGTCATCCAAACTGTCTAGTGTAGACCAGGCCTATGTCTCATTGAAGGTTAGTGGGCTTAAGTCATTTTGAAAATGGGATTTAGGCTCTGAGTGTTAGGCAGTTTTGAGGATTTTACCCGAAAGCTTGAAAATGTTGGTCTGTGTAGAATAGGAAATAGGAGGAAATTGGAGAAATTGTAACCAAAAGTCAGTCTGCTTAACTCTAAACAGAAATGTTGTAACACAGGCCAATATGTAAAGGAGGGCTACAAAGATGAGATGTAAAGTTAATCTCTGCCATGAAGAGAAAGATTGCTGATACTTTTAAAAGCTAAGAAAAGTATAGATCAGAAGAGTTATAAAAATAAGCATAAACAATTGAACAATATAGTTGGGGGAGTGAAATCTGAATGTTGAATTTCAGAGACTAGTTCAGGTAGGAAGAAATGTTCAAATAACTGGCAGTAAGCAGAGGTGAAACATTTTTCGTGAAGAAAATTGAAATTGCAATGGAAGACAGGAGAAAGGAAATTTAAATGGCACATTTGTTGCACTAAAAATTGCCTCTCTTTATCTCAGGCCTAACCCTGAATCTATTGAAGTCAATGACAAAGATTCTTTTGGGTTCATTGGGATCTGGTCCTTAGGTACCAATCTGGCAGAGCAATGAAGCACATGTTTAGCTCTGAAGTCAATGGTAATAGTTATAGGCTTAAAGTTAAGCATATACTTAAGTGCTTTGCTGGAAAAAGGCCTTCAGCTCTGATTCAGCAAGACACTTAAGTATGTGCCTTCCTTTAAGCATGTCAGTTAATCCCAGTGGGACCAACTTTGCATGGCTAAAGGAACGTAGGAATTGCTATATTGGGTCAGACCTGGCGCCCTTCTCGTCTCCACCACTAGATGCTCCAGTGAAAGCGATAAAAACTCTATAGTAAACTAATACGGGATAACCTGATCTCCAGGTAACTAGATATACTAGATAACTAGGTAATAGAGATTAAACCTTGAAGCATAAAGCAAAGTATCTTGCTAAATCAGGACCATAGTGAGACAGGAGAGAGAGGAGAACTGCCAAAGACTGTGATCATATTTCTTAATAAAGTAGTCAAGGACCAGAGGTGATACTATGGTGTCGATAACAACACAAATGCCCCTGAGAAGTTTGGCCCTCGGAAGGCAAACAAGTAATGTGCATGTGTCCAGTTCAGAGAGATCATATGTATAGCTACATGTTTGAAAGGAAATGAATGAGGCAAGAAGTCAGAAACAGCATTTTCAGACATTCCTTAATATTAAATCAAACTCTTGAGGATTGGAATGTGTTACATATTACAGATTTTAATCCAAAAATGGGCCTCAGACTGTAGAATGAAATTATAGATAGGGCTTCTGGTTTGGAGAATGAGGGGCTTATTCATTTCCTTTTCAGAGTTTATATTTAGTAATTTTTGAATTTTATGTAGATGTCCAAAAATTGGGGGCATTCTTTTTGTATGTACTATAATGAGAACTGTATATTATAATGACTAATCTCTTTGTAATATTCCCTATTGTGCTTTAACATAGTACTGTTTCAAATAGCACTATATTAAAGTGCACTAGGGAGCCTTTAGCGCACACCAGCAGGGCCTATATAGACTAATTAATGTGCAACATATTAGTTTGCATTAGAAATCACACCCCCATAGTCCATATTACTGATCTGTGCAGAAAGCCCTTAGATACAAATAACTATTTCTTGTGTTTTTTTCTGGGGTTTATTGGATAAACATCCATTTCTTTTCTTTTTCTTTTTTTTTAATCGGTGGTATTTTATTAGTGTTTATCAGTTAAAATTTAAATCAGAAGTCCTAATTATAGACCAGTTTTCTCAAATTCATTGTAAGGAAATTGAGCCAAATTCTCAGCCCACTAAAGTCAATGGTAACCTGAAATCTACATAAATTTTCAGAAAAACATATGCTTGGATACATACTCTCATCCACACACGGATTTTCATCCACAGGCTGTCATGCTCGAAGTGTTGCATAGCACACGTATATGCAGATGTTCAAGAAACATTTGATAAAGTTCCTCCTCAAATATTGTTTTCTAATACAATGGGCCAATGCATAGGGTATATAAGAGATACTGTAAATTACAGCTTGGAAAGTGGGTATAAATGACTGTAAATTGGTGTAAATCTTATTCTGAGATGGCAGGAGAGAGGGGATTGTAGGAGGAAAAGCTACCAGCCAGACTGTGTAAAATAAAACAGGGTTCCCTTGTTGGTTGTTTTTCTTGCTACTAATTCAACCTTCTTCCTCCTCTGTATAGAAAGTTATACTCACCAATTTACCAATATACAATTTTCAATTCCATTTACATTACCTCTGCTTTTGGCCCAGTGACTCAGAAGAATACACAAGGGTTCATATTATCAGTATTGCTAACCCCAAATGTTCAAAAAACATGAGTCAGGCTCAATCAGGAGATTGGCTTTAAAATCACAAGATTATGTAAAAATAATAGATTTGGTGTTCTTTTTATTTGTCTTCTGCTTTGTGAGCCTTTAGGGTAGACTGGGGTCACATTTTGAAGCTTTCTCCACAGCCAGGAGGGCTAGAAACGAATGTTTTCTTTAAGAACGAAGGATGAAATCATCACATATTCACTTGATTCCAAGAGGTGGGGTTTTAAGGAAAACAATAATTATCATGAGACTCATGACAAAATCATGAGCATTGGCAACATTATTATAATGGATAGAAAAGTGGACTGACAACAGCAAACACTCAATTGCTGTAAATTGAGGCCAAGAGCTTAAAGATTCAAAAAAGATGAGGCATTTATAAGGATAATAAGAACATCTGCAACTATATTTTTAGGATAAAACTACATAAAGGATGAAAACACTAATGCATCCGGGTATAAACCAATTACTAAGTGATGCGGGTTAGAATGAAATTTAGGACGGTTATTCCATAATTGTCAGCTACAGGGATTCATTCACCTCCATCTGGAGCACGTGGTTTTAGCCACTGTCAAAGATATGTAACGGATCTAGAAGGAACACTGGTCTGGTCCACTTTCAGAATTCTATAATTCCTGTAGAAATGATACTATATGAAGGCAGATCCTCAGCTGGTGTAATTTGTAATCAGTAGAGTTCTGACCATTTACACTAGCTGAAGATCTGCCCTCCAGAATTTATCGATGCAATATTCAAGAGCTTTGTCCAAAATTTGAGACATTAAAATTAATAGGAAATAATTTGACACAGTGGAAGAATATAAAGTTTCCAGTGGTGAAAGGAGCTTTAAAAAACAACAACAGGAGACAGAATCCAGAACATAGGGAAATAAGGCCAACCATTCAATTCAGAGCCATTTCACTAAAAGAAAGGAAATGTATGGCATATGGTGTCAAGTGAGGCAATTGAAGTACATAGTCAAAAATGTTTAAAAAACAGCTGTACGTTTGCATGACAAATAGGGGAATAGAAAATACTGTGATGCATCAAGTAGGAGAGGAAGAGCTACTTAAAGGGGGATAGACTTGCTGGATGTTTATTTCCTTTTCTTATCCAGCAGTCTTTAATGTTTTTGTTTGATTTTTTTTTCCTCCAAATTCAACCTCTACCTTCTGTTCTGTTTCACACAGTGACATCAGTGTCAACTATCAAAAAACAAAAACTGGGTGGATCCTTAAACTTTGAAACACAATCACAGAACAATTATGAGAAAGAGATAACTATGTTTTAGCTGTTCTCCTCCACCCCTGTATTTAAACAGATTAGATTATTTAAATAAACGTTGGACACCATGGAGAAAATTTTCAGTATAGTGCAGTCCTGTGAATCTCCACTAAGTTAATCTGTCACTATTTACCTCTACATGTAAAATCATGCAAACAGAAAAGCCATCTTCATCCTGAGTCCTATAAATGACCTTCTATGACTTCTGCTTTTTTTAAAAAATACAATAATACTAGGTCCCTCAGGTGTAAGGAAATTGGCTCAGAAGATTTTGCCATGAGCAACATAGAAGCAAAAATTCAACTCAGGTCCATGTTATCATCTGATAGATAGTATTTTATGGACACAATTGGCACATTTCCTGGCAGTCTCAGAAAAACCAAAGGCTGAATGGACATGGAGACTGATTAATTCTCCATGTCTCAAGGTAATCTCTACAAGTAAGGTTTAGCCCTGCAGATGCCCAATACCTCTTCAGAGGTGTTGAGTGGATTTAGTTGCTATTTACTTCAGTGAGATTTGAGAAGGAAACATGGTGTTGTGGTTAAACCACAAGACTAGTACTCAGGATATACTGCATAAAATCATGACTCTGCCATACACTTCCTGTGTGACATTGGCCAAGTCACATAATTTCAGTTCCCTGATCTATCAAAATGGGAATTACACTTCCCATGCAGGATACTGGAGTAGAGTGTTTACAGGGTTGCCTCTAACTTTCTACAAAGGAGAAACAATGAAGCTATATACAAAGTTTTATCAAATGCCCAAAGTGAAAAAGTAAAGATATTGTAGACTATTTCAGTAATCTGAGGTTTTACCTGGAACAGCAGGAGGTAAAACACTTTCACAAAAAATGTAATTTTTTAAAATTAATGTCTGTGTAAATATAATCCAATCCATCTGTGAGTACAATCATCATCATCATGCATAATCTACTGAGGACCATTGTGCCAGACAGAGTGACCTCGGTTGATGGCACCATTCCTGCCATCATGAAGTGAAGTTCATGTATCTGGCTGAATCCTGTAAATACACAAGTCTCTGGGTGGTCCCACAGGCAGTGCCAGCTAGGATCAGGATATGCCCATCTTTGCACATCAATGGAGAGTTTGAAAACACAGTGCGCTGAGCTGTTTTTGTCCAGTTTGGTGACAAAGCCAAAGAGCTTGCAACACCACTTTTGAATATAATGAGCAATTGACGGAAGACCAGATCTCTGCAAAATAATGACACTTCACACAAGGTCAAACCCCTTTACGCTCATGATTTGGTGTTGACAGCATATATGGAATGTCTCTAGTTGCTCCATGTCTTGTGACAAGGTTAGACCCGATGGCTACAGGAGGGTAGTAGAGGGGGTCTATATTAGCCCCAGAATGAGCAAATCCCTGTTCCCTGGGTGAACCAGCTGGGGCTACTCTGGGGCAGTTGGGCCAATCAGGCCAGCTGAGGCCAATCAAGGAGCTTGCTCCCAGTAGTTAAAAGCCTCCCTGTCAGGCAGACAGGGGCAGCTGGAAGGGAGTTAGGAGAGGAAGCGGAGCGGAGCGGCTACAGGATTTGGAGCAACCACTGCCACATAGTAAGGCCCCAAAGGTACTAGAGATGATCGGGGGGGTACCTGTCTGGCTGCGGCCGGGGACCCAAGACACAGGCCTGAGGGAGAACCCCTCCCCACACAGTTCTGGGAAGCAGACGGCGAGCAGTGGGGCCAAGGAGAGGCGACCCAGGGAAGGAGTAAGTCACGGACATTTGAAGGCTACTCCACACAGGGTCCCTGGGTCGGGGCCCGGGGCAGAGGGCGGGACCGGGCCCCCCCCTGCTCCCCCTCCCCACGGTGCACCGTGGTCGTGGCCGAAGAGGGCACCGTACCCAAAAGAGGGCTAGACTAGCCGCCCGCGCCACAGTCTGCTTGAAAGAAGGTCTTGGTTTCTGATCCCTATAGCAATAAAAGTGTGCACAGGATTGACAGATCCTGAACTTTGTTTTAGTGCAAAGACATTTTTGTGTCCATAAGATGTTTTTTGCAACTTTGTGCAGGAAGTGGCAAGACTTATTAGGTACCAGTGCAAGAGTGCACATTGGATCACAGTTTTTGCCATGTTTCTACACCTCAAGTGTGCAGCAGGGATGCTTTCTTGCTGCAACACTATTCTGTCAAGCTATTGACTGGATTTTAGGAGATCACACATCACACATCAGAATCATGGCTGGCCAAGAAATGTTCACCAATCAAGGCTAAGCTGATGCTGCTGTCCTGCTTGTGGAGAAGTCAGAGAATTTCATCTCTACCCTCCAAGGTCTCCAAGATGCTGCCTACACTAAGGTGTTAAATGTCTCATATAAGAAGACCAAGGTCCAGAAGCTCAGAGCTGGGACACCAGAACCCCCCAGTGTAAGTGAAGTCGAGTATAGTGGAGAGTATTGATGCGTTCATCTATCTAGGCTGCAAGGAGAGTTCAAACAGTCAGGAAACCAGATGTTCTTGGATGAATAGGTCTCACTGCCTCTTGCATGTGAGTACAATGTTACTTCCAATCTTTCCAGGCCTCATTCTTAGGATATAGAAGTCAATGGAAAAACTCCCATTGACATCAATGGACTTTGGAACAGATGCTTAGCCAATGATACAAGCACAAATGTCAAACCCTACCACTTGACTTCCCTGCCACTAAAAACACACCTAGAGTCAGGAAGACAGCTGGGGTTTTCTTTTTCAAACTTCAGTTGTGAGTGTTAATTTTGACACCTGCAAGTAAAAACAAAGAAAGGGGGAAATGTGTTTTATTCGCACACTCTATATCTCCTGGAACTCTGAATATGCAGAAAGAGGCCAGCTGACCTTGCCTCCCTTTTAACCTCCTGATTACATGTGAGCTCCAGCACCACTGCAGATGGATGTTCATTGATTACACAAAGCAATTCTTAGTAAGTTCTTCCCTGCACTAGAAGGGTTTTTTTCATTGATGAACACATTTATAGAATGTTCTCAACAATGTGTGTCTTACCTTTCATTGATTTCTTATCCGTTCCCAAATTGTAGGTAAGCAAAGTTTAAGTATAAAGAAAGGATAGCATCAGCAGAGTGTAGAAGCTTCCTCTTACAATACAGTCGCCTCATCCTGATGACATGTTTACATCCAAGGTGATAGAATCCTCAGCAGGATAACCTCACAGATGTTCCAGACTGACTTGAATAAATAAATAAAATGGCACAGTTTGTTCCCTGCAGAATAGGATCAAACTACTTACTGTACCCAACAGTAAGTTTATAGTTAACAATTAAGGTATTTGTAAAATTAAGGGAAGAAAGGCTTTGGAACAATCCCCGGACTCTGATATGTCATTTCAGATGGAACTATGCAAATAGCAAGTGTACTCTTCAGATACCCATCCTATTTGCATGACAAAAAACGAAATTCTTCCTTCAGTTACATTTATGCAACTCCATTGCAATCAGTGGGGTTACACAGGTATAACTAGAACCTGATTGAATGTGGCTCTTTGTCTAAATCTACTGTTCTTTATGGTTAACAGATTAAAAGAAAGATTTGTGGCAGTGGCTGAGGTGCTTAGTATTTGATGGCCTAGAATTGTTCATTTTTAGCTATGTGTTTATGTACACACATACATATTTTAAATGTAAATATATATTTCAGGGGCCAACAGCTAACCAGGGATTAACAATTATAACTAGGACAGTGTTGTGGTCTCTGCAGACACTCAAATTAAGCTTATGTGTCAATGTGAAATTTTCAAAACAATCACAGTGCAGAATCAGAACACAGATGATTTTTCTTTTCTGTGTTCATTACCATTAGATGTAATGATGACAAAAAGCAGAAGCAATATGTCATGGATGCAGGTTTGGGAGTGACATGTCAATAAATTCAAGCCTTTTTAATTGGTGGTGAGGAAGAACAACTGTTTTAATTCATAATCGTTTAGAGGGGTACATTTCAGATCTTACATATTAAGACAGGGTCTCTGCAAACATGGCAAAGGGCTAGGTCAGAGATTCATCCATAGCCCACTGACCTTGTTGAAAATCTTTCCATTGATTTCAGTGGGCTTTGGGATCAGACTGTAATATAGGGTCGGACTGTGCCTGGCACCTAGATAGCTATGGAAGGAGAGGAAGGACACAGGGATCTTATCCCACTTTGGATGGTATGGCACTTGACAGCAGCCAGGCATAATTGAAGTCCTTGTGCTCCCCTGAGCATAAGATTTGATCCTGTTTTGCCTAATTACTGATCCTGGCCACCCCAAAATGGGTGAAGTTAGGTATGTGGTAACTAGACGGTGAATCACCCTGCTCCATGCTGCCCTTATAGAAATGTTCCTTAAAATTTAATAGGGATGAAATCATTTGTGTTCTACAGAGATGTAACAGCTTTCAACAAATATTCTAGAAACTGATAGACTTTAATAGAAAACAATCTCCTTGTTGAAGGATTTCTTAATAAAATAATTGGATGTAGCAACCACGCTATGCCTAGGTGAAACGGGCTTGTAGGGGATTAATCCAAAGCTCATGCAATGACTGGGAGTGTTTCCACTTCTAAAATGTGGCATCTTTACATATCAGCAAAAGGAATAATCTGGTTTGATGCTGATCTGATCCACTGTAGTTGTGAATTGCTTTATATATGTGTATATATGTATATCTATCTATATATATATAGAGAGAAAGTACATAACATATTTTTGCTAGCCTCAATGATCCTGTCTGTGCTGGGGAGTCATGAAGAATGGAAATCCAGGTGAGGTTTTAGTGAGGGGGCGTGACCTCCCTCCGCAACAGACAGGGAGGGACGGCCTGACACCTGGTGGGTGGAGCCAGAACAACCCTGTCTGCCCCATCAGACATTGAAAGGCAGGACAGGAAGTATAAAAGACAGTGGCATTCTGAGGAGGGGGGCCAGGCCTCCAGGTGCCGGGCTTCAGGGGGCCCTGGGCCAGCACCTCCCACCCCCAAGGCGGGGGGGGGGGGGTGTGTGAGGCCGCCCCAGCCAAGCTGGAGTGGCAGGTTAGTGTGGGGAAGAGGGGGTCATGCCATGCCCGGCTGGCCTTTCATGACAGAAGAGGGGCGGGGAGACACAGGAGATGCTGAGGGGTGCCCTTTAGCGCCTCCCTCCCCACGCATCATAAAGGGCCGGCCCAACCCAGCCCCCCTCCCCAGGGCAGGAGGGTGTAAGGCCACCCCATGGTGCCCTGCGGGACTGAAGCATCAGCTAAATGTGGGAGGGTGGCGCTGCCCAGCCCGGCCCTTCTTGGTGGGGGGGCAGGGGGCACAGGAGACGCTGAGGGGCACCCCCCAGTACCACCCCATGCATCGTGAAAGGCCAGCCTGGCGTGGCATGACCCCCCCCCCCCCACCAGATGGAAAGGGAGGGATGGCCTGATGCCTTATAGTCCTCAGTAGAAAAAAAGTCTTTTAATGTGAATTTTTTTTCCCCCAATCACATTGAATCAAGTGCACTAAAATACATCTGCTTCTGTGTTCTTAACATTTTGGTTTCACTGAGAAAAAAAAACAACAAAAAAAACCCCATTCTTGATATTTGTTATTGAACACTATCTCCTCCTCCTCCCCCCCCCCTCCCCCGGCACTAGAAAAATGCCACTGTGAGGAGTAATTGTAACTTGTCACAGAGAGAGGTTATAATTATGTCTACCATTACTTATGTCTCCATGCTAACAATAGAGTTAATCTTTTCAAAGGTATTTTTCTCTTATGCAATACCAGTTATTAATGTGCTGGAGATATTATTTTTCTTTTATAAAGAAAGGTAAAACTAGACCCTGGTACAACTGAGTGGTTTCAGATTAGAAGTTACTGCAGCAAATGAAGACTGAAGATAAACTATCATTGCAAAATCTTCTGAGTTAAAGTTGTGATAATCTTCCACATAATGTCTTACGCGTCAGCTCTCACAAACATTAGTTGAATCTCCCACTGGCCATTTGAGTTAAGTAAGTACTATTATCCCCATTTTGCAGAAGATGACACTGAAACACAAAATGGTTAAGAGATTTGCCCAAGATCACAGAGGAAGTCAGTGATACAGCTGGGATTAAAATTCAGGATTCACATTTCAGGGCTCATTCTAACAGTCATTGAAGTCAGTAGAAAGCCTCACACTGACTTAAACATAGATTAATCAATCCCTGTAATTGCCCAACTACATACAGCACAGTTATATTAAAGTATATTCAAGAGAAAACCCTTTCTGCAAAGGTGAATTTCAACCTCTCAACACACAGTTTAAGTAAACTAAGAGAGGGTTGTGGTGCATGGAATTCATCCCCAAAACCAAGGTAGACTACAATGATTCAAATTACCCCACCATGGGTGGTGCCTCAGGCTTATGGGATGAAACAGCAATCACAGCCCCTCGTTTTCCCCTACCTGGGGTTCCTGTGCATGAAAGTTGTGGTATTGTGGAATCAGTGGCTTCTCCTGCACCTCCACAGAGCATTTTCCTGAAACTTATTTTGAGGGGAATTCTTTGCAACATGTCTTTTGGACCTTTGCTGATCATTTTATTACCCATTTAAGCCCTGATTCAGGAAAGTAGTCAAGCAGCTGATTAATTAGCCCACATTTTTGTTGGTAGTTCCGAATTTTCTTTTTGATACTGAGTAATTTAAATGAATGAATGAAGCAGACAGGCCAAACATAATGAAGATATATGACTAGTGATTTTAGGTACCTCAGTTTTCAAATGCTCAGTTAGGGACACCATCGGGGGGAAGGGACTGATTTCAGAAGGTGCTAAGAACTTTCTGAAACTTTCTGAAAATTTTCTAAGTCATTTTTACAAAAATTCCCACAGAAGTACCATTTTATTTCTCATCAGAAAGTCTCTTGCATATAACACCTTTGTTAACTTCATTTATTTACAACGGGACAAGACTGAGACTGGGCAAGATTTATTACCATTACATCACTGATGTTCAGTAATTCATAAAACACTGGGGCTAGAAGTTAACACTGCAGTTATTTCCTCTGATGCCTGACCTCACCACAGTCTAATAACACACAGGAAATCCAGAAGACAAAGGGGGAAAGCAGTGGTCTTGAATGCTAAAAATAACTATAGAAAATGAGTACAATTGTGTAATAAAGCATGGCCTAATAATTTATTTAACATAGTAGTAGAATCTGCTAAAGCAATTGGAATCCATGATTCCTGTTCTAAATGTATTATGGAAAATAAGGAGGTGGGGGAAGGAATCACTTAAAGAACTAAGACTTTTAAGTTATATAGTTCAATTGTATGTATCCGTTTTAGGATTGTGTATCTTATTGCTTACATATGCTGTCTACTTAATAGCCCAGCTAGAACAGACAATCATTGTATAGCACTTATGTTTCCAGAGGTCATCCTGTTTGAGCCAGACAATGATGTAGGTGATATATTACACTTGACACTAGAGAATGTTGCTATACAAAAGGGTTCTAATTCTCAGTGTCCCTGAAAATTGTTCAATATTCTTGATGGTATCTAATGTCTGGTATGCCACTAAGATGGGATTTTTTGGTGTCTTTACTAATCAATCAAGGTTAACATGACATTCATGTTGTGTGTTTTTTCTGTGCTCTACATTTGCTGGGTCATCTTGTACAGGGAAAATAGTATAATGAAATTCTTTAAGGTTTCTATGGTCAATTCATTTCTTCAGTAGTGACATCCACCTTTAAAACAAGTTCTTGTTGTCTCTAATAAAGGCAGGATGTAGGCAGAGTTTTAGAACAGTAGAATGAGTGAGGTTTGCATACTGACCCTACAACTATTCTCAGAAAGACACTGAGATCAGTCTGCTGACTAAAGCTTGTCAAATATTACAAAAACAAATGTTCACATTTATTCTTATTTCAAACAGTTGTTCAGTTTCATCACGCCTCTGCCTCTCTTTATACTCTTATGTTGAACAGAGATTTGGGGAATGCCTGATCTTCCTAAGAACATCAGTAACACCATGAAAACTAATATATTATTCATGAACAAGAGTATTTGTTAATTGACATTGACAAACTATTTTAAAAGCTTTTAATCCAATCAGGGAACAGAAGCATGCCATATGACTTAGATGACCAATCACACACCACAAATAATGAATAGCACATAGGTAAAGCCAACTGTTTGTGAACAACCCATTCGAATTACATGTATTTAATCACAATTTGTTTTGAGCCTAACCCAAGTGAATCTGACCCACCGAGAAATTAAAGTCAAACTTTCAAAATTGAATCTCTAAAGTTCAGCCCTAAGGAAATGTGGCCTGAATTTTAGAAGTGCTGAGCAATCACAGTTCCCATTTAAATCAACAGGGATTAAAGATGTTCACTTCCTTTAAAAATCAGGGCCTGAATTCTTACTGGGATTTTCAAAGAAGCCAAATGGAATTAGTAGCCCAAATTCTACCAAAGCCTAACAGCCAGATTTTCAAAGCTATTTAGCCACCTGAAGATGCAAACAGGTGCATAGTGGGATTTGCAAAAGTACCTAAGCAGGTTTGGCACTAAATGCCCATTTAAATTAATAGGAGTTACTAAGATCTTACATGCATTGTTAGAGACCTAAATACCTTTGAAAATTTGTCCCTAAGTGCCTAACTGTATGAACTCAATTTTGAAAAGTTTGGCCTAAGTGGCATGCTCATAATCTGTGGCAAAACCAGTAATAGAAGCCCAGACCCCAATCCTGATTCAGCTGAAGTCAATGGGAAAATATAAGTAGGACTAAGCTCTGTACCTTCTGTGTCTCAGGCTTTACTTTAGGATTAACTTTTTTCTCTAGTTTACATTAGTGTCGACCTGAATTACATGGGAGCATCTATAGGAAACCAAACCTAAAGACTTTCACATAGCAAATAAATGAAACTACAACATATTCATTATAATGGGGCCAGAATTTCATTTACACTAAAGATATGAAGGGGCCTTAAAGTGGAAATACATTACATTTCCCTCCATTTCTAGAATCCTTTGTTCTGGCACAACATAGTCGAGGAAGGGGCCTTACTATAAATGTGAATCAGGTCCATATGTCATTTTGTTACAATAACCTTTCTTTGAACATCTATCTGATTTTTATCTGCCCTGGTAAAAAAAGGTTTACAAAAGGGGATTTGCTGATTCACTAAGATATGATGCTTTGCATTCAAATTATAAAGCTCGGGAAGCTTCCAAATTATGATATATTCAAGCATTTTTTCCAAGGGCAAATAGTTTGCATACTGTGTAGCTAAAAGCTTCTGACCTTTATTTATTATTTGGACTGATTTTCCATTTTGGATCTATGTCCAGCACTCTTGAAAATGATCAAGTTCACATTCTGCCATCAGACGCATATGTGGAGATCTCAGTCTCCTATTGATGAGCTCCTCTGAAAGCAGAATTTGGACGTAAATGCTACACAGTACAGAAGCACATAACCAAGTGCTTGTTTCCAATCAGATTCCTTCTTTATTTCTTTTTACTCTTATTTTAGAGTGTGTGCAAGATATTAATAATTTGCTCTCTTTATTGCTTGTTTGTAGTCTGAGGGGTGAGGTTTTACTCTGACTTCTGCACCCAGATGTATTTGGGCAAGTTACCTGTAATAGTTTATGCTTCCAGAGGCCTTCAGATTTGATACATTTGTGGGTCTCCTAATAATTATACATTTATTATTATTACTTGCTGATAGATTCAGGAACTTACTTAATGTCTTTACATAGAATTTAAACTGAAATATGAAAACACTGTGGGATTTCTCTATTTTTCCTCTTATTTCAAAGGGGTTGTTCCCCAAAAGCTAAGAGCAGGATATGTATATTCTGTTGGCCTGATTTTCCACTCTGTTATGCCAGTCATAAACCGTTGTTAATGGAATCATAGTATCATCAAACTGCTGCAATGGAGTCTAAAATCAGGGCCTTCATCTATCGAATAATCCTCTACATCTGTTTCTTATTTGTCTCATAATGGCACACTGGATTACTTTGGGATGATATTAAAACTGTCATGACATTAACTTTGTAACTTTATCAAATATCCATTGCAGTACAGATTGAGCAATTATCTGTATTAATGAAACAATTCTAAGAAAATGTAAATTGATAATAACATTTTTATTAAAAATGGCTTATAGAATTAATGCCATTTTTCTATTACTATTGTCCAGCACTAACATCGTCATCTGCTTACTCTTTTAACTTATTATGCAAGAACTAGATTTCGGGTGTGCTGTTAAAATTCAGATGAAATTTTCATTTTTTATAAGTTAATATATTATAGTTAATGATTTGAGGAAGCAAAGTCAGGAAATAGAATTGGAGTGGTGTAATGAAGATAATAGTTGGAAGACTAAACAAAAGAGGAGAGGGCTGAAGGGGAGGAGAGAGATACATGAGATGCATGAGATCAGAGACAGTACTGTGGCATAGGGAGATAGGATAAGAGAAAGCATAGAGTCATTTTTCAAGAGGTGACCAGGTGAATGACAAGGTGTGAATGAGCAGGACGAGAAAGGGAAGATGAGAGAAAAGATGGAGGCAGGTTGTTATGATGTTGGAAGAAAAATATCATGTACCTTACTTGCTTTTAGTGATTAATATTTTGTTAGACCTAAGATACGGGACTGTTCTTTGTATGTATCTGTACAGCACCTAATGCAATGGGATCCCTGACTATAAATCCAGTGGGAGAGGAAGTGAGAAGTGGGGAAGAGGGGTTACAGCATCTCTATCTATAGTCTATCTTGTCACCATGTCCAGGTGAGAAGGAAATCTGTCCCCAGCATATATTCTGGCTTTTCATGGGAAATGTGGATTTTATCTACAGTGCAAAAACTAGAAACATTGTGATTATTTTGATTGGCAGATATGGCCCTGAGCCAATGAAAAATAATTAGATGTACTGAAATCCCCTTGTTGTGTATTTATTGGACCGGATTTGGTTTAGAATTGGCTGAAGTTTCATTTGATCTCATTTATATCTCATCAGGCTGTTCCCTCAGCTCATGGATCTGAAAAGGAACGCATTGCAAAGTACTGAAAGAAATGACTATTAATAATGTGCATGAACTGAGTCTGGGGATAAGGGAAATGCTGGTCGTTAAAAACCCAAGTTAGCTGGAGCAGCATACAACATAGCAGTTTATGATCAGTCTATGATCAGTGAAACATAGTTTACCTTTTTTTCTTCTAGACAAAAAAGTCCAAACACCGAGATCTTTTCTCAGTCTTTACCCAGACAAACTCCCACTGAAAGCAAGGCAAAGTCAGTAAAAACTTATGGGAACTAGATTACAGCTCAGGATTTTTCTGAGTGATTTTTGACTGATGTTCAACAATGTCATTGTGGTTGTAAGACAGACAGTCTGAGCCAGATCCTTGGTTGGAGCAGGTAGGTGTAGTTTCATTGACCTTCCTGGCGCTAAGCCAGTTTACCCCAGCTGAGGATCTGGCTCTCTGAAACTCTCGTGTGTAACAATGTATTGAATCAGACTCAATGTTAGTGTCCTTTGTCAGATAACTATACTGCTTTTTTTTTTTCCTCAACAGGACAACATATTTAAACTGGAGGATTCACATTTTGAAAATGGACGAGGGAAAAGCCCCTATGATCCCAAATTGCTGACAGCTTCTCTTTTAATAGGTATGTGCTGTAGTGTAAAATGAATGAGACCTACTTTCTCCATAGAGAACTACAAGTTTGCTACATTTCCCCTTTCACACTATTTATCATTTGTTGTTGTTTTTGTGGTGAGAGATCTATGTTAAAATAATTCCAGATTGAATATCTGGCATATGGTTTATCCAAATATTTTGAAAATAAGGTGTCTATATGAAACATGCCTCACATATCGACTATTGAGCCTGCTTCTTGCCTCTTGTTCTTTCTCTTTTACCTTGCTCCTGACTATCGGCACCAGTCCTGGCTCTGACCCCCCAGCTCTGATTTCTGACTGACTCTGGCTCAACCCTTGGCCCTGGCACCTGGTGTCTGAGCACAGCTCTGACTTCTGACACTGGTTCAACCCTTCGCTCTGGCATTTGATTTCTGAACCTGGCTCTGATCCTCAGCCTCAATTCCTGGTCCTGAGTGTGGCTCAACTCCAGGCTCTGGCACTTGGCAGTTGACTCCATCTCTGACCTCCACTTCCAATCCCTGTCCAGACACCTATTTTGCCCACTAAGTGAGACTGTATGTCCCAGTTCCTAGCACACCCACACAGAGCCCCACTGAGGGCTCTATGAAGACACTGGGGGGGGGAGGGGGGGTCTAAAGGCCAAAGCTTTAAAGGTATTTAGTTTATTTCACTGATTTCAACTGGAGTTAGGTGTCTAAATACCTTTAAAAAAATCTGGCCCTAAATTACTGTTGCTTCACTGGGCCTGTTTAGATTTTCTGGCTGAGTTTTGCAAAGCAGACTAGGAGATATAGATACACATCTTCCATTGAATTAACTACAGTAGAACCTCAGAATTACAAATACCTCAGGAATGGAGGTTGTTCATAACTTTGAAATGTTCGTAATTCTGAACAAAACCTTATGGTTTTCTTTCAAAAGTTTACAACTGAACATGGACTTAATACAGCCTTGAAACATTATTATGTGGAAGAAAAATGCTGCTTTCCCTTGATTTTTGTAGTAGTTTATGTTTAACATAGTACTGTACTGTATTTGCTTTATTTTTTTGTCTCTGCTGCCTGATTGCATACTTCCAGTTCCAAATAAGGTATGTGGTTGACTGGGCAGTTTGTAACTCTGATGTTCATAACTCTGAGGCTCTACTCTATTAAGCATTGGTTAAATTAATGGAAGATGTGTGTCAAAATCCCCTACACTGCATCTCTTTTTAATTTAATATCTAATTTTCCTTCTCCTTTTTCTTACTTTGTTCTTACAACAAAGCACACAAGTGTTGTGTGAGAAAAAAATGTTTCACCTTACCTGAACAGTTAAAATTTCATGGGTTTTACTAAAGTGGCTTTATCCTTGACATGTATCTTTGTGGCTCAAGATCAGTTCTTATAACTCAAGATCCAATGGTCTGATGCTGCATCAGCATCAAGGAAGCATTGATGGATTTTCAAAAATTCACTACTCTGTGTTCTCCAAAAGTCCTCCAGAAGATGAAAACTAATCCAGTGTGAGTTATTTTCTCTGTTACCTTTCAAATGCTGGTAATTGTAAGTCTTTACCCAATAACCATCCATGCCCCATTTATACTGCATTTGCTCATAAAAGAGAGCAAGCATATTTAGTCCAGAGTGTGCCTATTTTTTCTGCACTTGGGAGCCCTAATGATCACAGGTGATGAGCTGCCCTGGGCCACACAATTTTGTAAACAAGAAAGAATCACATACCTTGCTCCAACTTGCACCCTGTTCTTACTCCAAACGAAAAGGAAAGAAACATGTACCTAAAAGGCTGGAGTATAAATTAATGCCTGGAGCAACTTTAATTTGTGATGGAGCTGCTCTCCTGGGATTGACTTGACTATTTACTTTAAAATTGAGTAAAGAGAGAGGATGATGACAAGCCGGTATTACGTGATGCACACGGTATGCAACCACACAAAGTCAAGAATCTAACCTTTCACATTCCTTTTTTTACCCGGTCCTGCACAAATATGATTATTTTATTTCCTTTGGCTTTGCTTTAATAGTTTAATAAATCTTTGCCTTTGTCATGTAAGTCACATTCTTGCCTCAGTATTTTTCACTCTGTCTTATATATAGATCTCTCTCTCACTCTGTCTCTCTTTCTGTTTTCCCCCTATAGATCTTTATCCTGAGCACCCTATTTGGTTTTGACTCAGGTTTCAAACAGATCTGTGGTTTTACTAGCACTCTTGAAAATCAGGCAGATTGAGCTTTTTTCCCCTTCTTTTTTAAACCACGGGACAACTCTTGCCTCTCTAAGTCTTCTTATTGGTTTCCTCATTGTCACACTGTGTTATGGTTTACATTACAATGCTACATTTATGTGAAGCATTTTACTACAGAAGTTCCCTAAGTACTTTACAAAGTGGGGACCAGAGTCACACACTGATTTCCAATCGCTTACTCTGCCAATGGGCCGTTGGCAAAAAGTTGTTCTAGTGCGAAGCACAGCCCCTGCTGCACCTATGTGGTCTCTGAGGCAGTTACTACAGCCCTCCAAGTGGGTTGACCTAGATTAGGGTGAAGACAGGCTGGCTGGAAGATGAGCTGATTGAGCTACAATTGCTTCCCCATAGTAAAACCCTTTGGAAGGGGACAGCTGTACTTTCTCCTGCCCTTCCCTAAAAATGAATATCTCCTTTGGTGCAGCTGCCTTCTTCAATGCCAGGGATTGCAATTTGCACCCACACATTCTCACAGGTTTATTCTGGACCTGGGAATATTTAAAATCATCACTCAACCATCACTAAAATGCAGCCATCTGAGGTGTAACATAGTTCCCATTCAACCTGCAACCCTAAACAGTGACTTTTTTTTGAAGAGTGAAATCAAAGAATAAATTCTCCACTCAGAAACTAGAAGGCAAATTTTAGGTGAGTAGAATGTAGTTGATCACGTTTGAATTTCAGCAGGACACCAAGGTTAATATGCAGAAAGTGCTCTAAGACCTTTAATTGCCATCAATAGTCAGGGTTTTCCTTTTTTTTTTTTTTTTTTTTTGGTCTCATGTGAAAGAAACCCTTATGTGTGTAAAAAGGGTTTCCTGATCATATTCATTAGTATTTTAAAGAAACATTTCATCATTATTAAATTGTTCTTGTACTTTTTCAAAATATGTTTCTTACTCCATCCAGCTGCAAACATTTTTCATTATTTTTTAAAAGAGCTGTTCTTTAAAAGCAGCTATTGCTTCTCTGCTCTGAGTAGATGCCAGTTCAGTTGTGAACATGATACAACCACACCCTCAAGAATCCAAGCCATTCTTTAGCCATCATTCCTTATCTATATGTTGCTACCTAAACAACTGGCATGTGAGCATGTTAGTGCATGAAAGTATTAGGAGTATCTGCTCTAAAGGGGCTGCTTTCATCTATTGCATGACAGGAGGAAAAGGGGAAAGGTGTAAGGTGGGTTTCAACAGTGAAAGTCACGAGAAGATTGTTAGCTAATGAGTTAGACTGAGACACTTGGGCTGTAGGACTAGATGACCTCCTGTGATTCCTTTCCACCCTAATCTTCTATGATTAGATGATTCTTCTATGATAGGGATTTTCAAAGCAGTGTAAGGGTGTTAGACAGCCCAGTTCCACTGACTATCCATAGGACTGGAACCATTAAATTCCAAAAGCTAATACTTGGCCGAACTGCTCCCACTGAAGTCAGTGGAAGTTTTGTCATTGACTTCAGTGGGAACAAAGTCAAGCCATCACTGAGTGTCACAGGGCATCTCCAACGTTACCTAGTGTGCTGCACTGTCCAGCATTGTTCCTTGCAACCCACAGTCATAAACATATCCAAGCTGTTTTCCTTTCATAGTGTGTATCTTTTATTCTGCCACATTTTTACACCCAGAACATGTAGCAGGAGATTTCCGCATCGCATCGCATCGCATCCCCTCGCCTTCTGAGCCTCATCTGGCTTCCTGTTCCTTCTACTTATACCCTCCCAATTACATCATTAGCCCAGTAATTACCACCCAGTTGTTCATAATCCCCTAATAAAAGCATTTAACTGCTCACTGCTGACCCTGCAGCCACATCAGTGATCAGGGTGCACTCTGTCACACCCCATTTTAATAGTCTAAGGGAGTCCTCTGTCCACTCAGTACCAGATTTCATTAGGGAACACTTTTCAACCAGTGGCAGTAACTTGCGCATTCCAGGATTAGTGTTATCTTCTTCCTGGACATCTATAATTTATCATGACCTTAAAACAAGAACCTCAGACTTCAGTAATCTCCAAGAACTGTGCAACTCTTTTATCCTTAAGACAAAAAGTACACAAGCATTGTTTAATGTCAGGCATCTTGGTATCTAAGAAAATCTGGAAATTGTTCTTTAAGTTCAGTGAATTGTCATCTTTGTTCAGTGCACCAGGAAAAACTCTTCCATCCAAAAGACATACACTGAGAAGAAGATTGGCTGTGCGCTTTAATGGTCCCCTCTGTATTTGGAAGTTAATATACAACATACCTGTTTGTGTACATGTGTCGAACCCAGTCCTTTTGGCCAAAAAGAATTGTTATCACAACACCTACCTCCTTACACAGCTCTCTGTATGCTGCTGAAAGATAATGATCTATTTGCTCCGTACAAAGAGCTGTATCCATTTTGTTATATTGTCTGCACGTAAATGGAAACTGACTATTTAGTTTTTTTCAGCTTCAGAAATTATTGTAAATTTTTTGAATTGTACATTCCAACATTTTTTAAAGCTGCTTGTGAAAACACAGTCAATGTAGGCAATAATGGGAGGTAGGAAGACTTAGCAATGGCATGAGAAACACTTTTAAATTTCTAGTAGCCATGGATGATTTTCATGAGGTTCCAAAATGAAGGGCTGCATAAACACCCAAAAGCTTGGATGCTTATAACTAGAGAGGGGGCAAAATTGTGATTTAGATTTCAAACAGCCCAAACTCAAATTCTGAGAAATCATTTGGGGTCATCCTGAGACTGGAAAATTGGTCTGGAAAGCACACACAAAGAGGCTTACCCCTCTTGTGAGATGCCTGATGTCTTCTTGCTCTTGGTTGAGCTGGAAATAGAGTCAAAATACCCCTTCCTGCAGTACTGTGCATCTAATCCTAGCTGGAGAAAGGAAAACAGACATGTACAAAAAATTAGAAATAATTTAAAAAACACAATGGGCTTAGTCCTGCAACTCTTGCTCCTGGAAGCCCAGTCTCTTACCCCTTCCCATGATAAGAGCCTCATCTAATGTCCATTGACTTCATATCTCAGTGAATCAGTTCAAGTTGCAGGCAAAAGATCAAAAAGTTATTTCCTTGAAACATACTTAACCATCCCTACTTGAGAGGTAGCTGTAATAGAAAGCAAACACTTGCATTTTGCCCTCTAAAAGCGAAATTCTATCCCTGTTCAGAACTTGACGAAAAGTGTATTCTTCAACCTCTTCTTGATGAGATTCCCACCCCATCTATGACCGCTGGCAAAGACAAACTCAGTCAGATCAGATCAGACCACAAAAGTGTTAAATTGTCATGTGGTGAGCTGGCACAAATCAGGAAGCCATGTTGCATTCCTAAGGTGACTGCACCTCAACAGTTTTACAGTTCTTCATGTGTTCAGTGAGGTCCTCAAGTGCTGAGAGACCCTACAATGCAAAATATTACAAAAATGCAGTCTTAATACTTTGTTGAGCTATTTGATTAATTGTAATAGTGTATTATTAAATTTCAAATCTTTTTTTTCTTGAGTGACCTTCCCATTTGTTGACAGCTAAGAAATAAAAAACGGTCTTGTTTTGTTGGTTTATATTGATTTATCTTGACTCGCTTGGGAGTGAATGAAAAGAAAATGAGGATAAGGTTAAGGAAAGGTTAAGAGGAGCATCAAAGTCATTTTCACAAGCAAAAAGGATTGTTGTTCTTTAAAATCTCAGCTGCGTATTCTGTACATAAGAAGGACTATAATTAAGTGATTGTCTCCTGTTTAAAAAAAAAAGTAGAAATTGTTAATTACTGATATGCTGTTCTGTTTCACTTCTGATTACACCTCCTGCTGGGCATGACTGGTCTATTTGCTTATAATCTCTGCTGTGAATTCATTCAATTCCACGCCTTTCTGCTATCAAGTTTTCACCCTTCCTGACTTTCATGAATACCATATGGTACACAGCCATTGTAGCTTCAATTGATAATTTTATGCTGCCAGTGTTTCAGGGGAAAAATGCTAATGTTATCCAATAGGCATGTCTGGACATGGCTGTCCCATCACGGAAATATCTAAAATTGGCATGAGAATCATAAGCTTGTTTCCAAAAGGGCATTTTAAAATCAGGCTGTGGTGGAATATTTTCTGCCCAGAAAAATCTATCATCTGAGCTTTAAAAAACTGTTGCTTCATCCTCAAATTTATCCTTCAATCTAAATACTCTTTTAGAATGGGCAAATAAAATATCAGTTGAGAGGAATTACATACTTTTTATTTTAATTTCCCAGGGAAACTATTGACTGGATCTGCTTATAGATGCACTAGTCTAAGGACCCAATCCTGCAAAGTGTACTCTGAACTTTTTAAATCAAGAGTAACTCCACAGAGTAATTCTGCATTTACTCCTAACAAAATTGACCCCATAATTTGGCTCTACATTTCTGGCTCCTTGAAACTTCTTGTGGATAAAATTCAATTGTGTATCTAATTTTTTTCTTTATCGACTTCATCTCTTCACCACGTGGTCTAGCACTACTGTGAACAGTGTCCAATGCAGGGATCTATCTTGGGATTTGAGCTTTGTCTTTTGAATTGGGACCATATCATTCTTTGCCCCTTGTAACCCTTCTGGTTGAAACAGCAGAGGTATTTCTGGGTCTATGTTGTTATGTTTGATTTCAGACTCGACCACCTGTGTACTACTTATGGGCTAGGATGTCACAGAAGGATTTATCCTCCTTCCCTACTACCTATGCTGAAAGAAATCTGTGCCACTTATTGACAGTCTTGCAAGCACAAAGATGACAGAAAGGAGAAAAAACATGTTCTGTTCCCCACACAGAAGATGATGAAATTTATCATTAAAATCTGGGATGAGAAAGCAGTTCACATGTAAACAATTCAAGGAAAGAATTCAGCAACTTTCTGAACTGGGAACCAAGAAGCCTGATTCTTCATAGCCTGACATCATGTATAACCTTTTAAAGCTGTGCAAAATAGGTTGTAATCACTGCCATTTTGACTTGAGAATCAGGATCTAATATCTTCAAAGTGTCTGCTTTAGCAGATACTGAAAAGACAACCACAGACGTGTCTGAAAGATGTCAAAATTAAAAGTGGGTAGATCAGCTGGTATTGTATGCAGACATCTTCAGGAGGAGGAATAAAGTTTCATTCTGGCTATTTTATCACAAACATTGCAATTTTTGGTACTTTTCTTAAATGCCCCAGCTGCTAGAGGCAAGTGACTATGTGAGAAACTCAGCTTTAATTTTAAAATATAACGAATAAGTTTCTAGCCGTCGTGGTTGCAGAGAAAATCCTGAAAATGCAACCCCTGTGCATCCTAAAGGCCCAGAAACCAGAAGGCAAAAAAAGAGTACCCATTACTGATTATGTTTAAAAACTTCATAACTTAAACCAATCTCAGGCTTTTTAGAGCCTGACTCATGATCCCTGAATGCTTTGGGGTTGGCAATTGTGTAACAGGTAGCAATATTTGTTCACTTCTTGACAAAACATTTACAGTTATCTCATGTCTTTCCACAGATGGAGAATTGTACTCTGGGACAGCAGCAGACTTCATGGGTAGAGATTTTGCCATTTTCCGAACTCTGGGGCACCATCATCCAATCAGGACAGAGCAACATGATTCCCGTTGGCTGAATGGTATGTGAGATGTACATTTATCCAATGTTATATTCATGTAGCCTTTAAAGTCTAGCATACCACAAACCGCTCCTTTCTAGTAACACCGATGACATATATACCTCTTCTTGATATGGAGCAGAATTTTGTCTTAAACCAGTTAAACTAATCAAGAGTGATTTATAAAGGAGTTCTTTTTGGTTTTTAATTATATTGAGATTTGTGGAGTGTGACTAAATTTAAACCATATCCCGTGGCAGCAGCTAAAGCAGTATCATGTGGCAGAAGCAGACTGCAGTACATGTATGTTAAACAGGACTTCTAGGCTTGAGAAAGTACCAGCAGGGAAGTTTGAGAACAGATGCTAGAGAGAATGTTGACTGGAGTTGCATCCTCTACAGGCCAGTTCATAATGAAACCTGGTCAGCTTTGAGGTGCCATTCTGATATTAGGCCTCCAGATTCCCAAGGAGGAGGAAGAGGAGAAGGAAAATTAGATAACAGGAGCATCTCAAACATGTCATTGCTACTAATATGTTGGAGTGTTAAAGGAGCCCTGGATACCTTCGAGCTTGCCTCCTTCACTGGAATCTTTTGCTATTTTCACAGGGCAGAGAAACTTCAATTATTATGTGCAGTTAACCAGTTAGACTTATAACCGCTCATTTGCTAGTGCAAACACCACAACTGCATGTGTCATCAAAACATTTGCATATGCAAATAAAGGCCTGGTCCAACCCCAAGTAAAGTCAATTTCCATTAACTTCAAGGGGAATTGGATAGGGGCACAAATTCATGTTTATTTTTGTCCATTAACATATTCATGCATTCACAGTTCTAAAAAGTTAACTGGTTTCAATGGCTTTTTTAAAGTAACTGAAGACACTCTGGACATCCTCATATTTTCCTTGTTATTTAAAAGACTTGGAACTAAGTTTTCTAAAGGCTGACTTAGCCTCTCCTTTGTAGATCCAGTTTGAATTTGCACTCTGATTTCTGAATCCAAAAAATGTGTTCAAATATTTGCACCTACCTATATTTGCATCTACCAAGTAACCATATTTTCATCCACAATTCAGTGCAGATGCAAATTTTGCAAGTGCAGAAGGGAAGCAATCTTTTGACCTTTAATGGACAAGCATATTAGTTTCTGCTGAAATTTCCTAGTATCACATTAGTATAATTTTGTTTAGACTGCAAGATCTCTTGGGAAGTGTAGAAAGGTGCTGTGGCCTTCCTCGGAGGCAGATTTGTCTTCCCGGAGGCTGCGGCCTAGTCCTGATCCCGAGTGAGGAGCTGTTTGGAGCAACCGCCCCACCGAGTGGAGCATCCAAAACCTGCCTGGATTGCCAGGCCCTAGTGACTGGATAGGGCCACTGGGCCCTAGTGATTGGACAAGGGCCGCCAAGCCCTAGTGATTGGGTAAGTGCAGCAGGGGGAGGAAGTGGCCCAGGGACAGCCGGCTAGCAAGCGGCCCAGCTGCAGCAGCAGCAGCAGTTGCTACAGACATTGGGCACCCAGCAACAGCAATTAATCCGGGACCTAGCGGCCCAGCAACAGGAGCTGCAATGACAGTATATGCAGCAGCTGGGTGCCCTCCTACCTAGACCAGTGGGCCCGGAGGAACCCTAGGGCCGGCCACCGCCGGCGGCCAAGCCACAGCTATGCTTCACAAAGTTGGGCCTGATGACGATCTGGAGGCATTCCTGACAACGTTTGAGCATGTGGCCACTGCTGCGGGTTGGGCCTTGGACCAGTGGGCCGTCCTCTTGGTCCCATATCTGACGGGGGTTCCCCAGGCAGCCTACTGGGCCCTGGCCGATGATGAGGCGCAGGACTACCAGACTGTGAAGGCTGCAATACTGGATGCCCTGGACATAAACTCCAAAGCCTTCCAGCGCCGGTTCCGGGAGAAAACATATCCCCCGGGTCCTGTCCTCGGGCTGCGGCCCAAGAGCTTCAGGACGCCTGCTGGTGCTGGCTCCAGCCGGAGCAGCATGCCACGCCCGCTGTGGCCGAGCAAGTCGTGCTGGAACAGTTTTTATGTATCCTGCCTGCACAGGGGAGGACCTGGGTGATGAGGCATCACCTGGGGGGACCGTGCCGCACCAGCCCGTGCAGACTATTCGGTCCTGCCGGAGCCAGGAACCAGGCCACAGCCAGCCACAGACCCGGGAATCCCTTGGATCCCCCGGAGGCTCGGGGACGCCGAGCACGGACCCAAAAGACAGACCCCAGGAGGCTTCTGGGAGCCTGGGCCCATGTTTTGCATGTGGCCAGATGGGACATCTATGACGCCAATGCCCAGCCATGGACTGCACCTACGGCATGGTCTACGCCGGGGAGGGACACGCTCGGGACCCAACCGCCCTCAAAGTGACGATCTCGGTCGGCATAGCTGGACAGCATTCGGAGGTCCTGGTAGACTCCCGGTGTGTCCAGACCCTCATTCTGTGGGGGCTGGTGCCTGAGGACGGTCCCCTTGACCATCGGACAGGTCACTCAGGTGCTACCAGTAGGATTGGCACCTCACCTCCCGTACCCCGTGATCTTAGGCCGGGACTGGCCAGGCTTCGCGGGGGTCCTCTAAAGGGTGGGCAGCCAAGACGCCCCAGATGAGGGGCCTCTGGAGGCGGAAACACCAGACCCCCAGGAGTTGCCCCATGAAGACGCCCAAATGGGTCCTGCTGCGGAACTGACCAGAGAGATGGAGACCCAGGAAAGAGAGCCCCCTCCAGTGGGAAGGGATCCACCCCACTCAGGGGAACCAGGGGCCAACTTTTGCCATGACCAGCGGGAAGACCCCATCCTCAGCTAGGCCTACGATCAACTAGTCACCATAGACGGGGTGGTGACTAACCCCCAACGGGTGGCCCAGTGGCCTTGATTTGAATTACAACAAGACCAACTCTATCACCTAGAGGGAGACGCCCAAACTCGGACCCTCCGCGCCCAGCTCATAGCGCCGCGGACCTACCGGAAGGCCGTGATGAGACTGGCTCATGACATCCCGGCCGCAGGCTACCTGGGCCTCGATAAGACCCTAGCCTGGGTACTAACCTGTTTTTATTGGCCTGGTGTGCACAGGGAGGTCCAGGACTACTGTGCCTCCTGCCCAGATTGCCAACTTGCGGCCCCAACAGGAGTTCCGCGGGTCCCCTCGTGCATCTCCTCCTGATTGGGACATCATTCGAACGGGGGGCTATAGACCTGGTTGGGTCCCTGGAATGGAGTGTGGCACCAGGTACCTCCTGGTCTTGATGGACTACGCCACCCACTTTCCAGAGGCCATCCCTCTAAAGAATGCTACAGCCCGGAAGGTAGCTGGCGAATTGGTCAAGGTGTTCTCGAGGGTGGGACTACTGCAGGAGCTCCTGACGGACCAGGGGACTAATTTTACCTCCCGGATGTTTCGGGAGGTATGTGACATCCTCAGGGTCCGGAAGCTCCAGACCTCGATATATCATCCCCAGACCGATGGGTTAGTGGAGCGATTTAATCGGACACTGAAGCATATGCTCCGGAGGATCTGCGGCGGTGGGACCAACTGATCCCACCCTTGCTCCTCCCCATCCGGGAAGTCCCCCAGGCCTCCACTCAGTTCTCCCCCTTCAAACTGCTGTATGGCCGCCAGTTGAGAGGGATCCTGGGCCTCATGTGGGAACAGTGGGAGCAGGCCCCATCGCCATCTAAGGGACTGCTTCAATATGTCCTGGACCTCCGGGAACACCTTCAACAGGCTGGGACGCTTGCCCAAAAAAGGATGCCGACCGCCCAGACCACACAGGCCCAGACGTATATCCAGGGAGCACGGACCCGCTCCTTTGAGCCAGGCGACCAGGTCCTCATTTTATTACCTCTGCTGAGTTCAAGCTACTGGCCTGATGGCAGGGACCCTATGACATCATTACACAGGTCAGCCCGGTGAATTATGAGGTCTGTCAACCAGACCAATGGAAGAAAAAGCAGATACACCATCCAAACCTGTTGAAGCCTTGGCATGGGCAGGAGAGTTTGTTCATCAACCCTCATCCCCCGGATCTGGACCTAGGCCCACAGATCCCCGAGAAGGAGGATCCCGGAGAACCTCAGTTCAGTAGTGGCTTAACAGAGGCCGAGAGGCAACAGGCGATGCACTTAGTGGAAACCTTCACTATGACCTTCACCGTGACCCCTGGGAGGACCACCTGGGTATACCACACGATTGAGACCTGCCCTGGCAAGGTGGTGCATACTGGCACGAGATCACCCCCTACCATCTGCAGGCAGCTGTGGAGGAAGAAGTCCAAGCCATGTTGCAGCTGGGGGTAATAGAGCCCTCGACTAGTGAGTGGTGCAGCCCCATTGTGTTAGTGCCAAAGCCCGATGGGTCGCACCACTTCTGCATAGATTTTTGGCAGGTCAATCTTATCTCCAAGTTCGATGCCTACCCCGTGCCACACATCAACAAGTTGCTGGACTGACTTGGGGAAGCTCGCTATTTTTCCACCCTGGATCTTACCAAGGGGTACTGGCAAATCCCCCTTGAAGCCAGCTCTAGGGAAAATACGACATTTGCGACCCCCAGTGGATTATGCCAGTTTGTCTAGATGCCCTTAAGACTCCACAGGGCACTGGCGACATTCCAGAGGCTGATGGACCAACTCCTAGGGCCACACCTAAATTACGCCGCAGCCTACTTGGACGATGTCATGGTGTACAGTCGAGACTGGAGTGAGCACCTGAATCAAGCGGCTGAGGACACTACAGGATGCAGGGTTAACCGCCAACCCCCGGAAATGCTGCCTAGGGTGGCAGGAAACTATCTACCTGAGATACACCTTAGGTTGGGGAACCCTGTGACCCCTGATTGGGAAGGTGCAAGCCCTGCAAGAGTACCCCTGACCAACCACAGAAAGCAGGTGCGGCAGTTTCTGGGCTTGGCCAGCTACTACCGATGGTTCGTCCCCAACTTTGCCACCCTTGCCGCACCGCTCACAGACCTCCTGCAAAAGGATCAGGCGCGTTGCGTCCAGTGGAGCTTGGATAGCGACAGGGCATTTGTTGCGCTGAAAGATGCACTATGCCGTGAGCTGCTTCTGTACAGCCCCGATTTTAACTGCCCTTTCGTGGTGCAGTCTGACGCCTCAGCCGTTGGACTGGGGGCCGTGCTCACCCAGAACTTTGACGGGGAAGAACATTCCATCGTATACATCAGTTGCAAGCTGTTTCCCCGAGAAGAACGGTACACGACCATTGAGAAGAATGCATTGGCCGTGAAGTGGGTGCTCGAGGCCCTAAGATACTACCTCCTTGGCATCCCCTTCACCGTGATCACAGACCACGCACCCCTCCGCTGGCTCCAGCAAATGAAAGACACCAACGCCCGGGTGATGCGTTAGTACCTCACCCTGCAGCCCTTCGCTTTTAACATCAAGCACTGTGCAGGTAGGGACCACGCCAACGCTGATGCTTTGTCCTGCATTGGAGACGGGGAGCAGGCCAGCCCCGGAGACCGGGAACTGGTCTTGTGGGGGGGCGGGGGTGTAGAAATGTGCTGTGGCCTTTCTCGGAACCTGGTCCCGAGGAAGGGTCGCGACGCTACCGCTGGGCAGAACTGGGCCCTACAGGCCAAACTGCCCGGCAACAGAGGGGCGGAGCCAAAGCAGCAAGGGGAAGTATAAAAGGCCAGCCTAACAGCTCAGTAGGGAGGAAGCTGCCACCGGAGGCAGACTTGTCTTCCCGGAGGCTGCGGCCTAGGCCTGACCCTGACCGAGCAGCTGTTTGGAGCAACCGCCCCACCGAGCGAAGCATCCAAAACCTGCCCGGCTTGCCAGGCCCTAGTGACGGATAGGGCCACCAAGCCCTAGTGATTGGACAGGGCCGCCGAGCCTTAGTGATTGGGTGGGACCGCCAGGCCCTAGTACCTGGAACAAGCCATCTGAGACACCTGATGGGAAATACCCACTGAGGCTGGCCCTGACCTGGAGGAGCTGCCTGACACCAGGGGACCCTGGGAGCTGAGGGAACCCTGTGGACCGGAGGAACCCCTGGGACCTGGAGTAGCGGCCCTCCATAGATGATGCAGAGGAGTTCCCGGACTTGCCGTTGGTCAATGGGGAGGGACTTATGGGCCTGTTGCTCGCAGTGTACTCCAGCAACCCAGAGGGAAACTGAGGCATACAGGTACCCGGGGACCAGGAGGAGGAAGTGGGCCAGGGACAACCGGCTAGCAAGCGGCTGAGTGAGGGGTTAAACCTCATCAGCGTGTTGCAGCTGGAGCCCCGCTGATTCAGTGGCAAGCTGTGTCCTCTTCTCCCCTTTCCTAACCACCCCGGGAGAGAGTGCTATCCTCTGTGGAAGCAGACAGAAGAGGCCGAGCTCTATTGGCTCCGCCTGCCTGCAAGGCCGGGGGCCCCAGACAATTTTACAAGCCCCGCCTGTGGAAAGGCCAGGGGCTGCTGACTAACCAATGGCTGAGGTAGGAAGGGTCGTGATGCTCCGACCAGACGGTGCCACCGGCTTACAGGAAGGGATTTACTTTTTATTAGCTGCATGGATGATGCCTAACCCAATGGATGCTTAATTGACACCTCTAGATGCTGATGTAATACAAATAACATAGGTATAATGATAATGATAAACACATTGAATCTGAGTCTGCTCCCATTGAAATCAGTTGTAAAATTCCCATGGACCACAGAGAGAAAAGATTTGGGTCAACTGGGTATTGCTTCTGCAAAGAGTTGTCTCCCGATAGCCCAGAAATATTACTCATTGATTTATTGTTGTTCTGATGGTAGATGGGATATCTGAACTTCAGGGAACATTAAAGTGGAAGTGAGAATTTGTCACTGATCTATACAAATAGATTCTGCCACGAGAGTATCTTGCTATTGGCTAGATTAATATCAAGAATAGCACAGAATCCATGTTCATTGTGATAGCCTTGGTGAAATAAAGCCCAGTCATGCAAGTAAAAACTGCTTTTGTGCAGTAGATTCACACAATGACAGCTGAGTCAGGAGGATTTATGCAGTGGGAAAGCACAACCTTTGTCCGCAGCCCCTGCATTTCATCTCTGAAAATGTGTCATTCCTTTGTGGATTCAGTTATCAGTCTCTAAGTGCTGAATGTGAGAACTGTTTTTCCCAAATTAGCACTAAGGTAAAATCTGAGACGGTGCGGAAACCAGAACTGCTTCATGCTCAAGATGGGGAGAAGTATAAGAGTGCACACAAAGAGCTTGCAAACCCCAACCCCTCTCAAATGAAATATTCTTGAACTAGCACAAAACTGAGGACAACAGTTTCAACCTTGCAGAGAATATATCTGAGTTTGGGATTTAATTACAGTCTTTAAACTGTATTGCTGTATGGCAAGGTTCTATAGAATTTACTAAGGTGGGAAATTGTTCTCAAAACCCCATATATTTTATTGGAGAATGATCCTGTGTAATTTACTAGAGTTAGATCCTGCTATAGAATCCTAAAGATTGGTTTAAGAATTCTATTAAAGAATTATTATTCCCTATTAAAGATTGTAAGACTTTTCCATTACATTTTCATTGATGATGTCCTGCCATTGAATTCTCTGTGACCACTAGAAAAGTCCAAAAATAATCATTTGGGACTGAAACTATACAGACATACTGATCCTTCGGTCTTTCTTTTTTGATTTTTTCTTTTTAAGTGTACAGTAATTTAAAATAAATATATTGGGTTCAGATTTATTTAAAATGAATACATTTCCAATTAAATATGCCAGCGTTGAAGGTTGAGATGTGCTCTCTATACTCAGATCTCTATATACACTGCCAGTCCAAGCTTTCCCATTCCTTCCCACTACTCTCTTCTGGAAATTTTGTCCCCAGCTGAGACTTCCAATAAGGGTATCAGCCAAGTGCCAGTTTCTTATGTTGTGGGCAGCTCTCTATTAGAGTCACCCCAAGACCACAACTTTGTTCAAAATAGACCACTAAAGAGATACATTCAGTGATAATGGTTTTGTCATTACACACATGGCCCTGATTCTAACTGCTGAACTGCAGCTGAAAGGCTCCCTATCCCTTGTGCCAACCAGTCACTTGCAGTGGTTTGGAAACATCTGAAATGAACGACTGAAAGGTAATATTTTGAACATGCATGTCAGAGTGTGAGATCCTGGCTCCATCTCCTATGTGCTGCTTTCTCAGTACAAAGGGGACAGAGGGATGTCTTAGTAGGGCAGCTGGGGATTTCCCTGATGTAGTGGGAGTTCTCCGGTGATCTAAAAACAGCATATGCAGCTCTATATTATCCACTCCCATCCCATGGCATAGGGGAAATTCCTGGATGGGCTAGAGGCATAGCTGGAAGTGGGGGCGGAGGGGGAGAGAGGAGGAGGGAAGTTGCAGTGCAGTGTGCTAAAGCAAATGCTAAGCAACACAGAAGCAATGTACTAAAGCCAGTGTTTGGGCAGAGGATAAGGGGAGTGGAAAGATGGCTTAGAGCCAATTTTCCCCTCACCCTTCATGGTTCTGACCTGAATACAGAAGATCCAGCCTTACATCTTTAAAGTTGAAAAATGGATAGTCCATAAATGTGTATTTTAAGAAAAAATATTCGGAGTTAGGCTACAGAAGGTTTGAAAGGAAATTAAGCTACAAAAGGTACATCGAAGGAGCATTATATATCTGTTTTTCACACAGAAAAGAAAGGCAACTCAAGCCTGATATGCCCTCCTCATAACAGTTTGAGTTAAAGACAGAATGTCAGGCTGGATTTCCAGTCTTAACTTGGAATTTCCTTGCTTTCTGTGGGTTTAAACAATCCCCATGATGTTATTTTAGAATCCTTTCTGTTGTTTAATAATTAAAGTGGGATAGTAACTGTGCATTGTCCCCTGGAGACATTGTCCTTGATAATCTTTACTTTACGGTTACATAAACAGCTGAGTATTATAGAAGCTGAGTGAGTGTTCGATAAAAAAGAAAATGCCTTCTTAAATTTCACAGGCTCTGAGACAGGAAACATGGACTTGATCCGCTTATGACATTTGGGCAGTACTTTATAGCCATCATTGTACACAGTGTCCCTTTATGACAGATTACAAGACACCCCAGCGCTGGGGATGTGTAAATATCTTTGCATATTAGCATATCTCACTCTGTAGTGTGATGTATGGAATCAGAAAGACAAGATTCCAAATGTTTTCAGGTATTTACTTTTCTGAAAAGGTCACATGAAATGTGTGAAGACATTTAGAAGTGAACTATTTTTGCTTTACAACTTCTACTGAGGCATGAATGTGCTAATTTTCTACTGTATGCAACTCTATAATTCTCTGGTTAGTCACACTAACTCATCTCTCCCTCCACATACACACCATTTCTCTGTACCCCTCCCACTTCTACATACCTCCTTTACACTGAATGTACTTGAATGCTTTTCCTGCCTCCCACTTTCATACAAACTTCCCACGTACTCCCTAGCCTAGTTTAGATGAGGTAATGTGCCTCGTAGCAACAAATGGTGCAGCTGAATTGGTACTGAAAATGGTTTAATTGCAAGTGCAGGCAGAACCAAACCATGTTCAGCATTACTTCACAAACTGGGGTTGTGTTACTTGGGACAAGTCTGATACATTTATTATCTACATATAACTAGGCTTGGAAAGAGACTTCTATTGGTAAATGTCAGTGAATGTTGATTTCACTGCACACACGCAAGCCAATGAAAAAATATTTGCATCAATAATAATCAAAATTTACAGATAGGTGAAGTAAGAAAAATACTGCTTCAGTACTTGTTAGAGTTTGATTTAAGGATATTTACTTTGTATATTTTGACATGTGATGCCAACAATTTGTGTTTTAATGGTTATAAAGTTTTTACTTTTTGAACATCAACATCATCTAGCATTAAATAATTATTGTCTGAGCCTTCCTATTGTCTGACGCTCCATAATTTCCCATGACTGGGAAAAAAATAAATTGATAAAATTCTAAAAAAAAATGCTTATAAATATTGATATTATCTGTCAAAATCCTTTTAAAAAAAAACAAACCCAAATTCTGCCAAGCCTAGATATCACCAGCTCTGCTTAAGCCAAGAGTAGGTTTTATTCCAAGGACATCTTGTACTTGAAGCCTGCACATCTGCTGCTTGAGATGAAGGACTAAGTCCATTAGCTGACAAATTCCACATGTGACAAATTCCACATATGACAGATGTTAGTCATGTCACTTAATGCACTTTTGGAAGGTGCTCAGATACCATGGTGATGAGGGTAGGATAGGAACCTGAACAGACTAGAATCCCAATAGAATTTTCAGATTTTTCTTTTTTATCTCTAGCTTCAAATGTTAGCTGACAAATTCCACATGTGACAAATCCATGTGTGACAGATCTTAGTCATGTCACTTAATGCACTACTGGAAGGTGCTTAGATACTATGGTGATGATGGCAGGATAAGAACCTGAATAGACTAGAATCCGAACAGGATTTTCAGATTTTTCTCTTTCATCTCTAACTCTAAATGTGAGATGTTGAAAGTGATTTTAAATTGTTTTTCTTGCTTTCCAACAGCTCCCTAAACTGTATACACCTGTCTTCTATCACAGGCCTTTTCTGTGCTCATTCCCTTCCCAGAGGAAAAGAGTGTTACAGCTATTTTACTGACATTAAAACCTAATTATTGGAGCAAATGCAGAATTATATGAAGCACAAAAATCCTCTTCTTTACTGCTGTTGTTACTTGATGTTTATACAGCTACTGATTTAAGGGAATGTGGCAAAGGGAGCTTTAGGTCTGGATGAACTTTAATTAGAGTTTCTTAGTTTATCTGACCCAGTTCACTCATCCCATCTGGGTACTGAGGGTATTTTAAATGAAATACAAGAGCCATTCCAGCTGGGAACTGTGGATCAATAGCAATTAGAAAATGTGCAATTGCTTTAAAGTTCTTCCTTTTGCAGAAGATATATCCACATGAAGGGGAAAAGCACTCTTAAAGTTTCCTCCACCAGAAAAATTGCTCTCTTACATCAAATGTCTGAATGAAATTCTTTAAATCTTTTCAGCAACTGGACCCTATTTTTTCATTCCAATACTTACAAATACAGCACTGGGTCTTTTTCTTTCGTAAGGATTTTTATCCACTAAGTGAGATCCTCACCATCGTTCTGGCCCTTTTATGCTGGATAAAATGGCCAGAATAGCATAAAAATGTTTGACAAACTCTAGGTCTGTGGTGTGTTTTTGTTTTTTGAGGGGGGGAGGAAGAGGGATTCCTGTTGCAGGCACTGTGAAACATAGCCATAAGGCTACCTTCTGAGGACCCCTCACAAGCTCTGGCATAGCAGGTATGCTGAGGGCAGGAGGGGCATGTCAAGGGTAGGGGCACAGCATGCACTGCTGCAGAGATTCTGGTCCTCGCTATGGCCCATAGGCAACACGTGGAGGCTGCTGTAATTTAGACAGGCCCGCAGGACATCCTTTACCCCTTTGATGAAAGTTTTGTGCTATGCCTCTTAAAGACACCATCTTTAGCTCTAAGACATGGGTAAGGGTTTATGTGTTTATGAGTTGTTGGTTTCTTAGTTATGACATTATTGATTTCAAAGGAAGTACTTGTAGTATAACGTGGAATAATGTTCTGTTTCTCAGAAGGAAGGGTAGCCAGATCATGGACTATCTTTGTATAACTGAAGTACTGGTAGCTGTTAACAACAGTCTCTATGCTACTCCCTGTACATTCATTTCAATTATTTTTTTTGAAAGAGTATCTTATCAATACAGTGTGTGTGTATATATATATAAAATGTCATAAAGGCCACCCACATACACTAGTGCATAGCCTTGCCAAAATCTCCTCCCCACTAGAGTGAATTACATTGTATAACATCGACTTCAAGTAAAAACGACACTCCTTCCAGCAGGACAGGTGGCATGTTAACACTCCCAGACTATAGCTTTCCATCTGTCTCTGGAACAGACTTCTCTTTAAATAATACAATAAGGGATTTTTACAAAGAATGGAATCACTCTCTGAAAAGAAACATGGGTTTAAATGGCAGGCTGTTCCTGTCTGTGCAGGCTGGCTTCGTGAACCCAAGAGGTAGTTCAAAAGGTATACAGGCCATTGATGTCCATAAGATTAATCTTTTTCTCCCGTAATGATATTATGTTAAGACTAGGTTGGCTAACCATGATCTTGGAGATGGTAACATAAGTTCCTTGAAAAACATTCTTAGTTATGGCCATTTAGAATCATAGAAAATTAGGGTTGGAAAGGACCTGAGGAGGTCATCTAGCCCAATCCCCTGCTCCAAGCAGGGTCAACCCCAACTAAATCATTCCAGCCATTCATCCCTGGCTGGAATGATTTAGTTGGGGTTGGCCCTGCTTAGAGCTTAAAGCTGCTTAGAGGCTGGGGCTTAAAAACTTCTAAGGATGGAGATTCCATCACCTCCTTAAGTAACTCATTCCAGTCCTTCACCACCATCATAGTGAAAAAGATTTTCCTAATATCCATCATAGCCCTCCCCCACAGCAACTTGAGACCAATGCTCCTTGTTCCGTCATCTGCCACCACTGAGAACAACCTAGTTCCATCCTCCTTCGAGCCCGGATTCAGGTAGTTGAAGGCTGCTATCAAATCTCTCCTCACTGTTCTCTTCTGCAAACTAAATAAGCCCTGGTCCCTCAGCTTCTCCTCACAAGTCTTGTGCTCCGGCTCCCTAATCATTTTTGTTGCCCTCTGCTGGACTCTCTCCAATTTGTCAACATCCTTTCTATAATGGGGGACCAAACTGGACATAGTACTCCAGATGTGGCCTTACCAGTGTTGAGTAGAGGGGAATAATCACTTCCCTCGATCTGCTGGCAATGCTCATACTAAGGCAGCCCAATATGCTGTTAGCCTTCTTGGCAATGGCACTCTTGACAACAGCAATCTTTGAACTACTCTTGCTCGGGTTGAGTGCTACCACACTCCACAAGTAGTCCCTTTGATTTGAGGATGAATAGAAACAAATGCAAATGCTATTATGGGCTTGTCTACACAGACATAGAGCTAGTAACACACCAACGTGTGACTCTACAGTGCACAAGCCTGCCATGCAGTAACTGGCTACAGTAGACTAAAGAACCATAGTGGGCTGTGACATACTGCTCCTATGGCACTTTTAGTGCATTGTAACAGGGTCCACATGGCCAGTTAGTGCATGGCAAGCTAGTGCACAATAGATCTACACCCTGGCTTGCTACACAGTAAGTCTCTGTGTAGACAAGCCCGAATGGGTATCAGATTCTGGCCCCGTACTTGGAGAGTTTTACAATTGCTGTTAACAGAAGTGACTGACTAGTAATTTCAAGAAAAAAATAGGAACAAATACATTTCCAGTGAATCCCATGGCAAAACTATAATTGACTTCCATGGGAACAGGATCGGGTCTCTCTCATTCCCCTCCACTTTGAATATGACAAACATCTGAATTTGCTTTTTTTTTTTTTCTTCCCCCTTTCCTTGTTTTTTCCCCTTTTCTCTAGCCATCAGTTTAATTTCTGTTGACCTCGTCAATACCAATTTCCTCTTCTCAGGCCACCATGTTCAGAGCTTGGTGGGCATTCAGTAGAGATTTGCTGTTGACTGGGTAATTTGAGTTCATTTGTGTGGTGAAAAATTGGGGAGTGACGAGAATTATCCAGAAAACTGGATGCCATGACAATGCATGTCACCATGGTGTGACCAGCTCTGCTGACATAGCTCCAAAAAGCTCTCCCTCTGTGAAAATAGGGCCTGTTTGCAAATTAATTAGTTTCTGGCAGTGGCTTGATTGTTGACCCAAAGTTTGTAGAGTGGAAAAACAATCAGATTAGTGTGTTCAATATAAAGGCGCAGTGCGGCACTTGAGTATGGTTTGCCAAACTGTTGAGGCCGTGAATGGAGTGAAACAAATTCTTTTTTGAGAAGCCAAATCAAAGGTTAAGTGTGATGTGAGTAGGCACACTGGCTGTGGGGGGATGGAGAATTAGAGGGTTTCAGGCTCACAAAGCTGGATGGTACTAAGCAAGTTTCATTGAATTTAATGACATTCAGAGCATTAGACACAAAGTCATTGGGTGTGTTTTAATCTTGGTTAGAGGGAGAAATAGGTTGGCTGTTTTATTAGAATTTTTTCTAATAGGAATTTTTTTCTAATTAGTCATAGGAAACACTGGTAACTGTGGCTATGGGGGATATTAGAGATTGGCCCAAAACCTTACCATTGGATTCAAATACTCCCAAACTTTGTGGAAATTTAGATCTGGATGAACACTTTGTGAAGGGCCCCTTATCTCTATAATGTGCAATCCAAACCTTAGATTCAACCCTGAAGTTTGGGCAAGTTTGTATCTGGATCCAAATGTGATAGATCAGATCCTTCTCTTAAACAGTATTGAAAATATCTCATAGCAAATACATTAGAAGATACAGAGATTAAATAGTTAATCTAGCTAACAGAAAGACAACAGGCCTATGTTTCTACTGTTGCTGAAAGATTTTATGGACCGGATCCTTAGCTGGGGTTAATCAGCATAGCCACATTGAAATCAGGGTAGCTGTACTGGTTTACACTAGCTGAGGAGCTCAGGCCCATATCACTAATGATATACTTTACTATAAATACATTATCAATGTGATTAATTTGGTTAATAGAAAAAAATCAATAGCTGGTGTTCTCAAATATGAATCTTCACTTTAGCTACCTATTATGGGCTTCATATTATTTCTGTTTCCCGATTATATGCCTGTTGAATTTCCTTATAATCTTTTATTTAGGTCAAACAACCTCTAGGCAAACCTTCTTTTAGCTTTGTTAAGTAAGTGCAGAATAAAAAAACCCCCACAAAAACACAGCTAAATGAGAGTGGTACCACATGGCATTTTATATGGTCTTGAGCCAGTGTCCTGGACCATTTTATATGGGAGCCCAATGGACCTCGATCTGAATTGTCATTAGCCTTTGGAAAGTTTGCTTCGTGATCCACACTTTGTGGCTGTCTTCCTGTATCCAATGGACCAAACCAAAACCCCACATGAGAACACTGCTAAACTTTGAACTGCTTGCACAAAAAAACTATGCACCATTACATGCAATTACCACAAATGAATGCTCATATCAGGTATTTGATCAGGCAAAAAGCCATAATTGCCCATTTGCATGCACTAACATCAGCTCCAGATTGGTGTTTGCACTGCAGCAATTATGCATACAAAGTAAACCATTTCATTTGAGTTAAACAATACCTAGTGCATACATTAAAATCCCAATTAGCCTTAGACATAGCTGAATTGTCCTGTATACTCAAGATCTTCCTCCCTCTCCATGTCTCTATCACTCCCCCTTTCTCTGTTCATGAATTTCCAAAAATTCAAGTCTGAATGGTTAACAGGCTAAGTAATTGCTTTTATTCTTTGGTTTATTTAACATAAATATACAAATTTTAATAAATGATAGATCCTCACACTAATGATAGACATCACAGTTGCACAGTTATAGAACCCCAGCACGAATGTGTGTGGCAAATCAGTGACTGCAGATTTATTTGTGCCCTCTGGGACCTGCACTGCCTTTTCAGCTTAGCATGCAATATGATTTAAATTACAGCTTGTACAGAGCTGTGCCTTGGGATTACACTGCATGTTTCCAACTGTTTATAGTTCAGTGAGCTTTAACCTCTGCGATTCTCAAAATTAAATAATGTCATGGCTGATATCAAACTGATGGCTGGTATTAGATTGCTTAAACACTCTTTTGTATTAAAAGCCTATTTTTACAATGCAGTAGAAATATCTACGTGTTTATATCATAGAAAATATGTTTAACTAATTTTAAGAGCTTGATTTAAAAGCCACAATAGCAAGGAATTGTGAAGGAAATACTAAGCTCCAATATTAAAAGCCTGCTCCTGCTCCCATTGAAGTTAATAGATGTATCACTATTGACTTCAGTGGAGTAGGATTGGGCCCCAGCTCATCACATTGTGTCTAAGTATTGCAAGCACAAAAAGTACCTAAGATCAAGAAATAGTACAGTGTGGGGCTTTTTGTTTTGTATGTTTGTTTGTTTCCTTATTTACACACAACAAACAGTCAATTAATCCCTTGTAGAATGTTGTAGTTTAGTTATTTTTAAATACTAAACTGTATCAGAGATTATATATCAGAGATTATATACTGTAAATCTTTCAGTACCATAGCTGCATTTCATCTAAATACTTGAGGGAGAATAATTAAAAAGAATCCAATGAGAATTTGAACATTCAGTCTGTTGTGATACCTTGTTCCTCAACAGATCTCCATCTGTATTCAGTATTGTTGCTGTCCATTTTAGTGACAAAAATAAGATTTTAATGATTTTCATTCCTATATCTCTTCAAAGCCAGCACAGTCAACAGAGATCCTCTTCTATTCCTTCTTAAACATCTTCAAATGATTTTTTTCCAAAGTGCCAATATGCAACACCTATACCTGAAGTTACAAACCCTGAAGGCAAGAGGGTTGTGTAAGTGTCATCAAGGGCCTAATTTGGCCTGCAGACCCTTTGTCCTTGTAAATGATGCACCAGTGGAGAAAAGACAGCTTGACTCTCACTCAGATCCTAGGTTGAGTTTGCAGCTCTGGAATATAGGAAAAAAACCTTTTTCCTTGTACGCTTGGTGAGCACATTTGACCGGAAGTCACTGAGTCAATAATAATGGAACCCCACAACATTTTTTTCACAAAAATCACAGTTGCCAGATACCATGGGGAATGCAGAGTAAAATAACTTAGCTGTGTCGCCAATGTGATGCCTGAGTCCTGTATCCATCCTGCTTTGCTTCAGAATTCCTATCTCCATCAATGCTGCAACAAGCAGCTTTTTAAATTATCCAGGCCAGGCTTACAGTTATGGACACACATTAACTTCTTTCATTGTTTGTTACTATATTATGACAAACCTCAAGCACATACTCCATGATAATCAGTAGCCGATGGACGGTAGTTTTTTTTCCTTAGCTGCTGAGTGAAGCTTGGATATACAATCTCATAGTGGATTATTCAGAGGAGATGGAAGGAATGCAGTTGTCCATATAAACATTATGTTCAGAGAAAAATATTCTTCTACAGTGTATTTGCATCCAGTATTCCTTAGCTATGTGTATAGAAAAAAAACCCTTAGCACACTATGGAGTAAAATCTGAGTACCTTTTCCAGACCTGCAGAAGAGCTCTGTGTAGCTCAAAAGCTTGTCTCTTTCACCATCCGGAGTTCGTCCAAGAAAAATTATTACCTCACCCACCTTGTCTCTCTAAAATCTTGTGATATGTTATTTAATAACATAGCTGTTTTTTCAGTTAAATAAAAATCCAAAGTTGCAGGCCTTTATGTTATAGTTTTTGTGCTTCTGAATCCTAGACCAAAACACTTTAATGTAATAGAAATTATGTTTTAACTGATTTGTTCTCAGATCTTGCATGCTAAGTAACAAGCCCCCGGGAATATGGACTTACACCACCATTAAAACTAGCAGAATATAATGTGTATAAGGATATAGGTCCAGATCCTAAACTGGTGTAAGTCAGCATAAGTCCATATACTTCAGTGGAGCTATGTCAGTTTACATTAGTTCAGGGACAGGCCCATAGACTAGATACGTAACGCATTTGTACAACTATATATTGGAATAGATCTTAATGTATAGATTTGTATATATACCCAGAGAGACAGTGTTGTTATACACTATATAATGAATCTATCACATAATTACAGTTTTATGGTACAGTTTAAGAAGCATCAAGATATAATGGATTCATATGCTGACAACTGCTAGTCAGTAAAGAAAAACAATTAATGTATAATGAATTGTGATACTGTATAGTTCAATAACCACAATATCACAGAAAAGCTGGTAATGAAATTGCTTTTAGGAAACTTTCCTGCAAAAGCTATATTTCCAGTGATATAACTCAGTCATTTTATCTGTTTTTACGTGCATGCAGTATATTGCATATCAGTATCTGAAAGGTTATTGAGGGTTTGAAAAGTATGGACAATCCACAAAAATTGAACTGTCAACTTTATCCAAACCTAATTTGGAGTCCCAGTCCACTCCCATTTCACTGTCAGTGTAGCAGAATGGACTGCAGTTGCCTGGTCTCTTCCTATACCATGAATGATCCCACTCTCTGGTCGCATGACAGTCATTTTGCAGTGGTAGCATGACATTCATTTTGCACATAGGAAGTTGAGGTACAACAAAGTGTTAGAGGGGGAATTGTTTGTTTTAGGAGAGTGTCTTAGACTGTAAGCTCTTTGGGGAAGGGACCATATTTTTGTTCTGTATTGTACAGCACTTAGCACAATGGTGTCCTGAGCCATGATTGGGTCTCCTAAGTGTTGCCACAAAACAGATGATAAATATAATAATATAAAAATTTCCTTTTCCCTTTTCTTTTAAAAGAGACAGGTTTGTATGCCTTTTTATTAGATTAGAGGCAACCACTCTGAGATACAGGGAAAGTGCTTTTCATAAACATAAACATATAAATAAATGTTGCACTTCCTGTCAGTAGTTTTGTAAAGTTTTGGTTCAGATAAACAGGAAGAAAGCCATGGCTTGGACTGAAATTGACTTTTCTTCTAAACCAGCAAATCAGTGGTAGCTTTCTGCCAACACTGAAATCAGAGAATATAGTCCATACTGTGGAAGTGAATATATATGAATGCTGGTGCTTCCGGGTTACTAAATTATCTTTGAGTAAAATCCATGTCCCATTGTAATTAATGGCAAAACTCCCATTGATTCCAATGGGATCAGAATTTGGGTCTTTGTGAATGTGTACGTGTTTGTGAGCAGTGAATTGCTAATGCAAAGAAAAAATATAGGGCAGTTCAAGCGAAGCTACTAAAACTGTAGAACCTTCAAGGAAGCTGTAGCAAAGTAACTGGGGAATAGTGGGCACTGGAATTACTAGAGACATTTACTGGAGCTAACATGCATTGTGAATATTTAAAGGACATTATTTTGATGGGTTGGGCGAGTGGAAGTTTCCCATAAAAGTTTTAAGCAAGAAAGCAAAATCCTGGGAATAAAAGACATGAAAGAAAGATTTGATTGTATAGACTACAAGACAGGATTCAGTAAAAACTTTAAAAGATAACTGTAAAAAAGAGGAGTTGTGGGGTAGGCAGATACAGTGTGTCGTGAAGCTGGCAAATACATGTTTTTTAAAATGGGTTTAAATGGTTGAAATTAGATCTACAATCATGAAGAAAAGAAAGAGGCACCAAATACTAGAAGTATAGCCAGGCAAGTGTTTAAAATGATGCTTACAGTTTTGCTTTAGAAGCCAAAAAAATTGTTTAGTAAAACCTTTGTGAGAATTATATATTATTTCCTTATGGGAACAGTTTGTCTTGATATTTTAAAATGTATTTTCAATTACTGAACAGTAAGGCAGATGAACTCTAAAGATAAAGCTTGATGACAAATGACCCTTGATCACTACGGATCTTTCATAATTTGTTTGATAACCTGTCATCTGTATTCTGTCCAGCATTCAAAATAGACATCACAAGAAAAAATAAAGAATAAAAGGAAGGGAGTCTGATCCCTTTTGCCAGAATGATGCTTTATTTGTTTGTTTATGATATTTAGATACTACAGAAAAGTGTCCATTAGAAATAGAAAGTAATCACTATTTTGTTCTTACATATAATTTAGTAAAATACAATGTTTCTGTATCGTCCAAAAGCCAAAATTTAAAAGTAGTTTTCGTTGGCAATGTCTGTTTCCTGAATGATACTACAGCAGGTATCAGCACTGCAAAGGCAAAATTCTCTTCACTCATCTGCATTGCAGGTTTCAGTTGTATATGCTGTCCTATTTCTGTGCACAGAACTCCCATTGAGGTTAATGAGCATTCTGAACATGGAATGAGAATAGACTATGCAACAGAGATCTGCACTTGTATATAGGAATTGGTATTATTGATACCCAACCCTATGCCATACAATATGAACAGCTCAGTTCTGTTTTTGACATAATTACTAGAATACTATTTGTGGAAAGCTTCTCCTGAGAGACTGTTTCACGGCTTGATGCATCTTACTATGAGAATACTTTTCCTGAGTTTTCAGGTTTTGTTTTTTTTTTTAATTTCATACCCCAACCCTTTGTCACAGACTAAATAATTCTTCTCTCTTGGGTGTTCAAACTCCTCAAGTATTCATACATGCTTTTAGGTACCCCACCATAGCCATTTAAAAATAACATTAAAATACAGGTGACCCTACCTTTCTGACAATGATTTTAGACTATTCCCAGAAGCCTTTTATGGTCAGGAGTTACAGTAATTATGCTTCAAAGATATCTGAACCTCTGTATTCAGGTACAGAAGATTTCTGAACCTCTGTATTCAGGTACAGAAGTAGATGTTTTGTGTGACTACAGTGAGCATGATTTGACCGTTAAAATATAACAAGTATATCTAATCCACCTTTATTGACAGGGAGGGGGACTAGATAACCTAGTTGGTCTTTTCATCTCTAGTGAATCCATGGTTCTAGTCACAGCTTATTTATCCCTTCTCCCCCCACTTTTTTTGTATCAGCAGTGTTAATATATCACATCAGTGATAAGCCTGTAAATTATTTATGTTGAGCTATAACTCCTCGTAATTCTTTTTTGTGTTGATGGATGCTAAATTAAGTTGGAATTACATATTATGTCCACGTGACTATAAAATGAGGTCGTCATAATTGATGTTATCACACTGAATATCGAAAGTACTAATGAGGATTTTTGTCTCCACCTCCCAAGTGTTTTTGAAATGCCTTACTGGATTTTTCATTATTTCACTAAATTGAGAGATTAGTTAAAAACAATCATTCACCCAGTGCTTATTTCAGTCTTCAGTCTCATCATTTATTAAGCTTGCCTTAATGGATTTTGTGTCAAGTTGTTCTACACTAGCTGTAAAAGTTAATTATAATAACAAAACCATTTTACATAGTCTGACAAAATGACCTCACCTTTGTGGCTACGTCAAAAGGACTTGACAAAGAAATTAAATTATTGTTCAATGATTAGACAGGTCAGGGAATCTCTACCAGACTGTTTGTCTGCTGGATTGCTGCTTTGAAACTGGATGGATTTGGTGATCATCATCTGATGAGCATTCCCTAAGAAATGAGTTGAGACTGAGACCCCAGAGGCTTGAGGACCATATTGTCCCTTATGCAGGGAAAATAACAGGCGACAGGAAACAACATGAGTGGAAGATTTATCCTGCTAGTGAGGAGTTTGTGTTCCCTGTAAAATTGGCTAGGGATCCTACATGCCTAGATCTCAGAAGATATGTGGAGTCTGAGATCATCGTTGCAGAGACCACTTGCCTCTCAGCTCTCAGCTTCATAGAATCAAAGAAACGTAGGAGTGGAAGGGACCCCGATGGGTCGTCTAATCCCTTGCACTGAGGCAGTCATAGGTATTATCTAGACCATCCCTGATAAGTATTTATCTAACCTTTCTTAAAAACCTCCAGTCACGGAGATTCTACAGCCTCCTTAGGTAACCCATGTCCTCCATCAGCCATGCTGTCAATGTCTGATCTGCGTTATTTCCACCATACGTGGGCAACAAACTATAGAATAATATTGATGTTCTATGGAGGACATCAGTCTTCTGGGTGGTAGGCTTTCAGGAATAACTGGATAACCTTAAAATTAACACAGTGGTGATAGAAATATAGCACCTCCAGATACAGGCAGCCACAGAAAAGAGGTGTTAATGACATCTCATCTAAATTTTGGTGGTGTTCTTTAAAGAGATAATAATCACCTCTTTCAGATAAAATAGGCTGGATAGATCAGAAGGTCTGTTTTGTGAGAAATCTAATTTACTTTGTGAATTATGCTATAATTTGACTGAATTTTTGTATTCACTTTTCTTCACCATATAATTAGTCATTATAGAGAATCAAAATTATTGTTGTCTCTTTAAGAACAAAGGCCTCAGAAAGTGATAATTATTTAACAGCTCAACGTTTTTTTCTTTCCCCTTCCCATGCAGCCTATAATATTACTTGTTAGAACTCTTGAGACTAAGAACTGAATTATGGCTCAAAAGTGGGAGGGAAAAGAAGGGTTCCACCCTACTGACAGTGCCTGGAGATTGTGGGTATGTCTACACTGCAATCATAGGGTGTGATTGCAGCTCATGTAGACATACCTGAGCTAGGTTTCATCTAGCTAACTCAGGTACCAGAGCAATGATGCTGTAGCGGTGCACATTTCAGTGTGAGATGTACAAGGCTGCCCAGAGTCCTGGTAGTTATTCATGGGGCTACCCTGTGGTGATGTGCATATTGCCACAGCTTCACTACTCCAGAACCTGAGCTAGCTAGGTTAAAACTAGCTCAGGTATGTCTACACAAGCTGCAGTCCTACTACATGATTGCAATGCAGACATGCCATTAGGCTTAGGGCCTGATTCTCATTTACCCTAAGGCCCCTTTACAGCATTCTGCCACTATAAAGGGGCCTTACAATAACTGTGAATTAAATGTACGCTCTCTTTAATGCCCCTTTACACTGCCAGAGCGGTGTCAATGAGAACCAGACCCAGGGTACCTCTACAGGTGCTGTGGGGGAGCGTGATGAGAGATGGCCCTTGTTATCCCTTTAAAGTTTGTATCAAGCACTCCCCACAGTGCAGCATAACCTACTTTCTTTTTTGCATTTGAGTGAGTGATGTTGCCCTGTAGTGCATGAGCAACAGAGAGGATGCTACAAGATAAAGCAGCTCTCTTTAATTCAATAGTAGAAGCCTATTATGGTAGTAGTTTCTGAAGCTGATGGGCTAGAGTTCTCATCGAGTATCTCTAAGTGTGATTGTCTCTATTATCTATAGAACATGAGTTAGTTACACTGTCTTAGCACTGGGTGAACCAGCCTGGCCAAATAAAAACCAAGCCTAACTCTCTGTCCACTCCATAAAACTATACCTGTAGTTACTGGGTTTTTTTAAACATTTCTTTTCTTCGTTTTTAATTTTCTGATTTCCTATGGTGAATGCTATTCTTGGACTACAAATGGTACTGTTCATCTAATCTGAACTGTTGTTGAGCCATCTCTCTGCTAAACGGTGACAACCCCCTTGGGGGTTTCAGTCTGTATGAGTTTCACAAACCTAAACCAATGGATTTTGTCCACAAAGCTGGAGCCCACAAAATCCCTTCAGGTTCACTTGGAATTTTGGGTTTGTGTAAATAGAGAAGGAGAAATATTGCTCTCTCCCTTCTTAACCGGAGAACAGTTATAATCAGGAAACAAACTAAAGTACGCAGGAGTAAAGATGTGATTATATAACCCACAACAGTCAGTTTAGACCCTGAGGTATATATATGTTTTTATTTGGGGAGAAGTCTGTGTCAGTTATCAGAATCATGCATTGGGTTTTTTGTCCATGTCTAAACTATAAATCTAAAGAGCTTGAATAAAGAAAACAGCTTTATTTTAATGTTCCTCACAATAAGAATTACTTTTAGGTGATAATAATAACTACAACATTGCAAATCCTTGTCCAGTATGATTTGATTTCTATCACCAATTCTGTGACAGTAATTCTGAGGTCTGAACAGAAGCTGGATGTAGAAGAGCATTGTGAGTTCATTTGCATCTTCTGCTAGGTTTTTTCCTTCTTCCTGTGTTATCTTCCTGCAATGGAATGATGTAAAAGGTGGTATCTTAATAGAATGTATAGCATGTTTCATCCTTAAGTATCCCAAAGTATTTTGCTTCACTCACCAGCAAAATGCAGACACTTCTACAGTGAAACAGTATGGCTGTTTAACAGCGGAGAGCAACATTACACAAGCTTTAGTCCAAAAAATGAAAAGTACACACTATCCTGTATTCTACTTTGGCTATGACACTAAGCCCAGTATCACTAATCTTTGAACAAATATGAGGAGATCTCTAATGACCACATGTCATCAGACCCTAGTTTAACTTCATATCCAACACAAACTACCTCTAAAACCATAATCGCCTAATACCATTCTGGAGTACTGATTTACTAATGACTCAGAGAAAAAGTGCCACCTATCAAATCATAAATAGCATTACCCTGCGAGCTCTTGATTTTTTCCCAGGAGCTGGACTCCCATTAAAGCATGAACGATCAAAACCAGTTCTGCTTATCTTACAAGAGCAGCTAATATCACAGCCAGATAGGGTATGAATACAGAAATAATTTGTATGCCTCACAGGTGCTTTTACTAATGCCCAAGGGGGAAACAGACAGGTATGGTATTAAATAATAAATTAAAATATGCCTTCTAGTGACTAAAACTTAATTTTAGCTAATTATGATCTTTGCTTAAGCAGTTTTCTTACTTATCACAAATTCCCAGCATACCTAGCCTGCCAGACTGGGGATCCAACTTTCACAGGCTCGGAGAGTGGTGTACACTATGTCCCCTCAGTGATGGATAACTAAAAGATCTTTTTGGTCCCCTTTTACTACCCAAAGTCCATTGTCTCTGCCTCAAGAGCCAGGAAGGCTTTCTGAGGTGCAGATTCTGCCCCCGGTGTGATTGTAAAACTGTTATCTCTCCTGCTTGTTTAGCTTGATGGCTCTGTTTACCTTATATGTAAATGTACTTTCATTGTCTTCTGCCTGTAAGAAAGCTGGTCAGAAATGTAAATTCCTTTGTCTAGAGCAGGCTGGCTTTCTGCACTGTCTCCCAGAAACATTTAAAGAATATATTTTCAGCACCACATCTATAACTCTTTGTACACAACCTGTACTTACATCACACAATGATTTTCAGGACTGTGTCACCAGTTTACATATGATACCTCAGATGACACCTTTGAGATACATATTATGACAACAGTGCATTGGGGCACTGAATGTGTCAGGCCTGAGTAACAGGATGGGGATCGCTTTGCCAGTTGACACTGACGGGCTCTCAGGGTCACAAAGAGATTAACCTGTAAGTGAGGATCAGGCCCAAAATTTGACTGACTCATTGGCAAAAGAAGGTGTTTGACAGGTGATTAATTAAGTGATATTAGGAGGTTTGTAAAATATGGTAAAACATGTGAGAACATAAGACAAGTTAGCTCTCTTGTCATCATGTATTAAAAGCTTTGTCCCCTAGTGACCTTACAGAAAGAAGTGAAGACTTGGAGCTTTCCTGTGCAAATTTGTGAGTGGGGCTATCATTCTTTCTCTGTGAAGGCAATAGAGCTAGCTATGATTTTTAAGTTCAGATTTTCAGAGGACAGTTCCTGCTTTTCTGTATATGCTGGATCTCTATAGACGGGCACTGTGTGCAGTTATGAAGTCTGAGTAGCTGTCTATTTTTATTATTGTTAAATTTTTAATTTAAGATTCCCCAGTCTCATTACCTCTCCACAGGGATCTAGTCATCCTCCAGTAATTTTCATTAAATTATAGCAACTGCAACTTTACTGAGCGTAAAATTTCCCTACAGTTTCCTCGAATTTCCTAGCTGTGAACTGGGGAAATTTGTCATTCTGACTACAAATTTACTGTAAGAGATGCATCTGATTCTACCTCCTTACAGAATGCCTCCTGTGAGAATTGCCCTTTTTCTTCTTTGAAATGATGAAGGGATGACCCCTAACTTCTATTTGCTCAGCTTAGTTAGTGCATCTTGACAACTAAAGATAATTTTGGTGCCGTGTCCTTTATGTATCATCATTAAAATGCTAATATGATTCATTCGGGAATCCAATCTGCTTTCTTTTATTGTTTTTGCTGCTGTTATTTTGTTACTATTGCTAAAGAATAATGCTTGTGAGGGAGCAAATGAAGATTGATTTTTCTTAGCTTTATCTGCACCTGAAGTGCTGAGACAAGCAAAACATGTTTCCATTACTTAACTAAGCAAACAATGGCATATAAATCATAAAGGCAGCTAGACCAAGGTGTATTTTTCATAAAGTGGTAGATTTCTCAAGAAGGACAGTTTAATGGGCTGCTGCCAATGAAATTACTAAAGAACTGGTAATCCCAGAGGGCCGTATGAAAACTGGAGCTTGCAGAAAATGTCAGTGGAGATATTAGAAGTAGCCCAATGTCAAGAGACTTGAGAAAAGGAGATTGAAAAAAGGTGCAGTGCATTTCTTAATTATTTGCTTCTTGACACTGATCATTTTAAATCAACGTTTCTATTTTTAACCTGCTCACATTGGCTATGAGATCAGAGAAATGTTTCTGCCATTAATGTTTATCCTGTTTATATTGTGGTTTCATTCTCCCTTTGATCATGCTTAAATATGCTTCTGACATATTCTTTTGATGTTTGTTGATTTTTAAAAACACGTTTTGACATTGATTGCTTGATTTTTTTAACATAAGGAATCCTTGTAAACTGTTTAAACTCAAAGTGTTTCTGAAATCCTTTTCACTAAAGGTGTTTTCTGGGCCTGGAACATGAAAAAAATATGATACACAGGGTGTTGTGACTGCTCATATTAAAAGAACCATGTATTTCTTAATAGTTGTAGACATATTTTGGGAGCATATAGATCACGGTAATTTGTATATGGTGATCTGAGGTAGTCATATCCATCAATAATAGCCTGTACAGCACTATGATTTAATTTACAATGGATACTACTGCTTTCAACCCCCACTTCCACTTCCCATTCAACAAAAGTTCTTTTAGCTCCTTCCGGCATAGTCTCTCTTCTATATGTCATGGACTTCCTTAGGTGTCTCTTCAAAACATATGAAGTAGGTCAATATTGCCTGATATATTTTAAACTTTCTTTGGGGAGCTCTTGATAATAAGATAAATTACTGAAATAGCTATAATTTTACAGCATGATGCCAGATCCCTAGTCTCAACAGCTCAATGGGTATGCTGGGAAACATACTTTCTTCTGCTGTATGAATGCCTAGTAGGAAAAGAGGATTTTAAGAAGTGCCTCACTTTTAGGCATTATGTCCACTCCTTTCCTGAAAGAAGAGAAAGACAGAATTGGAACCTACGGTTGCAGAGAGCATTAAGTTCAGTACTGGTGACCATCTGGCTGGATCACCATAGCTGAAAAGGACTGGGTTTGGGCAAAATCAGGCCCCCAAGGATGGTCGGGCCATCAGACATGAATCAAGACATTCATCAAAAACTAAGGAAAAGCTAATGCAAAGTTGCTGAAGCTCCTTAGGTCAGGTCAAGCGTGTGTAGCTGCTACTCGTATCATATAACCCCATACAATATGCCACAGGTTGTGTGCTCAGCGACTAAACTGGGAATCCCACGAGGGCTATGTCAGATATGCATTGGAATGAAAAACATATCCACAACTGAGTAACTCCAGCTGGTGCCATTGCCTTGCCTAGTTGAGCAAAGATGAGGGGAGAAAACCCTGAAATAACCCTCTGTGGAGAAAGCTCTGCCCTCCAGCTTCTCCTGCAGCTGTGCAGGCTTCTAAACGTCTTAGTCTTCCAGGCCTTTGATGCCAGTTAGTACCACCAAGCGGGAGGCTTTGATCCTAAGGCCAGCCTCTGCCTCCTTATCTTTTTTTCTGCCTAAGTATATGCACCAAAGCTTGGGTATGATGGTCACCCTCTTCAAACTTGCGTATTGGAATGTGAGGACAATATGCACTGCTGTGTCAAAGGATCTAGAGGATGTTACTTATCCGAGGAAGACTGCCATCTTTGACAGAGAGCTGGAGAAGTTTGGCATTGACCTGCTCAGAAACTAGACTAATTGACAGGTTCTCTTTGCAGGATGTAATACAGCTTCTTTTGGCATGGAAAAAGCAAATAAGACCACTGTGAAGACAGGTTGGGTTTTGCAGTCAAAAATTCATTGCCATCTCTGGTCAAATGTCCCATTGCAACATCAAAATGTATCGTATTAGTAAGAATATTACCATAGGTGGGTTTACCAACACCATTATTACATATGCTCCAACACTTTCCTTCACCTCTGTAGAGAAGGACTTGTTCTATCAGCAACTCAACTGTGTCATCAGCAAGTTACCACCGGGAAAGCAATTCTACTGAGATACTTCAATGCTAAAGTCAGCTCAGATCATGAGATGTGGCTGCTAAATACTGGCCACCATGGAGTGGGAAAAATTAACAATGGTCAAAGACTACTGGAGCTCTTCACCCATCAAGAACTGTGTATTACGAACACAGCTAGAGGATGCTCTCCATACTTTCTGTTTTCACAATGCCGATTATGACACAGACCACGTGCTTGTGTCCCTACAAAATAAGGCTTTCATTAAGGAAATTCTTTCATACCAAACAGAACGGTTGCCCATGCATTAACATCAGTAACACAAAAGACCAAAGAAGGTGTCTACAATTTAGTACAAATCTTCGGGGAGCTATGTCATCGATTGCACCTCCCCTTAATGCTGGTGCAGCATAGACGGCATTCTCAATGTCCATACAGCTGAAATATTAGCTTTTAGTGAACAGACTATAAAAATTGGTTTGCAGCATACTCTGAAGAAATATTTCCAGTTATTGAAGCAAAATGCACATTTCCACCACTACATGCAGCCCTCCCCTGAAACCCTCAGAGTGTCCAAGACTGGCCAATCATACTGGCTTGATCTATGTGAGAAGATAGACATGTCCTTTGAGAATGGAGATCTAAGAGATATGTTTAATGCAATTAAGAAAGCAATAGATCCTTCATCTAAGAAGACTGCCCCACTCAAATATTTTAATGGAGACATCATTATAGAAAAAAGCAAACAAATGCAACACTGGTTGGAACACTATCACAAACTCTTTTCATGTGAAACCACTGTTTCTGAAGGAGTGCCAAATGTGATTCTCAGGCTCTGGAGTATCAAAGAGTTTAGTATAGAACCATCTATAGATGAACCTGAAAAAATAATCCCCTTCCTAACATTCAAAAAGCCTGAAGGAAGAGATGGAATTTTAGCTGAAGTACTGAAGCAAAAAGAACAGATTGTGCTTTAAAATCTGCACAATGTCTTGCTTGCCTGTTGGAGATAAGGGGGTAGGGGTACCACAAGACACACATGATGCAAACTTTATAACACTTATAAAAACTAGGACTGCGTGATTTTAACAACTAAAACGGAATCCTCCTCCTGAATGTTGCTGACAAGGCATTTACATGGGCCATTTTTAAAAGACTTCAAGTTCCTGCAGAATGTGCAAATCCAGAGAGTCAGTGTGGCTTCTGTGCCAATAGATCTACTATCAACGTGATCTTCACACTAAGGCAATTGCAAGAAAAGTGTCAAAGACAAGGATGACCTCTATATATGGCCTTCATAAATCTTACAAAAGCTTTTGACCTGGTTAACAGAAAGGACCTTTTTCAATTGCTGGAGAGAATTAGTTGCCTCCCAATCCTCCTCAGCCTGATTCAATCCTTCCATAATGACATGAAGGGTAAAGTCCAGTATGATCATGATCAATCTGACAGTCTTGAAATCCATTGTGGTGTTGAACAGAGATGTGCTTTGGCACCAACACTTTTCGGTATATTCTTCTCTTTGCTGCATCATCATGCTTTCTCATCTAGCACCAACGGCATACATCTCCATAAATGAGCAGATGGAAACTCTTCAACATTGCATATCTACATGCAAAAAGCAAAGTCAAACATCTGCTGATATCAGAAGTTTTATTAGTTGATGATGCAGTGCTCATCCCATATAATGTATACATTTAACTAGCATATCAGATAAGGAGCATCCTTAATAAATAAAGTAGTAGATTTAATAAGCCAGATCCTCAGTTGATGAAAATCAGCATAGCACATTCTGGCTCATTATCTCCATAACTATGTGGTGATCTATAGTAAGATGACACTTTACTTTTGACAGTAAAACAGCTAATAATTTGACACAGGAACAGGACTCTTTGAGTAGTTAAATATAGTTCACAAGTATCCCAGCAAAACAACAGTTTGGTAATTCCGTTTGATTTACCTCCTTTCCCCTGAATATGGTCATAGAGGCCGACTGAAATACTGGAATGAAAATACAATACTGGGCCAGATTTTCCACTGGTGTAAACTGGCACAGCCCCATTGAAGTCAATGGAGCTATGCTGATTTACACCGAGTATATGTCCTAATATTTTTGCCCACTGTTTTCTACTTGGTTTATCAATCTCTCTTGAGGCTTTATATATCTACAATATCACTGTCTAGATATAGAGATATGTGTTGAAGAGGAATTTGTAATCTAAATAATGATGTCAATAGAGTTGGTCAGAAAATGGTATTTCCCATGAAACTTTTCTTAAAAATGAAAAACTCATTTTTAAAAACTTTTCCATAAAAATGGTTTTGTTTTTCCATCAAAAAATGGTTTTCAAAATATTGTTTTTGGTTTTTTTAGTAGTTGAAAAAAAATGGAAAATTTCAAACAAAATGGTCATTTTTTATCAAAAAAGTTTCATAGAATAATTTTTAACCTGATCTTGAGTGTTCTGTCTATAGTTCCAATTACTACAGAAGCTGAGTGCATTCCAATCTTTAGTGTATTTATCCTCACAACACTTTAATATTTTATACATGGGGGACTGAGACACAAAGAGGGTAAGTGACTTGACTAAGATCCCAGAGGAAGCATATGGCAGATCAGTAATATGAACACAGGTCTTCCAACACTCAGCCTAACATCCCAACCATTGGACAAACTGTTTTATTCCTTTAGTGTAGGTTTTCTGTGCAGTTTTCATTTCTACTTGATGTTTCTGCCATATAGAAAGCCAAAATAAACAAGGAAATTAGAACTAGGCAAGACTGAATGTGAAAGGAACTCTCAGCATCCATACATGGAATTAGGAAGCTATGCTATAATGTCACACTACAATCAATAGAGCAATTTTGTGTGTGTTATATTACTCCATATGCTTTCCTGAATCACTAAAGAGCATAAATCACAAGCACTGCTATGTACTGGATAAATAAACTGTAGATGTGTGCTGGTGTGCAGTGTTGGGAATATGCTGTGTGTTTTGTCCTAGTAGTAGTTTCAAAGAGCAGATACACATTGTGATAGGGATTTTCTTTGGTGGGAGCACGAGGAAGAAAAGTTGAAAAATTGCTTATTTGATGAAAGGGTTGGTTCATGTGTGGGAGTCAGAATGGGAGAATCTTTTAATGTAAATGAGGCAACAGATTTAACTGGCTGTGTGTAACATGTACACTGGCATTTTCTTCTCAGATCCTAGGTTTGTTAGTGCCCACCTAATACCAGAGAGTGACAACCCAGAAGATGACAAAATCTATTTCTTCTTCCGTGAAAATGCAATTGATGGAGAGCACTCTGGAAAAGCCACCCATGCCAGAATAGGGCAGATCTGTAAGGTAATATGGTGACTTAATTTGATGAGAATGAATACCTTCAGTTAAAGCTATAAAAGTGATATTAGCAACTACTCATTCCGGCCTATACCTGAGTCTATGTTAACATTGGCAAGGTAGTGATGCTGAGGTCTTTCAGAGTGACCAATAATCAAGGGAAAACATAAAATGTACAATATTCAGTTCTGTTTTGTTTGGAGTAACACCCCAAATTTACAATGCATTTTCCAAAATTATCAGAACCATCTGAGTTTTCAAAATGTGGCTGAGAGAAATAGAGTCTCATGCAAGAAATACAGTCCTTCCTGCTTCCAGGTGGACCAGATGTACTGTAGAAATTTTCTTTCTTAAGTTATTTTGACACATCACAGTTCCCATTCTGGTTAGAACTCCTAAAGGCATACTAACATGAAAATAATTGTTTAGGCTGAGTTTTATTAATGAACAAAGTGTCAGAAGTATCAAATTGGTTCATCCATCCCAACAAATATCCAAATATTTTTCTGAGGGACCTTAAGAAAATATCTATGAATTAAGTGATTGCGATAAATTTTGATAGCTTTGGTAAATATACTGTTTAAAGTAGAATTTCAAATTATTCCTGTAGGCAGGACTCCAAGACACTGTCTCTTAAAAACTAGATAGCAACTTGCGAAAGTATAGCCCCACCCATATGCAGACCTTAATCTGCTCCCACTCCCAGCACTGCTATTATGGCATCTGATTCTCCCACCCTACCACTTTTTTATACTTTGATCTTATACGGCTTGTGTGGCTACTTTGTTGATATTCAGTAAAGAATAATGAGCTGTTTCTACTTTATTAAATCTTGGCAACATGTAAGCTTGCACAGAAGCAAAATATTCTGTCAGTTTGCCCAATGCTTGCTTGCTTGCTTTCTAGTTTAATCTATTTTAAGGTTTTCTAGGAATAAGTTATTCTGAAAATTATATTAAATATATAGTTATGACCATTATAAAATGAAATTGATTCAATATTGGTATATTTGAAAAATGAGGGGGGGTAATAATTTCCTAAACAATAGCAAGGACAATATATACAACTGTTGACTATGTTATATTTAACACATCATTTTGAGTGTCAGTTTTTCATATCAATTCCCATTTCAAATAGGAATATTACCATGTATTAATATACAGTATTTCTCCTGTTAGAATGACTTTGGTGGACACAGAAGCCTGGTTAATAAATGGACAACTTTCCTTAAAGCACGCCTGATTTGTTCTGTGCCAGGGCCCAATGGCATTGATACTCATTTTGATGAACTACGTAAGTAGCCATAATGGCTTTGAATGCAGAAACATATTCTGTTATTTTCATTACTAAAATGACCATGTGTTTTCTCCCCCCCTCCCTTTTTGTTGTTGTTGTTGTTGTTACAGAGGATGTGTTTCTAATGAACTCAAAAGACCCTAAAAATCCAATAGTCTATGGAGTGTTTACAACTTCCAGGTACAGAGTGTATCATTTTACTTGTATGGAAACTTGTGTGGCTGGTTGCTTGAAAGAGCTCTCTTTGTTAAAATGTTCTTAGGAAACACAGCATTTTCTTAACCTTTGAACTGCTAGAAAGCAGCGCAAGTTAGAAGTAGTGAATTAAGTTTCTTTTCTTATGAGCAATGTACATCATCACCCTGATGCAAGTGGCCAGGCAGTTTGAAAGAATATGTCAGTTTCTCAGCCTCCTCCTGCCAAAGCATAGGCTTTAAAGAGGAGGATGAAGTGTCCCAAGGCTCTTGCCCAATAGAGCTGGTAAAATAATGCAGGAAAAGGTTTACAAAATATTTTTTTTAAAGTCATCAACATTTAGAATTTTGGAAAACTTCCGGCCAATCAATCAGGTTTTTAAGAAAAAACAGCAAAGATTTTTTTTTTAAATATTGAAATTTTGAAAATTCACAGTTTTTCAACCTCTCTCTGCAACTGTGTCAAGTACATCCTTGGTGAAATCACTTGGCTTCATAGGTTCATAGATTCTACAGCTAGAGTGGATCACTGTGGCCATCTAGTCTGATCTCATGTCTAGCACAGTCCACAGAACTTCCCCCAAATGAGCTTCTCCCAGGGATGTAATTGTCCCTGGGACTTTTGCCTCCTGAAGGACTGTAGAATTTGCCTCTGAGGGAAAAATCACCTATAACCATCGAGGGAGGCATATTTGTTTTAAAAAGTAAGTTTCTAGTGATTACATAACCCGCAAGAATGAGGTTCATGTGGCATTTACTATCTTGTAAAAAACAAAGGTAATGCATAACAGTGCAGTTTCAGTGTGTGCTGTCCAAATGGGGAAGTGGAGGAGAGAGAAAAAGGGCAAAACTAAAACAAATATGCTGAATATTAGCAAGGGTATATTAAGTGATTAGTTGGCTACAGGGATTAGTAATGGGTTACAGACTCTTTCACATGAAGGTCGCCTTTATGAAAAACACGTGTGACCTCTTTATTTCATATTTACACTAATAAATTGCATTGGTAGAATAACAGCTATTACAAGTAGATATCCCCCCTCCCCCCCTGCAGCCTTCTTTAATGAAGTAGTTCGGTTTCAAAATCAGGGCTGGAAAACAGAAAATCCCCTAATATCTATTAAGAGTCAGATTCCACCATCCTCAGCCTTACTCTTATTGAGTAATACCTATTTTGAGAAAAGTCCCATTGAAATCGGATTCAGACCTATATAAACAATATGTTTTAAGTAGTGGGCAGCAGTCATTCTATTTAGAAAAACATCTGAGAGACTTGGGTACATAAAACTGAATTTTCCAAGAATGAGCTTGGGTTTACTGAGACAGCATTTCAGAGTTTTGAAAATCAGCGCACATAATAAATTGAAGAGCCTTTAATCCCACCATTCTCCTGTGATTGAACTGACTGATAATTTAAAGAAACTGATTTATTTTTCTACCTCCCCCCATTTTTAGCAACATCTTCAAGGGATCAGCGGTGTGTATGTACAGCCTGACGGATGTAAGGAGGGTGTTCCTTGGTCCATATGCTCACAGAGATGGTCCCAACTATCAGTGGGTGCCTTACCAAGGACGCGTGCCTTATCCACGGCCAGGGACTGTAAGTGCACTGGAAAATCTGATGATGAAAAAGTGCTTTCAATCTGATGATCAAAAAATGGTTTCACTCATCACATTGTATTTGAACTGGTTATCACAACAGAAGCTGAAAGAATGGGGCAGGTGGGCTAATGTAAAAGAAAACTGGCTGTTGCTACCGATCCAGAATTCACTGCCTCTATTTGCAATGTGCAGCAGCTTTGTCAATAGGCCTAATCCTGCAAACCTCAGCAAGGCAAAAATCATATCGACGTCAGTAGATGTTTGACTGATGCAGCGATGCAGGAATTTTCCTGAGTATTCGTAGCGTAGTTAAAGAACAATGCAGATTTCCTTTCATAAATTGCATCTTTTTGGAGCTTTAAGGTAACCATTTCTGCAGTGGATGGGGAGCCATTGAAATATTTTCCAATTGCAAAAGGCATTTTTAAATTGTCATTCTACTTTCCTGCCTCTTTCAGTCACTATGGTATCTGTGGAACCACTATTTATGACTTCCATTCCACCCTAGTTATTGTCAGAGCCCAGAAATGCTACTGAATGTTGCCTATAATCTGCCTTTTCTCCAATAGAATGTGTTTTTAGAGGAAAAGGTTTGGATTGTACATATTAGGGTAGCTCTTCAACTAGTGTAAATCAGTTTATTTCCATTGAAACCAGCATACACTAGACTGAAGATCTAGCCCATTCAGATATAGCTATGCGTGAAATAATCTCTAAAGCTCCAAATACAGCGCAGTCAACAAACCAAGAGTAGCAGAAGGGTATTATTCAGATATGGGCATTTCTATGATTTTATGATAGTATAGATTGTCCTTTAATTTGCAGTATCCTTTAAACTAGTACTTTCAAGCCTGTTCTCAAAACTAGCTTCCATGATAAATGTGTGAAACAATTGTTAAATGATGTAGATATTTGACCTAACAAAAATTGCTTCCGAAGTTAAAGAAAGGAATGATTTCTCAGCAACTGGATTGTGTAATTCTCCTCACTCAGTGGATGTGATTGCTAAAGGATAACCAGATTACTTCACAGAAAAATCTGAAGCTTTGCAATGTTTAGGGGAATTTTGTTCCTGAGATGGTGATGAAATCAATTTTAAAAAATTCCAGGATGAAATCAAAGACTTTTTTAACAGAATGGATAGTTTTACTTTAGAGTTGAGTGGGAAACAGTTTTCACATGTTATGAAAATTGTCAAGATTTTGAAATTTTTTCCTGTCGTCAATTGGGACAAAGCAGTCAAAAGATTAAAAATTTTCATGAACCGAAAATCCAACAAAAGAATGTTCTATTCTACTTCCCTTTGGAAAGTCTGAATCAACAGATGATGTCCAGTTCTACAAGTATGAGATGGGTTATGAAATGTCACTTTCCCTTTATCCCTACTTGGTGGAGTGGGAGAGGAAAGGGTTAATCTTGTATTTCACTAGATAACCCTGGTAGTTCCTAGGTGAAAATCCTCATTCTCAGATAGGATCAAATTAATGTGTTGTCTATTTCCACTAACAACTCCTCCATCTCAGCCTGGCGGGCTTTTTAATATGTTATACTGAATTGTATAAATGTCTTTTCAACTCCTATTTGGTCCAAGGATTGATTAAACTATTTTAAACAGGAATGAATATAGCAATATTAAAAAAATAGAAACCATTCAATGTTTTCACTAGGAAAATAAATTGTGCTGAAAAACTACCCCTTTTTATAATAGTTCTGTTGTAATACTGGTGAGTAGATGACCTGCACAACACCCCTGGAATCCTAGTGAAGTTGTCAAAATCTCTCTCTATTTTAGGTACATTAAAGATTGTGAGGAACTCAGACACAATGTATCAATCCTCAAAACACCTTTGTGAGACAGATTATCTCTGTTCTACAGATAGGAAACTAAAGTAGAGAGAGGCTAAGCGACTTGCCCAAGGTTACACAGGAAGTCTATAGCAGAGCAGTGGCTTGAATCAAGGTCTCCCATCATGTAGGCTAGTGCCCTAACCTCAGGAACACCCTTACCCAATAGGAAATTAGGGCTAAAATGTTACATAGGTCTCATGGTGTCCTTCTGCTCAGGGGGAATTTCAACCTTCGAGCTAGAGTTTCACTAAAGCATGACTAAAATTCAGATTGACCACCAAAAGCAAAGATTTTATTGTCAATATTTTCCATGTCCACAATTTTGAAATAGCATTCTTGAAATTTGTAGCCGCTGAAATCTCTCTCTCTCTCCCTCATGTATTTATAGGACAGGATTTGGATTTAAAATGAGAGGTGACTCAGGCTTGAACTGAGATTTCTCTTTTAACAGCAATAACATTTGATTTATTTTCAGCAGCTTTTGAAGACTTGTTGAGGGTGAAGAAGAACAAGTTTGAAGTTTGTTCAGGTGTTAAATTTGTGGCTTCCCTTTTCAGGAATAGTAGAAATAGAACCATGCAACAGACCCTGAGCTTCTTAAAGCGGTTTAGCTCCAGATTTCCCTAAGGGCTAGCAGTGCTTAGTTATTTGAGGAATTTCATAGGTAAGGTGCCAACAAAGCCCTTGAGCTTCTGGTGGCTTGCCCAGTACTGGTAAACTGAAGGAATATGAATGACTGTGAAATGCTCAGTCATCTTTGTAGTGGAAGGATCTACAAACAGTTCTATATTGGCACTGGATCTACTGCATTGAAGGCCCTCAAGGCCACAAAGAAGTTGACAGGATTTACCTATATAAACTTTACAGAGTGTACCTTTAGTTCTTTACATTTAAAAGTAAAGAACTAAATATATACATATTCCTTTTTCCTTCTAATTGATTCATATCTCACCCCTTAAGTAAATCAAACTACAAAACCCCAATATTCTTTCTGCCTTTGGTTTGCGTCTAGCAAGACTCTAAACATTTTCAACTCCCAGTGAAATCAAAGGGAATTGTGGTGTTTAGTACATTGCTAGACTGGGCTCTCTAGATAGATAGATCAAGGATGACACCTAGCATATTTTCTTAACTGATCAAGAAACTCTGACCAGGTGTACTGAGAGTAAATGATGGAAAGTTATGGCCCCCAACCAGCAAATCATGTAGGTATGCACTTAACTTTAAGCATCTGAATAGTCCCATAATGGACGACTCAGATGCTTGCTTCAATGCTTTGTGGGATTGGATTGGGGTTTATGTAGTCAGAGTGAGTCTTGCCATCAATATCTGCTCAAGCAGTATCAGGCCCTGTCTTTGTTACATGTACTGTCATTATGAACTCTGAAGTCTTCGGGGAAAAAATCCAGCATAAATACACAGGTAAAAGTGACAAGACATTTCCTCTGGGCTACATTATTTTTAAGTCATTTTGAATTGGAACATTTTCCTCTAAATCCATACTGTTAAAAAACTCTTATAAAAAAAACAATCAATAGGTCAATAATTCATTCAACAGGTTTCACTTCTTTTTCTGAATGTGAATTGTTTGCATTTTTTTGTGACTCAGATTTATTCTCTCAGTAATTTCTATAAATAATTGCTGGTCTGTGATTTATTAGGGAAGAGTTCATTGTGAAAATTCAGTATTTAAAATTCAGGCTGTATTGACTGCACACAGAGGTTGCATGATATCCAGTATTCTATATCCTTTATTGTACCTCTCAGGGATAGATTTTTAGTTTAGACAGAGCCCTGAATAGGAGGTGGGGCAGAAGCAGCACCTCGTCAGGAGTAGCTCTGGGATGCAGGGTAAAGGAGACACACCTCTGTGAAGCATAATTCCACACTTTCTTCCCCTTTGCTCATGAGGGTTAGCGATTTAATGTGGGTATAGGCCAGCAATAAATCGCTAGACTTTCATACTGTGCTGGCTCAGCTGCATTGTCTAATGAGCAGGGAAAATTGGTTCATGTCTCTCCCCATTTTCTGCCTCTCCTCACCCACCTAGGGCAGGGAAGGAGTAAGAGGGAATGTATCCCCATTTATTCTTGCATGCCAACCACTAGGTCCAGGTCATTCATATAGAGGTATAAGGGGGGAGATTTTTACTTCCTTTTACTGCTCTGTGCAAGTATGGAGTCCAAGTCATAATTTAACCTTTTGAATTAGGTTTCTCTAACAAATGCTGATGATTACAAATCTAAAATTGGCTTTCTGTAAATATTATGCCTAATATGTGTTGTCTTGATGAACATTGCTGCCAGTAAGCTTCTTACTAAAATATTGGTCAAAAGTAAACGCAAAAGGGGTCAAAACACAGCTGAAATGCATTCATTTAAAAATTGAAATGAATGTACATGGATTTTTTTTGCAGTATTTGCCCAGCTGCAATTAACAATACTTAGTACCGTTCAAAATACTTTCATGTTCAAAGCACTTTACATACATTAACTAATTAATCCTTGATTAATGTAAGTAATCAGTATCACACTCTGGATGGAATATTAATCCAAGTTTAAAGCAATCTTTGGAACTGCACTGAAGAAACCAAAATTTCAGATCGAATCCAGTGATGCTAAAGATGATAAAAGATTTAGAAATAGTAGTATATTATATTTTTCTAACTGGAAGTATAAGAACATATGAATATTAAATAATAATGTGCTAGAACGTAGCGATAGTAGGAATAGGGTACTAAATTACTGTATTTTATTATTATTATTTATTTGGCTAATTGTGTTTATCCAGTAATTCTTTCTTTCTCTAATATATCAAAAAAGAACGTTGGAATTTGCTTCTTTGAAAACATGCAAAAAAGTGAAAACCTATCTCTCACATCTCCCATGCTTCCTACTACATTGAAGTGTCCCACAGCTGCAAATAACAACTGCTCTTTTTGGCCATATTGATTTCTTTATGTCATTTCTGATGAATTATTAATATTCTGGACCAAGGTGATGGCAAAGACAATTGATTTCTTCTACTGAGAATCCTGCAAGATCCGGATTCCTGTTTAATTACTTTTTGGTTTCAAAGTTTTTACTTTGAGTGGTGGATATTCCATCAATGTGAATAAAAGATGCATTACCCATGGCTTTATATCACTGGGGTGTTTTTATCAAGATCAAATGTGGTGAACATAAGCATAAACATAGTGAAATGTGCCTCATAGCTTTGTCTATCTGAGATTGATGTCATGTGTTTAAGGGGTCAGGATCGATAACCTGGCATTGTTTTCTCAAAATTCCTGTGTGACCTAGGACAAGTCATTTAATTGCCTTGTGCCTCAGTTTCCTCATCTGTAAAATGGGGCTAATAATAATCCCCCAATTTACAGAGAGATGATGTTAGGCCAAAATCTCTGATATTCATAAAATATTTTGAGTTTTTGAGAGTGAAGGCATTTACTAAAGGCTAGCACCTAGCCACAGCCCTGAATATATAAGTGCACTACCCCAGGAGGAATTGTAGGTGGGGAAAGGAGAAGGGAATGTTTGTTGTGGGAATGGAACCCTGGCTTTACTACTGTCCTCCCCACTCTCTCTCTCATCCTCACCCACTTGCTCATGGGTGGACAAAGCAGTGTCTGTGTAGCCCCTATGCTTTGCATAGCACCCAGAGCGAAGATTGGTTAGTCCTAACATGACCATATAAGGTGACACATGGAAACTTTACTCCCCTGTGCTGCTGCGTGAGGACTAGGGACAGCCTATTCCCCATCTGTAATTGTACTGCTTACTACAAGTTGACATTGAGGCAACTAACCTGAACTCACTACAATCACTTTATTCACCACCCAAGCTAGAAAAATTATATGAATAGTTCAACACAGCAGGATCCTCATCATCAGAACCACTTGGATGACGCCAGATATGTCCAGATAATCAGCAATTTAGATAATCAGGAGTAAACAGAGCTGGGAGTCACACTGGCAGTTCATTAGGGGCCTAATCCAAGTTCCTTTGAAGTGAATGAGTTTTTACTTGAGTCCCAGAAGAAGATGCTTAGATAATGGGGTGTTTGTTATGGATAATTCATTTTCTACTGTATAGATAACAAAGTGCTTTAATCTGTGTCTTTAGCACAGTAATTTTTAGCATATTCAGCATCCCTATCGTCTTCTACTGCCAATTAAAAAGATAATACTAATCAGTAAATTACTGACAATCAATTATTTTCACAGAGCAGTGATAAGAAAGATAATGTACACAAACTCTAATATTCTAATAGAATGAGCTATATTGATTTTAATGAAGAAAAATATTTCTCCAAAGACTTTTGGTGCCAGTACTAACTTGCTTTATGGTTACTGTCCATCATGGGACAATTCTATCCTGAGTTGTGCTGTATTATAGGCTGAAGACTCAAATGGATCTCCTAGAAATTAATGTGTCTTTTTGCTCAGTTATAAAGTTCAAAACATTTTTTTTTCTTGCTCTCAGTGTCCCAGTAAAACATTTGGAGGCTTTGACTCTACCAAGGACCTTCCTGATGAAGTCATCACATTTGCAAGAAGTCATCCCGCTATGTACAACCCTGTATTCCCTATCAATAACCGTCCAATCATGATCAAAACAGATGTGGATTACCAGTTCACACAGATAGTAGTAGATCGGGCCGATGCAGAAGATGGCCAGTATGATGTCATGTTCATTGGAACAGGTAAGAATCTTTCATGATACATCCAATTTTCTCACATGGAGCATGGAGAAGTAGAGTAGGTTAGTGTTTTTCATCATTCATAGAAAGAAAGCTTATTTTTGTGTACTATAGAGTACATCTGTGGAATTCTTTAGGGCAAGGCTCAACACCTTTTTCCTTTTCCTTTTTGTTGCATAAGAGTTATATATTGTTGGATTAAGACTTGACCCTGCACCGTTGGGTGTTTTGCCTTTGACTTCAGTTTGAGTAGGAACAGACCCTGGTTGTTGAGGATTTTTTTTTATTAGAGGCATCTTCCCACTGTTATTTATAATTTGTTTTTAACTAAATATTTTGAGGTACATGTTCACTCCATAGGAACTATCACATGAGTTAAGCAATCAGGATTTGTCCCATTGTGGAATATGTGTTCTCTTTAAACATATTTTGCACTATGCCAACCTAAACAGGCCACCATCCAGAAAAATGCTGCATTACCCTTAACCCAACAGGTATTTGGATATCTATAAGAGGTTCTAGGAAAGATAAAAAATTATGCTGAAGCATGATGCCCCTGGTAAAGAGACTGTACTGTCTTCTGGCTTGGGCTTTACATCATTCTTCCAGCAGGCAAAAGAAGAAATTTCTTATAAATAAACAATTTTTACAAAAGTACTACTAAAATTTCTGCATGAAAGCCCTAAGGGCCAGACACTCAGCCGGATTTCTCCATTGACATCATCAAATTACATTGATTAGCACCATCTGAGGAGCTGGCCTTACCTCTTTGATGACTTTCTACCGGATATACTAGTGTTTCAAATTTGTATTGAATATGGTGACTTTATTATTAGCCTCATGAAGTTAAAACCAAAGAACTTTCCCACTGCATCATTGCAGTGCTCTAAAAATGAACAGGTTCTCTGGCTGTCTGTTCTTCTTTCTTTCTTTCTCAGAAGAATACTGTTTCTGAATGGCACTGGCTACAGATCTACAGCTCCAGACTTGGGGGTCAGATTCCAAAGCAATAAATCTCAAGGCTCTCCTCATGTTGATGCCTAACATAAATCATGAGTAAACTGAAACCTGTGCTGAAACTTTGTATACTAAATGTATGGCCTGTGTACCAAACATTTACTGCAGAAAATGCAGCCATAAAGAAAATGCTCCTGCTCTTTGAAATTGTGAACTGAACTATGACATGTTTATGCTATAGTGGGTTATTGTTTAAAACTCAGAACAATATTTTAACCTGCCTTAATGTGCTACAAATATTCTCCATCACATAAGGAAAACTGAACAACGTATCCCTATCTTGCAATGACAATAATAAAATAGCTCTAACATAGCACTTTTCATCAGTAGACTTCAAAGGGCTTTACAAAGGCAATAAGCATCATTATCCCCATTTTACAGATGGGGAAAGTGAGGCACAGAGAAATGAAGTAATTTGCCCAAGGTCACCCAGCAGGTCAGAGACTGAGCCAGGAATAGAATCCAAGTCTTCAGAGTCCCCAATTAGTGCTCTGCCTATTAGACCACACTGTTATATGACTTTCAGAAAGTCATTTATGACCTGATTCTGCTCTCGCTGAAGTGAATGGTAAAACTCTCATTGGCTTTGGTGGTGCATGAGCAAGGCTTTAGTATCTCAGTGCCTCAGTTTACCTCTCTGTGAAATGGAGATACAACTGCCAATCAGAGTGGGATATTGTGAGACTTGTTGAATTAACTTTTGAAAAACACTTTGAGATCCTTGGATAAAGCTTGGTATACCATTGGTCTGCTTTTAAACCTGACCTCAACTTGACTTCCGTTTTGGGGGGAGCAATTTCCTTGCTGCTGTTCATTGCAGGTCTAAATTTCAGATTCCTAGGTAGAAACAAGTGCAGTGGTTAGACAGGCAGTGCTGAAATTTGTGTCTGCAAATTGTGAGCAAAAATATGTACCTGCCAAAACAGAACTCAGCTTTGAAAATGTGGCCCTGTAAATGCAAAAGATTTCTATTATTTCCTGCAATATTACATTTTGTCAGACGAAGATAACTTCGGCTCAGCAAGGACAATAAATGAGAGACTTGACTGTGATCCTGGATGGGCATCCTGCACAGGGGAGAAAGGGGCTGTAAGGTGCCCATTTGCTCATCAGCGCTCACTGTAGGGTGGTTAATAGGGTGGGGGAAGAAAACCCTCCATGGAGCTGCTACTCTCATTTCCTTGCAGATAGGAAATGGGTGGGCAGCCAAAAGCTCTCCTTCCATTGAGCCAGCATATTGGAGTTAAGAATCAGCCCATTGATAGGACTGTTAAAGATTTCATCACCCCCAGAGCAAAGGTGGAACCAGGACTCTTGTCACAATCTGTTTTATGGATTGTTGAGTGGGACTTGTGAAGAAGCCATGAAGAAATGAAATGAAGAAGACCTGTGTGGTGTGACTGGATTTCTCTGCAGTTCATTGCCATTAGCATTGTAGCAATCAGACTGCAGAACTTCAGTAGAATAGGGAAACCTTTTTTGAGTATTGGCATAACTGGTGATAGTTGACCTCAGAATAATTAGCAGGCCATCCTGCATGGTCATATTTTCCTTTTCTGTGGGTGAAATCTTAGGCCAAGCAGTTTCTTTCTGATTGTCACTGTAACAATGACTATCCCCTAGCTACTCCACAGTGGAAACAAAATTATATTGGAATGCTTGAAAATATGTCTGTGAAAAATCAGATTCCAATGTATCCATTTAATGCATATCCTGAATGTCTGATGTGGGGGATCATTTGGCACAGTCTAGGTACATCTGTCAGTAAAGTGAATTAATAACAGTAATCTTATCTTCTAAACTGAGTTACTCACCAGAGTCCATTGATCCTAAAAGAGAAGCCCAATTCAATTTGTGTGAAATTGTTTGAAATACTACTCTGTAAAACTTGATCTAGAACTCAGATAAAATGCCACTTTGGTACCTGAGGCTTGATCAGAGTCGCCATAGTGATTAACATATTGTACCTTTGACCTCAAGAGCTTTCTGCAGCACCAAGATACCATAATCGTTGCAGGATCTTCTTAAAAGAAAAGCATTTGTTTTTTAAAATGTGATGCTTAGAGCAACAGTGTCTACCTGCCCTACTCAGATTCCACAATTCTCCTTGCTTCATTTTATCAAAACTCCATCTATGTTGTCCCAAAATGTAGCATTCAATAGACTTTAAATGTGGTGCTGATGACAATTCTGTTTCAATACTACATAAAGCCCTGCAAACCGTGACATCTTGTTATGTTCATTAGCTCAAAGTTGTCTCTCTGATGTTTGCAGTAGGTTTTTCTCCAAACCACAATTACCAAATTGGAGCCAGGGTAATTAGGGCAATTTCCCATTCACATATAGCTAATAACCTTAATAATAAATTATTAGTTTTTCTGAATTGTTTAGTTGTGGAAAGTTCAGGAGTTTTTGTTTTATTTAAAGCTTATGGTCTGCTTATTCTATGATGTTCTGTAAAGCAACTTGTAAGTATATTACTAAAAGTAAATATTGAAAAATAATAGTAATAATAATGGTGAATACACAAAGGTTTCATAACTGTCCATCAAGTATTTTTCATGAGCCAAAGTCTCACATGCAGTATTTTAAATAAAAAACAAAACTTTCTAAGAGAGGGATTTTTTTATTTTAATTTTCTTTTAAAAAGAATTGCATCTGCAAATTTACATCCCATGAAAGAGATTATATAATAATTGAGATTTTGTGGAAAAATTAAACAGATGTATTGTTTATTTTTTTAGATTCCTAGCTATATATATTTAGATTTCAATCTTTGTATAAGACAGTTATTAGAGTTGGTCAAAAAGCAAAATTTCTGTCTTGTGGGAATTTCTGATATTTTGTCATTTTGTTTCATCCCAATTTGAGACACAAAGTTGATAACTATGATTTTTTCACTGAGTGAAATATTGCAAATAAATTGTTTTTACCTTACCAAAGAATTTCATTTCTATAAAGTCAAAATATTTTGTTTTAATAAGGTAAAAATGTTTCATTTTGACTTTTATGGTTTCAACTTTTATATGACATTATAAAGAAAAATATAATATAACATTCAGAATGATAATGTCATAATGATAAAGTTGAAATGAAAAATTTTAGCCTTATCAAACCAAACTGTTTTAATAATTTTCTGTGGAAATTTTTTGTCAAAATAGATAGTTGCCTGCTAGACATTTTCATTTAGTTGAATCAGCACTTTCTGATGGAAAAATGGAGAATTTTCCAACAGAAAATTTTTAACCAACTCTAATATTTATTCTTGGGGAATCCTTGTATAGGAAGTATATTGACTCTCTGTAGTTTTATTATGCTTAATATCCTTTCCTTTGGCTTTAAAAATAGCCTAAATTTTCCTAAGGGACTAGTGGTTGTGGGTGCCCATCTTGAGACACCTTAAAGGGGCTTGATTTTCAGAGGGTGAGTGCTCATTGTTTTCTACAATCTATTTCTATTGAACCATGCTTAGTGGGCCTAAAACATTAAATTAGAACACACATTTATTTTTACTGCTAAAAGTCTTTGTAACCTTCAACAAATCAGAAATGCTAGATTGTGGATCAGGTTGGGAAGCTGCAACTGTTTCAAAAAAGTTGGTTTATGCAAAATGAAGCATGGATACATGCTTCAAAAGGTGAAATAAAGAGATGGTCTTAAGTTAGAAAGTTCAGCTCCAGATCCAGACTTCCACACATCTTTGGAGGGATGTTTAACTCTGGGGTTTTGTGACCTGGACCTGCTCCCATCAACGTCTGTGAAAAAATTCTCTCTAACTTAAATGTGTGTAGAATCTAGCCTGTGTTGCAAACCTACCTTTAATGAAAAGATACAAGTTGTACAGGGTTGTTTTTTCCCTGAAACAAGGATAATACCATTTGTCATGTAATATATGCACAGCTATCATTAGGGATATACAAGTCTTAGATGCTTTTGCTTGACTCCAGGAAAATCAGCATGTACTTAAAAGAACTGACAACTTCATCAAGCTGTCCTTGTGTCCACAATGAGCCTTCTAATAACATCTGCACCTGTATTTTAAAACAACTATGAAAAATATCCTACCTCAAAATGACTAATAAAATGTGGCTGAGTAAATTTAGTGCATTCCCATCTTTAATAATACCTCTGAGGCAGCTGACATGACACCAATCTAATAATATAGTGATGTCCTGTTCGTTCTTTAACAGCTGAAGCAGAGTAATGATTCATTTTTCTGTTGCATTTCCCCAATTAAGAGATTTCAGCACACTGCCCTATGGAAATTGAAAACTCTTCTAGTTCATTTCAAATGTCAATGGGTATTGTGTGCAGTCCATTCTCAGCAATATGTAGCATCAGAACCCTTGTATAGAAATAACTGTATATTGCAAGAGATCAAAAACTTCTGCTTGCTATTAAACTGGAGTCTACTTATTAAGCATTTGAAAACATTTTTTTTTCTGTTAAAGATATTGGGACAGTTCTTAAAGTGGTTTCAATTCCTAAGGAGACTTGGCATGATTTAGAAGAGGTCTTGCTGGAAGAAATGGCAGTCTTTCAGGTAAGTGCTGCTGAATTTCAAGTGTCAAGCTGTAGATTTTTCTGTAGACAGCTGCAAGCTGAACTTGTTGCAGGATAGCCAAGAAGTAGCCTGGCATACACTTCTAATTAGCTTGTCAATTAGAGACAGAGACTAGTCAAAATAAACCTTGAAGCTTTCGGTGCTAGTTGGAGGTTAACGATAAAAGAAGTGACATTCCTGACTCTTGTTTTGCTGTTTCAATGGTAAATTAGAATCACTGAATCTTTGAGCAATTGTCAGTTACAGTTAAACAATATGTATTTTCTGGAATCTCCTCATCCATCCTCTCCCACAAGATTGTACAAAATAATAACTACATATGTGGCTATTAGAAACAATTCAGATGATCAGTGTAGAAGAGGAGGCTTCAGTCTTATTCCTTGGGCTTTTATGACACCTCAATAAAAACATAACAAATATTTATGAAATTTACACATTAGCTGTCTTAGGCAAAATGTTGGCCTGTAAAGTTTTCTTAAATCTGGTACCATTTACAGTTGCCTTCCAAAATAAAAGGAAACAGAGGGTGTACATTTTCAGAAGTGACTTTGGGCGACTCCTTTTGTAGGTGCCTGACTTGAGATACCTTCAAAAGGCCTGATTTTCAAAGGATGGGAGTTCAGCATTTTGTGAAAATCAAGCCCCGTTAAGGTATGGTGCACTACCTTCCTCCCTGCCAATCTCACCCCAACTAAAGCATCCACTACTCACTTCTGAAAATTTTGCTCAAATAAATCAAACTCTTTCTGAATCATCTCAGATAGATCCCAGACAACGTTTCATGTTTTCTGTGCTATGACAAAACGTTTGAGTTTCCTGCATTATTCCTCTGTGATGTTGCCCTCACTATACCTTTGGCTTGAGAGTAGGCATAACATATTTGGGCAGGTTTTATAGAAATGTTTACTTTCAGCACTCTGTGCATCACAGACAAAGTTTGCTCAGGAATCACCATCCAGAGATGGGTCACTGTCAGGCTGTGTTTCATTTTCTTGTGTGTTTAGTGTTTTTGTTGTTTTGGGGTTTTTTAACACAAATGTAAATTAGAAACAATGGGGGGAAAATGAGAATAGTAATTTGTGGCTTCTGGCTTTTCTCTTATTAATGTACAGCAAAATTGTTCTGTACTCCACAGAGTAATCTGGCAACTTTGAGATAGGAGTCTCTTCTTTAAATAAAACAGAATTCCCAAGAGATCAAAGAAATACTAGAGTAAGTTAGGAAAAACTGAATCAATGTTATTTTCCAAACTAGATTTGCAGCAGCATTACCCTTAATGGCAAATCAGGATTTGGGTTTTAAGTTTACTTGTGCATCCTTTTGTATTATATAAAAAAAATTGGGCCTAATTCTCACTTACATTAAGGCCTCTAGTTTAGTAGTGTAAAGAGGACTTGGAGTAAACAAGAATTAGATCTCTTAATAAAAATTTGCAATGCATTTTAAATGTAATCTGCCAGATCTGAGTTTTTATTGGATACAGAAGAGGCTACCTCTGTGTCAAGAAGAATGCATTTCATTGTTTAAGCTGCAGTGTGATGAATACAATGGTTTTCATTTATAAATCCACCAAACTGAAAAACTTCCAGATCTGTTACACTGATAACAAATGTCTTGTTTAACTCGAATTGTGGAATATTCCCTGAACAGCTGAGCAAACAAATGAATGAGTTCAATTTTCATTCAAATGTAACATGTAATTGATGTTGTCTAATACCAAGTCTATTAACCCATTTGTAAAGGAGTCCACATGCTTAGCATCCACTCAGCCATATCAAATTCTCCCAGGATCAGCAGGTTGAAAACTTAATGTGAACTATATTAATATACCTGGCTAAAAACTTGATGCTTAGTGTCAGTAAGTAGTACTCTTTTGCATTGCATGTAGTAAGGTTTTGCATTGCATTGAAACTTAAACTTTGCTAGAATTATTCATTAAGGGCTCCATCCTGCTGCTTTCACTCACATAACTAGTCCCACTAAAGTCACTGGGACTACCAATGTAAGTAAAAAAGTTTTAGAATCAAGACTAAATCCAGTATTTTATAACTGCTTATAAAGCTACAATAATTTATATAGGAAATATGTATTAGTCCAAATTCTGCTTACTTTACTCAGGTATAATGTCCCATTGAAGTCAGTGCCTGAATAATGTGAGCAGGATTTGCCCCTTATGTTGATTAAATACTCCAATGTATAAAAATTTGCTGTCTGTTGGAGCTCCACATTCCACAAACATGAGCAACTGCTCATGGACATACAGTATTCACTTTATCATACTAATATTTATTCTTAAACTTTTTTCTATGCAAGCGGGGTGGATACATGCTATGTGGATACATAAATTTACCAGTACGAGCAGAAATGAATTTCAAAAAGTGAAACAAACAACAAAACCAATAACTCTGGAATAATAAAGTATGAGAAATAACAGATAAATTGTGATGTTGAATTTAGACTTGCACAGACACAAATTCACATGCACTGTAGTTCATGTATAACAATAAAAAACATTCCATTGTAACAGTCAGCAAGAAATGCCATCAAAAGACCCAAAGAGTTTCTTAGCTTGTAAGCAACTCTACTACTAGTTTCATATTTACGTCTTACATTTTAACCCATTTAATGTTTTTTCTAGGAACCCACTGTTATTTCCGCAATGAAGATTTCCACAAAGCAGGTACTGTATGCACAATCTTTAAATCACTTTTTAAATATTTATTGGCCTGTATATTTCAGAGACAGTAACTTGGCACTTAGTAGAGACATATTAATTATACCAGCAACATCCCATCCCTTTACATAAACATCAGTAGTTTCTCAAGTAAAATGTGTCAGGCAGTGGAGAAAGGAAAAAGTTAGTTTTGTGCTTTACTGGCAAGATAGAAACTAAACACAAACTAACCAGCTACTCGTAGAAAAATTCCACATTACCACATGCTCGAACCACTGAGAAGCTATTATATTTAAAGGAGTGGCACTTATTTACAACATGTCTGAATTTAGTTAGTGGCAAAACCTCCATTGATTTAAGTGGGAGCACAGTCGTCCTGTGTGTGTTTTATAATAGCTTCCATAATCTAAGATATATGAAATTAGAGAGGTGACTTAACTGTTATGACCTCTTTTTTGTGTTTTTCCCAGTTTTGCTGACTTAGTGCCTGATTACTACTATGAGTATTCCCACTGAAGTTCTGGTAGTGATATCTGACAGTAAATGTCTGCAGGATTGGGATGCAATAATGGGGCGCAACACCTCTCAGCAAAGAGTCAGAATGAGACCTATTGAAATAAATTTAAGTGGTGCATTGGTCTTGTGAGCGTGCACAAAGGATAAATTTTATCCTCTAATGAACAAAACTCAACTCTCCATTTCAAATGCTGAAAACTGCAGTTTAGGAATCCATTGTATACTGGAAACCGGCCTGAAAAAGTGCGAGTATTTGACACAAAACATTTTATTTGGGGCCAATTCCCTGATATATCAACCAAACCAACAAAAATAGTGGCTTAAGAAGAATGTACCTTTTACAAACAAACCTGTCAAGTGGTGTATATGTTCACATCATACCAAAATGCTCTGCTTTGGATTATTTTTACAAGTACATTCTTTTAAGACAGCCGATTGCATTGTGTAATGGGCTGTGCATTTTAGTACAACTTCTTCTTCAAAGCATCTTTATTTACTTAGAAGGGATTACAATTTTCCCCAAGTCTTTGGAAAACAAATTTACAATATTAAAATTGTTTGAAGCTAGAAAGAGCACATGAGTTATTCAGACAAAATTAAGCTCATGAAATATCAGTCAGCCATGGATTAAAAATGACAGAATCATGATCCAGCATGACAAGCTTTTGGCACAGAGACTTTGTATCAAAGAAGTATTTGGCAACATGCTTCAACATTAGATTTATGATTAAAAGATGCTCTGGGTTTTACATCTCAGACACATTGTTCCTTGTGGTTCTGATAAGCAGGGAGGTTTCAAATAAACATCGTAATAGCATGATAATTCTATGCACGACACAGAGCAAAAGTGTAAAATGTAAACAATAAAATCAGCATGCTTTATTCAATAGTTTCAGTGCAATCACTTTTTTGTATAATCTAGGAGTGTGTTGATCTGATTCAGACAGTATGTGTACAGAGCTTTCTGCTTATTCTTGCATACTTTATTAGGTAACTGGGTACCAGCTGGTACTTCAAGACTTTACCATTGCTACCTGGCTGGCCATCTTGCCAATTCAATTGGTGTTCCCTCCTAGGTGTCTAGCTAAGGCCTACTGCTGTCAGCCTTCTGCACAGGGGTGAATTGTATCCCTTGAATCAGCCCTTAACTATGCATTCAGAATGAGTCTTGATATGCTTCCTGACTCTTTCTATCTCACGGAGGTTAGATTTTGAGTTCATACCTAAAATTCCCATGTGTGTTCCATCCCCAAACCTACTGATCCTTGGGATCTGCACTTTTCTTGTTGGATCAGCTACAGGAACAGGCCATCTGAGCAGAACCCCTTGCCCCTGACTCCCTGCAGCTCCTTAAAAGCACTGTTCCTGCTGGAGCCAGCACTGCCCCCAGAAATCCCCTCAGATGGGGCTCCACAGTCAGTATAGAGGAAGAACCTGAAAAGTTATCCAGCTTCTATCTGCAGTAACTTTCTCCTTATTGCCCCCTGACTTTGGGAGGGGAAACAGGCCACAGAAAATCCTGGGTACCTTCAGACCTGTTCCTCTCCCCTCCTGCTCCTGTGAATCCCCACATAGCAGAGTAGAGGAGCAGGAAATAGCATGCTGTGGAACACATCTTCACCTCCTTCCACCTCTTGGACTCAGATTCATGGTTTTTATGATCCCCTATGTTCATGGAAATCATAGGTGGGATGGGACAAGGTGCTTGCTGGTTGATACGGATGAACCACCCACATTTTCATTAAAGGGAGTGCAAGAGAGAATCTCTTAAATCTTCAGAAAGAACTTACAGTCCATTTGCATACATGGGCAGCAGCTCTGCAGAAAAGGACCTGGGGGTAACAGTGGATAAAAAGCTGGATATGAGTCAGCAGTGTGCCCTGGTTGTCAAGAAGGCTAATAGCATATTGGGCTGCATTAGGAGGGGCATTGCCAGCAGGTCATGGGAAGTGATTATTCCCCTCTATTCGGCATTGGTGAGGCCGCATTTAGAATATTGTGTCCAGTTTTGGGCCCCCCACTACAAAAAGAATGTGGACAAGTTGGAGAGGGTCCAGCGGAGGGCAACAAAAATGATTAGGGGGCTGGAGCACAGGACTTATGAGAGGAGGCTGAGGGAACTGGGCTTGTTTAGTCTGCAAAAGAGAAGAATGAGGGGGATTTGATAGCGGCCTTTAACTACCTGAAAGGGGGTTCCAGGGAGGATGGGGCTAGGCTGTTCTCAGTGGTGGCAGATGACAGAACAAGGAGCAACGGTCTCAAGTTGCAGGGCGGGAGGTCTAGGTTGGACATTAGGAAAAAGTTTTTCACTAGGAGGGTGGTGAAGCACTGGAATGGGTTACCTAGGGAGGTGGTGGAATCTCCATCCTTAGAGGTTTTTAAGATGAGGCTTGACAAAGCCCTGGCTGGGATGATATAGCTGAGGTTAGTCCTGCTTTGAGCAGGGGGTTGGACTAGATGACCTCCTGAGGTCCCTTCCAACTCTAATATTCTATGATTCTATGTGTGAAGTACTATATCTTATTCTGTGCTCACTGTTTCTGTTCATGCTGGATAACTTCATACTGGATAATATTCACCACTGCTCAGAGGAGCCGTACAAAACCCATGCTCCACTTACACAGCCTCATGCTGGCTTGCTGTACAGGGATACATTTTGCACTTTCCCATGTACAATTCATCTGTTATTCCAAGCAACACAAAAAACAGTTGTATCTCAGACATCACTGTGTGGTAACTAATGGCAAATGATGAACACTGCCACTAAACTGCAGATCTTTCCTATAGTGCTGTTCTTTCAACAGTTTGAAAGGATGTCTGCAATGACAGCTTCTCTTGGTGTAATTTGGTCTGATAATCAGCTGATGTATTAAAACACAAATTGTCTTGTGAAAGGTGTAGACCAAAAAGACGTTTGAATACGTTTAGCAGCATAGTGTCGGGCCAATGATGCAAATGTCTCCATGACCATTTTTTGAATTTCATATTTCCTGGTATTATTTATTATTAGTGTCTGGCATAATGGTCAACAGCTGGATCCTAAATACATTACTTTAAAGTGCAGCAAGTAGAGCGATTTGGATAGCCTCTTGGTTGTAGGATTCCTAACATACATACTAGGAGTGGGATAACTTTAAACAACTTTTTTTTGGCCTTAGTCATTTATTTTTGATTTCCTATGACTCTCTGTGTTTCTGCTCAGTTCAGAGTCTCTCAGCCTAGGGAGATTGTTTAGAAATAATTTTTGGACTAATAAATTGGAATATGGGTGTATGTGAAACCTATTACACTTTGGACATTGATTTTTTCAATATATATCCTTGGATTCATTGTTATATGCTATATTCAGTAAGGTACATCCCACGTTGCTTATACATAGCAGTGCTCCAGTTATATACAGTACTACTACTATACAGTACTATACTGAACTTCTAATTAATCACCAAAAGTCAGTCATCTCCGCTGCCAGTGACTTGTTCCATGAATTATTCCCTCATTTATCTACACTCCTAGCTGAAGGCTGTTGTGTAAACTTAAGGTTTCATATATACCATTAGATACCTCACTGTGTGATCAAGGGGTTTTGCCAGGAGACTGCAGCTTTACATTCCAGCCAGAGCTTCATGAGAGATGGAAGTTTCCTTGGGAAAGGTGCACTTTCCCAAGTGCCTGAAATAGAAAAACTAATGAAAACTATTTTTCCAGTTGGAAAAATGAACCTTAAAAACCGAGGTCCTGACTACTCTACATGGGATTTAAAGAGTCCCACGACATTTTCAAAATGAGAGGAATACAGCACTGAGGTCTTTGTGTCTTCCTCAGTTTTGTAACATGAGTTTTCCGCCTCACAGATAGCTGCATTTCAGTGACTTTGTATATGTATCAGGATTTTTTTTTTTATCATGGAGGGGTGCCTAAACCAAAATATTTTTATTTGATATGATGCCTCTTGAGAGTTGTAGTTCAGTTTCCTCCTGTCTCTGGTATCCTCCATGTGGCAGGTTCCCCAGATGGATTATATTTCCTGTGATGTACCATAGTAGTTGGTATTACAAGGGGTGGTGGGATCTAAAACGGAAATATTTTGATTTGGATATCCCTGCTGTAGTGTCTCTTAGGAGTTGTAATCTGGCTGTGGAGCCTGGCCCATAGAGGATAATGTGGACATGAGGAAGCCAAATTACATATCTCATGATGCACCATTGCCAAGGACTATAATCAATGGCCACCCTTCATCATGATGGGATTCTGTTGTGCACTATAGAAGATGTAGTCTGTCCAGGGAGGATAGTCTATAGAGAAGAGGAGTATGAGGCACCCAAACTATAACACCCATGATATACCATGGCAGCAAGTCAAAATATTTTTTGTTTCAGATATTCCATCTAAAAGTTTAACTTTTCTGTGAAAAATGTGGACCAAAATTAAATTTTATTGTTGTTTTCTTCAACAATTTCAACTTAAAAAGAAGCACATTTTCCAATTATCTCTACTACTGAAATTAGTAGGTCTCTGCGTGGGTGCAGAGGTGTTCCCACATGAATATGATTGTCTTTAAACTAAGGGCTGAGGGAAAGCCAACATATGTGAAGTAGAACACCATTTGGAAAAAGACATCCCTTAAGGGAGAACTTATTTCCTAATAAATAGGAGGGGATAGAAGCTGATGATAAAAGAGAAACAGCTAAATGAAAAAGAGTCCTGTTCAATTACATCACACAAAGGCAGAAAACTAAATATAGACAGATTTTATAAGTGCTTGTATAAAAATGTCAGAAGTCTAAATAATAACATGGATGAAAGTGATTATCTGGTATTAAGTGATTATTGATTTAATAGGCATCCCAGAAACTTGGTGGAATAATAATAATCAATGGGACACAGTAATAGCGTCGTGCAAAATATATACAAATGGCAGAATAGGTCACACTAGTGGGAGAGTGGTAGTATATGAGAGAGAAAGCATAGAGTCAAATATAGTAAGAATCTTAAATGACTCTATAGATAGATATTCCATGCTTGAATAATCAGAATATAGCAGTAAGAATATACTACCTGACCAGGATCATGACAGTGATTGTGAAATGCTCAGGGAGGTTAAAGAAGCTACAAAAAACAAAAGCAAAACAATAATAATGGGAGATTTAAACTGTCTTCATATTGACTTGATACATGTCACCTGAGAATGTGATGCAGAAATAAAATTTCTAGACTGCTTCTTAGAGCAGTTAGTCCTGGAACACACAAGGGGATAGGCAATTCTTGATTTAGTCCTACATGGAGCACAGAATCAGGTCCAAGAGCTGAATATAGCTCAGTACTACTATAACTACTCAGTAATCGTGACCTTAATGTAATTAAATTTAACATCCTTCTGAGGGGGAAATAGCAAAGAAACCCACCACAGTAGCATTTAACTTAAAAAAAGAACTACACAAAAATGAGGAAGCTAGTTAAATGGAAATTGAAAGGAACAGTCAGAAGAATGAAATGCCTGCAAGCTGCATGCAAATTATTTTAAAGCATCTTAAGAGGCTAAAACTAAATACATGCCCCAAATAAAAAAGAAAAAAACAGTAAACAACACACAAACAAATAACAACAAAAACAGCAGAGTAAAAGAGGTGGCTAGAGGCTGTGATGAAGTGGGAATTTTCTGTAATATTTGTATGAATCCTATGTATGCCTCAGTTTCCCTTCATATATGACAATGCTAGCCAGTGGGTGAATATGTGTTAACACTGCTCCTGGAACAACACAGATGATAGGAGTGTGTGTGAGAGAGAGAGAGAGAGAGAGAGAGAGAGACGTCTTGCAGACCAGGGAAAATGCACAGGATCATTAAAGAATTGGCTGAAATCAGCCCAAATCAATAGAATGTCCAGCAAAAGAAAGAGATGACTGAACAATTAACACCCAACAGCTGGAAACCCCAGCAGACTGGACCTTGGAATGGAGCTAGGGAGCAAGGTGTCAGGTGACTGGAAGATGGGTATTTTTTTGGAGAAACTCAGGAGCCTGGAGCCAGAGGACAAAGAAGAGACTAGGGAGAGAGATGGAAACCCTTACAGCTTCACTGGTTCATCAGGACACTGGTTTGACCAGGGTCCACTATGGCTTGATTTCTGCCTTTCTGTGCTAGCCTAAGGACTTTAAGATTATGTGAGCCAGGTGAATAATAAATGGTTCTCTTATTTGCCTGTCTCACTGTAAATACTCACTAAAAGCATTGCACTCTGAAGGGGCACAGTACAGGCCTCCTGCAAGGGTTTGTCTTGATGGGATTCACTGCAGGGAGCTATGAAAAGAGACTGGGAACACTTGTTCTGATGGTCAGTCTTAGGGTGTTGGAGGCCATGAGCCTGTCCCTGTGGAACTCTGTGTGTGTTCTTGGGGTCTAGCACACTAAAGGTGTCACTACCAGGAGACTTATGATAGACTGGAACATAGACCAGACCCTGTGACAGAAGCAAAAAGGTGTCTTTTAAAAATTGGAAGTAAGATACTACTGAGGAAAATAGAAAATAGCACAAACTCTGGCAAGTCAAGTGTAAAAGTATAATTAGGCAGGCTAAAAGTAATTTGAAGAGCAATTAGCAAAAGACACAAAAACTAACAGTAATGTATATTTTAAGTACATCAAAAGTAGGAAGCTGGCCAAACAATCAGTGGGGCCACTAGACAATTGAGGTTCTAAAGGAGAACTCAAGGAAGACAAGGTTGTTGCAGAGAAGCTAAATGAATTCTTTGCATCAGTCTTCACTGCAGAGGCCGTGAGGGAGATTCCCTCACCTGAGCATTCTTTTTAGGTGATAAATCTGAGGAACTGTCCCAAACTGAGGTGTCAATTGAGATGGATTTGAAACAAATTGATAAATTGAACACCAATAAGTCACCAGACCAGATGGTATTCCCCCAAGAGTTCTGAAGGAACTCAAATATGTAATTGTAGAAGTACTGACTGTGGTATGTAACCTACTGCTTAAAACAGCCTCTGCATAGGATGACTGGAATATAGCTAATATAATCCCCAGTTTTAAAAAGGCTCAAGATCTGATCCTGGCACTTACAGGCCGGTAAACTAAACTTCAGTTCCAGGCAAATTGGTTGAAACTATAGTAAGAACAGAATTATCAGACACATAGATGAGCACAGTATGTGGGGAAGAGTCAACATATTTTTTGTAAAGGTAAATCGTGCCTCACTAATCTGTTAGAAATCTTTGAAGGTGTAATCAACTAGGTGGACATGGGTGATCCACTAGATACAGTGTACATGGACTTTCAAAAAGCCTTTGACAAAGTCCCTCACTAAAGGCTCTTAATCAAAGTAAGCAGTCATGAAATGAGAGGGAAGGTCCTTTCCTGGATCAGTAACTGGTTAGAAGATAGAAAACATAGGGTAGAAATAAATGGTCAGGTTAAATGGAAATAAACAAATGGAAAGTGGCAAATAGTAGGGTCCCCCAAGATACGTACTGGGACCAGTGCTGTTCAATGTATTCATAAATGACCTGGAAAAAGGGATAAACAGGGAGGTGGCAAAGATTTCAGATGATACTAAATTAAAGATAGTTAAGTCCAAAGATGACTGCAAAGAGATCTCACAAAATTCGGTGACTGGGCAACAAAATGGCAAATGAAAGTCAATGTTGATAAGTGAAAACTGATGCACATTGGAAAACTTAATCCCAACTATACATACAAAATGATGGTGTCTAAATTAACTGTTACCACTAAGAAAAAGATGTTTGAGTCATCATACATAGTTCTCTGAAAACATCTGCTTAATGTGCAGTAACAGTCAAAAAAATAACAATGTTAGGAACCATTACAAAAGGAATAGATAAGACAGAAAATATCATAATACTGCTTTTTAAATCCATAGTACATCCACACCTCAATTACTGTATGCAGTTCTGGGTGCCCCATCTGAAAAAAAGAGATGATAGAATTTGAAAAGGTACAGCTTCCATATGAGAAGAGATTTAAACGACTGGGGTTGTTGAGCTTAGAAGAGAGACGACTAAGTGAGGACATGATAGAAGTCTATAAAATCATGAATGGTGTGGAGAAAGTGAATAGGGAAGTGTTATTTACCCCTTCACATAATACAAGAACTATACATCATCCAATGACATTAATAGGCAGCAGGATTGAAAAGACATAAGGAAGTACTTCTTCACACAACACACAGTCAATCTGTGGAACTTGTTGCCAGGGGATGTTTTGAAGGCCAAAGTATAACTGGGTGCTAAAAGAAATAGGTTCATGGAGGATAGGTCCATCAGTGGATATTAACCAAGGCAGTCAGATACAACCCCATGCTCTGGGTGTCTCTAAACCTCTGACTGCCAGAAGCTGGGACTGAATGTCAGGGGATGGATCACTTGACAATTGCCCTGTTTTGTTCACGCCCGCTGAAGCATCTGGCACTGGCCATTGTCAGAAGGCTGGGTACTGGGCAAGATGGATCAATGGTCTGACCCAATATCACCATTTTTATGTTATTGAAGGATAGGAACTTATAAACAGTCTACGTCTCGCCACTTGTGGAGATTCCATTGACATCAGTGGAGGTTTCCTACAAAAATCAGCAACATAATTTGTTCCTTAGAAACAGGAAATAATTTTCTTACTTGGATTATTTTTTAAAATATTGGGGCTGATTTGCCTCTTACTCATGCAAGTGTAAATCAGGAGTAATATCACTGAAATCAGTAGAGACACATTGGTATAAAACTAATGTAAATGAGATCAGCATCACCCCCACTATATATATATGTTGTGATGTATTTTGCATGTCTTTCCAGTGAAATCTGATTATTTGCAAACTTGCACCTATTTCACAGCAACAACTCTACATTGGCTCAACTGCTGGAGTTTCACAGCTTCCTTTGCACCGCTGCGATGTGTATGGAAAAGCATGTGCCGAGTGCTGCCTTGCCAGAGACCCTTACTGTGCTTGGGATGGCTCCTCATGCTCGCGTTACTTCCCCACTGCTAAGAGGTAGGGACGGTTTCAGATGTCTTGCCTGATCTCAAATGTGACCTGTGGGCTTTAGAGATTTTTCATAGGATGGTTAATTGGAGCCCTTTCTGTTTCAAGGATAACATATTTGTGAAAGTTACAAGTAATATCTAGTCTTGGTTTATTTAAAGTGAACATTGCTACTTCTTGGGATAGCTTGGAAATCCAATGGTTTAAAAAAAAACATTTAGAAAGGTGCCATCTTTGAAATGGAGACCTACTTTCTTATACAATGAGAAATGTCAGGAATAAAAAAATCCCTTTTCTTTAAAATGGAGAGAAAATTCACTAAGGGCTCTGTCCGGCAGTCATCACACACTTAAGAACACAGGTACTTAACAATTGTAACATCATTGCCCTACATTTTCAAGTTGTTGTGATATTAACTGAATGATAAAGCATTTGGGGGATTGATGAAAAGGGACACGTAGACAAATAGCTCCTGATCCTCCATCGCTCTGCAATGTGTGCAAAGATAGTGTAGCCATTCTGATTTGATATCATTTTACCCTCACTTTGCACTAATGTAAATGATTACACGAGGTGCATAGTGACGGAGTATCAGGCCCTGTAAGTGAAAAATAAAATATTCATATTGTTTTTAAGCTGGAAAAGCTGTTTGGTTTGAATTTTTTTTTTAAACATACATTTTTAGCCTCCAACTAAACTTTAAGTCTATCACCATTAAGAATTGATTTCAGGCAAAGGTCTATAATCTGCTGTCAGTTACTCAGGTATAAATCTGGAATAATTTAATTCATAAACACTCAGCTCAGAATATGGCCTATGATCAATAAGATAGCCTTCTAACTATCAGTATATTAGACAAATTATTGCAAAGAAATGTTCATATGGTGATAATGTAAAAGTAAATATGCTATAGGCGTCTTACACCAAAGGAAACATGAGAGATCCAAGTATTTACATGCAGAAGAGGCAAATTTCATCTTGAAGCCAAAGTTTACAATTTCTTAAGTTAGGAATTTCATGTGAAAATGTATTTAACTCCAGAGGGTGTTTGGTTGGATGCTGGAGGAGATTGTATGATTTAAGGGGCATTAGGCAAAGTTTCCACCACAGATACTTCAGCTGAAGAGGATTGAAATATCAAATTTTGTACCTCAATGTATCCTAAACAAACACTTGGCGGGGGAAAGTTGCTTATGAAACATGCAGTTTTATTTTCGCACCAGAATATTGAGATAATTTCAGACAAAATAATTCTCCAAGGAGAAAGGTAAAGAGAAGAAACTAAATAGACCTGTCACAAAATGAACATTACTGGAAAGAACTCAAATGGCAGGGCCACCCACTAACACATTCCTGCAGTTCCAGGCTCCTAAAGTGTTGGGAATGTTGTGTCTTAGTGCATGTGTAGAGGCAGTTTGCTTATAGTTGTTTTCTTTATCTGGCTGTCTTTTATATATTTCCTATACAGTGTACCTTTAAGGAGCCTAAATGACCATTCAGAAAGCCTATAGTGTGACCATTTGACTCAGTCTTGTGCAGATGCTTTGGGGCTCATGTTTCATAGATCACCATGCTGGCTTAATGTTGAAATGTGTGACATTTGCTTGATATCCTAACTAAATGCTTGATCCAAAATCTACTGATCTAAAATCTATTAATGGGAGTTTTATTAATCTTAATTCCTACAAATAGAATTCTATAAATAAATTGGCCTGTGGAATTTATTAAAGGAGTGACAAAAATTGTATTTGCAGCTCATTTGGGCCTGGGTGTGGTTCTGTTTAATGAATATTGCAACTAGCTTTCCATGGGGAAAATACCGTGAAAACATCCAGCATTGGAATGAGCAAGAGATGCAGTATATCTTTAGAAGATACAACTAAGCACAGAAAAATGTCTTCTATTAAAATGTTTTCAAGTAACTTCTTGTGTCCTGAAACGGGAAACCATAATAATAGTAAGTAACACTGCCAGAAGTGTCTAAGGCATCGAAGTGCAACAGACCATCAGTGCACAGTGCATTTCAGAGGGAAATATGCACCCAAAGCAAAGAGTTCAAAAGCATCTAAGTTTCATTTTCAAAAACAAATGAAAAAACTTAGTTTCCTCGGTGCCTAAATCACTTTTGAAAATTAGACTTAGGGTGTATCAGCTGTGGAATTTGATTCTGGAGCTGGGTCAGAATTTTTTTGACAATTTCTCCATGAAAAAAAATGCTGATTTGTTGAAATTGAAATTCTTTGTGAGAAGAGGTCAATTTCCACAAAATTCCCATTTCGGGGGAAAAGAAAATGGGATGGGAAAACATTTTTCCATCCCGTTTCCCCCTTCAGCCAGACAAAATTTGCTAAATTATGCAGCATACCAATAGCCTATCTATTCATTCAGGGCTTTTTGCATATAGCCATGGAGGGAGACAGTAAGAAGATGCACTATAAGATCGATGAATAAAGAGAGTTTTATAAGTGCTGGGTGAAATGTTCGAAAGCACCTAAATACAATTTTCAAAAGTGATTTTGGCAATGAGGAGCCTAAGTTTCATTTACTTTTAAAATGGGACTTAGGCACTCTTGAACATTTCTCCCAGCACTATATAACACTCTTTATCCATAGATTTCATGGTGCATCCCCTCACTGTCTCCCTCCTATAGACCTAATTGAATAGACAGGCTATTGGGTATGCTGCATAGCTTAGCAAACTTCATCTGCATGAAGGGAGAAATGGGCTGGAAAACAGTTTTCCATCCCATAAGATTTTTTTTTTTTCTGAAATGAGAATTTTGTGGAACTCGACCTCTTCTCACAAGCAATTTTGATATCAACAAATCAGCATTTTTTCATGGAGAGATTGTCAAAAAATTCCCATCCAGTTCCAGAATCAAATTCCCTAACAGAGAACCCTCTGTGTGCCTCTCCCAGCAGTTCTGGAGCTGTTAATGAGTGTGTTCCAACTGATTTTCATTCTAACAACGGGAGGGGTAAGAGATGGTCTGTGCATCGCAGAAACAATTATATTTGTTTAATTTGGACCATTGTGACTGAAGGGTCAGAGCAAGTGTGACACTTACAAGGACACATCACTCTTTTTGTGTATGTCACTGGATGCCATAATCTTACATCTCAGTATTGTTCAGCCACCTAATCCTCTTTGCTCTCTCCTGACTTTGCAATCCCTCTAGTTTCTCTTATTCCCCAAGTAAAGTGCTTGTTCTCGAAACACATCTTTGTTTGCCCTGTTCTTTTCTTTTCTTTTAAATGAAAACTCCTTTCCATGGGCTGAATTGGGTTTTGTATCACAACTGTTTAGGTAAGAAAAGAAACAGACAAAGCAAGCACAACAAATGCAAACCAAAGAGAACTGTATAGATTTTTTTTCCATAAAAGGCAACATTTTTCAAACAGATCACACTTTATCAAAGAGAACAGATGGTGAACAAATTGGAAGGAGAATAAAAAGTTATATCAAATGGGACTGTGATAAGAACCAGAGAAGGACTCAAGACACAAAATTTGAATCTCGACTTGGAATACACCACTTTTCAAGGGTGTGCCAATTCAAACTTTTAATTCAGCCTATTCTAAAGATGAAAGCCACTTGCAAAAACTTGTATAGGGATTTAAATCCAAGGCTTTGGTCAAACCAGAAGAAGTTGAGTTAAATATTATTCTATTCATGTCTAAATATATTAAGCCCTTGCAGTCACATTTTAGTTTGCCACCCATTATAAACTTCTTACCTACAAACTACAAGAAACTAATGAAGAAGCTAGGATATTTAATGTAATTTCAGTTTGTAGACAAGATGGTGCCATTTTAAATTCCTTTTATTTTCAAATAAACGTTAAACGTGCTGCATTTTGTACATTGATCTACATTTCAACAGACCAATGAATTTACCCATAATCGGTATTTTTAGAAGGGCTTACTATGCATTCACATACATTTATCAATGGTTGAAGCCTTCACTTGTAAGCATGAAGAAGTTTATTATCTACAATGCTATAGAATGCAGTAATGTATCAGTTCCCTTACCCTGCTATGTTCTAGGTGATGTTGCATGCCCTATATAACTATAAATAACAATGCCCTTCTTATTTGTCCTACCTAACACAAATATTTAATTTAATCTCTGAGAAAGTGAACAGCATTTTCTAATGTGATTTTTTTTAGGCGTACTAGACGACAAGATATCCGAAATGGAGACCCTCTCACTCACTGTTCTGATCTGCAGCATCATGGTAAGTTATAGGTATTTTGTTTAAGTACAACTAGCAGTCATGTGATGTTCAGACTGTGCATGAATGGTATGGGAAGCAAAAGTATGAAACAGGAGTGAAACTGTATTGCCTATTCATGAAAAGTTAACTTACCTTTGGTTGTTAACCTAATTTTGATTGCCTGTAATTATCAGAGCAAGGATTCAGTACTCTCTTATTTGCAAGTTAGTAACACATGCAAACTTTTTAAAAGTTTCTGATGCATTTGACATTGTATCATATGAACAAGATTTACATATCATATGGGAAATGATCATATTGACCATCATCATCGCTCTCATCATTGTATGTGTTGCTTTATATAGAGGTGACCCCATGACTCACTGCTACATATAGTGATGCAACTAACCATGCTGACACAGAATTGTATATGCTTATAGTGGGAAAGAATTGCTACATGATCTAGTTCACTCTTCGGACCAGGACTGTTCCCTGTAATATAATCAGATGGGTCTAATTTTAAATGAGATTAGATTTCTACACTTTTTTTTTATTCTTCTTTTTTGTTCCTGGTTGCAGCGGTGCCACAAGGGAGATATAGAGAGAGAGGCAAAGCCCCCACCCCCGGTCCTAACACATTCAGTAAAATTTTGTCCCCCGACTGATAGTGCTGCTTCTGCTGCAGCCTCAGAAGCAGTTCAGTGAGGTCTCCTCTCCCTGTCTATAGACAATGGCAGCAGCGGAGGATCCAGCCTGTGGGGGGTAGGGTGTAGGTGACACTGCCTCTCCAGGGCTCTATGCACACTGTCTATGGGGGAGGGGAGATGCCGAGGAGCTCTGGCACTGGGAATGCTGGGAGGAGGATGCCAAAGAGCTGGCTCTGGAGGATGCCATGGGAGAGGGAGCCGTGGTGGCCTGGGGAACCGTATTTGCCACTGCCAGGCCTTTTTTACTGTGCAGCCTGTGCAGGCCCCATCTAGGGGCCTGAATATGCTGCCATGCCCTCAGAACAGCATGGGGTGGGGTGCGGCTGAGCTGGCTCAGTCTGAGGCATCTGGCTGGAGGAAAGGTCCCAGTCTAGCCACCCGGGCATGCTATCATACAATGGAGGGACGGTGGCACAGAAAAGCCTAACACCACTCAGCAATTCAATTGTGTGGCTCATCCTCCGTTCCCCTTGACCCACCTAACTACAGCCCCTAACCCTACCCCCTGGATATGTCTACCCCAATCTCCTGCCTCTGCCAGGATCTCCTCCCCCCAAACTGTTGCCTGGTCTGTTGATTGTTTATTGATTAAGTTATTGATCTAGTTTGCTCAATTAACACACACTGTAATTTGGTAGGTTCTTGTCCCCAGCAGTTTGCAACACTTGTGATTATTACAAAACAATAAACAAAGTCTTATGCATCTTGTGACTTACAGTCACTGTTACTTTATCTACTTATGCTGACTTACTGAGCAACTACTCCCGCTCAGGTTATAAAGTCTTATAATTACGTTAACAGCTTAAGCTATTCACATGGGTCTAGGCCTGTAGGTCTCGTTCAATCCTGCTATAAGTTCCTTACTCCTTATCTTATGATTACCGCTATAATTATTTCATGGCTACAGAACCCCTTGATCCCACTCTACACCATCAGATCCCAGCCCCTAAACTCCTACTTCTGCCCTTGAAGTTCCCATATCAGCCCCCAAGTCTAGGCACCACCCTGCCCCACAGAACAAGAGCCCTTGCCCTGACACGCCTGATCTTGTAGTACCTCCTTACACACACACACACACATTCCCCCTTCACCCCATTGCTCATCCCAATGCTTGTTTTGTCATTTCTTTGTAGATTGCAGAACTGCTGTTTTAATTAGCTAGCAAAGCTGATAGTAGACAATAACATTTTGGGAAACATTTGGTAAAGATTTTACACTTCACTCCACACACACACACCTTGCTTGAGACCCCAAGTGGCTCCCCTGCCTGGCTGAATGTATTTTCATATAGTGTGTTCATCAGACCTTTGCTTTATTAACTGGTTATATGCCAGCAGACAAACCTATCTTCCCACAGTATCCAATTTGCAGCCACACACTTCATAACATCCTCATTCAGAGAATGAGAACTTTACTTTTTGCCCTACATGAAAAAGAACACTTAGATGATACTTCCCTCTGCTGGAGAAAATTGATCACTGTTGGTTTTGTGACATCAGTGATTATTGCTGATGTTGGCTAAACCCCTTAATAAACTTCAGGGATATATAAAGTGGAGATAGCTGAACATGGAGATACCTGGGATCCCACATGTCTACAACTCTTTATAATTACAGCAACTTATCCATGCTAACATTGCTGTATTACATTATACACCTCAAAATATATTGCAGTAGCACTGCTCTTTTTTTAATTGCATACTGCTCAGTCGTAATTTAGAATTCAAGCAAATCTGGGAACCCCTGCAAAACTGTATGAATAGAAATCTTGCCACAAGACCTAAGATCAGTGTGCAACTTGCATGTTTTGTGAGGTCCCAAACACACCAAAGGGTTGGGAGATTCAAAGATCTGTTCCATGAAGCTGACTAATGCTTTCTGGCAACACACACTGAATAAATACATTAAATGATAGAATCATAGGACTGGAAGAGACCTGGAGAAGACTTCTAGTCCAGTATCCTGCACTCAAGGCAGGGCTAAATATTATCGAGACCATGCCTGACAAGTGTTTGTCTAACCTGCTCTTAAAAACCTCCAACGATGAAGATTCCACAACCTCTCTAGGCAATTTATTCCAGTGCTAAACTACTCTGACAGTTAGGAAGATTTTCCTAATGTCCAACCTAAACCTCTCTTGACGCAATTTAAGCCCATTGCTTCTTCCCTGAGCCTCAGAGGTTAAGAACATAAGCAAGGCCATACTGGGTCCATCTAGCCCAGTATCCTGTCTTCAGTGGCCAATACCAGGTACTTCAGAAGGAATTAATAGAATAGGTAATCATTAAGTGATCCATCCCATCACCCATTCCCAGCTTCTGGCAAACAGCAATCCCTGCCTATCCTGGATAATAGCCATTGATGGACCTATCCTACATGAACTTTCCTAGTTCTTTTTTGAACCTCATTATAGTCTTGGCCTTCACAACATCCTCTGGCAAAGAGTTCCATTAGTTGACCGTGTATTGTGTGAAGAAACACTTTCTTTAGCTCATTTTAAACCTGCTGCCTATTAATTTCATTTGATGACCCCTAGTTTTTGTGTTATGAGGATTAAATAACACTTTCTTATTTACTTTTTCCATACCAGTCATGATTTTATAGACTTCTATCATATCCCCCCTTACTTGTCTCTTTTCCAACTTGAAAATCCCCAGTTTTAGTAATCTCTCCTCATATGGAAACTTTTTCATATCCCTTATCATTTTAGTTGCCCTTTTCTGTACCTTTTCCAATTCCAATATATCTTTTTTGAGATGGGGTAAACAGATCTGCACACAGTATTCAAGATGTGGGCGTATCATGGATTTTTCTGGATTTTCATGGATATCATGATATTTTCTGTCTTATTATTTTCCTAATAATTATTTTCCTAATATTTCCCAACATTCCATTAGCTTTTATGACTGCCGCTGCACATTGAGTGGATGTTTTCAGAGAACTATCCACAATGACTCCAAGATCTCTTTCTTGGATGGTAACAGCTAATTTTTTATTTTATTTTATATGTATCGTTGGGATTCTGTTTTCCATTTATCAACATTGAATTTCATTTGTCATTTTGTTGTTCAGTCACCCTGTTTTGTGAGATCCCTTTGTAAGTCTTCACATTCTCCTTTGGACTTAACTATCTTGATTAGTTTTGTATCATCTGCAAATTTTGCCACCTCACTGTTTACCCCTTTTTCCAGATCATTTATGAATATGTGGAACAACACTGGTTCGAGTACAGACCCCTGGGGGTCACCCCTGGTTATGTCTCTCCATTCTGAAAACTGACCATTTATTCCTATCCTTTATTTCCTATCTTTTAACCAGTTACTGATTCAAGAGAAGACCTTCTCTCTTATCCCATGACAGCTTGCTTTGCTTAAAAGCCTTTGGTGAGGAACCTTGTCAAAGGCTTTCTGAAAATCTAAGTACACTGTATCCACTGGATCACACTTGTCCACATGCTTGTTGACCCCCTTAAAGAATTCCAGTAGATTGGTGAGACATGATTTCCCTTTATAAAAGTCATATTGACTCTTTCCCAAAAAATCATATTAATCTATATGTCTGATAATTCTGTTCTTTTACTATAGTTTCAACTAATTTGCCTGGTACTGAAGTTAAGTTTACTGGCGTGTAATTGCCAGGTTTGCCTCTGAAGCCTTTTTTTAAAAATTGGCATTAATGAGAATAATTTTCTCCCTCTTCGTTCTAACAAACTTTTATGTACTTGAAAACTGTTATGTCCCGCCCTCAGTTTTCTCTTCTCCAGACTAAACAAACCCAGAGATAATATCATTCATGTGTTAAAAAAGGACAGTCTCTTATCTGTAACCTCTTTTTTCAAAGACAATACAGAGCAAATTTCACCAAGAGGCCTGGCTGTTTGAGCCATTTGAATATACTTAGAGCAGTATACACATAGTTTATGCACCAACCCTATCTCTTGGGTGTATAAAGAAATTGATTTCAGACCCACAGTAGAACATGAGCTCTGTGAGCCAAATATTGAAAAGTGCACAACATCCACAAATACCGTTTTCATTAAAAGGAGTTATTAATGCTCACTATAACCAGTCACACTTGGCCAAATATTAAGGTTTGAAACCAGGAGTCTCAGCTGTAAAATCATGAACCCTTCTGTTTTAGCTAAAGGACAGTTCCCCAATGGCACCTATAGTGGATTCATTAATCTCTCTCTTTTTTTTTTTTTTTTGGACTCGCCATTAAATGGGGATAAAGATCCACATTTGTCTCATATGTAGTTGCAGCATCAGGGGCCCACAGCATCTCATTGAATTTGGCCTTATATAGAGAAGCATCAGTTTGTAGAGAAATCTTCTTTGTGTAAGTAGTTTCCAATTCTAAGCACTTCTGTTATATCAGAAGTAATGTATTTAAAGACCATATATCAGGATGGTAAATTGATCCTATCATAAGATTCACCTTGGGAATTGCAACATTCTGATAGGATTTGGGTTTGAATTTCATGGCCAACTTCATGGCTTCCATAGCCATCTCATTCTCCTAGCTGCTCCTGTGAACTTTCCAGCTTGTCTATAGGCTTTTCCATCATTTCTAGGCCAGCTTCCTGCTCTCTTGGCCACTCCATCATTTCACCTACCTTCTTGTATTCAGTCTATACCAATACTACCTGACTCTTACAACCCTTTCAGTCTTCATCTTCTGTCTTCTGAATCATAGAAATTAGATTTTTAAAGCCTATTTGATCAGCTGCAACCAATGCAAGATTACTATCTACAATGCATTTTCTTGCAATGCATTTCTTATGTCCTTATTTAAATGAGATCAGTGATGGGGCTTCCATCACTATCCTTGAAGGTTTTCCACAGTCTAAAACAGATGTCACCATTAGTCTTTTTTCTTAATATTCAGCCTAAGTTTTCCTCTGCTAAAATTCATCCCATCACTTCCAATTATACACACAGGGTCACTTCGCACACTTCCAATTCCTCTCTTTTCTTAACATTTTTGTTATTTCCCTACTTCTCCCAGGTTCTACCCCATTCTCTACAACAGTGTTTTGGGCTGCCTTCTGTGTCTTCAAACTTCCCACTCTTTCCCTTTCTTGCCATCACCTGATGATCCCCCAGCCCAAAGCTCATATGACAGTCTCCATAATGCTGCAGTTCCCAGATGAAGCCAAAAAATTTCTTCATTCACTCATTTGTTTACATATCACCCCACTTGGTTGCTCAGAAGGCTTGCAATCCAAGAGAAAAGCAAAGCAATCCACTTTCTCTTTGGTCAGTGTTTATAGAACATTTGATGTTTGGTTACTAAGAGTTGGGTAGGCACCAATTCCTCTCTTTCCCACTTGGAATTTGAGGGATGAATGTCATTAAGAAAGAACATATGATTAGCGTGTCAACATAAGCCACTACCACGGTTTTCTTTCTTCCCTTTGGCGCAGCAGTTCGGCAAACAGACTGTGTTTGCTAAACAAAACAGCCAATATGATAAAGACATTGTGAAATCAAACAACCCTTGACAAAGGATAGCTCTGCAGAGGTTTTTAATTATAAATTCTTCCCCTGTTTAAAAAAAAAATCAGATTCTTTAAAGATTTCCTATACTAAAGATCAAAAGGGTAATATGGAAAGCACCACAAATAATAGCAAAAAAGACAGGAAACCTCATGAGATCAACAGTGTTAAATAGCTTACCAACCCCTTCCTCCCCATATAGCCTCCGTTATTATTGTACTGTTGCCGCGTAAATCCATAACATTTTAAAGAGCTAAGGTGGAGCATTGAAATATGATGCCTTACTGCCTCTGTGGTATTGGAGGAGAATCAAATGCCTTACAAGTCCTATACCAATGTGATATTTCCAGCAGGTTGGTGGATATCATGAAGTATTGTTGTTACAAAAGGAAGTAATTTATTTAACTTTTCTCTTTCTTTTTTCTCACTCCCATAATATCTGTTTTATTAGCCTCATTACATTTCCATAAATTATACCACAAGAGGAAATGATTAACTGAAGATTGTTTCCTCAAAAATGTTATTCCTGGTCATTAACAGCTGCAACAAACTGCAATGCCATATAATCTAAATACATTATTAGGTACTTTAAAAAGCCTCATGTTTTATTACTTTGCTCTAAAGTATTGTGATCGTAAAGCCCAGGAGGCATCATTATAGACATTCCAAAACTATGTCCCAAATGTTCTCATTGCATAAGTTTTGTCATAAAAAATGCTTGTCATGACCTAAATGTTTTTCTTGATGTCTAACAACTAGGGTTGTGCAAAATATTCACTGTGAAATTCATTAACTTCAAATGTCGAGGTTTTGACATTTGGTTCAATTTTTTAAAAAAATATACAGTGACACTTTTGTAGATAGGAACTTTGGCCAAGATATTCCAAAGTGACTATTGATCTAGGGTGCCTCCATTGTAGGATGCTTACTAGAGACATTATACGCAGACCTGATTTTCAGAGGCTATGTCTACACGGCCGGCGGCAAATTCGCTGTCATCAGATCAATTTATCTGGTTCAGTTGAGCAGCAGTGAAGACAAGCTCAGTTGATCCAGAGGTCAATCTAATAAAACCACCTCCCCAAAAAGCATAGCACTGCGTCGACAGGGATGAATTTCCCGTTGGCGCAGCGCAGTGGCGACAGAGCGCTAAACAGAAGATACAAAGTTGACGGGAGTTAGGCAAGCTACTCTGCGTAGCTTGCCTAACTCCCGTCGACTGCCATTGCATTTCACTGGCAGTATAGGCCAGGCCACAGTCTGAGTGCTATTTGTTGTGAGTTTTGTACCCAGTTCCAATTCAATATTAGGGCTTGATTCTGCACTGTCCAGGGAACTGGTATAGTCATTTACAGCCATGCTAAGTGGAAACAAAATGTTGGCATTCTAATGCAGCACAAGCATCCTTATAGACCATAGAATGTGGTGCAATTCAGTGCTATAGCTCTTAATAAAAACAGAACAAACTTTCTCATTCCAGACATGAGTGTAAATGTCTATTAAAGGTGCTAAGCTGTTAAGAATCAGATTAACTGTTGCAGCCTATGCCAATCTACTAGTCTGAAATATCTTTTCAAGATGGAGCAATGAAACTATTTACCAACAGAGCAAATAAATATAACAATTAGGATTTTCTTTGCTGATCATTTTCTTTTTCATTGGGTTTTATTCCTTCTTTTCTTGCTTTACAGATAACCCAAGTGGGCAGAGCCTGAATGAAAAGATTATCTATGGAGTAGAAAACAGCAGCACTTTCTTGGAGTGCAGTCCAAAATCTCAGCGTGCTCTAATTTATTGGCAATTCCAGAAGCAAAATGAGGAACGAAAAGAAGAGGTACAGTACCATGAATTCAAATACATGTGATACAGAATCATAAAAAAGTAGGGCTGGAAGTGACCTTAAGAGGTCATCTAGTCCAGCTCCCTACACTGTGACAGGGCCAAGTATACCTAAACCATCCCTGACAGGTGGCTGTCTAACCAGTTATTAAAAATCTTCTGTGATGGGGATTCCACAACCTCCCTTGGAAGCTTATTCCAGGGCTTAATTATCCTTATAGCTAGAAAGATTTTTCATAACATCTAACCTAAATTTCCATTGCTGCAGTTTAAGCCAATTGCTTCTTGTTATACCTTCAGTGGGCATCAAAATCAAGTGATCACCATCACCTTTATAAGATTGTTATCAGGTCCCCTCACAGTCTTCTTTTCTGAAGACTAAACATGCCCAGGTTTTTTTTTTTTTTTTTATCATTTCCTCATAGGTCAGGTTTTCTGAACCTTTTATCATTTGTGTTGCTGTCCTGTGGATTCTCTCAATTTGTACACATCTTTCGTAAAGTGTGGCACTCCATACTCCAGTTGAGGCTTCACCAGTGCCTAGTACAGCAGGATAGTTACCTCCTGTGACTTAAAGATGATGCTTTGGTGAATACAAAGCACCAGTTAACATTTGGTGAATACAAAGCACCAGACGATGAATGACATTTGCATTTTTGCCATAACATCACACATTAGACTCATTCAATTTGTGATCCACTGTAACCTCCAGATTCTTTTTATCAGTACAACTGCCTAGCCAGTTATTCTCCATTTTGTAGTTGTGCATTTGATTTTTTCTTCCTAAGCGTAGTACTTTGCACTTGTCATTATTGAATTTCATCTTGTTGATTTCAAACCAATTTTCCAATTTGTTAAAATTGTTTTGAATTCTAATCCTGTCCTCCAAAGTGCTTGCAACCCCTCCCAGCTTGGTGTCATTTTCAAATGTTTTAAGCATATTCTCCACTCCATTTTTAATGTTATTAAAGTTCCAAAGTTTCTTATTAAAGAAAATATTGACTAGAATCAGACCCAGGATATACCCCCTGTGGGATTCCACTGGATACATCCTTGCAGTTTGACAATGAACCCCTGATATATCATCTTTGAGGATGGTCTTTCGGCTAGTTTTTCCACCAACTGTATAGTAATTTTATCTAAACCACATTTCCCTACTTTGCTTATAAGAATGTTATGTGGGACTGTGTCAAAAGTCTTACTTTAAAAAAAAAACAAGATATATCACATCTACAGTTACCCCCTATCCACTAATTCAGTAACCCTGTCAAAGGAGGAAAACAGATTGGGTTTAGCATGATTTGTTCTTGAGAAATCCGTGTTGGCTATTACTTATACCTCTATTATCCTATAGATGCTTACATACTGATTATTTAATCATTTGTTCCAGAGTCTTTCCAGGCATCGAAGTTGGGTTAATAATTCCCTGTGTCCTCTTTGTTTCCCTTTTTAAAGCTAGATATATGTTTGTGCTTGTCCAGTCCTCTGAAACCTCACCTGTACTCCATGAGTTCTTGAAGATAATCACCAATGGTTCTGAAATTGTTGCAGCATAGCCTTCCTCTTTCATAACTTCAGCCCTTTGCCTAAACAAGACCAGCCTTTGTTTTAGTTTGCAAAGGGAGTCTTCTCTTTTTCCCTGTCCCACAGTCCACTTTAACAAAATATCTCATCTCTTCTATTAGCCCAGGCTATCTCATTCCATGAATCCACAAAAGATTGTTCTGCCTTCTCAACAGGAAACCTTTACAGTCTTCTCCCTCCCTCCAGATAGCTTGCCCTAAATGACCAAATTGCCCTACCAGATTCCTCCTTCTGCAATCCTCACTGCAGACATTTTTAGGTAGAGATGAGTCTGAATTGGCATTCTGGCTCTGACCCCTCTTGAGCTTTGGAAGAGATCAGATCAGGAGATGAGCTTTGTCTCTTTGTTTCTAGTTTGGAGACACTCCCTCTTGGAGGCACCAGTACCTTTGAAGATTTTTCAGAGTCCTAACACTCACTTCTTATGTGTTCGGCGCACATGAGGCTTTTGCAGTTAGATAAGTTCCCGAGACAGTGAAATCTACCCCTGCGAAGAGGGCAATCACAAAGCATGTTCACTCCTAAACTCCACTTAAACCATCTAATAAGACTTCATTGCTACTAAGATGGTGCAACAGTCTGGTACTTGCCGACTCCACAGGGGTGAATTTCACCTAGACTTCATTGTGTTCCTTTAAATACAGTGTCCCTATAGATTATCTGACCGAGACAGCATTCAGGCAACCCAACAGGAACATTATCAGACCTGTTGGACCTTGTAAGATGGAGAGTCAGGAAGAGGAATCAAAAGCCTACTAGTGGACTGAAGGCTAGGAAAGCACGATGATTTTTCATTAAGGACCATATCACAGAATTGAACACAATCAGTAGACTGTAAGAAGATCTGAGATGTATTAAAATTAGTATATGAAAGAAAAATCAGTGTTTGTTCACAATGACAGTAATCATTACATAATAAACTAATACTATAAATGTATAGCTTAGACTTGTTCATGTTCCACCAGCAGAACAACTAAATAGCTAAATGTTACCCAGTCCTGCAATCATTTTATGTGCTGAACTCTTATTGAAAGCAATGGGAGTTTTGAGGTCCATAAAATTAATTGGGTCCATAAAAATAAAGAAACAGTGCTAGGTATTATTTTTACATTATCACTGTTGTTAAAGATTGTTTACCAGAGTGGTAGAACTTTGGAAACTCTTCCAACTGCACAATTCCAAAGCTGTCTCCTCAAGTTCTCCTCCCATTGCTGCTTTCTTAACTTTTCCAAATTTCCAGTTACCTTCCCAGCTGCTCTAAAACATGCTCATCCTTCTTCTGTACTAACTTGACTACTCCAACATTTCACCAGGAAGCTGGGTTCCAATTGTACCCATCTCAACCTTCTCAATACTTCCTGGGCTTGTCTTTGGCTCTCTGAAATTATAACATCATAGAAATTATTAGACAAAGTAGGTCACTGAATCCAAACTACTTAGCAGTAATTTTGAAGCTTTCGGAATAATAAAATAAACAACAAACAACTGACTAACTAATGCACTATTATTAGTTTGGACCTCCATAGCCCATACTATCTGAGAATCTCAAAACAGTTGCCTTTATGAAGACCACTATATTTATGATTTGCTTTTTAACAAACAACTACAGTGCTCAAGCTGCCATTTTTCACACCGAAAGAAATGTCCACAGAGGCAAAAAGTTGACTAACCCTTCCTGCATTACACTGACATTATTAAAGTAAGGTTTTTTTCCTTCTGTAGTTACTTGCATTACATTGTTACATATATATAGTACCCCCGGGCGTTCAAAGGGATTAGTAGGAACATAGACATCCTCCTACCCAGCAAGGTCACATCATCACATCATTTTTAAGAGAATAACCTTTACCCTGCTGGCTAGACAGCTCTGCGTGAAGCTGGAGTACAAAAATAATTTCTTGAAGAATGAAAATTAAAGGCAACCTGGTACCTGAGTCACAATGGAGGATGAAGGAATTTTTCAAGGAAGTCAGGGAATATATGTTTTCAAACTGCATGCTTAACCGTTGGTCCCATTAGAAGCTTTAGAATGTTTGATTTGCTTTGCTTGCTTAGCTGGTTAAGTATTTCATTATTTAGAACCTTATTTTAGTGGATGACATAATGGATGTGATGCACTCTCTCTAATACCTGCATGTGCACTCAAACACATGCGTGCATACACACACACACACAAATTGTATACCTATCTGAATCACTTGCACAAATATTTTTGCCAGTCTGCTTATTGCTTTTTGTAATTTTAGGCTTAATAACTAGTCGTTTTTTCATGCCTTCCTCTTGTCTAGCACCAGGCTTCCCTCTGCCTGAAGGCTTTGTACTGGGGACCACCATGGTGGGGCTAGTGGATCAGATTCCAGAATCCACCTTCCCACCTGGAAGAATGGCATAGAGCAGGGACCATGGCGCATCTGGTCCATGGTGGCTAGTATCTTCTGTGGACTGTAGTCCTGCCACAACCCACAGTGGGTCTGTTGATTCTGCAGTTTGCATCTCCCATAGCTTGCCACAGTCCCCTCTAACAGAGTGTCCACTGCACAGAGATCCACAGCACACAGGATTGTGCAATAAACCTCCCATGCTTCCTGATCAGCAGATCCTTAGTGGTTCCAAGTGTATTTGGAACCTTCCACAACTACAGAGGGACCAGAAGGACTTTCCCAAAGAACTAAGGATGGTTATAGAATAGTTCTGAACAATTATAAGAGGTAATTGTTGAAATGTTTCCTTTTCTCCAACCCAGATAAAAGTGGATGATCGTTTGATCAGGACAGAACAGGGCCTTCTGCTACGGACCCTTCAGCGGAAAGACTCCGGCATTTATTTTTGTCATGCCGTGGAACATGGCTTCATGCAAACTCTGCTCAAAGTGACCCTGGAAGTAATTGATACTGAACACCTGGAAGAGCTGCTTCATAAGGAAGAGGATGGCGATGGCTCTAAGGCCAAGGAGATTTCCAACAGCATGACCCCTAGTCAGAAAGTCTGGTATAGAGACTTCATGCAGTTAATCAACCACCCCAACCTCAACACAATGGATGAGTTCTGTGAACAGGTTTGGAAAAGGGACCGCAAACAACGTCGGCAAAGACCCGCCAACACCCAGGTGAATACCAATAAGTGGAAGCACCTACAAGAAAATAAGAAAGGTAGGAACAGGAGGACCCACGAATTTGAGAGGGCACCACGGAGTGTCTGAGATGCATTACCTCTAGGAACCTCATCCAAGTAAAAACTTGTATAGACAGTTAACTGGAAAAAAATGCAATATACATGAACTTTTTCATGGCATTATGTGGATGTTTACAAGAGTGGGAAGTTCAAACAATTTCCACCAGGTTTAAATAAAATCCATTTCTAATTTCCTATCAGACGCTCCCCTATCAATCCCCAGACAGTTTCATGGATGAAAATTCACCCTGGATCTAGTTTATTGCTCAACAAGTTCTGCAAAGAGTTCATCAGAAAGATTTTGCTTTCTCCTTTGCCAGAGATAGAAAAGTGTCATTTCATGCTGCCACTTAAAAGGAAAGAAAAACAAATCCCACCTTTCATCAGCAGCACTACCTTTCCTGAACTTAACTAAAAAACTGCATGAACTAGCTAAGCTGATCAACATCCTAATATTTGGATGGATGCAAGGTGGGGTTTTTTTGGTCTACCAGGACGTTTGCTTACATGTACTGGAAAAGTAAACACAATACTGAATGAGATTGTCTGTGGAAATCTGAACAGCATGAACCAGCCAGCATCCGGAGGGAAAAAAACAAAAAAGAGTGGAGTACACTGGCCTACTACTGATGACTTCTTTCATCTTTTGATTTAAAGATGTATTTTATTAAAACTATAATTTAAATGTACCATGACGAATATGCAGTAAACATCAGCTCTTTTCTAAAATAGAATAGGCTTTTTGTCTTAGAATATTGTACTTTCTAATTATTGGTTTAAAGGAAAAACAACAACTTCCAATTACAATCTGCTTTATTCTCGTTTGGAAATTCTTTCAGGGCAGTAAGTAACACTGCAGCTAACCCACTTACCTCTACTCTGACATTCTATATGATAAGTAACTTCTAAGCTATTTCAACAGGAAAGTCTCCATATAGCATGGAAGTCTTTTGGATTCTTTTCCCCCCACTAAATATTGTGTATGAAAAAATTCAGCTTGTATAATATCTTGATACAAATAGATTTAACCAATGAAGAAAATCATTTTGATTTAAGATGTATATTTTTTTTTATTTCAAAAAGTAAATAGCATTTTTTTTAAAAATCCCCTCTTATAACTAAGCTATTACTTTCTTAGGTTCATAAGTACATGAAACTGTGGGTATCTAAATACTGTTGGTCATAAATAGCCATTAATCCATGTGCTAAACTCCTGTTCGGTTCGGAAGGAGTTTCACTCACAATTCAAATGTCCAAAATTGATTCCCTGTGCTCCATCCTTTCTATGAGCTAAGTTGACCCAAATGCAGAGAACCAGCACAGAGCCAATTAAATAGCAAATAGGCCCTTGTATGGGCTCTCTGCATAGGCCCTTGGGGTCAATTTCACTTTGTGGATGGAGTTCCTTGTTATTGTAAACTAGCATATTGAAGTATATGAGTTTACACCAGAGGAGAATTTGGACCGGAATATGTAATGTCCATTGAATTTAATGGATATTCTATGTGAAGTGGGGCTGCAAGATAAAGCCAGGTACAGTGCAATTGTACTATAAGAATCTCCGTTTTAAGGCTCTATGGATAATGGTTTTGGTCTAACCCAGCATAAATATGTCTTCGGTCTCCAATTTTGTCAAGGTCCATTATCAGCAGTCCTGTCTCCCATATCTTACCTCACTATAGCCTGTAAACTCCTCTTGGTGTATGCATAACTTCTATTAGTATCAGTGAGGAGAAGATTACTAGAGCAAATGTAATATCCTTGGTTTGCTAGAACAGCTTTATAAAAGGTGCCCCTTTTTATGAGATTAATGACGAGCCTCTTTTACTGTTATTCACTGCAACTTGTTACATTTATGATTCACAATATTATCCACATTAACACGTACAACCTGCTGTGACACAGCCTCTCTCACAATGTGATCCAACTCCCTTTACCACTCAATAAAAAAACAAAAACCACAACTCTTCTTCCTCATTAATGAAGCATAGTTCTAACATCTATAGCAATGAGGTTTTAATTAAGGGCCGAATCCTACAAGCCCTCTGTGTGGAACTTGAATCAGCTTCAGAGATGTTCTGCCCATGGAGGACTCACAAAATCTAAATGCACTAAACCATCCAAGCTTGCTACCATTTGATTGAGTGGCAAAACTCCATTGAGTGATGCAGGATTGGGCTAAAATCGCCTGATTTAACAAAGCACTGATGCATTTAACTTGAAAGCATGTGATTAAATTCTTCTCTTCTCAGCATAGCACTGAAGCATAGGCTTAACTTGACTTCTATGGGACTGAAGCATGCTTAAAGTTAAGTAACGTGTAAGTGCTGTGCTGAATAGGCATGCACACATGTGCTTGCGAGTTCTCTAATATCAGGACCCTATAGGAGCATTAATTTCTCAGCTCAGGCTGCAATGAATGTCAAACAATTATAAGCTGAAGTATTTCGTAGTACTTATAGAACATTGTTTAGCCTATTAAGGCTACTTTGTATTACAAAGTCATTAAAATCATTTTAAAAGTTTCCCCCTTTAACAAAGAGGAAGTCCACAGCTCACTGAAATCAGACTCTGACTTTAATGGGCCTTCAATTATCCAATCTCCTATCTTGTTTGTTTAACGGTGACTGCCATCTATTATTTTCCCCTCAGCCATGCTCCCTTTTATATAACCTATTGAAAAACGGATTAATTAGAGATTACATTTGAAAACTGGCATTCCTGCACGGGGGGGGGGGAACATTCTCTGTAAAACTTAATTCATTCTGTAAGAGGAAAATTACAGCAGCCATGAGATTTTGCCATTTAATATATGTTTAACTGTGCAAATGAAAGGGTCGGTCTCTGCAGATTTCAAATTACATGCACAGTCCTTCTTGACACAACCAGTCCCGCTGAAGTCAGTGCATCTACTCACATAAGAAAAGACTGAAGGATCAGGCCCAAAGATGAAATGGTTGATTTTCAGGTTGATGTTGACTGTATGCACTCAAAAAGTAATTTGTCTGAGTTACAACAGCATCTGATGCAACTTGAAATGAACTGATTTCAAAGACCGTAGACTGACAAATTTGTGCATAGAAGAGTGACCTGAAGTTTCAGTATAAGTCTCACATCCTGTTTGTATTTTTCTTAATATGACACAATGTTGCAAATAAAAGGAAAACATCACTTTTAAATCACCAACAAAACCTCTAAACCTCTAGTTCCAAGCTTTAGATGAAACAAGTAGAAGGATATATTTAAGGTGGAGAGAAATAAAGGATTTTGTTTATAACCAGGAAACTCTATTGAAATTTATTTAAAGATGTAAATTAGCAACAAAAAAAAAAGCTGATAGCTTCTTACTACACTTGGCATTTGCATGGACCGCTGAAGATGGGAATTGTACAATGGCTCAAAATGACTGTATGATTATGTTAAAATACAGTATCAAGCTATGAAACTGCATCTTTCCAGAACAGAGCTAACTTTTGATGGCCCAAATAAAGTCACTATGTAAAAAAAATAAATAAATAAAATGCATGTGAATGCGCATTTACGGATCCTTTTTTAATGTATTATTTAGTGAATATCAATGGTATGTGTTTAATAGTTTGGTTTTTGCTACCTACACATTAGCCAAAAGATGTAAATATTTTTGACTAGGGTAAGGAGGTACAGTATAAAGTACTGATATCTAGAGGTACTCCATTTCAATGTGCTCAACACAAGACTAAAATGCAAGGTTTTGTCACACTATTGATAGGGTGGTTTATTTGCTATTTCGGTGCCAAAGTTATGTGCCATTTTTAAGCACATTCCTCACTGGGTAGTAAATAATTCTACTTCGTATTTATCACTGCAATTCAGACGGGAACTAGAAAACTGGAGAGAAAAATGTAATGAAACTGCTGCTGTAAATTATTTCTTTTAGCATGTATTCAGTTGTTAAATAAACATTTCTTCAAAAAGAGTTGACAATGGCTGGCTTTACTGTTTACATGGATATGTTCCTTGTAAACTTCCTGTAGTTATGGAGTGCATTATTGCCAATAGAATGCTATCATTTTATATTAACTCTGTTTTCCAGGCCAAAAGCACTGGTTGTTTTTAAGGTGTATATTGATTCTGTGTAGAGGTCGAGTGATGATGAACCAAGAGCCAAGAACTCTTAGCCTCACTCTGACTCCCCCTGCTGGCTTGGAGAAGTTTTGCAGTAGGTTTTACAGGTACTAACCAGGATCACAGTCTCATTGGTACTAAGCACTGCACAAACATACTAAAAAGACCTAAAATATGCTGAAGAGTTTATATCTGAGGCTTGGTCTACACTATACGGTTAGGCTATTTAACTACATCAGTCAGAGCTGTGAAAGAGATAAGAAACAAAGGATAGGAATAAATGGTCAGTTTTCAGAATGGAAAGAGGTAAATAGTGGTGTCCCCCAAGGGTCTGTACTGGGACCAGTGCTGTTCCTGTGTAGACAGTGCTAAAGTGATGGAAGAATTCTTTCATCAACCTTGCTACCGCCTCTTGGGGATGTGGATTACCTATGCCAACAGAAGAATCATTCCCCGTGGTGTAGATAGTGTCTACAGTGAAGTGCTAAAACGCTGCAACTACAGCGTCACAGCTGTGGTGCTCTAGCATTTTAAGTGTAACGAGCCCTAAGTAGACAAGACAAAAGATGAGGAAAAGGACATATCATTATCCCCATTTTACAGATAGGCAGCTGAGTTATGCAGAGGGTAAGAAACTTGCCCAAGATCAAATAGAGGTCTGTAGCAGAATCAGGCATTGAACCCAGATCTCCTGAGTTCCAACCTTCCTCTCTAAAGCACATGGCTTCTTATTTCCCATCTGTAAAGTAAACAGAATATCAGCCACCCACTTCACAGGGATGCTGAAGATGGCTTAATGTCAGTAAAGACTTTGGAAGCTGAAAACCTATATGAGCCTCAATGTCCACCCCCAATTTGCCTTCCCCCATCAAGTAACTCAGCTGGGGTTGTGAATCTACAGGCACAATGGGAGAGAGGAGGGCAGCAAAACTAAAGTGTATCGACTTTGCAGCCACTTCTCCAGCTTAAGCATTGCAGTGGCCTCTTCAGTGCTTGTGCCATTTGCCTGCGGGGTGGAGGATCAACATATCTGCCCTGTTTTGTGTCTGTTTTCCTCATGCAGAGCAACTGTGCACCACTGTGTTGGGTCCCATTCTGGAGCTGTGGGTCTGTGACACACAGAGAATCCAGCATCCCTACGTAGCTTCTTGGCCTTGTCCCAGGCAGACAGAAGTACCTAGGGATGCCTTCCATTCCCATCAGGAAGGGGAAAGGGGTTGGGTCTAATACTTATTATTAATATTATTTAAGAAATTTAACCACACAGTTTCCACGGAGATGAAATGTCCAGTTTCCAGAATTATCCTGGTGATTTACTTCTAAAGCGTGATGGGATTCCAGTGCAACTCTGAAGAGCATGTGTTTGGTGGCTTTGGCCATGTTTCCTACATGAAGATAGAAGCACCCTTTGCTGTCTCCATCTAGATGACATTCACTGAACTCCCCATCAAGTTCCTAAGAGCCCAACTAAATTATCATAATTTGCTGCAGAGCAGAAACTGGAAGAGTTATTTTCCCCAAATTCATAGATTCCAAGGCCAGAAGGGATCATCTGTTCTGACCTCCTGTCTAACAGAGGCCATAGAATGTTCCCAGAATAATTCCTAGAGCAGACCTTTTAGAAAATCATCCAATCTTGATTTTAAAATTTTCAGTGATGGAGAATCCACCCTGTCCCCTGGTAATGAATGTCTCATTTAAGCATCATGCTCAATCACAGGAGTCAGAAGACCCAGCAAGTTAGTACAGTGGCCAACCAGCTTACAGTTGTTAGAGAACTCAAATCAAGCTCTGTGGCAGCTCTACATAAGGTTGGGAGCTGTGGATCTTAAATGAGAGCCTTAATCTCTGTGCCACTGTGCTGCAAGATCTGACAAGGAAACTGCAGCTGATGCCCCACGAATGAGGGCTACACCCACTGACTCAGTGGGATCGGCTGATGAGCATCAGACTGTTGATTGGACACCTCTTAGCAAAAAACTTCCTGTTCCTGCCATACCCTGGTCTGAGCAACAGTAGACCTGCTGCTGACCAGACCCTTGTAACCAAGTTGCTGCTCCTTGCCTGGTTATTGCTCCTTGTTCATGCCACCTCCCCTCGTTCCTTGGTCCTGGGTCCTTCTCCCTTGTGCTAACTCAAGTTATTTACTCCATTTTGACTCTTCATGTGACTCTGACTCCAGTTTAAACTTTAGCAAGAGTTCTGACTCTAACTCCAGCTGTGATCCTTGGTGTGACTCCTAACCATGACACCATATCTAGTCCAGGCTCCAACCATTAGGACAGACAGCCCACATTTCAGGCACTGACAGTTTGCTCAGACCACTCAGTCCCCTCCAGAACTTGTTGCTGAACTCCTGGACCAACTATGTACGCTACTAGGGCTCACAGTACCAGGCAAATTGGTTGAAACTATAGTAAAGAACAGAATTATCAGACACATAGCTGAACACACTATGTTGGAAAGGACTCAATATGGCTTCTGTAGAGGGAAATCATGCCTCACCAATCTATTAGAATTTTTTGAGGGAGTCAACAAGCATGATCCACTGGATAAAGTACACTTGGACTTTCAGAATGCCTTTGACAAGGTCCCTCAGCAAAGGCTCTTAAGCAAAGTAAGCTGTCATGGGATAAGGGGGAAGGTCTTCTCCTGGATCAGTAACTGGTTAAAATACAGAAAACAAAGGGTAGGAATAAATTGTCAGTTTTCAGAATGAAAAAAGCTAAATAGGGATGTCCCCCAGGGGTCTGTACTGGGATTAGTGCTGTTCAACGTATTCATAAATGATCTGGAAAAAAGGGGTAAATAGTGAGGTGGCAAAATTTGCAGATGATATGAAACTACTCATTAAGTCCAAAGCAGACTGCAAAGAGATCTCACAAAACTGGGTCTTTGGGCAACAAAATGACAGATGAAATTCAATGTTAGTAAATGCAAAGTATAGCACATTGGCAAACATAATCCCAACTATATATACAAAATGATGGGGGGGGTGTCTAAATTAGCTATCACTCAAGAAACAAAGCTTGGAGTCATATTGGATAGTTCTCTGAAAACATCCACTCAATGAGCAGTGACAGCCAAAAAAGCTAACACAATGTTAGGAAACATTAGGAAAGGGAAAGATAATAACACAGAAAATATTATAAGACCTCTTTATAAATCCATGATAAACCCACACCTTGAGTACTACATGCAGATCTGGTCACCCCATCTCAAAAAAGGATATATTAGAATTGGAAAAGGTACAGAGAACGGCAACAAAAATGATTTGGGGTATGAAACTGCTTCTATATTAAGAGAGATTAGAAAGACTGGGACTTTTAATCTTGGAAAAGAGATGACTAATGGGGGATATGATAGAGGACTATAAAGTGTTGACAGTCATAGAGACAGTAAATACGGAAATGTTATTTATTCCTTCACATAACACAAGAACTAGGGGTCACCCAATGAAATTAATAGGCAGCATGTGTAAAATAAACAAAAGGAAGTAGTTCTTCATACAAGAGACACAGTCAGCCTGTGGAACTCTTTGCCGTGGGATGTTGTGAAGGACAACGCTACAACAAACTTCAAAAAAGAACTAGATAAGTTCCTGGAGGATAGGGCCATCAATTAATTAATTAATTAGGGCTATTAACCGGGATGGCCAGGGATATAACCCCATGCTCTGAGTGTCCCCAGCATCCGGTTGTCAGAAGTTGGGAGTGGATGACAGGTAATGGATCCCTCAATGATTGCCGATTCTGTTCATTCCTTCTGAAACACTTGACATTGACCATTGGCAGAAAACAGGATACTGGACTAGATGGACAACAGGTCTGACACAGTTTGGCCATTATTATGGTCTCACCACAACAATACTCCAAGGGACTGTGAGTGCTCAGGAATGGAGCACAGTCCTTCAGGCTGAGACTCAGAAGCTGAGCGATCAAGTACAGCGTCTGCAAACAGAAAATTGCTCCCTGTAGGAACATGATCCACCTCTCTAAAAAGCAGCAAGTACCCACTTATGACACTCACCCTGGTGACCAGCACCAGAGTTCTGTTACCAGAGCAGTACGATAGCACTCGCAGTAAGTTTTGTGGGTTTATTACCCAGTGCAGACTCCTGTTTATGCTCCAGCCGCAGGAATATGCTATGGACCACATCATGGTGGGGTTGGAATTTAGCTTGCTTACCAGAGAGGCTGTAGCGTGGGTGTGTCCCCTTCTAGAAAAGGCCTCCATGCTGACATGCTGAGGGTCTTTTTCTTCAAGCATTTGCCACCATTTTTGACTACCCACATGTCACTTGCCTGGCAGATACAGCCCGGGAGCCTGTCCCTTCCCAGTTTAGATGCATGGCTACAGGCACCACTGGAATGATGTCACACTCAGCCATCTTGTTTGGCTCGGCCTGTATGACAAATTAAAGGACAAGCTGCCATGGGTAGACCCTCCTGCCAGGTTCAATGCCTTTATTGACCAGTGTATCAAGATAGACACCAGACTTCACAATTGACAAACAAAATACCAGAAGCCCCTAGCTACATTCCACACTTGCCCAAGGTTCAGCCCTTCAACTGAAGGAAAGGCAACCCTGGTGAGCCCATGCAGACGAATGTGGTACTGCCCCACCTGTCCCCAGTCAAGCAAGAGCATCAGAAACAGGAAAAACCTCTGTTTCTGCCATGGAGGAGCAGAAAAGGCAATATCCATGTGCCCTGCCAAAATCTCCACCAGCACAACAATGGAAAAAGATTAGGCCAATGCTCAGTTGAAGTCCTGAGCCTGGGCACCACCATCGAAAGACCCCAAGGGTATGTTCAACTAGGAGGCCCTCATTCTTCCCCATTTCTACAAATTCCTCTGCAATTACAGATCCTGCAGCACAAGCAGGCCTTACCCATGCAATGGGCCTTGATTGACTCAGGAGCAGGGGATGATTTCATTGATTTTTTTCGAAAATCTGGGTCCTTGGGCTTCTGGAACATCCCCGAACCACACTGGACATGATGGAAATAGTGGCCAGTTTCTCACTGATGTTGGGTCTTGTTACTCAGGACACTGTACATTTGGAAGTGGTGACTGGGAAACACAAGGAAATCTTACAGTTCAGTCTTCTTAGCCACCTGCATTTTACCTTGATTTGGGGGTTAATCCAGCATGAATCCCATATTCTGTGATCCCAATGCATTGTCTATTTCCCATTGATTGCCTGTAGGGAGAACTGCCTTTTGGGGTTCAAGAACCCAGAACCCTAGAACCCAAGCCCAAGAGCAGTAGTGGCGTCAGTGAAAATTGTAAGAAATTGAAAATGCATGGAAAAAACATCATCCGTTCTGCAAGGAATACATTGCTTTTGGATTCACATCTACAAACAGCAATCTACCTCTAGCTTTTTGTTTGCTTTGTGGAGAAACTCAATCAAATTACAATAGGAAGCTCGCATGGTGGCAATGACATTTGAAGACAAAACACCTTGTGCATGCAGATAAACCAGTAGAATTTTTTTTTCAAAAACAGCTTCCTGAGTTCCAGACTTGTCATCTTAAAATGAAGAAAGCTTCAACTATTTCTACAAAAGCACTCAAAGATTCATATGCTGTCTCCCTTCTTGTAGCTAAATCAAAGAAGCTGTATACAATTGCAGAAGATCTGATCAGCTTGCTGCTGTGGCGCTTGCAGAAAACATGCCTGACAAAAAATGCAGCCGATACTTTCAAGAAAGTACCCTTATCAAATGATAATGTGTGTTGCAGAACTGAAGAAATGGCTGAGGATGTTGTCTCTCAACTTGTAGAGAAACTTGAAATAGGCAAACCATTTGCCCTTAAGCTTAATGAGTCCACGGATATTAGTGGAGAAGCTCGGCTGATTGTTTTCGTTCGATACCCTCAGACCACTGATATCAACGAGCAAATGCTGTTTTGAAAAAGTATGAAGGCAAACTTAACCAGAGAGGACATTTTTTAACTAATTCACTTTTTTTTTTTCTGAACATGATTTGTGATGGAATTGATGAAAATTGGTATGCACTGATAGGGCTGCTACAATGACCAGTAGAGTTAACAGACTTGTAGCTAAGATCAGGCAAGAAAATCCTTCCTTGCAGTAGGTGCACTGTATCGTACACAGAGAGGCATTTGTTTCAAAAAAGTTGAGTTCTGAGCTGTATGAAGTTTTAAATGTGTCTGTCAAAATTGTCAACTTTATCAAGTCCAGGCTACTCAGTGCTTTCCTGTTTCACATTCTTTGTGAAGAGATGGGGTCAGAATATCAGTAACTGTTGCTTCACACAGAGGTTTGCTGACTTTCAAGAGGGAAAGTATTTGACATACTGTTTGAATTACGCACAGACATTCACATGTTTCTTTCTGATCATTCATCTTCTCTTGCCTCTGTGTTTGACAATACTGTGTAGTTAGCTATCTTGCAGAGATATTTAGCAAGCTGAATGATCAAAATTTGTCCATACAAGGCCATGACATTAACATTCTGAATCTCTATGACAAAGTGAATGAAGAAAACTGAATTCTGGAAGTCCAAATGTGGAGACAAAGACTTTACCTGTTTTCCACTCCTTCATGCATATATCACTGATGTCTGCACAGGAGAAATGGAGTAGAGCAAAATTAAATAAATAATAGTAGAGCATTTGGCCCACTTAATGTATGAGTTCAAGTCAGATTTCCCCAACATTCAACACAACTCAGGTCAACTCAACAGGTAAGAAACTCATTCCTTTTGTCAGATGTTAGCAGCAGTAATCTTTCTGTCAGTCAGCAAGAAAATCTTCTTGAGCTGTCCTCAGACCGTGGTTATCAAATGAAGTTTATTGACGCCACACTTATCCGGTTCTGGTGTTTAATACAGAAACAGTAGAGTGACCTTGGGAACCATGCTTTGGATGTTCTGTTACATTTTGGGTCACCATATCTTTGTGAAGTCTCATTTTCTACTATGACTGTCATCAAGACACAGAGCAAGAATAGACTCAATGTGGAGAAAAATGTAATTGCCTTCCCACTGCCTCCCAGAAGGACAAGGCTCACAAGTGAAAAACAGGCTCAAGTATCACACTGAAATGTAAGTACAATATTTATATTCCAATCAATTTATTTTATAATTATATGGTAAAAATGAGAAAGTAAGCAATTTTTCAGAAATAGTGTGCTGCAACACTTGTATTTTTATGTCTGATTTTGTAAACAAGTAATTTTTAAATGAAGTGAAACATCATACAATTATAGAAGGTTAGGGTTGGAAAGGACGTCAGGAGGTCACCTAGTCCAACCCCCGGCTCAAAGCAGGACCATCCCTAACTAAAACATCCCAACCAGGGCTTTGTCAAGCCGGGCCTTAAAAACCTCTAAGGATGGAGATTCCACCACCTTTCTAGGTAACCCATTGCAGTGCTTTACCACCCTCTTAGTGAAAAAGCTTTTCCTAATATCCAGCCTTGGCTTCCCCCACTGAACCCTGACACCAATGCTCCTTGTTCTACCATCTGCCATCACTGAGAACAGCCTAGCTCCATCCTTCCTGGAACCCCCCTTCAGGTAGTTGAAGGTTGCTATCAAATCTCCCCTCACTGTTCTCTGCTGTAAACTAAATAAGCCCAGTTCCCTCAGCTTCTCCTCATAAGTCATGTGTCCCAGCCCCCTAATCATTCTGTTGCCCTTTGCTGGATTCTCTCCAATTTTTTTCCACATCCTTCCTGTACTGGGGTGGGGGGGAGGGGGGGACTGGACACAATTCTCAAGATGTGGCCTCACCAGTGCCAAAGAGAGGGGAAATATCACTTTCCTCAATCTGCTGGCAATGCTTCTACTAATGCAGCGCAATATGCCATTAGCCTTCTTGGTAACAAGGGCACGCTATTGACTCTTATCCAGCTTTTTGTCCACTGTGACCCCAAAGTCCTTTTCTGCAGAACTGCTGCTTATACAGTTGGTCCCTAATCTGGGACCAGTGCATGGGATTATTCTGTCCTAAATGCAGGACTCTGCACTTGTCCTTCTTTAACCTCATCGGATTTCTTTTGGCCCAATCCTCCAATTGTCTAGGTCACTCTGTATCCTATTCCTACCCTCCAGCATATCTACTACTCCCCCCACCTTAATGTCATCTGCAAACTTGCTGAGGGTGCAATACATCCCATCATCCAGATCATTAATGAAGATATTGAACAAAACCAGCCCCAGGACCGACCCCTGGGGCCACTCTGCTTGTTATCAGCTGCCAACTAGACATCAAATCATTGATCATTACCCATTGAGTCCGACGATCTAGCCAGCTTTCTATCCACTTTATAGACCATTAATCTAACTCATACTTCTTTAACTTGCAGGCAAGAATACTGTGGGATACCATAATAAAAGCTTTGCTAAAATCAAAGTGTATCACGTACACCGCTTTACACACATCCACAGAGTCAGTCATCTTATCATAGAAGGCAATCAGGTTGGTCAGGCATGACTTGCCCTTGGTGAAAACTCTGGGTATGTAAGCCAAATCAGACTCCTGAAAGGGATACAGTAGTTTGGAAAGGTTGAGAACCACTGATCTGGACAAAGAGCAATGGATAAAGCCTATCTTCCTCACAGGTGCCCTGGTACTCTTTTAAAAATAGAGATGGGTCTCTGAAATATTGCATGGATGACAGGATGCTTAACCAAGTAACTGTACAGAATCAGTACCCAGTGCCATTAATTCCAGTGCTTTTGTATCAAGTATGTTCAGCCTGGATATTCACCAAATTGGATCTAACCTTGTTTGCATCAGTTTGGGGGATGACTAGAAGACCCCCTTTATAACTAGGCATGGGCATTTTGAAAAGTTAGTAATGCCCTTTGGCCTTACTAATCCCTCTGCCATCTTTCAGCACCTAATTAATTACATTCTTCAAGACATCCTAGACCAATATGTGGTTGCATAACTGTATAATATCTTAGTTTTCTCCAGTGACCAAATAAACCATGGTCACCATATCCACTGGGTTCTCACAAGATTATGCCAGCACATATGTAAAACTGGAGAAGTGTGCATTCGATCAGTCATCCATCCAATTTCTGGGGTTCATTCAATCAGTGGGAGGGCTATTGTGGGACCCTCAGAAGGTGTTCAGTTTGGGAATGGGTAGAGCCCTTGATTATTTGTGACATTGAGAAATTCATGGGGTTTGCCAAATTCTACAGGAGATTTATTCTCAACGTTTCAAAAATCGCATCTCCCATAACAGCCATCCTGCATAAGCCTGCAAATTTTTACTGGCCCCTTGAGGCCCGTCAAGCTTTTGAATATCTGAAGATAGTCTTTACCTCAGTTCCAGTGTTGGCCACGCAGATCTTGACCAACATTTTATCCATGAAACAAACGCCTCCGACGTAACCATAGGGGTGGTACTGTAGTCCAACAGGTTACATGCATGTGCTTTATTCCACCCTTTCAAAAACTTACTTTGGCTGAAAGCAGTTGTGAATTAGCCATCAAGGAATTACTTGCAATGAAGGTGGGGCTTGAGACATGCTGACACTACCTTGGGGGATCTAAGCATCCCATACTAGTCTTAACAGATCACAAAAACCATGAATATATATCACCTGCCAAGGTGCTAAATCAGCAGCAGTTATGGTGGGCCTTGTTCTTTTCAAGGTTTGACATTATGATCATTTACTACCTGGGCCACTAGACACACTGACTTCCGCAGAGGGAATACTATACAGAACCCGTGAATGCCCAAAACAACCACCCAGCGTACTGAAACCACACCATTTCCTCTGTAGATCTGTCATTGGACTTCCTAACCTCCCTAACATTTATTTTGTAAGGCTTATATCACCACGCAAGGTAACCTCCCTGGCACCACCCTAGGCCATTTCTCCTGGGCCAAAGATCTCTTCTATGTTAATAACCATCTATAGATCCCAACGGTCCCCTATGATGCTCATGCATTATGACTCCCCTTAGGTGGGTCATTTTGAATAATCCAAGACTTGGTGTGCCACAGATGGAGGACAATGTCCAATTCCACATCAGATCTTGTGACATCTGCACTCAAACTAAGATCGCCCAAAGCAAGTCTTTCACTCTCCAGATACCAACCCAAACCCCTTCACAATCCATGTCCTCTATAACCCTTGATTTCACAGTAGATCTACCAGAATCTGAAGGACACAACACCATACTAACCACAGTGGATCATCTCACCAAAATGACCCATTTGATACTATTCATATGCTGTCCAACTGTGATCGTTAGTGCCAACTCCTAATTATTCATTTTTTTCACTTCCATGGCCTTTTAGACCATCTTATCACAGACCAAGTATCTCAGTTTACATCTAGATGTCTAGAGAGGAGAAGTGGGGAAGAATGAGTTCTCCCCCTATTAAGCACGTGGCTTATGTTAAGCAAAAGCTTCCTGTTCCTGCCACACCCCTTGTGTGAGCAACTACATATTAAGCCTGCTGCTGACCAACCCCTGAGACCAAATTTCTATCTCACCTTGTTCTCGGTGCCTGCTCCCTTGTCCTAACTACAGTTATTGACTCCAGTCAACCCTTGGTGTGACTCTGACTCCAGTTTAACTATTGGTGATGCTTTTGATTCTGACTCCAGCTGTGACCCTTGCCATGACTCCTGACCATGACACCAACTGTATTCCAGGTGCCGACCATTAGGTCAGACCTCCCATGTTACTGGCCCTGACACACAGTGAAAAGAGAAGCCATGCAGAATGTCCCTTATTTTGGGGATTCATCAAGAATTCCTGCCTCTCTGAATTCACCAAGGTTCTGTGAACAGTTGAGAGAACCTCACGGAGATCAGAACTTGGCCCGATTACCTATATCAGGTTAATTTCATTTAGGTCAGGGCAGAGACTTCCCTTTGTTGCACACTCTCCATGGGGACCTCTCCCTGCTTTGATATTTACCATACAAGAAGGAATTACCAAATGGTTCATTACTCCCCTTCACCATTAATGTCTTGAAGGGATGGTTGGAAAGATTCCCATCCCTTTATGGTGACAGACAAGGTATATACACTCCTTGGACACCCCATATCGAACTTTCCTAGTTAAGTAAAGATTACTCATACCATCTGCATCATTAGAAATACAAATACTCCTCTATCACATGTCTTTACCTCATCATGGGGTTGAATGCAAACCTCAGTTAGAAGACACGGGATGGAGCAGGTCTCAGTCCTGCTGTTGAAGAACAAGGGAGACAGCAAACTAACCCTTTTAATGAAGATGCTTCAGCAAGGTGGAAGGGGATAAGCTGCTTTACAGGCAACTCTGAGGGCCCTCTGAGGGCATCTCTTCTCTGCATTTGGGAGTGTGATGAATGTTCTGAGCCTGATAAGTCATCTCTGAGCCTGAGTGTTCTGGGCCTGACATGTCATCTGAGGTGATTACCTGTGAGACCTAAAGGTCCAGCCCAATCCACAAGCAAGGGTCTAACCAGGTGACCCAAGGCTCCTAAAGAAAGCAGCCACTCCAGTCTGTTCAATGTTGCTACCTTGTTTGGGATACTTCCAGCTGCCAGATAGTTCTGACAGATTGCTCCTGTTCCAGCCTGTGCCTGTGCTTTCCCTGCTCCTGTTCCAACCACACTTAGTCACCCAGCTGCCTTGATAGCTTGGGTCTGCACACATCTGTTAGTGGGGCTCATGGCAGCACTCGAAAAATTGCTGTGTAGATGTTGCAGCTCAGGCTGGAGCTAGAGCTCTGAAGCCAATGGAAGGAGGGGATTTGAGAATTCGAGTCACAATGTCTACACAACTATTTTTAGAGTGCTAGCGTGAGCCCTGCTAACACACATCTGTGGACCTGAGCTGGGAGGCTCACTCCCAGAAACAGTGGAGACATGCCCTAAGGAGCCAAGGAAGTGGGGAGATGGCCAGACAGCTACCTCTGTGAGGGATGAGGAGATAGCAGGCTACCACCACTAAGGTAATGGCAACATGTATTTGGGAACCCTAGACAGTTTTCAGGTAAGCAGGAGGGTCCCACCATAACCTCTTTTCCACATTTCTCAACAATTCTGTGGCAGTGAGTTGTAAAGGAAGGATTCATGTTTTTGGGTAGAAATCATGTGAAACTCGTTGTTTTTTTGCAGTGTCACTTTGATTTGTTTTCATATATCCAGGATCACCTGCTTGACATAGACAGGGAAAAACCTGTACTCTGCCTTAGCAAATTCCTCAGTATCCTACCATAACCCAAAGTAGATAGTCACAGATGGCAAGAGAGAATGAGGGCAGGTTTAGGTGGCCTTGTAAAGCCAAAATAAGCATGAAGTGGGTAAAGAATAAAAAAAGAGAAGCGTGTGCATGCTTCATGAAGTTTTGAGCAGAGCAGCGCCCATGAAAGAAACAATGTATCTGACGTTATGGGTAAACTTCACTCCTTGTCTTAATCTGTCCGCAACGCCAACTGAAACGCATGCACACACACACAAACGAAACCTGGGCTTTGTGTGGGGAACCAAGCAGTGTGGTGGGGAGAAGTTCTTCTTCAAGTGCAGACACTCCATGCCTCTCCTGAAGCACTTTCCATCTGCGGGGTCCAAGTACGCTTGGATCTTTTGGTCCTGCCTCTATTCATACCCAACATTCTGAGCCAGCATGCTAGCACGCAGGGGTGCAGTGGCCACTCAGAATGGCCACTTCACCCCGGCCTTCTCATGCAGTCCTCTTGTGGATAAATTTCACCATGCATGAATTCTCCTCCTCTTCTCTGATGGAGTGCAGTTAGCGGGAATATTGCATCAACTTGATTACTTCGGCAGACGCGAGCCTTCATGGAAACAGGATATGGTTGCTTAAGTGATTCTGGTAGGTATTATGGTACATTATATAAATATCAGAGATTTACAGATCTCTTTCAATAGCAGCAACAGAAATGGGAGTAAAGAAAAGAAATACAGACACTCCAGCTACTCTTTACAGCAAACCAGTCCCTTATGCCCTCCAGACTCTCATGTCACTTTTTCTTGGTTTAGAAACCTGCACATAATAATGCATTCCTATAAACTATTCATTCACTGAAAAACACCACCGTGAATAGTTCAATAAACCAGAACAAACAACCAGACTGTGCAAGTTCCTCCAAAACAGGCTTAACTTCCCTCTTCTGTTTGTTATTTTATTATCCTAAGAGGGCCACTGGTCCTCTTTTAGTTAAGGTTTTTGTCAGCACTTCTATTATAAAGTCTCATTTTAGGGATTTATAGTTTTGACTAAGATAATTAACTACAGGCTTAGACTTAAAATTTGAGCTTTTAACTCAAAAATCAAATGGTTTTACAAATTAAAAAGAAAATAACTCAGTTTTTCTGTTCATATTATTCTGTTTTGCTACTGTACTGTAAGTCAGTTAGGACCTGATCCAAACATCATTGAAGATAATGAGTCTTCAGTGGGACTTGGAACATCTATTAAAATCATTTCCATGCAGGCCATAGGCTCCAATTCAGAGAAGCATGTGCTTAAATCCCTTTGAGTTCAATGAGACAGGCACATGCTTAAAATTAGTTTGTATAACTAGGACCCTACGAAATTTGTGGCTGTGTCACGGACCATGAAATCTGATCTCCCTCATGAAATCTGGTTATTGAGGAGAGGCACGGGGCTAGGGACACACCAGCCAGGGCTCCTACCCGTGCACCAAGCTCCAGCTGCTAGTCCTGGCCTGGGCTGGGAAGGGAAAGGACTTCCTCTTTCCCTGCAAGGTCGATGCCCGGAACCGGGTTAGATCCACCTCCGCTAACCTTCCCCCAAGCTGCAGGAAGCTCTTTGATTGCTGGCTGGCTCCCCAGCTCCGAAGGCAGCACAGAAGTGAGGGTGGCTGTCAGCCCGCAATGCAGCCGGGACAGCTTTAACAGGAGAAACTCAGGGAGCCCTCTGTTAGAATATCCCCTAGCCCAGTGGTTAGAGCACTCCACTGAGAGGTGGCAGAGCTTATTTACCCTCAGGTAAAGGGGAAACTTGAAAGGGAGTTAATCTCACATCCCAGATGAGCACCCTAGCTACTAGGTCCTTCTCTCCTCCCTCCCCAGTGCTTTGTGCAAGTTTTGCTATAGGACCCCAATCTGATACGCAAGCTCTGAGCACACTTACCAGATCAGGCCCCATAGACAAATTAGGAAGAGAATTGCTTCTCTCTCCAGAAGTTCATGCATTGCTCTGAGGTTTAGCTGGCCAGACGCCTGGCATGGGGCTGCAGTGCACATGCTCAGAGGCGGAAACAGAAGTGCCTAAGGAATTTGTATTGCAAAAATGTAGGGGCCGAGCGATTTTAGGCACCTACTGTGTTCAGGGGCAGCCGAGAGGGGGCTTTGTGAATCCCAGAGGGGCCTGATTCTGGGATTTAGGTTCCTAAAGTGACACTGAGGCATCTAAGTCATTTTGTGAATCCAGGCCTAAGTTAATCATTTTCTGTTTTTAGGAACAGGACAGTCTGAAAAAAGGAAGAAAAAAAAAATCAGGATTGGGGGGAGGAGGGAAGGGGCTTCACTTTGGTTAGTTTAAACAAAATTGACCTCTGAAAGTTAATTGAAATGTAAAGGATGCGACTCGATCTAATTCAGCTGGACCCCATTGCATAATTCTCACACCTCTTTATTAATTCAACAGTGTGTGCAGCCAGCTCTTATAAATATGTCAAATGCTTGCTGAAAATGACAGGTTGGTTTAAAAAAACCAAAAACAACTTAACAATATCCTTGGCCAAATAAATCTTGCTGTGTGGTCCACTGCCACTTTTGTTGACTATAACCTGCCAATTCAAAAGTTAAACGTTATTGAAAAATATCATCAGCCAAACTCTGTGTGGTTCACTAATACACAAAACAATATTTATGAAAGCTCAACAGTTCAATATCAGAGAAAAGCAATTAACTATTAAATAGCTTGGTACTATGATAAATATTTTCACATTGTCTTGCCCAGACCTGTAAATTTTATTGGCTAGACGCAGCAAAATGGCCAGATGTAAACGAATTAAGCTATTAATTGTTAAGTTCACTGTCACATGTCAAAAGAGCAGATACTTGCAGTCTCAAAGCACCTGAGAAAATCTTGTTTGAACACCTCGTGAAACGCATACATGCTCATCAACTAAAAGTCCTTTGTCTCTCTTAGAAATTCTCCTGTTCAGCATTCAATGTCTTACTACAATATATTAGCAGTGGCAAGCATTGTTACCTATAGGAAAGCACTTTCAGAAAATATTTAGAACTACAATTAACTATGCAGCCTTTTTGTATCAATTGCATTTATAAGAAGCTGGAACTTTAAATAAGGCTCTAGGGATATTCACAGGTCTGGTGTTTTGGAATTGCAGTTTGCACATAATCTCTGTGTAAATCATGTTAAACCTTCCTACTGATATAATAATATGCAATGCAGACCACTAAAAGGTTAGTGGAGGGGAAAGGACAGAAATTAGGAGTACTGGGACATGGCATTTGGCTGGTTTTCATTGAGAAAACAAGCATGAAATCATTTTAAAGAGCATAAGAAATAAGATCTTGGAATGGCAGTCTCACCATTCAAAAGAGTCTACATCATAAAATGTATGTTGGTTCCTTATTCTTTATTTAAGGCATGCAGACACACCATTTTTTTCAAACCTGGGTGTCTAAAGGTTAGATTCCTAAATCTGTATGTAAGCACCTAAATGAGCTGATTTTCAGACATTCAGAGCACTTACACGTGCCATTGAAGTCAATTGCAACTGCAGATACTGAACACCTCTGAAAAGGCAGAGGAGAATCAGGGCCATAAATTCTACTCTCTGACCTTAAAATACCAAGTTACCATACTGGCTGGGCCAATGGGTTTACATGATACCAATGACAGAAGCAGCTAATTCCCTTGTCATTGCCTGGTCCCTAATAATTGTCCCTGTGATAGGAAGTGGTTCTTTAAGAAGAGAAATGCAGTGATTCTGGACCTTTAGGCCTTGCCTAGAAAGACCTCCGTGAGTCAGCTGCTAGTAGAACCAGCAAGATTTGATCTTCCATCAGCTAGAAAGGCTGGGAGCAGGCAGAGACCAATCAGGGCCCAACTGCCAATCAGGGCCCAACTGGCCAGATAAAAAGCGCTCACCGCTTCTATCAGAGTCTGAGGAAGGTAAATCTGCCCGGAGAAGAGTGCTAGGATTGTGAATAATTATGTTTTTCACTGGAATTTGTGATAGTAACAAGTACTAAAACTTGAATGACATACACCCTCTTCCCCAAAAGTGTTGTCCTTAAAATAGCTGATAGTGACAATATTCACAATGGTTTCAAGGGTTATAAATAGAGTCTTATATATTCATAAGAACGGCCATTCTGGGTCAGACCAATGGTCCATTCAGCCCAGTATCCTGTCTTCTGACAGTGGCAAATGCCAGATGCTTCAGAAGGAATGAACAGAACAGGCCGTTATAAAGTGATCCATCCCCTGTCATCCACTCCCAGCTTCTGGCAAATGGAGGTTAGGGACACTCAGAGCATAGCGTTGCATCCCTGCCATCCTGGCTAATAGCCATTGATGGACCTATCCTCCAGGAACTTATCTAGTTCTTTTCTGAACCCTGATATAGTTTTGTCCTTCACAATATCTTGGCAAAGAGTTCCACAGGTTGACTGTGCACTGTGTGAAGAAACACTTCATTTGGGGTTTTTTTTAAATCTTCGGCCTATTAATTTCATTGGATGATGCCTAGCTCTTGTATTATGTGAAGGAGTAAATAATAATTCTCTATTCACTTTCTCCACATCAATCATGATTTTATAGACCTCTATCATAGTCCCCGTTAGCCATCTCTCTTCCAAGCAGAAAAATCCCAATCTTATTAATCTCTCCTCATGTGGAAGCTGTTGCATGCCCTAATAATTTTGTTGCCCTTTTCTGTACCTTTTTCAATTCCACTATATCTTTTTTGAGATGGGGAGACCAGATCTGCAGGCAGTATTGAAGATGTGGGTATACCATGGATTTATAAAGAGGCAATATGATATTTTCTGTGTTATTATCTATCCCTTTCCTAACGTTTCCTAACATTCTGTTAGCTTTTTTGACTGCCACTGCACGTTGAGTGGATGTTTTCAGAGAACTATCCACAATGACTCCAAGCTCTCTTTCTTGAGTGGTAACAGCTAATTTAGACCCCATCATTTTATATGTATAATTGGAATTCTGTTTTCCAATGTGCATTACTTTGTATTTATCAACACTGAATTTCATCTGTCATTTTGTTGCCCAGTCACCCAATTTTGTGAAATCTCTCTGTAATTCTTCATATCTGCTTTAGACTTAACTATCTTGAGTAGTTTTGTATCATCTGCAAATTCTGCCAGCTCACTGTTTACCCCTTTTTCCAGATCATGTATCAATCTGTTGTCTCAGTACAGAACTCTGGAGGACACCACTATTTACCTCTCTCCATTCTGAAAATTGACCATTTAGTCCTACCCTTTCTTTCCTATCTTTTAACCAGTTACTGATAAATGAGAGGGCCTTCCCTCTTATCCCATGACCACTTTGCTGAGACATCTTGTCAAAGGCTTTCTGAAAACTTAAGTACACTATATCCACTGAATCCAGCTTATCCAAAGATTTGTTGACCCCCTCAAAGAATTTTAGGAGTTTGATGAGGCATAATTTCCCTTTGCAAAAACCATGTTGATTCTTCCCCACCAACAAATCGTGTTCGTCTACATGTAATTCTGTTCTTTACTATAGTTTTATCCAATTTACCTGGTACTGAAGTTAGGCTTACTGGCCTGTAATTGCCGGGATCACCTCAAGAACCTTTTAAAAAAATTGGCATAACATTAGCTATCCCCCAGTCATGTGGTACAGAAGCTGATTTAAACGATAAGGTTATATACCACAGTTAGTAGTTCTGCAATTTCATAGTTGAGTTCCTTCAGAACTCTTAAGTGAATACCATCTTGTCCTGGTGACTTATTACTCTTTAATTTATCAATTCGTTCCCAAACCTCCTCTAACGACATCTCAATCTGGGACGGTTACTCAGATTTGTCATCTAAAAAGAATGGCTCAGGTGTGGGTATCTCCCTCACATCCTCTGAAGACTGATGCAAAGAATTCATTTAGTTTCTCTGTAATGGCCTTATTTATCATACTGATAGATTTAGTATACATTTTCCTTTAGAGATTTTGTCATTTTCTTTCTATCATAAGATTAACTCTGTATATAGATAGATATTTAAAGTCCTGAAAAGACTAAACCCTGGACTATTGTATAGCAGAAAAGTAAGCTGAGATAGAGAAAGGGGAAAGAAATATTATACCTGATATTAGCATATTGCCTTCTGCAAACACGTTACACATACATGTAGCATATATAGCTCATTTGGATACTGTAGTTTAATGGAACTGGTATATACCAGGGAGCTGTGCTCCAAAACGGCTTAATCGTTCTCCCATTAAAGTTCATGAAAAACGTACTATCAATTATAATGGTGCAAGATCAAGCTAAAAATGAAGAACGGCAACTGGGCCTGATTACTGCACAGAGATGTGAGGCAGGAGCAATCTGAACACCCGGACACAGTCTGGCTCAACATGAGTGTTTATGTTTTACTTTCGTGTGTGGGTGAAGAGTAGTGGCCGCAGAAAAGGAAAATCACAAGGTAATATCATGAGGGTAATTGCAGTCACTGAATATTTTGGCCCAGATTTAGCAGTTGCCTTTTAAGTGCTCCAATAATAAATTCTGATGCAGATGTGCCAACTGAAATGCAGGAATGTTTAAATTTCTTCCCTATCCCTGGGATTATGTGACAATCCATTGTCACTCAGAAGGGTATATCCTTCTGGAATTCCGCAGCAGGTCTCACAGCTTGAAATAGGCTTGCAGTGGAAAACTTAATGGAGCTATCAGTTTTTCATATAAACACCTCCAGGAGTATGAGCTTCTAGAATTACTTAGAAGGATATTTTCACATCATAAAAAGGGCTCAGTCTGAATTTTAAGTCAACCCTTTCTTTTTTAACTTCTTTCCTCAAATTTTATTTTATAGGAACAAATGAATATAGCTCTGACCAGATCTAGTCCAGTATCCTGCCTCTGACAATAGCTGGTACCAGCTGCCTCAAAGGAAGGTGCAAGTAATCCTGCATTAGGCAGTTATGGGAGAACCTGTTCATAGGGGATGTTCCTTCGTAACCCTCACTTGTCAGAGGTTGGTTTATGTTTTAAGTTTTCGTAACAAGTTAGTGCAAAAGTGAGACACTAGTGGTTAGTGTAATAAGCGGCAGTCACAGCACACTGCTCCCAAACCATTGTCAAATGTTTCACAGGTACTGTGGCACGGATAGATTTTTTAGGAAGAGTTGTAAAGGATGATGGTTTATGGCTCCAGCATTGATGGCCCATTTGTCAAATTGTCCTCATCTAGCATGCTAGCCTTCAAGAGCCCCCAGCAACAACCTACAGTCTTTAAGTGGTATCAAAATATCCAACACAATGACAATAACATGACTCAGACTCATGGCAAAAGTTCAGGATAGGAACTTAACACTTGAATCAATTTGGAAGATAACAGTATCAGAGAAACAATACATAGTAAAATAGCAAAACCCTCCTTAAAACTCTCCTTTGCCATGAAGCCTACAAAAAATTTGAGAATGGCTATGCTACTGATGTGCTGAAACCACAGCTGACCATGTTAAGCAGCGTTGTCTCATGGTTTTCTTGTACTCCTGTTGGTCTGTCTGTCTCCACTGTTGTCTCTTGCCTTAGAGTGTAAGCTCCTTGGGGCAGGGACATTTTGTTCTGTGTTTGTATAGTGCCTCTGACAATGGATGTTGGCCCATAACTGGGGTACCTAGGTGCTTTGGTAAATAATGCGTCAGACCCAAGCTCTGTCTACTCCACTATCGTGTCCCCAGTAATGGCCAGCACCAGGTGACTAGAGAAAGGTGCAAAAACCTCACATTAAGCAGATATGGGATAATCTGCCCCCAGGAAGAGTCCCATTCTAACCCCTAATAATTAGAGATTAATGTAAACCTGGAATTACAAGGGTTTTTATTAATTCCAACATGCTAGCTTTACATTTTCTCACCTGTCATTCTTCCTAAAACCAAATACAGTGTAAGATTCATAGATTCTAAGGCCAGAAAGTAGAATTGTGATCATCTAGTCTGACCTGTATAAGACAGGCCATAGAACTTCCCCAAAGTAATTCCTAGAGCAGATCTTTTAGAAAGAAACATCCAATCGTGATTTAAAAATTGTCAGTGATGAAGAATCCATCATGACCAATGGTAAGTTCTTCCAATGGCTAATTACTCTCCCTATTACAAACGTATGCCTTATTTCCCTTCTGAATTTATCTAGCTTTCACTTCTTGCCAGTGGATCGTATTATACCTTTCTCTGCTAAACTGAAAAGTCCATTGTTAAAGATTTGTTCCCCATGGAGTTATTTACAGACTGTAATCAAGTCACACCTTAAGCTTCTCTTTGTTAGCTACTAGATAGACTCAAGGAGCTCAGTCATGAAAGGCATGTTTTCTAATCCTTTAATCATTCTCGTGGCTCTTCTCTGAACCATCTCCATTTTATCAGCATCCTTCTTGAATTGTGGGCACTAGAATTGGACACGGTATTCCAGCAGCAGTCACCCCTGTGTCAAAGCCAGATTTGAAATAACCTCTTAATTCCTACTCCAGATTCCCCTCTTTATGCATCTGAGCATTGCAGTAGCCCTTTCGGCCACAGCATCGCACTGGGAGCTCATGTTCAGCTCATTATCCACTCCCCTCCCCAAATTTTTTTCAGTCACAGCTTCCCAGGATAGAGCCCCTCATCATGGTTCTATATGGCCTATAGTCTTTGTTCCTAGATGTATACATTTACATTTAACTGTATTAAAATGCATATCATTTGCTTGCATCAGCTTACCAAATGATCCAGATTGCTCTCTGTCTGTGACCTGTTCTCTTCATTTCCCACTTCCCCAATTTTCATGTCATTTGCAAATTTTATTAGTGGTGAATTTATGCTTTTATGTTAAAGATACTAAATTGAAAAAGAAAAAGCCAAGGCTGGGTGAGAAGACTGATTGCACAGCTGAACTCAGTTGAAACACGCAAAAAGAAGATGGCATTTTGTATCATTATCCATTTTATTCCTATAAGCATAATGGGACACATACGATGACAGAATTGATAAGTCATCATTAAAAATTGTATTGATTATTGCTTGTTTGAAGAACACCCCCCCCCCCCGAAAGCCTCACCCCATATGCATAGTATAGTTTACAGCCTTGCTAATTTGTCCCGATGACTGGATGGGCCTTTGAAAATGACTGAATTCTGTAAATCATTAAATGAAAAATGTATTGATAAGAGACAAATTGGCTTATAAAAATATTTTTCATATCCTGAAATGAACCAGTCTGATTATTATTTTTTATTTTATTTTTTTATAACTGTCATCATCTACCATTTGTGTAGCACTTTCCATCCACATGGATCTCAAATTGCCTTTAAAACATCACTAACTGAAGAATCAATTTAGTAATCTCTGGGGTGAAATGAATGAAGGCCTAGGGCAGGAAGACAAAATTGTATATATTCAAAATTACAGCGATTACGTATATATATAAATATAATTACCAAATTTGACATGATAATGGGATTAAAAGCCCTAGTCTTGAGAAAAGTGTTGTGTGTCATTTTTTCTTTTCATGGGGAAAATGGGGAAAATGTTGTGTATTTTTAATAAAAAGTGAATCTTTTTCCTACAAATTATAGAGCTGTTGAATTTTTTTCAAATTTTGAGTTTTCAAAAAAGAAATGTTTTCTTCTTTTTTTCCCCCAACCAGCTCTAACAATAGCATTTTTTATGGCTACAAAAGGACTCTCATTCAGCAGGTTTCTTTTGAACATCCAAACCCACACCTCAAAGGGGCGATCTGCAGAGTGATTCTCCTTAACTTAATGAAGGGCAGTACTGACTCAGGGAAAAAAGGCATGAACAGAAACACCACTTTGATTTTCCCTAGAGATCTCTCATCTGAACATAATCTAGCTTGCTTGCCCATGGTTAGCATGGGGTTTGAAGACGTCACAGTTTGAAGTATTAAGAATGAAGACAAATAAATATTCATTGAAAGCTTTCAGTTACCATATGACCAAAATGTGACTCTGTCTAGTAATTTATCTATTATAGAATCTGAGCACCTCACTATCATTAATGAATTTCATCCTCTCTTCACTCCTGTGAAGCAGAGAAGTATTAACTCTGTTTTATAGCTGGGCAACTGAAGTGTGACTGCTGCTGAATTGTCCAACGCACTGGGAATCTCCAGAATCAGAAGCAGGAAAAGCTATAGCTTGAGCTAACAAAAGAGGGTCAGTAGATGTGGGCTTGTAACAACTGGTATCCTCTGTAGACCCACACAGAAGGGTACATCTCAGCATATGCTCATCAAAAGCACAGAAAGATTAAGGTCAAACATTTCCACTAATTTTGGATGTCCAATTCAAGATGGCTAAATCCTGATTTTTCAGAGAACTTAGTATTGTATAGCACTTTATATGCTCAGAGCGGAGTTCCCATTGAGCTCAGTTGTGACTTCTCAGCACTTCTTAGGTTAGATTAAGTGACTTTGGCCAGTGCCACACAGGGAATCTGTCTGAGCCATGAAATTCTCATCCACAGCCCTGTCTACCAGACCATCCTTCTTATTTTGCTATAGCTTTCCCCATATATTTCTCCACATGTATTGCATAGAAACTATGTATGAAATATGTGATATTTAAAAACATTAACCTAGTTTCATCTCACAGGCCATCTGACATGAAACTAAATGATTTTTTAATATGTAATTAAAATAACCCTTAAATCGTTAAGATATTTACTCTATTTAAAATATATTTAGTTCCATAGCAGGGATTACTTGTGGTGTGGGTTCAGGCCAACTCTGTATATTCTACCTGTATTCTATGTACACATGAAATATCTTTGATCAAATATAGGGGAAATATAATTTTCCATATGATTTGGTTTTCACTTAAGAGAGTTGTGTGTTTCTATGGAGAACATAATACGTAAAGCTAATTATAGTGGGTAAAGAGCTGAAAGCCACAGAGTGGTAGAGGCAGGTGTTCGGCTGGATTGTCACATAAGAATGTCTCAGAGATTCCCAAATCCACATAAAGTTATTCCTTCCCTCCCCATTTCACTAATCACCTACTGCTCTATTGTCAGTCGGTGATATGGGAAGTCAGGCCTGTTTTTCTCGTTAGCAGGTTTATGTGTGAAAAGCTGGCAAAGTGACAATGACTTTCTAAATTACTGTTTACTAGAGAAGAACAGGAGTATTCACAAAGTCCCTCCAGTTCCAAAACTTGGCCAGAGGCTGGGATAGTCCAGCTACCTGATGTATCAATTATGTGTTGTTCTACTGCCAAATTCTGCAAACCCACTGTTTGAAAAAACAACACTAGTAACATTTAGTCAAGTGTTTCATTCTCCACTGTGCTCAAATGCTAATCCAGACAATGTGTAACTTGACCTCCTACCAGCAAATGGAGCATAAAGTACTTTGTGATGTCAGTCCCTTGCACAGAGAATGTTACTAGCTGATCAATTCTGAGCACTTCCTGTCTCTCAGAAAGTGGAGGCCTCCACCAAGCTGAATTAGGAGATTTGCATTGGAAGTTTTTTATCTTCTCTCGACCCTGTTTTCTATTGTTATGGTTTGTTTCTAGCAAAGGGCATCCCAAGAAGGATTTGCTTGTTGTTCTCCTGTTTTCCCTCTACTTAGAGTTCTCTGTGTGAATTTCCACCCAGTCGTGACAGCTCCCAATTCCCTTTGCTCCAATACAAGGAAATACAGTAAATACAGGAAATTCTCTGCAGCAGGAGGTCATAGAGACAAATAACAGGATAGATTTTGAAAACTTTACAATATTAATTGATCTAATAGTACGATAGATTTCAAGTTGCTTGTGATGGGTGATGCATACTACATGCACTATATGCTTTTCTGATTATGTTAAGAGTGTTTACTGTATAAACAAATGGGGGTTAATTCACTCAGGAAGCTGTCTATAGCAGGCAGAATGGAGTACAATGGCTTTAGAGAGCCATCCATCTACCGACATTTAAGAGACAACACCAAGACACTGGCTTTGATATATCTACCTTGGACCCTCGGTAAGCCCATGATCTGGCCTGCATCCTGACTGGAAGGGTGCAAGATATTAAAGGTGGAGATGTGTATTTGGAGTTAGTTCATTGCTAACATCTCAGTTACCTTGCTTAAAAATAAAAGGCTTGCCAATGGGGAATAGTTTGAAAGGTCTGTTAAGAACTGGCTGATCTATGGCAAGCTTTAAAGTGGATGGTATGTTTTCCTCTTCAAATATGACATTGACAATCTCTGTCAGCAAAGAACATGGACATCTTTCACTCGCCCTAAAAGGCAGGGGCCTGAAACACAGGTGGTGACTTAGATTTCCTTTGTCTCTGCAAGAACATCTTATTCTGGGAATGTGATGAATTCTGTGAAGTGAGCAGGTATATATTTTACTAAGGGTTCAGTGTAAGGTTGCTGCAGTCACTCAGGGTTGACAAGGGTAGTTTAAGTTCTGGAAATTCTGCAGGGCAGAAAAGAAGGGTTGCTTACTGTGACCTCTTGATGCCAATTGACCAATAGCACAGAGGGTGCATAGTGTTTTACAAAGATTCCCTCATCAGATGTATGCATAATAGTTCACCCAGGGTTAGCATGGGAGGTCACTATTGAGAGCCAGTAGCACACTGGTCACCATAATCATTGCAAAATATGTGTATGAATAATAAGTAAGTATTTATCCAAAAATGTTCCGAAGGTCTTGGAGTTAAGGCACATCACCAGGAGGTGTAATACCTACTGCCTGAAAGGAACATTCCAGAGGTAACAGACACCTATCTCCCTGGCTGGTCATTTCCGTGTATTGTATGCCTCACATTGTATGCCTGGTCGCATACCGAGACACAGGCAAAAGAAGACATTGCTATATCTACAAGACGAAACAAACAGCAGGGGGTCCTTTTTATGAATCAAGACTTTGGATTGTTTTTGTATACCTGGGGGTACAAGGAAACACCCGGGATCCTTTGCCAAACAGGCAAGCAGACAACATGCTTGTTTCATGAAAGGAGGATCACGGCATAGCTTGGCTGTAAATGCTGCCAGGATTTGGGATGAGCAATACTCAGTAAGACTTGGGTGTGTCTTATTAATTAAGTCTCGGCTCTAGAATGTGAGTTATGATTTTATTTTATGTGTAGCCATTTGTTTCTAATACTTCTACTTGCTGCTACTGACTCTCTATGCTTTGTTAAATAAACTTATGCTTGATTTCCACTAGAAACACTTCTAAATGTTGTGTGTCGAGCAGAGCGGTGACCTGAGGCGGAACTGGTAATCTGGGTCATAAGGTTTCTTTGGAATCAGTGAATCTGTAAATACTGTGTGTGTGCAGTGAACCAGGAGCTGAACACTGCAGGGAGACACTCGGAAGGCTTGGGGGTTGGAGGCCTATTGCTAACCTGTATAGTAACGATGGGACCTGTTTAGACCTAGCGGGAGTACGTGGAGTCAGGAGCTAACCCTCAGCAGGCACAGAGAAGGCTATCTCACTGCACGAGCAGGTGGTAGCGAAGTGCCTCACACCCTGGGTACGTCTGAGAAGCATCACACTTATCGTCATCTGTGACATAGGGTGTTAGGAATTCTTTCTGTTGGATTTTATCTGCATCTGAATGTGTTTTCCAGGACTAAAGCTCTTGAGATGCAGCCACTGGGTAATTCTAGATTTTTGAATGTGTCACATCTGCAGACATTCACAGTTTGAGTGAGAGCGAGTTGTTGCAAAACAAGAAATATGCAGATATGTCTTGGAATGAAAAATCTCTGCTTTCTTAAAAAAAGAGGTAGGATAAACCAAACGTCCACTTTACCACTGGCAAAGCTTGAAGTTCTTTACTACAGACAGTGACTGGGAAAAATGTGTCTGGCTGATACCACATTTTACAGGAAGAATAGTATATGATGGAGCTATGGTACAATGGTATTGTAATGAACTGGCTGGTGTGTCATTCAGAGAACTGTTTAACTATGTGTCACAGGTTCTATAATGCCAATGGCTAATGAAGATTCTTCTTTAGCTTAACTGGCAGAGGCTTTTAGTTGTATTCCACTGCTGCTGTGTAGGTCCGAAGGGCTATGATGGGCAGTATAGTGACAACTGAGTGTTCTTGTCAGCCATTGACTTGGTATAGCATTGCTCAGTGGTATTAGAGTTTATTACTTAGTGATACAGATTACTTAGCTAGTGTGATGAATTAGCAGAGGGCAATGTGATGCTTCTAATGGTGATGCTGCAACTGCTCAAGGGGCTATAGGGCCATAAAGGGAAGAGTCCATAGCAGTTGGGAAGAGTAGATCACAGAAGCAGGATGTCTATGGCCCTGGAAGGAGCAAAGCATCTGAAGGCAGTTGGGAAGTGGTACTGGAATTCGCCAGGTATTTCACGTATTAGTGACCAAAATGTCTACAGTACCTGCCTCAGCTGTGTTACAACTAGCACATTATCAAGGGACTGTGTCAAGTCCAGGTTTGGTACCCTGGCTCACTGGAGACCTCACAGAAGAGCTGCATATGTTTCATACAATAAGGTTGATGACTCCAATCCTTACCTTGCCATACGTGACTAGTTCTGTCAAATAGAACACCTAGCATTTTTAGTGAAGATGATGTTTGCCTCAGAGAATAAACCAGACAATGAGATGGATGTGGAGCTCTGTTTCTGGCAATGCCATTGCCTTGCTGTATATGATCTTGAGCAAATCATCTTTGACTTAACCCTCGTGCTTCAGTTTACAGCAGTTTACCTTATGGAACAGCTGACCAGCTTAATTAATTAAAGTTGGTAAAGCACTTTGAGATCTGCCAGTGAGTGCTGCCGTGTACATTAACATATTACTATTATTTTAAAAATCTGAATCAAGAAAGCCTATGAGAAATAAAACTATGTACTCGGCCTGCTAGATGCGTCTGAGGGCAAAGGATCTGATTCAAAGCCCATTGAAGTCTTTGTAAGGACTCCCACCAACTTCAATGGGTTGTGGAACAGGCCATACATAGAATATGGGCTACTTCAGCAAGTCTCCCTAACTGGTTTAAGAGGGAAGTCAGATTGTGTGAGGAAGTTTTCCTTTGGTCAGCCCCTTCCAAGAAGTCTGGAGAACTTATTCTCACCTGGAGAAGTTGCTCCCACTAACTAATTTGGAGAACAGGAAACAGGAAATTGCACACTAGCGTGGTTTACACTAGACAATGGAGCAATCTCATTATTGCTTAAACATACAAGCTTCAATTTTTTTTTTTAACCTTACCTGTCTTTTCATGACACACAAAGAAGCTAAATAAACATGAAAGACCTGTGGACTTACTGCATTTTACACAACAGAGTGCAACTTTACTGGGCTTTATTACAACTTGAAAAGATTAAGTGCATCTGCATATGAAGAATCCTCATCTGTCCAGATAAGCAGCCAAAGGCACCTTCTTTATTGGAGCACACTGAACGATTCAAAGGAGACATTCGGACTGCACTGTTTTATAGCAGGAGTAGTTTAACAAATGACAGCGACTACAGCTTGTGAGGTGCAAGGCAGCCATCTAGTGGTTAGATTCAAATATAGCAGGGACGCAAAACATTTCTTTGGCTGCTATTGCCCTGAAAATGTTCAGTAGGAAACGTACATTTCTCTTAATTTTAACTGTTGATTTGTTTGTTTGGTGCTTCTCTTACCTTTCACATTATGTTCTGCACATGGTTCCAGAAGAAAAAAGTTCAGCAAATTGATAGCCATAAGCAATTTTTAACTGTTGTTTGATTACATGAGAAAAGTGGATACAACTGAAACTTTGTTCAATACCCCAGCTTTTGTGTGAACTAATGAAGCTGTTATATCTTGCTAATCATTTCATTCTGAATGCACATCATTTAGAGTAAATGTATCTGTAAAGTAAAATAGAGTGATTAACAGCTGAAACTAAAGTGCTTTGTTAAGGCACATACCTTATTAAAAGAGGAATTGACATTTATGCTCCTGACCCAGTGGTCATTGAAGTCAATGGGACTCTTTCCATTGTCTTCAATGGGCTTTGGATCAGGATCTAAATGAATAAGAAGGGCACTTGAAGTTACACAGCACAGATGAAAATTATTGTGTGTATTAAATCCCATTAATCCTCTGGGGACAAACTGATCAACAGGTAAAATTAACAGGAAATTTTCCTGATGTATATCCATCCCCTTGCTGAGCCACGCTACAGCCATCAATGTTTCTGACTACTGTGACAGGTCTCGGGGCACCCAGGACTGTGAATCACCTTGTTTCCTACTGCCTTCAATGCGAGGGAGTCTTGCCTGTGTCTGTGTGGGTGTCAGCTCTCGACCACCACCAGTCTTTGAGCCACTTAGATGTTTTCCTTTGCACTGCCCTTTCTTTGCCTTGCAGGTTAACAATAGGTGCACCCCAGTCCCTGAGTCCCTTTGAATCATTCTCCTGTGATATCCAGCCCCTGACACTGGGAACTCAGAGAAATTCCGCATCCTCTTCATCCAAAGGTGATGCATACCCAGTTTACCAGTTTTATCTTAAACCACTGCTCTTGTATATCACACAGCACTTGCGAACACTTACATGGAAACGCAAGTAGGTTTATTTAAGAAAAGGTAAAGATTGAACTAGAAATGAGAGAAAGTGATGGAAACAACTGGCTATCACGCAAAACAAAAATCATAAAATGCAAACTAGGGCCTGCACTTATTAACAGTCAGCTTTTCTAACAAAGTAGCTTCCCCCCCCCACAAAATTCAGTCTGTTGCAGAGCTGGCTGGTTTCATAAGAATCAGGATCCAAATGCTCATGAAACACCCCTATTCCACAAGGGGTTTCCTCAGTAAATAAAACCTCTCCATCCGCTGTATTTTACTTAAACAGTCTTTTGTTTTGGCCCATCTTCCTGTAATGTTCCTTTTTTACCTTTAAATGATTTTGATGGTTTGCAGTTGCCGGTGATGATTTTCCATTGAAAGTCTTATTACTGCCCAAGACTAAACAACTAAGCCTTGCATTGCATCACTGGCTAAACAAGGCAGAGTGACAACTTCCCCTTGCCCGAATGGGCCATCTCCAAGATACGTTATTCCCTAGTGACTAAATTCTACTCCAAGTCCATAAAGCAGACTTTCAATCTAAATATACTATTCCTTAAATATTACATGTAGATACATCTCACAATGCTTATGAACTTTGACAAGTTACAAGTTTTCAGTAGATACCTCTCATGTTACTCTTTAAGGATAAATATCCTGTAAAACATGTGTTTGGTGCAGTGAGTTTGTTAGGTCTGAGGTGAGAGTTGTTTGCAAAAAAACAGGGGACTCTGCTCAAGAGCTTCTGTGTCACAACTACTTAAAAGCTTTGTCTTGTAGTTAAGGCATGAAAATGGTCATCTGTTCCTGGGATAAATCATGTAACCTACCTATGCCTCCATTTCTCTGTTAAAAACTACCTAGTATACAGGCCTTATTAGTTTTAAATACCTCCAATGATGGTGCATCAATCTGTTTAGCTTAACAAAGAGAATGTTAAAGGGTGACTTGATCAGAATCTATAAGTACCTAAATACCTGGGGAATAAGTAGGAAGAACTAGAAATGCTAGTTAATAAACACAACTATGACATAACTGGCATCACAGATAATACACATGATTGAAATATTGGTATAGAAAGGTACAGCTCAGGAGGGAGAGGCAGGGGAAAAAGGGAGGAGGTGTTGCCTTATATATTTAAAATGTATACACTTCGACTGAGGTTGAGATGGAAATAGGAAACAGACTTGTTGAAAGTCTCTGGGTAAGGATAAAAGGGGTAAAAAACACCTAACCAGGTAGAAGAGGTGGATGAAGCTTTTTTAAACATTTAACAAAACTATCTAAAGCATAGGATTTGGTGGTGATGGGAGACTTCAACTACCCAGACATGTGTTGGGAAAACAAAACAGAAGGGCACAGGTTATCCAATATGTTCTTGGAATGCATTGGAGATAGTTTTTTTTATTTCAGAAGGTGGATACAGCTATTAGAGGAGAGGCTGTTCTAGATTTGATTTTGACAAATAGGGAAGAACTGGTTGAGAATTTGAAAGTGGAAGGCAGCTTGGGCCAAAGTGATCATGAAATGGTAGAGTTCATGATTCTAAGCAATGGTAGGAGGGAAAACAGTACAATAACGACAATGGATTTCAAGAAGGGAGACTTTAGCAAACTCAGGGAGTTAGTAGGTAAGTTACTATGGGAAGCAAGTCTAAGGGGAAAAACACTTCAAGAGAATTGGCAGTTTTTCAAAGAGACACTACTAAGGACAGAAGAGCAAACTATCCCACTGCATAGGAAAGATAGGAAGTATGGCAAGAGGATGCTCTGGCTTAACCAGGAGATCTTCAATGATCTGAAACTCAAAAAAGAGTCCTAGTAAAAAGTGGAAACTAGGTCAAATTACAAAGGATGAATATAAACAAATAACACAAGTATGAGGGACAAAATTAGACAGGCCAAGGCACAAAATGAGATGAGACTAGCTAGAGACATAAAGGGTAACAAGAAAACATTCTACAAATACATTAGACGCAGAAGGAAGACCAAGGACAAGGTAGGCCCATTACTCAATGAGGGGAGGTGGGAGGGAGAACAATAACAGAAGATGTGGAAATGGCAGAAGTGTTAAATGACTTTTTTGTTTTACTTTTCACCAAAAAGTTTAGTAGTAATTGGACATCTAACGTAATGAATGCCAGTGAAAATGACATAGGATCAGAGGCTAAAATAGGGAAAGAACAAGTTAAAAATTTGTCTTCAAGTCACCAGGGCTTGATGAAATACATCCTGGAATACTCAAGGAGCTGACTGAGGAGATATCTGAGCCATTAATGACTATCTGTAAAAAGTCATGGAAGACAAGAGAGATTCCAGAGGACTGGAAAAGGGAAACTATAGTGCCAATCTATAAAAAAGGGAATAAGGACAACCTGGGGAATTACAGACCAGTCATCTTAACTTCAGTACCTGGAGAAATAATGGAGCAAATAATTAAGTAATCAATTTGCAAACACCTAGAAGATAATTGGTGATAAGTAACAGTCAGCATGGATTTGTCAAGAACAAATCATGTCAAACCAATCTAACAGCTCTCTTTGGCTGAGTAATAGGCCTTGTGAATGAGGGGAAGCAGTAGATATGATATATCTTGACCGTAGTGAGGCTTTTGATACTGTCTCTCATGACCTTCTCATAAACAAACTAGGGAAATAATATATGGAGCTTCTTTAAGATAGGTGCATAACTGGTTGGAAACCCGTTCCCAGAGATCAGTGGTTCACAGTCAAACTGAAACAGGATATTGAGTGGAGTCGCTCAGGGATCAGTTCTGAGTCCAGTTCTGTTCAATAACTTCATCAATAATTTAAATAATGGCATAGAGAATACACATATAAAGTTTGTGGATGATACCAAGCGAGAAGGTGTTGCAAGTGCTTTGGAGGATTAGAATTCAAAATGATCTGGACAAACTGGAGAAATGGTATGAAGTAAATAGGATTCAATTACATAAGAACAAATGCAAAATACTCCACTTAGAATGGAGCAATCTGTTGCACACATACAAAATAGGAAATAACTCCCTAGGAAGGAGTTCTGCAGAAAGGGATTTGAGGGTCATGGGGGATCACAAGCTAAATATGAGTCAACAGTGTAACTCTGTTGCAAAAAAGCAAACATCATTCTGGGATGTATTAGCAGGAGCGATATAAGCAAGACGAGAAGTAATTTTTCCACTCTACTCTGCGCTGGTTAGGCCTCAGCTGGAGTATTGTGTCCAGTTCTGGGTGCCACATTTCAGAAAAGATGTGGACAACTTGGAGAAAGTCCAGAGAAGAACAGCAAAAATGATTCAAGGTCTAGAAAGCATGACCTATGAAAGAACATTGAAAAAATTGGGTTTATTTAGTTTTGAGACGAGAAGACTGAGCAGGCACATAATTAGTTTTCACATACATAAATGTTTTTACAAGGAGGAGAGAAAAAAGTTGTTCTCCATCTCTGAGGATAGAACAAAAAGCAATGGGCTTAAATTTCAGAAAGAGTGGTTTAGATTGGACATAAGGAAAAACTTCCTAACTGTCAGGGTAGTTAAGTACTGGAATAAATTGCCTAGGGAGGTTGTGGAATTTCTATCATTGCAGATTTTTAAGAGCTGTTTAGACAAACACCTGCCAAACTTGTCTTGACAACACTTAGTCCTGTCACAAGTGCAGGGGTCTGGATGAGGAGACCTCTCAAGACCTGTCAAGGTCCCTTCCAGTCCTACAGTCCTATGATTCTGTGAAATGGGGAACAGAAATTTGATAATTGAAAGCCCTTGAGATACAAATAAGATGCAGAGTTTTAAGTGTGATAGAAACAAACCATCAGAACAGTTTATCAAGAATTGTGTTGGATTCTCCATCAATGACATTTTTAAATTGAGATAGGATGTTTTTAGTAAAAGACATGACATGCTCTAATTCAAACAGGAATTAATTCAAGGAAATCCTATGGCATGTGTTAGACAAGAGATCAGACTAGATAAAAAACCCGTCTCACCTTCTGATTCATGAATCATCAGACTTTCCTAAAATTCATTCCATGGTTCCTATTGCTAAAAACATTTTTCTCCCCTTTTTCTTGAGTTTTCCTATTTGAAAAATTTTCATCTATTACATTCTATTGCAAGAGATTAGAGTAAAAATGCAAATGGTATGATATTCCAATAAACATCTTGACTTCTGAGTTACCTTTATCTGAACTGGTCAAACCATTTGGATTCAAAATAAGGCTGCAAATCTTGTGAGAATAGGCTCTTTTGCAATGTTTTGGTCCTTCGATCTCTAGCTAAGGCTAGACCCAGCTAGGAACCAGAAAGTGTGATACTGATTTTTCTTACATTTATCCAACCTCAAAAAGATTCAGGTCTATTTTGAATTTATAAGTGAAGGTTCCAAACTGGTATTCTTTTATCCCAATCAGTTTTCCCATTCTTAGTTGTTATTCATTTTCACTCAACATCTTAACAGTTCTTGAAAGGGAAAGAAAGACATTTTGAATCTTGATTTTCTTTTTCTTAAATTCAGTTGTTTGAGTTAAGGGATCACAATCTGGCCCCAAATAGAAATATCTCTGAAAAGATGTCTAAGGAAATATAATCAAGGTGTGTGGGGCTATTGTGTTCTTTATATAACTTCTCAGGTGTGGTGTTTATTAAAGCCTTGTTTGAGCAATGCACCATGAGACACACTTCCTCCTGGGCTGAAGTCCAGACATGGACTTAAAGTCCAGAGTATGTATTTTGGTTGTCCAATAGGAAATCAGTGCTTTTACACTTGCAGTTCTAGAGCTCAGCAATATCATCATGCAGTTTTTACATGGAATACGTTACTTACGTATAATTGTTCTTTGAGGGATATAGTACACGGAATTTAGGAAATTAAGTGAAATGAATCATTTCACTTAATCTCCATCCTTCGAGAAAGGAGACCTTATAGGTTTTTTAAGGCCTGGCATGACAAAGCCTTGGCTGGAAAGAAAAATATCAACAAAACAAGGGGGCAGATCATCAGCTGGTGTAAATCACTGTAGCACCATTGCAGTAAATGAAGTTATACTATTATGAAGATCCCGCCCTAAATGTATATATTTAAATACTGACAGAGCTGACGTCAAATAGCTCCTGCATTAATGAAATGCTCTGCGTTTATTGGAGTCCATATAGCTCACCTCCAAAAGATTTGCAGTCTAGCTGGAGCATGTTGGTCCCAGGATACGAGAGAGACGAGGTGGGTAAGGTAATATCTTTTATTTGACCAAGTTCTGTTAGTGGTAGGTACAAGCTCTCTAGCTACACAGAGCCTTTCTTCTGGTCTGGGGAAGGAAGCTGAGGTTTGTAAGTCTGTCCAGTGAGCAGAATAATTGTCAGACACCCTAATGCTCAGAGGATCCTTTTGTACCTGAGCTTTGCCTACTGCCATAACTTCTATTCTGGAATACAAAAATAGTCTGAAGAAGTTAGTCAAGGGGATGGTAAGCCATTAGATAAGACAGACATGAGTATAGACTGTTGTCTTGAAATGCTTCTTCTCTTGTGTTATCCTTTCTTCCTACTGTGAAGATTAAATAACACTCAGAAGACTATCTGATCACTGTATTCACCACTGGTCAAAGGGAAGAACCACAGGTGATAAACCTAGTCAAATCTGCTGTGTTAGCATGGTTGATACAGAGGATACTGTAGGCATGGGCCCAGTCCCAGAATGGGAGAATTGCAGGATTCCACCCCAGGAGAGGTAATGGCATGAGGCCTGATGCTTGAGCAGATGCATTTAGAGGGTATGTCCATGCTGCATCTGGAAGCAAGTTGTCCAGCTAATGAGCTTGCACTAGCATGCTAAAAATTGCTGTTTAGATGTTACTATGACATTGCAGCTTGGGGAGCTGAAGCTTACCCACCCCCAGGCTTGATAGCCTAAGCTTCAGGCCAAGATGCAAACTCAAAGCAACATCCACACAGTTATTTTTAGCATGCTAGCACAAGCCAGTACACTTGGGTTAAGAGGTTCTCTCCCAGGTGAAGTTTAGACATACAGATCAGGGAAGGGACAAAGGACAGCTCGCCCTGTAACTGTGCCATCATAGAATCATAGAAGATTAGGGTTGGGAGGGACCTCAGCAGGTCATCTAGCCCAGCCCTCTGGTCAAAGCAGGACCAACCCCAACTAAATCATCTCAGCTACGGCTTTGTCAAGCTGGGCCTTAAAGACCTCTAAGGATGGAGATTCCACCACCTCCCTAGGTATGCTTTAGGAGTGTGTAGTTTTCACAAGAGTTAGCTGCTCAGATCTGCAATATAAATCCCTTTACGTAACTGCCATTTCCTTGTGAGGTCTTGGGGCTGCTATAGCACCAGCAGAGAGCCATGAGGCAATATGGCTCCTGTAACAGACAGACCACCTGGGGGAAAGGGAGCCAGGAAATCTGTGCAGATGGTCCTTCCCTATGGGATTTCTGTGGATTTAAGAACTGACTTCTCTGCCATTTCTACAGCAGTTAAACACCACCTCCCTGCCAATCTATCTGCTATATCTATCTATGTACAATAGAACCCCGTTTATACAATCCTCTATCATCCAGCTCTCCATATTAACCAAACAACCAGCACCCACAGGTTCAGAAGCAGTCGTTCTCTCTTGTGGCCGCCAGATGGCGATGCAGCCTTGCACTTGCCCATTCTCCAGATTATCTGTATTTTTGGTTATCCGATCTGGCCCCACTCCAAATTAGATCGGATAAATGGGGTTCTGCTGTACTTACACAGCCTTCATTACTGTAGTGTTTGGATCCCCCCGGTGAACCGGGAGAAAGTTCCATTAAGAACCAATGCATAGGAAAACTCACTTTGCAGTAGCATATGTGAAACAATCCAGATGTGTGTTTGACAGGTAAAGCCATTCAAATACATTTAAGTGATGCTAAAATAACTATTTCTTTCTGGATGAAAAGAGCAGCTGTAGAAACACCAACTTTTACCTCATAGGGGCTTCTGACAGGTGAGCTCAAATTTCATAAGCAAAGAAACATTTTGAAAAAGTCAATTTGGGGGCAAAATTTTTCATTTTTGGGGGAAAAAAGGCACTTTTTAGATGGGGAAAAATGTGATTCAAGAATTTCAACCTGCTTTAATTATTTTCAACAGAGTGTCACCTGGAGGCCTCAAATGGGGCCAGGACCCCACTGTGCTATACATTGTTCAAAGACATAGTAAGTGAATGTACCTGCCTCAAAAGTTTACAAAGATACATAGACAAGACAAACAAAGTGGGGGAAGGGAAGAAATATTATACCCATTTTACAAGTGGGAAGTTGAGATTCTGAGAGAGATAGGGCCTTATTTTTCAGACAGTTTGAGCACTCATAAATCTCAGTGATATTTGTTAGAGCAGTGGGTGTGCAGCAATCAGGGTCTCAGTGACTTGCCCAAGCATACATAGAAAGTATGTGGCAGGGCTAGAAATCAAAGTCCAATCTTCTGAGTTCCAATCTGGTACCTTAATGAAAAGACCACTGTTCCTTTGAAATTTGGTGTACTAATAAATAAAACTGTTCCCAGTACTGAAGTCTAATCATACCTGATACTCTCAGAAATATTCACACTACATTTTATCTTGGAGTCCATGAGAGTTTATTTTTGTTTCTGTACCCCATCCCAGTTTTATAACAATATTGTAAGGTGGTGATGGAAAAGCAGTAGAATGTCACCCCTCTTTTGAATTTCTCCAAAGCTTTTATCTGTTCATCCAGATGGCTCAATTTGCATTGACAATTGTTGTGGCTGATTCTATTAGCTTATGTTGTTTCATGGTGGATCTAATTATTTTACCTTTCATAATCTCGCCTTCACAAATACAGCAACAGACATTAAATCAAATACAGGAAGCAATAAACATTAAAATATGTGATCATAAACTCCCAATGCTATAGTCTAGCTGAGAATGTTAGAAGAGTATATTGTTTTATTTTGTATTATATCCACTGTCATGGGACATATTTTCCTCCTTATTATTTTGCTACTAAAAATTCTAGCAGTCATTTTTGGAAAATTAACAGTACCTGGTACAATATTTATATTTTGCTATTATTTACACAGTGCTTTTCTATGAATATAGACATATAGCAAATCTTGCTATTAGTACACTGGTGTAAATGAAAGGTAACTTCATAGACGAAGTTACACCTATGTTATTGAGATTGGAATTTGGCCCTAATTATTATTGGAGGTGGGTGAATCTCTTGTAGCTGGTTGGGAATTTTCCATTAAAATGTTTTGGGACAGAAAACACAGTTTCTGCTAAATCAAAATTTTCCATGAGTAATATTTGATTCCCCTACCTTTTTTTTTTTTTTTTTTTTTTGGGGGGGGGGGGGGGGGTCAGGAAAATCTAAACAAAGTATTTCCTTTGGATAGTGTTGACCTGAAATAAAACATTTCAGTTTGCCAGAACATTAATCAAACTATTTAACTGGGCCCAGTTCTGTTCAATATCTTCATCAACGATTTAGATAATGGCATAATGAGTACACATATAACGTTTGTAGATGATACCAAGCTGGGAGGGATTGCAAGTGCTTTGGAGGATAGAATAAAAATTCAAACTGGAGAAATGGTATGAAGTAAATAGGATGAAATTCAATAAGGAGAAATGCAAAGCACTCCACTTAGGAAGGAACAATCAGTTACACACATACAAAATGGGAAATGACTTCCTAGGAAATAATACTGCAGAAAAGGTCTGGGGATGACAAGCTAAATATGAGTGAAAACTGTAACACTGTTGCAAAAAAAGCAAACATCATTTTGGGATGTATTAGCAGGAGTGTTGTAAGCAAGACAAGAGAAGTAATTAAAAAGTATAAAAAAAGTTCTAGTTTAGGAAGCCAAGCCCACAGATTCTTTCAGGCCTAGCTCCCGCAAAGGATCGGGCCACTGTAACTCCCCTCCTGAAAGCACATGGGGCTGAAGGATGCCACATGAGCCCCTTGTAAGAACACTGAGCAGGACGGGTTTAAATCATGAGGCTCGTGCACAAGAACCTCAGCTTTAACACTCTACTCTGTGCTGATTAAGCTTCAATTGGAATATTGTGTCTAGTTCTGGGCACCACATTTCAGGAAAGATGTGGACAAATTGAAGAAAGTCGAGAGAAGAGCAATAAAAATGATTAAAGGTCTAAAAAACATGACTCATAGACTATAAGGTCAAAAGGGACCCTTATGATCATCTAGTCTGACCTCCTGCACAGTGCAGGCCATGGTTAAGGCATTGGTGTTGAGACTCAGAAGATCTGGATTCAATTCTCAGCTATAAACAGATTTCCTCTGCGAACTTGGATGAATCACTAGATCTTCCAGTGCCTCAGTTTCTCATTTTGTAAAATGGGGATTGTATTTTGTACAGCGCTTAGCACAACATGGACCCAGTCTCAAGTCGGGCCAATGGAAGCTACTGAAATAAAAATAATAAAGGTAACATAACTAGAGTAACCAAAATAAGTTAACTAGTGAGTATGCTTATTCTATATCTGCTGCTGCTGAACTGTATGATTTTTCCATTCTGGTGATTTGTCTTGTGTGTCTTTGTGTGTGTTCACTTTGATGTTGGCTTTTCAAGATCTCTTTCCTTTACTGCTCCAAACTATATCTTTTCAGAAATTGCTATGGAAAATGTTTCTTAACTGAGCTTTTAGATCGTGTGTGGGCCATATAATTGAATAAGAAGGGCCGTATTATACACAGCTAAGTTTGGAAGAGATCCCAGAGTAAAGAAAATATGAAATAAAAGTGGAAAAAATCAACATATGGATGCTATCAATGTAGAATGGAAAATAGCCAACTGAAGTGGGGAAATTCCCACTTATAGGGGAAACAAGTAACCAGTATTTGTGTAGCTTACATTGCTGCCAACACAAAGGGCCAAAGCAACCCATAAAGTAAACTCAGGAGGTATGGGAATTGGACTGTAAAGGGAAACACAAAGTACACCATTTTCCAATTGGGACCAAATAAATAAAGCTTCTGTTGAAAAAACACAATGGATCCGAGCAACACTGTCATATAGGGAGGTTATAGGGGTTTCACACAGACTCAGCCACCACCTAAAGATGGCATCATCACTGGCAACAGAGACCAGCCTATGTTACAAGATGAGATGCAGAGTGACCTAAGGGACTGAGCATATCGATGGAATCCAGGAGCTGTTGAGTTCTCATTTTGGCTATATCACTCACTGGATGTATGGCCTTGGGCAAGTCACTTAGATCCAGAGCCTCAAAGGTATTTAGGCACCTAACTCCCATTGATTTCAAGGCATTGGGAGTAGAAGCCTAATTGCATTTCAGGATCTGGGCCTTAGTCTCTTTGTGCAAAAACTCCCTCTCAATCTGTAAAATAGGAAGAATCATAATATGGCACAGGGACATTGATGCTTGATTAGTCAGCATAAGCACAGTGCTGTGAAAATGCAAAGCACTCCAAGTGATTATTATCAGTCTTGTTATTTTGTTTCAGCTATAGCTTTGGGAGTACAGTCTTCCATAGCCTTCTTCAGTAGCTGGATATCTGCTGACTTAGCACATTATCCTGTCATTCAACAAAACACTGCTCTCAGAGAGCCATAGCCATAAATGCTGTTTTGTAAGCTGAAGTGGCATTTGCAGATTTATCACCTTGCATAGGCTGGACTCCACAGAATTGCTTCAGAAGCCAACCAGGAATATGACATTGCTCCTTTAAAGCCAAATTGTCCCTGATGCTAGTGTGGGTGCAAAAAGGGAAGGGTGAAAGCCTTCTTATGCAGTCACACAAGGGCCCAGGAGAACTGGGTTGGATATTAGGAAAAACTTTTTCACTAGGAAGGTGGTGAAGCACTGGAATGGGTTACCTTGGGCGGTGGTGGAATCACCATCCTTAGAGGTTTTTAAGGCCTGGCTTGACAAAGCCCTGGCTGGGATGATTTAGTTAGGGTTAGTCCTGCTTTGAGCAGGGGGTTGGACTAGATGACCTCCTGAGGTCCCTTCCAACCCTAATATTGTATGATTCTATGAAATGCAGGCAGATCCTATACTCATGGGAATGAAGGGTTCAAACCTTCTGTGCATGCAACCCCTACCAGAGGGGATGGAAAGAGAGGAGTCCATGTCCTGAGCAACAACCCAGGAAACTGGTTGGCCACTGAAAAAAGAAAGAATACACTAGCTGAGACCAGATGCAGCACGTGCATTTCTTCTGTACACTAGAAAACTGGGGGAGAAATCGTTACTTAGGATGTATAACCCTTTCCAGAGGTGTGCCCAGTAGTTCCTAATATGGGTCATATTGTAATCAACACAATCTGGCAGATCCATGGGTGCTAATTGCCAACATGGTATGTAGGTGCAATTCTGCTGAATGAGGATGCACAAAAATTATTCAGGGAATAATTTGCTTACTGTGAGTTGTGGAAATACACTCAACATGGGCATTTGCATTGAGTCCTTGGAATGTGTAGCTAGATGGTTTTCAGGAGGTATGAGCCCCCTGCCCAGAATCTTTGCATCTTGCCCAGTGAAACCACATTATTTGGGCCACAAGTTTTGGTCTGAGGAGTGATAAAAAGAAGAGATGTGTTAGTTTTGTGGCTAATAAATTCTAGACTATGCAAATTCATTCTCTGTACCAAACCTGGAAAGTAAGTGTTGGGGTCTCACACAGGGATGGGAGAAGATGGAATCCTGGTCCATTCCATGTACTTTGATGGATCTGGCACAACACGTTATATTTAAGGGTATGTATTTGTGTTGCAGCGCTGCTCTTTTAGGACATATGACATACTGGACCTGAGCAGTAGATGAGGGTGAAATAAAAGTGCAGTTTTCAAGTTGGAGTTGTGTACTAGAAGAATGTTAGAAATATAAAGTTAACTTTTGGCTTAAACTTGATAAAGCTATCAATTATAAGTAACTTTTTTGGTGTTATGATTCATTCCAAATTGATCAGCTGACCGAATGATAATTTATTTTTGTCTTTATAATAATTTTTCAGAGGAGAAAAAACATTATTTCCTAATGACAACTAAATTACAAATCAGGCTTTCTAATCATTTAATGCGCATAAGCTCTTCCTTATAATTGCACAAACACTGATGTTACTATTAATGTTGTAAAAAATAATAACCCTATTAAATGTCCTATGAGCAAAATAAATGAGTTCTGATAAAAATAGCTTCATTATGGCTCTCTTCTGTCTCTCGCTTTTTTTTTTTAAATTACATAACTATATCTTCTATTCCACCTAATGGATGTTTATGCTGACCATTACTGTTTAACATCTGATTCTTAAAATCAACAATCAGTGATTTCAGTTTACTTCTTAGATGGCAAGAGGTCACATCATAAAGGCTTCACAATAATTGGCAGTCTCTTCATCTGCACGCTTCAACGTGCATTACCGGAAATAAGAGAAGAATGTAAAGACAATGAGATGGCTGAGGTGTACCTGAGGACAGAATCTGGCTTACAGAGATCCTTTACAGCTGGTGATCACATCTGAGAAAGAAAGAACCATCTTGATTTTCAGATCCCAGATTGAGAAAACAGAGCGGGCATTTGGAAAGAACCATTTAAAATATGAACTGTCTGCCTTTCATGTGGAAATCATTGGGATACATCATCTATGGAATCCCATGATGCCATTTTTACAGACATGCTTTTCAAAGGAGAACCATGCTTTAAAGTTTTCATGCTACAGAGAGTTGTGGGGTATTTGATTACTGTACTTTGGAAACATTTTTGTCTTTAAGCTATATAAAGTACAACCAGATACTGAATGCATGTGATGATAATGATGGTATGGGATATTAATTTAAAATATGGCTATGATGTGGAATTGAATCCTGGTCTGAACATCAAAGATTACTCTGCACTAAACAAACTGTATATTTCATAGTGTTCCTGAAAGCTAGAGGCACCTTACACTAGTGAATAGGGCAAGAAACTACCTTTTAGTTCAAGGTAGCCGGGTTCACAGACACAGTTATTGTATGGTAAATTAGTGTACTGCAGATTTACTATAGTAGCTTGCTGTGCATTAAGTCTCCATCTAGACAAGCCCTTACACTCCTGTAAAGTAGAAATAACTGACATTAACTGAATTATATTGGTGTAAAACTGGTTTGAGTAGGGAATCAGTATCACTAGATTTTCATGATGCAGATCAGCTATTTTAATACAACAGTATAGAGAGAGCAATCACACATTGGACCTTGTTCATTGTTGTTCTGCACTTTGTATAGTAGATTTACGCAAGTTCGAAGTGAGCATTGGGATGGTTGCATTTTACATTCATTTTGTGTCCCAAGTGCAAGCCAGATTACAGAACCCAGGTTGTTGTTATTAATATTTGTATTTCTGTAGTTCATAGAAGCTTCAGTCAGGGATCAAGACACCATTGTCCTAACCACTGTACACACAAAAAGACAGTCCCTGCCTCAAAGAGCTTACAATCTAAGTAGACTAGAGTAACCAGTAATGAATGTCCCCTGATGGAGGCCCAGTCAGTTTAAAAAACAAACTTTCTTGCTGAATACGTGGAGAGGCAAGATGTGTGTGCTTTCATCAGTGAAATTTCACAGGCAGGTTAAAATTAATGTTCAATAGTTGGGTGATCAAATTAATTTCTATACCAGTTCCCCAAAGTGCCACTTCTGAGAATGCTTCAGAAACCTGAAGATGATTTTCTCTTATAAAAATTATAAATCTCTCCTGAGAAATATATTTAGATCCCTGTTTGTATAGTTCTAAATGCTTCTTAAATTGTGTTGGGAGATTGACTGTGGCTGCTTTGGCCTCTTAATTTAAATAAATACCAACCACTACTTGAGGAAGTTTATTTTACCTGTTTCTCTTCCGTCAGCTGAAAGTCAAAAAAGTCAGCAATCCTTTGGAAGATGAGATTTAGAAGGTGCTAACATTGTGACTGGCTTGGAGTTCACATTCTCATATCAGTTCACATGAGAATGTCAAAGCTTTAATATCTGAATTAGAGTATTTCTTATGCTAACTTTGAAAACATTTTTAGAACTAGTCAGCATTTTTCATCAGAAAATGGGCGTTCAAAACAAAACTGTGAACAATCATCAAATTGCCAGAGTATTTTGTTTTTTCATTAGCAACTTTTAGATTTTTAAATAATGTTGTCAGAATGTTTACTGAAATAACTTGCTTACTTAAAACTGGATTTTTTGATAAACAAATAATTTCCACAGCTATGTGGATACATTTTCAAGAACATTTTGGCAAAAAACAGAAAATAGAAGATTAAACATTTAGGGGGGAAGGGCCTGTTTTAAACATTTTGAAATGAAAATTTCAAAATGTTGGGGTTTCTTTTCCAAAAATTGGGGTTTTTTTTAACCCTCTGTAACCATTTACCTTTTTAAAAAAATGTTAAAATACAGTCCTGGAACAAGAAACTCCCTCAGAAGTCAGTGGAAAGTATATTGAGTTACACCAAGACTACATTTGCCCCCTTGAATTAAAATGATGTGTTTACATGGATTACTGATAATAATTACTAGTATGGATAATTTTCCTATGCTGCACCTGGTGTAATCAATTATACTTATGCAAAGTGAGTGTTAAATTATACTGAATTAGAATGACAGATCACAGTGCCAACTGGTACAAATCAGCACAAATCCATTGAAGTCAATGGTGCTGCACCATTTTACTCTAGCTAAGGCTCTTACTCTGTAAAATGGAAAAATCCATGGTCCTCACGCTCCACTGTTTTGCACCTTGTGTAATTGCCAACATTTGTCCAATGTGGGGGTAAAATGCTGCTTTGGGAATGGCCTCAAAAATTGCAGGCTGTGAAGATTCAGTTCTGCATTCAAAAAATCTGCAATGAAAAATGTACTTAAAGACCTTGAAAGAGGATATTGTTTTTAAATTAAATTTCACACAACCTTCCCATAATGCACCTCCAAAATGAATATTTCATTGTTAAGATTATGAGGCTAATCAATCTTGGTTTTTTTAACAGTATTCCATGGAGCTGAGATTTTCCCACTGGTTCATAGTTAGACATTGGGGTTGCTTACTTAATTTTTATGGAAGGGAAAAAATAAGTGATTTATTTCTCCAACAGGAGTAAGTAAATAGAATCTGTGTGGAGCACTTAGTGACATATTAGTGGTTTAGATATCTTTCATTTTACCAGGAAGGCAATAACATCTTTATGATTTAACAGCTTATAAAGATGAGAAATGAAATCCCCGTGTCACTGAGAAGAGCGAGAAAAACAAATTGCACAAATGGAGTTCCATTTCACTGACCCATCAGCAGCTGTGTCTAGCAGTTATTAAATGTGGCTGTGCACCTTATTGATAAGTAAGCCTTTCAAATTCACTCCTGCAAATGTTCAGACAGAACACCATCGCTCTTTTTAATATCAAAAGTTTTCAGAGCAGTATTACAGCTGCTGAATTTGCAGATGTTTTTTTGTCATCTCGGAGTTACATTTGTAAAAGTCACCTAGTAAAATGGAGAGAGTTTATCATTTCACAAGCCTAGTGAAAGCCACCATTGAGCTACAGTTAATATTTTTTTTCATATTCTCACTGTGTCTGGGAGCCCCAGTCATGTCCTAGGACTCTAGTGTGCTAGGTGCTGTATAAACACAGAACAAAAATTCAGTCCCTGCCCCCAAAGAGATTTCAGTCTAAGTATAAGATCTGAGAGAGGGTTACAGATAGACAGAGGAATTCCAGTTGTTTTTTGGTATAGACTTAAAGCCAGATTTTGTGCTGCCCTGACTGAACCATGCTGGGGCATTCAAAAAATCACCTGAACCACTAACATGACTAGGCTGTTATCCTGCATTATATGTGATACTATAAGCATCACTCAGCAACCTGGCAAAAGACAATAAAGTATGACATTTAATGACTCACACCTTCACATCATTCTCCTGATATTAATAAAGCCTTTGGTCTATTGGACCATTCCATTCAATTCAAGGAGGAAGTTTAGATATCTGAAGTTTTCATAGCTTATGTTTGTGTTTTCTTGTCTGTTAAAAGTGATTTTTTTTTCTTCAGCTGGGCTGGCTTCCTTTCTAAGTAGCTGACTGATTGACTCCTGCACTAGTGTAAGAATACTAACACAGGGCATATAGCATCATGGGGGTATTATTTCTTAATCCAGTGAAAGCTTTTTATAAGATGTATTCTTTTACCGTTCAATTAGTGCTTTAAATGAAATGGAACATAAACTGAGAAGGCACAAGTCAGAAGAATGATGAGCCATTTTCCCTCAGAAACCCTATATCTCAAAATGTGGCTCTAAATAGCTGTTCGCAGGTTGTATTTATCTATTACTGAAAAAGAGAAACATTAGCAAACTTGAATCTACCTGCTTGCAGGAGGCTCTGAGGTCTACTCGCACCAAACAATAATAATCAGAGACTAATAGAAACCACATGTGGAATGAAGGGTAATTTATAACCAAATGCTCAATAAAAACAAGTAGCTAGGAAAGATCAGTTTTCATGTTCTACCTCACTGATTATGCAGCAGTCCCCAAGGCAATTATACTCCATATAGTGTATCCAGAAAATACCCTTTTTATGAGTAAAGGTATAATCCTAGATTTGTGATTCCCTATCTTTCTATTGAATCTACCTATGCATTAGCAGGGAAAAGTATATCATGATCCAATGGCTGGAAGTTGAAGCTAGACAAATTCAGACTGGAAATAAGATGTACATTTTTAACAGTGAGAGTAATTAGCCATTGGAACAATTTACCAAGGTTCTCCATCACTGCTAATTTTTAGACCAAGATTGGTTGTTTTTTCTAAAAGATCTGCTCTAGATGACCATAATAGTCCATTCTGGTCTTAGAATCTATTAATCTGTTTCAGGCAGACATGATCTTGTGAAGTGAGACTGAGAAGATCTAGTTTTGCCACAGACTTCCTGTGTGACTTTGGGTGAGTCACTTAGGAGGAAGATTTTCAAAGGCACAAATGGCAATTGGATGCCCAATGACTTTGGGTCTCAGGTGTCTGTCTGCTTTTTATACCATTAAAAATCTCCCCCATAATCTCTTTGTGACTCAGTTACCCTCTGTAAAATGGAATTGTTTATACCTTGCAGGAGTATTGTGAGAATACATTTATCATAGTTTCTCAGGTTCTGTTACTACGACAATGGGGACTATATAAGAACCTATATAAATCCCACAGAAAATTGTGAAGCAGCAATCACTATGGCATCTATATGTGGAATGAAATTAGCACAGAAGTCATCACATACAAATCACTGAACTAGATTGTGTTTTACCTTCCTACTATGTACTCCTCTCCTCTCTCACTCTATTGCAGATAGTTCTATCTCCTGAGTTCTGTGGATGTAACACAATTGTTTATAGGAAGTAATTTTTCCAGGGACACCAAGGATGACTGATTTCTATTTGTCCATATCTATAATCTCTTATGCCAGAAAATAGTGGCCCAATCCTTCAATATGTTGCTGCTAATCCTCATTTTCTGCACTAAATTTCTCAGTTTTCCCAGAAATGGCTACTCTTATATTTTCCTCATTGCCAGTTTTATAAAGGGGCCACTCAGTGTGGAAGAAACACACTCCACTTACAGGGCTGCTGACTGGGAACAGTCTGCTTAAATCAACTACAGAACCACTTCCAGAGTGGGTGGAAATGCTCATTAACTAAACAGGAAGAAAGGGAGGGGTGGAGCATGGCTCCAATCTATTATACCCTCACTATCTCAATTAACTCCTCAATGATCACTTTGCTACAGCTGGGTTTCTGTGGAATAGTGGAATTAGCACAGGCATCCCAAAGCAGGCATTCTCAGGCTCCCTCCTGATCCCTTCTGAGGGTGTTTTCTACAGTTTGTCCCCCTGCTGCAGCAGGAGATGGAAGAGCTGCCTCCATCAGCTTTACATTGCCTGGGGAATTTCTTCTACAGGGCTGTTATTCTTCAGGGGAAATTTCCAGGTGGTTTTCCCAGTGTAAAGTAAACTCTGTGGATCAGAGAATCCAGCTCCCTGTCTCTACTAGGAAAATGTTTGACTGCTCACAGTTATTGTCAGCCAGGAATCATTTTCCTAGTCCAGATAGGGTCTAAAGAAGCCTCTGCTGACTCCAAGATTCTCTAGGCATATTTCACATGGTATCCTGCAATGTCCATGCTAAGAGCAAATCACAGGGTGGTATCAATTATGATAATAGTAATTTACTCTAATTATCTGAGATTTGTATTCCAACCCTCTCCCACCTGCCCTCTTCCCTTCTCTCTCATCCCATGGAAATTCTTTACTTTGGGTTTATACTAGCTGGAGAAGTCAAATCCTTCTCTCAAGGTTGCCTCACATCCCCTTGGTATTAAACTAGCCAGAGAAACAAATTTGTCTCTCTGAGCTAAAGCTTGTAATAAAACCCAGCTTTCTCTTAAAGTCACAGTGGAAGAGAAACCATCTCTGCTATAATAATATTCATTTAGTTTAGGTCCTTTGTTAAGAAGCAGGGGCAGGGATTTAAATTTCATTTCTGTGTTTTGTTTGGGGACAGACTTCTAATTTACTTATGCTTTTGGAAAGAGAGAAATAATCAAAAATAAGGAGGGAGTACACAAAGTCAAAAGAGAGAACCAGCAGGCTATGGTGCCTCCCAAACCACAAGCAAAGGGACACTCTAAGTAGGGGCACTGAAAAGCACTGTCAGAGCTGCAATGCAGTGAGCCTCATTCAGTTCTCTCCCTGTTCCTTTTACCATTTTACAGATGGTGAAACTGAGGCACACAGCTGTAAAAGATCTTTAGGGGAGCCTGGTTAGGACAACATCTTTGAAACAGTCAGCATGCACTCCCCACCATATTAATACATATATATTTAGAATTTTCACTAAAGTATAGTAAAATTGACTTATTGACTGGAATTTGGGTTGTACTGGACTATTTTTAGGGGTGTACAGTCACAGAATTCTATGGCATTTATCAGTTTTATCGGGAAAGCTTCATCTAGTGAAACCCTAACAGTCTGGGGAGATGTGAAAGTCTCTAGAACAATGATCACAAGGATTTGGAAATGCTTGTTGTCCTGGTTTATGTCCTTTTTCCTAATCATTATAGCATACTGCCTGACACTGATGTACATCTCTGGTGACCACCATTTTATATATGACAGCTAAAGTCACTCTGCAAGGAACATGCATTGCATATCACTGATTTCCAAAGCATGTAGATTGTATTTCTAAGATATCTATCAATTCCAATTGATTGTCCAATTGTTTTGTTAATGATACAGAGGAAATAATCTTCATGGTGTATAAACCTTCCTGTTCAGACACCTTTCTTCATACCCATCACTTTGCATTATGTGACACTTGATTTCACAGGCTGTAATATATAAGCCTTGCAACATCCTACATTCAAATAACTGAGCTGTATAAACTGGTAAAATCTGGCTGTGCATTTGCTAAAAAAAGATCATGAGATGTCCCCACCAATCCTGGAGTTGCACTAGAAAAGAATGAACCTCAAAAGGTTAGGGAGTTTCAATTTGTTTTAGGTATGAATCCAAAAGCTTGGAGAGGAATCTAAGATAGTCAAACACAAAATCATAGAATCAGAGAAGATTAGAGTTGGAAGAGACCTCAGAAGGCCATTTAGACCAACAACAACTAAATCATCCCAGCCAGGGCTTGATCAAGCCAGGCCTTAAAAACCTCTAAGGATGGAGATTCCATCACCTCCACAGGTAACCCATTCCGGTGCTTCACCACCCTCCTAGTGAACATTTTTTCCTAATAACCAACCTAGACTTCCCCACTGCAACATAAGACCATTGCTTCTAGTTCTGTCATCTGCCACCACTGAGAAGAGCCTAGCTCCATCCTCTTTGGAACTCCCTTTCAGGTATTTGAAGGCTTCTATCAAATCCCTCCTCACTCCTCTCTTCTGCAGACTAAATAAGACCAGTTCCCTCAGCCTCTGCTCATAAGTCATGTGTCCCAGGACTCTAATAATTTCCATTGCCTCTCCAATTTGTCCACATCCTTCATGTACTGAGGAGGTCAAAAACTGGACACAATACTCCAAATGTGGCCTCACCAGTACCATATAGATGGGAATAATCACTTCCCTCAGTCTGTTGGCAATGCTCCTACTAATGCAGCCCAATATGCCGTTAGTCTTCTTGGCAACATGGGCACACTATTGACTTATATCCAGCTTCTTTGTCCACTGTAACTCCCAGATCTTTTTCTGCAGAACTACTGCTTAGCAAGTCACTCCCTAGTCTGTAGCAGTGCATGGAATTCTTCTGTCTTAAATGCAGGACTCTGCACTTGTCCTTGTTGAACCTCATAAGATTATTTTGGCCCAATCCTCCAGTTTGTTTAGGTCCTTCTGTATCCTATCACTACCTTCCAGGGTATCTACCACTACCCCTAGCTTAGTATCATCTGCAAACTTGCTGAGGGTGTGATCCATCCCATCTTCCAGATAATCTTGAGGTAGCAATGTAGGGTTGGAAATCTAGTCCTGAACAGGAACACGCTTGTAGCCACTATGCAGATGAGGGCCATAGACGTACCTGAATACATACAGCGGTTACTCTGCAAATAGAAATGGTCAGGAATTTTTTGACAAACTTTTTTTTCATCAGAAAATGCTGATTAATCAAATTCAAATCTTTTCATGGAAATGTACCAATTTAAATGAAACTTTTGTTAAACTGATTTCTCAGCATGGAACTTCTGGTCAAAAGGAAAGGGCGCACAAGCACCAGAATGGCCAGCTGGTTAGGGCATTCCCGAACCAGAACAGGAACTTGAGTCTCCCACATCTCAGGTAAATTATCCAGACTAGTGGGCAAGAGGTTATTTGGAGGACCCCTCAATCTCTCCTGTTGAAACTGTTCCACTTTATACAAATAAACATTTACTGGACCATGACAAGATGGACTGTATTAGCCTGGTGGTTAGAGCCCTCAACTAGGATGCATAAGATCCAGGTTCAAGTTCCTTCTCCAAAGGTGAGACGGGAAGATTGGTCCACACATCCCAGGGAAGTGCCCTAGCCATGAGTCTCTTGACTATTCTGAAGACAATCCATGTCTGCTTTTTCATGAAAATCTCAGAAAGGTCTCACTTTCATCCCAAGGAGGGACTGGAAAATTTTGGAAGTCTCAAAGTTTCGCAGCACGGGAAAACTGTTTCTTGCCAAGTTCTAACTGCATGTGTCTTTATACTGTACCTACTTTTTCCCACTGGACACTTTTACTCAGCCTCTTCTCTTCTCCCTTTTACACTATCTCTCCAATAAAACTCAAGGTTGAGTCAAATGAATAATGGGATTATATTAAGAAAAGGAAAATGTATGCTCTGTGACCTGTATATGCCTAGGATAGCCCACCTGAAAATGCCAAGGTCAGGGCAGGCTACAAGAGGAGAACAAACTCTCCCAAACTGGGGGCTAATTCCGCAGTTAGATTCACCAGCTAGTCACAAACAGTGATTCTGATACCCACACTGGTTATCAAGAAGCCCCCAAAAAAGAAATACACATCTCCCTTTATTGCATGTCAGTCTCTGGCCCCCAATTGGCAGCTAAGTCTAGTACAGTGAGGAGTTATTTAAAACTCTATTCCCTTTACCAATATGTTCTCCTGAACTCCTCAGCCACATTACCAGATCCATATGAGTTTGGATCTTACCCAAAATTCCACACTATCAGCCACTCCTTTAGTAATTAAAACTAAAGGTTTATTATGAAAAGAAACAAACAAACAAAATGATCAAAGCAATCAGGTATATACAAATGACTCCAAAGTCAATAAATATCAGATTCTGAGCAGTACTGGAGTTTGCAGGCTTGTACAGTTCCTCTGATGTACATCCAGTACGTGGCTGGGTCTCAGTCCTTTGGTTCAAATGTAGAGCATTTGATCCAGAGGTAAGAAGCAGGAATGAAGAGAAGATGGAGATGGTGCAGCTGCATTTTATAGTCTCTGGTCTGCCATGTGGCTTGTTTCAACACAAGGTCACAGCACAGGGGCAGGGAAAAGCACTTGCAGTCCCTCGGACTACAGGTGTGTCTCTACATGTCCTGATGACTCATAGGTGCAGCCCTGGCCTCTCTCCCTGGGCTCATTGTATAGAATAGATGATGGCCCTTGATGAGTCATCAATGCTGACACTAATCTGCCTGGGAGAGTATAACCCAATAGCACAGCACTAATATTTGGATACAGATATATCACACATATCCATAATTTACAATAAATACACATACACAATATAATCATACTTAGCAAATTATAACCTTTCCAATGGTACCTGATATGGCATAGCTTGTAAGAATCGTTGCAATTTTGTCATACTGGTGTTAAATAATATTATAAATGTTCACCCCTAATCCAGACAGCATCACAGGCTGAAAATCAGGAAAAACCTCCTGACAGCACAATGAATTAACATGAAGGATAGTCTCCCAAGGGAAGTGGTGGAAATGCCACCACTTTTAAAATAAGCACTAGAAAATACACTCTAGGGAGCAATACTGGGAGATGGACTGGATAACTTCCTAGGGCCTTCCCTTCTCTAATGTCTCAGATTCTGTGATGGAAAGCAAGTTATTTTCCACAGAGAATGGAGAACACGGCTTGTTAAAGTTTATAAGGAAAGCTGAAACACTTATCTACGTGACATGAAAGCGGCTGAAACAGAAATTAATATAAACACTTCTAGGCACCGAGGGAGTCTTCGTTATCCTTTAAACAATGGCAGGGGAATGATGTAATAGGACGTTTTGTTCTTGTCACTGACCCATGCGTACCTGAGCAGCTCATGTACAGTTTGACCTGAGGTTTTCAGCTGTCACATTCCATTCACCTTAGTGAGCACAAAAGGCTGCATGTCCATAGCATTCTATATATCATTACTTCTCCGTGCTCATTAGAAAGAGAAACGCTTTTATATACCAAGGATTTATAGCCAGCTCAGCAGGCATCATGAAACATTTTAAAAATAAAGCCTTGTGAAAGCAACTCAGTGAAAGTTACTGAGGGTTTTAGAACGGTCATTCATATTTCTAGACACATAGGTCTGGATTCTCCACTCTGTACAAATGCCACTTAGACAGACTGGGGCTCTGATTCAGGGCAACATGGCCCTGGCAAAGGTAAACTGCACAGATATCCTACTTGCAACACTCCCACTCCTTCACCTTAGGCCAGCTGGTGCAGAAATGTGCCACCTTCATCACCTTTCTGCTGGCGGACGGTTTCCCTATGCAGTAGGAATTCTCCATTGTCTACCTCCAGCTGGTTTAAAGCTGCTTTGTAGAACTTAAAGAGGAGAGATGGTCCAGTAGTTAGGACACTAACCTGGGACTTGTTCTGTCACAGGCTTCCTGTGCACCCTTAATCTTCTCTGTAACTCCATTCCCCATCTGAACAATGGAGACAATTGCACTTCCGTACCTCACTGGGGTGTTGTGAGGAGAAATGCATTAAAGATTGTGAGGTGCTTAGATACTGTGATAATGGGGGGCGTAAAAATACCTAAAATAGATAGATTATGCAGCACAAAGTGGCATTAGCCAACCAGGGATTCCAGCCTATAAACGCCAATCCTTCATTCAGAATGTAGCCATCATTTCCTTTTAATTCTGCAACATGGGGCATGGGTGACTTGCAGATTTAAAGTAATATAAATGGTAGATTCTCTGTAACTTGAAGGCCTTAAATCATGATTCGATGACTTCAGTAACTCAGCCAGAGGTTATAGGTCTATTACAGGAGTGGATGGGTAAGGTTCTGTGGCCTGCAATGTGCAGGAAGTCAGACTAGATGATCATGAGGGTCTCTTCTGACCTTAGAGTCTAAATCGTGAGTTTTACCTTGTCATAGAGGTGTCAGATATATGATCTGTATCTTGATTCTAGTATGGCTTTTGACACAGACCCACATAACCTTCTCATAAGCAAGCTAGGAAAATGTGATCTAGATTAAGTTACTATAAATTGGGTGGGAAACTGGTTCAAAGAACGTATTCTAAGAATAATTATCCATGGTTTGCTGTCAAACTGAGAGGACATATCTAGTGGGGTTTCACAAGGATGAGTCCTAGGTCTGGTACTATTTAATATTTTTAATTAATTACTTGGATAATGGAGTGAAGAGTATGTTTATAAAATTTACAGATGACATCAAGCTGGGAGAGGTTGCAAGCGCTTTGGAGGACAAGATTTTAAAACAATTGTGACAAATTGAAGAATTGGTCTGAATTCAACAAGATGACATTCAAAAAAAGACAAGTGCAAAATAAACTTAGGGAAAAATATGAAATGGACAACTGAAAAATGGGGAATAACTGGCTGGGTGATAGTACTGCTGAAAAGGATCTGGGGATTATAGCGGATTACAAATTGAATATGAACCAACAACATGAGGTAGTCGCAAAAAATGTTTAATATAATTCAGAAGTGTATTAACAGGAAGGTTGTATATCAAACATAGTGGGTAACTGTCCCACCCTACTCGGCATTGATGAGGCCACAACTGGAGTACTCTGTCCAATTCTGAGTGCCACACTTGAGGAAAGATGTGGACAAATTGGAGTGAGTCTAGAAAAGAGCAACAAAAATGATAAAAGGTTCAGAAGACCTGACCTACAAGGAAAGATTAAAAATACTGGGCAGGTTTAATAGTCTTTAGATATGTTAATGGATGTCATAACGAGTACAATGATCATTTGTTCTCCATGTATGGAGTGTTGTAGCCATGTTGGTCCCAGGCTATTGATCCCTTATCTCTCTCACCAACAGAAGCTGGTCCCGTAAAAGCTATTACCTCACTGATCTTGTCTCTCTAATTGTTTTCCATGTCCACTGAAGGCAGGACAAGAAGTAATTGGCTTAATCTGCAGCAAAGGAGATTTAGGTTTGAATTAGGAAAAGCTTTCTAACTATAAGGGTAGTTAAGCACTGGAAGAGGCTTCCAAAGGAGGCTGAGGAATCCCCTTCCTTGGAAGTTTCTGAGAAAAAAATAAACAAATACCTGTTTGGAATGGTCTATGTATACTTGTTCTTGCCTTAAAGCAGAGGGCTAGACTAAATGACCTCTTGAGGTGCCTTCCAGCCCCACATTTCTATGATTCTATGTACTCAACATGTTGTATATCAAAACACTGGCAAAGATTTTCAAAAGATTTAAGAGCTGAAAATACTTAATTTTGCATGAATAATTTAAAATAAAAATGATTAACAGAGCTGTTACTAATGAGTTAGTCATCTCCGAGCTCAACTCTAAGCTATAATTATAGCTCCCTGTCACTGCCTGTTCTTCAGAGGTCAGGCTAGTGTTTATAAAGTGAATAAAATCTAGTTCTGATCTGATTAAAATTTCATCTTCTACCTTAATTATGTCAGGCAAAGTTAATCTGAGAGCTAGAAACAGCTCTATATAATAATTTGACGTGGGAGATCTAATTAAAGCTATATGATGGTGTCTTAATAGTCTAAATCAGTTCCTGCTTGAGATGGAAATGCCCAGCTTGACTGACTGACTGCTGTAGGAGGCTATACACAGAAAGCCAGATACTCGAGTCCATGTGTGATGCATCCAAGGCAGTTCAGGGACAAAGATGCAAAGATGGCTGAAACCTTTAGAGCCAAACTCCCATTGCAAGACAGAGTAACCTGCAGCCTTATCTACCTTATGTCCATTACCCACAGCCTGAAAGGGGCCATTTTGACACACAGTGATGATTGTCTGGGCACATGAACACTTTAGCCATCTCTTTCCCCAGACATATCCTCTGTGCCAGCAGTTAGGTGGCTGGGTGGTATTGGAATCATTGTGCCTCTGGAACAGCATGGAGCAGCCTGAATATATGGCCAAAGACTCTGAACTTTGAAGCACTGGCTCACTTCGCAATCATACCCCTTTCAGTTGGCATCATGGCAGGTATGTCAATTTAAGCATGGGCTATGGCCTAGTCGAAACTTTGATGAGACATTTGTAAAACCCAGGTGTGCCAGAAGAGATGGTGATTCAGTAGGTACACTTTTCCCTTTGAGTCAGCATTAAGCCAATGCCCCGACATGATGGAAGGCGACACTGTTTCTGAGATGTCATCTTTCAGAATACATTTAAATCAAGGCTCTGACTACATGCAATCATAAAAGATCCCATGGCAGTTTTTGGAAGAGTCTCTACCTGGATGACCTGACTAAATTTTCTTTGGGTAACTACATCCTGCCTACAAAAAACTTCCCTGTAGTTTCATCTGCTTAAACTACTCTTGGGGTATGTCAACATAGTGAGCGGCAGTGAGTTTCAGAGCCTCGATTGACAGACTCAGGCTCACGGGGTCCACCCCATCCCTAGACTTCAGAGCCCAAAGTCCAACCTGAGCTACAACATCTACACAGCTATTTTTCAGTGTGACATTGCCCACAGTACAATCTGGACCAATGAACAGCTTTGTCCCTTAAGTTCTCTAACCTGGGGTGCCTTTTACACTGCTTTGCTGTGAGAGCCGCCACTTCTGTTCTGCTCACACAAAGCCTCCAGCATGTAAATTACTTCCAACTATACTGGAAGAGTGCTACAGCGAGCCACCCTTGAGTTACACTGCTGAGCAACAGCAGCAAATTCCCAGTCCCAGACTTTCCTCCAGAAATGTGCATCTTGGACTGCCTAGATCTCCCGGACAACACAAGATCATATAAAGTCTGCCATTTTATTAATAGAAAATGATATACATAAATCCTGTTATCCCTAATAGAGTTTCCCAAACATTTCAATCTAAACACAGTGGTCTAGATAAAACAATCAAATACATTTATTAACTACAGAAAGATAAATTTCAAGTGACTACAAGTAATGAGGCATAAAAGTCAGAATTGGTTACAAGAAAGTAAAAGTAAATGCAACTAATACCTATCTTAACAAGCTACATAAATTCAAAGCAAAAGTCTCCCACACCACAAGTTCCAACAGTCTTACTGCCTGAAACTCTTTCAGTTAGGATTCCTTCCCAATCCAACGATGCTTCATTTGTCCTTCAAGTGTTGTCAATGCTGTGAGTAGACATTTGGAGCATTGTGTACACTACAGGAAGGATGTGGATAAATTGGAGAGAGTCCAGTGAAGGGCAACAAAAATGATTAGGGGGATGGAGCACCTGACTTATGAGAAGAGGCTGAGGGAACTAGGCTTGTTTAGTCTGCAGAAGAGAAGAGTGAGGAGGGATTTGACAGCAGCCTTTAACTACCTGGAAGGGGGTTCCAGGGAGGATGGAGTTAGGCTGTTCTCAGTGGTGGCAGTTGATAGAACAAGTCACAATGGTCTCAAGTTGCAGTGGGGGAGATATAGATTGGATATTAGGAAAAACTTTTTCACTAAAAGGGTGAGTAAGCACTGGAATAGGTTACCTAGGTACATGGTGGAATCTCCATCCTTAGAGGTCTCTAAAGCCAAGTTTGACAAAGTTCTGGCTGGGATAATTTAGTTCGAGTTGGTCCTGCTTTGAGCAGGGGTTTGTACAAGATGACCTCCTGAAGTCCCTTTCAAACCTAATATTCTATGATTCTGATTCTATGAAGGGAGAGTTCAGTTGGGGTGTTTGCCCTCCATTTTATATGTTTTTTCTCTTCTTTGAGAATCATTTCCAGCTGAGTTTCTACAGACAGAAAGTCAGTGTGGGTGGGAATCCTCAGCTATTTTTTCATCTAAATGTAAATCATTGCCCATATCCTTTTTCCTGACAAAGAATGGCCACTTAACCAGGTGATAGTCCGTTTGATATTGTTGACACCTGGCTGAGGTGTTGGCTAGCCTTTTATCTCTGAGGAACAGGTTTATGTCTGCTTTTAGTAACATCATATGGTAGAAATCTTATATCTTTACATACAACGTTGCCACCCATATTTTACCAGAAAAATAATGAGCAGTAAATTATGAGTTTTCAAATGATATCTCATAAGGCATACTTTGTACCACATTTATCAGGTCTTATAAAAGGGGTGAACATTGGATACAGGTTGTGACATTAGTGTTGTAGCTTTGCTCCACGATCCCAAGTCTTTCACTGTAGGCTTTGAGACCTGCTGCTAAGATTTACCTTTAGTTTCCTCTTTTAAAAATACTTGTGTAATATCAATGACAGAAAAGAGATGGTGAATTCAATATATATAAAATAATTGGTAAAGTGCTTTATGATCCTGCTGGGGGTTCTTTTTTTAAAAAAAATAGTATTATGTTTTGATGTGATTTTGATGAGATGTAACTTCCAGGAATGATGTCATATCATTAACCAGATGGCCCGGACCTGGTAATGCCATTTCTGGAAATCTAAAGCAATGCTTCCATGAAAGACTATAAATAATTTAGCAATGTTCACAGGCTTGGTGATAAAATAATTGGCTATTGTGATATAGCAAGGGCAGAGTGCAGTACAAGAGTGCTCCTATTTGTAATCCAAACCCGCCCACTGCTAAAGGCCTCTCCCCCAACCTGAGGGGAGGAGTCACTGAGTCCAGGATACAACTGATTGTGGGGGACAACTAATGAAAAAACAGGATGGGACGTGAGGTCAAAGGGTAAAACAGAGAGTAGCAGAAGGGGACACCGAGCAGAGAACCCCGTACAGCACCCACTGCTCCCGAAAGGTGTCTACGGAGCCAGCGGACGCTGCCCAGAGGAACTCTGCCTGGATGCATGAACGGATGGAGGAGCGGATATAGGCCCCCCAGCCAACCTCCTCTCCCTGGTGTTATAGATGGCCACTTTGGCCAGGGCTAGGAAGAGGTTGAAGAGGAGGTCCCGCGACTTTGTGGGGCCACAGATGGGGTGTGCATATAAAAACAAATGTGGGGAAAAGTGCAGCCAGACCCTCAGCAGGAGGTTCTGGAGGAGCTGGAAGAGGGGCTGCAACCTGGCGCACTCCAGATAAATGTGCACCAGGTTCTCCCTCACTCCACAAAAGGGGCAGGAGTAGGGGCAAGGGGTGAACTGCACCAAGTACACGCCCATGCTCACGGCTCCAAGAAGGAGCCGCCAACTGATGTTCCCGGCGGGCCGCGGGGTCAGGCCCACCAGGGGTCCTCGCCCTCCACAGGTGGTAGTATGTCCCGCCATTTGGTGTCTGGGTGGGACACAAAGAAATGAAGGGTGTGGAGCACAAGCACGTAGAGATGGTCCCTTGGCACGGTTCGAAAATGGACTGGCTGCAAATGGTGCAGCCAGCTCGGTGCATGGGTGGCCGGGGAGGAGCCGTCCACCCACTTACTCCTGGACAGCAAGAATGGCAGCCCGAGGAGCTCCTCTGACCAACAGCATTCCCCAAAGCAGCCTTAGGAGAGGGGTAGAAGGGTAGGTAGAGATAGGGAAGGCCCAGAATGCTCAGGGCTCTGTTCCCTGCAGATTAGCTAGAAGTCATTAGAGGGCACTTAAGAGCAGCTGAGGCCAATTTAGCCCCAGCCAGGTGCTTGATAAAAACCCTCTGCTCCAGACAGACAGCGTGTGAGCTGGAGAAGTAGGAGTGCAGAGTTGTGTGGAGGAGCAAAGAGGAGTGCTGAGAAAGATATCAGACCCAAGAGGGGGAAACCTGTCCCTGGCAGGACTGAGGTACTCCCCCAGGCACAGGGGCCTGGGTAAGAAAGCCCAGGCTGGGCATCAAGGAAGTGCAGGGCCTGAGAGGCCAGAAAGACTGAGGGGGGAAATTAGACCAGGGGAAAAGACTGCAGCTCTGAATACGGTGCCAGCAGCACATAGAGCCTACTTATAGGGCCCCTCGGCTGGGACCCGGAGGAGTGGGTGTGCCTGGGTCCCTATGCCCCTCCCTGGGGTGACTGGTGATGCTCTGGCCCACTACAGAGGCAAAAGCGCACGACCCACTAGGGTGAAGCCAGCCAGTTGTCACACTATGTATAATCCCCAACATATCTTCTGCCAAATATTATGGCATGCTGCTCTCTTTTTGGGTTATTTTGCTCATCTGTATGTTCTGTTATTTCAGATTTTGTCCGTTTGTATAATTATGAAGGCAAAACCTTTTTTTTTTTTGTCTGTTTGTGTTCAGAATTGTCTTGTGTTTTTTGGTGTAAGAATGATATCACTGAAAAGCAGAGCTGTCCACACACAACATGAGTTCTGATTTGGGTTCTGTGGTTCATGAATAAGGAGCATAGACTTTTCCATATTATCTGTTGTCATTACTCTGTATTTGTGTTTCCTTCTAGCATAGTGTGGTCCTGGTCCATGAGGTCTCCTAGGGTCTACCACAATACAACTAATAAACTACAATAATAATGCTGGGTTAGACCAATGGTCCATTTAGTCCAGTATCCTGTTTCTGACAGTGACCAGAATCAGTTACTTCAGATGAAGGTGCCAGCTTCTTCCTAACTTGGTTTGGTTTATGCGCAAAAAGGAAGGAGGGTTGATAGCCCTTTAGTGAAACTTTGAACCAGGTGACCCAATTCACTACCCAGATACTCCCTTCACCTGACTTCCTAACTCTCTTTAGTAATAAAATGAACTTGCATGGTATGGTTTCACTTTATGAGTTGAACTTTCTGACATAACATGAGAGAAACAATGCAAATGCTCAGATTTCTGGAGAGGTATCTGGAAAGTAGTGTTCACTAGCTGGAGGCCTTATTTTTTATTAGAATTTTTTTTTTCATTTATACTTGAAGAACGTTTTTTTTCTATTTGCTTTGGAAGATTCATATTGCTCTGCTATATTAAAAAGGATAAGGGGTTTGTAGTATTTTATTAAAGACAACTTTATGAGAAATTCTCAGCATAAGGATGGGTTCACGTACAACACGGTCTGATGGCTCTTGCTTTGGAACCCTTAGTTTATGGTGTGTTGTTAACTCCTTCCTTCCTCCAGTGGGAGCCTTCCTCACGTGAAATCACATTGTGACTCTTACTTTGCACCCAAACAAAGCAAGGGGCTCTAAGGCTCCCCCCTTAGTTACATGTGCTCACTACAATCCAGCAGCCACCCTGGTTTAGGGTCTGTGACTCAAAGAACCTCTCAGTGCCAGCTGGCACGCCTGACACGCCTGACAAACTCACCACACCTAGCGTACTTCTTTCGAAGTATTCATCTATAGAGAATGTTATGAAACGTCTTCAATATAAGGCAGGGTCACACTGTCCATTAATATTGTTGTGAAATGTATGAATAAATACGGTGTAAGAAGTTATGAAAATATGTTCCTAAAAACATCTGAATTAAGGCAGCTTTGGCAGTCAGGTTTCTGCCAGACTACAGATATATATTGACTAGTCTGCCTTGATTCACATGTAAATTAAGCATTGTAAGGCAACACAATGAAAGCCTCATTTCCATACAAAGTCAGCATGAGGATGTGAAAACAACATGAAGTCAGTACCCCAGGGAACAAACCCCAGGGGGTCATCCCAACTCTGGAGACCAACAATGAATACTGTGTTATAACAGCGAAGGCAAAAGGACACCTCTTTATCCCGCACCTCAGGAAGTAATCAGGAAAGGTGATTACATTCAAGAAAACAGGATCCCAACCTGCCCACGTTGGAATTGCTGTGAAGGACGTTTTGGTGAGATAAGACTGCCTTTATCCAGATGGTTAGCCTGTGAAAATTAAGTTTAGTCTGTAGAAAACATGTATTGTTTCCATTATTGTTCATAATTAGTCCATCATTGTTTCCATTATCATCCGTGATCAATATCTCTTAAATTTAGCCTTTGATAACAAACTTATAATTGTTTTCACTATAAATATACATCACTGATTTGTTGTTATATAATAGCTGATCCCCAGCTGTCTCAAACAAGCTAGTGTGTACACTGTCCCCTTGGGGATAGCAAACATGGTATTTCTGTGAGTAGCCAGTGACAGGGGCTGGGTACCACAGGTGAATGCTTCAAAGGGATTCAAGGACTCAGGTGCACCTATTGTTTACATGCAAAGCACAGTGCGGATTGGTATTGCATGGGATATTGTTTGGGTGGCTAATGGACTGGTGGTGTCAGAGAGCTAACACCTAGTTAAGCACAAGCAATTCTTCTTCTAGGTGGAGGTAGGTGGATAAAAAGGTTCTGGGCATGCTGAGGAAGTATCAGAGGGTCCATACCAGCTGTTTGGGTTTTTTATTCTATATCTGAAGACCATATATTTTAAGAATCTGCCTGATGACACTCACACTTTTGAGCATTTTGAAATATCAGCATTTCATCCCACCCTCAACCTCCCCACCACTCCATAATCAGTAAGAGTTTACATGATTTGGGTCATACAACATCAAGAGTTTGAATACAATAAATCCATTTATTTAACATTTCCCATATCAATCTAACAATACATATTTGAATAATAGAAATATTTGGGGGGAGTTGATAGCACAAACCACAATTTCATTTGACACAGTGACCACCCTTTAATGTATTGAAAAATATTCAACAAATGATATGTGTATATATATATATATAAGTTTAATTGAATACTGCAGTGGATCAAGTGATGGGGCATCTGAACCAAAGCACTTTTCTATACGCATGCCTGAACATACGCTCATTTTACGTTTTCTAGAGATTCTTCAGTTGTTGGTAGTAAGGAGATAAGATTAATGTTGGCATGGTACCTTTGCCAATTTTTGCTTCCTGTGATTTCGGCTGTGCTTCTGACATGGTGGCACAGTTTGATTGTTCAGAGAGTGCAGGTATTACGCCCCATTCAAGGTAATGGTGCAAGAGTAGAATGCAGCTATGAATTTAGTTGCCTGGTCCAGTGCATTGTTGCACTGATGTCACCCAGCAGAGAGAGGGAGAATCCAGCTCACAGAAATGTCAACACAGTGCCTTTGCCAAGGCTAAAATAGGAAGCTACTATAATACAGCCTGAGAGTGCATAGGCAGCTAACAGACCTGGTGCAACGGTCCAGTGTTGCTCTGCAGAGCATGTATGTCTAGTAAAGCTCTGTCTTGGACTGGGAGTTCCATAATCACGGAAGATGTTAGGCCCTGTTCAGGCTAATGATGCAGGAGTAAAACAAATACATCAGTGTCATCTGATAATACTGATTTTCACACCAGTTTCTCTTGTACAACTTCTCCATTTGTTGTACAAGACTGTTGTCAGCTTCCTTACGTGAAGTGACTGTGTCTTCTTTGCTGATCACCACACCTCTCTGGCATTGCAGCTGGAGGTTGTCTCTGTCTGGGAGGACTAGCTTATTTGCGTCATTTATTAAACTTCTTGTCTTGAATGAGTTCTGTACAAATGATGGCAGTCAACTGTTTCTTATTTTCAATAAACATCAAGACAGCTTTCTATGGAGGCAGCTGTGTATTTTTACTCAACTGATGTACTCTGTTGTCTTCAGCAGCTCTGCTCGATCTCACAATATTCTTTGTGTTGAAGTCTTTGTACCTGTCAAAGACAAGGCATGCTTTACCTACTGCTAGCTTGTGTTCAGTGTAGACTTGTCACAAAGCCCTCGATGATTTCACTTCCTGGCCAGTGTACTACCCAAAGAACTGTGGAATCATTAGTGACTGTGCAGATGACTTCTTGTGGAGTATATCTAGTTGACATCTCTGCCTGCAGCTGCTTCTTTAGGTTAGACCTAGCCTCGAAAATCCTCGTGTCTCCAGAGTCAATGAACATTGACATTGGTGCAGGAACCAACTGAGGTGACAAAATAGACTTGATGTCAACTGCTTGTGAATGTGTTTGGTCATTTTGAAACATGCTCAACAGTGACAAGTGTCATCAAGCAGTTTCTTTGAATTTGAGGTCTTGAAATTCAGAATTCACACACATTGTATGGACACTAAAACAAGGTACTGCCAAAAACTTGCATTTGGCTACACTACTCATATCATTGGTAGTTGTGTGGGGCAAAGCAGTCTCCATGGGTTCCCTTCTTGTGCAGCGGGGCAAGGAGTGGACCACCAGGGCAGGGATGGGCAGAGCATTCACTTTGCCTGCCTCCCACCATGCACTGGTCTGCACAACTGAGTGTGACAACAAGGAAAAGGTTAAGGACTACCTGCGTATCACATGATAGCAAGGGGTTTAAAGGGAAGGGTGTGTCCTTTTTCTGGGGGCTGACAGAGAAAGAGAAAAGTCTCTGGGGACTGCACGGGAACTGCCTTATTTTGAGTTCGATCAATAAACTGTGCCATGAGGCATGGGCTTGAAAAAGACTTGGATGTAACACTGGTTGTTGAGAATTTATACTAACTACAGAATTTTCTATTTTCATAAACAAGATTGATGATAGGCAGCACATCAAGAGGGGGTTTTAAAGAGGTTCCTAAAAGTGGAGTAGGTTTGGGCCTTGCAGAACTTTAGAGACCTGTGGAAAGTAGCTAAAAGATGGATTCATGCATAATGAGGGCCAGCCAAGGGTAGGCGATCAGAACAACCACTCGGTGCCAAATCTCTGTGGGAGGTGTTCTGGTGGGGGATTTGCACAACAGTTTTGCTTGATGTGGGGGGAGAGGCAGCCCTGAAAACATTTTCTTGGATGGCAAAACAACTGAGGATGGCCTGCCCACAACAGTGATAGAAATATGCCAAGAAAATTTTATTTCTGGAAAACTAAAGTCTGGAATTCCCACCATAAACAAACTGAAAGCAGTCAGGTCACATTCTTGTTCGTTTGTAATTTCATAATGCAGCCATGACACAGGTGAATAGTTTGTAAACAGTCAAACCCCCGTACCTTTGGGGATCTGGCAACTGAGCCTGTTCCTGGGTTTCAAATAAGCACGAAAATCAAAATCCTGCAAGAGGAAATCAGCTTTCTTGGACGTTGCCTTCCTGGCTAATTCCTGCAACAGGGATTAGGCTCCTATTGCTCCTGTGGTTGGGCCTAAATTTTCCAGAATGACTAAGGTTTTTATTGCCTTCAATTTTAAGGTGTCCAATTTGAGATTCCTTAAATGGGCCTGATGTTTAGAAAGGGCTGAGCATCTATCCGCTCAAAATCAGACCCCTGTTAAGCAGGGCCCAAGCATAACTTTTTTGGGCCCAGTACAAATTTGTAACCCGGGCTCCCTCCCACACAAATACCCATGGGGGTTGCAGCCTGGGCCGGGCCCCTCCAGGCCCCGGTAAAGTGTAACCCCCCACGTGGGGGCCCTGATGTTAAGGTGTCTCAAGTTAAGCAGCTAAAAATTGAGACCCAAAATCGCTAGTCACTTTTGAAAACATTAGTCCTTTATTTTTAAAATTTAAAAAAAAAAAAAATTACAAGGAACTGAATTTCTGCTTAGAATAGCACAGAAACCAGAAATGAGACAATATCCGTGGTAGCTGTTGTAGGAGCAGGGCAGAGAGTAGTTCATTTTAGACCTCCCAAGAGATCAGTGATTTTTAGTGGGGGCAACCAATTATGACTGGATATAATTGGCTTCTATGCAGTCAGAGGAAAGGGAAGTCATCTCATCGGTATGGACCAATTTAAGCACCTCTCTGCATTGCTTGTGTGGTAGAGAAATAACTACATATGGATTTAATCTCACCATAAAATGTAATTTGTGTGCATATCAGATGTATAATTTACCATAATCAATGTGGAGTTTGAAAGAACAAAGTCTCCATGAGCTACACTAGCCCTGATGTCTGTCCCGTTTATTCCTTTCTTTTAATTCTACCACTTCATTGATTTTTATCTGCCTCAGATTTCAACAGCTCTGTCCAATAGTCTGTCATCATGTAGGTCTAATATAATTTTACTCCTCCAATAAAGCTACGGAGTAGTGATGGATCAGGATTAGCTCACAAGCCCTGCCTGAGCCATGTGGTGATGGTTGACTTACAAATAGCCAATTAACCAACAGTTATGCTGAACAAGGAGGGAGGGACTGAGTTTTTTTCTATTGGTCCCAGAGTTACTGCCTTTATATAGACAATCAGATCCTTGTTTTGCAAATATATTCCAACCTGTTATTTTTCTTACATTCTACAAAGTGGGGAAAATAAGTAATGTCCGGGAAACAAGGCATTACCTGCGAGCCAGGAGATCTGGATATTCTATTCCTAGCTCTGGCACTGACTTGCTTATCACATGATCTTGGGCAAGTCTTTTAATTCCTTTTGTGTTCTCACCTGTTGTATGTATTGTCTATTTAGATTTTAAACTTACCAGGGCAGAGACTGTCTTTTACATGTTTTTGTACTGTGCCTGGCGCAATGGGGCCCTGATCTCAGTTGGGAACACTAGGCACCATTGTCAGAAAAATAAAAAATAACTTCCCATGAGTCAGTATCACTAGTATCATTAACTCTTTTTCTAAATGGCAGCAGGGGCAGGGAGGAACGGAGGAGAGTGCAGGAGAATGGGTTAACTGGATAAAGCAAAAAAAAAAATGACTTGAACCTTTCCTTTAAACTAGACCCAAATCCAAACGTCTTTTGAATTTTCAAGAAACTTCAATTATCTTTTAGCGAATGAGTTCTATTTATGTTATTTTTTATGCAGGAACACATCTATTAGACTGCCAAGAACACAGGATGGGGGCATGTAGCTGTTGGCTGGTCTACACTATCGTTCAACAGAGTAGTCATTGAACCTCTTTGCTCTTGAAATGGCTTGGTTCCATCCACATGAACCAATGCTAGTTAATATAAATGGGCTAAGCATGCCCACACATGCCAATCCCACAGTTCCAGGCACAGTTCCTCCCTTTCTGAACTATACTTGCATTTTCCAGGAGGAGAAGGCACTTTTTATGGCTTATTGTAGAACATTCTAAAAGATGAGTTCTCTTTTGGAAAAAAAAGAGCACTTTACAGTCTAAAAGAAAGCATTAAGATTATATATAAAAAACTAAATTGTCCTTAACACAATTTTACTTTGAAAAATAGCTTTAATACTTTCAAAACAGCTGCTCTGTGTGGAACATGCTCTTTTTTTACTGCTTTCTTAAAGAGGAAGGATGGTGCAATGATTAGGGGCACTAACGCAGGACTTCGGAGACCCAGGTTCAATTTCCTGCTCTGCCCAAGACTTCCTGTTTGACTGTAGGCAAGTCCCATAGTGACTTTCTGTGCCTCTGCTCCACATTTCCCTATCACAAAAAGACGTTGTGATAAGTACATTAAAGAGTAAGGCACTCAATACTATAGTGATGAGGGCCATATAAGTATCATAGAGAGATAGCAGTTACCAACCTCCCAGTGGTGTTGAGAGTAAATACATTAAAGATTGTGAAGTGCTCAGATACTAGATTAATGGTCCTCATCATATATAGATCTACTATATATATATTATAGATGATCTTTTCCTCCCCCAAAGCCATTTGTTTCTTCCAGCTATTGCATCTTGTCATTAACGAAGATAAGATAAGAAGAAGATAGGAAGCTCTTTGGGCCAAGAACTGCCTTTTCAAAAGACTGTACAATGTCTCGCACCATGACACTCCAATCTGTCATTAGTGCCTCTAAGCACTCCTGCAGTACAAACAACAACTAACAATAATAGGATGTACTGTGTCTTTAATAAGGCGTGGCGGAGAGATGCTTGTGAAAGTCAAGAACAGCTGAGCACCATTTACACTGCTGTCAGACCAACAGTGAACAAGGATCATAGGGGGAGATAGATAGGTTAAATTATTGTCTCCCTGACCTGTCAGCATTGTTGCAGAAGAGCAGGCAGAACTTTGTGGCACTGCACAGTGAAGACTAATTGAACTAGTGCAGCTATGCTGCCTATAATTCTAGTTAACACTACCATTGAAATAGCTGCAAGTGAACTGTGCTGGTGCCAGATGGAACCGTTGTAATATTTGCATACAGGGTGCAGGGATCTCCTCCAACATGCCCTCAGTGCTCCTTTACTAGCTATACTGTCACTGGAAGAACACTGCATAGCTACATCTGCTCATGTTTACTGTGATAGAAGTCATAGAATGGACACAATGCTTGTTCTAGGACCATTAACTCCCACATAGATTTTTCCAGTGAGAATTCTCCAAGGGCTTGATTCTGTTCCCACTGGACACTGTACAAACTCCACTTGACTTTAGTGAGAACAGGATTTTTCCCCAAGTCAGGAGGGCAGCAGGATACAGAGAGAAACAATTTTACTCACTTGCTTCCATCGCAACATACCTTCTCTGTTCTACAGAGACCCAACTGTATGCAATTGCTGCAGAGTGTTCTGTAGCCTCCAAAGAATGGAACAGCATGCTACAGAGTTACTGATGTCTTCTATGAGGAATTCCACTAATAACCTCCCTCCAGCCTGACATTTCACCTTTCAGTATGACCTGTTGTAGTCTCCCCTTTAACCAGTTCCTTATCTACCTTTCAATTCTCATATTAATCCACATCTTCTCCAAATTAACTAATAATTTTCCATGTGGAAAATTTATCAAATGTCTTACTGAAATCCAGGTAGATTAGATCAACTGCATTTCCTTTATCTAAAAAATCAGTTATCTTCTCAAAGAAGGAGATCAAGTTGGTCTCGCATGATCTACCTTTTGTAAAACCATGTTGTATTTTATTCCAATTACCGTTCACCTCTATGTCCTTAACTATTCTCTCTTTCAAAAATTGTTCCAAGCTCTTGCATACAATTGATGTCTAACTAACAGGTCTGTAGTTTCCTGGATCACTTTTCTCCCCTTTCTTAAATATAGAAACTATATAAAATTCTCCAGTCATAGGATACAACCCCCGAGTTTACAGATTCATTAAAAATCCTTGCTATTGGATTTGCAATTTCATGTGGCAGTTCTTTTAATATTCTTGGATGGAGATTATCTGGACCCCCTCAATTTAGTCCTATTAAGCTGTCTGAGTTTGACTTCCACCTTGGATGTGGTAATTTTTACCTCCATATCCTCATTGCCATTAGCCACCCTGCCACTACTCCTAAGTTTTCCCCTCCACTTGTTTGCAGAAATCTTCAGCAGGAATACATACAGAGTCTTTCTCCTCCTAAATTGGCTAAATTGTAGATCATGCCTGAGGATAGTTATAGAAACTTATTTCCCTGTATCTATGTATCTATTGTCCAGATCTTGTGAGATTTTCTGGAGCAATCAGAAGCAGTGTTCAAGCAGTCTCAAGCAACACTCTGAACAGTGAGTCGCTGGGCCTGCTGGATCAGCCCTGGCCTTTCTCTAGAATAGAGAGTGTGTGCTTGTGCAGTTAAACTAGGGCTTGTAGTTTGAGACCAAGAGACCAAGAGATTTGTGCTCCTCTCTGTCTATCATAACAAGATCCAAAGCTACCAGACCCAGAGTTCCTTGTGCATAGGCAGGAAGGAGGGACAGCTGGTGGGAGGGACAAACAAAGCACCATAAGAGGGTGGGAGCCAGTGCTGCTGCTTCTTCTGGTAGGATTTGCAGGCACAAAAAATATGTGAGTAAGTGTCTAATTCACTCACAGTCACACACACCCCCCATACTGACATGTCTGGTAGTGGCTATAAATACAAATCAGGCAGCCAGAAACGTAAGGAGGTAAAAGAAAGTGAACTAAAAGAAGCTAAAGGACACCAATCTCTCCTCCAGTTTTTCAAATCAGACAAGGCCTTTCTGCAGTCAGGCAATATACTAACTAGGGAAGCAGATGAACAAAATCAAGATGAAAATGATTTCAATATAGAGACTGTGTCTGTGGCACTGGCAATTGATGACAAAGAAAAGCTGCCAGAACATGCATCATGTGACTCTGATATAATGCTTGAAGATAGTCAGGTAGTATCACCATTAGCACCACCACATTCAGAAGGTTTATAAGAAGCAGGAGAGAGTAGTGCTACACTATCTGATTCTTCTCTTTTCAAAGATCCAGGCTTGTGGCCTGAAAAGAACAGTTAAGCCACCTAGCTATCTCATCTATTGAGTGTGAACTTGCAAGAGAAGTTCACTTTGGGGGGTTAATTCATGATTTTGCAATGAAAAAGGCCAGAAAAATAAAGTGAATTGGCTTAAATATAAAATGTGTGCAATCACATTGATCCATTAGAATAAAAAAATTGAGACATTGACAGGGTATAATACTTTTATAATGACCAAAAAGTTACAAAATAGTTAGCAGACTTGTAGGACTCTGAGGCTGGGTGTTATGTTAAGCAAAAATAGGAAAGGGTGGGCATTTTTCAGAAATGTAGAATATGTAACAGTAATTTCAGAATTCAAACTTTTTTTCATGGCTCATGAGATTGTAAGTATGAGATGAGGGATTGTGGTATGTGTGTGGGAGGGGTCCCATGTTACAAGTTTGTACTGGGCCCGAAAAAATTATGCTTGGGCCCTGCTCGAGGTGCTACTACCATACAAATAAGGAATAACAATTATATTCCCATCCCATGAGATAGCTATGTGAGACCTGCTTTGTTTACGTAAGCTGTAAGTAAATGTCTAAGAATATCTGCTGCCAAAACATGGCTGGGCATTGTATTATACCAATAACATTTCAAAAAAACTCTTTATCATCCTTATCATAACTAGTGTTTGCTGTTCAAGGGATCACTGTTCCTCTGTCCTCAGAAAGAAATCAGTTTTCACTAATCTTAAAAGATTGGCTCCATCTTTGCTCCAGCCTGGACTAAAACATTTAATGTAGCACAAAAACAGATATGTTGTTTACTAAGCAATAATACTAGTTTCTTCTTCCTTGAATCACTTAGCTACTGTAAATGCCATATGCAGAACACCGTCAAGGCAGAAATGATGCTCCCTTTCTAAGAAATGAGACACTGAAATTTGGAATGGGAGTTGGACCAGAGTTTTCCTGTTCACTCCCATCTCTAAAACAAACCTTAGTTATAAGTCTGGTGCATTCATTTAGCTGTAACAAATTGTTGTCATTCCTTGGTCTTAGAGGAAATAAAGGTTTCCGCAAAGCCTAAAGCTAGTATGTGACTCAATATCATCTTCAGAGAGAGAAAAAAATTGCCTGTTGTTGCTTATGTTGTTCCACTGTGGCTAAAGCCCGTGAAATGACCAGTGACCTCTAAATTGTGTTCTGACTGCCTCCCACAGCCCTGACTCACTTCATTGTGGCTGAAAAAATAGCTGCCATGTTAGAGTAGAAAGTTATTTCCCTCCACATGTAAAATGTAGAAATATTCGGTCACCCACAATGTGCCCATTCACTGGGCTGAAAGATTATTCTGTTCTTACAGTGTTATGATGTCTCAGAAACTATGGAGGTCCTGGGAGTTAACAAAAAGCAAACTGAGCACACATTTCATTTAGAAAACTAGTCTCAACGTTTTCTTGAAAATGCTGCGTATTTTATTGGGGCATCCCTTCAATATCCTGGAAACTAAATTATTTTAACTATTTCGGGCAATGCCAGTCTCAAAAGACATTCTGGCTAACATATTAAAACCAACGTAATTTGTTCTATACACAAATTCATGGCAGGGCTTCAGAATAGTTTCTGAGGAAAGGAAGCATATCCCTCCTTTGCTTCTGTATCCACCCGCAGTCCTGTTAATTCACAGGGAGTTCTTTCAAACCTTTCTGCCAGATTTCCCTCTGCAGTGTGTGTCCTCTGAAAACTTCTCCTTTCTCTGTTCTCCCAACCCACAGCAATGCTCTCTCGATCAATGTACTGAACCGCATTTATGTTTAATGGGCAGCAGACATTTGTTTTCAGTCCCAACCGGTGCATACTTCTGTTTTCCTGTATTAACTGCCTACGGTAATCACTCACACTGAGTTTAATCAGGCCCTCCTGAGAGCCATGCTGCCTAGTGGCTCTGATTCTTCCGTTACTCTACATGGCAGTTGCCAAGATGTTACGCTGGAATGTCTATTAATTGCACTCCAGTGCAAATCTTCAGACAAAACTCCTGAACAAAAATGTGCCACATTGGCTCTAATTACAGTACTGTATTTGTAGCAAAAGATTTTGGCTACCGTGCTAATGGCTGCAATAATCTTTTAGCACTTATACCTCATTATCATTAGCACCAGCTAAGTTTTAATAATATGCTACATCCAGTATGGACATTGGTGCACATTTAATCAGGAACATTGAGGGTGACTGAATCTGAGCTCCTTCATCTGTTTCAGAGTTATGGAAAGAAAAGGAGCCCATCGAGATATACTCATTGCTAGGAAGATAGAAAATATAAAGACATCTCTCCCATGCTGTGTGTAATGAAACATACAAGAGGGAAAGTAAGAATGTGTCACATGTAGAAATGAGAGGAAATGTATAAACTAGTACAGTGTTAAAAACATCACATTTGACATCCTAAAACCTTAGCAATTCAGTGTTTCACAAGTCACCTGTAAATTTTCACCTGAAAATTGCTTGTGAGAGGGACTGAAAAGATTTAAAGTGCAGTTTGCCTGTAACCATGGCAAACATCAATATGTTTTATTGAACTGATGCAGTTTTAAGTATATATATATGGAGAAAGGCAGGAAAAAAATGTCTTTGGAGTAATAAATCTTGACTTTAATGCCTTCTGATAGGTTAGGAAAAGAAAAAAAATATTCAAACCAGCAAATGCTCACAATGAGCCTGATCCTGAGAGGGGCAGAGCACTCACTACATCTGTCAAAATGAGTGTGAGCTGTGATTATTTGACAACTCAGAATCAACTCCACCCAGAAATGCTGTTCAAGAAGCATTTGTTCATGATCTTAACTTTAAGCATGAGTTGATGTCTCATTGAAATTCATGGGCCTTAAAGCACATGCTTAAATGTAAGCATGCATTGGGGCCCTGGGTGGTACTGAATATTAAGATCCAGCATATTGGGTGGGATTTTCAAAAGTGGTCGGAGTTGGTCTGACCTCTCTAACTGGAATCAATAGGAGTTTCCCTGTTGAGTTCAATGGTTGCACCAACCCTGAGCATGTTTGAAAATCTCACCATTGTAGGTTAGAAGTGAAGTAAGAGAAGGACTAATGTCTGACCAAAGGGCTTCTGACAAATGGGAATTTAACCACTCACATTAGATAGGCCTGTGTAAATCTTTTCTGCAGGCTGTTTCCTCGTCACTTTCTCTCCCCAAAGCCCAATTGTTGTATGGTCTACAAGACTGTACTTGTATCTGTGTATTCTGGGCCTGATCCAAAGTCTACTAAAATCAATAGAAAGATTGGCAGTGAGTTATGCACCAGGCTCACTGTGCATGTTAACGTCATCCTGGTATAGGATCAAGAGAATACATGGCAGGTTGCTCTTTATGAACCTCAAAGGTCTGGGTCCTTTAGTAAGGAAAAGAAATCACATAACTGAACTTGCATTGAATTTGATAGACATTTTTCTACTAATTAAGGCACCAAATATAGACTGCAGTAGAAGAGAAAATATTTAGTACACCACACTTGGCTACAACTGTAAACAAGACATTCCTGTTCTGCACAGCGTTCAAAGAGTTTGGAACCTCAATCTCTGTCTTTAACTTTTTAAGGTCTCCTTATGCTTTAATATCCTTTCATGGGCACAACTGAAATAAATCATAATCTACACTGAGCAGAAATGAAGTCATACCAGGATACCATGAAAAAATTATCACTCTACTAAAGTGAAGCGTTTTTTCATGTCATTATATTTAAATACTTCTGGGGGCTTCCCAGGCTTCAGTTTTCTGCTGCTTTCTAGCCTGTCAGAGTCAATCCAAGGAACGTAAAATAATCTTCAGGGCTACTGCACCACACATAAGCTTGGTCTTTGATTATCATCAATGTAAAATCAGCTCGATGGTTAGCAATTTACTGTACTACACAGATATATAAATGTCCATGACCCTGGAGTCATAAGCTGCATCTGCCTTCTAACTCAGAGGGCCAGAGCTTAACCTGGTATAAACTGGTGTAGCTCCACTCAGTTCAACAGAGCCACCCCAGTTTACACTATGTAAGGATCTGATTCATAAAGCCTTAAGATAATAACCATCCATGCCAACCTGCTTAAATGCCAAGAAGGATAATAGCTAATGTATTGTACATGACCTGTTGAGGGTGGTCATTTCGTCAGGGTTGTATATGTGTGGTGTGGTAAAGGTAATTTTGTGAACTGAACTGAGTTAGTGATGGGGATGTCAAATGTCATCGGTTCAGTTCACACAAGCATCCATATTCAACTTAGCCAATTCAGTTTCCAGCTCCTAATCTGAACCCCTTAAAAATGGGTTTGACTTTGGTTCCAGGTTTCACTTATTTTATACTGTTCATCTACTACTTCATGATACTATTTCATCTAGCACCGGCTCATGACAAATCCATTTAAAAAAACATTCTGCAGTACTCTTCCTTTCCCTCCCCTCAGAGTTCTAGGAGTCATGTTTTTCCACAGAAAGGAATGAGTTATGCAAATTGTCTGGGAAAAAGAGAGAAATCTCATTTAATAACACTTTAAAAAAATTCTAGACATCTAAAAAGCTACTCTGCCTGAAGTAGAAGAAGTTGCTTTAGCTGAAGTCATAGTTTGTTGCTCTAGGCTTTTCTTCCCCCATCCTTTCCCCTGCAAAGTAAAGATTATTTCAAGATCAAAAGCAACACATAGGCTGCGATGTGATGATAGGAAGCACTTTTGGCATCCCACATTAAGAATGATCTTTCCTGGCTTCAGTGTGGTTATGCCACTGATTTAGCTGAGTCTTTTCTCCTATAGTTTTGAAAGATTTCATTGTAGCTTTGGATATGTTTAATGTATTTTTTATACTATTCACAGTAAAGTCCAAAATTATGTAAGACTATGGGTACACTACAGCCTAGGTCGGCATAACATATATTGCTCAGGGGTGTGAATAAACCATCTCCCTGTGCAACATAAGTTACACCGACATAAGCTTTTATGTGCCCAGGACTATGTTGGCAGGAGAACTTCTCTTGTCAACATAGAACGTCTTCACCAGACGCACTGCAATGGTGCAGCTGTATTGGAACAGCTGTGTCGCTGCTGTGCAGTATATATAGACTTGGCCTAAGATTTATATTGCATATTCAGGAGATTTGCAGTTTAAATGGTCTTCCCAGGATGGGTTTGCAGACATTTTTCATAGACAAAACACTAATGGGATTTAATGATGCTATATTTTTGTGGGTTTATTTTCTTTTCTATACTTGATGCAACTTCTCTTTGAATGACAACATGGGAGCAGAAAGCAGGTCAAACAGTCCTAAGGGTCTGGTGTTAAACACATTGAAGTCAATAGGCATTATGGGCTTTGAATATGGCCCTAAAAGAACTAAATGCTCTTTCTCTCTCCCAGACCAGCAGCATCAAAGGTACAGTCAGAAAGGTTGTTCAATGTCAGGATTTAACACATTTTTTACACTTTTAAAAATAGGCCCCTAATAGCTGACCAAATAATGGCTGATCTGTGGGAGCTTTAATGCTTTTATCTGAGAGTTGGATACATACATTTCACAGTTGAATGCTACTAATCTTTTAACCTGAGGTATTGGCTGGACACCATCTAGGTTATGCTATGAAAGAATACCATAAGGTGGATTGCTTCCTGATCTTTTAACTGTAAAATTCTGCCGGCCTTATTATCTGTTCCAATATACAGTAGAACCTCAAAATACAAACACCTCAGGAATGGAGGTTGTTCATAACTCTGAAATGTTCATAACTCTGAACAAAACATTATGGTACAATACTCTGCAGTCAGTGTCTTCCAGCTGAGGCTGGGAGAGATCTCTGTAAAGGTGGCATCTGGCAGCACTGCCTGATTTGCAAGCAGCTCCCTGCCCTATTCCTGTTTCTTGCCTTTGGGCTGAACTGGGAAGGCCTGCCCCCATCCTTGGCACAACAAGCCCCAGGCCTCAGCCAAATCTCCTCAGGGCTCACCCTGCTCTGTGCACTGCTTGCCAGGTTCCAGAGGCAGCACGTGGCAGGGGGTTGGTGCCAGCTCACTGCCAGCCTCCTCCTTCCCCAAAATAATACCTAGAGCATATCCTTTAGAAAAAAACATCCAATCTTGATTTAAAAACTGACAGTGATGAAGAATCCCGTGTGACCCTTGCTAAATTGTTCCAATGGTTAATTACTCTCACTGCTAAAAATGTACGCCTTATTTCCAGCCTGAATTTGTCTAGCTTGATCTTCCAGCCATTGAATCGTATTATATTTCTCTGCTAGACTGAAGAGCCCATTATTAAATATTTGTCCCCATATACGTACTGATAACCTGTAATCAGTCACCTTTTAGCCTTCTAGATGAAATTACTATACGGTGGGTGCACAACTGCCTGAAATACCATTTTCAAAAAGCAGTTATCAATGGTTTCCTGTCAAACAGGGAGGGTGTATCTAGTGGGTATCCCTAAGGGTCAGTTCTGAGTCTGCTATTATTCAATATTTTCATTAATGACTTGAATAATGGAGTAGAGAGTATGCTTGTAACATTTGAGATTACACCTAGATGAGAAGGATAGCAAGAATTTTGGATAACAGGATTAGAATTCAAAACAAGATTAACAAACTGGAGAATTGGACTGAATTCAACAAGATGAAATTCAGTACAGATAAGTCCAAAATAATACACTTAGGAAAGAAAAATCAAATGCACAACTATAAAAAGGGGAATAATTGGCCAGGTAGTAGTACTGTTGAAAAGGATTTAGGGATTATAGTGGATCATAAATTGAATATGAGTCAGCAGTGTGGTTCAGTTGCAAACAAGGCTAATATCATTTTGGGGTGTATTAATGGGAGTGTTGGATGTCAGATGTGGGAGGTAACTGTCCTGCTCCACTCAGCATTGGTGAGGTCTCTGCTGGAGTAATATGTTCAGCTCTGGGTGCTACACTTTGGGAAAGATGTGGACAAATTGGAGAGTCCAAAAGACAGAAACAAAAATGATAAAAGGTTAAGAAAACCTGATGTCTGAGGAAAGGTTAAAAAAAACTGGACCTGAGACCTGGACCTAGTACTGAGAAAAGAAGATTGAGTCTTCAAATATGTTAAGGGCTGTTATAAATAGGATGGTGAACAACTGTGCTCCACGTCCACTGAAGGTAGGACAAGAAGCAGTTGACTTAATCTGCAGTGACAAATATTTAGGTAAGACATTAGGAAAAGCTTTCTCACTCTCAGGGTAGTTAAACTCTGGAATAGGCTTCTAAGGGAGGTTATGGAATCTCCATCATTGATAGTTTTTTAAGAACAGGTTGGACAAATGTCCGTCAAGGATGGTCTAGGTTTTCTTGGTCCTGCCTTAGCTCAGTAGGCTGGACTTGATTACTTCTTGAGGTGCTGATGTAAATCATGGGCACACGTCCTAGCACATTAGAATGAGAATACACTTTCAGAGGCTTAACATGGTAACTGTAACTTTTCACACACAAATCAAATTGTATTCAGTTGCATGATTTATTTAAAACATGTACTGAATGTGTTTTCAAGTAATGCACTTGGTGTTATGTAAGCAGGGTCTGACTGGACTCTCCCCTGCTGATCTAGTATTTCATGATACGCTCTGCTTAGGTGCTCAGCATGATGGGACTGTTTTGCCCAAATGATCCCTTCAGCTGGTGTTGGGTTACAAATCACTTTAGAGTTCAATTCAGGGGTAACAAAATGTTGTTCCCCTTATTGTATGTGCAAGGGGCTTGGATGCCAGAGCCCTCTGAAAGTTGATAGGGGGTGGGAAAAGGTATTCCTGCCTGGAAGTGTGGGCTCTACTTAAGACCCCCCTGCACGGTTTAACCTTCCCCTCCCACTGTTCAAAGATAGAGCTAATTACCATTCCATTAGGAGTCTTTTGTTGTGTTAAGTGCTCGCTAGAGCTGAAATCATCTCCTGTGGGACAGCTCTCCTGCCCAGCTTCAGCCCTGCGGTTCACCCATTGAGAGTTGACAATCACTGAGCTGACAATCAGAGAGCTGTGTGGAATCTCAAGAGACCAACCTGCAGAGGTCATAGTGGAGAAGCAAGTAGTAGCAGAGAGTGATGATGTGCAGCAGAGCAGCTGGCAGAGTGGCTGGCAGGGCAGCTAGTGGGTGACTCGAACAGTGGCCTGTGGAGCAACGAGCGGTCAGCAGGGCAGCTGGTGGAGGGGCCAGCAGGACAGCTGGTAAAGCAGCTGGACAGTGGAGCGAGCCAGGTGACTTCTTTCCACCTCTCCTCCCAGGATAGGTGTGACCTATCCGTGCCTAGGGTAGACCACCTGGAAATGCCAAGGTCAGGGCAGGATGCAAAAGGAGAGCAGATTCTCCCACCATTGGTGGGTGACACTGAAGTCAGTTTTCACAACCAGCCACAAACAGTGCTTCCACACTGGTTATCAAGAAGCTAAAACAAAAATACACACAGCCCCCTTTACTGCATTTCAGTCTCTGGCTCCCAGTCAGCCATTAGGCCTAGTAAAGACATAAGTTATTTAAAGCTCTATGCTCTTTACCAAAAAGGTTCTCCTGACCACAAAGGGTCAGCCACATTACCAGATCAATAGAAGTTTGGATCTTACCCAAAATAACATGCTTCAAGCCAATCCTTTAGTAACTAAAACTATAGGTTTATTTTAAAAGGAAAGAAACAAACTATAAGAGAAATGTTAAATGATTAAAGCGATCACATACATACAAATGATTTGAAAGGCCAAATATATCGGGTTTCCAGTGGAACTGTGGAGTTGTCAGGCTTGTATAGTCCTTCTGGTATACATCCAGTACCTGGATGGGTCTCAGTCCTTTGAGTCACAGCTTCATTTGCAGATGAGTTGATCCAGAGGTAGGTGAAGACTGACTGAAGACTGATAACTGAAGACTAAATGGATGTGGCACAGCTGCGTTTTATGTCCTTTGGCCTTTGCCATGCTGCTTGTGGAAATTTACAGAAATAACATGGCATCCAGGATCACATGAGTAAGTCCTGGTGACTCATCAGGTGTATCACTGACTTCTCCCCCTGGGCCCATTGTACCTGTGAGTTTCCTTAATGGGACATTAAGCAGGCTAGTGCTGAAGCCATCCTGTCTGGGGTGTCACCCAGAAACACAGCACAAGTTGATACACACATACATCAAACATATCCATGACTTCCAATACAAATATAACACATGAACATAAACAATATTATCATACTTAGCAAATTATAATCTTTCTAATGGTACCTGACATGGCATATCTCATATTATTGTAATTTTGACATACTGATGTGACATAATATTATAAATGGTCCCCCTAATCCACCCAGCATCACAGCGGGAGGTGAACTGTGCAGCTGCACCTGTAGACTCTGTGTCGGCCCCGACTAAGGACAACACCTATGAGTGGGGTTCTTTGAAGGGAGGGGCACATTAAAGGAACTTCTTGATGCTGGACTTAAAAACCTGAATCAAAAGGAAACTGCCCCACGTACCCTAGGGTGGGTGTTTTGTTCATGGATTTATGCGTGTGAATTCTGCTTGTGGCATTCTCCCAATTTAATGCCGGGTTGCTTTTCCCCTTTTTATTAAAAGTCTCTTTTCTAAAATCAGTCTATGTGCTGGCAAGAGGGAAAATATTGCCTCTAGAGGTGCCCAAGGGGTGGAATGTTATTGTTCCAAGTTACTGGGTATGGGCTCGAGCTGGTTTTGTGTTGTATTGTTGAAAGGAACCCCTAGATATTGAACCCGGCCCTTGTTGCTGCTGTCTCCGACTGGCAGAAGGGTTAAAGTTATATAAATTAAATGTATGGCCCAATTGTTTTATCATCCACTGTAGCGACCAGATCCTGAAAATATGGTTGGTCTGAGTTATTATAATACTGTTCCAATCAGTACCCAATATGCTACAAATCAGAATCTGATGGTTTAGGATACGTTCTGGGTGTTTTTTTTTTTTTTAGCTGATGCTATATGTGCAGGCATAGTTATAAAGCCATATAATGCACTGAGCTGACTGTTGGTTTTAATTGGCACAATTCAAAGATGAAAAGAGAAAGAGAGAGGAACTTAGCTGGAGTGAAGTTCACAAAATGAATAGTTAATGAAAAGGTGAACAAGAGAAGTGTAAATTATACTCTTTCACAATAGAAGAATAATCGCTGTTGTTAAAAGAATAAAATGATTCGATTCAAATAGCATATCTAAAATGCATCAACCTACGTGAGTCATATGGTGTATAGTGGCAATACACTTAAAAGAGTACCTGGCAAAGGAATCAGACATAAATCAATATTCTGAATTTACTGGACTCCAAGATTTTGGACCTAACAGCTCAAGAACTTCGTATTTCAATTTAAAATTATAATGAATCAGTTGAAGGAAAGTTTGAAAAACATTTTAAAAAGACCATGCTTAAGAACAGAACTTCTATGTGCCCCATGTCAGTCTATAGAGAATTACAAGGGGCGAAGTTATATACCCCCCAAAAAAAACAACATTGCAACACATGAAACTCAGACTGCCCTCAGTCTTGGTGCAAAATCCCATCAACATCTATGGAAGCTCTACCAATTTTGACAGAAGAGTAATGTGTTTTGCTGTTTGTCTGAGGAATGTGAGGCAATAGCAGCTGTGCACCATATTGTGTCTATATGCCTATGACGGAGGCTAAGGGGATGAATATTGTGTCTTGAAATGATCAAGAAAGAAGAATGAAATTCTGAGAATTTTTTACTCACAGGGGTTGTGTGATATAGCTCTCATTAGAAATTCATTTTCACTGAGGCAACTAATCGATGACATGTCCAAAAATATTCCTCTTGCCCAGACTCCAAATTCCCTTTTTAGTACTTTCAGATCTTTATGTAGTGAATTCTGGAGCTTAACTTCTTTGTTATATTTTAATATACTTTAACAATTTAGGAATCTCCATCAACCTTAAAAAAAAAAAACTCCTGCAGTGCGATCCAACATGTGCCTGTCTATCTAAACTGCAGAAGTAGTCTATTTTATTTGTGTTTATATTGTTGAAATAATCTATTTTATCTTTCTAAGACAGTGGTTTTCAACCTTATTTCATTTGAGGACTTCTAAAAAAATGTTGAGTGGAAGTGCAGACCCCTTTGGAAGACAATATGTGGACCCCTAGAGGTTCGTGGACAACAGGTTGAATACCAATACTCTAAGCCTTAGAAAATTCAAAGTTAGCTTTAGAAATACCTAAAATAGATAGCTTACTGTGTAGCCTCCCCCTTTCTCCTTCACCAGCTATATTATTATCCTCAATATCACGTTTTTCTGCTTCTGTGCTTTCTTCCACATTGAATCCTAAACACTGAACTCCCTTCCTGAGCTGATCTGCAAAGCCATCATCCTCTCCTCCTAAAGACCCACTTCTACTGTTAAACTTAAGATCCGAATACTTTTCTTTACTAAATTGAACATCATGAACTAGCCTCTGCTAAATAATCATATAATGGTCCTGATATTATCCCTGTCCTCTGTCCCTTACCACAGCCTTACTGTTTGCTAACCCTTGTGATGTCATATCCAACTATTAGTCTACATGCTGTTTGGGCAGGGACTGTGTCAGTTACCACATTGCCAACCGCAAGCATTCAAAAACTGAGTCAGCTCCAAAATAATCATGAGGTTGGATTAAAAATTATGAGAGTTTTTTAAAAAAAGAAAATGGGGGTTATTTTATTTGCCCTTTGGTGCTTTGAGTCTTAAGGGTTCACATTTTCTACTTTTTCTCTTCAATCATGAGGGATAGAAATTCACTTTTCTCTTAATTAAAACTGAGACACACATATTCACATGACTCCAGGAGCTGGGTGTTTAATAAAAACACCAAATAACATGAGACATTATGAAATAGAGAGACTGGCTAACACCACATTTATCTATTTTGGAACACAGTTGTTTGAGTGCTAAAGTCATGCTTTGTCATTCTTTTTCTCTAGGGGTCTTTATGCTTGGAACCTTCCCTCCAGTTGAATTTCTTGTCCCCTGTACTGGGGGTGTATGACAAAGGGGGACAGAGAGACTAACCCATGCTGTGCTTTTCTACAATTTGACCTGGGGGAACGGAGGAAAAAAATTTTGTTGTTGCTGTTTTGCCCTCCAGCCATTAGATATTCTTGTGATGGTATCAGCAGCTGCCTCTCCTCCTCCTCTTCCTTACTATTACCTATTTATTGTAGCACAAAAGGAAACCAGGGAGAGGATGTACTACTACTTTTTGGGGAAAGGCATAGCAGGAAAAGATCCACTATTATGACCTTAGCAGTCCTATTGAGGGACTCCAACTGCTGTGAATCTCTGCAGGAAACTCATCTGAGGCCTAAGGTAATGCTAGGATTTGAGGGGAAGGGAAGCTGATGTCAGCCCTTACGGTGCAGTATGAAATAATTAGTGTGTGTGTAGGAGAGGAGGGGAAAATGAAAGTGCAAGCTTCCCCTCCCCCCAGATTCCGAGTAATCTCTTCCCCTGAACTGTTGGGAACAGATTCAATGCAATGCATTTCAATGATCACTGGCACACCTGTTCTATTTAAATCCTACACATGGTGTTATCTGCAAAGCTGTTCCCATTCACAGGAGTTAATATTTGTGAGCTGGTGTTTGCCAGTGTAAGTGGTGCAGTGTATGTCCTTGTCTTCATTTCATCCTATTTCTTTCCTCTATTAGTAGTTTTAATGCACATAGTTAATGGAGAGAAGAAGCCACTGATATATACCAGCACAAAGTGTTCTTTGAGCTTCTGGTTAAAAAAGATATTCATTTCTCTGTGTTTCTCTTTCCACCAGAGTCTCAAAGTCCAATAAACTTGATTGTATTGTAAATAACTTTTAGTCAAAGTTTTTTAATAAATGACCAACATAAATGGTAAAAACTAAATTTCATTTTTAAAATTTTCACATGTATTAATCTAATGTCTAAGCTTGCAAATGTTTATATATGTGCTTAACTTTACATACATGAGTAGGCTTATTAACTTCAATGGGACTGTTCCATGCATAAATGTTTGCAGGATCAGGGCTTAGGTTGTTAGTAATGCAGTTAAGGAGAAATATTAACATATATACAGGGGCAAATCCTGAAGCCTCTATTCCTATTTTACTTGGTTCTAGTTCAGGCAAATTCCCAGGAAAGTCAATGTCATTGACTTCAGTGGAATTCTTTCATGTATTTTAGGAAATACTTTGCAAGATTGGGTCGTGTGTCATGTATTTCACTTACATAGTTATTCTATGTAGCAGAGGATACGGGAAGAAATATCTGCACATTACACATCAGCAGGAAATTCCCAAATAGAAAAGCAATACAGTGGTTTGGGAGTGGGTCTCACTAATTGGACACAGAACACAGAAAGGGGCAAAGAGAATGTCCTGAGACTGAACATAGAGTGTATAGAAATTGTGTAGTCCTGTACCATGACTATATCACTTTACACTGTGCCATTAATAGTGAAAGAGCCCATAACAGTGCATAAAGATTCAAAATAGATTTACTCAATTGCATGTTCTGAAGAATGGTTTGTGCTGATGTTTCAAACACGGATATAACAGAATTACTAGGCCAAATGGAAGAAAGTTACTTGTAATACTTCAGAATGAATGGAATGTCATTTCGACACCAGTGCTGCTTCTAGTAGGCTTGACCATAGGGGAACACATTAAAAAGATAAGATCAATGACTGGGGAAATAAGTCTATGACTGGGGGAATAATTCAGATAAAATCCCAAATCCACTTGAGCATTATCCAGTGTGTTTGCCCGCTCTCTGTTCTTGTTTCCTTTCAATCCATCCATAATGCAGTTGCAAAAATTTGCTTCCTGTCTTGCTCTTTCCTATCTCCTTCCATAATAGCTTCAAGCTTCTCCTCCTTACTTTCAAAGCATTTCACAAATCTATCCTGGTTACATCTCTGCCCTGGTCACCTCTTTGTGCTCTCTAAAGGCTGCCAGTGCTTCTCTTCAGACTGCTCCCTTTGTCTCCTTCATCCACTGCAAATTTTGCACCTTTTGATAATGCCGAACCCTCACCCGCAAGTCTAGAACAGCTTCTGGGTTATTCTGTGCCAAGTTCAGTTTCTCTGCCACTGGTAGGGCCCTGGGCTGGGATGCAAGTGGAGTTGAGTGGGCCTGTATCCCTCTCTTACCTCACCACTCCTTGCCTCATCCTGGCCTGTAAAGCCTCAGTGGGCTATAGACTGCTTGCTCGCCCTGACAGGGGCTAAAATGCTTGCTTTGCCTGTCCTGCCCTGCCTGAGGGCCTGAGCTATAGGCTGCTGCCCTGCCCTGATGGGGGCTATGAACTGCTTGCTTTGCTTGCCCCACCCTGTATGAGGGTGTGGGCTACAGACGCTGAAGACCTAATCCCCTATATCAAGTTTGCCCACACAAGTGTGACAGTGAGGGGGCATGGCCTCCCTCGGAGACTACCAGGGAGGGATGAGCCACATTCTCTACATGGACCTTCTGGAGAGAGTGGGAAGAATTCCTCTTTAGGGAATTAAAAAAAAATAAAATAGAAATAATACGATGTTTGACTGCATTGCCGGTTTCATTAACATGCCCAGACAAATCCCAGACACGTGGTTCTGTAGCTGAAACCCATTTCAATTATAAATGACCTGAAAATGCAGCCCTGCTGACAAAGAGCTCATGAGGCTCTTAATTTTTTGATTTACCACTGAAGAGGACCTCTTGCCTTTCAGATGTACTTCTTAATGAAAGCTGTGTTTAGGCCAGATAGTGCTACAAGGCCAGCTCATATATTTGGAAAAGAAAGCTCATGCAGAAGACATGTGAACAATTTCCTTTGCTTAATACTAAGAGCTGTGTGGGATCTCCTAAGGGAATGAAATGGGGGGTTGATTCAGAAAATGAATAACAACATGACCTTTGGAAACAAAGGTTAATATAAGAAAGCCGCATCCAGAGGAGATGTTATAACTAGTCAAACGTTCCATAGAGGACCCCAAGGCAATAACTCCCAAGCAGCCAACAGTGCGTGCCAAAGACGGATAAAACTTTACATCACTGGTACAATTTTTTTAATGTTTGGCATCCAGGACCTTAAACCAAGGCTACATGTATTCTGCAGCAAGGTCAATGTAGGTTCTGTAGCAAAGTTCCTTGGATTCTCAGGGACTCTGGTTGACTATATTGGATATTCTGTAACAGCTTTAGTTGTTTATTAAATTAAATAGGATCACAAACAATCCAGTCAGTACAACAGACCTTGTGGTCTTAGTTTTCATATTAAAGTCAGTGTTATATTTTGCCCTCTAGATTTTTTATATTCAGTGTACTAAAATTTGTATATCCACACATAGCTGAGTGCAATATGCACTGTGTATGTCGGGGGAGCAGAACGTTATTGGTAGCTGGATGCGGATATAATTGGTGCTTTTCATTCGGCACCTGGGTAGACTTTGGAGGTAGTTGGGGGTGTAGTGACAAACACATTAGCTGACGTTATCATATTAGCAAAATAGTTAATTTCAAAGCTAATATTATCATTATTAGGCTTAACAAATACTGAGGTTTCTTTCAAAATTCTCTCAGAGCTAATGCTTCAGATACTTACAAAACATAAATAATGCGTTGCTGTTTGCTCTTGGAAGGTGTTACAAAATGTAAATTTTAAAAAAAGAAGGCTTATATTTTGTAATTTTTCTGCAGGAAATGGATTTTGTAATACTTATCATTAGAGCAGGATCTCATTTACGCATACAGAGTAGAGAACATAGAAATCTTTTTTTTTTTTTGCTTAATAAGGGAATTTGCAATGATTATAACATAATTTCAGATTATGTAATTTCCTGGATATGAGAGACTCAGAAAACTAAAGAATTACCATACTACCATGATAAGAAAGAAGAACTGCAATTGAGTAATAATAATATTTAGCTCCAACTTAGGACTATTCTCAGAGCCTGAGTCTACATGCATGGGTTGTGGGGGCTTGCACTACAGCACTAAAATAGCCGTGTAGATGTTCCTGCTCACTGAGACCCACCCGTCTTTCCAGGTGTAATGCTGGCTGGATCGGGGGGCCATTTATTATATTATTTAACATCAATATGTTAAAATCATAATAATTCATGTGAGATATGCCATATCAGGTACCGTTAGAAAATCTGTAATGTGCTAAGTAAGATGATGTTTAAGTTCATGTGTTATATGTGTATTGGGAGTTATGGATATGTTTCAATATATCTCTGTATCAGCTTGTGCTGTGTTTCTGGGCGACACCCCAGACAGGATGGCTGCAGCACTAGCCTGCTTAATGGCCCATTAAAGAAATGTACAGGTACAAGGGGCCTAGGGGGAGAAGCCAGAGATATACCTGATGAGTCACCAGGACTTACTCATGTGACCCTGGACTCCATCTTATTCCTGTATATTTTCACAAGTATCATGGCAAAGGCCAAAAGACATAAAAGGCAGCTGGACCACATCCATTTTGTCTTCAGTTGTCTTCAGTCATCAGTCTTCACCTACCTCTATCACCTCATCTGCAAGTGAAGCTGTGAACCAAAGGACTGAGACCCACCCAGGTACTGGATGTATACCAGAGGGACTATACAAGCCTGAAAACTCCACAATTCTTCTAGAAACCTGATATATATGGACTTTAAAATCAATTGTATGTGTCTGATTGCTTTAATCATTTAATATTTCTCTTATAGTTGATTTCTTTCCTTTTATAATAAACTTTTAGTTTTAGTTACTAAAGGATTGGCTGTCAACATGGTATTTTGGATAAGATCCAAACTTTTATTGATCTGGTAATGTGACTGACCCTTTGGAGTCAGGAGAACCTTTTGGTAAAGAGCATAGAGTTTTAAATAACTTATCTCTTTACTAAACATAGTTTCTAATTGGGAGCCAAAGACTGAAATGAAGTAAAGGGGGCTGTGTATATTTTTATTTTAGCTTCTTGATAACCAGTATGGGGAATCAGAAGCACTGTTTGTGGCTGCTTGAGAAGCCTGACTTCAGTATCACCCACCAGTGTTGGGAAAATCTGCTCTCCTTTTAGATCCTGCCCTAACCTTGGCATTTCCAGGTGGCTACCCTAGGCATGAACAGGTCACACCAGGTTTCAGAGCCCAATCTGCAGCCCAAGCTCCAGCCTTAAAGGTATTTTTAGTGTCATAATGTGAACCCCATGATCCCAAGTATGTAGACCCAGGCTCCAAGGCTCACTGCCACTTTTTTTTTTTTTTTTACAGTTTAGACACACCCTAAAGTGCTGAACCAAAACTCTAGATCAAAATACCCTCAAATTGAGAAATTAGTTCAGCTTCTCACTGAATTTCTGAGGTTTATAATTGAAGATTGTTATACATTGTTTTGTTTTGAATATGGACATCTGATAGTGCCAGGTTCATTTCCTTGCCAGAAACACCTGGATTTCTGTATGAAGCCTGTTGGGTTTTGGTGGACATTTCTGATGGTTTTGGTTCTCATGACTTAAAAACCTCCTGTTTTCATATCAGTCAGTGGGTCTCAACTATTTCCATACTGGGAATCACCATCTTTCATTTAGCAATATGGTTGTGACCTCCTGACATCTGTTCACAACCAGACTAAGGGTATGTCTACACTGCCAGCTTTGTGGCGATCCGATTCAGCGGGATTGATTGAGCAAGTCATGGAGACCCGCTCAATTGATCCCAGATGAGTTCACCAATTGACACCAGTAATCCACCTCCCCAAAAAGAGAGAGGCTGCATTGACAGGAGGGCTTCTTCTATTGATGCAGTGCTGTGAATATGCCATGCTATGTGAACATAAGTACGTCTATAGGAGATATGCAAGCTACGTAAGGTAGGAAGTGTAGGCCAGGCCTAAAGCCCTGTTATAGATCCGCTGCTGGTTGTTCACACATGATATCAAAATTTTGGGCAAAGATGGAGAATAATGTTTTTATGGTTAAAACGCTGGGCTGGGACATAAGGGATCTGGTTTTTATTATTTGCTCTTCCACAGATTTCCTTTGCAACCTTAGGATGTCACCTAGATCTTTGGTCTCAGTGTCCATATTTTTAAAACAGGGAAAATATTTATTTTGGGATGCTGTGATTTATTTACGATTGTAAAACACTTCACACTTCTTCAGTGCCTTCTATCAGATGGTAGGAGAGTGGGTGTGTGTATGTGTAGTGTTGTTCTTGGCTCATTGCCTTCTGCTCTGGTGGGGCTTCCTTGACCATGCTTATCTGAGTATAATAATATGCTATGTCAGATTTTTGTGTGTAAAAGTGAAGCAGTGGGAAAATGATTAAATCCAATTAGAGGAACAGATGTTTGCTCTCTGTGTAAAAGCTCAATCGATTGGGAATGTGTAAACCAATTATTTTTGTTTTTCAGCTTTGGCCTGACTGCAGTTCTTCATGAAACTCCTGATTAGTCGTTCTGTACTGTGCTTCCATCAGTAATAAAGTTTATTTGCTGACAGCTGTTGTTAAGAAGTAGTCATGATGTGGATATGCACTGGAAACACCACCTGCTGTTTCTAACAAATATATGGTAGATCCTGATTTTCCCTTTTCCTCCCTGCTTTTTAATTTGGGATTGAAAAGACTGAAGGAAATGGGGACATTGTTAGGTTCTTTAAACCAGCTTATTTGGGGAACTGTGTCTTCCTGCACAACAAAATGGGGCTGATGATCTTAAATGTAACAATTCTTTACAATATTTACCGCATAAAGCCAGATCTTCAAAAGTGTTCCATGTACTAAGTACTTCTCAATATTCGAGAATTGTAATAGATATTACTTACAATAGCTTTGTTCTTCCCTGTTATGAGAATTCTCTTGTGGGTCCACTAGGTAGTTAACAAATGTTGAAATAAAAACAGACATTTGCCTTAATATGTCACAGAACACAATACATATCTAATTTTAAAAGGCTTCCAAATGACACATGCATCACAGTTAAAGGCATTTTCCTCATGTACTGGAAGACTGACTTGGGCAAAATTTTGAGAAACAAATAGTCCCAATATCTAGTCTAAGTTATTTAAAGAATATAATCAATCGACATACTTAAGGGAAATTTAAATAGTGCCTGATGGGAATAGTGTGTATGGGATAGTCCAGGAAAACATGTGAAATTGGGTGGGGAAAGGGAGAATCCAAAGCAGAGGGACCAAACATGAAAATGTGCTACCCCTGGGAACATTTTTTTTGTGGTTGGGAAATGGATGAGGGTGGGGCTATGGAAAAAAATTATGTATCATGGCCAGATCACACCATATGAGTGATAATTTGTTTAGTACGAAGGAGGAGCAAACCTACGTTGTGGGTTGGAAAGTTTGATTCAAATGCAAGGCAAGACTGGAGCAAAAAAAGAGAGCTGTTACAGTATCAGAGAGAGAGACGAGCAAAGAAACTGGAGCAGGGAGAAAACAATATAAAGAAAAATGCATGCAGTATATAGTATGTATACTGTATAGGTGAACAACCCACTTGTGCAGATCAGGGTGTTTTTTGGCAGTGGGAGAAAGCTGTTGCTCTTCTACTAATACACAACACAGGCTTCTTGTGAGAATAGAAGGAAAAAAAGGTTTGTGAACTCTAAACTACCTCTGATCTCTATATTTTTTAGAATAGTTGAATGTTAGGCAGAAATTGTGCTGGTTAAGATTTTGCAATTCCTAGCTATTGTCTAAGAATAAACCCAAACGTCCCCAGCCTTGGGGAGAAGGGATCAGAATCTGACCCCAGATTCAAACCTGGATTCCACACTTGGCCTGTTCCTTAGCTTCAGGCTTGAATCCCATATTCCTTCCTTCTCAAGGGGGTGCATCCACAGGGACATTTGTACACAGAGGGAAGTGAATAGGAACCACACAGATAGAATTAAGGTCTGCAGTTACGGCACAGAATTCTCCCATGCCTACTTCCAGGTTCTTGTGAGGCATCATGGGAAAAATGAATGCACCTGTGTTTGGGTGTGAAAACCCGTGTCCAGTGACAGTACAAAGTGCCTGTAGCTAGCTTATGTTACTGTTACAAATACTGTCCTCTCACTATAGGTGGAGCATAGACAGGCTTTTGGTTATTGCAGAAAGGGCTGGATAAGCTTTGTTAGCACATCACCAAGCTAGGAGAACCCTCTCCATTTTAACTCTCCTCCTGCTTTCCCTCAAAAAACCCCAGAGAAACTACAGTGCAGTGTTATGGGCTTTGTCTCATTTGGGTAGACATGAGCTTGTGTGTCACTCTAGCTAACTGTCTCATCAACAGGAAAGAGCAAATGCTCCTTTTTGATTATTTTTTTAATGAGTTTAATGCCTGTGAAAGAAGTTGGCAGACAGTCCTTGAGAGTGAAACCCCCTGTTCATTTACAGAAGAGGCTCAGTATAACAACATCTGCAATGCTAAGTACTGCCACAGTGCTGAGCAGTGAGACCGACCTCTAGGCAACTCGGATGAAAAAGAGTTGTGTCTAAGCCCGTTTAGACCTTAGTCCATAGGCCGAGACATACAGTTAGTGCCAGCAGTCACTGATAGTGGCTTTGTGAAATGGACACTTTTCCATACGTAAATGGAGACACCAAACTCCTTTGACACAGGTCACCAAGCAACCACTAGCTGGCAATGATTTTTGGGCCAAGAATTAAAAAAAATTAGGAGCCTAGAGTTGGGCTTCTAAGCTCCAAAATAAAAGACCTGATTTTTCAAAAGTGCTAACCACCCAGCAGCCCCCATTAGATCTGACTCCCATGTTTGGGAGAAATGGGAGGCAAGGGAAACGCTAATGTTATCAATTATCTTCTATTTGAAAAAAAACTATTTACTACCAATAAATATTAAAGTGAACAGAAACAATCCATACTACAATTGCTAATGAAAAGGGATTTTTCTATAAGTGAGACATTATTGCTCCTGGTTGTGCAGATACTCTTAACTCTCATTGATACCAGGAGTGAACTGGGGCCCATGACTTCCTTGGGAAGAGGAAGGTACTAAGAAGATTGGGGAGAAAAACAACTGGAAGATAACACCAGTTGCTTAAATGGATGGATGTGGCCCATTTGGTCTTGAGTGTTAATTAGTCGCTGTATTTCCTTTTTCCTAATGGATTACCTTCTCATAGAAATAAGTAATTTACCATACTGTATATATGAATGTATCCAAACAAACTCCAAACTCATACATATTACAGTGTTTTAAAATTCAAGGATTTTACAAAAGAGTGCAGGTGTGGAATAATGTCTCTCCTACCAACACCATCTCTAAAGATAAATCCAAACCCACCAGCCTGGCTAAAAGATAAAGAATCTGATACAGAGAAAGGGGATATATTACACTGCAGACTTCTATAAAGATGGAAAAATTGTGTCCTTAAATGAAACAAAAGAGGAGTTTAATAACCATATATTGTTATTACTGTAAAACATCTGTTCTGTTAAAAATGTAAAGAATAACACAAGTAGCCTGGCTGCAGTGAGATTTGATTAATCATACTGATAAATTGAGGTAGACCCACACTCTGTCAAAATGTAAGACAAAAGACTAATGCTTTTACCATCTGGTTTGGAAATGCTCTTACCCATATAGTCTCAGATGTTCGTCGCAAGCAATAGTTATGATTGTGAAATATATACTATCCCCTTGGGCCCATTAATTAGCATGCAGAACAATTTAGAGGTTAGAGAGATAACAGAACTGTTATTAAAACAAAAGCCTTGTATGTTGTGCAAGTAATAGCAAAGAGAGGAGAGTTGGAACGGATTAAGCAGTGTTTTTTTGAAGGAACTGGTAATGGGATCTAATAACCTATGAACCATTAGAAAGAACTGTATTTGCTGATAGAAGAACAAATGGGAACAATTTCCCACAATTTGGCAAATAGTCATTAATTACATTGAAGAGACAGGAAATACAGAATAGACTTTTAGCTTTCTGTGGCTAATGCTGTGGTAAATTAAGGACAAGCTGGTTGAATAACTCTAAAGACTAAGAGCATAATGAAATAAGGGGAAAGTAATACATTCTGCATATATCATATTTTACAGCACAGAATGTTGAAGCTTCTATTGATTTGTGCTCTTTTGTGTCTGTCTATTTGATAAAAAGAATATTTTGATACACATACATTTTTTGCCTAGTATTTACAAATGGATTATAGTGGTTCTCAAACTTTTTGTATTGGTGACCCCTTTCACACACCAAGCCTCTGAGTGCAACCTCCTGACCCCTGAAGGCTCCCACTCCCCCAACCTCACAACTGTACCCTCTTCATCCCTGCACCTTCCCTCTGCGCCCACCTGGGCAAAGTGACCTGCATGCACAGAGCATCTGGTATTGCTGCTCGCTCCCTGCTCCAATGGTACTCCTTTACGCACCCGTAGGCTGTGAGGGATTTGGAGAGAGGAGCAACATCAGGGCTCCCTGCATCCAGGTCACTTTCCCCACCTGGGCTAAGTAAGGGGAGGGCAGAGACCAGCTGCTCCTGATGCTCACCTCACAGCATAGGTGAGGAAAGTGACCTGGATGTAGGGTGTCCTGGCATTGCTCCTCACTCCCCACCCTTCACAACCACCTAGGAGGGCACCGAGGAATGTTGAGGGAGGGGAGTGAACAGTAGCTGTGAATCACCACTCGCTCCCCCTCCCATGTTCCTCCACCAGAGGAAGCAGGGAGGCTCACAGCCCCATGCCTGGCTGGGATTGGGGCTCCTGGATCCATGGGTGGCGGCGCTCTGAGCTCACAGCCCAGCGCCTGTCCGGAGTCGGGACACACAGCTCATGAACCCCACATAACCACGTCGCAATCTCCTGAGGGGTCGGGACCCCCCGTTTGAGAACTAATGGGTTATACCACGCCATTACATACTATATACCTCCTTTTGTACATTTATAATATAACAAAGTCATAGCTAGCAATTGCCATATGCCCAATAGACTATTATGTCTCCAGCAGAGACCAACAAATAGACACTGTTTAGTCATGTATTAAGTTTCCTGTGATATTGACATTAGTCCAACATTCACCAAAACCCTTTTTAATGTATTTCCTGTTTTAGAAATGGTCTGAACCGATAGCCCAACCTGCAAACCTTCAAATCTGGAGAACCTTTGGATCTGAATATCATATCTTTTACTTGGTGAAAGTACATTTCCATTAACAATACAAAGTAATAATGAATTATAGCAATGGCAATTTTTGTACCCTAGGTAAGTAGCATCGAAATCAATGGGACTACTCCTATGAATAAAATAAGAATGCACATAAATATTTGCAAGATTGGAGCATTACATAATGAAACTAGAAAGCAAACCACAGCACAGAAGACAAAACTGGGTAAGGGTCCTTACCACACATTCAGGCTACATTCACAAAAGCATTCCACACTTCAAGAGCTTTCAATGGAGTTTGTTTAGTACAAGTGTGGAATGTGCAACATCTGAGTAATTAAAACTCTTTTAAACATTAATTATGACTTCTTCAGCTGGAGCATAATTGGCACCTTTATCAATATACATTCTCTCTCAATCATTAATGAATAATCCAAACCTGCATGGACCAATTCATATTGGGAACTTGCTATTTAGTGTTTAAACATGAACATTTACTGAATCAGAGTAAACATTAATGTAAAATTTCTGTGGCAACCCTTTAATCATGTATTATGGACATTATCTCAAGGAAATGCATTTTCTCATATGGGATTTATCTAAATCTTTATGCTTTTCCCAATGATAAAGTATGAAAAGACTGCTGGGTCATTTTTTTTTCTGTTACACATGATTGATTATTGTTATTTTGTTCTAATATGACATAGAACCTCCAGCCAAAACTGGTGTATCCATTGTGTTGGGCTCTGTACAGAAACATAGTAAGACACTCTCTGCTCTAAAGAGCCTGCTTTCTAAATAGACAGACAGACAGACAAAGGGCAAGAGGAGAAACAGAGGAACAGAGACATGAAATGGCACTTCCAATGAAACACAGCAGGTCAATGGGCACAGCAGATTCAGAACCAACATTCCCTTATCCCTAACCCTGTGTCCTATACATTACATTACGCTAACCTGATTCATTGCTGCTATTCTCTTGTCCATAAATGTACAGATCGGCTTGTTTTTTCTGGTTTGGTTGTAAGCAACAAGACACTCTGTACCAGATCCAGAGCAGGGTGTAAATCAGTGACATTCCATTGATGTCCGTAAAGGCACGATGATTTACACCATCTGAGGAATTAACTGTGTGTGTTGTGCAATTCTCAAGGGGATATGACATTTTAGACACTTTTAGTTAGCCATGTACCTCTAAAACAGTATTGTTGCAAAATAAAACCAGTTGAAATGTGCCATCAACTACTCATACATTTCTGTTTCTTGAAATTATAGTTGATATTTTCATTGAAATTATTAAGTCTGATTCTCCATTCTGTTGGAGAGCATGGATTTACTCTGTCTCAGCTTGAATGGTTACCTGATGTAATAGAGTGGAGAATCATGCCCATTGTTGAAAAAGTGTACACTTCTCCACAAAGGTGCTTGAAGCACTGGATATTTAAAACACAGTTGTTGTGAAGCATGATTTTTAAAACATTGAAAAATCAGTACAATAAATAAAACATAAAGGGTCAAATTGTGCTCTGAGTTATACCTGTGCAACATCATAATAATCACTTGTCCAGAGGTAATGAACTGAGAATTTTGGCAATACAGCATTGTGTGAATGTGCATTAAGGTTCTGGAGATACGGCACTGGGAGGGATGGGGCTTGAAGAATACCACACTGTTTGCATTTGTGACCATTCCTCCACTCTCTTCCTGCAGAGCTGGTGAGTGCAAAGTACACTGAGGCTACTTCAGAGAATACACTGGGAGAGATTCCATAGAATGTCTCTGCTTATATTCATGCCCAGGGAGAGAATTCTTCTATCTGCAGTGATCCCCATTGCTTAGCCTGGTTAGTTCAGTTGGCACTGGGTATGAGATTTGTGCCTCAGTGCTAGCAACTGTTGGAAGAAATAGCTATGAATGGTAAATAATGCAAAAAGCATTGATCAAGGGAATTAGTCATGGCAGATAGCCTATGGCTAGTATTTATTTGTAATGGTTTTTGCATTAATTTACATAAATGACATGTTAAAGAAAGTGGTGCGTACAGCTCACTAGAGGACTCACTGATGGGATAAATAGTGTTAATAGTGGTGGTTCTCCAGAGGTTTACTTCCACAGGAAGAAAGAAAGAGAGAAGTGTATTTTACTGTTTTGACCTGAGCCAGCCAGGTCAAAGCATCTGAGTTTAGATGTCCTAGCTGCAATGCATCAGATCAGATCTCTAAGAACTGGGAAGTAACTTCTAAATAGAACCAGTCACATCATTCACTACAAATAATGTTTAGACTGAATTTAGCTATTTGTCTGTCTCCATCTCCATTGTTCACGAAGTGATCCTGCGTTCTGAGAATGTTTCAATTGTATAATAGTTTGGATGAACAATTGTCATCTTGCAAGATGTTTGTGAACTGTTGACTTTGAATATGTGCTGTCTATGGCTTCTACAGCCGGCTGGAAGCTGGGAGATGCAATTCTCATTTTATTTCTCTCTCTCTCTCTCTCTCTCTCTCTCTCTCTCTCTCTCTCTCTCACACACACACACACACACACACACACACACAAAATCATGGCACGTTTCATAGTATTTCCAATATGCAAAAATGTATTGTGTGGGATACTTTCTAATACATGAGAAGAGTAACTTCAAAGTGATTCATGTCACCATTAGCCGTCAATGATATTTTAAAGATTTGTCATGATATTTTGTTTTAATTTTTCTAACAGCTATAACGCTGAATGTTGAAGCTGGTGGTTTACATTCAGCTTGCATAGCTCAGATTCCTAAGCAACCTTGCATCTAACTTGTGTTTTGCTTGATGGCTCTTATCATTTCAACTATCTCTAAACAAAGCAGCATTTACCCGTTCCCTCATTTAGTGAGCTTAGAAGGCAGCTGTTACACCCACCAGCTTCAATCAGGTATTTTCCAACCCCCAACATAATAATGTCTTATACTTTAATCAACTTTGTTTTCATGAAAAAGTAGAAAAGTGATAACAAAATTTTAGGAAAAATGATTAAAATGTCATTGACTGCTAATGGTGATGTGAGCCCCTTTGAGGTTACCCTTCTGGTATATTAGAAGGTACCCCAAACAACATATTTTTACTTATTGGAAATACTGTGCAACATGTATTTTATGCTATGATATTATATGGCATGCTATTACATAGGAACTCAGTTTTGTAACCAGTTAAACAGGGAACAAAAGAATTGTCATACCATTTATATCTAAGTTCCCTCTAGTCCAGTATCTTGTTTGTGACAAAGCCCAGGTGCAAGAAACTTCTCAGTAGATAGCTATGGAATAAACTGTCCTGTAGGAAAGTTTCTACCCCATCCGTTAGTGGATTGTCTTACGGCCTGAAGCATGAGAGTTTAGACCCATACAAAAATTCTCTGATTTTATTTTATTTTTTTGTAAAGGAAAACATGTGTTTGCCATCATAAAATGTTTGATCAAAATCACATATTCAATGTTGCAATTAAGTGACCATTTATTTAAGAATCACATTTTTGGGGAAATAGAGATATTATACAAGCCATAATAAATTTGAGTTTTTCAATACAATTAATGTGATTTTAAATCTCTCAGTAGCTAATAAGTTGGGAGACAAGTAGTTCTTGCAGCTAAACTTACCATCTAAATGAAGACAGGACTCACTGAAGTGGCTTTTTTTCTTTTAACTGTATTAACTATTCCATAAACCAAATGATGTGGATTGCAAAACCATATTGAAGAACTTCCTGTGCCTGTCTTTATATAGAATGGAACAAGCACCATGTGATCACATAATTATTAGTTAGCTATGCAAATAGTCATGGACTTATTCCTACAAGGAAGCATTTTTAAAGTTGATACAACAAATAAACATCTGGTCTCTGAGCCAGCAGAAGCCATTTGAGAAAACATTTCCTTTAACATCTTATTATTTTCTTTAAAATACCCTGTAAATTTTGGTTCACTACCTTAATATCCTGGGATGAACTTGTAGCTGAAGCAATAGCAGATACAAACTGTAATATGTATACCCTTTGTAGGATTGAACTGCAGCAGAGTATTTTCCATGATGGGAGGGGAAAGGGAGTAGAGATGACAGTACTGTGCAGGTGGGCAGAAAAACGTCTAGAGATAGCACAGAACACACAGCCTGTTGAAAGCTGCTACAAATCTTGTAAATGTGGCATTGGATGTACACTATCAAATATAGGGGCACAGGCATATGGTGAGCACTAAGTATCTGCATAAACATTTCCCCATACTCTTAAACAACAGAATTGGTAGTAGATGATTCTTAATTATGAGAAGTGTTTAGGTCCAGTATATATCCCCTGTGGAAAATCCCACAACATTTAATAGAAAATATTATATTAATAACTAATAACCGTCAAACTTTCTATAGAATTTTTGAACTATCCTATAGACTTTATAGAGAATTCTGTTCCTGATATAAATGTCTATAGGATATTTATAAAATACCTATGGAGGATCTCCTTCTTTATTAAATTCTGTATTTTAAAAAAAATAGAGAAGCTTATTGACTTCATTAAAATTCTATCTGACATTTTTCCATAAAGGCTCAAGTCAGAGATTAATGGGCACCTATGTAGAGAAATCAGTGTAGGGAAGGTCAGAGAAGTATGTAAGGTGTGCAATTGAGATCAAAGTGGTCCCAGTTTAGGAAAAGTTCTTATTCAGGAAAGCATTTATGTTGCCTTTTTTTACTTCAAAAATTTGGAATATGTTGGATGCAACATATGGCATTTTTAAAGTATTTCAGAAATGTTAACATAGACAATCTTGCCTGACTGTTTTTTTTTAACTCTATCTTTCCCTCCTTCCTTCCTAGGCAATGGACTGAGAAACTTCTCCTTGTTTTAGGATTCTTTCCATATCATTGTTTTTCTGTTTAGCAGAGCTATAGCCTCTCCATTTCCTTCCATCACATCCTGTTTTTATGATTCCTATAAGCAATCTTCTAATATGAGGAAGAAACTCAAGTGGGAGAGGATAAGTATGAGATAAAGAGACCAGGAACTGTCCCATGGCAGGCAGCTATTTATGTTTGATTAGTGGCATCTCTTATAATTTCATTGGGCATGATCCTGCAGTCCTTAGTCAGGTAAAAATCTCAAATAATTCCATGGGAATTTTGCCTGAGTAAAAGTGTATTAATTTATAAAATTGTGTGACCTTTACTGATTTGAGTTTTTGATGTAATAGTCCCTCAGTGGCCTTGATAATTTGTACCTTGATGTGGAATGAGACAGAAGGCCAGTGGAGGAAACAGAGCAGGGGAATGGGAGAAAATGTCAAGACATGTTAGAAATGGGATTCTGATTCTATTGTGGTTTGACATACTTGAACAGGTAATTTATTACAAAGATAATATTTGAGGGGGATGGCAAAGCTGGAATTCTTAGACTTTTAAATTTATGCTCTAACATGCAAAAACTCTTTCTTGTGTAAGTGAATAACCCTTACAACTGCAACAAGGTATTCATTCTGTATATTATTTTCTTGTGTTCCAACACAGATGGATTAGTCTAGTAGATGTCACCCTCTGTCACTTGGCCTGATGCAAAACTCATTGAGGTCTTTGACTTCAATGGCTTTGCATCATGTCCATAGTGACTTAGTAGTACAGAGGGATCTGAGCCACAAATTTTATCTCTTCTCTGAACTTACCTACGTTTAGGGGATGTTTGGTTCTTGGGTTCTGTCTTGGACTTATATCTCTTTGGTTTCTGCAGACTACTCCGTATGTTAAAGTATTTCTTCACTTAAGTGTATTGTGTATTCTCTCAGATGTAGTTCCCGTTGTTACTTCTAGAATGCAGTCTTTTCCCCCTAACTGGTGCAGAGCAAAACTCTTGTGGTTTTGCTCAGCATGGTCTACAGCATGACCTTTTACTTCTGTCCTTCCAGTCTATATCTGAGGCCTTGGACATAAAGTATCCCACTACCTTTTTCCAGAGCTTACATGCAGATTGAATAACCTTGTACTCCTGGAATTTTAGAAAACAAATGACCCTATCCCAGCAACACCAATTGCAATCATTCTATTGCAGATATAATGGTGAGCTGTTAATGACAGTACATGCTGAATTGGGGAAAACCAAGGAAAGCACAAAATAGAGCGAAATGATTATTAAAAATATAATTAACTAAAGGATATGGGAGGAATTACATTACCACTGAAAATAATGTTGGTTAAGTTATTTAAACTCACAATGTTACTAACTGCACATAGAATAATCCTTTTTAAGCATTTAAATATGAAGAAATCTTCTCTCCTTAGCTAATAAATTATTCCATAAAATAGTACCTTTATTATATACATTTTTATAAGCTAGTCTTTATTTTTGTCCTTTAAATCTCAGTTATTCGGGATAAAACTAAAGCCAGCCATATACCAACTTGGCCATTTAAAGGTGAATGGATTTTAAGTCCAAATTACAGGTTTATGATTATGACCATAAATCATCTTGTCCTGCCTTTAGAGCTGTTTTAAAGTTGCCAGTGTTTAGTAGAAATAAGATGAATAAGTAGAAATATAATGCACATGAAATGACAGAGCGTAAAAACTGAAGTGACAATGAATTTAATTATAGCCAGAGGAAAAGAGATAGAAACAGATCCTACTTTTCATGTGCCATTTATTTTAAAATTCCTTGACCAGAAACATATGGGAGAGGAACAGCTGGGAAAGTTGTCTTAATTTGCAGAAATTAATGTGTGGTTTTGCTTTGTTTTTCTTTTTTCATTCTGGACCAAATCTGGCTTTGAATGGTGGGGACTTCAGGAAGAGTATATGGAGTTTCTGATCCTCACATCATTAGTGCACTGGTACTGCATGGTTACCCTTCCTCCTCTTCTTGAAGGATAAGCCTCCTGCAGGATGACACGTATGCTCTCATTGTAATATACACTAAAAAACAGGAGTAACCATGTGCACCCCATCACTTATCTTTCCCCATCTTGACTAATGGGAATCAAGATAGCTTGCACCTGACGCTAGTTCTGTTGCTGGATGCCTGGCTGCACTTCCGTTTTCCCTACCCTTACCCCCCTCCCCCGCCCACCGAGACTGCAACAGGATAGGGCAGGATTCAGACTCTAGATTTTTCTGGCAGCAAATTCCAACGTTGGTTACATCACAAGATGGAACATCCACATTTCATAACTTCTTGAGGAACTTAGGAAACTTCAGGTGCTTATGGGCCAAATCCTGCTATCTATACTCAGGCAAAGCCCCTGTCAATGCAATGAGAGTTTTGTCTTTATATGTATGAAAGGCAAGTCCAGTCTTAGTAATCATTAGAGCTGACTGAAATTTGTCGGACAAAACCTTTTTCCTCCTAGACAATGCGGATTCAGGTTGACCTAAATATTTCACAAATTCCTGTTGATTTTGACAAATTGGTTTGGCTGAAACAAGAACAGTACATTTTTGGAAGTATATAAACAAATCATTTCAACATTATCAAAACAAAATTCTTTGATTTTGGGAGGGCTAGATTCATAAGGGAATTTAGATGCCATTCACAAAATTGAGGAGGAGGTGGGGCCACTGCCACCTCCCTTCCTAACCAAAACCCTACTGGTTAGGATGCTCACCTGGAATGTGTGAGAATCAGGTTCAAATCTTCACCCTGGCTCTCTGACTTGAATCCAGGTCTGCCCTCTCCCAGAGGAGACCCCTAACCACAGGTATAGTGGGTATTCTGGGTCAGACTGTCTTATTCTTTCCTATTGAAGCTGTTCCATTTTGTATAAAATACTGAAAAAAATCACTGGGCCAGAGAGAGAAAGAATGAGGATGTATAGCCCAGGGGTTAGGGTACTCAGAGAACTTCCATCAAACTGAAAAATCAGTAATTATCACAGCTCTTGTACTACTGATTCTGAAACACTATTTTCAAAGACTAAGCACATGCTCAGCTTTATGCTCTGGTGCTAACACTGTGCATAAATTGTGTAAGGAAAGATTCTAATTTAGGGCAAGAACACATTAATGCTATCAATTATACTAATTTATGAGAAACAAGCCCAATTTGTAAGAGAGCTGCTTAGGCAACAGGTTCTGACACCTTTTAAAAGGAGAATATAGAAAGCCCTAAAAAAATTATATTTGGTTATTGAAAATTAGTGTTCTTGATGACTGGGAAATATTGCAATCAGATTTTTACAAGTAATCCTTTCCAACAGTATTTATTCCAGTATTTTAGGGATTACTCTTTCCTTAAAGCTACATAGTAAAAAGCCATGATTCAGACAGCAAATGAAAATATGTCAAAAAGGTTTGTTTATATGGAGGAGAAAAAAAACCCTCCAACATGCTGACATGACCTATGAAGCTGACGGATTGCCCCACTTTATTAAACTTGTAAAAGCTACAAACTCTCTTGAGACTGTGACAAAATCCGGTAAATACAGGGATTAAAAAACTGAAGTATAATGGAGAGATTGTTTTTGCAACCAGGTTTGTTCAGCCTTTCAGAATAGGATAGTGATATCGGTGTTTCATGTCTTTTGTGCTGTATCCTCCCATGCTATGCCTTGCTTTGAAGTTTTGAGTTAAACAAACAAGTGCAGAGGTCACATCAATGAATTACCACTGCAGTGACACCTTTGGCTTTCTCTAATCCTCATTTCAATTTGTCCACAATTCATTGTCAAGACTTGATTTGGATCTGAGCTGAGAGGCCTATTTTATTGTGTTGGTGTAAACGGGTTTATGAAATGACCAAAAATGCAAAAACAGGATTTGACAGAGATTAGAACAGCTGGTCAAGAGATCTTTAAGTAGATCAAAGTATCTTTTTGAATTAATAACTTTGCAGGCTGCTGTACAGGAAAAATGTTTTCCCTTTGGATTTTTATGTAATAATGTAATCTGTAATATTTCAATGAAATAAATAAATATGAAAATTTTAACCACTGTATTTTGAATGCAGAAAAAAAGTGAAATTCCAAACAGTTTTGTCTAGCTCTTTCCAATAATTTAATTATTATACAAGAATTGACAGATGTAGAAAACTTTATTTCCCATTTTTGTCATTCTTTACGTTTGCTCTTTGTGGTGACTTCACTCCATCATTTCTTCAGATTTCCTTTCTGATGTAGTCTATATCTGTGGAACATCACTTCATAACCAAGTGGCCTCCTATACATAATTTAGGTAACAGGGATCTTTCAGACCAACCTATGTCATCAGGAAGTCCTTCTTTTTCTCTATTTGTAAATGAAGCATTATACTATTATTCTTCTCTTGTTGGGAAACAGAAACAATATCATAAGTAGTCAGAGGTGATGTGTGGTGGGGTGGCGCATACGGTCACGTGGCCCCCAGATTTGCTACTTGGTTTATATGAGCATGCTTACACGGACTGAGCATGTTCTGTAACATCTGCTTAAACTGCTGTCCTCACTCTTCTCCCCCACTATTGGCAGGTGTGGGTCATCTCTGTGTGCAGTGACCCCTCCATGAGTTGTCAGTGAGGACTGAACTGGAACCTTATGCTCCAGGAGCATGGGCTGCTTCTACTGTTGTTCAATAATAATAATTAGTTTTATATAGGGATCTTCACCTGTAAATCTCCGAGCAAAGGAGGTAAGTATCATTATCTTCATTTCACAAAAGGGGAATATGGAAGCATAGATGGCTAAAAAGACTTGCCCAAGGTCATACAAGAACCTACTGGCAGAGCAGGGAACAGACTCACAGCTCCCCTGAGGCCCAAATTAGTGCCCTGTCCACAGGACCATGCTAATTCTCTTTCTTTAATGCAGAAGTAGGCTCTTGTCCTGGGTGGATATGCTACCACAGGGTGTTGCATTACAGTTTGCCGATCACAACAATGTAGCACTGTTTGACTTTTTTAACTGGAAGCCAAGAATAAATGAAACTCTCAAAAACATTGTTTAATTTCAGATAAGCAATACATTTTAGAGTGGTCCGTTCATAGATCAGCACTCTGCATGTGCCTAAGTAAGGGTAGCTTACCTTAATTTAGGAAGTTAAATATTTTTACATCCTCCTGCTACACTTCTCTCTTCTGGTCCTACTGCATGTAATTTATGCCAATTTTGACTTCCCTTGTAAGTACATAGATATACATGACACCACACAAGCATTAATGAACTTATCCTCACAACACCCTATAAGATAGGAAAGTTGTTTCCATTTTGCAGATGGGGAACTGAGACTGATGAAAGTAACCTGCTTAGAATCACACATGAAGTCTGCAGTAGAGCTGGGAATTGAACCTGGATATCCTACATCTCAGTACAGAGGCATAACTACAAGACTATTCCTTTCTTCTTTATAATCAGTGGGTTAGATTTAGTGATAGAATATAAGGAAAGGTAAGTAGAGCTGGTTAAATCATTTTAGAAGTATTCATTAATATCTTATTCAGAAGATTTCATGAAATTTGAATGCAAGTCTGAATTGGTATAATTTGCCACTATACATGGAGGGAGCTGGGGGGAAGGTGTAAGTGACAATGTTTTAGACTCCCTGTTGCTGTCTTAGATTCTCTTACATTCACTTTCAGATCTGGCCAGTGTTTTCAAAAGGAATTTGAATTACCGACAGAATTCCAAGCAAAAACTGAATGGGCTGGAGCCAGACCCACAATAAGTCCGCTATGCTCATCACTCTAGGGAAACAAAGAATTAATGCATTCCCAAATGGGCAGAGGAGAGTTTGCCTGGTATAGACTATTCCCCTGGTGTAAAGTCTGCATAGTCAGGTCTACACCACTCCCTCCTTAGTGAAGGGAGGGCATGGCTTGAGTGCTCCAGTGATCCCCAGATCTGATAAGGAATATTTATCTGAAGCAACCCCTGGAACGCCTCATTTGTACAGTGAAACTACACAGATGGAATTAAAAACTCCAGTTACTGCACAGAACCCTTCCATTACTACTTCTAGGTGCATGTTAGGCTTTGTGAGACAAATGAATGCATCTGTGTTTGGATGTGAAAACTGGTGTCCAGTGACTATGCAAAGTGCCTGTAGCTGGTTTCAGTTATTGACAAATAAGTGTACTCTCAGAATAGATGGCGCACAGACAGGCTTTTTGGTTATTAGAGAAAGGGCTAACTAAGCTATGTTTGTCTGAAGCAGCCCCTGGTGCTCTCCAGGATTGTGGTTTGGGAAGCTGGCATATACCCACGTTTATTTTCCATCTCTCTTTACCCAGCATAGATGAGCACAGCTCCAGTGCACCTGGTCAAGCACGGTAGCTCTAACGTGTCTTCACTTGTCAGACAATGGCTTTGAGAAGCTGTGGAATAGCAGTTACAGTCAAAAAAAGCTCAGGTAAGCATCTTTCCTGCAGCCTCTGTCCTAACAATCACATGAACGGCTAGGTACGGAAGAGCAGCTGTGTATTGATCCAGAAGACATGTACCGTTTTTGTAGGTAAAAGGCTGAAATTCAAGATTTCCAGCATGTGGCAGTCTGTCATATTGATCATGTTCTGGTTTATGGGATTTGAAGTTGGCAAAGGTAACACAAGAAATCTGTGACAGTTGTGGTAAACAGCGCAGTGTACTCAAACACAGCTTTATGATGCTGTAGACAGCTCCTCCATTCGGAAATGGCAACTACTTTTAAGATATTTTCTTTTTACTGTTGCAGTGACTGAAACATTCTTAGTTGACATCTTTTAGAAAGCAAGTGCTATTTCATAGAATCAGGGAATCATAGCCTTATAGGCTGGAAGAGACCTTGAGATGTCGTCAAGTCCAGCCCTCTGAGCTGATCCAGCACCATGTAAAACTAGATCGTGCCTGTCAGCTGTTTCTCCAACCTTTTTTTAAAAACCTCCAATGATGGGGATTCCACAACCTCCCTTGGAAGCCTGTTCCAAAGCTTAACTCTCCTGGTAGCTAGAAAGTTTTTTCCTAATATCTTACCTAAATCTCCTTTGCTGCAGATTAAGCCATTACTTCTTGTCCAACTTTTAGTGGACATGGAGAACAATTGTTCACTGTCCTCTTTATAAAAGCACTAAATATATTTGAAAACTGTTTAACAGGATCACTTGGTCTTCTTTTCTCAAGACTAAACATGCCCAGTTTGTTTAACCTTTCCTCAGAGTTCATGTTTTCTAAACCTTTTATTATTTTTGTTGTTCTAATCTGGACTCTCTCTAACTTGTCCACGTTTTTCCTTAAGTGTGGCACCCAGAACTAGACACATTAGAATGGACCAAGTACCTCCCATGCTCCTGTGTCTTAGATACAACACACCTGTTAATACATCCCAGTATGACATTAGCCTTTTTTGCTGTTGCATCACATTGTTGACTCATTCAACTAGTGATCCACTATGACCCCCAATCCTTGCCAGAAGTACTACCACCTACCCAGTCATTCCCCATTTTGTGGTTGTGTGTTTGATTTTACCTTTGTACGTGAAGTACTTTTATCTTTACTCATTCTTGTTTATTTTTTATCTGAACACAAAAGAGAAGAAGTCTAACCACAGGTTCTAGATACACTGATGTCTAGAACCTTGATGGATAAGAAAAATCCATTGATTAAAAAAACAAAACAAAAGCAATTGATACCTGTTTGTATTCCTTTGGTATTACCATAATTCAAATAAACAAGAATATTGTAATAAAAGCTGCTCAGCAGAATCCCCTGTTACCCAGTAGGAAAACTGCCAGTCATTGGTAAGATAAGAATACTTCCCCCTCCAAACCTGCCCATCTCAGAACACACAAAAGCAATTGGCTCCACAGGGGAGGTATGTGTGGGACAAGGATCAAAAGATGTTGTGAATAGAAGAAGAACTTGCAGAGCACAAGGTCAGAGAGATATTGGGGGTAGAGCCCTAACCACCTAACTCCCATACAGGTGAAATTAAATTCTCTTGCAGTAAATAAACACAGATTAAAATGCATAAGTTAGTAGAAAAAATTGTGGAGGTCCTTACTGAGGGTTCGACCATACTCCAAAATATCTGTGTATAGTGGTGATCTTTTGTGTACTCAACCTTTCCATGCAAATGGGAATGAAACTCTACCAACTTTGTAGAAGTATCACTCTGTCTTACAACCTCAGTCAGGGCCCAAGTGATCTGGGGCAGGGAGTGGGTGGCCGTGCATTGGATGGGGCCAAGATGATGTATCAACTCTTGTCTGGTGATTTCCCCAGAAGGAATTGTTTGGGAACACTATTCCTCATGCTGCGGAGCCCTTTCCTTTGTAGGAAATGGTTTTTAAAGATGGTCCCCAGGGCACCCACAGCCAGTGGCAATCTCTGGTTAAGTGGCTTCATTGGAGGGGTGCTGCTCAGCAGGGTGTAAAATGAGGGCACATGGTTGTAGAGGCAGAGAGCTTTCATGCATGTGGACACGTCCTACTGTGAATTCCTGGGCAGGTCACACTTTTTTCTTCCCACTTTGTTTCCTGACAGAATGATTGAGGAGAGTCTCCCATTAGCCCTCAGTTTTCAGTCATGCTTTATTCAAGCTCCCCATTGACTTCTCTGAATCTGGCCCTAGATGACATTTTCAAAAGTGCCTAAATGTTCCTCAGACATCTTTTCAAAGGACTCTAAGTTACTTAAGGACTAAGTCAATGGGACATAAGCTCCTAAATCAATCAGGTGCTTTTGAAAATGTTATCCTTAAAATGGCTGAGGGTACATCTACACTGGGGGTGAGGGGAGGGGAACAGCCTTGCAACAATGAGTCTGAGAGGCCAAGTCAACTAACTCACCTCTTGCATCTCACACTATGGTGCTAAAAATAGCAGAGTAGATGTTCCTGCTTAGGCTGGAGCCTGGGCTCCAAGATTCAACCACCTTGCCAAGTTGCACAAGCCCAGCTCCAGCCCAAATGTCTACACTGCCATTTTAGCCCCATAGAGTGAGCCCGAGTCTTTTACCCAGGCTCTGAGACTCGCTACCATGGGTCTTTTTCTGCAGTGTAGATGTACACTTAGGAGCCAAAGTACCATTGACTTTCATTCCTAAGCACCTTAAATGCTTTGAAAATATATCTTAGGTAGCTTTTAAAAGTATCATAAATCTGTCTCTGTCTGTGCATCTGTACTGAGAGTTCTGATGATAGACCTCAAATCTTATCCCCGGTTTTATTCCCTCATCTGTGCTCTTCTTTTTTTGTAGTTTTTGGTTACATTTTTATAAACATGAAAGGTCTAGAATCTAGTTAGTATTTAGAAACTACCACATAACACTCAACAGATTTTCTGTGTTCTGTATTTATTGGCTCATATTTATGCAGACATTCATTTCTTAACATATTGGTGGTTTCTGCATCCTATTAACTAAACACTGTAATATATTGATGAAGTCAGTTTTCATACCCTGCTAGATGAAGTATGGTGGTTTGCATGCGGAGTGAGTATTGATTTCATCTTGGTATATGTTAAAAATGTTGATATGGCACTGGTGAAATACCATACGTAGTCATTATTTTAAAATATCGTATTGCAGAAATATAATGACTTTCTAATAAAATACAGATTGGAAAATATATTACTTGTCCATTGTTTTCACATTTCATTAATAATGAAATCCACCACCATTGTAGGCTTCTGGAATAAATTTTCAACACTACAGGGTCACTTACTTCCTTAAAGTGAAATTGATGGACAGGAATTGATTCTGATTAAAACCACTGTATCTCCTCTTTTATTCAACAAGTTCAAACTTGAAAAATCTTTCATATCCTGTAGATTTTCTTTTTTTCCTCTTGATTGTTAATTTTATTTCTTGGAACAGTTATGGACAAGAGTGTCCCGATACCAAAGCAACATAATAGTGTTTTGCACCCTTTCTGCACAGCTGGCAGTTAGGGTGACCAGACAGCAAGTGTGAAAAATCACAACACTTTTTTTTTGGAGGAGAGGGTAGATATAGTTGTGCATATAAGACAAAGCCCCTAATATCAGGATGACTGGTCACTGGCACTAGAAAATCAGATCCTTAATATGTATAACAAAAGATGTATAAAATGCTCTAGAGTTTCCATACATATTAGTCATGTAACCCTTCTGGAAACAGAATCAACAGCAACAAGGGTCAGGTACATATTTTTTTAGGGGATTTCTAACATTTGCTTAATTTTGGCTTGAGCCCTTATCCAGTAAAATGGGAACCTATATCCACTCTAGTCATCTAGAAGTCATCTAGTCCAACCCCCTGCTCAAAGCAGGACCAACCGCGACTAAATCATTCCAGCCAGGGCTTTTTCAAGCTGCACTTTAAAAACCTCTAAGGATGGAGATTCCACCACCTCCCTAGGTAACTCATTCCAGTGCTTCACCACCCTCCTAGTGAAAATTATTTTCCTAAAATCCAATCTCAACCTCCCCCACTGCAACTTGAGACCATTGCTCCTAGTTCTGTCATCTACTACCACTGAGAACAGCCTAGCTCCATCCTCCCTGGAACTCCCTTTCAGGTAGGTAAAGGCTGTTATCAAATCCCCCCTCATTCTTTTCTTCTGCACACTAAACAATCCTAGTTCCCTCAGCTTCTCTTCATAAGTCATGTACTCCAGCCCCCTAATCATTTTTGTTGCCGTTCACTGGACTCTCTCCAATTTGTCCAGGGTCTTTTACCCAACCTTGGAAAACATCAGTTTCTTTAGGGTGACTCAAAACCCAGTCATTGCCCATGGTTTACTCATATGGTTCCCAGTGGGGTAATCACCAAAGTATCATACACAAGTACAAAAGTTAGCCAATTTATACTCCATTGTCCCCAAACTATCTGCAGTTAATATGTAAATGAGGCACTGCCTCGCTCAGTCAACTCTACTTGCTCTCTAGTAGATGACAGCAAAGAGCAGAGCTGATTTGTACTCTACAGGTACTGCAGAAAACACAGTTGATGTTTAAATGAGGTACTGCCTTTTTCAGTCAACTCCCCTTGCTCTCCAGCAGATGCCAGCAGAGAGCTCACTCTGATTGCTACCTTTTCTTGTAGGCTTCTGGCCACAAGGCTTACAATTAAATAACTGTTGGTGGAATGTAACTGTCTGGCAACGTTTACCTGAAACACTCACTCTTGGGCCAGATCCTCAGCTGCTCTGAACTGACTTAGCTTCAGTAGAATGATGCTGATGGACACCAGCTGAGGACCTTGTTAGCAAGTATTGATCCTGACCTTGCCGGCAAGTGAGTTGTGGTGACTCACTGAGGTAGGTGGTACATGACCTCACCTGAATATAAGGGAGATAGAAAGGTTCTAGAGTGTGGGCTAAGCAGTACCGAGGAACCCTAGGAACAGTTAAACCTGGAGAAAGGCTTGAGTTGAGCTGTACGTTACTGTTTATTTGTGTAGGTGGAGAGTTTTTGAATATGCAATGTACAGACTTTGTTTTACAGCACATTGGGAGAAGTGCCTACTCAGATGGAGAAAGGGAAATGAATAGCAGGTAAGGGAGAATACATACCATGGGTCTGTTTCTGTGGTGTTGGTGCCATGAAATCAAATAATTGATGATGTGGTGGAATAGGAATGCTGTTGCTGTTTTAATTTTTTCTCACCACACTAGAAGAGGATGATAATTATTTGTTCTTCAGTACTGTTTTTCATCCAACGAGCTCAATACCTGAAAAATTTGAATTAATTGTGCCTAGCCAACTCCAGACAAATCAAGCTTGTGATGTTATCACCACACTACAGATGAGGATACTGGGAAGGTGTCAAAGATGTTAAAATCAAAATTTTCAAAGATGGCCTTCTAATTTAGGCTGTATTGTTTGCCCATTTGAGACTTTGTGAGCCTGCTTTTTCACAATGCTGAGTACCTTCAGATTGCCATTGACTTCCAGCCTGACAGAATGACATTTGGACAACCAAAAATGGAGACATTCAGAATCAGTGAATGCTATCAAAAATTTGCCCTAACATGCTGAAGTTAACACAGAAAGTCAGAAGCAAAGCCACAAGTTCTATCCAATTCAGTGAATCCCATGTCTTAAATAGAAAACTGGGCTGGGTTTCAGTCCTGACAAGTTGAATGGGCTGGTTGTGCTTTGCTTTCAGGACAGTCTTGGACTTTAGAACCCTTTGATAGTGGGCTTATATTACCCCCTCCTCTGCAGATAAACAGTATTCTGCCTACGTGTTCTCTTGGTAGTGTTTTCCTACTATCCATTACCAGAGGTTTGTAAAATATTGAAATAAAAAGGTGTTTAGTGGTGGTGTGACCTTGCTTAGGATAGACCAAGAACTAATATCTTATTGCTGCAACTTTTTATTCTAAATGATCCTCAGCTACATGCAAATCACTAGATTTAATAAAATATTCTTTTCTGTGAAGGGGGATAAGAGAAATATATATTCCTAAGTATAAACCATGTGATAATTTTGAGTCAAATCTTTTATTTCCTTGCTCAGTAGTCAATAAAATAAAATCCTCATGCTACAGATTCTGTTCTCATTTCCACCCATGAACTACAGAGTTCACTGAGAAAAGAATCTTGCCCATAAACGTGAATGAGAATTTGGAGCACAATCTCAGTTCCTTTGAAGTCAGTAGCCTCAACTTGTACATTTAGGCCTTGAGTAGGCTGAAGGATACCATCCTTAATTTGCTAATTATATCCTTGTCTAAGAGGTCTAAAACCATCCTCCCATTATTTGGTTTACAGAAATTGAACAGTCAATCATACAGCAAAGGTATTTTACCCAACTCTGGTAGTTCATTCCTGAGAAATAAAATATCTGCATATGGATGTGATATACCTTGAATTTAGCAAAGCTTTTGATACAGTCTCCCACAGTATTCTTATCAGCAAGTTAAAGAAGTATGGGTTGAATGAATGGATTATAAAATGGATAGAAAGCTGGCTAGATCATCGGGCTCAACAGGTAGTGATCAATGGCTCCATGTTTAGCTGGCAGCCAGTCACAAGAGGAGTGCACCAGGGTTCAGTCCTGGGGTCGGTTTTGTTCAACATCTTCATTAATGATCTGGAGGATGGGGTAGATTGGACCCTCAGCAAGTCTGCAGATGACATTAAGCTAGGGGGAGTGGTAGATACCCTGGAAGATAGGGATAAGATACAGAGTGAGTTAGACAAATTGGGCCAAATTGGGCCAAATTGGAGGATTGGGCCAAAAGAAATCTGATGAGGTTCAACAAGGACAAGTGCAGAGTCCTCCACTAAGAACGGAAGAATCCCAGGCACAGTTACAGACTGGGGACCGATGGGCTAGGCAGCAGTTCTGCAGAAAAGGACCTGGGGGTTACAGTGGATAAGATGCTAGATCTGAGTCAGCAGTATGCCCTGGTTGCCAAGAAGGCTAATAGCATACTAGGCTGCATTAGTAGGAGCATTGCCAGCAGATGGAGGGAAGTGATTATTCCCCTCTATTCGGCATTGGGAAGGCTGCATTTGGAGTATTGTGTCCAGTTTTGGGCCTCCTACTACAAAAAGGATGTGGACAAGTTGGAGAAAGTCCAGTGGAGGGCAACAAAAATGATTAGAGGTCTGGAGCACAAGAGTTATGAGGAGAGACTGGGGGAACTAGGTTTGTTTAGTCTGCAAAAGAGAAGAATGAGGGGGGATTTGATAACAGTCTTTAACTATCTGAAAGGGGGCTCCACGGAGGATGAAGCTAGGCTGTTCTCAATGGTAGTAGATGACAGAACAAGGAGCAATGGTCTCAAGTTGCAGTGGGGGAGGTCTAGGTTGGATATTAGTCAAAAGTTTTTCACTCGGAGGGTGGTAAAGTGCCAGAATGGGTTACCTAGGCAGGTGGTGGAATCTCCATCTTTAGAGGTTTTTAAGGTGCGGCTTGAAAAAGCTGTGGCTGGGATGATTTAACTCTAATCTTCTATGATTCTATGATCTTAGTCCTGACTCTCACTTTCAGTATGAGTTTACTTTGATTCCTGGATCTTTGATTTTACAACTTCATTTTTAGATTTTTTTTAAAGAGAATGATTTCCTTTAGTAGTTTGGGATGAAATACTTTTATAAGTTTACATGGAAAATAAGCATTTCTGTCATATTTGTCCTTTGTTACTTCTCACCGTCTGGGAAACCTTTTCAATAAATCAATTCTCGTCAGATGTCAAGAAGTCAAAACGGGCATCTGAACATGACAATTGGACATTTTAAAGACATATGAATAGGACAACATTCAGTTATAGATGTCAAGACTAAATATGAATAATGTCACAGAAGTTAAATGTCAGTGGGTAATCCACTCAGAAGTCATTCATGGATCATAGCTTTAGACACTTTTTAAAAAGTTATTTTCCATCATACAACAAGAACTCTCTATCTTGACATGGGTGATAGCTACATATTGTAGGAAGACGTTTGCCATTATTTTACTAGTGTCTAAGATGCTTAAAGAACCTTCTTTTGGATAAAAATACTTAAACTAGCTTTTTTAAAAAATGGAATTTAATAAAACAAAATTGTAAGCCTTCTTTTTTCTTGGCTAGAAAGTAGTTAATTAACCACAAAGAAACAACCAATTTTTCAGTTCATTTAATCAGTCATTCTACAAATAGTTTTCCCCCCCCCCCCAAATAAAAAGAGAGCCCATTAAAATTGTATTATACAGAAGGTAATTTCAGGCATTGGTGCAATGATCTCTTCCTGGAAGTATGAAATCCACTCTATTCTGCTTACAACTATGAATCTCTTTCATAATGTTATGCAAGTTTCCATGCTGGGGAAAATATGGTAAGAATGGAAAATACACTAAAAATTATAGATTGCTTGTTTCTAATTGGAGTAGCCATAAGATCAAACTAAATAAACAGTTGACAAAAGTGTAATGAAATTCAGCTGCTACTGGTTTGAAAGCAATCCAGTATTTATTTTTGTGTCTAAGATACTGTAGCACACAGTGGTAACATAGCAAGCCATTTCAGGGCCAAGTACTGCCCTCACTTGTGCATACCGGCAGATAATACCCTATTTAAAGTTAGGGTGCAGTGGACCGATGCACCAGGTCTCTAACACATGCACAAATGGAAAAAAGTTTACATTCTGGAGGTGAACTTGGAGCAGTAGAATATAGCCAGTGGATTTGTGATTACATATATAAAGTTGAGTAACTCACCAATGAGTTGAGTAACTCACCAACTCATGGGCTGTTGTGGGAGCAGAGGACTCTAGTTGTCATTTAATAAGAGGATTCCATTTTCCTCATGATCCCTGTAGACCTTCCCTATTCAGAGCCTGTACAGATGGACTTTTTGGAGAAGAGTGGGGATTTAGGACCAATAAACAGTCTGCACATAACAAAGACTTAATTTTAAAAATACTGGAAAATGTTGGGTCTAATCTACACTCTTCCAAAGCAGAGAATCTCCCAGTTAATTGCTTCACATTAAGACTAATTAGCTTGCTCAATAGATGTTGGTTCCTCATGTTCCAGGTATGTGTTTTCAGGAGTTCCCAGATTGTGTGGTAAATAAAGGAGAGATTTGCCATGTTATGGCTATTGCCATTAGGGTCTTAAGGTAAGACCCAGAAAGAGAAAGATACTGATTGGAATGTGTATGCACTGGCAGCTGTGGGTTTTGTGGTTTGTTTTTGTTTGTTTTGGAATGGATAAATATTTGAACTAGGCCAGTGTTTGATAGGCTACTTGAAACAATTCAACCTACTAAACTATAGCTGCCTTTCAGCTACGTAAAAGCTTTGCATACTTCTTTGGTACTGAAGAAAATTTCTAAACTATCTACATTTTTCTAGATGCTGTAGCAATCTCACCAACCATCACATGGAATGTTGTTGTAGCTGTGTTGGCGCCAGAAATATTAGTGAGTCACCTTGCCAGCTGTCATGATTTTATCACAAACCTTCTGAGAGCTATTTTTCTTAAATCTTCAGCTCCTGGCATCAGTAATTACATGAGTTTTAGGGGTTTTTTTAAAAAGTTTCTAACCCTCAGCGTGTTAGAAAACTTGGAAATCTTGACCTGAGTGTATCCTATAGTCTCAAAAAACAAAAGGTGAATTAAAATGTACCCAAAATTGGTTGTGATTTTTAAAAATCTAATTTTTTTTAACCTAATCTCATAACTTTGAGGCCTACTTCACATTTGGGATTAGCAGTATAATTGCTCTCCACCTAACAGACATTTCATTACAGTCAAATTGACTCAGTTCCCAACTAAGAGGGAAGGACCAGTCTGCTGCCTTCATGCTGTCGCACAGATGAACTCTTTGGGACAGAGACCATGTTTTTATTATGTGTGTTTAGGGTCTAGCATAATAAGTACATGCTCCCTGATTGGGGCTTTCAAGTGCTACTGTAATATGGACAACAAACTTGATAACAGTGTGCTGAGACTGCTGCCTTCCATACTGACCTGTGTTATCTGATTGTTTCCGTGTGCTCCCGTCTGTTTCTACTTATCGCATACTTAGGTCTGGTCTACCCTAGAGGATTTTGTCGTACACACTGCAATGACCCTTTTGTCGACAAAACTGCCCTGTTTTGTCGACAAAATAAAACCACCTAGATAAGAGGCATAGAGCCTCTTTCGGCAAAGGCTTTGTGAAAAAGCACACGTGTAGACACTGCCCTTTGGTTATATTGCTAAAAATAGCCTCCCAATTATCCCAGCATGCCATCGTGAGACCGCTCTGGTAAGCAGTTTGAACTCCGCTGCCCTGCAGCCATCCACCTCCGCCCCTTCCCTTTCAAAGCCCCAGAAAGTTTGCAAGTTAACTCACCATGGAACTCACTCCACAGCGCAGCAAACATAGTTCTGTCCTGCCTGCCCTAAGCTACAGGGGAGGGGTGTAAATCCTGCTGTGCCATGCAGAGCCAGGGAGAGAGATGGGGGCTGTGTCCCTCTCCCCACCCCGCGGCTGCACCGGACCCTTTCTCTGACAGGGGTGGGGAAAAGAGAATGCCAGCTATGAGCTGTCTGTGTAGCAGTTTCTGCCTTGCATTGGTTGCTTTTAGTTGCTGCTGTCTGAAGTTAAAGAGACAGGACGAGTGCAGACACACTCTACTCACTGTCCCCAACACAGGCTGTCTGTGTGTGTGTCTCTCTCTCTCTCTCTCTCTCTCTCTCTCACACACACACTCACTCATTCACTTACTTTCCCTCCTCCCCCGGCTTCTGTGGGCTTCTTGTGTTTGTATTCAGCAGTATCAGCTTGGCTGACAGGGAAGTTTAAAAGCAGCTGTCAAACTAGTATGGTGCCCATGGAATGATGGGATTCAGAAACCTTCATCATGTGATGCCGTGCCTGTCCCGTGAGGCATTGCAAACCCTTCCCAAAGCATCCTGCGTGCAGTTGCACAGTGGGATAGCTACCCACAGTGCACTGCTCACTTTGTCGACGAAAGAGCTGATAGTGTGAATGCACTCCACTGACAGAAGGAGATAGTGAAGACATGCAACAGCGATTTAATTAGAGCGGTGTCTGTATGCTGGCAAACTTTTTGTTGACAAAACTTTCTAGTGTAGACAAGGCCTTAGAATCTAACGTTCTTTGGGGCAGAGACTGTCTTTTTGTTGTGTTTGTACAGCACCTAGCACAATGGGGGTCTTTGATTGGGGCTCTTAGGAGCTACCACAATTCAGATAATGCATGACCTTTAACTTCAGCCTTGAACTTCCCAGCTTTCAGTCAGGTTTAAAGGCCACCTATGCTTATAAGATGTACATAGAAAGGGAAGCAGAGACATGAACCTTGGGTTCAGGTGCGTAGGAGTAAGTGTATGTACCTCAGAGCAGATGGGAAGGGAGAGAAGGGGAATAGACAGTCTTGGCTGAGCCACATGGCAGAAGCCTTCCAATTTGCTGCCAGTATATGCTTCACAGCAAATTAGTACCTTCTAGCTACAGCAAGGGGGAGGATCAGGGAGCAAACAGAGGCATCTCAGCCACAGTGCTTTCTGGGGCTGTTCCTGGAGTGCTGTATCTTCTGCCCCATCCCTTGCTCAGGACTCTGCCTTGAGGCACATTAGAGCCCAGATAAGGCTCAAAAACTGCCATTGCTGCATTGAGCCATTAATAAATCTCAATAGACAAAATTAGTTCTAACATAAATTATAGAAGATTAGGGTGGGGAGGGATCTCAGGAGGTCATCGAGTACAATCCCCTGCTCAAAGCAGGACCAATTCCAACTAAATCATCCCAACCAGAGCTTTGTAAGACACACCTTAGAAACCTCTAAGGATGGAGATTCCACCACCTCCCTAGGTAACCCATTCCAGTGCTTCACCACCCTCCTAGTGAAATTTTTTCCTCCTAATATCCAACCTAGACCTCCCCCATTGCTACTTGAGACCATTGCTCCTAGTTCTGCCATCTACTGCCACTGAGAACAGCCTCGCTCCATCCTCCCTGAAACCCCCTTTCAGGTAGGTAAAGGCCGCTATCAAATCCCTCCTCATTCTTCTCTTCTGCAGACTAAACAAACCTAGTTCCCTCAGCCTCTCCTCATAAGTCATGTGCTCCATACCCCTAACCATTTTTGTTGCTCTCTGGACTCTCTCCAATTAGTCCACATCCTTTCTGTAGTGGGGGCCCCAAAACTGGACACAGTACTCCAAATGTGGCCTCACCAGTGCCAAATAGAGGGGAATAATCACTTCATTAGATCTGCTGGCAATTCTCCTATTAATACAGGCCAATATGCCATTAGCCTTCTTGGTAATAAGGGCACACTGTTGACTCATATCCAGCTTCTTGTCCACTGTAACCCCTAGGTCCTTTTCTGCAGAAATGCTGTCTACCCAGTTGGTCCCCAGTCTGTAGCAGTGTGTGGGATTCTTCCGTCCTAAGTGCAGAACTCTGAACTTGTCCTTGTTGAACCTCATCAGATTTTTTTTTGGGCCAATCCTTCTATTTGTTTAGGTCACTCTGTATTTTATCCCTAATCTGCAGCATATCAACCACTCCCCCCAGGTTAGTGTCAGCTGCAAGCTTGCTAAGGATGCAGTCCACCTCATCCTCCAGTTTATTAATGATAACATCATATGTAAGTGCCTCTTTACCAATTCTGGGTGAACTGGAGCACCCCTAAGTCCCATCACCTGACACCTGACAGCACATCTTCATTGTATCCATGATGTCAAGGATTCCTCAGCTGACAGCAGCTCCTGGAACTCTTTGGGGGCTCTACCGTTGGAAGCAGCATAGAAATGCAATGCTGTCATTGATTTTAATGGAGTAGGAGCATAAATAAAGTATTTGATAGGAAAGTAACACTGCAATCATTTTCTTACTTCATTGAGTGTGTTCTTTTTAAAGGTGGAGGACTCAGCAGTACATTTTCTTTATGGCATTTTTCTTGTATTCATCATGGAAAGAAGATGAGTTCACAGAGTTTTTTGGCAATCATGTTTTGCGTTCTTTAATAAATGGTCAGATTCATAGATCTGAGCCTTAGTAATTGATCTGTTATTGAAGACTGGATTTAAGTATCGCACATGAAACAGTTGAATTTAAAAACTCAGTGGTGGTGTTGTCTCATTTTAGACTGATTAAAATTATACCGTGCAAATAATATTTTAGCAATACCTTGCTAAGTGTCTCATTTTTAATAAAAATAATGAGAGCTCTGTGGCACTTTAAAGACTAACAAATTTAATTTCAGCAGGCATAAGCTTTCGTGAGCCTCAGCTCACTTCCTCAGATGCAGTAGGTAGAAATGATACAGCAAATGGGTAACATATAGGAGGCATCATATACATATACATATACAAGTGCCTAGAGAACAATGTGCTAGGTGCGCTTGTATATGTATATGATGTATGTATATGTATATGATGCCTCCTATATGTTACCCATTTGCTGACTTTTATGAGCACCAGGTGGTTTTCAAGCTATCACCTGATCTTTGTCTTTAACCTGGGCTGGGAGGCAACTGATTAATCACAGGTGGGGCAGCCCAACACCTCTTATAGGCTCAGCCATGTTATGACACTATTAAATGTGAGCTTTGACCAAAATGCTAGAATTGTGGCTGTTTGCTTGCTTTCTAGATGAGCCAAATATTCAGAAGTTGCTCATTATGCCACTTCCACCTACTTCCCAGCCCCTTGGGGATGCATGTGTGCATGCAAGTTTTCCTTTATCTAACTGGATAGCTGTCCAAAATATGCCCTGTTTTCTTGACAGCAGAAAACTATTTTCTGTGATGTTACATAAGAAATGCACTCTAATGCAGCTGAGCTCTGCTGGTGACACAAGAATTGGAAATACAAAGAAGAGATTGTAGAATATGGTCTCTAATGAATTTCAACTATACTAATTATAGATTAAATTCTTCAATATTAGATCATGTAACACTCCCACTGAAGGATGGCACAAATTGGGAACAGGCCCAATATTACCAATATACTACCTATTTTTAAGCATAACTGAATTTATTAGGAGTCACAGGTAACATTATCCTCTGCCTCTCCCCAAAGAAAAGAAATGTATTAGGATTAGTACTTTGGATTTTATGTTTGATAAGTGGCATCTGTTATTTTGAAGAAAGACATCAATCAGCAGTAGAACCTTATGAGACCCTGGACATCTTTTTTTTATTTAAAATGCCTATAGGCAAGGTAGATTTAATTTACTGTTTTGCCACCAGAGACTACACTATCTTCTCTAAATTAGCAATCAGGTTAGGAGGATGGTCATGTTTTTGGGACTCTTTGGGAAAGTCAAAGAGGGATGGCTACAAAAAAGAATAACTGATAAATTAAAACAGACATTTCACTGCTCTAAATAATTTATTGATACTCAGAAAGGAACAGACAAATACTCAGGTGGCTAATTTTTAATGCTGTCATCTCAATGATTTACTAAAAACATCTGCCAGTCAGGTTATATGTGCTCCATTCAATACTCAGATGCTCGTAAAGAAGCTGTCCTGGTGGAATGAGAGAGCTACTTCAAAACAGGCATGATAATGTTCAGTCCAACGCACATGCCAGTGCTGATAGAGAGATTAAGTTTCCCTTGAGTATTGTCAAGTACAAGCAGATTTTTTTTTAGTTATGCCAAAGTTTAGTCAGGTGGTGAAAAAATGTAGAGGGAGCTGATAGCTGAAGCCTTAAGCAGATGTATATTGTAGCTATAACACCTCATGATAGTTCATAAAACCTTTCTACTAGTAAAGCTTTATTTCAGAGTTTGGCTGTGATTCAGAAAGGCACATGCTTAAATATATGACTTTAAGCACATGTGTATTCCCATTGACTTCCATAGAACTACTCGTGACATCAGTGGGACTACTTGTGTGATTGAAGTTAGGCACGTGCTAAAGCATCTTTCTGAATCAGGACTCACGCTGTAAGTAGCACCTGAATGTAATGATAATTACTGACTGAGTAAGCAAGGCCCTACAGTCAACTTCATGCCATGTATCTGTCAGTAACATAACAACAGAAGTTGGTCCAGTAAAAGATATGACCTCACCCTCCTTGTCTGTCTGTAACATGATAACTTTTGAACATTGCAGCTTATCAATTCCAACATTTCAGGATTTGTTCTAGTGGGCAGAACCCTATTGACTTTGGTGAAAACCAGAAAAGCCTAATTTAGAGGAAAATAGGCCCATGGGCTGCCGAATGCTGCAGGCTGTGGAATCTCTTGGCACCCCTTGCTGCCGCCTACAGCCATCAGAGGCAGCTGCCTAACTTGTTTTTCAGGAAGGTTGTAGCCTGAAGTCGAAGAAAAATAAAGAAAGCCTTATAGAAAGGGTTATTGGGTGCAGAAAGTGGGGACTTTAGGGGGAAGCAGCAGGGATTGGAGGGTTGGGGTACTAATAGTGGGGGAAACAGAGACCTGGAGAGGACTCGGTAGAGCGCGTGGTCATGATGGGAGAAGCAGTAATCTGGAGTGCAGAGAAGCATCAGGGACATGGAGGAGTGTGTGTGGCGGGCAGGAGGCAGGGGATAATGGTCAAGGGGAATCAGGGACTGAGAAGGGGGAAGTAGGTGGAGGTAGGAAATCAGAGAGCCAGAAAGGACTGGGAGAGCAGTGTGGGGCAGGAAAGCAGGGAGGACCTGTAGGAGGAGTGGGGAAGTGGTTGTGATGAGTCACTGGAAGGTAAAAGACAAAGCAGCTCTGAGTGCAGGTTGTGGGATGTCTGTAATCCTCCACATCTTCCCTCCCCCACCAGTGCTCCCCCATTTTCTATACATCCCCTTCTTCCTCTCAAATTGCTGCCAGTAGAGGAATCTTACTGGCACCTTCTGCTGCTGCCTGCACATATCACAAGCAGCATCTTAACATGCTACTCTCTCATTGCATGTACAGCTTGGCCAACAGAAGCAATGAAGTGTGTGACGCCCTGGTTATATAGACAGCCATCCTTAAAATAATACTGATAGATTTGTGCCTATTCACATCTGATCTTCTGATGTGCCATGTCTATCCAGCAGTGTGCTCAGCAACTTCAAATCCCCGTGCAGTCAGGCTTCCTCTTGAAACTCCTTATCTGAACTTGTTATAGGTTGGATTCTGTTGAGTGGAGATAACTCCTGCAAGGTGAAATTATTCAGGCTGACTTCAGGGTCTGGTGCTCACCTGAACTACACAGTTTTGCTGAGATTGCTTCAGGAGTTATAGCTTGATCCTGAAGGATGCTGGGCAGTCTGACCCCAAACTAGCAATTGCTTACGTACATGCTTAACTTTTAGCAAATGAGCCTGTTGATGTCAAAGAACTTTTCATATGCTTCAGTGCTTTGCCGGATTGGGGTAAGAGTGCTCATGTTAAGTGTGAGTCAAAATTTTAGTAAAATAGCATTAAGCTCTGTACTGGTTTGTTGCAGTGCACTGCACTGCAATTTGTTTTTGAATGTTTCTTTTGCACAAGAGCACCTTTCATCCAAGGACCTTGAAGTACTATACACCATTAATGAATTAATTCATGCAACCTCCCAGCAATAATATTCCTATTTTATAGCTAGGCAAAAGAGGGATCAGAGAGGGGAGAGGTGCTACTTAAAAAAGTGACTTTAAAAATGTGTTCTACTTATATTACGTCTTATTGACTTTCATATCAAATATGTTTATTACAAGGAAAAAGGATCACATCCTCCTCATCCGCCTCGTTGCTACTCCTGCACACTTAGCCTGAGATCAAAATCAGGACAAGTTATTTCTCAGGTACATATCATTATTAGTAATTTTATAAATGCCCTCAAATCCAGCTTGTTTATTTAACAATTCTCATGATCCAGCCCAATGAGCAGATCACTTGAATAAGGCTACATCTACATTTATTGCAGTGTGTAAAGAGACAATGCAGGCCTAGTCAGCCTTGGTATAAATAGCAGTATAAATGGGGAGACATGGCTGAAGCAAGTTGAGCAGAGTAGACTGTGTTAATTCCTGAACCCCGGCTTCATACCCTACATAGTCTATCTGCATGCCAAAGCAGTGCCTCCCATGCATACTCTCCTATTTTTAGGGGTTACCAAATGAAATTAATAGGCAGCAGGTTTAAAACGAACAAAAGGAAGTATTTGTTCACACAATGCACTATCAACCTGTGGAACTCTTTGCCAGAGGATGTTGTGAAGGTCAAGACTATACCAGGGTTCAAAAAAGAACTAGATAAATTCATGGAAGATAGGTTCATCAGTGGCTATTAGCCAGGATGAGTAGGGGAGCAAAACAATGTTCTGAAGCATCCCTAGCCTCTGTTAGCTAGAAGCTGGGAATGCACGACAGGGAGTGGATCACTTGATGATTGCCTGTTCTGTTCATTCCCTCTGAAGCCCTGGGAATTGGCCATTGTTGGAAGACAGGATACTGGGCTAGATGGACAATTAGTCTGACCCAATATGGCTGTTCTTAAGTAGTGTCCTGCTTCCGGAGCCTTTCCCCACAATAGTGAAAGGCCCCAGCAGTGAGGAAAGTCTCAGATGGGAAGAGACATCAGTGAAAGGCTCCAGCAGCATCCCTGTGCCAGAGACTTTCCCCACAGCCTCCACTCTACCAGAACCTTTCCTTGCTTGCCTCTCCCCCCTGCCAGAACCTTTTGTTACCTCTGCCTGAGCCTTTCACGGCAGTGTGTAGCTACACGTGTAGTGCCTGTACTTTACACATAAGTGTAGACCTAGCCAGAGAAGATGTCTTTTTATTCAATAGATATCAGAGCAGAATTATGCTTCAAGTGGTTTTCCCAGGGTCACCCATAAAATTTGTGGCGTGCTAGGAATAGAACTCAATTCAAGGAACATGTACGCAAAATAATATACTGTTTCCAGCCAAAAGAGAGTTTAGTAGGTGTGTCTAAATATACGTATATATTTTAAAAGGACAGATACTTGTGATTACTTTTTCTTTTATTTCGGACTTTTAGCTTTGTATGTTGCTCTGAAAGGTGTAGGTGGTTCAGGATTCACTGAAAATAGCAAGAAAACCAGTGGTATAAGCAAAAAAGGAATGTCAATGGGGACGCTGGAAAAGAGGCCAAGAGCACTCACAGCTTAATGCTAAAGGTAGCTTAACCCTTCAGCTATTCTTTGGATAAAAGAAGACAAACCTACCATGCTTGAGTTCTTACCTTCTCACAGCGTAAAAGGAGTTTGTCAGGAAAATATTCCAAAGATAGTCAAGAACGACTAACTTGAAATGAAAGGATGATACAAGTAGGACATAGTGATTGTCCTTGTGCTCTGACCATGAGATCCTGCATCTAAGCTGTCTATTGTGCCTTACATTACACCCACCTGGTTGTCTTAAATTCTTTCAGATTTCGTCCTATTTTGTGACTTTTTAAAATAATTCAGAAAAAAGTTATGAACAATTTTAGATATTCTATTTAGGATTGTGGAGTACAGGGCAGGAATTGAGATAAAATAGAGAAGATCTGTATTGGCTAAATACATTAGAATTTTTAAAATGCACTCTAACATTCTTAATAAGAAAACTTTCAGTAAAGCATGACACCAAGTCTTCTCAAAACCATAGTTAAATAAATAAAAAGTCATTTATTTGTGATTCTTAACATCTGTTGGCACACGAGGTAATGGCTAATTCAGCATCAAGGAGCTAATGAAAATCCAAGTGAGGATGATATATGATGTGAAAAGTTCATTTTTGACTTTCTACAGTATAACCTAGTATCATAAAATCTTGAGACATACTTGTATCCCTGTATATTTTAAATTAACAAGAATTGTTTTAGCTTTTGCACTTTATTGTTTATCCTTATTCTTCTTTTAGACTGATCCAGCAAAGCACTTAATCACATGCTTAACTATAGGACAAGCTTAAGACTTAAGCAAAAGTCATGGGGATTTAAATACATACTTGATGGTCAGCCCATGCTTCAATGTGTCATTAAACTGGAGTCATGTTGCTAAGTGGAGGTAGAAGGTGAATATGCACTACATGCAGGCTACAGAATAATTGTCTGGTAGAAGACTGAGGCAGCAGGAGACATGTACAACTTCTGGGCCACAGGGTGAACAACTGGTCAGCATAGCCTTTCCAAAAAGGGCATTCCAGTGCCACAGGAAGAAGTTCCTGGCAGTGTCTACAAGCCATAGTGAAACTTAAAGCTGCACTCATCTGACAGAAATGCCAACGGAAGCCTGGAGTGCATATTTGCTCCCTGTTCACTTGAAATAAACTCTGCCCCCACAGGAAACAGTGACCTCTGAAAGTATACCCAACAGGGTGAGACAAACTTACGTATTTTATTTTACAACAAGTAGAAACGAGTAGCATCAATAATATGGTACTGGACAGGATTAGGAAATAAACTGCTTCCTAGCAGTTAACAAAGTAGATGAGTTGCAATAACACAAGTGATGTGCAAGATAAACCTATGGTTTTGTAGGCGCAGTCCTGCAACCCTTTTTGTATGAGTAGCTCACACTAAAGTCAGTGGGAGTCCCTGTGTGTTCAAGCATGGGAGAATAAAGCCAATTCCTTTGAATAATATTCATCACTCTTCATGAATTCATTGTCATAAGGAACAAAAAAAAAAGCAAGCAATGTTTTAAAGTTGATTTGATGTTTCTTTTAATTACAATGCAGGGAGTATCATTACTGTGTATCTCTTGCATCATTGGACACATAAGGTTTGAAAGATAAAAAGAATAAACTTTTTCATCATTTTTCTATATATAAAATTGCTTGGAATTGTTTGTATAGCTTCTCTTCTGATGCTCCAGTATAACCAAACATCCACACAAGATCTGAAAATCCAAGAATGCTTAGGGCAGGTTTACACTTAAGATTCTACAGAGCTTCAGTGAAGACACTCCTATGCTACTGAGAGAGCTTCTCCTGTCAGTGTAGTTAATCCACCTCCAGGAGAGATGATAGCTATGTCAACAGGAGAAGCTTCCCCCTCTCCCCTGACATAATGCTGTCCATGTCGGGGTGGGTTGGCATAACTGTGTTACTCAGGGGTGTGGATTTTTCACACCCTGAGGGATGTAGTTATACTGGTGTAAGTTTATGATGTAGACCTGGCCTTAGTTTTCAAATAAAAAAAACAAATTCAACATTTTCTTTTCCAGTTGTGAACAGCAGGACAGCCTCATGCTGCTGCATGAAACCAGGAAGTGAAATTTACTAGAAACAGTAAAACTAGTCAGATTTCAGTGAGGAAGGCCATGGCCATCCCCTGAACATGCATGGAGCCCCACTGAAGTTGGGGTTTCATGCATGTGCCGGGGTCTACACTTGTAGTTCTCCATGGAAAATGGTGGCCTAAGTCAACACAGTCTATCTACAGCAAATTGATCATAAACAGCCAGGAGTCTAAAATACACTTGGATAAACCATTCATGTAATCCCTGTGACTGATGAACCGATTCTTAAAAATCAAATGCTTTGCACAGATAACAGGTGAACAAAAACTGGGTTACCTTAGTCTAATAAATTGTTTGCTGTAAATAGTTTGCTGATCCCTATTTATCAGCTTAAAAGTATGGGGCATTCCTCAGAAATACCATCTCATTTTGCCGTAATATGGCAATGGCCCGCCTACTTTCCTTGCCCTGTGACTGCCTAAGATTCTTCCGGTCTGAGGAATGTTCCTGGACCTGCTTCTCAGGCAACAGAAATGCTTTGTTCAAGTTTCAGCATGCCTGTTTGAGCAGTTGAAGTTACAAGGCATGTTGAAAAGCTGACAAAGCTTCTGAAGCACATGTGGGGGATTTTTTCCTTTCAAAAAAACAATGCAAAACTGGTGGCCTAGACCCAAAAAAATCCTGCAGTTTGTTACCTGCATCCTCCTGTCTGTATATATTTTGGTATTATATATTCAAAGTCCACTGCAGCATCAAAAACTCTAATAAAAAGTGTATCTGAATAGGGCAATATGCCCACATAAATAACTGATAAATCTGGAACAGAAAATAGTAGTAAAAATGCCCAACAACCACTCCTTAACTCTGTCCCCCCACAAAACATTAAAAAAATTGTCAACGTATGAAACAACTCCAAAGTAAGATCAAAACCAAAACGTCTTCAGTCGTGCATGGAGAGCACCATAGCTGCACTGTAGCAGACATCCAGGAGAAGAGATTAACAAAGACAAAGATCCATAACAGCAAAGTTGCTGACTATTGGGAATAATTATTATTTTATTGATTAATACATAAATAGTTATGTTAAAAGTCACATGTTCCAATCCTGCTGATCTGAGATGCCAAAAATAGATGATCGGCAGTCAGTCCTGCAGTGAAACAGATCCTGTATTATTTACCATTCTATATGCTAAAAGGAGAAATTGGCTTTAGGTATATCAGACTTCTGACTTAGTATGGTACCTGTGATATTCCGAGGTGTTATCCAGACCAGTGAGAAGTCGTGTCACTGCTTGCTCTGCAGCTTTGGGTACCTCACGGTGACTTGCTTATGTAGCTAACACCTGGGCCACTCACAAACAGCCTTCTAGCATGCAGATCACATCCTGACTGTCTGTGTAAAGCTACGGCCCTGATCCAGCAGCTCTGACCCTGCAGTCTGTCAGCAAACACCAGCCACACTCTGGCTTTCACTTGGTTACTATTTGGAGGGTGATTCCAACATGCTCCCAATCCTGGATTTTCCTCTACGATATGTATGTTCTGTACTGTCCAGCCATCTCCTGGACAGTCCAGAGATATTAGGGTTCTGTTGACCCTTTCTAAGTACACTATATCAAAGTACACTATATCCACTGGATCAAATATTTGTCCACATGCTTTTTGAGCCCCTCAAAGAATTCTAGTAGATGGATGAGTCATGATTTCCCTTTACAAAACGATGTTCTTCCCCAAGAAATCATATTCATCTATGTGTCTGATAATTCTGTTTTTTACTAAGGTTTCAACTAATTTGCCTGGTACTGCAGTAAGGCTTACTAGCCTGTAATTGCTGAGATCACCGCTGGAGCCTTTTTTTAAAAATTGACACCACATTAGCTATTATTCAATCATCTGATACAGAAGCTGATTGAAATGATAGGTGACATACCACAGTTAGTACTTGTGCAAGTTCACATTTGAGTTCCTTCAGAACTCTTAGCTGAATACCATCTGGTCCTGGTGATTATTACTGTTTAATTTATCAATTTATTCCAAAACCTCCTCTAATGACACCTCCATCTGGGACATTTCCTCAGATTTGTCACCTAAAAAGACAGGTCTGGGAATCTCCCTCACATCCTCAGCTGTAAAGATTGATGCAAAGAATTCATTTAGTTTCTCCACAGTAACCCTATCTTTCTTGAGTGCTCCTTTAGCATCTCGATTATCCAGTGGCTCCACTGGTTGTTTAGCAGGCTTCCTGCAACTAACGTACTTTAAAATTTTTTTTGCTGTTACTTTTGAGTTTTTCTAATTATACTTTTACACTTCATTTGCCAGAGTTTATGCTCCTTTCTATTTTCCTCAATAGAATTTAACTTCCACTTTTTCAAGGATGCTTTTTTTTTTGCCTCTAACTGCTTTCTTTTCTTTGTTGTTTAGCCACGGTGGCACTTTTTTGTCCTCTTACTATATTTTTTAAATTTGGGATATACATTTAAATTGAGCATCTATTATGGTGTCTTTAAAAAGTTTCAATGCCACTTGCCGGGATTTCAGTTTTTGCACTGTCCCTTTTCATTTCTATTTCCTCATTTTTGGATAGTTCCCCTTTTTTAAATTAAATGCACCTGTGGTGGGCTGCTTTGGTGTCCCCCCCTTCAAGATGTTAAATTTTATTATGTTATGGTCTCTATTACCAAGCGGTTCAGCTATGTCCTCTTGGACATGTTCTCTTGGACCAGATCCTGTACTCCACTTAGGACTAAATCAAGAAGTGCATCTCCTCTTGGGGGTTCCAAGACTAACTCCAAGAAGTAGTCATTTAAGGTGTCAAGAACCTTTATCTCTGCATCCTGTCCTGAGGTGACATGTACCCAGTCAATATGGGGATACTTGAAATCCCCCATTATTATTGAGTTTTTTAATTTAATAGCCTCTCTAATTTCCCTGAGCATTTCACAATCACTATCACCATCCTGGTCAGGTGGTCGGTGGTATATCCCTACTGCTATATTCTTACTATTCAAGCATGGAATTACTATCCATAGAGATTCTATGGCACAGTTTGGTTCATTTAAGATTTCATTTAATTTGACTCTGCTTTCTTTCACTCCCTCACCAGTATGACCTATTCTGTCCTCCTGGTATTCCAGGGTCTTATTGATTATCCTCATTCCACCAAATTTCTGTGATGCCTATTATATCAATATCCTCATTTTGTATGAGACACTCAAGTTCACCCATCTTAGTATTTAGACTCTAGCATTCATACATAAGCACTTAAAAAATTGTCACTTTTTAACTGTCTGCCGTTATGTGATGTAATTGAAAATAATTCTTTTTCATTTGACTGTTTCTCATCAGATCTTGCCCGTATTTTATCTTCTTCCTCTCCTCCTTACTAGCCATATTTTATTCTCTTCCATCCTCTTCTCCTTATTAGACTCCTTCAGTCATTTAGAAATGAAATTTCCCAGTTTCCAAGATTAATAACCCCTATTTCAGTAACATGAAAGTAAGTGCCTTAATGTTCTGTTAGTTAATGTTACTTATGGTTAGGCTGCATTACACATGTCTGGTGTTGAGCAACTTTGTTAATTCAATAGGTTTTTTAACACAATTATAATTCAAAGTAAGTTTTGGAATGGTCTCCCCAGGAATGTTCTTGACAGATGCTACGTACCACACCTGTAAATTTTTTCATGGTCAGACATTGAAAGGTATTATTATGTATTTATTTGTATTATCTTGGCATCTAGGTACATATTACACACAGCATGGAAACATTATGTTCATTTTTCTGAATGGCTATCGATAGTTGTGGGAGTGGAGGAGGAAAGTAAAATCAGGTATAAAATAATAGCACTTGAGGGTAACAAATGATGATAGAAAAGAGAGAAAATGATGTAGTGAGTGGGTGTGGCCTCCCTCTGAAACTGACAGGGAGGAACAGACTGAGCCTGTTGGGGTGGAGCCAGAGACTGCCTGTCCGCCTGCCTGGAAGTGCGGGTGAGGGATAGGAAGTATAAAAGGGAGGCCCAGGAGCTCAGTCTGGGGCAAGCTCCTGGAGGAGAAGGACATCTCTTCCCGCTCTCCAGAGCTGCTTGCGGACTGGTACACAGGTGAGAAAACCGGGGCCTGGTACCCAGGCGAGTGAACCAGGGCCTCGGACCGGGCGCCAGTGAGTGAGCAGCTGGAAACCTGGGTCCCAGAGGTAACCCGAGAGCTGAGCACCCTGGAGGATCCAATGATCCAGACGGGCCAGGATCTGGAGGAGTTGCTAGATGCAGTCGATGAGGAGGGGGCCCTAATGGGGCCGGACTTGGAGGAGTTGCTAGAGGCCAACGATGGGGCGAGGGCCCTGACGGGCCTGGACCTGGAGGTACTGCCCTACACCAACTTCCCTGACAAGGTGCCTGGCCTATTGCCCCCTGACGATATTGGGGGGCTCTGCAACCTACCCCTGGATGACTACCCCGATGAGGATGATTGGGCCATGGCCCACCAGGTACCCGAGGGAAAAGGGGCAGGAAGTAGCCCATGGGAGGGGAAACCCAGTGGGACTGGAAAGTGAGTCAGCGTGTTGCAGTTGGGACCCTGCTGACTCCGTGGTACACCCCTCTGCCACGGCTAGGTACCTGGGTTGGGACGTAGTGCAGTCGGGTGGGCCTGTGTCTCCCTCCCGCCTTCCCTGACCACCCTGGGAGTGTTTGAACTGTGTGCTGTCCTGTCGGGGGCCCAGAACTGTGTGCTGCCCTGTCGGGGGCCCGGAACTGTGTGCTGCCCCACCTGAGGCCCAAAGACTGTTTCCCTGCCCCGGCGTGGGCCAATACCCGCCGGAGCAGGGGAGTGAGTGGGTGTGGCACCCCTCTGCAACTGACAGGGAGGGATGGCCATGCTGTACAGATGAATTCATTACATTTTTGAGTTGTGTTTTTCAGAAGATTCTCTGAGTCAAAAGTGGGACACACAATCTTTATTCTTCGTGGCATGGATGCCAATATAGTGATCATAATACACTTTTTCCAACTACCAATAGCTGAAATCCTGGCCTCACTGAAGTCAAGATTCGCCATTGCCTTCACTGGGATCAAGATTTCACCCAATCTGTTTAGCCAACATGGATCGGTAGCCAACTTAATTTTTATCTTAATTTTTACTCTTTACTACAGTCCTAATTAAACACTGGAATAAATCCAGGTTTGTACCAAATTGATGGAGCTGAAATTTGTTCATATTATATAAAATTCTGAAGCAGCATGTGACCACAAATTTTAGGATATTTACTCCAGAATAATTGATCTAAGAATTTATCCCTCAAAACAGTAAATGGCTAATGTAAGGCAGAGGGATAAATACCAGGAAGGAAGAGGAGTTATTTAAGTTAAGTGCTCTTATGGACACATGAAGAAACGGTTATAAACTGCCCATCGATAAATTTAGGCTCGAAATTAGGTGAAGGTTTCTAACCATCAGAAGAGTGAAGTTCTGGAACAGCCTTACCAGGGGAGCAGTGGGGGAAAAAAGCCTAATTGGCTTCAACACTGAGCTCGATAAATGTATGGAGGGGATAATATAATGGGACTGGCTATCATGGCATGTGACCCATCGGTGACTGCCAGTAGCAAAAATCCCCAATGGCCAAAGACAGGACACTAGATGGGGAAGGCTCTGAATTATTACAGAGAATTCTTTCTCAGGTATCTGCCTGGTGAGTCTTGCCCACATGCTCAGGGTCTAACTGATTGTCATATTTGGGATCAGTGAGAAATTTTCTTTTGGGTCACATTGGCAGAGACTCTAGAGGTTTTCACCTTCCTCGGCAGAATGGGGCATGGGTCTCTTGCAGGTTTAAACTAGTGTAAATGGTGAATTCTCTGTAACTTGAAGCCTTTCAACCATGATTTCAACCAGACTTTCAACCATCCTCGGACTTCAGTAACTCAGCCAGAGATTATGGGTCTATTACAGGAGTGGGTGGGTGAGGTTCTGTGGCCTGCAATGTGCAGGAGGTCAGACTAGATGATCACAAGGGGTCCTTTTGACCTTAAAGTCTATGAGTTTATAAGGAGGGTGACAAATTGTTCTTTTTAATCACTGAGGACAGGACAAGAAGTAATGCAGCAATGTAGATTTAGGTTAGACATTAGGAAAAACATGGTAACTGTAAGAGTAGTTAGCACTGGAACAAACTACCTAAGGAGGTTGTAGAATCCTCATCATCAGAGGTTTTGCAGAACAGAATAGACAAGCACCTGTCAGGGATGATCTAGATACTACTTAATCCTGCCTCACTGCAAACAACTGGACTAGATGACCTATTGAAGTCCTTTCCAGTCCAGAATTTCTATGATAAATTGGTTGGATGGGACTTATGAATTCTAATAGCAAGAATATTGGATTAGAATTGCTGTAACAGTGGAAACCTTCTCACCCTGAAAATGCAATGTTCCCTCTTGAGATGATGACCCATTAAGAAAAGGTAAAACAAAGAGGATAGTACAGTTTACACAGATAGAAAGATGGAAAGAAAAGGGCCAGATCCTTCAGAGTAAAGTGGCTGAATCTCCTGCACATACTGGTCACAAAACCAGCAGAACCACCTTTGGGAGAATCAACCCATTCAAGGGGATTCTGTGGTGGTGTTTGGGCTCCTACAGCACTAGTTGCTGCTGGACAAAGGACTGACATGAACCCCTATGCTTCACTAGCCCCTCAATCGTTACATCACCTTTGCTTCCCCGCCACCTCTTAGAGATGTATGCTTCTTAGCTGCAGCCAAAGATCTAGGTTAAAGAATCTGGGTAAGTGATACATTATGGGTCCATTCCCATAGTTTTCCTTGGGCTGAATTCCCATAATTACTAGTATAACCTATTAGACAAGGTGAGTGAAGTAATATCTTTTACTGGACCAAATTCTGTTGGTGAGAGAAACAAGATTTCTGGGACCTGAAGAAGAGTTCCGTGTGGCCCAAAAACTTGTCCCTCTCACCAACAGAAGTTGGTCCAATAAAAGATATTACCTCACCCGTCTTGTCTCTCTAATATCCTGGGACTGATATGGCTACGACTACACTGCATAAAACAACTTGTCTCAGCCCCCGTGTTTTCTGTTTTTGAAAACAAGTCATACAGGGAGGCCCTGGATGATTGGAAAAACACAAATATAGTGCCCATCTTCAGAAAAGGGAAGAAGGAGGATCCAGCGAACTGTAGACTGGTCACCCTCACTGCAGTCCCTGGAAAAATCATGGAGCAGGTCCTCAAAGAATCCATTTTGAGGCAACTGGAAGAGAGGAAGGTGATCAGGAACAGTCAGTATGAATTCACCACGGGCAAGTCATGCATGACCAACCTGATTGCCTTCTATGATGAGATGACTGGCTCTGTGGATGTGGGGAAAGCAATGGAAGTGATGTATCTTGACTTTAGCAAAGCTTTTGATGTGGTCTCCCACAGTATTCTTATCTGCAAAGTAAGAAGTATGGGTTGGATGAATGGATTATATATGATGGATAGAAAGCCAGATTGATCATCGGGCTCAACGGGTAGTGACCAATGGCTTGATGTCTAGTTGGCATCCGGTAACAAGCGGAGTGCCCCAGGGGTTGGTGCTGAGACTGCTTTTGTTCAACATCTTCATTAATGATCTGGAGGATGGGGTGGATTGCATCCTCAGCAAGTTTGTAGATGACACTAAGCTGGGGAGAATGGTAAATATGCTGGAGGACAGGGATAGGATACAGTGTTACCTAGACAAATTGGAGGATTGGGCCAAAAGAATCCAATGAGGTTCAACAAGGACAAGTGCAGAGTCCTGCACTTAGGATGGAAAATCTCCTGTACTGCTACAGACTGGGGCCCAATTAGCTAGGCAGCACTTCTGCAGAAAAGGACCTGGGGGTTACAGTGGACAAAAAGCTGGATATGAGTCAACATTGACCCCTTTTTGCCAAGAACGCTAACGGCATATTTGGCAGCATTAATAGGAACTTTGCCAACAGATTCAGGAAAGTGATTATTCCTCACCATTCAACAGTAATGAGGCCACATTCAGAGTATTGTGTCCAGTTTTTGGTCCCCAACCACAGAAAGGAGGTGGACAAATTGGAGGGCAACAAAAATGATTAGGGGGCTGGAGCACATGACTTTTGAGGAGAGGCTGAGGGAACTAGGATTGTTTAGTCTGCAGAAGAGAAGAATGAGAGGGGATTTGATAGCAGCCTTTAACTATCTGAAAGCGGGTTCCAGGGAGGATCAAGCTAGGCTGTTCTCAGTGGTAGTAGATGACAGAACTAGGAGCAATGGTCTCAAGTTGCAGTGGGGAATGTCTAGTTTGGCTATTAGGAAAAACTTTTTCACTAAGAGGGTGGTGAAGCACTGGAATGAGTTACCTAGGGAGGTGGTGGAATCTCCATCCTTAGAGGTTTTTAAGGTGCGACTTGACAAAGCCCTGGTTGGAACGATTTAGTTGGGGTTGGTCCTGCTTTGAGCAGGGGGTTGGACTAGATGGCCTCCTGAGGTCTCTTTCAACACTTATCATCTATGATTCTATGATTTTTTATTTCATCACTTCTCTGAATTTTTTCTTACTTTGCAATTCCACAATCTGAGCTGTTGCTTTATTAATCCTCCCCACCAAAGCAGTTTAATTGAATGAATTATATTTTTTCTTTAAGCTTCTTGATATTTTAATGCTAGAAATATTTTAAATATTTTATTATATTGACCTAGAACAATGCAACTGATTTGCATAAATATTGCAATAAAGTTATTCAAGAGCAGAGGAGAAATAAAGCTTCCCTATTTTTCTATACCTTACTATTGGAGGCTTTGTACATATTTCAGTGTATATCTGTTTCTCAATATGTTTCTGCTTTCAATCAAATTTGAGTTCTTATAAAAATAAAGAAATCTCTTTACACACAGACTACACATGATTCTTTGCCAACCCAACATTGCTCTCATGTGTTTTCAAGTAGTTTATTATTTGCCCTGGCAATGATTCTCCTTTTGATGCTATTCCATTACTTGTTCAACTTATCTTCTTCTTGGCAGCTAATATAACTCATTCAAACAGTGAAATGGCTACTCTGGCTTTGAAATGTACAAGGGCTAAGATGAAGACCTGGATTTAATCATCTTTCACTGACTTTTTCCAATTGCTGTTGATAATTATTCCTTACCTGACTAGAGTATAAAGTAATACTAGCATTAAAATATTCTGAATTTCTAACGACCATTACCTATCTTAGGATTTCCTGTTTCCACTCATTACTGTAATACCTAACAGTTTTGCACATAAACTCAATAACAATAATGAAATCCCTAATGGATTTCATAGTTCTCACACAAAGTTTAATGACCTGTGGCTGTATAGAGAAACCATGATTGTCAGTAGGGATTGAACCTGGGACCATCAGGCTCAGAAAAAGCACAAAAGCCTACCCTTTGAGCCAAAAGAGAATTTTGCTAGTTGTAATGTGAGTAAGTCATGGAAGCAAACTGCTAGTGAGGAGATGATTACATGCTGTTTGAGACAGGGTTAGAAATGGACATGACTTGCAAAGTTCAGCTATAGCTCTGCATTCAGACTCCCCAACCACCTCCAAACTTTTGGAGATGTTCAGATTCGGTGCTATTCAGGTCTGTGCATTTGGATTGGGCTCAGCAGAGAGTGTTTCTTTTCTCTTTCTTTACATTGTGTTATTCTGCATGTGGTGAAAAATAGTTCAGTGTGAAATATCACTCGGATACTGTATATACTGTTTTGAGTGGTTGTTCCTCTTGATCAATATTCACTTTTTGCTTCAAAATATTGCACACGTCTTTGTCTGGAGCAGTGGTGCGCAAACTGTAGGAGGCACCCCTCAAGGGGGCATGGAGGAACATTCAGGGGCGTGAATGGCAATGTTAGGTGGCTTGTGCCCACCCCCCACAGCAGGGCCCAAGCCAGACTTCACTGGGAGCGGGGAGGGAGCACTACCTCTGCCCCTTGAATCACCTCAGTGGGCCACCCAGTCTGTGGGTCAGTGTACCATGCCAGGCCAGTGTACTCCTGGCAGCCTCCATGCCCAGTGCTGGCTCTGTCCCCAGAAACCTTGGCATGCACCTTCCCCCACCCTGAAAACCTCAGTGGGGAGGGGCAGAGGGGCACGTATTGGCCTGGCTGCAAGGTGGAAACAGTCTTTGCAGTAATGGGGAGGAGGGGAAAGAGAGGGGCATAGACAGGTTCCGTTAATGGTAAGGGGAGGCCATGACAAGAAAAGTTTGCACACCTAACTCTACTCTGGAGCTATGTAAGACTTGATGGTTTCAACTAAGATGTGATTCGTCAAAAGAATGTATTTTGTTTATTACATTTTTTGTAAATCCACAATAAGCGTGTTAAATTGGAGGGGATACACGGTTGTCAGTACATAACAAAGTGTTTAATCCCTGCTTTAAGTGCAAAACACATCTTAATTTTAACTATGGAGTCATGACAAGTGCCTCTATAATAAAAATAAGTCAGCATTATGCTGTCCTCCTTTTAATCTGCAGTTTGGCCTGCGTTAACTCCATGATATGTGCCTTTCCTATCATAATCTGAAAGCCCTAATGGCCTTTCAGCAGTAATACTTTAGCTCAAGAGTATTATTCATAATGGAACTGTAGCACAGTAATCTTAAAACAAAGAGACATGAAAATCCAGTCAACTGTACATACTACATTAAAAATGCCAATGCAACTTTATGATTGGGATTTCACATGCATAAAAGTCAGGATATTCAGAATGATGGTTCTCACAGCAATTGTAACTTAGTCCTTGAATGCATATTTAGTACTTTAGAATATTATTGGATGTGATGTTAGCTTAAATGTACCTCCTTGCTGAACTCCTTCTGTCTGGCTGCAGTGGGTGGAGGGGCTGCTAGCAGAGCAGCCAGGACCCATGTTTGAGAAGGGGCAGGACTCTAAAAAACAGTGCCTTCCGGTTTGGTCTGCACTTATCAGGCCACACACCGTGACTTAGCTGCTAGGCCATGTGCGTCAGTGTGTAGTGACAGTCACTAATCTACACTAGTGCTTTGTCTCTGAGTGATTTGTAGGTGTAATTTTGTAACTATTTTTAACAGTTTATTTTTTTTTATTTGTTTTGCATTAAATGTTTATGTTAAATATGTAGTGATTTGTAGTCCCTGATGGTGTGTACGTCAATACACTTTTTAAGAGTTAGTAGACTGGTGGCCCTTAAGGGTTGTAAAAATGATATTTGTGGCCCTCGAGCCAAAACATTTGGGAACCACTGAATTAACAGGTTTTTCTTTCAAGAGGAAATTGAATTTTTAAAATGTACACTTGAAAATGTACTTATATGTTTCCCTTTCTGGTTCTGTAGAGGTGGGATTAGTCCAGTACTAAAGAGATTTAGTAACTACTGCAGGCTTCACTAAGAATTTCAGAGGGCCACCTATGGTGTCTGTTTTGGAATTGGAAGAGTTTTTTAGATTTCTCAGTCATTATTTCATCTTTTTATTTGAAAAAAAAATCCAGTTCCCAGAAACGTGGATTAAAACTAATTGGCACTCTTCTTGGCACTGGTGATAATGTTTTGTCAGGCTGATCTTTAACTGATTGTCATGCAGATAGAACTAAAATCTAGCCCTCAATATGGCCTCTTTGTGTGGCTCTGGCAACACAAAATGGCAGTTTAACAGCCCTAGCTGGGCAGCTGCAGATTACCCGGGCATGGAGAAATCTCTGAGTGTAGTAAATTTGCTGGACTCAGCTGTATGTCATCACTCTCCTTGGTAGGATGGGGGCTGACCACTGCTGTGCTATGGAAATTCCCAGCCTTTTGGGGAACTGCTACAAATCAAAATAAAGGCTTGTCTAGATGAACAGTTAGTTCTTGGCAAGATGGGGTGTAAATCTACAGCACACTAGTGTGCCGTGTACTACCTGTTCATGTGGACTCTGCTGGTGCTTACTAGAAGTTCCCTAGTATGCTCTGATCTCCTCCTCTTTCAAAACATTAGTTACAGTTTTGCAAGTAATAGTGGAGCCTTCTAGTGACTAGTTAAGGTTTTGTTAATGTCTCTGTTGAAGGAGTGTTTGGTTGGCAAATATGTGATCACCCTGAGCTGAAACATTTTAGGTTTAAGTCTGAGGAAATTTAAAATGAACAAATAAAAAATGGGAACATTGTAATGATAAAATATCTGGTATTAAGACAGTCACATTTACCAACAGAAGCTGAAGAATGCTTTCTAGGATATTACTATAAAACACACTATATTGTGTGGCAGTGTTATACGATTTGTTTGTAGATTATACACCTACCCTAAACCACAAAAGCAAAGAAATTAAAAATGAAGGCATCTAATAATACATACCATCTACTCTTCCATTCAAAAAGGCACCCCTCATCACTAGTACAACCACCGTGTCCCACAGACAATACACCACAACCTTGAATTTAACTCAGTAGGAATATCTACTCCAAACTATGACCACCACTAAGAGACCAGATTTCTGCCCTTCTATCCCTTTTAGTACAATGCTGGAAAATCAAACTCACCCATCCTGACAGTAAGATCTGCCACATTAGGCTGTGAAACAGCCCTTCAAAGGAAGAGATAGGAGCCCCTCCATGTTTTTGGGAGGGGAGGCATTTAAAATAAAATTGTTCTGTTGGGATTAATCCTTCTCTGTCAGAGGAACGAGGTGGGGGGTGACTTAATGGGCTCTTTAGGTCTCTAATGTATATGATTTTTGTGTCCTTTCAGTACTGTAAATATAATGCCAGTCAACTAGCAAGCAGACATTGCTTTATGCTAACAATATTGGAGAATATTTTATTGTGATCAAATATACCTCCTTTATAAACAAAATGTGTTCTGTTCCTGGCATTACAATTAATAGAAATTCCAAAACCCACTGGCCGTCCACTGGCAGAATGTATTCCTAATTGTTTGTCACAAACATTTCATTTGGGGCTGAGAGATGGTTCTGATGTATTTCACTGTATGTTTGGCTGTGTAGCTGAACTTTGGCAAGAATATAGAATTGGCAGACACTGATCAGTTCTACTCAGTTTTATATAGGTTTGTATGCTGCACTCGCCACTGTAGTATCTGAGCAGCTTCCAATAGTGCATTAAATAACATGATTAGCATCATGTGTGGTTTGTTTTTTCTCTCCTCCTCTTCCTGGGGAAGAATTATTTTTTGGTTTCATAGGGATTTTTATTTTGTTTCTTTTTTATGTACAAGTTTCTTAGTGTTCGTGTTAGAGAATGCAGGTTGAAAAGTGTGCTTTGCTCTTGGAGCAGAAGGTTTGTGATGGCCCTTAGTTTCTGTGGAACTTGTTCTACAATTTTGGACCAGCTCCTGAGTATGAGCTTTGCCATTGTGTTAAAAAGTTTCATTCTGTGTGATGAATGGAGTGGTTGATCAGTTTTTATCCTCTACCATTTGATGCTTGTCTCAGGTCATTAAGCAACCTGAAGATAAGGCCTAAGACCTTGAAATTGATTTGATATTCTCTGGGAAGCCTGTATAGGAAATAGAGGACAGACTTGATGTGCTTATGGTAACCCATGTTGCTGACGAGATACACTGTCCTGAAGCTTCCTAATGGATGAAGTTTCCTAAGGGCTGAGGGCTTTATGTCCAGTTGCATTGCAACATTGGGATGACATTTGTAGCATGGCCATTGTGATGCAACTATCATGTTGTAGTATCTGACCCAAAAATACCTTGTCCTATGGAGGGTCTCTCATTTTAACTGTGGTGTACCAAATTTTGTGATTAGAATCAGAATCTGAACCCAAATCTGAACATCCATGGATTTTTTCATCCCTCCTTTCCACTTTATCCATCTTGAATTATGGATAGTGATGGATCTCAGTCATGAAGTGCAGATCCAGGGTGGCTTTGTATTTTGGGGTTCAGAGCAGACATTCTGGTTTGGGCCCATCTCTAATAACTCATTTGAATATAGTAACATAGTCCTGTGAATTATTCTACTTGGAAGTTGTCCATCTCATTCAAGATTAAATTAAATTTGGGAATACAGTAACTGTCATATTGGATCAGAACAGTGGTCCATTGACTTCAGTATCCTGTCTCCAGCAGTGACCATTACCAGGTGCTTCAGCAGAAAAAAAAACCTACAGTAGGCATCTTTGGACTAACCTCCCACACAGAAAGTTTCTTCTCAGTTTCCCCCAGTAGTTGCAGGTTGGCTTTGCATACTTTGCAGACTGGATTAGCGCAAGCATGCGTACTGTTGAGAAGAGTTTCTTTTGTGGGAGTGGAAGGATCAAAGCTAATCTTTAGAGCTGGTCAAAAAAAATTTCAGTGAAACCTTTTTCTGTTTGAAAATGCCATTTTGTCTAAAACAATTTTTGGGGGCAAAAATGTACTAGTTTTAATTCAATTTCCATCCAGAAAGCTTTTCAGTTTCAGGGTGGAGTATCTGAGAAAGAGGGAACCCAAAATAGCCAATGAGGCAAGAGATCCAGTTCAGGATCAAGGACTTGAACCCAGCGCTCTCATGCCCCCCACTAGTGTCCTAACCACCAGGCTATTAGCTGTACTGTGTTAGTGGGTATCTCTTTCTAGTTTCCATGAACATTTTTCCAACTCCCACCCAAATTTGTCATGAAAAAGAATTACTCTTTTCTGGCCAGCCCTACTAATCTCCTTCCTCCTTTGCTGCTTTCTATGGAACTTAAGTTGTAAAAGTCTTTAAAAAGTCATGTAAGCATGTTTTTTTGAGCTTACATCTTATAAAACTCATTTCCCCAAACCTGATATATGGTTCTACATTGATTTGACAGTATTCCCTTACTTTTCAACATAGTCCTATGTGTTTCAGTGCCCACTACATATTTATGTGGAGAATAGTTTCTAATGTATGTCAGAGGCTAATAGCATTTTTAGTATACAGCAGTGTATGTATATATAAATAAATAACACATCACTGAGTACTGTAGTAACTTAAATATACTGTAAAGAATTCATGCTTTGGCCATTGACTGTATTTTTCACTAAACAATGTATAAGCTATGTATTATATTATATAATGCATGTGTTTCATTTAAAATGTATATGATTTCAGTACTTTGTGTGCCAGAACATGAATTATATCCCTAACAGCACCTCATAAATTTGGAAACCAGAAATTGTTAAGCAACCCAGATGCTTTCATGGAGAATATAAGAACTTCATTAACAAAATCCTTTCCCCCAGAAGAGGGAATTCTCTATCAATATAAACCCCTTAGACTACGATAAGTGAGGCTGGTGCAGACTGAGAATCAGTGAACCAAAACCGGTTCCCTGAATGCCCTATGCTCCTCTCCTGCCCAGAGTTTATCTTGGTTTAGGAGAGAATGTGGTCCAATATGTGTGTTCAGAGATGAAGGAATTAGTGAGAGTGAGTGTGCAAATGTGCAGGGGTGGTAGAATCTCTTGAGAAATCTCAGGGCTAGAAACATACCTTCCCACATGCAAACAGCTGTACAACGACCGAAAGTGGTTGAAGGTTAAGTTAGATTTAAATTCATGGGCCGCTAACAAAAAAAAAATATGTTAGGACGCTGATCTTTATTAAAAATACCATTAACTGATGTAATTTGACTTTGACGCCTACAATCTGATCTTGAGCAAAGCCAGAGATGGGTGTAGTTAGACTCTTGAAGTGATGAACAATATTCAAGTATATATTATTTGACATTTTCCTAGAAAAAATAGTGAGTCCCCAGGCCTCCTTAAGATATCCTTATTATTTGTGATAGAAGATGTGTCTTCATAGATGGTATAGAATTTTGATATTAAATCCAGGGTTCTTCCAGATTTGTAGTTTTATAATCCCATCTCTTGTGTGACAAATAACCATTTTCTTCTCACTGAAATTCTTCCTTAAGAAACACTCTTTCCAGGAAGTCTTTCACTGCTGACCTACTGTAGAAAGAAGAGAAAATGTCAGCACTACTGGTTTGTTCTATTATTGCCAGAACTGTACTCTCTGTATCGTTAGACTCCAAATCTGCAGCCTTTACATTGTAGGATTCATGTGAGCAATGCTGCTGAGGCCAATCAGACTAGCTGCATGAGTAAGTACTCACCAAAGTGAGTAAGGGTTGCACAATCAGGTCCTAAGATGCTAAGTTTTTTAGGGTAAACACCTTGTCCACTTCCAGTCTGTTTTGTGCAGCATTGACAACACATATGGCATTTGACTTCCACACCCAAACAGACATTGCTAAGCAAGAGAAATCATTTTAGAAAATGAGACAAAATATGGAGCCTGAAGCAAGAGAAAGCAAATGGGTTTGTAGTATAGGAAGCAGTGTCAAGGGAGGCAAAAGGCCTGTGGTTTGAAGAGGAGAGCCAGATAACATAGGCAAACTAAGGATTAAAAACTGTTTGTAGTCTGTGAATAGAACAGGACTATAAAATATAGGGCTTGAATAAGGTAAAGAAAGGCATCTTGTGAAATATGGGCTTGATGCACAGAGAAATAAATAATTTTTGAGAAGACAAAGGATGGCCAAAGAAAGAGGACTCGAGAGGCCTCAAAGGGGGGAGAGAAGAGAGATATATTTAGAATGTCATGAAAAAGAAAGTGTTTACTGGAGTGTTAAGAGTTAAAGGCTGACAAGCTAGAATAATTGGGAGAGCAAGTGGGCCTAGAAAAGATAGTAAGTGTCCTTTGGAATCAGAGAATACCTGGAATAGATGTGAAAGACCAAAGTATATTGCCCAGAGAGAAAAATCCTCCAAGAGCAGTTCAGTTAAACAAACAAAGTTTGAGACTGTGTAAGATTTTCATGTACATAAGAAGATACCAACACATGTGAAAGGAGCCTCAACCAAGATCCCGTATCTGAACTTCGAATACTCACGAAATCTGGGAAAGTTCAAATCCGGACTCAGGTCCAAACATAGCAGTTGCCCCCTTACCTCCACGTGAGATTGATCCAAATTCTCCAAACTCTGAATCTGAAGTTTGAATGTGAATCTGAAGTATGTTTATTATTCTATTCTTGTTATTTTTTTGGAAAGAGCTCCCTCTGCACACAGAATCTGTTTGTTTAAAAATAAAGTTTGGATCCAGATCAGACTTCTGAAAGGTTTGGTGGGGAGTGGAGAGTTGGTCCATATTGCAGGATATTCAAAAGGTTTCCTTTCATATGCAGTTCTGGGAAAGGGCAAAGGTTTGAGGAGGAAAGGATCTTAATATTTCTGAGAAGTTTCTCCCATCCTTAGTAATGATGGATAGTTTCCAAAATAAGAATCTTATAGGAAATATATTTGAATAATGTGATGATCAAAGACCAGTCCCTTTCTAGTAGCTGTCAGTTTCTCAGATATCCCTTATTTCAGAGGACATAATTGCTGTATTAGACTCAGAGGTCAGATTGCATGTGCAGAAAATATGTGGATATGAGGAAGAGTATTATTCAGAAAGCTTTGGTTGAATGCTTGGTATCAGAATTGTTTCTTTTAGATAGATTGTGCCCGAGGATGGAATTTCCCAAAGCCCCTAACTCGTGTTTGTAATCACTTAAGCTTCTAAGCCATTTAGCCACTTTAATTTTTTTTATTCCATGTTTTGTGTGGGGGTGCCGGGGAAGGGAGCAAGGAAGCTCCACCCCATACACAGGGGCATCACACAGTTGTGGGTTTTGCACATCGCTGATTGTAAGGACTGCTCTTGGTTTGAGTAAGGCATGAAGTTTGCCAGGTTTGGAGTGCTATAGCTGTTGTGCTTTCTGAAAGGATGACACAGTAGCCCTGCCACTTCCTGGAAGCTCTGAGAGACATTTTGCCCACCAGAAGTCTCCTAGAGTTCCCACAGGTATAGTGTGACCCAGTTCCACCTTCTACTGGAGTGTCTGCTTTCAGTGTGCAAAGGACTAATATCTAGTTATTTTAAAAATGAAAAATATGAAAAAAGTCATATGATTATACAATGGTAGCTACTGGTGTGGGTGCGTGTGTGCACAGGCATGTGTGTGTTAAACACACAAAACCCCTATGTTAAAAGAATATTGAGGTTGCAAAGTCAAACACTCAAAAGTTAGGAAAGATTGGCTGAACAAACTTAATTTGGACCACTTGTGCCTAGGCGTTATGATACAGTTTTTAATTATATACTCTTTTTTCCACAGGACTCCTGCCTCATTTACTGCTCTACTAAGCATGTGTGATCTGCAATTTTTCCAAAGCTTATAACTTGGCCAAATTTGGCTGAATTTTGATGGAGGCAGTGAAAGACACATCCCTGACACAAAGGCCTCTCTCTCCCCTGTCAAATTTCAATGTCCTGCTCCAAAGCATGGGGTGCTAGAGCTTTTCCAAAAAAGGTCACCAGAATTTTTTAACATGGGCAAAAAAAAAACATTTTTTTTCTCTAGTCTCATTCTCAGAAATGGCTGAAGTCATCCAAACAGCCTGAGGCAGACACCTGGCATGGAAAACTTCATCCCAAATCATTCAAGTTTGGTGAATTTATAAGCAACTGAGAACACGTTCTTATAATGGGAAGTGTTGGGCAGCCTTAACAATAGGCAGTGCTACCAGACCACTGTATAAGGAAAATACATGTGCTGCATGCATAATTTGGTGGTGTGGTGCCCTTGAAACTGCCGTTAGTTTAATTAACTTTATGCCATCCAGCTCATTTCAGCTCAGTCCAGTTCTGATGTTGCTAGAGTTCTTCTGTGTATGCTTCTCTATCTCCTGCCTTCCCAAAGTACACTAATATCACTGCCGGTATCCTATGACCACACATGAGTTGAGTTTTACAGGTGCAAGATTTTGATGCCAAATTCTGGAACATATTTTTCCATAAGCAATGGCGTCTTGGTATGTGACAGGCTTCCTGGCTGGTCTCACTGCTTTGGTAATCTTAGAATGGCATGAGAGGCTGCCTTAGGAGGACTTTGCTCATGAGTTGTCTTCTCTCCTGATGCCATTTTCCTTTGACTTGCTTTTGAATCTGAGAAACTTGTTCCATCCTGGATGCTGTATTAGCAACCTGGGTTTACAGCAATGCCATAAACAGGCTATTTTTGCTCCATTCGTTCATCCTGTCAATGGATTTGTGATATACTGTGTAAGTAAATGCACAGTTTCACAATCCGTGTGTATCGTAATGCACACTTGACTTACATACCGAGCACTTTTAAAACTCTTTTTAAACCCCACCTCCATGAACCACTTTATTGGAGAACAGATTCCTCCTCCAGAAGTTCCTGTAGTAGTTCATTTTTATGTGTCTCTACATAAAGGGAGACAGTACGTTTTAATGGGTAGAGCACTGGAATGGGATGCAAGAGACAGGTTCTAATCCCAGCTGGATTTTTGGATGACCATGTGACTTCATGTCACAGTACTATGCCACAGTTTCCCCATTGGTAAAATGGTTATTATGATGTTTTCTAAAGAATTTTGAGATCTAATAATGAAAAATGCTATATAAGAGCTAGGTATCATTATTAACAAGTTACCACATTGTAACAAGGATCAACCTACAGAGATTTTGAGACTTTAAACAAAAATTTGAAACTTTGAAGATGTGCTGGATATTTTCCTTTAGCTCAATGGTAGATGCCTGTGCTTCAAGTCTTCTGATGCCATGGCATGCATTTGACCCACAAAGGGATCACCACTTTTTAACATTACAAGCTGTCTACAGGAATATAACCTAGGACTATCGGCATCAAAAGTACAGCCCACTACCATGTGTATCCATCTATTGACTGGATATTATATGTGCATACTTTATAATATCTGAGTATGGATACCCTGTTAGCTGACAGCAATACAAGGCTTTTATCCGTGTGAGTGGCCCAAGAGACAAAGACATATTATTTATTATTAGTTTTCTTTTATTTGTATTACAGTAATGCCTGCTATCAAAATCAGGGCCTGATTGTGCTAGGTGTTGTGAAAACACATAGTGAAACACCATCCCTCACCTGAAGAATGTAAAATATAAGTAGACAAGACTAAGGATGGGGGGGAAGAAGTATTGTAGTCGTCATTTTACAGATAGATTAAGTGACATATTTGAGGTCTCAGGAATTTGTGGCAAAGTCGAAAAATGGAGTCCTAGTTCTTTAACCACAAGACATCAATGTTACATCTGCACGTCTGAGTGCCAATCAGGGCTGGAACCAAAAATACCAGAACAACACATTGAAGGCTGCTGCCAAGTTATTTTCATACTGGTTGGAACAAGCAGGAACCAAAGTCTTGTGGAAGATCCTGATTTTTGGCCAAATTTTGCAGACTCAAGATGTTTGCAGACTCAAGTTCAGATAAGCATCCAAGTTTTGGGATACTAATCCACACTGAATGCAAAGTCCAAATATAGGAGATTAAAGAGTTAAAAGCTGGACAAGTGGTCAGGCCTAAATTACAGGGAACAGGGTCAAGGCAAGGGCAAACCTTGTTTCTGTTAATTGGTGTGAATTTTAGTTAGAGTCTGTTATCTCTCTTCTTCTCCTCCCTTCCTGGCCATCTGCACAGGGGATGAGTCTATCGCCATTCCTGTGCAAAGCCTTTTGGTGGGAAGAAAGCATTATCTTCCTTCTCCCCCTGGCATGCCTTTACTTCAAAGAATGGTAGTGTAAAATTTGTAGGTTTTAAGGTGATGTGCCTGACCTCTGTATGGAATCCTGTAAACGACAAACAGGGGCGGGTATAATTATATTAATTATGAAGCTGTTAATATTCATTTTATAGGTGTCAATGTAACCAAATAAGGCTCTATGGGGAATTGCTGAAAATGTGTAGTTATGGATAAAATAATTGTTAAATAACCCCCTCGTTGCTCACTCACGGTGTCAAGGTGGAACGAGCAGACAATAAAGGGTTCTGTCCACTCCTGGGACAACCTGTTTGATTATTTCTAACATAAACCTTTGGAGGACTGCCAGTGAGCCATCACTATTCACTATTATTAACATGATGCTATTGCAGACAACATTTGGGGCAATGCTTTTTTGAAGAGAATATAATTACACCTAATAAAGTAACTTGTGGACAGGGAAAAAAAATGCCAGCAATGCATCAGCACCTTTCATTAAAGCAGCTGCTATCCTTTAGTATGGTCACTGTGGTTTTAAATTGCAACTCCCACCTGTCTTGTGTTTTTTGATTTGTGGGGAGTTAGGCTTTCTAAATCACCCATCAGAATGGAGCATGACAGAAAAGGAGGAGAAACTGGGATGTTTCAAAGTCCATGACTACAGTCGGGTCACGACACCAGCACAATCATTATAAATCTCCTCCTCCTTAAAACACGTAGAAATCCAGTTGCTTGGATTCGAAAAGGGCAGGTCACAGATTGTTGATAGTTGTTATTTTCTGCAAGAAGCATAATTGTGAAGTGCTTTGATTTTCAAAAGGCGTTTCTATTATCAAAATATAATGAGCCTAATTTTGATGGAAGCAAGTTCACAACTCCAGTGGCTTTCATTCTTTTCTGACAAATGGCTCAGTGCCACTCACTAAAAACTCTGAAGTCAGGTCGTGCTTGCGTAACAATAAAATAAAAAGCATTACATTTCATACTAGTAAATCTGTGGGCTACTTTTCACTGGATGGGGCACTAGGGAAGCAGGAAGCTATAACAGCACAATGCCTCAAGGGGTTGTAGAATGAGTCCACTCAGAAGTAGTACCTACTGGTGATTTCAAAAGGTATATCATGCTACCTGCGCACCCTACCTTCTGTCTTATGAAAGTGTCACACTTATAATTGGCTTATATCAGGGTGTCCAAAAGCAGAATTTTGTCCAGGATGAATAAGAATATCACTTTTCCCTTTCAAGGCTCTTCACCGCCTATCCCACCCTATTTATCAAGTCTCACAGATAAGGATAAGATTAGGTCATGGAATCCGTGACTTCCTGAGACCTCTGTGACATTTTCTGCTTCAACTGTGGGGTTGGCGGGGGCGGGGGGGCAAAAAGTGTTCAGCCCGTGGGGAACCTGGCGGCTCCCTGCCCCCATGAGTGGGGAGAAAGGGAGACCGGGAGCTCTAAGGCACAGTAAGCAGCAGGGGACCTCTGGAGATACCTGCCACTTTTTATTCTTTGTATGTACAGTGCCAAATGCAATGGGGTCTTAGTCCAAGTCAAGGTTCCTAGGTGCTACGCTAATGCAAATAAATGATAATAATAATTGTTCTGCATAGAGCATCTTTTTGTGATGAGATTTGTTGAATATTTTAACACTTTCATTTTTGTGCTTCAGAAGCTTCCTTGACCCATTTGACGATTCTTCTACACAAACCCACACTCAGCAAGTCTACCTTTATTAATTCTACCCCCATAGTAGTTTTACCGTTAAAGAAAAATCCATCCTCTTCTGACAGTGGGTGAATAATCAAATTCATCTTGCTCCCTATATATCTTAGAGATGAAACTAGCAGTATATGATGGACAACGTAATTTAATAGGAAACCACTTAAGGGAATATCATTTTAATTCACTATTCTATTCATTGTGGAGTTCTTCTAAAATATATTCTAAATATCAATACCTTTTTATTTCTCTTGCATATTATATTAATTTGGTTGGACTGGGGTCAGTTAATTCATTGCAGCTGCCACCAGAAAATTCCACGTCACTCTCCTATTTACAGGTAGATGCCAAAGTTAAAACTGCACATCCTTTAATTCAAGAAGCAAATTCTAATAGTGTAGCCATTACGGTAAAATGTATGTAAACAGGAGATCTAGGAACAGATGACTAATCCCAGTGGGTTCCTTCATTTTCAAATCACAAATTTAGTAAGTTATAATAACATTCTAATAAGTGTTTTGGAGTTACAGTTTTCCACTTGGCAGATAGACTACAATAGTTCTTTCACAAATCCTTCTCATTGTGTTTTATTGGAACCAGTCAAGACAACATAAATTGCATTTCACAAAGGATATATAGGAACCCCTACTGGGTTATGGTCCTTTTTCAAATGACTCATGGCCAGGGTTTCCAACCCTCTAGGATTGTCATGGAGTCTCCAGGAATTAAAGATTAATCTTTAATTAAAGATTAGTGTCATGTGATGAAACCTCCAGGAATACCAAAATTGGCAACCTTGCTCATGGCTTCTATTTATCTGTATGCCAGATTGATATTTCTGCAGTACATTTTTTTAAAGTACAGTTGATACAGTGCCTGAAATATATGCTGTGGTGCTTCTTTGAAAAAAAATGACTGCTGATTTTGGGACCCTTAAATTCTGGGTGACCAATTTAAGGGATGTAGATCCTGATTTTCAGAGGTGTTGAAAGTTCAGCATACATAAACTGAGATTAAGGCTGTTAGAATCTTCAACTATATAACCTTTATGTCATGAAATTATATATTTTCCCATATGTGAACATAGTCGTCCTAATTCTCTGAGCTACACTGGTGTAAATGGTCAGTAAAGGTCAGTGCTTAAGGACATTTAACTGATGGATTGAGACAATTATTACCACCTTTGGCTGTATGCTGCATTTATTAGTGGATATGATTCTCCTGTCACAATGTACTGTGGACAGGATTTTCAAGAGCACCTGACTTGTGTTCCTAAGTCTTTCAGGCACTTTTGAAAACTCCACCCTGTGCCTTTAAGAGACCTTGTTGTGGCACATGCCAGGAAGTGCAAGCAGCTGGAATAGGGTGTGGTACATGGAAAGTGATCTCTGTCAGCTGCAATAAAGGTCTATTTGTTGGAACTTCTGGTTTGTGTCTTTGTGGTAGCTGCCTCTGTGGCCAGGGGCCCTCAAAATACCAGGGGCCCTCATAACACTGTAAATCTTAATTAACTCCATTTGAGTGGAGCTAGTGTAAGAGAAAGGAGAATCAGGTCCATTGTGTTTCTTCACCTTTCTCCCATGCATAAGCTCATAAGATCCTGCAAATACAGTGTTTATGACACATGTCTTATATTCTATCAGAATTATACAAGTGTGCAAACTTTATCTTCAGTGGCAAACCCCTCTAAAATCAGTTCACATTTGTTTTCAGTACACATATGTGCTCTTCCTATTGTAATAAAGTATATGGGTCTTGACTGCGGTTTGTATGTTTTGCTGTCAGCAAAAAATACAATGTATTTCACTGTGTAAAAGAAGAGACTGAAATGCCTTCAATTACATCTGCATGACCCAGTGACTCATGCTCTATTTTAGGAATAGACCCAATTTCCAATTGTGATAATTAAGCTTGCAGCTCAAAATTATGCAAAAGTCAAAGAACTGCTGGAGGTTCTTAAGGTGTTGTGCTGTGCACCAAATAATGTTATGACAGTCAAACTATAAATGCAAGGGAACAAATTCTAATCTCACTTACAATGTTGTAAATCTAGAGCAAATCCATTGGATTTACATAGTAGAATATATGGATTTAGATGGAAGAGTATACATAAGCAAGAGGTGTTCCCACCCTGCTCTGAGCAGACCATATCTGCACTGTGGGTCTGCTCCCACTCCATTACATTTAATGGGAGTTTTGCAATTGACTTCATCGGGTGTAGGACTGAGACGTACTTAAATTCTGATTTTTCAATGCCTTACATCATGGGTAGTAACTTGTACTAGGGCAAATTGGCTGTAAAATGCTAGTATTCTGACTTGGTAGTATTTTACTCCCACTCTGCATAGAAATTAATGCACAAAGTGCATGGCAGTGAAGAACCAGGTTAATTAAATCTAAATGTATCCCCTTCCTGTAGTTTGCCTTTATTGGTAACTCAGATAACAGTGTCAGTATTTATAACTCAGCCTAAGCTTTCTCACCAAGGTTAGCATTTCCTAGGGTTTACCTATTTTCCCTCTAGATTTCTCAGCCTGTGAAGGAGTGACTCCAACCCTTGTATGCTCCTACAGTGAGCTCATTAGATACCTAATCTGTCCTGAGTGACTCATCACTGATCACACTGTGCCGCTGTTGAGTTGGGAGGAAGCTTTGTGAGCCTCTGGTTAGCGGGACTGGCTTTTAGGGTGCTCAGGAGAGAATCTCGCCTTTCAGTTAAAAGAAACTGACCACAGAAGGTATGTTCCTTACCTTTTTCCTTTCAGAGATGCCTTGAAAATGTGAATTGATACAAATAAATGTAAGCTACCACTGGGGTTAAAAGCAATATTCAGCTAGGTTCTCCTGAGACAGAAAATGTGGCAGAGGGAGACACAAGGAAACATATTTTATGTAAAAATAATCAGTTATATTTGGGGTGTCTCTCAGACAATTATCTTAGTGACCTCCCCCCAATCCATATGCTGCCCTACATGTAGGAGTGTGAGCATAGTGGATAAAAACTGAGGTGGAAGGAAGGGATGCAGCAGGAAAAAAAAAATTGCCAGCTCTCCTTTTTAACATTTGTAGCCCTCCCAGAGGCTGGAAATGAATTAGCTGGATCTTGATTAGGTAGCTGATGTCCAGCAGTTGCACCCATTATTGCAGTAGCAGCTACCACAGGGTGAGTTTCCATCTTGAATCCGTGGGGAGAGTGGTGGATTATGTAAGACTTGTAACACACTCCTGTCTATGCTGGTTGCTCCAGAAGAGAAGAAACCATCATCTGGTACAACATTTAGCCACATGTCCTTTGGGCTAATTGTATGCGAGAACATTAACAAATATAGGCCTCGGTCTTGCCGTGAGCTCTGTATGGAGCCTTATTTACTTCAGCGGAGTTCTGTGTGAGGGCAGTGAGTGATTCTGGCCGGTACAGAGCAAATGTCAGCATCAAGGTTATGGCTTGCTGAGAGAAGATAAAGAACTTTTCCCTGTTACAGAGACTGCATATAACTCCTTCTGATTTCATGGAAACTAAACACCCAGCAAACCAATTCTAAAACATCACCGTGTCCTTTTAATTACAAAGCCAGAGATTGAACTGTGCTTAGCAATATGTAAAAATAGAATGTGCTGTTGACAAGATATCATTATCCAATGCCTTGTTACTAATTCATTTGTTTTAAAAGGAATTGCCTGGAACAAGTCACTGTTAATTGTATAGCAGCTTACATTTACTTAGCACTAGAGCGTCAGATGGAACTGAATTCCCCAAATCCTCTTTATGAGTGACTCTCAGACTCTCAGGCACCTATTAGCCGTTCTTATTCAGCAAACTCCTTCCAGTTCCATTAATTGAGTCTTATTTTATTGCAATTTTTCTACAGTACCCCTGCTACAGAAAGTACATTTGTTGGAGCAGTTACAAAGGAAAAACTATTAAGCAGGTCAAAATCTTAAAATATATTAGAGGTATTTTACATTTTTAAGTGGCACCCTCCATCTCTAAGGATCAAAGTGCTTTAACAATGTAGAGTCACAATGATTTCAGTAGAATTTGGCTCTTAAACGGATACACAAAATGATGAAAAGGCAAGTGGGTGGATCAAACCTACTATTATGGGGTGGGGTGAGAAAATCTCCACCAAACCTGCCACCCCATAGAACTTTTTCCTGCACCTACCATGACACTTTAATTCCTTTCCGCAACAGGTCTGCCAAAGCTCACCCCTCCTTTTCAAGAATGTGTGGACACTCTAATCAAAGGGTTAAAGCACACTTTTGGCATTATGGGGAAAATATAATAATAATACTAGAGCAGGGGTTCTCAAACTGAGGGTTTGAGCTTATTATGTGGGGGTCACAAGCACATGCATGAAAAAGAGAGAAACTGCTATAAATTATATAATTGAAATTTAACATTTTAGAAAATTACCTTTCCGTCACAATGTAGTATATTTACCTCACCATACACATCTTGAACACATCTTTCCTTTGCAATGTAGTGTATTCACTTCAAAAAAGATTGTAAATGTATAATTCAGTGATCGTTGTTCCTAAACAAAATATATGTTGGTATTATCACCACTTTAAGGAAATTGGACTTTGGGGAGTATAGTATCATGTGCAACGGTTTGTTTTGTTTTGAGACTAAAAAGGTGGGACTGAGACATAGATGGCTTGATTATTTAGCAGCTGAAGAGCTGCATTAAACTGCAGGCCAATCAGAACACTAAGTTCAGCAAAAAAAAGGTTATTTATAATTTAATAGTCAGGCACACAGGCAGGTGTGGTGCTGGGGGAGGTTTGCAGGGGCTATAGTCACCCCCAAATTTGCCTTAGCATCCTCCCCCTATAGCCACCACTCCTAGTGTAAAGCTTAAACGTGACGCGGAAATAATGCTGGCATGGTATGGCATTGCCACCCTTACTGCTGCAGTTCTGCACTGCTCCGAGCAGTGCACTGCCTTCAGAGCTGGGCATCTGTCCAACAGCCGCCGCTCTCTGGGCACCCAGCTCTGAAGAGAGTGCTTGCCACGGGCAGTAGTGCAGAAGTAAGGGTGGCAATGGGGCTCTAGTAAATTGGCTGTGAAAAATGATAATGACAAAGTGTCTTCAAGCACCTTCCCCCCAGTATTGAACAGCAAGTATTTAAAAAAATAATTTTTTGCTTAGGACAATATTTCAATACCAGTGTGTTTTAGTCTTAATTTAAAAATAGTGAGGGAAGGTAAATTCATTTTAAACAATAGGGTTATAAATTCAGCATTTAAAATAGTGTCAAGTATAAAAAAATGTGTTTTTAATTCATAAGGGGGTCACATTCAGAGGCTTGTCTGAAAGGGGTCACCGATACAGAAGGATTGAGAACGATGGTACTAGAGGGAATAGTGCCACTTACTGAATCCCCAGCGCATACATGGCTGCACATCTGCACATTTTTTCTTGTGTAATATATAATTTCAAATGAGCAGTACCAGGAGAATCTACTCCTGCTAGTGTTATCTCCTCCTTTTTGCTAGCATATTCAATCTTTTAATGTTTTGATTTTAGCTATGTCACTTTCAAACTATTGCCTATCATGCTGACCAATTTTGTTTCACGGATTACTTGCACTTCCCGATCTGTTTATATTCTCCAGTTATTTTTGTAGCTAGATTGTAAGATCTTTGGGGTGGGGACTATCTTCTTTGTTCATTATTTGTACTAGTGTCTAATCCAAAGGGGTCATGATCCACAACTAGGGTTCATAGGCACTACGGATCTGATCCTTAAAGGCATTTAGGCACCTAGCTCCCATTGATTTCAGTGGAAGCTAGGACCCTAAATACCTTGAGATTCTGGGCCTATTGTAATACAAATAATAAATAATAAGAAGAAGAATTTGTTGGTCTCCATTTCATTTCTTATCACCCTTGCAAATGGGGATTACATTTATATCAGAATTATTTCCCTACTGACTGCTCGTTCCTCTTTATTGATACCTGTATAATGTTCATACCAGTTTCTTATTCCATTTCCGATTCATTTTCCTGGAATGGAAAGGTTGATTTTAAGATTAAGAAATTGGACTGAGAGTCTAAACACCTGCTTTCAGTTCTGCAACAAAGTTCCTGTGTAACCACAAATCTGCCACTTAATCTTTCTATACCTTAGATCCCCATCTGTAAAGAGAAGATATTAGTATTACATACTTCATTTGTTTCTCTAGATGATAAAATCTTAGAGGCAGGGACTGCCTTTTACTATACGTTTGTAAAATGCCTAGCACAAAGAGGTCCCAATCCCAACTGATGTGTCTAGGCACTACCATACTACCAGTAAAATTGTGTCTAGGCGCTACCATAATAACAATATGATAACTAATACTAAAAGCTATAATCCTATATAGCAATATGAGAATCAACAGGAGTAACTGAGTAAATGATCATGATAAACCATGATCATGCTTCATTTTTAAGTCAATTCAGTGCAAGATTCCAATACAGAATTCTATTGAATTTTTGCCTAAGCATTTGGACCAATAATAATGTCTAGCATTTACGGAGCACCTCACATTTTCAAAAAACAAAACATTAACTTATCCCCATAGCTAGGGCCCTACCAAATTCATGACCATGAAAAGTGCATCACAGACTGTGAAATCTGGTCTCCCGTGAAATCTGGCTACTGTAGGGAGGTTGTGATATTGCCACCCTTACTTCTGTGTTGCCTTCAGAGGTGGGAGACCAGAGAGTGACGGCTGCTAGCCGGGCACGTAGTTCTCAAGCCAGTGCCATCGCCAGCAGCAGAGCAGCAGTGAGGATGGTATGGGGGGGGGGGTTGTCACTTTTTGGGGGAGCAGTGGTGGTCTCACAGATGGGCAATGTGGGTGTCTACCCAGGGTGCCATGGTAAGGGGGGTGCCATAGTCACCACGCCCACGTACACACACAGCCAGCCCAAGGCTCCTTTAACCACTGTGATGGGCCCAGAGCCAGAGAGGGGCAGGGCTGGGGGCACCCCAACCCGGGGCTCCTTCCATGGGCCAGGCTCTGTCTGCTAGTCCCAGCCAGGCTGGGGAGAGAAGGAACTTCCTCTTCCCCTGCACAGGCAGTTCCTTGGGCCAGGTTAGACCTCTGGGAATCTTCCTGGTCTGCAGGAAGCTCCACGGCTGCTGGCTAGGAGCCTCACTCTGAAGGCAGCACTGCCACAAGCAGCAGTGCAGAAGTAAGGGTGGCAATACTGCGACCCCCCTACAATAGCCTTGCGACTCCCCCTGACTGCCTTTTTGGTCAGAACCCCCATGGTAACAACACCAAGAAATTTCAGATTTAAATATCTGAAACTCATGAAATTTAAGGTTTTAAAAATCCTATGACTGTGAAATTACCAAAATGGACCATGAATTTGGTAGTCCCTTACCTATAACATCCCTTAGAGATAGGTAATATTATTTCCTGCATTTTACAGAAAGAGAAAACAGAGGCAGAGAAGTGATTTTCCCAAGGCCACACAGCAAATAAAGGCAGGATTAGCACTGAAGATTTCCTGGCTTCCAGATCTGTGCTCAGTTCCCTGGGCCACTCTGCCACTTAGTTAACTAATAAAAATATATGAATTGTATGTCCCTATGAGTTTAACTGTTCTTCCATTTAGTGTATTTTCTCTATGATTAAAAGTTTGAGGTGCTAACATCACCAACTCTATTACCCCACCTCCTCGCCCCATTATACTAACAGATTTACAGTAATGTTTCAGGACAGAAAGAGGCCATGTGGCTTGATGCAATATTTCTCTGAGCACTTACACCCTGTAATGTTATTTTCTGCTTCAGAGTGCTTCTCTAACACTTTTGAATGATCACAGCTGTGGTTTCTGGTGCCATCTCAATTGATCCATTCTACATGTTAATTATCCCCTTCCATTTTCCTGATTGCCTTAGAGCCTGGACTTTTTCTTTTTTGACCTTGTTAATTTCTCTTCATGTCTTCTCTACCCCTCAGAGTTTTATATAACTTCTGTTCCCTTTTAAATCCCCTTTTCTTCTTCTTGTTACTATTTATACTACAGTAACACCCAGTGGGGTAGTGCTACGTGCCTCTACATGGACATAGATAGTTCTTGCCCCCCAAAGACTTTACAAGCCAAGAAAGAGTTTATAATCATAGAAAACATAAAGTTGCTTTTTCCATCTTTCTTTCATTGAAGACCCCATTTCTACCTGTTCTAGTTCTTTGTTATATTTTCAGCAATTTAGTAATGTTTAATGTGAATTAGTATTATTGCGCTGTAATACTCCAACAGTGGTCCTTCAGACTTTGGGCAGTATTCTTAACAATACTATGACTGAGGACAAGAGATGCAATTTGTTAATAGACATTGAATCCATGAGGATTTGTTCAGCTGCACCTTTTCAGATATGGCATGGTCTGGTCAATGAAAACTCCATTTCCCCAGTAGTTACTTTGATCAGTGTCAGATGTTTATATTGTTTGTGGAGAAAACAATGCTGAGGGAGTTGGCTGAAGTGATTTCAGAGCCATTGGCTATTATCTTTGAAAGCTCGTGGCAACAGGGGGAGGTCCCTGAGGACTGGAAAAAAGCAAATATAGTGCCCATCTTCAAAAAAGGGAGGAAAGAGGATCCAGGGAACTACACACCGGTCAGCCTCACCTCAATCCCTGGAAAAATCATGGAGCAGGTCCTTAAGGAATCCATTTTAAGGCACTTGGAAAAGAGGAAGGTGATCAGGAACAGTCAACACGGATTCACCAAGGGAAAGTCATGCCTGACCAACCTGATTGCTTTCTATGATGAGGTGACTGGTTCTGTGGATGTAGGGAAGGCGGTGGATGTGATATACCTTGACTTTAGCAAAGCTTTTGATACTGTCTCTCACAGTGTTCTTATCAGCAAGTTAAAGAAGTATGGGTTGGATGAATGGACTATAAGAGAACTGAGAACTGGCTAGAGCATAGGGCTCAACGAGTAGTAATCAATGGCTCCATGTCTAGCTGGCAACCAGTCACAAGCGGAGTTCCCCAGGGGTCGGTCCTGGGGCCGGTTTTGTTCAACATCTTTATTAATGATCTGGAGGATGGGGTAGATTGCACCCTCAGCAAGTTTGCGGACGACACTAAACTGGGGGGAGTGGTAGATACCCTGGAAGCTAGGGATAGGATACAGAGTGACCTAAACAAACTGGAGGATTGGGCCAAAAGAAATCTAATGAGGTTCAACAAAGATAAGTGCAGAGTCCTCCACTTAGGAAGGAAGGAAGAATCCCATGCACAGCTATAGACTGGGGACCGACGAGCTGGGCAGCAGCTCTGCAGAAAAGGACCTGGGGGTAACAGTGGATAAAAAGCTGGATATGAGTCAGCAGTGTGCCCTGGTTGTCAAGAAGGCTAATAGCATATTGGGCTGCTTTAGGAGGAGCATTGCCAGCGGGTCACGGGAAGTGATTATTCCCCTCTATTTGGCATTGGTGAGGCCGCATTTAGAATATTGTGTCCAGTTTTGGGCCCCCCACTACAAAAAGGATGTGGACAAGTTGGAGAGAGTCCAGCGGAGGGCAACAAAAATGATTAGGGGGCTGGAGCACAGGACTTATGAGGAGAGGCTGAGGGAACTGGGCTTGTTTAGTCTGCAAAAGAGAAGAGTGAGGGGGGATTTGATAGCGGCCTTTAACTACCTGAAAGGGGGTTCCAGGGAGGATGGGGCTAGGCTGTTCTTGGTGGTGGCAGATGACAGAACAAGGAGCAACGGTCTCAAGTTGCAGGGCGGGAGGTCTAGGTTGGACATTAGGAAAAAGTTTTTTACTAGGAGGGTGGTGAAGCACTGGACTGAGTTACCTAGGGAGGTGGTGGAATCTCCATCCTTAGAGGTTTTTAAGCTGAGGCTTGACAAAGCCCTGGTTGGGATGATATAGTTGAGGTTAGTCCTGCTTTGAGCAGGAGGTTGGACTAGATGACCTCCTGAGGTCCCTTCCAACTCTAATATTCTATGATTCTATGATTCTAAAACAGCCCGGCTCTTGGCTGCTCTCCCTGGACCTTTTGACTGTGTGGATTTCAGATTGTTCTCTCTCCTTGGTTGGATTCAGTTGACTTCTGATAAGGATTTCTATGGTCTACAGAACTCTTTGTAGCCTGCTACCTGCTATTCTGGTCCTTGTCCATTCTGATTGCTTTAAATTAGTGGTGAAGCTGTGATGACATATTTAGGCATTACTAATTGCTCACTTTGCAAAGATAAGATTATGACCATGCTTAAACATGCAGAGACCCCTCCCCTCCTCAGGAAATCATTGCTTAATGTTGGTGTACTTGCAGGGCTCAAACTACTCCTTCTTGGAGATTATAATTAGGAAACTGGTGGCTATTTAATTCCAATTATATTTGTGGACACCAGTAACATCCTGAAAAGGTTCCAGCCTTCCTCCAAATTTAGATCATACTTTTAAGGTCACATGAAGTATAACCTGCAGATTTCAGTTTGGGGTCAGTTGGTGTTTTGGTGATTTTCTCAGTCTCTGGCAAATAAATAATGCTTACAATATGCCTTGCAGCCGCTTCTAAGGTGATATTGAGTTGTTCTTTGCTGACTTTACTTTGGATGTTATGTGCCTAGAACTGACCCAGCTGGTTCCGGTCATACCCAGAAGACAGCAGTCTGTCAGGAGTGATGGTTAATTGTGTGTCACCACTGACAGGTTTGATATGTCATCCCTCTGGCATCTCCCATGTTGTTCAACATATATACAAGGTCACTTGGTGAGATCATTTCTAAATGTGGGGTAGAGTACCAATAGGAAGCTGGTGGTACAGAGCTATGTGTCCCTTATGCCCTGAAAGTTTAATCTATACCCTCAATGATTGGAGGATATGAGCCATCTAAGCTATCAATCTGCAAGTCTGGGAACAGAAAAGTCTATCTACCTCACACAGGTCATATGTGGGGAGGCCCACACTTCCTTCATGTCCCTGGTTGGGATTTGTTCAGAGAGGTAATGAGTCAGGCTGAGGACCTAATGAGAATATTTTATCTTGCTATTCCCAAGGAGGCCATTTTGCACTGTAATGCAATGTAGCAATTTGTGAGTATTGTTTTGTATTTTACGATATGAACACCGTTCTTTTTCCTCATGTCTGTTGCACTTATGTTTCCTGAGTATGTGTCTCAGTTTCTGCGTAAATGTAACTCTTTCTTTCAGCCTGTAAACCCACTGTTGGAGAAGCCAGAATTGAGTCAAGCTGAGATGAAGGTTACTGTATGTGATGTAAATATGTGTGACTTGGCAATATAACATTACTCTTTCATTTTCCATAAATGTGTGGGACTTTGAGCATGGAGTCTGGAAGAAAGTATGCAGTGCTCACAACTAACAAATCAGCCTTGAATTTAGACTTAATAATTTATGTGGGTACAAGTGGATGCCTGTAAGCGAGATGAAGTGATTTAGTTTAATGACTCTACAACCCATGAACTAGACGACTTAAAGACTCATGTTTCTAACCACTGAAATTTAAAGTAACAGATGCTTCAGACTTATAAATTATGGTCATATGCAGTCAGTATTCTAGAAATATTCCTAGTCCTAAAAATATTCACTCAGATATGCTCTGTGTTATAAATATTAGTTTTCCTTTAATAAGCCAAAATTACTGGTGACAAATTAAAATGAGTTCTATGAAGTTTTAAAATCTTCTTAAAATATAACTCAGTGAATTTTCTTACTGAATGTTTTACACAGAAATTATTGGACTGAATATTGGGGTGGCATTGTTTGGCCTGTGTTTTATTTGGTGATCTAATGAATCCTTTTGTCCCTGAAGCCAATGAATCTATATCCCCTCTAAGATATACACATAAGAGATCAAATTTTCATGGCTGGAATATTTCAATGAAGAACCAGGGAAACTTTCTGAAAGAATAGGGGGAGAGATGAATAAAACACAAAGAAGTACCTAGAAGAAAATGAAACAAACAAAGAAAAAACTAAAACCACAAGCCAGTGTAAGGAGTTTTCTCTCAGTTGCATTGCAGATGAGCATAAAAACTGAAATACCAGAGCATGGCATGAGCTAGACTGCTGTCTAACCCCAAAATACTTCAATGACCATAACAGTGTAGCCCTTTGCAAACATCCCGTTTTCCTCCAATATATTTCCTCATCAGCTTTATTCCCATGTGATTCTGGTCACTATACAGCAAAAGAGTTTTCTAGCCTGTAAAAGAAGAGAGAGATTAAAACCATACACATCCATTGAAACCGATATAACCCGCAGATGTCGGTGACCTGTGTTTCCTGTCCCATTCTGCTCTCCTATCTTACGTGCATCATTATAGCAAGCTTTTAATTCTCACTTAAATATTACCTGGCAAACTAACTGTGTGTCACAGATAAAACAAAGGTGTTGAGACTTGCTATTCATGAGTAAAAATTGTAAGTGCTGTGGGAGGCATGTTATAATGATGACAGGCACAGCACCTCTTATCCAAAGATCCCATAACACTCAACAGAGTTTATAAACTACATTTGAAGAGATCATTTGATCCATCACTGAAATATGGCCACCTCTTGAGATGGAAGATGGCATCATTTGAAGTGTACATCAAGATTATGCAAGAGTTCAGGACAGAACATGAGGAATATTTGACTCAATGGATACTACCTGAGAAATGTAGGGGAGGCAGAAAGTAATTAGCCTATGGAAATTAGCCAGGATACAGGGAATACATTTCCTGTAAGAAATGCCATTAGGTCAGGACCTCAGTTTTATATCTCATCTGGCGGATAGCACCCCTGTGACGCGCTGGCCCCTATTATAATACATTATACTAACTTTTTATTATAAAATGCTTCTGATTCATACTGCACCTTTTCTTGAAGAAAACAGTGTGAGTGAATTCCTGGCCATTACTCTTCAGTAACTGGACCAGGATTTTACCTCACCTGCATGGATTTGGGAAGGTTTTTTTTGCAAGATTGACATCTTTCTCATTAAAATTCCATGCATTTTTGTTTGTTTGTTTTTCATTTTTGTTTTGATAAAGTGTTCAGAAGCATTGAGGTAGAGCTCTTCATTTTCCAAGGTACCCGAGGTGAATCCATTTATACTCCTGTACTATACAGTATTAAAAAGGTGATGAATCAGACTCCTATTCTTCTGTTTAAATAGGATTTTTCATTCTGAAAGAGCTGTTATAACATAACCTCAGAAAGTTTCTTGTTGAGTCATTTTTTATAAAAACACAAAGTGGGTTTTATAAAACTTTTTTTTCCTTGAGTGCTTAGGGAAAATTTTTTACACAAAACCTTCATTGGCAATCACCATCTGTCTTTGTATGGCTGGCAGGTGCTAATTGGCAAAAGAGAAGGGAGTCTGTAATAAACACATAGCTCAGTATAGCCAGCCCTGTTCAGCTGCAAGAAGAAAGTTCTTTGAACTTTACTGGCTGTTCATCAAATCAAGCTTCTCAGAGCACAAATGCTTAGCTTTGTACCAGTGTTAAGAGTACAATATTTGTAACTGTGAGGATGTGACAAAGTGTACTGGCTTAGTTTCCTGATAGTTTTTATTGCGAAGGAAATGAATTTAATCAGTGGTACAGTAAGCTGTTAATGTAGCTTTTGTTTTAACACTTACTGTTTCATGGGAACTACTTTGGTTCCTAAGACTTATAAATAGTGTTTTTGATTTAGGACATAGAGACTAAAGTGTACTGTGTACATTATTACAAGGCTCTAATTTCACTGAGGGTTCTCTGATGTCATAAAATATACGACTAAGAAAGTTTAATATTTAAAAGTCTGAAGCTGAAATCACAATGTTATATATATATATATTTTTTTTTTTTGGTAAATTAATGGCCATATTCTGGTAGCTTTACTTTTGTTGAGTAGGATCTTACTGTCCCCTAATCTGCATGTAGTCTCATTATGGATAGTAGAATTACTTGTGGAGTAAGGTCCAACTCAGTTTAATATTGGCAGAATCATGCCTAAATGTCCTTCAGCTTACAGTAAAATTCTTAAGATGTTAAGACATAAAGATGTTAAGGTTTTTTTAAATAGCCTCTAATTTTTCAATTGCACTTAATTGGAGGCACAGTAGTAGTATTTATATGGCGCAACTATCTCATATTTACTGCAAATCATATAAATAAACATTATTGAGTTTGCACCCAAACTGAAGGTTGGATTGGGCCTCTTTAAAAGTTAGCCCTTAGAAATATCTTTCAAGATGTTGATGAGTTCCAGAGGGGTAGCCGTGTTAGTCTGTTTTTAGCAAAACAGAGAGAGTTCGGTGGCATCTTAAAGACTAACAAATTTATTTGGGCATAAGCTTTCGTGGGCAGAAACCCATTTCGTCGGATGCATGAAATGGAAACTTCAGTTTGGTAGGTATATATACACATGCAAGGATGGGTGAGTTACATCACAGTGAGGAGGGCGAGCGTTAACGAGGTTAATACAGTCAGGGTGGATGAGACCGTTCACAACAGTTGATGAGAAGGTGTGAATGTCAAAAGAGGGAACATTATTTTTTGTATTGGGCTAGCCACTCCCAGTCTCTATTCAGACCTAGTCTGATAGTGTCAAATTTGCGTATGAGTTCCAGCTCTGCAGTTTCTCGCTGGAGTTTGTTTTTGAAGTTTTTTTGTTGAAATATGGCAACTTTCAAGTCTGTTACTGAGTGTCCAGGGTGACTGAAGTGCTCTCCTACTGGTTTTTGAATGTTACCATTCCTGATGTCTGATTTGTGTCCATTTATTCTTTTGTGTAGAGACAGTCTGGTTTGGCCAATGTACATGGCAGAGGAACATTGTTGGCACATGATGGAGTATATCACATTAGTAGATGTGCAGGTGAACGAGCTGCTGATGGTGTGGTTCATGTGGTTAGGACCTGTGATGGTGTCACTTGAGTGGATATGCGGGCAGAGTTGGCAACGGGGTTTGTTGCAAGGATAGGTTCCTGGATTAGTGTTTCTATTGTATGGTGTGCAGTTGCTGGTGAGTATTTGCTTCAGGTTGGGGAGACTGTCTGTAATTGAGGACTGGCCTGCCTCCCAGGGTTTGTGAGAGTAAGGGACCGTCTTCCAGGGTAGGTTATAGATCCTTGATGATGTGTTGGAAAGATTTTAGCTGGGGGCTTCAGGTGATGGCCAGTGGCATTTTGTTGTTTTCCTTGTTGGGTCTGTCCTGTAGTAGAAACTGCAGAGCTGGAACTCATATGCAAACTTGACACTATCAGACTAGGTCTAAATAGAGACTGGGAGTGGCTAGCCCACTACAAAATATAATGTTCCCTCTTTTGACATTCACACCTTCTCATCAACTGTTGTGAATGGCCTCATCCACCTTGACTGTATTAACCTCATTAACACTCACCCTCCTCATTGTGATGTAACTCACCCATCCTTGCATGTGTATATATACCTACCAAACTGAAGTTTCCATTTCATGCATCCAACGAAGTGGGTTTCTGCCCACGAAAGCTTATGCCCAAATAAATTTGTTAGTCTTTAAGGTGCCACCGAACTCTCGCTGTTATGTTTTCAATATGTGTTTCATACATAGCTATCGTAAAAATATCAGATTTAGAATTATCAGACAGTATGCTATACAAATTGTGGTTTACTTACATTAAAAATGCTATATAATACAAAGAAAATTTTTCATGTCTAGCAATATTAATTTTTAGGGAAAAGTCCTTTAGAACTGAGTGAAAAAATATTATCTTCCTGTATGTGTTTAGCTATCCTTTTTGAACTTCAACGATGTGATCCAACAGTCAGAGCAGTGACCTGGGACTCTGGAGATCTGGGACCTATTCCCAGAGGTGTTACTGTCCACTAAATATCTTTATTTCTCTGTGTCTTTATCCTCAGTTCCCAACCTTTGTCTGTCCTTGCCTTGGTAGGGTGGGATTTTCAAAGGAACCTAAGAGTATCGAATGTGAATTTCATTGGTATTTGGAGGCCCAAGTCCAAATAGAATCATAGAATCATAGAACTGGAAGGCACCTCAGGAGGTCATCTAGTCCAACCCCCTGCTCAAAGCAGGACTAACCTCAGTTAAATAATCCCAGCGAGGGTTTTGTCAAGTCGCAGCTTAAAAACCTCTAAAGATGGAGATTCCACCACCTCCCTAGGTAACCCATTCCAGTGCTTCACCACCCTCCTAGTGAAAAACTTTTTCCTAATGTCCAACCTAGACCTCCCCCGCTTGGATTGGACGTTCCTTTGAAAATGCCAACCTTAGATTGTTAATTCTTCAGAGCAGTGGTTTTCTCTCAACAAGTATTTGTAGAGCATGAGGCACAATGAGCGTCACATCTTCATTGGGGCTTCTAGGCCCAATAATAATAACAGCCCATAGAATTTATATAATATAGAATTATGGACCTCACTCAAAGCCCATAGAACTTTATGGATTGATTTCGTTTTTAGGTTCTTTTTGAACCAGTCCCTAAACTTTTATATATTTGTATAGTAATTTCTTCAGAATCTTATTGAATTTCTGAAGATGGACAATTTCTAAAAAAAATTGCCTCTATTACATTCTATGTTACTGTAAATCATTAAAAGTCTGAAATAAAAAATGTTGGGAGAAAAACTGAGCTCTGATTACCAGTAAAATAGTCACCTAAAGAATTCCAGTTCACTTTTGAATGATCTTATTTATAGTCATGATTATACATATGTGAGGGGAGAGCCTGCAAAAGAAATTACCTTGAGTTCTGTTGAGTTCTTGCAAAAAAGTTGCACTTTTTGCCATTGGGTCTGTAACATATCCAAATTACCATGACTATGCTTAATTTACAGTGAAAATGTATTTTCATGCACAGAAACCTTGCAGTATTAGCTGAACACCTAACTGAAGTGTGAATTTTAAATAAAATTGTGAGGATAAATAAAATAAATAAATAAAATAAAATAGTTCTGGAACATCAGTTAGAGCTTCCCTTATTGTTTTTGAAAAACTAAGACTTTGGTTGAGCCACCTGGAAAAGACACGAGGTCTTTCTTGCTTGTGCCCCAGCATCGGGACCAGACATACTGACAGAGCTTATGTGACAGCTACCATTTTGGCTGACACACTGGGAATTGAACCAGGGACCTCTATAGGTAAATGAATAAGCAGCTAAAGCTTTAGCTATAAAAAGACAGGCTCTGTAGCTGGAGCTATAACAAATGTGAGCATAGCTAATGCAGAAATATGGAAACCATTACTCTGCGTTTTAGATGGGAGACACTTTGCACGCCCTCTCATTAAAGTGTATAAAAATTGGTGTTGCATGGCATGCCAAAGTTGACAGAACAGAGCCCTTTAAATTTAATCTCTGAAATGACTTGCTATATCTCTCTGAAATGCTTATGAGAAAGAACATCTGTTATTTCTCTTCTAAGCATGTCTCTTCCCATCTTCTTTGAATGAATACACTGAATCAATCCAATTGTTTGATGGCGATTGAGGAAGAAGTTTAATCAAATGGCTTTTAAGGTAGGAACAATCAGGGATTAACACTGACAAGCAAGAATCATTGACTAAAAACATGAAGGGAGTCAAGATTATACAGAAACAAAGGGGCACATTTTTTGTCTGATGTAATGCAGCATTTCCTCCCCAGATCCAAGACTTAATTTTTTTTATAGTTTTAGAAAACATACATGAACAGAACTTTGTATAGGTCTTGGCTATCCATTCTCATTTCAGTCATCATTCATTGAGAGGATTTTCTCTTTCTGGACCCAATTAATATCTTCACATGCCAAGAACTTTGGCTCATTACCAGTGAAATTTGAGTTCTCTTGGACAAGGATAACTAATGGGCCCAAATCAGTCAGTAGCGTACATTTTAAGCACTTAAATGAGGGCCTGAAGAATCACATTCCTTGCAGATGAGATGAATGACCTTGACTCTGTGCTAGCACAGGTAGCTTTGGATATGAGTGTCATGTTAAAATATCTACAGTTGTTTAATCAGTAGTTTGACCTTGGTCTGTGAGTTGATTCCAGCAGGTCAGCGTTTTACAAACAGCTGAGAAGAAAGGGCAGTTTATCTATATACATAAACTATTTCAGGAGGGAAACAGGGCATCTAAATAAAAAATAAATTAAACTGTTTCTCGGCTATACCACTGTCCTGCTAGAACCTCTGCTCATGTCTATTGTAATCTAACAGTGGTGATAAACAGAAACATCAGGGACCTTTTTACAGAGATCTGGTTATGTACGGGGTTGATGAGAATTGTGGCAAGCTGAGAGTGTCACGAGGAATCTTGTATTCTTATGTATTCCCCCCCCCCCCCAATTGTGGTTTTGACTGAAGGAGCAAGCAACTAAAGAATTTTTAAAGGGGGGGAAGGGTAGGACTGCAAAAAATCTGAAATGTCAGATATCACTGCATGTAATAGGGAATGAACTGCTGGTTCTCAGCAGCAGCAGAAGTGCTGGTAACTTTGGAGTTTGTTTAACATTCAATTTGCATAGTCCTAAAAATAAAATCAGTCTTGGAACATTTGCTGTACCAATGTGTATCCATGCTAATTTTTTTAGGCCCCAAAGGATGGTCTCACTTTCTAATTTTAATAGTTTGGGGATTATTTGGGAGATGAACGTCAGCAGATTTAGTGCCGACTGAAGATCTTTGTTCTGAAATGGTTTGCCCTAACATATTGTCCAGAGCAGACATGTGCCTAGGGTGTGTACTCAAATCATTGATTTTTCTTTCTGACAGCCTATTTCATGTTGCTGGTAGCAACCTTGAAGCCAAAGAATGGCTCTGTCGAGTCCCACAATCCCTTTGGAAGCTAAGCTTTTAAGAAGGGTGGCTGTTATGAAAGTCAGATTTTGTTAGTACGTGATAGGCATATTAAAGGGAACTGTTATAATTCCAGTTTTGTTTGAGGTCTGGTGTCAACAACAAATGGCTGTTACCAAAGATTCTCATTTTGTGTCTGCTTACCATCTACAAGAAAGAATCAGCCTGTTCTTCAGTGCCTTGGCAACTCTCTGTGGGTAGGTTACATAATTCAATGTGGGATGCTTGCCAAGTGCACCCAGATTTTTTGCGAACTAGTTGCAGCAATGATAAACCAAAGTCCATCCCATACAAACACCAGGAACTTTAGTGGCTGTGGATACTGTGCAGTATCTGTGGAAAAGTTGTATATAAAGTGACCTCATCTGATGACATTTATGAAAAAACATTAGCATGTCTGAATGCACTTCTTGCGCCTTCACCTATCATCATAAGGGCACATATTTTGCATCCTGGAAAAGACTAGGAGAATACAGGGCATGTGATCAACTTATATGCATCATCATCATCATCAGTTTGCCTAGACAGCAAAGGTCCATTGCAACAATCCCCTATAGTGCGTGCTTTATATGGATAAAGTTTTATTTCCAGTTTGGGCAATATGGAGATGTACTTGAACAAAGCAACAAAATTTTGTTACACTGTACTATCCAAATACTTTGCTAGATGCCTATGATTCATAGATTTTTAAGGCCAGAAGGGAACATTATACCATCTAGTCTAACCTCCGGTGTAACATGGATTACAGAATTCTATCCAGGTACTCCTGTATTGAGCCCAATAATTTGTGTTTGTCTAAAGCACATCTTCCAGAACCCAGCATCCAGTCTTCATTTGAAGACTTCAGGGGATTGAAAACCCCTTAGTAGTTTATTATGATGATTAATCACCCTCACTGTTCAAAATCTGAGCTTTATTTCTAATTTGTTTGTCTTGCTTCAGCTTCCAGGTACTAGTTTTTGTTATGCCTTTTGCTGGTAGATTAAAGAGCCCTTTAGTACTTGGTATTTTCTCCTCATGTTACAAATGCTCGCTAGCACTGCTGAGCATTTCACTGGGAACAACCAAGATGCCCTGTTAGAGAATAGACAATAACACTTACTATCTCCTGTGACATGCTGCTTGAGTGACATGATGATTTGGGACAGGCTATAAGAGCCTGATCCAAAGGACATGGAAGCCAATCAAAGTATTTCCACTAAATTCAATGGGATTTAAATCAGATGTTCTCTTAGGTGCTGATAATTTAAATTGAAAAGAGTCTTCATTTAATAGGAATCTTCTTAATAAGGTATATCTGCTCTGGAAAAAAGGTGTATCTGATCATTGTATGCCTCTCTGCTGCTCTTGGTTTTTCTAATTTTTACTGGTGTTACTAATTTTTTATTTTCCTAGGGCCACATTCTGATACCTTTACTGTCACTGGATAGCACCTTGCTCCATGAATAGTCAGAGTGAAATCAGTGTGACTGCTTTTTGAGTGAGGTACAGTTTTATGTGAGTGTGGTGACAGAATCTTAATCTTACTTTGCCAGTTGTAGAGGATAGCATACTTTGAACTGTTTGGAAGGTTTAAAAGCTTCTATTTCTATCTGCTGTCTAAAAACTGCACAATCTGATCAACAGTTTTGCCTTCTGGGAAGAAATGTAATCTCATGGTGGAGTGGAATCACTCCTATATACCAAAAAATGTGATTAATTTGGAAGTGATTAATTTGGCTTTTCCCTCCTTTCCACTTTCTCTAACATCTCTTGCCAACTAATAACAGAATAAGGAGATGTGGTATGTTTGAGCTAACTGTTGAATAGCACTACAAAGCAATAGCAATATCAAACCTTAAAGAAGTAGCCTCAGTGATCTCAGTTACAGAATCAGAGATGTGTAGGGCTGGAAGTGATCTCAAGAGGTTATCTAGTCCAACCACCTGCGCTGAGGCAGGTCCAGATAAACTTAGACCATTTCTACAGTTATTTGTCCAATCTGTTCCTAAAAACCTCAATTCCACAACCTCCCTTAGAAGCCCATTCCAAAATTTAACAACCCATATAGTGAGAGGTTTTTTCCTAGTATCTAACCTAAATGTCCCTTGTAGCAGGACACTGTTGTTACTTCTTGCCTTACCTTCAGTGGACATGGAGAACAATTAACTGATCATCATCCTCTTTATAACACCCGTTAACATATTTGAAGACTCCCTTCAGTCCCCTTCAGTCCTCTTTTCTCATAGCTAAACGTGCTCAGTATTTTTAATCTTTCCTCATAGGTCAGGTTTTCTAAACCTTTTATCATTTTTTGTTGTACTCCTCAGGAGTCTCTCCAGTATGTTCACATTTTTCCTAAAGAGCGGCATCCCGAACTAGATGAGGCTTCAACAGTGCCAAGTAAAGTGGAAAAATTACCTCCCGTGTCTTACATACAACACTCCTGTTCACATATCCCAGAATAATATTAGCCTTTTTTACATTGTTGACTCATATACATTTGAGATCCACTATAACCCTCCAAACCTTTTTGCAGCATTACTATCACCTAGGCAGTTATTCCCCTTTTATAGTTGTGCATATGATTTTTCCTCCCCAAGTGAAGTATTTTGTACTTGTCTTTATTGAATTACATCTTGTTAAATTCAGATCAGTTCTCCAATTTGTCATTTTGAGTTTTAATCTCCTCCTCCAAAGTTCTTGCAACCCCTCCCAGCTTGGTGTCATCTGCAAATTTTATAAGCATAGTCTCCACTCCATTATCCAAGTCATTAATTAAAATATTGAATAGTATCAGAGCCAAGACTGACCACTGTGAGACCCCACTACATACCCCAGTTTGACAGTTAACTGTGCTTTGAGTATGGTCTTTCAACCAGTAGTGAATTCACCTTATGGTAATGTCATCTAGACCTTCTTTCCCTAATTTGCTTATGAGAACATTATGAAAGATTGTGTCAAAAGCCTTTCTAAAATCAAGATATATCATATCTACTGCTTCCCTAATCCACTAGGCCAGTAACCCTATCAAAGAAGGAAATTAAGTTGGGTTGGCATGATTTGTTCTTGAGAAATCCATGCTGGCTATTTCTTATAACTGGATTATCCTCTAGGTGTTTACAAATTAATTATTTAATTATTTGTTCCAGTATCTTTCCAAGTATTAATGCTAAGCTGGGTCCTCTTTGTTCCTCTTTTTAAAAATAGGTACTACGTTTGCCCTTCTACCATCTTCCATAAGTTCTTAAAGATAATTGTTAATAGTTCCAAAATTGCGTTAACTAGTTCCTTAAGTGTCCTATGATGAATTTAATCAGGCCTCACTGCCTTGAATACATCTAATGTATCTAAATATTCTTTAACTTGTTCTCTCCCTATTTTGGATTACATTCCTTTCCTCTTGTTGTTCATATTAATCTTGAGAGGTATCTGGTCATCATTAACTATTTTAGTGACAACTGAAGTAAAATAGGCATTACACACCTCAGTCTTTCTTGATGTCATCTTGATGTCATCAGTTATTAGATCTCCTTCCCCACTAAGTAGAGGAACTACACTTTTTTCTTCGTCTTTCTCTTACTACTAACGTAGTTAAAGAGCATCTTCATATGGCCTTTTATATCCCATGCTAGGCCCCTTAGGGTACGTCTTCATTGATGGCGGCAAATTCACCACCGTCAGATCGATCTATCTGGATCGATTGAGCAGTCAGTGAAGACCTGCTCAATTGTTCCAGAAGCTGACACGTTAAAACCACCCCCTCAAGTGGCACAGCTCAGTGAAGACGCCACATAGAAGAGGAGTTACAAAGTTGACGGGAGTTACACAAGCTACTCTGTATAGCTTGCGTAACTCCCGTCGACTGCCACCGAATTTGAAGGTAAGTGTAGACCAGGCCTTTGTCTTCTGGATTTTGTCCTTACATGTTTGTGCTCTTCTTTTTAATCCTCTTTAGAAATGTATAGATGTTTCTTCATTTTCAAGGATTCCTTTTTGATTTTCAGGTTATTAAAGAGCTTTTGATAGAGCGGTAGCGACCTTTTTCTGTTCTTCCTATCTTCCCTTCACATTGGGATAGTTTGCAATTGTATCTTTAATACTGTCTCCTTAAAAATTTCTAGCTCTCCTGAACTTCTTTATTCCTTAGATTTTCTTCCCATTGGACCTTACCAACCAGTTCTCTGAGTTTGTCAGAATCCATTTATTTGAAGTCCATGGTTCTTATTCTACTGCTCTCACTCATTCCTTTCCTTAGAATCATGAAATCTGTCATTTCATGATCACTGTCACCCAAATTGCCTTTCACCTTCAGAATCAATTTCTCTCGGTTAGCCAGAAGTTTGTATCCTCCCTAAAGTAACTGTAATCAGAATCTGGTACTAACTGAATGGGGTTAGGAAGATATTTCTCCTGTGGAAAGGATATTCCGTAATTGTCCTCTAAGGGTTTTCTTGCACTTTCCTCTGATGCATTTGGTACTTATGACTACTAGAGAAAAGCTATTAGACTAGATGGTCTAATTGAGTATGGCCATTCCTATGTCATATACATAATTTATTGTGTTTGGGACATGGTGGTCTTTGGGGAAGAATGGGTGTTAATTTTTCCCCAGACAGCAGCTTGTGCTGGGTGGGGACACTCTCCCTTTGCAAGTTCTATTCACTCCCAGATAAAATGGTGAGATTGTTCCCTCAATCAAGTGGTTATGAGGAGCTCTCTGTCATCCTGAAGCATCAACATCACAACATTGATACTGTGTGCACAAGGGGCACAGATGTGTCTCATTAACCATTTGTTCTGTAAGAGTTCCTCCTCTTTCTTCTCTTCCTGAAGCAGAAGACTACATTATCAATTGCATGCATAGATTGTTCAGCAATAACCTAGTTTAAATGGAGCTTTCACCATATTTTGGCTTAACATAAACCTCATCATACCTAATGCCAATTTTTCAGTCCTCAGTCAAAAAAAGTAAAAAAAAAATGTCATTTGATGTGCTTACTTATCGGTTTACTCCATAATGTCCATCTTCATCTCTCACTCAAGCTCCTGTGTGCTAACCTGATTTAAGATGCCCATTAAAGCATCTTGCCGGGGACACAAGTATAGTTTACTGTTCAGACAATAGTATTGTGCATTGGACACACTTGGAGGTTTCTCAGACAGGGCTGGTCTGCAGTCATACGATTCACTGAGTATTACTAGATAAGCATGTGAAAGTTTGCTACAGAGGTCAAAAGTCACTCTCCATTAGTACAGACACATCTACACTTTACCTGAAACCTTGCAGCTCCACAGTGACTTCTGGCATGTGTTTACTTTAAAAGCATGAAATTTAGGAATAAGAGGTTGAACTTAAGGTGTCTCAGACAGATTCTCCTCTTTCTTATTCCAGTGTAAATAGGAAATATCTCATCTGAAGTGAGTTCAGTTTCACCAGTGTTAAACTGAATTATATGAGTGGAGAATCCAGCCCCAGATGTCCATGCTTCTTTGAGAAGAACATGTGTGAGGTCCCCTTCAATACAGTTTCTAACAAACTTTCCATAACAACATGGTGAAACTATATCCTTTTAACTCCTGTTTCAGATGGGAAACCTCTAAAAACTGAACATAGTCATGCAATTGTAGTATCTATAAATGAAAGGCCAAGTTTCCTCAAGCATGGGAGAGAAGTTAAGAGCCATAGAAGTGGACAACCTTCTGTCAGGTACAAGCAAGAGCAATCAGTACCACTCATTTGGATTGGGTTATGAACTAGTTCTCAGGAAGGTCCACACTTGTTTGTGCATTAGTGCAAAGATTTATTACTCATCAGTAGATTTTGGGATATTGGTACTTGTTCATGACCTTAAGTGATTAGTCTCTGATCTTACATCATGGTCTGCTAATGAGACACCAGCAGATCACTACATAAGATTGAGGCCTTTCTTGGTGCAAAGAAGAGTTACCATATTTTTGAGAAACACTGCATCCTAGATTAGAATCTGCACCAATGATTTAAGATGTTCTGGGCTCAGGAGGCCTTAAGTGATGGTAAGGACGGCACACACGAGCTAATTAGCTCCCCTGCCTTCCATGAATTGGCCGATAGGTAGCCACAGAAAATGGAGTCTACCTCTGAGCCCTTCCTTTTCTCCATGTGGTTTCCGGGCAGAGTGGGGAAGAAACTGGGGGGTAACCAGTCTCATAAGAAAGCCCCTCCCTCTGACATCATGGACCTCAGAAGGTAGCTATCCCTCTTCCTTTCTGATTAAATCTCTACCCCACCCCAAGATGAGAGAGGGTAGGGGAGTGGGCATTATTGGTTGGGCTTTGTAGTCCGTGTATAAAATGAGAGATGAATCACAAAATTAAATGCTACCGATCAACCAGGACAAAATAATCACTAATGTTCAGCCTGAGGAGAATAGACAATATTTTTAACTGTAAACTTGATCTATAACCAACAGTTTATAATTTTTGAATAAATAACTCATTACCAGTTATGGTTAGCAAGAATGATTAAATATTCCATATAACTGTAAATAATTATTTTACAATATAGTCCAATAACATAAGGCTATAGTTTCACATTAATTTCAAGAACAAAGATATGTAGAACAGAAACCTGAACTCCAATGAGACAGTGAAGCAAGACTAGAAATGAAGCTGGAGATTCTGGTTTCATGGTGTTCATTGGGGAAAAAAAGAAAAATTTAATTGACTCTCTGGAGTCAAATTCAATTTCTTCAGTGTAGAAATTATCCAGAATTACTGCCAACCATGTGATAATTACTGCTAGTTCATAAATAAGAATAATCTATTTTGGAACATCTTTCACAGTTGGGTGTTCATTCTTAGATTTTTCCACTCAACTTCACATTTCTAATCTGCCTTCTCATTGGGAGCTTCCTAATAACTGGAAGGAACACTTCTGTGAGAAAGCCTCTGCAGAGGTGTCCTACTGCCACCACTCTGGGTGAGATTCAGTAACCAGCAACAGTCAATGGGCTGAATGCAGAGGGCAAACTCACTAAACCCATTGAATAGGAGAGGGTATGGGTGGGTTGCCCCACACACCCACTCCTGTGATAAGGTAGTCTTCCTTAGGCACATGTGACCACCGCCAAGTAAATGTAGCCGCCCCTGAGAAGAGTATATCTTTATAACAAAATAGAGTGTTTGTATTTTGAAAAATGTACTGGATTGGCACTTATCTAGTTAAACTATGTCCCTACTATCAAGCTTTAACACACTGGTTGGTAATGTTAAATGGATTAAGGATATTATTGAGAATAGTGGACCAGTCCATGCTGATCTTGCTAGACAGTGGGATAAACCAAGATGATTTGTTATTTGTGGAAACCAATTACAAGAAAACAGATCACTCAGTTCAAATGAGAGATATTTCCTTTTTTCCAGTTTACCGCTTATTTTTATAAACAGAAATTGTTAAGGATACAGAGTAGGGTATTTTTAAGTATCTCAACTAATGTTAAAGATGCTTTTAGGAATTGTTTCTAGTTTAGCCACTTTATTCTTTTTTTTCTGAGCAGATTGGCTGCTATGAGTAACCAGGAAAGGGCTGGCTTTAAGCTTATACAGGAAGAGATGTGGATTTGAAAGATCATACCTTGGTTTTGCAAAACCAAACCAGGAATGATTGAAATCTGAAGCATTTCATCTGAACCCATCAAAGTTTGTTGGGGTTATTAGATAAAATGTTCTGCTTTTGGCCATCTCTAGTTTAAGCTGCTTGTACCTACTATCACTGGTATAATTTGAGTTAATTGATTAAGTTATTGGAATTTTCATAAGATTAGAACTTTCAGACTTCCTTTTTGCATTCAACAAATAGCTCATATACATTAATGCTTAGTTTCTTACCCATCCATAAAACAACTGAAAATGATAATCAGAATTAGCATTCAGCAGAGCGTGCAACGTGAGGACCTTTATACCTTCACTGCTCTGAGTAATGCTAATGCAGGTGAGTAACCCTAGTGAAATAAATAGGTCTATTCATGTGAGTAAGAGTGATTTGCTCATGTTAGTAAGGAACTTCTTTAGTCTGAAATATCAAATCCTGAAGATCGATTTAGAAACAGAAAGCACAGGTAGAACACAATGGAGGGAGACACATTAAGAATAATTAAAACAAATGGTAATATAATTTAATCTAAATAAAAACAATAGCTTTTTGCTATGGAGAGTCATAGTGTCAGATTGGTATATTACTCTCTATGGGTGAATCTCACACCTGTGTAATTTGAGGATTTAATTGGTGCGCAGGAATTGTGCCACTCATCTGCATAGATGTGAATTTCACTCTATGCAAAGTGAGCACTCTAATTCACCACGCATGCAAAGGGGTACAATTCCTTTGAGTACAAAACCACAGGTTTATTGCCATCACAAGTGTCTGAAGTTCTCAGATAAATTTGTATTCCATATTGTTTACCTATAACTTTTACAATCTGTCCATTTTGATCAGAAAAAGAGGCAACATTTGTCAAATTATTATTATTTGTATTACAATAGTCAAGTTTGGGGCCCCTGTGTGCTCAGCTCTGTGCAAATACATAGTAAGAGTCAGTCCTGCCCTGACAAGCTTGCACTATAGATAGACAAGACAGAAGGATAGAGAGGTAAAATCACATGCCCAGGGCCACACAACAGGCCAAGCAGAAGGAGCAGAACTGAGGTTTCCTGAGCCCCAGTTCAGTGCTCTATCGGTGCACTACTCTGCTAATATTTCATTATGAGTTATCCAGTTAGCTCTAGGGTAGATTGCACGTTCTTTGTACCATTGCAAAGTGCAATAAAATACAATGCAAAAGAAAGCTCTTGGAGATTAACCATACTGATAGATGTAGAATATATGCAGATTTCCTCCTGTAACATCTGTTTTAAATTAGATGGAAACATTGCTCATTCTAAAATATCACTGTAGTTTTACCATCTCTTGCAAAAATAACATATTATAATTTTATGGTTCACTTAAAAATGCTACTATTCAACTTCCTTTTCTGCTTTCTTGTGGTTTAAGCATCCTATGTATTTTCCTAATCCATAACATCTGACTCCCTAAAATGGCAAGTGATGTCTTCAATATAAAAGTGGACCATTTCCACAGGTTTTATATGGAACTGTAAGGTAATGCTACAGAAGACCTTGGTTTTTTGCAGCACCATGAATGAGTTCAAATATTTGGGGATTAAGACTACCTAGCAACTGTTGGATTGAAAGTGTTGTTGTCTGTCTGAAGTTTATTGTGTCCTCATCAATTTCATTAACCAATTAGTACTTGGAAAGGAAGAATTAGTCTTTTTAAAATGGAAAGGATCTTTGAACTGTCAATGGGATTAGATAGGTGATTGAAGTTAAGCCTGCTTGTAAGTGTTTGGAGGATGATTGTCTATCTAGTAGGACTTGCGTGCCACTCCCAGCACCTCACAGACATATCCTTGGTATGCCTTGCTGACATAGAAAATATTATCCCCATTTTATAGATGGAGAACCTGAAACACATAATGAATCAACTTGTCCAAAAACAGAAATCTGTGGCAGAACCTGGAATTGAATGCTGATCTTCTGAATCTTAATGTAGAGTTCCATCTGTAAAACCATCCTTCCTTTCACAGATGGTTACATCTTTGTTCAGCATATTTCATTTGACATTTTTGCTGTCATTTTGCTGGCTCTTCTTGGAGCCATCTTGAGGTTTATATGATAAGGCAAAAGACCACATATTCATCTCAGTGAGATCTCGTTATGAAAAGAAAGAGGCGGAGTAGCTGCTATAAAAGCAAATTCTGGTGGTTGAGACTCAGTTATACAGACAGGTGGTGGAGACCAGAGAAGGGAATTGTTTGATTTAGGATGATATCTCAAGTATGTTTTAACAGATGCCCTTAAAATTTCTGTCCTATATGTTCTCCTCCAACAGATGGAGAAAAACGTCCCACGGTGTCTGCCAAATAGGTTTGTACTTAGGCACAACCCTTAAAGAAATAGCTATGGTATTTATTATCAATATTTTAGGGAGGGAAGTTCATATTGTTTTGAAGAGCTGAGTAACACATTTAGATTTCATCCCAACCCAGAATTTCAGCATCTTTATGACAGAACATTAATAGTCATTGTAGGTCCCAGGTGCTGCATTTCAAAACAGAAATTAACTTGTCAAATTAAACAAAAGGTTCTTAAACCCTATTGGAATTTGGCGATGGGGAGCAGGGTAACAGTCCAGGTAGGGGATCATACGCTGAGATGTGGTCAGGAATTGGAGAATGAAGGAGGAGGACTGGATGAGAGAGGGGTAGATACTTAGAAAATGTTGGTCTGCTGTAAAAGGGTAGGACTAATTAATTAAGCTTACATGGCATATTTTAGCTTTTCTATCTTTTTTTTTTTAAATAAAGTAATTTAATCTGGAATATCCACCAAAGTGCTGGAGAGATGGGATCATGTTTCAGTGTCTAGTCATAAAAGAAGTATTACTAGTAACTGAAGAAGTTTAGAACCAGGCATTACACATTCTTTATAAGTTGGGAGAGATCAATGGAGTTTCACTCCTAAAATGTTACTGCAATGTTAGCATCTTAGAGACACTTCATTAAAAGTAAGACATATGATATCTCATGATTAATCGTATGCTACTCTGAACATTTCTGTTAGAATAGAATCAAGACCCAGAGATTCAGATGAGATCTCTACCATCAAGGGATCTTCACTCACAATTCACTGTGGAATGGTTGTTTGAACTTTGCAAGGGATTGAGGGCAGTACATGCAGGGTGCAGACCCAAATGAAAACTAGGACTCAAATCTGTTTCTGATTTCTGAATTTTTTTAAATGCTTTACATTTTGTGTGTCCCAAGCAATACATATTAATATTTTATGGAGAGTACAGTTCTAAAATGAATAGTGTACAGAATAAACTTTTGAATAAAATTTACAACTTTTGGGGTACCAGATGGCTCAGGGATCAGTTCCAATTCAAATCCAGTCCATTTTATTAGTTATAAAAAGTTGTTATTATCTGATGACCTTTCAGTGGCCTGTGAAATCTATGTGATCTCAGTCCATTTCCCAATAGGCACAGGTCATTTAATAATAACCACAATTGACACTTCTTGGTAGCCTCAGCAGAGTGGCTGCGGCCAGAATAGGCCATGCTGAGTGAATTTGTTCTCTCACCACTAGGAATGTTACCTCTAGGACAGGGTTGAGGCATGCTTGAAGATGGAAAGCTGTACTGCCCATTCTGTAGGTATAGCTGTTTTATGAATAAACGGAGATCTTTGGTCCCAAGGGTTGTCAATCCAGCATCTTTCATAAACTTTTGGCTCCTGCCTGAACCCTGAGCATGGTATTGTGGCTGATGTGATTCACAGACTTCTCTGACACGTGTCCCTTCTGCATGCATCAAGAGGGAGACCCTGGCACACTTCAGATAGGCATGCACAAGGTTTCAGCCCTTCTTCTAACTTGTCCAGAATCTTCTGCTGATTTTCTGGGTGTGCTTTTCCCCACATGTTCTCTACAAACATACCTCAATCCATGGACCCTCAAAGTCAAACTCCTCTTGGCACTGGGCAAAATGGCCATCTATCAGTCTAGGAGAAGGATGCTTGACAGGGAGTTTCACTGCAAGTGGGGTTCTATTTTCCTGGTTATCTCACATATCTGGGCAGAGTTAATCTGGGCCGCGTTTACTGACACATTGGACTTCTTCACAGAGTAGTGGGAGCTATCTAGAATTCTCTGCTCGGTGATCCTTCCTTTTGCACTGTTGACTCTCACTCCTGATCCTGTTTTATCATTTGTTGTCTCAATCAGTCTGTTGACCTGTGAGCTCTCTGGCCCTTCCCTTGTTTGAGGGGGTGGACCTTTAGTTCTGGTAGGCTCCACCTACTCTTTCAGGATTTCAAATAGGCCAGCACCTTTCATGAGCATAAAATTCACACACAAATAAAAAAAGAAAATCTAATTCCCTAATTAGTCTCTGAAACTAGGGAATGCAAATATCACTTTGGCTCCTTCACCTCCCATTTAAGAGGAATTCACCTGCAAAGTAGTGGATCATCTACAGTGATGACCAGATATTTATCACCATAAGATCTTGACAGCATTAGAAACCTTAAGAATGTATGTATAGCGTGGCAGAATTCATTTTTTAAAAATAATTTTGACAGATACTGATCTTTGTTTTTAAGCATTTTTTAATTATCAATTTGAGTTTTCACAGTTGCAGGAAATTATGGCGGGTCAGACGATAATTGTTTATTGAGAGTAGATACTGAGATTCAAAAAGTTAAAGCTTTATAACAATTAAAATATAAATTGTCAACATCACATGTCAAAATATAAAAAATATATATCCTTACATCAAACTCTAAGTTCTCAAGCAGCATTTTCCTTATTTTTCCTATCTGTAAATTTCAATCATTATTATAGATGGAAATAGTTTTTTCACCTGTTTGTGTATGTATGGTGAAAATGACATTTACTGACATTTACCAATAAAAATTAATCCTTCCAAGCTTAAATATATAGTACAGAAAGGTGTTCATCAGAAGACTAACCCCTAAAAGTATTTATGGGAGGAATCAGTTCAGTGAAGTTAACACAGTCAGCAGTTTTTCCAAAAATTAAATGTGAAGGAAAGGCATGTGTAACTATTTAATTTTATTTTTAGGAAAACCTTTTAAAGGTATGTTTTAAACCCACCAAGATATTAACTGTGGAAAATCACTGGCTCTTGAGTTGGAAAAAAATGATCTTCAGTGGATATAATTCCTCCCAGCTCATAGCTATTCAAGTACCAAAGGCTGTTAATGCATTAAAGGTTGTTGGTTAGCTGTTAGCTATTCAGCCCATAACGATATATGTTAACAACTATGGTTGACCAAGATTTGTGTGTACATATATACATTTTTATAAAAGCATTAGGTTCATCATTATCATATCCCTTGTCTTGGAAGGACATTCCAAATTCCAGTGATTGTCACAAGAAATATGAATCTTTCACAAATGGCCATCTGCTCTGCTGAGCTCTTTTATCTAATGGTCTGAGTGAAGGATTGAGCAGGAACTACTAAGTTCTAATGAAATTAAGACATAGGAATTGTCACACAGCAACAGACCATTGGTCCATTAAGTCTAGTCATGGAACAGAAACAACACCAAGATGTGACATAAATGACAAAACAAACCCCTTGCATATGGAATATTTGACTCATTAGCAACAGAACAAATAGTTTGCAGATAAGATATCAACCAGAATTTGTTCTCATCAAATATTTAAACAATTTAAAAAAAAATTGTAAACAGAGTAGTAGAAATTTCAGTCTGTTTATGGACAATTTGTGAGAAGGAAAAATGTGAGTACATTTCCCAAACCTGAATAAGAGCTCCGTGTAAGCTTGAAAGCTTCTCTCTCTCACCAACACAACTTGGTCCAATAATAGATATTACCTCATTCACCTTGTCTCTCTAATATCCTGGAACCAATATGGCTACAATAGCACTGCATTCATGGTATAAATTGACACAGTTCTGCTAACTTAAATGGAGCTCTGTCAATTTACATCAGCAGAGAATCTGGCCCTTTGCCTTTGGCTTCTGTACTATATAGTAATTAAGAGTTTTGGCTCTTAGAAAAACAAAACCTAAGGGCTGAGAATTGCACAGACTGCTTTAGAGAAACCAATACACGAGTGTATGGATATTTTCCAACCTGCCTCATTACATATCCCAAAATGGGTTAATATATAGTGAACATTTTAATTATTATTCTTTTAAACTTTTATCATAACAACAGTTATGGTAATTGTACTGAGTATTAAAGAGTAGTTGGAGCAAAACCACATAACTTGCTGTAGTGTAAATCAGGGTTTCCTTAGGCAGCCATAATTTGTGCATCCCTCCGGTTTTGCATACTTCAGTGTTTCTATTTTAGTGAATGCACATGTGCTTTTTGTTAGAGTGGGGAAGTCGTAGCAGACTAAACTGTAATCTATGCTGCTTTTTTGGGGTCATGCCCTCCTTTGGTGTTGGAGGAAGATGGTCACTTATACAAACACAATCCATGATTCAGAGAATCCCTGCAGAGAAGTGTGGTTTTCACCGGGTCCTCACAAAGTATGCAAAGCTCCCATATAAAGTGTTGTGTTTGTCTAATTAATCAAATGTTTAATTGCTGGCTAACCCATTGCACACACAGTGGTTTTATTCAATTCAAAATAGACATGGGTCTGCACCACAAATGTCAGAGGATCATAGAAGTTAGGAAAAGACCTAATATGTCATCCAGTACATGTGTCTTGCAGGGCAAGGTGTCTAGTTATAAATGATGGGGCTTCCACCACATCCCTTGGGTAACTGTTCCACAGCCTAATGCATCTAACTGCCAAGAAGTATTTTTTCCACATATTTTTTCCCAATATTCAGCCTAAATAGTCTTGTGGGTTCCAGCTTTGTGTAATGTGTCCGCTCTTAGCCCCAAACTCCACAAGTTATTGTATGTGGGCATAGAGGTCCAAATGGAATGGAGTAACTTTCAGGATTTGGCCCATAGCCTTCAATTAGCAAACCTACACATAATTTTGGATCCTAATTTCAAATGTCAAAGGTATTTTTGATCAGGCATTTGATTTTTTTTCTCATAATAGGGAAAATCACCTGCAAAAATCAGATTTGGATGCAAGGTTGGATTCCAAATACCATATCCCTTGTGTTTGACCTTTTTTCTCACCAAATAGAAACCTATTAATATAGAAGGGTAACACTCTTTCTGATATTTGGGTTTATTTCTCACACAAACTGATAAGTTTTCTCTTCCATGCAGTCCTCCCAAAGGTATGTGCTGTTACCAGTGACAAAATGTCCTCTGAGTCTGAAAAGGACAAGAATTTACGATTGTATTGTTATAATTAATTAAAACAATTATACCTACCACTTACATTAATTTTTTTTCATCCAAAGATTCCAAAAGACTTTAGAAAGGAGCATAACTTTATTATACCCATTTTAGATATAGAGAAACAGTGGTACATAGATGTTTGGGACAAAATTTTCAAAACCTGCCTCTGATTTAGGATGTTTAAGTTCTTGCGTGCCAATTTAAGACCCCTAAGCCCAAACTTTTCTGAGGTGCTGAGAACCTCATGTTCTGATTGACTTTAATTGAGCAATAGGAGCTCAATACCACTGAAAATCAGGCTTCTAACTACAGTTGTTTAAAGCTGCCCACTGAAAAATTAAGGCACCCAAAATAAATCAACAGTTTTGTGATAAGTACCCTAGCAAGTCAATGGTAGAGAGCAATAGAACCCAAGTCTCTTGTCTCTCATTTGCACTGCTGTAAATTAAGCATTTAATTATTCCCACAAACCTGTGGGCAGTTGCATGCATGGAACATCTGCACTAGCCCAAACAACATTAGGGTTAAATATCTCCAAATAAATTACACATGAAAGTGCTACTGAACTTTGGCATTAAAGAGCTGTAAAATTGGATTCCTTAAATCTAATGACCACATTCACTGATTTTATTACTGGAATGCTGTGAAATGACTGGAGAGACTTGGGTACCTGAGTAGATGTAGGTATGGGGTAATACAATATCCATCCATCCTCACTAATGATGTGTGTGATCTCAGCAGGGAGGCAACAGATTTCTTCAGGATAAAAGTGTGCAAATATCTAGCAGTAAAACAGGAGTGACACTCCAATTGCATCTCCACAGGGTCGTAATTTAAAGGATTACCTTAATGCTTTCTGATGCCTTGTCACGCATCTTGCTAAAAAATGGAGCTGCTGGATCCTCAATAATGAGAGTGCAATAGAACCAAAGAATTGCTTGAGTCTGATTGCTGATGGCCCAAATAAATATGTGTCTAGACTGATGTCCAATGTGTAATCTAATGGTAATGAGTGCCTTCATCATAATTATAGGGTAGATGGTAAAAACAATCATTCGCTGTTCATGATGTAAGACAAACTCAGATTCAGAGTGTTAATCTGGAACTTTCTTCATTTCAAGTAGCACATGATAAAGAGAAATGATGAGATATTCGATTTTTTAAAAACAATTGTTATTCTGCCTATGATGTTGCTGACACAATAGCTTTTTAATCCTGTTCTAATACAGAGAAAATATGGATTGGATATTCTGGATTCTTCCTGAAAGACTGATGACATGGTTAAGGTTGGGATTTCAGAAGAGCCTATAGGATTTTGGTGCCTAATTCTTCTAAGGTTCTATTTCTCCATGAACTCCCTGAAACTGTTGCGGGATTTGGCTGCTCAGAGGATTTCCCATGATTGCAGCAACACTGGCCAGCCACCAGTCTAGCTGCACTAATGCAAATCCTCTATTACTAACAGGCAACTCTCACTCATGCTTGAAATCAGAGTTGGCTGCACTGATGCAAATCGCAGTATATACCAGTTTACTGTGTCTGCACTAGGGATTTGTGCTGGTGCAGTTGCACTACAAGCTGGCCAGCAATATAAATGGGACAAACACAGAGTATAGGTAGGGACTAAGGTGCGATGCCATCAGCTTGTTGCAGTGGGTATATGGAATCCATTACCTGGCAATAAAACTTGAACTGATTTTCAAATATTTTGCATTAGAATGCATGTGCAATTTTAAAGCCTGCACCTGATTTGTGGTTAAACCAGTTTATTATTTATAAATGCTTTTTTATTTCATCTTTAATATGGTGATCAAAATAAAACATGGTCTGAGGTTTCAGACAGAAAATCTGTAGTTTACAGATGTATGTGTCTAATCAACCAAAGTTAATTTCTGTTCACAAGTGTCTTTGTTGGCATCCAAACCATTTCATTCATATGCAGAGAGACTAATAACTGGAATGAAATGACTAAACAGTGCCTTTAAGGCAAATAATATTATCTATGTATAACCAGTTATTTTCCAAATATTGTGCCATTGAAGAATCTAGGAACAATAAGTAAAATCATAAGAGAGTTTAAAGGGACAGCCACATATCAATTTGATTGCTTGTTCGGGTCAAAGAAGGTATCATTATCTTTGACTGCATTTTTTAAAATGTATATTCCTGATGCTGAGTTAATAGGAAATAGCTGGTACACATAATCACTTAGTACTGAACTTTTAATCGCTCTGCTATTATGTTGTCCCCTATGATCAGAAAAAAAATATGATGTCTTTTTTTTCTTGATCATCAACAAATAAGCGATCTTCAACAACTGTTTTTTTTTTCTATTTAGAGACCATAGAGTATTTGCTAACAACAACAAAAATAATCAAAATCCACATTCCACTAGAAAAATCAGTAATTTGATTTTCATCCAAGACTAACCATACAATCCTGTGATCCATGCACTAATCATGAGCCAGGTACATTGAGCTGATTTCAGGAATAAGATATTCTGATTTGCCTTACTTTGACTGTAAACTATTAAAATATCCATGAAAATCACAGTATTTGAAGAAGGCTAATTTATATTCCCTTTTTCTTTCCCAAAGGTTAACCAGAGTAAGTGATCTACCTCAAGAGTATTAGGCAGTTTATTGACATTCAACTGTAATTGGTTTCAGAAATGACATTACTGCAAACAGCAGTGCTCCAAGGACAATAAATTCCAATATTTACTTCTCAAAACCCAATGTTTTTGGAATTAAAAGGAGTCTAATTTAATTAGGAATTCTTTTTTCTCCATAGCACTGGCTTTCAATAATTTCATGGTTATCTTAAGGTACAGGTTCCTGAGAATCAAACTATTTTGTTTATTGCCTGTTGTCTAAATTTGATCCTGGATCAAAAAGAGACTGCACCATCTCTAACATGATATAGAAGTAATGCTTCACAATCTTAAGAACATTAAGTACATTCATGGGTCTGACATTTGCAGAAAAAAGCAAAGATCTGCTGCACCATCCTTTTCCTGATGTCCTGATGAAAAGCACTATAATAAGAGCTAGGTATTATTACCCTGCTGTGCTTCTGCATCCAAGGACTCTGGGAATACTGTTTCATCATCAGTTAACACATCATAGCAGAGGTCAATAGGGTCATCTGAGTGGATCTGTGCCTTTCTTTTTGAGACATCCCAGAGGGTAGTACTGGGCAATTGCTTACCTGCTACGAGGGTTCTGTCATGTACATGTTCTATCTTGTCAACCCTCTTGTTTAATGTGTGTGTGGGGGCTGCTATAGGGTCAGTGAGGAATTTTAGGTTGTGGTGCCACCAGTATGTTAATGAAATACTGATTTATATTGCTCCTTCTTCTGACCCTACCAGTGTGGTGAAGCCACTTACCAGTGCTTAACAGGGTATGGGGCATGTATGTGAATGCTAACGGGCTGAGATAAGAGAGATAATGATCATAGACTAGGTAGACTCCCCCTTTATTTCCTCTGTCTATTGTAGGTATTTTTTATAGTACTGAAAAAGCTGAAATGGCAGAAATAACATCAGCACCCGATGAATATGAGCTTGTTGATATGCACCAGCTGAGAGTCTGATCCAGTAAATATAAAAGCTGTATGCTTTTTTACTCTCATAGTATCATGTAAGAAAGAGAAAGATGATTTCCAAGACAGTTAAGTGTATCATGTTCAATATAGGATCATAAGCCAGAACTCCAGGCTGGTTTTTAAAATATGTTAATGCTATACTTGGACCACCCTAGTTTAAAAGCTCTAAACACTTCATTTTGTTTTATTGTTATAACGTTTAGAATTTGTTACTGTTGCTAATCGCTGAGAGTCTACTTATTTATATCATGCCATGTTTACATTTCATTGTACACACTGCACTTAAATCAGTTTGCATAATATGTTAGAAATGTTTTGTTAGGAATGTTTAGATTTACAGGCTTGGTGATTTCATTGGAGTTGTTTTGGATTTACAGTGGTGCAAATGAGATCAGAACCTGACTACAGTATTTAAATATGCAATGCAAAATATAATTCATAGTCTGATGTATGTGGCTTTAAATTATACCTACAGAAATATTACTCAGACTTTATGTAACAATTTGTTGTGCTTTCCTTTTCTTACAGACTTACTAAAGAAAATGTGTAGTCTTGTTCTTTAGGATGTAATCACAGAACTGTTCTGCCATCTGGAGTATATACCTTATATATTACACCAGTGTAAATCCAGAGCAAATCATCTGAAGACAATGGTGGTTATTCTGGATTTAACCCAGTGTCACTGAATGCAGCTTTTGTTCCTGTATTCTTAAAGACTCTACACTTTCCGGATTCTCCAAACATGAAATCGCTTATTCCCCTGCCAGTATCTGCTCACCTGGGATTTGGCTTCTGAGACTGATTCGAAGTTGAGAGATGAACCATTGCATTTGGCTTATTAACACAAATAAAAGAGTTAAACTTGACATGGATATATATAGCAGACTCTCAGGATCCCAGCACTGCTAGCACACTGCTTGTGCATCATACGGACTGTGCAATCCAGGTATGTACACACATCTGAGAGTAAATCCTAATATTTTACATTTGTATATAGCTTTTTTTCTATCAGAAGCGTTCAAAACCCTTTACAAACACACCTTACAACACCCCTGTCAGATAGGTATGTTAGTATGCCCATTTAGCTGATAGGACACAAAGGCACAGAGCGGTTATCTGTCTTACCTGAGGTGGCCAGGCTTCCAGACCTGTCTTGTCACTGTCCCTCCATGACTTGCATTGCACATCCTGCACCTCAAGTTCGTGCAATGGCGTGTAAGGATCCAATGTAGCACAGGCCTTTCTACACTGCTGCGGCAAAAAGCCTGAGAAAAGTTCCAGAATAGGAATTCCTCTCCACAACCCCACCACCTCAGTTCTCACAGACCCTACAAATCCATCAATTGCCACATGCAAATATGTGAATTCTCCCTTTCCTCATGGTCTATTGGTCCTCTTTCCAGGTTATTCATCCCCCACACCAGTCCCTCACTTATCCCCTTTCCTGCGCCCAGTTCCTCCCCTAGAGGCTGAACTTTTCTCCTCAGCAGCAGCCATAGCTTCTGCTGCTGAGGAGCTCATGCCATGACTCCTTCCCATGCTAGGGACACCTTCCCTTGCTGGGGGCTCAGTCTTCTCAAAGCTCCCTGGGAGTGTCTCATGAACTGAGGGCAGTGACAGGAAGGGAAGGGAGTAGGGTTTTTGACACTGATGGTTTTGAGAGGCTAGAGAGGCACATTTCAGATCAAAAAGCCTCATCCTCTGGCCAAAAGGTGAAAATTAGTTTGGGTGGGTTTTGCTGTTTCTAGTGGAGTCAGAAGTCTGATACTCAATTGTCATTTTGTGTTTAAAAACATACTACTCTCATACGCTGCAGGTATAGATAAACATGTAGTGTACTAGCTGTTTGGTGTTGGCAGGGAAAATGCCACTTGCTCTGGTTCATGTCTTTGCACAAATATGCATCTCCCCCCATTTGAGGTTAATGCAGGATCTGGCCCACCGTTTCTAGCACACTAAAGTACCAAAGTTTAAAGCAATGGAAGCAAAAAGAGGTATAGTCATAAAATTTTCAAAAGTGTACCTAATTTGGTGCCTTAACTTTTAGGTGCACTACCTGGGACTCCTGAGGCCTGAGTTTTTCAGAGGTGCTGAGCATCTACAGTGATGTGTGTGTGGTATAAGAATCTGAATAGAACAGAACAACAGGAGAGCACATCACGGGAGACTTTTGAGGTTTGGAGGCTCACAGTATATAGATTTGTTTTTCATATTGCACACTTGCACGCAGAACTTTGGATGGGCATTTATCGGAATACATTATGTTAAAGGCAGCTCCATTGTCCCTATAGAGATTCTCAAAAGTCTCAGAGTAAAAATGCTATTTTGATCATCCCAAATTTGCAATGTCAGCATTTTAGGCTTAACATTATACTTGAGAGAAGAACAAGTCCTCTAGTATTTTTAATTCAGTTAAGTGTATATTCTTTTATTTAGGAAATATGCAAGTGCAGTTAATACAAATGCATAGAACCTCAACCAAAGCCCATTGAAATTAACTGCAGTCTCTCCATTAACCTCGGTGGACATTGGACCAGACAATATACAACACCTTTTTTAGTTAAAGTACTCAGCACATTGACTGAGTCTTCTATCCTCTGTGCGGTAGGTATTATAATACCCATCATGCACATTGAGGTCAGTGTTCTGCTCTAAGGCACACTCTAGGCACACTCCCTCATAAATGTATTCCAGATGTATACCAATCCATTTTAGTTATAGAAGCTTTGTTTTTGACACAGGTATATTTTCTAATTATAGATTGTAAAAGTTCTCTATGCTTTCTCAGTTTCAGTTTAAGAGGTGGCGGATGGGCATTTGAAGACCTGATAATGCTTTATCATACCATCCAAACAATACATTCACTTTGTTTATTCACTTAATATATGCGTCTGACCCTGCGAACACTTATTCGCATAAGCAACTTTACTCATGTGTGTAAGTACTTTGGGATCAGATTCACAGATTTTATGTAAAATTAGTGTAATGGGGAGACTTTACTGTATAGAAATTATAATCTCAAGGGAAATTGAACTCATCAAGGTATCTTTAAAAGATAATACAAATAATAAATAGTAATAATAAAATAGTATGCAAAACTGGTGTTGATTTGTATTCTGATCTATACTGTAACAATGCTGTTTAATGAGTCTAAATGATAGTACATTTAAAAAGTTAATGATGGAGTTAATCCTGCTCTTAAACTGTTCTGGGAACAAAGAAAATTATTTTCTAAAACATATTTTCCAAAAGGAAAGGAAGAAGGAATATTGGACCCCATTCTTGGTGCCTAAGAATGTGAGATCATTTAAGCAACTGGAAGGATCAGTGCACAGTGCATGGATCAGAAATACTTCACAGAAGCAGCAAGTATTGTATATTGCCTCAACCTTTTCTGAACTTTCCCAGTAAATACAGCATGCTGACAGCCTGGCATCCCTGCTGGGTGGATTCTGCAACTCCAGGAGGGAATGGCAATTCTTGTTTTTAATTAGTAAAGGTGAAAGGTGAATTAAAACTTGCTGTTTGGCAAGTTGGAGCAAGGGACTGAGTTCTGAAGAGCACCAAGGAGGAGGGTTTTTTTTTTTTTTTTTTTTTTTTTTTCCCTCTCCTGAATGAATTGCTGAACAGGAGGGACTGAAAATACAGCTTCTTCCTGAATCCACTGGCAGAGTTACTGAAGAGAGCTCAAGACACAACACTGCAGAGTAAGGCTTTGGAATGTCCTCTCTGTTTATAAACAATTGTCGCAGGGAGAGGATATTTTTACATGACATTTGCACAGCTTGGCAAATGGCAATGTGGGGCAGTGTGCTTCTCTGATGAGAACTGAATTTTCTATCGAGATCTCCACAAACTGAACAGAAAAAGACCTAACTGCACTGGGAAAAGTCAAAAGTGGAACTTGAAGCTTTTAAAAACAAAACAACTAAGTGAAGAAGCACAAGAATTTGATCTTGGGCAGCATGGCATCTACTAAGGACCTTTTAGTCCTGGCACTATGTGGCTTGTTACTAGAGTTACCAACCGGATGTCATACAACAGATACAAGTCAGCCAAGGTTACGTCTGTCACATAAAGGTATGTCAGCATGTCAGCTAGTTTTTTGAGACAAATTCAACCCTGCTGTAACTCCACTTCAGTGGAATTGCTACACCTTGGATGAATTTGGACCCTTGAAATATTCCTATTCAGAAATTTATGAATGATTTTTCCTGTGATTAATAAAGGGTGCAATTTAGTTTGCTATAGACAGCAAGATTTATTTTAAAGCATTTATACTGATTTATACTGGCTACTACAAGAGCCTTTTATACCTGAGAGTGCATTAAATTAGCTAATCACTCTGTCATTATCCTCCATGTTCTGTAAAGACTTTTCTCTAACAAGGATGATATGCAATAGATAACACATGCTATCACTGAATAGTTTATGATATGCTGTACTGCATCAGGTAAGTCCTAATCAGTTAAATTTCTGTTTTATACATTTTGCTGTGGATCTAACTCATGCATATAGTGGGGGGAGACAGAATTCCTATGCAGCTTGATGAATCATCTTGTAAACTAGCAAATGTCATCACACTATAATTAAAATGACTAACTGCCAATATAAGCCTGCTTTCAGTTAGACTGAATTGCCCAAAGAAAAAATGTCATTCTGTTATGAAATAGGTGTGTGTATAACACTCTTAGCTCTTTATTTTAGTAGCAGTTTACCTAAAGTTTGAATCCCTCCTCCTTAGCACCAAATAAAATCCTATTAGCCAAATTATGCTCTCATTTGCACCTTGTAATAGGGTTGTATAAGTTTAAATTGGTTCCTAGGTTTCTTTATTTCAGTTTAATCATTTATACATGAATACTTGTGCAGTTCCATGCAATTGTAGTTCTCTGCAGTAGCACACATATTAACCAACGATATAACTAGAAAATATGCAGCAGATTGTTGTTGCAGAAGAAGTTAAAAGGAGAACATGTACATCATATATCCATAATCTGTCACTAAGAAATGGTTTTATATTACCTCTTGTACAAAGATTAAAAGAAATTGACTCTCCCCTTTGCTGACCTAACAAGAATGGGGCATGGGAGGCAGAGGAAGAGAGAAATATACTTGAGAAAATTATGCAAGTTATTAAAATGGACAACTAAACTTCATCAGTACTTTATAATAACCATTTAAAATGTATTAGCATCAAACTACAAGTGCACATTGTAGAGGCTCTGAACTAGCATGAGACTAAACAGGATTTAACTGTATTTTATATAGCAAGCTGAATTACCAGTTATGGAAGAAAGAAAGGAAAAACTGAATAGGATAATTGGTCTGAATGTCTTGTTACAGGGCTCATAGGAGTGGGTTTTGCTTTTATAGACCATTGGAACACTTTTTAGAGGAAGATTTGCCTTAAGGAGCTGTTTTGTAATTGAACCTGTGATTAGCATCAATGAATGAAATGAATTGATCCTAGTTTTTTACAGACCTTATTTTTTGACATATGGTTTTCAAAATACAGTAGCAGTATTGATAAGTCTTGACTTGATCCTGCTTTATGGAATCCTTCCCTTCTGGAAGCAACATATTTTAGTGTCCATTTCTTGTTAGGTGTAATTAGAAATACTATAAGTATTATAAATATTACTTGGTGGTGGGGTGGGGGAGAGGAGAAAGGCACAGTGAATGAGATAAATAGTGCTACTGTTTTGCTAATACAGGGTGCTGGATTAGCTGCCAGTTTTGGCAGGCTCCCCATTATGGTTCTACAGGTATTAAATGTCTCTGTTCTCACTTGGTGGGGTAAATTGTTTTTCTGCTGGTTAGAATAAGTGTGCATTTCTCTGCCTGGTACTTTAATTTTCATCAGGGAGCCAATCATTTGGTCATAACACATCATAATTCTGTGATGCTTTTAAATGGATTATAAAATACCAGTTTCTCATTAAGAGCTGAATTTTAACCTCTCTGAAGCCAGCTGTCACTGATTCCAATGACTTTAGTGTGACAAAGATTTGTCCCTAATGTATTAAATCTGCTCTCTGATATGAACACATATATCACCACCTTATACTGTATCTTGTGTCATAAGCTATAGAACTTGGTGTGTATATGTATTGGAACTGATTTTACAAGTTACACTATGATGGGTGCCTGAGTATGTATTCAAAGCCAGAGCTTAGAAGCAGCATACCTGTTTGCAACCTGGGAACAGCTATTGTAATTCCCCAGCCAAAAGAATGTAGCATTCAAGAACATGACAATGACTAAATATCCTTGCTCTATTCACTAACCAAATATGAATAGCAGGAGGGTCTCCCATCTTAATTGAATAGTCCGAAGGCTTGTTAGTCTGGGTACCAAACAGGCAATAGTGTAATTTTAATGAAATTGTAGCATGCCTTCTTTACAAAGCCAGCCTATGCTTTGGAGTAAGTTGCCATTTTGAGATAGGCGACAAAGTCCATATGGATAGTTTCAGTATGGAATAGTCATAAAATCTGAGCAGAGACAAATTTATAACAGACACTGATGTATGGAACTGAGTTTGCCTATTCACACTGCTCCTGTTTGTAACTGTGTATGTTAGTGGCTAATCAGGATTTGGAAGAGTATATAACAGATAGGTTGGAGGATTTTATTATAGACAGTATGATGAGGTTTATGGCCAAGGGTCAAACAAATATTTTTAATAAATTTATTTAAAGAGATGGGAATGGGCAACAGGATGGATCACTTGGGGATTACCTGTTCTGTTTATTCCCTCTAAAGCACCTGACATTGGCCATTTTTGTAGACAGGATACTGGGCTAGACAGACTATTGGTCTGACCCAGTATGGCTGTTCTTAAGATTGTATTTCAAAACATCTAAAAAGTCTCCATGAGCTAGAAATGAAGGAAGGAGTTTAACTTTTTGATATTTATTTTAATTAAAAAAAAAAAGGCACATTTGAAATAGCTGTGAGGCAGGATATCCTTTATCTATAGAGCAGGCAAGGACTCACATTTGACAGTGCAAATTTCTCACACCCCCAAGTAACACTATCAATGCAATCCTTGTGCATGCGTATGAACGCCTACTCATTTAAATTAGCATCAGTGGCAGTTCATCAGTAGCAGTACATTCTTGAACTACCAATAAGTTTGTCAAGCCTAAAGTAAATTGTATTAGTAATTTTTAGTAAGTAGCTACCTGCCTGTAATAAACTGAGGCTACCAGTTCAATTTCCACAGAACCTACTCTTGCTCCTACTAAAGTCAATGAGAATTTCACCACTGACTTAAGTGGGAACAGAACCAGACTTATAGCAATTGGATGGTTGCAGCTTTGAACAGCAATTGGATGGTTGCAGCTTTGGTTACTAATTATCTGAACCCATTGGAACCAGTGACTACATGTGTTTCCTATTCCATTATGATTTCCCTGAGCCATCCATTCACCTTTCAGTTATCAGGAGAGATTTATACCAGGATTTAGAAAAATGTTCTTTAGTTTCATATGTCATTAGTGCTACAGTTTTGCCTAAAGGTCAGTATCTGAAGATGAACAACAAACATGTAGGGTGCATTATTACATCAAACTATTGATTCATGCTGATTTGTAGAGTTAAAAATATATTACTGCTGTGTTCACTCTGTGTTCAGAGAAATAAAGTTTCTATATTATTATGTTACAGGTTGATAGCTACATTTAAAATGATATAATAACCATTAGCTCATTTTATGTATACTGCAAACTCTGCCTAATGAGGTGTTAATGGAAGCCAAGTTTCAGCTAATAGTCTTTACAGGCTGATGGTAAAATTCTTTCCCAGTATCCAACAGTTAACATTTTCAGCACTGGGAAACACATAATTAAGGTGGAATCAACAGACACTGTATGTTAAACAGTTATGTACATTACAGGTTGAAGTCCACTGGTTCTGCAGAGGATAGTAGGCCTATATTTAAAAGCTAGCGTAGTTATGCTAACAGGGTCTGGATCTAAATCTTCCAGGAATATGTTTAAGTTACCAGTGTACAAATTCAAATTACAATGCATTTTAAACCATTCTTTCTGGTGGGGAATTTTGTGTCTGGCAAAGAGAAAAGATATAGCAGTCCACCCAATAAAAATCAATCAAAATAAATGTCTGAATTAAAAGGAAGCATTAGTATAATAATAAAATATGTGAGGGGAGTGGGTGTATCTGACTTTGGCTTCAGTGCATAAATCCATCCCATCACTTCTTTTTATTAGCTAAGTCAAGAAATTAGAGATGCACAGAGAAAAAAGATATTATGTCCTTAGTTTATTTCCCTAAAAATGTAGGCTTCCTCCTTACATTACCAACGGATTGTCCAGTTGAATATTAAATGTGCCAAGTGGTGGACATTTCATCTCTTCCTTTGGGAAACTGTTTGACAACATACTGCATCTCTGTCAGGAAACTTTGTTGATGTTCAGCCAGTTTTTCATCCAAATTTCCTTCTCACTTTCACCTCATGACACCTGCTTGTATCACCTAACTCCTCCATGATATTTATATTTATGTTGCTCCTTTGCCACTCCTTAGCCAAGCTATACAACTTTGCCCCTTTAATCTTCCCTCCTTATCAATCTCTCATGTCCCTGATCTTTTAGTTGCTTTTCTCTGAACTCATCCAATAAGTGGTTTTTACCCTTCTGTTAAATTATATCTGTGCAGGGTCTGTGTAAATCTGAAGGTTTCCTCTTCCTCGGCCCGTCTTCTATTCCTAATTTCTATTTCCTGCTTCTGTTCCTAATTCCTCCTGCAGTTTAGCAAAGTTGTAGGCAAACAGAAGGAGAAAGTTGGACTAAAAAAGTAGCTCATCTCTAAGGACCAACAATTTCAAATAAGGGCAGGAGAGAGAGCAGAAGAGAGGCAGAAAATAAGAATATCATCCATATGTGAATTGATATTGTGTGTGTGTATGAGTAAAGCAAACACATACACACAATTTTAATGTATATGATTATTTTCTGGTTTTTAGGTCTGTTTACCACCATTGAGGGCTGTTGTAATTTGTTAACAAATTTGGTTCATTGTCATTGTAATTAAGACTGAGGCAGCATCACCACTACAACTATTTTCAGTTATAACTTCCTAGGTAGAGTGAGTAGGTAGCAAATGTGAAAAATTGGGATGGTAGTGGAGGGTAATTGACACCTATATATATAAAAAAGCCCCAAATATCAGGACTGTTCCTATAAAATAGCGACATCTGGTCACCCTACTTCCTAGGTGGCCTAAGCTTTGAATTTGTTTTACTAAGTGTGATCAGACTCTTATCTTTAACATTGTGCTAAGCTAGGACAATTCAAACTATTCATTTCAAATCTTGTTATTAGCTGTTGTGGTTATTATGTGGATTATCATAGAGTTCAGGAATCCCAGTCATGGACCAGCACCTTGTTGTGCTAGGTGCTGTACACTCACAGGACAAAAAGTCAGCTGCTGCATCAAAGAATTTATCCCTTTCTTTTATCAGAGATTCACTTGAAAAAACAATCCTTATTTCTGAGAATGGATTTGCAAGCATTAACCAAATGATTTTGATGAATAGGTTGCTCATAGACTGTTCATCTTGGCTCTTTGCTGTTCACTGTGGACTACTCGTGTTGTGTGTGTGTGTGTGACTGAACACCTAATCACATGGTATTGTTTCTGCTCCCTGACCAGATGTCTCTAACTTTCTAGCTGCAGAATAATAAATACAGCATGAGGAAGAACAAAATTCTGATAGAGAATTTTTAGGTAAATAAACATTCATGATTCTGAGTATGCCAATTGCTTTATGAATACACAGTGGTCGTCTCAATACTCCAAATAAATGATTGTACGGCCACATGAATCCTAACCAACTCAGTTTTATTCATAAAATAATTTGCAATATTTTTCCTGTTCAAACAGCTGTCACGCTAATAACTTGTTTTGCTTACAATCTGCTATAGAGGCCTACTCTCTCATTAATATCTCAGTAAATGGAAATTACTCAGAGGGTTCAATGAGAGAGTTACCCATTCCGTCTGTGGGCCATATCTGAGCTACAATTTACACTTGATGACGATCTGGTTTGTTAGGTGTAAGTATAGATATGGTCCAGAAACACAGAGACAAAGTGAATTGGTGTACATTACTTTTTTGTGCTTGGATTCTTCACCCCACATATTGGATGTAGGGCACTACAGTTCCGAGTGTTTGGGAAATTAAGAACTATAGCATGGCTGTAGTTCTATGGAATGTATCTGCAAATAAGGAGTGATAACCAGAATTATGAGTGTTTGGAAAAACCCACCTGACAGGCAGTCCGTGTCTTTATCTATCTTTCTCTTTACGCAAATCCTTGAGACTAGCTAGAACTCAATGTCAGCACAGAAATGTCCTAGGGGAAGAAAAAAACAGATAGGAGCTCTTTTGTCTTAGGCTCACTTCGGTTCCCCCTCCCCCTGTTCTTTTTGCTGTTTCCCACTGATCAGACAACTGATTCCTTACACTGAAACTGGGGCAGGTTTTAGGCTTTTCCAACTGAGCCTAAAGGGGCTTGTTCACCAGAGTTGGAATTTCTGGCAAAGAACTCACTCCAGTTCCTCTCATAACTACATCTTATTAACAAAGGCTTTTGTGGGTTTTGTTGCAACAGAATTCTGAAGGGATACACTGTCTGTATTGTTGTTTGTCTTGAAGCAGACAGCTTGCAGTGTAACTTCAATTGGCTTGCCGCTTTTGTTTTAAAGAACTGGGTGTCATCTGAAGTTTCTAATCAGTTATCTCACCATTTTCAAAGAGCCACCACCATCTGTTGTTGTAAACTTTCAAAAACACATTGCGTGAGTTATTATTCATCTGGAAATGAAAGCTGTATTTTAGTTAAATACATGCAGGATTAATATTATTTATGTGATTTACAGTATGCTGTGCCAGGCCATGCATCTGTTTCAAGCCTTCTGAGAAACTTTTGGGTCAATAAATATTGTAAAGCTATGCAATGGGAATACTAAATATTATTAAATCTGGTGTCCTGGTTTTCTTCATGTAGTCAGACAAAGATGATGAAACCACAAAATGCCTCCAGAATTAATTAGAAAATATTCATTTTAAGAAACACAGACCCTGCAAGGAAAAAGATGCAAATCTTTATTTTACAGCTGAAACCCATTTAACTTAAATACATTATTCTTAATGTTGTGTTTATTAGATAATCTGTTCTGCACTTAAATAACCAGTTAAGGATCCAAGATGGCAACATGAAAGAAAATATTAAGTCGGAAAGCTGGTGAAAATATTATTCTGTTGCAAAAAAAACACTCACTACATTATGAGTTTGCTTTCAGTTCAACGCTTCTGTAAAATGTCTCTCGAGAAAAAAGAACCTGTGTTTGTTTTAAAGAGATGGAAATTTAAGTTACCATCATAAATACTGAGTTTTGGGAACTGAGTAGATCTTCTATATACACAGACTTATTTAAAATATTATTTCCTTTTCTGAAAATTAATAATCCACTTAATGCAGAGTTTCAAAAACCAAAATATTAGCAGCCTATCCTGTCCATGCCTTTGGCATTTAACATTGGCAAATGCCTTTCTCCTCTCTCTAGCTTGCTTCAATCTGCCTTTGAGTTACAAATCCTCACTGTGGAGAAGAAAAGTTATGAGCAGTTCACCTTGTTAATCAAATCAGTTGTGGGTTTGTGTAATTTAATTTTTTTCCCCTCAGGATCTTCTGTAGTTAAAATGAAGCTATAAAGTGATTAGATTTCACCATGATGGAGCTCTCTGTCCGGCAGCTTTGTAGTACTCACAGTGAATTTTGCCCTTATGGAAAGATGTGGCACAGAAATATACCAGCAGATGTTTGCTTTTCAGGAAATTATTTTATGATCTTCATTACCATCATTAAATGTCATAAACTGATAATTTCTTGTAAAGGTCTTTGTTAAGAGATGAGAGAGGGAGTTTTCTCTTTGAGCACTTCAGGAATCCTTCTACCCTAAGATCCTTTGTCACTAGATCTTTTCAGAGGTCATTTAAATTACATCATATCAATGAGGCATCTGGATAAAATGCTTAACCTCACTACACTGAGTGAGCAAACCACCTCAACTTCCTTTATCCATCCTGATGTTTCATTTGTAATCTGCCAGGGATCTGTATTTTTTTTACTTATGGGTTATTTGCAGGTCCTCACAAATATGATTAGATGTGAAAGGCGTGTTTAAAGTTTCCGTATGCAGGTGGTCTGTAACCTCAGACATGACAACATCGAATTCCTGCCAAACCTCTCCCGGTGCTTGCATGACGAGCCAACTGTGCATAAGAGCCAGTAGCTATGAAGTTTAGAAGGCTCATACAGCTAAAAGATAGCTCTAGATAAACTGTAACTTATCCTTAAATTACTCTTTATTAGTCTCAGAGCTGGAGCTCTAGTTCATCCACCTTGCTGCCTGTCTGAACAGATACAACACCCAACATGCTTTGCTACCTATGAAGACAATTAGGACTCTGATCCAAAGCCCATTTAAAGTCATTGGGAATCTTTGTGTTGACTTCAATGGATTTTGGATTACGCCTTGAGTGCAGTGGAACTGTTTTTCAAACTGAAATGTCAGTCACCGTGTAGGAATGTCACTTGCTTGTTTCCCATATGTTTTAGATCTGTCAGGGAGAACTGTCAATGTGAAACAAAATCTTAAACCATGCTATGTTATCAGAAAACCTTTACTGAGATACTAAAATTGCTGTGTCATTTATCTCCCAAGAACTTCATGATTAATATATGTGATCGCCATTGGCGATGGATAGATTGCATGGTGACACTTGGACCTCCAGTATCAAGGAGAATATTCAAGATAGTTACCACAGGCTGCACGTGTTAGTTGGGAAACCACTTTCAATGCTTCTGGAAAACAACTGGTAAGAAGACATATGAGATAAAGCCTAAATCAGCCTATTAACCATTCAACACGGAGACAACCCTGCAGTTTCTTAGGTGCAAAAAACCTATTTTTCATAGGTACATTTTGGTAGTACAGTTTTTAATTCACATTGTAAGTTTATTTAATGTTAACTTTCACACCAGAAACCTAATTATGTGTTACACACTTTCAATCAGGGGACTTGAAACAATATCATGTGACTTATGTGACCAATTGTAACTCAGCATAGTTTGAATTATTGGATTGAATATTGAAAAGCAAACCGTGGAGTAAATGCAAAGTCAGAAAATTGATATATTCAAGACAATCATGATTTGTCAGCAGACGATAGGGAAAATGCAGTGAAATAAAGTATTTGATGAGACTTATTCACTCTACTGTAATAATATGTTGCTTATATGCCAGTATCCCAGTAAGGGCAATACATGGTTCTCTTTGGACTGTGATCTGGCGGCAGCTGGAAGAAAAAAAAAATACGGTATATGATTCATATAAAATTGTGTTGCTGACATTTCTTTTTCATCCGCACTGAAATATTTCAGTTTTCAGGCAGTATACGCCTTCAGTGAAGCATCTGAGTCTTATCCTTTGTCTGTTTCTTTATCCTCAAATAGAATATTTACTAACAGATTTAGGAGGGGCTTAATTAGAACTCTCTGGTATGCTAATGATTTTTTTGGCAAGCTGATAATATAGCAATTTGCTAAGCCAAAGAATTAATATTTGGAAGGAAGTCATATAAATGTAGGAAGACTCAGTATTCTGTATGTATCTATTCTATACTTATCTCTTTTGTGCTTATTTTTATCTAAAGGACTGATGACTTCAAACTGTGAAGGGCTTTAAGCTTCCTTAGGAAGTTGAACAATGGTCTTCTTACAGGTGCTAAATTTGTTTTAGAAGGGAAGGGGCATATAGCTTGTAGCTTATAGCATACAGCAGATTTGTTTAATATGCTTAATAAAAAAGTGAGAACAGCTGTGAACATGTTTTACTTGTTGACAAGTAATAAATGCCACAGAACGATTGACCATTTCTTACTGTGATCTTGCTGACATTTGTTGACGAGAATGATTTAAAATGAATGCAGAATATTATAAGCCACAATACTTTGGTATCAATAAATTAAGGTTTTTTCCCAGCTGCTAGTCCCCAAAACAGTTTTACCAAGATTTAATATCAGTACTCTTTCTGGCTAGGCTGTACTTGTCTTCAGGATAAACCATCACTTAAGTCACTTTGCAGCCAGAAAGCTAAAGGCTGGTGAGTATTTCTCTGAACTCCTGCAACTCTTATTCATGACTAAGCCAAGTGTTTATTGTTGGTGGGTGTGTGGCATAAATGAGAGTAAAAGAAAATAAGCTTGCTCATTTGTGTATTAAATGATTCAGCTCAGCTGGTTAAGAATGTTATGATCAAAGCATGGATATAGCTGTTCTCTTTGAGCACAGGAAGATGTAAGCTGGTAAGCAACATGTACAAACGTCTTTTAAGGCTCTCATTCCTATTACAAGCCCTTACTGCAGAGATGTTTGTGTGTGTTTCAATCAACCACTGTTTTCACTTTCTCTGCTCCCTCGTCTCAGGTCCTTCTGCATATTTTCAGGTTACACAGCAGTCTGGGAGAGCACCCACTTTCAGGAAACACTATAAACTTACAAAGGGAAAGAGGGTGTCTAGCAGGCTCACTCATGGTTGGGGGGGATTAGCTTGCACTGGTCTGGCACCCCTCCTTCGGTTGCTTGCCACATGGTCGCTCTCCCTGGACTCAGGGTTCTCCCTCCTCATGACTTGGCCCTCTGGCCAGGTCATTATAGTCCTTCCCTCTGAGGCATCAAAGTTCCACGGGACAAACTGTCTGTCTGTGGTTTCTGGCAGTGTTCTGATCAATAGCACTTCCCCAATGGCTTTTAGAGGAACTCAGGGTACTCCTGGTTCCAGCACAGGGACCCAACAATCAGCAGCCAACGTCTACCATTTTCCTGAGCTTCTTCCTACTTCACCCTCTATAGGCTTTCTTCTCTGCCACCTGTCTGGGTAAATCCCTTCCTTCTGGCTCAGGATCCCAGGGCTTCTGCTCCTACCCCAGCTTTCCTCCTTCTCTCCTCACTAGGCCTGGTGAATGACTGCAGGCCTCCACACTGCAGCCCCCTTCTGCTCTTCCTTCTTGGCTTTATACCAGCCCTCCACTACTCATGTCCTACATAACCCCTGCAGGGGTGTTGTGGGGTGAACACACCATCAGAAAGTGATAGGTTGCCTCAGCCTGTTGATTAGTCTATTGTTTTGCACAATGACACATTGCAATACAGAGAGTGCGTTGCTAATTCCAAAGTGCACAGTTTTATAAAAGTGATTCCTGGTAAATGGATGTTTGCAGTTCTACTGGAACAATGCTAGACTCTGTCAACTTTGTATTGCATTTCTTAAATATTTGCATTTTTGTGGGTTAAAATGTTGAGAATGCTAAATAAACAATTGCAATAAAGAGCGACTGTTTCTCTAAAAGTGGCTCTGAGTACAAAGTTTATGTTTTAGCGTCTAGCCACGTGATATGTCAAACATTTCATCTATAAATAGTGCTGGAGGCCTCATTCTGCTCTCATTGATAACGATGGCAAAATTACCTTGAATGTTTATGAAAGAAGGAAGTGACCACAGGTTTCCTTGCGTCTTCCCTTCCCTGGATCTAAACCTGGCTTCTCAATTTAGGGTCTGATTCTGCAAGGCACTGAGCACTTTCTGCTGATTACTCAACACTTCTGACAATGAGCTCACTTATTCTGCCAGGGATTTTGTAATTATATGGAAATACTGTGTAAATTAGAATGGTTGAGGGGCAATAGGCCAATTGGCATTATATTGATGCCCCAAAATGATGACTAGGTATGTCACAGGATCCAAAGGGAATGTCAAATGTTTGAAGACATCATGTCTCTGCATATTTTGTGTTTAGTGTGGGGTAAACATAGCTATAGAGTAACAAGGAGAAAGTAGTTTTCAAGCCTATGATGGATGTTTGGAGTTTCAAGCCTATATGTTGTTTGGAGTTTGTTTTCCAAGTTAGTCATAAATTACACTGGTGACTGTAGTCCTCCTATGGCTTGGTCAAGGTATTTTGCTGAGGTGTGTGAGAATTTAGTTTGCAAAACGAGAGCAAGTGTCTGCAGATTTAGATTCTCTTATGCACTCTGTCCCAGAGGTTTTGTATTTATTCGCATGTTGCTCTTCACTCTGTAAGGACTAGTGTTCACCAGGCATTGTAATTTGGATGACAGAGATTAGTTGTTATGCTATTCAGAGGAGATTCCACACTTGTGGTTGTAACTGCATTACAACAACATGGGATAACAGCTTGTTTCTGTTTGCAATTGCTTTCAATGGAGATATAATCAGACCTGTAACTCTATGCTACTCATTTGATATGATTTATCTGTATGAACTGAGAAAACTACTGAGTGTGGTAAGGGGAAAGTGAGAGTTGGGAAGCTGGAGTGGCAAGCACTGAGCTTTGCCTCATCGTTGCCAATTGGACTTGTACTAGAGTGTTTGAACATTGCTCTGTTTTTTTATTTTTGAAGAGCAGCATCTTGTAGTGATGTATACCTATGTTGGGTGTAGGAGGATGAACTCCAGAGAACTGAATCAACAGTCCCTGAAGTTGAGATATCTCTGTAACGCTGCTGACTGCAATTATATACAAACTACTTCCATCAAGATATTACTTGCAAGGGGTAAAATCCTGGCTTTATTGAAATCAGTGAGTTTTGCCACTCATTTCAATAGGGCCAGGATTTCACTCATGAAGTTTTCCCCATAAACAGACACTGGAGTGGAATTTGGGAAATCTAGATTTGGTTCCTGGTTTTACAATAAACTTCCAGTATGACTTTGGGTTGGGATTTTCACTGGGGCAAGTTGCTTAATTAATTACTTAATATCAAAACTACGAAGTTAAGTGGCAAATAAGATATTGTGCATTTACTGGTAACAATTATGAATATATAGAAGTATAAAGAATTTTCAAACATTTCCAGCTCCAGGATGGCTGTATCCTCCTGCTTATCATACTTACGGAAAGAATTACTGAAGGTACGTCTTCACTGATGGCGGCAAATTCATCGCCATCAGATCGATCGATCCAGATCAATTGAGCGGTCAGTGGAGACCTGCTCAATCAATCTGGAAGCTGACTTGTTAAAACCACCCCCTCAAGTGGTGCAGCCTAGTGAAGATGCCGTGCACAACAGAAATTAAGAATTCACGGGAATTACGCAAGCTACTCTGCGTAGCTTGCGTAACTCCTGTCGACTGCCACCAAATTTTAAGGTAAATGTAGACCAGGCCTGAATGTGGGACTTGTAGTATCTCTCATCTTCATTTTACAACCACTGAAATCAATGAAAATTTTACAAGGACCCTTTGAATCTTAGGCCTACCATCACTGCACTCAGACACAAAAACTTCCATTGAACTCAATGGGAGTGAGAGTGGGTTCTTTTAAGACCAAAATAACTTCATGCTTATCCAACTTCTAGCACTCTTCCCAGCTCTACCCATAGGAATGTCCATTTGGGTGCTAATCAGTCCTGGGACGTTAGGTGGGATACTAAGCAACAGCAAGCCCCATTCAGTAGGGTACAGCTGGATGTGCAGCCTTCTGAGCCACTGTTGGAATTAGACCAAATATACTCAGTACCTCTACACTACTGTGCACCTTGTTCAACACTTTGCTGGATTAATTCCACCCTGCTTGTACAGATGAGGCAATGTAGTCTAGCGATTAGATCCGGGAACTGGGAATTGGGATGGTCCAGTGGTTAGGGTGCTAGCCTGGGTCTTGGGACACATGGGTTCATTTCCTTACTGTGCCTCAGGCTTCCTGTGTGTGACAGTGGGCAAGTGACTCAGGCTGATTTACACTCAAAAGTTTAAGTCAACCCAGCTACATCACTCAGACATGTGAAAAATCCACACCTTCTGAACAATGCAGTTAAGCCAACCAACCTCCCGGCTGATACAGCACTAGGTTGACAGAAGAATTCTTCTGTTGATCTAGCTGCCACCTCTCAGGGAGGTGGATTAACTACGCCAATCAGAGAACCCCTCCCGTCAGTGAGTGTCCACACTGAAGTGCTACAGGAGTTTAGCAGCAGTGTTTGAAGTGTAGATTAGCTCTCAGTCTCCCTGTACCTCAGCACTTCCCTACTTCACAGGGAGCATTGTGAGGACAAATACATTTAAAGATTGTGAGGTGTTCGGATACTATGATAGTGGAATCTATCAAAGCACCTTAGATTGCCAGAGACTTCCTTGGTGTTCCATTCTCAGCTCTGCTACAAACTAGCTGTTAAGACTGACAGAAAGTTATTTCTTTTAGTCTACACTAAAAAGTTAGGCTAACCCACACCCCTGAGCAATGTAGTTAAGCTACTGCCTCTTGGGGAGGTGGATTAACTATAGTGATAGGAGAACCCTCCCACACCCCAGTTTAAGTGCAGACATAGCTGAGTGGCGTAGTTCATTCATTTGAAAGTAGGTGTACCATCTTACATGGGTCTCCTGAAGCTTAAATTTGCCAATTGCTTTGACATTCTTGTACGAAAGGAGCCATGTTAACTGTAAAGTGTTGTTATTTATACATCTAGCCTCTCATCTGGGATGATAATAATTGCAGAAAGACATGGGGGAACCCTGTAACACTCTTTCACCACCTCTTTCATTCAAGCATGTCAAAGCAATTTATTAATTTGAGCAGAAAGTGCTGCTTAAAGTCACCCTGTTACAGTGAGGCACAGCAAATGAAACAAATAGGCTACAAAAGAGATTTAACAAGGCACCAGTTAGAGAAAGTCATTAAAATTATATAAATAAGAGCAGATCTTGCTTTGGTTCACAAAAGAACCAAGCCACCTTTATTTTTGGCAGGTATTCTTTCTCTCCGATCCTGTCCTCACTTCTTCCCTGTGCACAGCCAGTGAAACTTGCTCTGATGAATAAATTTCATCCAAGGTGTAACTGCTGTGGTAGGAGCCAGACTGAAGATCCATCATCAGTGCTCTGACAGTGCTTTCACCTCTGCCCAAGTTCCCATGTAAATCACAAACTATATATTCTGTTTCACAGGTAAGTCATAGTGCAGCAAACATACTAAGTGAATCCAGTTTATCACTGTATAATATGCATTAAGCTGAAGATATTTTCTTATATATTAGTTTTGAGCAGCCATGTGAATTGAATTGTATTGTGAAAAATAAAAATGAATATCTATGGATTTCTTTTTGTATATTTACAATAATGCAATGGTCATGGACAGTATAGTTAATGAATAAAACCCTGCAGAGAGAGATTTTTCTCCTGCAAACAGATTTTCCCCAGCAAACGTGCTGTTTTCAGATGGTATGGAATTACCTCTTCAGCCTTTCCCACAGCATTTTGACACTTCCCATTCCAGTCACGGAGAGATGCTGTCTTTAGCTAGCTTCTGTTTTGTGTATCAAAGCAGGGATCCAAGGAATAAAGAAGGATATCCAGATGGACCAGTGAAGTGGAATGCAAGGGTTAAGAGAAAAGAACATTTGAAAGGGAAGATTATATGTGGTCTGGGCCAATGATGAAAAAGATCCAGCTAGAACACATGCAGATTACAGGCTGGAAAGTTTAGAGCAGAAAAAGTAGGTAGGCTAATGAGACAGGACCTAGTCAGTGCAGATGAGCCTCGTGCCAGATCTATGTCAAAACCAGAGTGCTAGTAATGTCACTCAGATTTAATCAAGAGGTTTAGTAATTTGAACTACTACAAAGCAGCTGATCAAACCAGCAGCTGCCAAACCAAAGTACATAGACAAGGACCAGGACCCAGGCCAAAACTGGCTTTCATGGGTCTACCACCATGGGTCTACTTGGTGCACCATCTGACTAAAAGGGCAGTCCAGATTAAGTTTGATGGGGGCCCTGAGTTGTCTTAGTTTTGAAGGCCCCTCTTTGTATATTGAATTCCTTCTCTTTACTGTATTACTGCCATCCATACTCCATGCCAAACACTCTATTGTTAAATTACCGTCGTTATTTCAGTTCCATTTATTCAAAGTGCTATACCGGTTGTAAAGCTGAATGAATGTTAAAATGAACAAAAGCATTTCAATGTCAGCACAGAATTGGTAGCAATGCCGTATTTAATTACCTAATTGCTCATAGCAGAGGTTTTCAAAGTGTGGGGCACGACCGCCCCCCCCCCCCCCCCCCGGGGAGGTGCGGAAGAACATTCAGGAGGGATGAGCACAGGGCCTCTCCTGATACCCAACCTCCCTTTTGAGACAGCTCAGGAAGGTAGGCTTGGCTGGCCACATGTAGGAGGCCTGTGCCTGTTTGCTCATGGCTGTCACACAGAGGAGCTGGCGGCGGCAAGACCAACAACATACTTCCACCTGGCCTGGGAATGGATGGCAGCAGCCCCTCCAACCTTCATGCAGACCCCACCCCTTCCCCACTCATGTGAAAGGGAGTTGCTGGATGCCAGTGCACCCCGTGATGACTTCACAGCGGGAGACACCTCCTCCACTGGGCATTTAACACCACATTCAAACAGACTGCCATTTTGAGCTGCAGGATAGTTCCAAGTGTGCAGAAAGAGGGATGCATTGGGGGCTCGGAGAGGAATGTGTGGGCAATGGCTCCTGGGACCAAAAGGGCAGGGGATGGGGATCGTATTGTCTTGGGTCCAAGTGCTGCGTATGGTGCCTGCAGGTTCCTACTGCCCAGGATCTGACTGAGCCTGGCCCTGGCACAGGGGCTGAATTGATTGCTGTCAGCCCCTCAGCCCAGGTCAGGGCAACCTGTCTCCCCCCGGGTGACGGGACCTGTCAACCTTCAAACAGAATAAGGAAACCTAGACAGAGGCCCCCGGACCCTGCCATTGTAGTGACCAGGCCAAGGCTGCGGCAGAGGGGTGGGATCTCTACCTGCCATGGGCAGCCATGTGTTCCCTGGAGGGTTATTCCTTGCCCATGACTGCTGCTGTCCTGGCGAGCTTCAGGCTGCCTATCCCAGCCCACAAAGGCAACACTGTCATCACTGCCCGAGCTTTGTTGCTTCAGATGGCTGTGGCTCCTCCTCCACCTCTGGTGCAGCCAGACCCCCAGAGCAGGGGTCACTGTGGGGTGTAAAGCAAGGATGCCCAATGGCTTGCTGTGTAGGAGATGGCTTGCTCAGCTGTCTGCCCATGAGCCTGGCATTCGCAGGTCACTGCCCTCTTTCCTGATTGCAGCTGAGCCTGGTCCCTCGTGTGTGACCATAGCGCCCTTCGCAGGCCCCAAACTGTGCTCCCTCCTCCAAGGCAGAGGTTTGGGCCAGCCTCACATGGCAGGGCTCGAGGAGGGAGAGCCATCTCCATCCCCTGACTTACCTTAGCAGGCCACCCAGCCTGTGAGTTTGTTTTGTCTGGGTTGGGGGACGCAACCAAAAACTGTAACTCACAGGGTTACAGCTCAAAAAGTTTAAAAAGGATTTAGCATAGTGCTACACAATTGTATTTCAACAATTATAAAACAATATATTTTAATTAGCATAAAATATTAAAAACACAATGACATGAAGGCAAAATCATTCATTATTACCTCAGAATAGCTGTTAAATTATTTTCTTCCTGCTCTTCGTGACCAATAAGTCTTCAGTGAGGTCACTGAAAATCCAGCTGGTGAAGCAAGTCACACTCAATTGACATTAATGTCAAATTATTCAGTCTTAGCTGATCCATACCTGACCTGAATCGATGTTTGATTAGTGCCAGTTTTGAAAATGAGCCTTCGCCTCCAGCATTAGTTACTGCAATGTCCAAACAATTTGTAATGCAATGTCTACACTGGGAAATGAAAACAGCACACTCTTTTGTTGTAATAAGGGAAGCAAGCTATCTGGAGATTTGTTGTTCTCATCTTTTGTGAACAGTGTAAACTGGGCCAGTTCATCTGCAAAATCTTCCTGTAAATTCATGTGGTATTTCTCTTGTAGTTTAGCAGCAGAAACCTGTATCTTGGATGCAGACAGTTCATTAGAATCAGTAAAAAATTCAGTGTGTGCACACATTTCATCATATGCTTCCTATCTATGTTGCAGTGATGTAAGAAGTTTTTCCGTCATAATGTTGAAAACCTCAATGCAAAATGTATCTTGCTCTGCCAATGTGCAGTCCAGCTTCTCAAAATCACTACTGTTTTTTTTTTTCATTTTAGCTCCTTTTACTCTTATATTCTTGAGAAACTCACATTTTTATTATTTGAGCTGCTGTTTCAAAGCTGTCAGATTTTTCCTTTAGGTCTGGCACAAATTCTTTCGGCAAGCCCACCAATTTTACAGCAGTAATCTAGCTCAGCAGCCTGAAGTCTAGGCTCAGCAGCCTTAAGTGTTACCCAGGGTTTTCAGAACCCACAGCAGTAGTAACTTAACTATTTCACTCCAGGCAGTTTCAGGAATAAATCAGAGGGAACACAGCATTTGCATCTGATAAAGGTTCATATAAGCAAGCATGTTCTTATCTAAAACTAGTATTAATTTGATTTAAGCACGCACAGACATAAGCAATAGGTTTAGAGCATCCCAAATAATTACCTACAATTTGGGAGTGTATTGAGTAATTGCGGCAGATCAGTGCTGGCTGGATGCTTCCCTGCCGGGGAGTAAAGGTGTCAGGAAAAATCTTTCAAGATAACTTCAGAGAACTACTCCACAGTACATTCTATTATCTAGTCCTTTTATACTAACTATCACAAAAAACATAGATCATGGTGACCCTTACTGGGTCATCACTCCTAGCTTCAATAATTACTTATTAACAACATTCTTAGCAATCTTAGTCCTAATAAGCTTCTGTATCAAAGGTGCCTAAATTTAAGGTTCCCATCCACTTGTTTTCTTTCTGTCTTAAATTGTTGACTCTTTTCTCCCCTCCTCCCATTCTGATTAACAAAAGCTGCCAGCCTCTCGAAGCCCTGCTTATTCAAATTAACCTGTAATTATGTGGTGTTCCATTTTATTAATTCATGGTGGCTGAATACACACAATATGACTGCTATTAGCTTGATCAACTTCTGGGATAATCCAGGGTAATAGAAGAGCCTTACATGTTGACTGAAATCTCTGTAGAACTGTGTTCCAAATGTTGCCAAGAAAAGCAGATTCCAGCTTGTCCATTTTGCTTTGCAGAGATTGAGCATCACTGTGCATTTTTTTAAATCATCACCTAGACTTTTCAGAGAATCCTGGTTATTGCCATAATTAAGACAAAGTGCTTTTGTAGGTTGGCTGTGGGCAGACCATCTAGTACCAGACAGTCTTTCAGTGTCTTAATTCTTTTATCATCACTTGTATCTAATCCTGCTATAACAACAACACCAGACATGACAATAGTGATAATCTTGTCTGACCTCCTCTATAACATAGGGCATTGAACTTCCCCAGAATAATTCCTAGAGCATACCTTAAAAATAAATAAATAAATAAATAAAAAATCCAATCTTAATTTAAAAATCATCAGTGATGGAGAATCAATCATGACTCTTGGTAAACTATTTCAATGGAGCAGAAATTAAAGAGGCTGAAGAAACCCAAAAAAATTATTTACTTCCAATCAGCAGCAGTTTATGCTGGTAACCCCAATGAGTATGAGCTGTGCACAGAACCCACTAGTAGTGAATTAATCTCCTGAATTCATACTTGGAAATCCTTTATCTGTTCTGGACATGTTACTGGCATTATCATAACACTGACCTCTGCAATTAGTTATGTCAGTGTTCATCTGTAAAACTGTATGAACAGAATGGAAAAGCGGTTCTCCGCTATGACTCATTATAGTCAGAAATTTCAGAAAACACTCTCGAATCTACCTGCCTTGTGATACATAGCACACAGTGAATGTAAACTGATCAACGTGGAATATGTCTGGAGTGGAATCTACAATAATTGAAAAGTACTTTGCGATCTGCAACTGACTGATACTTTCAAAAGTACTTTTTGTCCCATTAAATATATAAATTCTTTGCAAATAGTTGATGACTGTTAGGTGCCACAGATCTCATACCCAGGCCTGTGTGGCTAAGCCTTATCTGCTGCATCACTGAGCTGTATTTGATGAGGGAACTGCTGTTAAAACCCCACCACCAGAAGCTATGCCCACTGACCCAGCAGGGTCAGATGACTAACAGCAGACTGCTGATTGGACACCACAGGGAAAACAGCTTCCTTTTCCTGGCTCATCCTTTGTCTGAGCAATTCTTTGCTAAGCCTGCTGCTGCCCAAACCAACTCCCTGCTTCCTTGCCTTGTTCCTGTTACTGCTACCTACCATTCCTCATCCCTGTTTCTACTACCACACCTTGTTCCTGGTTCTTGCTTCCTCACCATAATCTCACTTGCTGATCCTGGCTTTGATCCTGTGTGACTTCTGCCTCTGATCCTTGGCATGACCATGACCATGACGACCCTACTCTTGGTACCAACCACTAGGTCAGATAGCCCATGTTATGGACCCTAACAATGATAGGTATGAAGGCTTTCCTTTACCAGCATTTCCATATTTTTTGTATGTTCATCAAGGAAAGAAATGAACTGACTCAACAATTCCAAGATTCCCAAATATTTACTTGTTATTAGGGGAGCCCACATTGTCATTATCTCCTCTAAAGTGAAGACTACGCTCAAAAAAACACTTTACATCTGTAACAATCACATTTAAGCACATCTCTCTGATATGTTCACATATTTTCAAGCTGGTTTTTCAGATCATAAAACACCTGGCCTTTGACTTGTGTCTGGGAAAGCCAAGTAAGCATTGTGTTTTGATGATAAACATTACTCTCATGCTCTACAATGGGAACTGCAACATTTTTCCAGTCATTAAATCCAGAAGCACTGAATAATTGGCATACAGAACAAAACTAATCCTGTCCTGGGTGAATAAGGAAGTCACTCATGAGTCACATATTCTCCATTTTTCAGTGAGTGTGTGAATAGCACCTTTGATAAGAACCATTTCTGATTTTTGTAAATTTTTTCAGATGCTAAAAAAATCTCAGTTTTTATTTTGACATTACTGAGGTTCTTCTGTAATTCAGTAAGATTTCAGGGCTCAGTTGCTGGACCCCAGAGAATAGCATTAGTGGCAGATGGATCAGTTTTAATATCCAGTTCATTATTGATTTCACTCTCTTCTGAAACTGACTCACTGGAGAATGTAAAATTCGGACTCAGATTGTAATCCATGAGTGTCAGTTGTTTCCTTCTTTTGATTTTTCTCCAATGATTATAGATCTTGGAATGCATTAACATTTTAAAAAATTTCTAGTAGATTGGCGAAACACAATATCTCTATTCTTAGGTCATGTTCATCTAGGTTTTTGATAATTCTGTCTTTAGTTAGTGTTTAAGCTAGTCTACCAGATACTGAAATAAGGTTTATTGTTCTGGAATTTCCAGGACCTCCCTTACCATCTCTTTTTTAAAGATGGTACAATATTGTGCTACCTTCTGATCCTGATTTTTATGAGAGATTGCTTATTATTGTTAGCAACTTAGGCTTAGTCTACACTTACCTTCCCGATTTGGCGGCAGTCGATGGCAGTTAAGCAAAGTATGCAAAGAACTTGCGTAAATCCCGTCGACTGCCGTGCTTCTCTTCTGCATGCCGTCTTCACTTCACAGAGCTATGCCACTTGCAGGGCACTGACCGCTCAGTCGAACCAGATAAGTCAATCTGATGGTGGCGACTTTGCTGACATCAGTGTAGACATAGCCTTAGGCATTTAATTAGAAAATTCCTTCAGAATTCTTGAAATGCCTCTGACTTGTATTTTTATTAAGAAACTAGTGCTATTTGGTGTTTTTTTTTTTTCTTAAAGCCCTAGCTCCTAGAGTCAAAGGTTTGCTTGAGAACCTCAGCTTTAGTTTTCACACAAAGTTTGTAGCCCTCACAGTCTCAGAGAAAAACTTTAAAATATAAATGCTAAAGGCTCAAAAACCAGAAATAAAATAAAATAAATAAAATAACCCTGCATCTCATGGTTTTTTAAAAAGCATCAGATGCTTTGAACCTGGGATCCTGAACCATGACTTCCAGATGTGTGGAGTTAGCAACATTATTCTTAGATTAGTGCCAAAAAGTCCTAGTGAGTTCTTACTTAATTTACTAATTAGTGGCAGCACTCCTACTTTTGTCACCCTATTGTCTGACTGGACCTCATCTCTATTACTTTAAAAATATACGTCTGGGAAAGATGTTTGCCCAACTTTGTCTATAAGGAAGAAAGATCCAAAGAAATCATTTAGTCTCATAGAGCCTGGTGGATCCCCAATCCTTCTGGAGGCTCCTTAAATAATTTATTTTTTGCTTTTATGTCTGTTTGCATTTCCGATTCCCTCCTAGCTTTCCTAATCACCAATTACAATTTGTGTCATATTTTGTTCCTTTCGGTTGACTCCAGTAGGTTGGATTTAAATTTTTGGAAGGATACCTGTTTAGCTCAAGTAGCATCATGAAGTTGGCCATTTAACCATGCTGTTTAGTTTTACTCACTTTCTATATACCTTTTTGTTTGGGCCTCTTCTGACTCTGTTCTGCTATTCTCAAGTAGCCTCCATGCTGAGTCTAAGGATTTTAATTTCCTCACTTTTGACTGTAGGGTCTTTTTTTTACTAGCTTTTTGGTTGATTCTGTTTTTGTTTTCAGATCCCTCTTTCTAAAGTTTCATGCCACATGGCTACATTTTTGGTATGTTTCTTCCCCTAAGAGTGTTAAACTTAATTATATTTGGCCATTTTTAGTTGGTGGCTCAAGTATAGCTACTTCTTGAATCAACTCCAGTGTGTTACTGATGACTAGGTCAAGAGTATTATTTCCTCTTGTGTGTTCCACAAGCAATCATTTGAGGTATCAAGAAATTGCTTCCCTCAACACTTGCCTCATTATGACATGTTATCAGTTTATATACAGGTTGTTAAAGTTACTTATTACAGTTTTTTTAATTTGGTTCCTCTTTGATCTCTCACCATTATGCACTCAGAATCCTTTTCCAATAGCAGCAGTACCAAGCCTACTTATATATGGATTGGAATTTGTATCCAGACAGTTTTGAATGCATGCTACATGCCATTCCAAAATGTTGTTGTGCCATATGGCTACTTCCTGAAATATCCTGGATAAACCTTATTGAATTAAGTACAAGTATTTTAGGAGTTCATTGTATTTAAAATGCAAATGTTTATGTATTATTGTGGAATTGTAGGTAACTTCTTTAAGGAGAAGACAAGACTAATGTAAACCCAAGGAATATAATGAGCTTCAAAGGAGTCTTTTAAAACAATAGGCCAGACAAGTTTGAATTTCTGAAGCTACACCTTGAGGAGAAACCCTTTGTCTGGCTGATTACCTATTCATAGTCTCTGCATATCAGACACACAACTGATAAAAGAGGGACTCACAGATTCAATGGGTGTGTTTGTGCTCAGCTATCTCTTCTGAAATTGTGACCACAGAAAACCTCCTTGGCAGGGTTTGAAGGACTGATCACCTGCTAGAGCCCTGGTTGGAGTCAGGAGGTAATCAATAGTAAGCTTATTAGCATATGTGTAGGTTCTTTTACTGTTTTTAATATGTTTTCTCTGTGATGTTTTTACCTTAAGAATAAAAGTGTGATGTGGTAACTTAACTGAGAGAAGATATATTATTTATAGCCTCTGAGAAGGCAAAGCAGACTTGATGAGGCTGTTGGTCTTTCTGGGGAATTCTCAGTGTAGTCTGGGAACTGTGCAGACTGAAATTAGCCTGGTCAGAAGAAAGAGAGATGCAAGTCTCTGCCCAGAAGACATGATTGCTGGGGAGATAGAAACCTGAGAATGGGTGATTTTGGTGGACCACAAGAGAAAAATACAAGTACAGTTGCCCTGAACTGTGACATTTATCTCACTACATACTACAGGAGACTTGTTTAAGAGTAACTAGAAGCCATTGAAGTGAACAAAAAGAAACTTAGCCACTGTGAGTTTGAGATACAAGTAGGTGATACCTCCACAGTTTAAAATATATATAAATCCCTGACTGGTTAAAATATCTTTGATTTTAAGTACAGGGAAATAAAATGTGCTTAATAACTTTATCTGTGGGGGATAAGCATGCATTGATTTTTAACCCACGAATTTGTTGCACCTATTTCAGCCCTTTATTTTTTGGTTCGCTTGAAGACAAGCATCCATCTCTCTCTCTCTCTTTCTCTTCTCCCCCCCCCCCTCCTTTTTTTCCATTTCAGAAAGAGAACCATCTAAGAAAGGTCTCTTATTTCTAATGGTCTTAACTGGATCTCTCCTCTATTGTATCTGAATTTGGACTAGAGAATATAAAAATTTAGGCTACATCTACACTTAAACCCCTACAGTGGCACAACTGTAGTTGCACCGTGGTAGCACTTCAATACAGACACTCACCACAGCGATGGAAGGGGCCTGTCACTGTAATTAATCCACCTCCCCAAGAGGAGGTAGCTAGTGTCTACAATGCAGATTAAGTCAGTTCAACTACGGCACTCGTGTGAATTTTTTATACCTCCAGGTGACGGAGTTTGGTCAACCTAACTTTTTTGTGTAGATCTGGCTTTAGGCTTGCTTCTCCATCTTACCTTGTAAAACTGGCCTAATATCAATATAATAATTGATTTCAGTGACACTGTTTTAGATACTCAGTTTATTCATCTATAGAATAGGGATAATAAGAGTAGTGGAAAGTACTATATCACTATACACAACCCTGACTTAGAAGGACCTCTAGTATTGACAGGAATTATCACTCTCTATACCCATTAAATCCTTTGTCTACTTGCAATAACTGCCAACAAGACTACAGAAGCATTGCCAGTTGTGAAAGTTTGTCCTTAGGCAGCTCGACAGAAGCCACCAAACAGCCATCAGATGGTAATAACTTCTAATCAATACTTAACTGGTCCAGTTTCAAAATAGAAATGATCTAAATGGGAAAAGGCATTCTGGTCCATTACCAGTCTCTTGAACCATGAAGTCCAACAAGAAAGTATGTTCTGAACTAGAGGAAAAGTTGATCTTTCGGTCTTGTCCTATAGCTGGTTTCAGTCTTATTAAGAGACAGCTTTATTTTCTCTCAAGTCCTTTACATTCTAGAAAACACATTTAAAGTTAAAGGATTTGCGGCTGCAGCAAGTTGAGTGGTAATTCTGTGATGTCAATAAATGTCTACTGGTGTCTAGGTTAACCCCACTAAACTTATGACCTAAGACAATTATGGACTTTCAACCTGCAAAAGGTCTGTGGACGAACTTATGTGGGTGAATCTGACACCATATTAAGTCACTGGTTTCTGATTTATTGTCTGTACCATTCTGCGTATTGCAGCAGATAAAACTGTTTTTTTCTCTAGCAAAACTTAGAATAACATCATAGCAGATCGAATGATAACTAAATCATGGCCACAAAGTGATAAGCGATGTGTGAACAGTGTTTCTCTTTTTCCAGAGCAAAGCATTACTTAAAATAATATCCTCTTGTACTTACATCTGTGTTAACCACTTTACTTTGGGTGCAAGAGTTAATTAAAATAATAGATGGCATATGACAGTGTGGAATATATTCTGAGTTTTTAAATATTGTGCATAATGAGCTTGGTAAATATCTGCTGAGTAATGCATAATGCTCTCTATATTTTTGGGACTTGCTGCAAGAAGATTAACTCATTGTTAACCTGCACATTTTGGCCAGATAACTTTAGAAGAACAGATTACACTGAAAATACCGCCATTTCTATACTAGCAAATACATTATAATATTTGTTTAAGTGTTTTATTAATGTATTTATCCTTTACTTTGATTTTTGTCAAAACTAATAAGCTAAATAAGGTTGGCCCAAGTTAGTACATTGAAGGGAGACTTTGAGAGGAAATGTCAAGTGTTGCAGAAGATGAAAAGATTGATGTTATGGATATGTATTCACCCCAGGTCCTCTCATTGTCATGCCTAGCATATTTGCCAGCATTTTATCAATTTTCTCTCTCCTGTTCTTTTCTGTCTCTGTTCTTCTTATTTTTGCTTCCAAATTCTTTTCTTTAGTCCTCTCTTGTTTTGTGGCTGCCTTGATATGGAGAGATTCAATTGGGAGAGGAATTATGACTATGTCACAGCTAATTGGAAGAAGGATGTACACAATAAATTGGAGGGAGTTCAGAGAAGAGCCATGAGAATGATTAAAGGATTGGAAAACAGGCCTTATAATGATGGACACAAGAGGCTTGATCTAGTTAGTTATAGGCTGTAATCAAGTCACCCCTTAACCTTCTCTTTCTTAAGCTATGTACATGGGGAAATTATATATGTTAGTCTTTATGTTAGTCTATATAATATTATTGGGACTTTCTAAATATTTAATGTAAGAGGATTGCTACTGAAAAATCCCTATTTGGGAAAAGGCCATTATGGGCATATTTGTTAATGCATAAGATTTCTTATTTATCCAATTAATTTTATGACCTGAGAAGTGTCCCAATTTATTAACAGTGGTTACAAGGTTAGAAATGGTGAGCTTTGGTTTAGATACATATACAAGAGCATCACCTGCATAGAGCATAATTTTCTGCTTTATTTGACCCACCCAAAACCATGGCTATGTTGATTTGTTTGGATGGGAATGGCTAAAGGTTCTAGAGCTAAAACAAATAGAAAGATGCCCTGCCTCATACTGCCTTGTAATGGAAAGGGCAGAAATAATACCACTGGTAGCTACCCAGGAAGTCAGGTTACAGTATAAAAGCTTAGTCCAAGTAATAAATATTTTTTTTTGCTAACTCATTCCAGGTTATGTGGTCAAGGCCTTTTTGGCATCTAAAGAAATGACAGCTCAGAGTTCTCTAGAATCTCTCCAAGCAGCAATAATATCAGTTAGCTGACACAAATCATCTGAGCTATGTGTATTACAAAGAAAGCCTACCTGATTTGTGTGTATAACATGTGAGAGAACTTTGTCCAATTGTATAGCAAGAGCTTTAGCTAAAATCTTAGCCTCATAATTGATTAATGAAATTGGCCTATAATTACTACATAGTCCAAGGTCTTTCCCAAGTTTAGGAGTTACTGAAATTACAACTTCTCTTAGAGTAGGTGAGAGAGTTTGCTCATTCTTGCCCTCATTGTACGTATTCAATAATATAGGTGTTAAAGGTTCACAGAACATTTTGTAAAATTAAATAGGGAGCCCTTTGAATCAGAGTCTTTCCAACCTTAATTTCTTTTATAGCATGAATCAGTTCTGTGATTTCTAGAGGGACATCTAAAACTTTCTTCTGGGTGGCAGAGATCTGTGGTAGAGACAATCCACTAAACATTTTTTTAGGGTATCTTTTACTGATTGATTCCCTCTTCAGCTAAGTATAGTTGAGAATAAAACCGTTGACATTGTTTATTAATATTTTACTGTGTTGTATATAATGTATTGCTATTATTGTTAATAGCAGCAGTCTTATTTCTGTTAGTCTTTTGCTTAAGTCTATATGTCAACAGCTTGCCAGCTTTCTTGCCAGATTCCCAATAATTTTGCTTCAAATAAAATAAAGCAAACTCAGCCTTTTGGGACAGAAGTTTGTTGACTTCATATCTTAGATTGATAAAGGTTCTAAGCCTCTATGGGGAGGGAACAGAAGCGTAGTCTACATCCAAGGTCTTGATTTCCTTCACAAGGGTATCAATTCAATGTTCTCTCCATTTCTTTTTAAAGGTGGTGTAAGACATGATAAAACCTCTGATAAAGGCTTTAAAGGCTTTCCAAAGTGTGGCAGGTGATGAAGCTGTGGGGACATTTATTTTTTTTAAAACAAAAATCTAACTCCTGTTAGAGAGAGTTAACAAATGATGTATCAAACAGCAGAGAGGCATTCAATTTCCACACCTTAGTTGGGGAGGAAGGGGCTTAAAAGACATCTGCATAAGAGCATGGTGGATACAATAATAGAACCAATGCCACAATCAGTGATAGAATTTATCAAATCTTATGACACTAAGAACTAGTCCAGTTTGGTTACTTTCAATGAGCTGCAGAAAAAAAACCTTTTATCTCTGTCCATATTATTTCCAAATCTCCACACATTTTATAAGCCTAAATCAACCATGTATGTATGACTATTAGTGTTTTTAAGCAGAGATGGAGAAGATTTATTAAAGACCAGGTCTAAAGTTTCATTAAAATCTCCAGCTCTAATAATAGGATGGTGGCTCATATCATTTATTGGACAAAACATTATGAAAAAATGTAGAGATTGGCAAAGAGGACTAACGAATTGCCAATTTCAGCCTTCAGGATAGTAAATCTGCTCTCATTATCAGAATGTGTGCTCAAAATATTTACATTCAACTTGTTATATATTAGTATAGCAGTGCCCCTTGCTTTAGAATTAAAGTAGATAGAAACTCAGAAGCCTACTCAATCTCTATTCAATTTACAAGCTTCCAATTCTGTTAGATGTTTCTCCTGGAGCATGGCAGTGTCAACATTCTCTTTTTTTAAGGACTGAGTATCTATCTAATCTATCTAATCTATCAATGAATCAATAAATCAATCGGGTTATTTAATCTCTTTATATTCCAGGGGACAGATTTTTATTATTTGAGACATCATTGTTAAAATATACTGGGTAAAATATAAAGTTGCTTTGTGAATAAATGAGAAATTGCCATTTTTGAGCAGCATGCAGTTCTTGCATATCTAAGAAGCAAAAGTTATATAATACAGGGTAGGGTGTTGCTTCCTGGTACATATTCTACATGAAGGAAATTCCCGACGTGAGAGGGTAATGGGAGGGAAGCAGAAAGAGGAATTAAATAAGTGAAAAAACAAAACAGAAAAGATAGTGGAGAGAGAAATGCACATTGGTACCATACAAAAAATAAAAAGAATCTGTTTAAACAGTCCAAAAATATACACTTGACACCTGTGAGCATCAGATGAAACTTAAAGATTCTCACAGTCTCTGAGGTCCCAAACATTACAGCTATAGAAATCACCTATTACAAGTAGAGCATCGATAATCTATCACTTAAAATTCTCAGGGGGTTTTCTGGTCCTGCTAGCAGCCATAGAGCTCTGTAGGGAAGCATGTGATCTGGGTCTAGAAACAGTCAGTTTGCACTAAGCCAACCTACAGTTAGGTGCTGTGAGTTCTCTCTGTTTTAGGGAGCAGCCTGCTTTGCTTCTCTCTGTTATCATTCTGAATTCTAAGAAATAAAGTGTTGTTATTCTGCCACTTTTCAGCAAGAGTATTTTATGTTCATATCTAACTTCTCTATGTGCAGTGGTATGAATATAACAGTCACAGTAGTGGATGAGTTGATCCCTGTATATGAGTTTTACAAGTGCTTCAGTTGTCATCTAGATGAAAGGCACTACAGAAGCATGAAAACATTATCTCATTTTGTTTTACAAATCCCCTACATGATGAAATACAGCTCAGGTGCATGTGTGACATATTGGCTTTAATATATTGGAAACCATATTTTTTTCTTTCCCTATCACTGAATCTAATTCAAAAATTCCCTGGAAGAAGAAGGAATTGGTGGGGAAAGAAATGCATGTCAACTTTCCATATATACATATCTGGACTCTTTAGGCTCACATCATCTTATAAATATATCTGTCCTTTTTCAGTGCATGCACTCAGAACAACTTTACAAAGGGTAGACAACTATGACAGAAACAATTTTTTACCTTGAATGCTAATACTTTCTGGAACTAGCTCATTCTTTGCCCTTTGCTGCTTATATTCATACTGTAAGGTCAAGTCTGGTTATGACAAACATGTCACTTGTTTCATTTTAACATTTTGCAGCAACACTCCGGCTAAAGCTTTAGTTTAACTAGATCTGACATAAGCCTTACTTAGGGCTTTTGGTCAAAGTTATATATTTTGCCCTTAAAATAAAATGTTTCCAAAAATGAACTCAGTCATAGGTAAACTAATAAAGAATTCAGATTTCCTCAGACTCTTGTGAGTCACGTATGTAATATTTAGATCACAATCCTGGCAGCCTTCACAGAATATTCACTAGTTGTCAAACTAACTAACTTGATAATATTTTTGATGAAATTGGAAGTTTGGATGATAAAGGTGATGGTGTTATGTAATATGCTTAGACTCCTGTAAGATATTTGATATAGTAGCGCATAACATTTTGTTTAAGACCGTAGAACAAGGCACAAGTTAAATTATTTAAAAATTTATCTAATAGGTTTCATAATGTAATTGTAAAAGGGGAATCATCAGCATCTGGTGTGTTTGTAGTGGGATTGTGTAGAGATGCGTTCTTGGCCCTATGCTATTTAAGAGTTTTATCAATTACCTGTAAGAAAACATAAAATCATTACTGGTAAAGTTAATAGATGACACAAATATTGGGGATTGGTAAAGAAGAGGACAGGTCACTTATATAGAATGATCTGGATCTGGTAATCTGAGTGCAAGCAGACAAAATGCATTTTGGTATGGGCAAATGTAATGTCATATATCTAGGAGAAAAGAATGCAAGTTATACTTAGAGTGACTTTGAAAAAGTCTTGGGCATCCTGGTGGATAATCCACTGAATATGAACTCCCAGAGTAATGTTGTGCCTTGGATTTACACAGGGAAATCTAGAGTACATGAAGGGACATTATATTACCTCTCTATTTGGCACTGATGTGAACACTACTGGAATACTGTGTCCAGTTCTGTGTCCACTCTTCAAGGACATTGAAAAGTTGAAGAGGGTTCAGGGGAGAGCCACTAAAATAATTGAAACACTGGAAAACATGTCTCATAGTTAAGAGACTGAAAGAGCTCAATCTATTGAGTTTAACAAGGAGATGGTTAAGGGGTGATTGAATCCCAGTATATTAGTAAATCAGGAATAAAAATTTGATAATAGAGATTTCTTTAATCTAGCAGACAAAATTATAACAAGATCCAATTGCTTGATGGTAATCACTGTTGCGGATGCCCCAGACAGTGGCTTCTACCTTGTGCCGGACTCAGCTGCTAGTCCTGGCTAGGCCGGGACTTCCTCTTCCCCTGCAAAGAGAGGCCGGGGCTGGAGCTAGGTCAGACCCACCCGCAGAAACCTCTCCCAGCTGCAGGAAGTTACATTCCCCTTCCTCTACTTCCTGTCCCCATTGCTCCTCAGCCCTGCGGAGAGGGGTCACTGTACAGGGAGCTGTTCCCCCATCCACCCAATCGCCGTGCATCTGGAGCCCCCACACCCAGAATCCCCTACCGAACCCTCCACACCCAAACCCCACCCTGCCGAACCAGACCCCCTGTATACAGAGCACTCCTGCACCCAGACCCCTGCACCGAGTCCCATCATTCTTGTACCCAGCCCCCCACATTCAAACCCACACTCTGATGAGTCCCATCCCTCCTGCATCTGGACAACCCCGATGAGCCCCACATCCAGACTCTCATCCCATTGAGTCCCAACCAGCTGCACCCAGACCCACCAATCCCCACTCCCTCAGCACCGAGACCCTCCCACTGAGCCCCTTCCCCACATCCAGACTCTACCCGCTGAGCCCCTACCACATTCACTTGGATCTCCCTGCAGAGTCCCACTGTCCCTGCACCCAGAACCCCCCATCAAGCCTCTGTGCATCCAGATCACTGGGACACTGAGACACTGTACTGATGTTGGTGTGACGGGCTGTACCAGCTCCTCCCACCAGAGCGGGAGCCCTCACCTTGCTCAGTGGCCAGAGAGGCCCTCCCCATCAGCAGGATGCACACTCCCAGGCAGGAAATGGGGGTTAAAAGTCCAACAGAGACCTCAGCACGGGGTAGGAAATAAAGAAGAGAGACTCACTCCCAGAGCCCACCAGAAGGATTGCTGTACTGCTGGGCATTGCTGTTTAGTGAGCCCTGTTCCACCCAGAGGGGCCTCAGGACTGCTTTGCAGCTCAGCACTGCTGAGCATTGAGCCCTGCCATGCCAGCGAGGTTTCAGGAATGCTTTGTTGAGTCTGCTTGTTGAGCCCTGCTACGCCCAGAGGGACTCCAGGACTGTGTTACTGCCCAGCACAACATTTCGGGGCCTGCACAGATGGGGATCCTCAGGCACCGTCTGTCCCAGTAGGTGATCAGCCCGTCTATGAATATGAAGTGTCGTTGCCCTGCCCTGGTTGGTGTTAACAGTGTGGTTAGTGCCTTGTGGTCAGTCAATAATGTGAAAGTGCGGCCTTACAAATACCTTTCACATTCCCATAGGCATGCTAGAGCCACCCACTCCCCCTGCCAAGTACTTCTGCCCAGCTGAGGAGAGCACTTGGGAGGCGAATAACACTGGATGTTCCATCTCCTGGTGGATCTGGGGGAGCACGGTGTCAAGAGCTACAGCTGAGGCATCACACATGACAAAAGCAGCGGCTTGTAAGGCAAAGTAGGCCAATGTGGGAGCTGATGTTGTAATGTGTCGTTGGAGCTAGCATGCTGCTGGGAACACTCTGGAATCCAGTTCCAGAATACAACACTGCATACACTGCCCATAAGGGTGCAGTGAACAGAACATAATCTTGCACAAAACAAAGGTAACAGTTAATCCAAATAACAATAGGAGTTCTGACTTGTCCGTGGGGTCTGGTAGTCAAACCATGGCATCCACTTTGGACTGCAACAGGGTGATTCTGCCCATCAACACATGATGACATACAAAATCCAGTTAATCCCAATAAAAAACATGCTTCTCCATGTTCAGGGTCAAATGATGGTCCTTAAATCAGGTTAGTACTGCATGTAGAGAAGCGTCATGGGCAGAATGAGATGATCCATGAACCAGGATGTCATCTAGTTAGATGACCACCCCAGGAATGCCTACTCTCCCTGACTTTTTGGAAACAACTAGGGGCCAAAAATAAACCAAAAGACATCCTTTTAAACCAAAAGAAGTCCAGATGGGTGAGAAAAGCCATGAGGTTCCATGAATCATGGGCTAATGGTATCTGGAGAGATCCCTGGCATAGATCCAATTTAGTGAACACAGTTGAACCATGATACTGTGCTGCCAATTCCTCTGTGGTACCTACAAGATAGCAGTCAGGTGTAACTGCCTTGTTCACTTAATGCAAATCCACACATTGGTGTAGTCCCCTTCTCTCTTTTTTGCAATAACAAGGTTTGACACCCACAGTGAAGAGTTAGTTGCTTGCTTCTATAATGTCCTCCTTGAGCAAGCAAGAAATCTCTGGCTACAACATCCTTTAATGCCAGGGGAGGTCTGTGGAACAGTTGTATAATTGGGGTGGCCAGTGCATTCACCGGAGGATGATGCTCATAGCTAATAGCTACAGCAACCACTAAGTTCAGAGGAGTCCCCTGAGTGACTATGTCTCTCCAATCATTCTCCACAAGGTGGATTTCTGTGTTCTGTTAAAACCCAATGTCCAGAACAGATCCAGCCCAAGAAGCATTGTTGCAGAATGAGCCATGTAAAATGGGAACATTCCCATTTCTTGTTGACAATACATCAGTGGGAGATCTACCATCCCCTGCAAAACAATCTGGATAGTGTGGACTCCGTTGGCTGCCAGGCAAAATAGGGTCACTGAGTTGATACCTTCAGGCATGGAATTTTCTTCATGCCCATATAGGGGACAGAATGACATCATCTGGCAAAATTATTCAGTTTTCCACAACAGCAGCATGTTTGTCCCTCGGCTGGACACTCTTAGAGCCTCTGATAGTGGGGGGTTTGGCCACAATTTGCTGCAGGGAGGACCCATGCTGGCACCGTGCTCCTGCATCTACTGACATTCGGGGCGATCCCCTCTGTCACCCACATGGTTACCTGAACCTCTGTCAATAAGCTGTACTGGGGTATCTGCAGCAGTAGCTGGTATGAATGATGCCTCCGAAGAAGAAGAACCCAGAGGGATCTGGGTCTGGGAAAGTGTCTGAGCCTCTTGGGTTGTAAGTTCAAACTGACAGGTAATCTCCACTGCCCTCAGTACATACCCTAGGGTTTCAGACAGGATTGTGCTTGGGGTGGCTACACTTCTATTTTTAGCATGCTGGCTTGATCAAAGATGGCGTGGGTAAGCTGGAAATTACACCTCTACATCCAGTGCAGACATAAACTCACTGATGTCAGTAGAGCTACAGCCAGACTGAGTGAAGATCTATCCCTGCCTTTGACCTTTAGTCTCTTTACATCAGTGCTGAGTTCTGGAAAATCCCAATGCCTCGCAGTGACTGGGGAGGTAGCGGTTGTTTTTGTGTTGTGCCCGTGTAGCAGGAGTAGGAAGGGTTTCATCTAATGGGTCACTTTGCATTGCAAATAGAGAGATTCCTTTTAAAAGTAAGTAGAATCTGCTACTGTGTAAACATTTGCTTTGCCAGCAGGCACTCAGTGCATAAAGCTGGTGGAAATTTGATGACTGAAATTCCAGCTATGGACACTGTTGTTTAAAATGTGCATAAAAGAATTTAAAACAACAACAACAAAAAACCAGACCTCTAAACATAAAAGCCTCCAGCACTTCATATTTCCACTGGTTTCTGCTAGAGTATTATAAACTTTACATTCTTCTACTTCATAGAAGCCCTCTGACTTGTACACTAATGTTGTCTACTGTAATGGGGTCTATAAGCCCCATTCAGGACTTAGGCAGAAGTGGCGGGGGGGAGCTTTCCCTACCTGCAAACCAGCAGACCCGCCATAGCCACACACAGCTGCAAGAGCTACCAATCGTGGAGGCAGACACCCACAGCTGAATTGCATGAAGGAGGCAAAACCCAATATAAATGAGGGAGGTCAACAAAGGAGAAGGAGGCAGAGAAGCCTAAGACAGCAGAGCAGTGTTCATCAGGCAGCTTCTCTGAGCCCTTTGACAAGGCAGCAATACACCAAAAAACTCAAGGGAAACAAGAGACTGCCCTGATCAGGGGACACAACCTGGGACACCCGAGGGACCCAGCAAGGGATCCAACATAGACCCTGATGGAAGTCTGTGACATCTACTTATATGTAGCAGTACTTAAATCAAGTAGTTAAGCCCACTCAAAAAAAATTGCCTCCGATTCTGCAGGTTTCTCCTGTGTATGTAGGTTATAAAAGCAGCCAGATGCAAGCAAAATCTGTTAATGGCTTATTAAGGTTCACCTGCCCACACCTCTCCTGACAGACAATCACTTCAAGATCTACAGGTTCAGATCAAACATATTCCTAGTGAAAGAGCTCCCATAACAAAGCTAATAATGTAGCATCCTGAGCAGGCAGCTGAGACCTGTTATTCAAGTGCTCCCTAGAGAGCAGCTTTTACTCCTGATCCACAAAGGGATTTAGGCATCACAATGCCTAACTTTTAGGCACCTGGGATAACACTGGGATAACACTGGGATCCACAAAGCCTGAGTTAGGTGCCTAGGCTTCCTTTACAATGAACGGGGAGAGATTGTCACTTTGAGTGTGATCCACAAAAGCCCGCACGTGAGGTGAGGGCCGCCCAAACTGGGCAATGGCAGATGTTGACAAGAGGGGTGTGTGCTGTGCCCCACTCCTCTCACAGAGGTAGGCGCCTAAGTTCAGGTTGCAGGGAGGTGCTGATCTCTGCTTAGCAATCCATGAAAGGGAAGGAGATGGCTGGAGTCAGGCAACATAGGCGCCTAAGGCATTTGTTGCAGGGATGAGTTAGGCACCTTTCTTGATGCACACAAAATGTCTGTAAAGGTGCTGGTAGTGCTCCCTACCTTATAACTTTTATCCCATTGGTTAGAGCATTCACCTAGGATGTGGGAGATCAGGTACAATTCCCCCATCACCTCCAGAAGGAGAGAAAGGATTTGAACAGAGATCTCCCTCCTGTCAGGAGGGTGCTTATGGGGTATTCTGATTGGAATCTCTCCTGTTAAAGCGCTTTCACTATAGATAAGTAATGAAAGTGATTGGAGCAGGGGGACTGGACCTTGAAGGTGCTCTAACCACTGAACTGCAGAGATGTTCTAAGTTGCTCTCTCTCTCTCTCTCTCACACACATATCCAAAGACTGTTCCACTGTGCTAAATACTCAGTAATTTAGAGGATATAAAGAGTAGGAAAGAGGAGGAGCAGGTCTCTTCTTGATCACGTATTTTCTACCTGAACATGTTTTCCTATTCAAACTGCCTAGCATTTCAAATGAATTGGTCAGAGACACAGACTGTTACATACAGGTTGATCTGTTATTACACTTGTCTCAGAGATGCAGACAAATGATCTCTTCACATATGGAGAAATGAGAATTCCCTAACTAACCTGTAATGAAATAAAGAACACAATCCTTGCATTAATTAATAGACCAGGAAACTGCTGTGTACTGCACAGTACTACTTCTTGGTAAGTTGAAACACTGGGAATCCTGGCTTCTCAATTACCCCACAGCAAACAGCAATTGTTACACAATGTGCAAGCCTTTGGTGTCCTGCAGGCAACTCAGCGATGAAGTCTTGATGAGAAAATAGAAAACATGAAATCTGCTGGTTGGGTTGCATTGTAGGTTACAGCATCTTTTGAAAGTCTAGATTTACTGAGTGGGGAGTACAAAGTGGTTAATGATTCTTCCTGTCTGGGTAAACTACAAAGGCTATTCAAATGAAGATTTGTTAGTCTTAATATTATAACAGTTCATCCATGTTCTAGGAAGTCCCATAGGATTAAAGCAACAGGTTTTGGGAACTTCAAGTGCTATTAAAATGATTAAGAAGCCTTCTTTAAATGACAAGGTCTGCTATTGAAATATTGAATTTGGAGGGGTTTGACCAAAGTAAGGATTACAGCATAAAAGAGGCAATATAACAACCAGGGCCCAAGCATAACTTTTTCGGTCCCAGTACAAACTTGTAACACGGGCCGTCTCCCACACACATACCCATGGGGGTTGCAGCCTGGACTGAGCCCCCCAGGGTCTCCAGGCCCTGGTAAAATGTACCCTTTTCCCCCCCCATATGAGGGCCCTGATAACAACATTTAAGGAAAAATGTGAGGGATACGTATCAATTAATACATCTATGAAATCAACATGCTGTATCTAAATGTAACTCATTTCTTCTGGTGGGGTTAATAGTGCCCTTTCTGATTTTATACAAATCACTTGTAACATATACTCCGTTTTCTTTGCTCCCTTTCTTACTGGATGTTGTGGTTTAAATAATAATTAAATGTTTAGTATTAATAAAAAAAAATAAAACTGATTAAACTAATTAAACCAAAATAATAAATGGCAATAATAAAATAAATAATTGAATTATGATAGTTAATAATTGCATAATTCAAGTTGGGACTTATACAGTGGGTAAACTTTGACTCTAGTCCTTCAGAAGTTCATGCACCTAACCTGAAATATGCCAGTAGTCCCATTGAAAACACCATATTGTACCTATGTGCCTCATCATTACGTTTTTGCAGACTTATGTGTTGTCTACATGAACACGTAGTTCATGGCAAGCTGGGGTGTAAATCTACCCTGCACTAACCTGCCATGCACAAAGTGTCTGTGTGGACTCTGATGCTAGGAATAAAAGTTCTGTAGACACCGACTTTGATCTGTTCTGCTTTTAAATGGGAATAACATTTAGTGTGCAGCAGCAGGGTCCACATGGACACTTAGGGCATGCTGGCTAGTGTGGGGTAGATTTATACCCTAGCTTGCCACAAACTAAACATTGGGACAGACAAGCCCATACACATATTTTAACTTTAAGCACATAAAATGAATAAAATGGGACTATTCAGATGTTTCAAGTTGAGCACAAACATAATTGTGTGCAGGATTTTTGTTAGAAAAGTGATGAAGTTGAAATGCTTGTGGTTGCTAGGCCACGTTATCCATTAATTATATGTTATATATACAAAATCTGATTCACTCACATTATGTCATTTCTGCATTTCCAACAAAATGAGACCAGACTAGAATGGTTTTATGGATATTCTTCCCACTTGAAACAGTAACAGAAGAATACCTTCAGAAAATAGAAATGCACAATAGCATCTTTTCCAAATATAAGATATAGTAAAAAGAAGCCATTTTGAAAAATCACTTTAGTCATCTGTTAGAAATTATAACTTGGCATTTAAGAACATAAGAATGGCCATCCTGGGTCAGACCAATGGTCCATCTAACCAAATATACTGTCTTCTGACAGTAGCCAATGCCAGGTGCTTCGGAGGGAATGAACAGAACAGTGATCATCATCTGAATCATCTCCTTTTGCCCATTCCCAGCTTCTGGCAAACAGAGGCTAGGGACACTTCAAGGCATAATTTTGCATTTCTATCCATCTAATGGATAAGGCATTAGCCTTCTAAGCCAGGCATTGTGGGTTCAAATCCCATCAAGGGTGGAAGATACTTTCCTCCCTCAGCCTGGGCGTTGGACTAGGTGATCTCTTGAGGTCTGATCCTAAATGTGGCTAGCAGCTTTTGGCTAATAGCCATTGATGGACCTATCTTCCATAAACTTATCTAGTTCTTATTTGAACCCTGTTAGAGTTTTGGTCTTCACAACATCCTCTGGCAAATTGTTTCACAGGTTGACTGTGTGTAGCATGAAGAAATCCTTTCTTTTGTTCATTTTAAACCTGCTGCCTGTTAATTTCATTTGGTAACCTCTAGTTTTTGTAATCATCTGCAAACTTGACATAATCAAAGTGGGTCTGAATGGAGACTTGGAATGGTTATCTCATTACAAGAAGTAATTTCCTCTGATCACCCATTCTCACCTCCTACTCAATGGTTGTAATTAGGCCTCAAGTACCCTGCTTTCATCCACCTTCCCCATTGTTGTCATTGCCCTCGGATATGTGTGTGTTGCCTCCAATATATGTTGCCTCATGTATGATTTCTATTACTTGCCTCTGAGGAAGTGGGTTGGAGCCCACGAAAGCTTATGCCTGCTGAAATTAAATTTGTTAGTCTTTAAAGTGCTACAGAACTCTCGTTGTTTTTGCTGTATACAGACTAACACGACTACCCCTCTGGAACTCTAGTTCTTGTGTTATGAGAAGGAGTAAATAACACTTCCTTATTTACTTTCTCTACACCAGTCATGATCTCTTTCCTGAGTGGTAATAGTTAATTTAGACCCCATCATTTTATATGTCTAGTTGGGATTATGCTTACCAATGTGACTTACTTTGCATTTATCAACAGTGAATTTCATCTCCCGTTTTGTTGCCCAGTCACCCAGTTTTGTGAGATACCTTTGTAAATCTTTTCAGTCTGCTTTGGATTATCTTGAGTAGTTTTGTATTAACTGCAAATTTTTCCACCTCACTGTTTATCCCTTTTTCCAGATCATTTATGAATATGTTGAACAGTACTGGTCCCAGTACAGACCCGTGGGGGAAGCCACGAATTACTTCTGTACGTACATATAGTTACATATAGTAAAAATAGCTCTTGTCCAAAAGAGCTCACAATTCAGAATAGTGTTGTTTGGGATGCAGACGCCAATCCCTCAGTCTAAAGGCGGGTTAACCCAGATTAGATTAGATTAGATTAGATTAGATGATTAACCCAGCTGTATCACTCAGGAGAGAGAAAAATCAGTACCCCTGAGCAATGTAGTTAAACCAACCTAAGTCCCTGTGTAGACAGCTCTAGGTCAACAGAAGAAATTCTTCTGTTGACCTAGCTACCACCTCTCATTACCTACGCCATTGAGAGAACCCTTCACTCAGCATAGGTAGTGTCTACAGTGGTACAACTGAAGTGCTGCAGTTGTTCCACTGTAGTGTTTCAAGTTTAGACAAGCCCTGTCAGGTGGGACTGATATCACCAATTCATATTACATTGGGTGGTAATTTGGCCCAGAGATTTTAAATAGACAGGACCATTATGATAATATAATGTGACATCTTGCATACTAGAAATTCTATGCTATAGATATCTCTATACATGGATAGATGGATGGATATTTAGATGTTCATGTATGCAGATAACTTTAACATAAAATAAGTCACTACATGTGACTGAAATAGCTTTTATGGGAACTCTCTGATAGCTAGGTCAGAATGATGGCCTAGTTCCATCTAATGGGACTGGCTAATAATGTGATATATTCCATAGAAATTGCCTTCTCTACTGTTGTAATGCAACAGCCTATTAGTCCTCTGCTTATAAAACATACCTATTGGAATGACTGACTTTGAATGTCTTCCTGTTCGCAGACAGCTAGGTAACATATTAAATATTAATATTTACTAGAACAACTGGATGACTCAAGGGTCTGTCAATACAATATTGAGCTTTTAATTTTCATGCTGGTAATTTGGCTGTAAGTAAATGTGAAAGTTATTGAAAGCTGGTGTAAATCTCCAAGATGGACTGAAGCCTGTGAAATTATACCAGTTTACACTATCTTCAAATCTAGGATAAAAAATAAATGGAATTGATACAATTTCACTGTTAAAGGATATCTAAGTTATAAAGGAACTTCTGGAATCCTTTCTTGATTAAAGTTCAATTCACATATCAAACATAGTTTGGTTTGCTTGAATTTGAGCAAACACATGAAATGCACCACTTTAGTGTATTTTTGGTCACCACTGAATCCCTGAATCAGAAAAAAAAAACCTCATAGGAAGTTTAATATTGCTTAACCACAGCATATTTTTCCATCCTCTAGGGAAAAAATAATTTTGGTTGAAAGTGATACTGTGTTATGTATAACCTAAAGTCTTCTTTGATTTTAATGGACTTTTCTAAAATAGTAAAGGCTGGAAATGGAAAATTTTAAACACTAGCGACTTAAATTACATCACACTGCTTTCATTAAATACTTCCTTTAACTCTTAGGAAAAGAGAAGCAGCGGCCGAAGGGGCAAATAGTTTCAACATTGCTCTTCAGTTTTAAAAAAGATAATTTAAAAGGATAAATTCTGTGTAAGAATGGAAATAAATATGTTTGAGTATAGATACCTAATGATGTGCATATTTTCAGCAATGGATGATTACTCTGCAACTTAAAGGGAGAGTTGACAATTTAATATTTTGGATGCCTATGAAGAATCTGTATGCATTCACCTTTCAGAAAAACACCAGACTGGCTTGATATTGCATATAACAATTAACTTCTTTTTTTATCATCCTTTGAAAATAAACTCTTAAGTTACACTCTGCATTATATGGACACATAAGTTTAGCTGGAATGTTTAAAATATAGCCAAAATGTTGTTGTGACATGTCTGGAATCCCATAGCATTTTAGCAAGACATGTCAGTACATATATTTGCACTGCCTAGAACTAAATGGTTAATGCATTAGGACGCTTGCTCCTACTTAAACATTGCTTTGTAATAATTGAATGTATACTAATTAGAGCCGGTTGGGAATTACATGTCAACTGTATTTTTTGATGGAAAATGCAGTTTCTGCAAAATCAAAATTATCCACACATGCAAAAGAAAGTCATTTAACAAGAATGCTAAGAGCTGTCTTTGAAAGATCAGGGCAAAAATACTGCAAGAAGAGAGAGGACAAAGAGGACAAAGAAAATATATTTAAATAATCACAAGTTGGCAAAGCACAAATGATTAGAAGAGTCTATTATAAAGGCCCCATTCATCCAAATGTGCATATCCAAGCACAGAATTTGCAGACTGGTGTTTTTAGTCACGTTAGGTTACTTGCAAGAAGAAGGTTTTATGGAGTGTATCCCCAGATACAGGGAAAAGATACTCTCACTCCACTATATTATACATCAGCATGTATCCACCTATTTTTCTCCCTGTTTTTGCTGGGCTCAGTTTGGCCTGCCCTTCTGGGTCTGCTGAGTATGCTCTGACTGGAGGAACAGGTTAAAAGGGAGCTCAGATGCTCAGGCAAAATGGGGTAGCCAGGCTGCAGGTAAAGTAGAATCCTTCCGCAGGAAGCCAGAAAAAAGGTTGAGGCTGAGAGGGGACTACGCAGTAAGTAAGGCCCACAGGTAGCGCCTTCACTAGCCACCAACCCCTTTCATAGCCAGCAGGTCCTGCAGGGCCCTGCTCCTTTGAACTTTATTTTTTAAGAAAAAGAGACTGACTTTTTGGAGTATTGGGGCCACTGTCCCCACTGAAGGGACCTGTTGGTAGGAAGTAGCCCAGGGAAGTGAACTTCCAAAGGAAGCATCCTCCTGGCATTGTTTTCCACAGGACCTGGGCTGGAACCCAGTGGCGAGGGAGGCCCTAGGCCCACCTCTGTCTCCCCCTAAAGGGCCAAGACCCAGATGTGAGTGGAAAACGGAAGATTCATAGCATAAGGTCAGGAACAGATATTTCTACCACCCTGACAAGTGGCTGGAAGTTGGGTGTGCTAACTTCTAGGCCTACCGGCACTCTGAGCTATCACAACCTGGTTATTGTAGCCAAATATAGGTTTTCATAATCACAGCAAATTATCCTGTATTGAAACAACTTTTCACAATTAGAATTATTGAGAGTAGTTATCAAATGTTTCATGCAAATATTACAGAAAGGCAAGCTCACAGAATGTGCACAGGATTTTTTTTAACCCATACGTGCTTAATTCCTCATGTTGTAATAATAATAAAAGTTATTGTAATTATTTATGTGTATTACATTAGCACCTAAAGGCCCCAAATCAAGAATGTGGCCCCATTGTTCTAGGTGCTGAACAAACATGACTGGAGCACTGTCATGGATGAGTATAAGCTGTTCAGGAAGGACAGGCAGGGAAGAAAAGGTGGACGAGTTGCACTGTATGTAAGAGAACAGCATGATTGCTCAGAGCTCCAGTATGAAACTGGAGAAAAGCCTGTTGAAAGTCTCTGGGTTAAGTTTAAAGGCAAGAGCAACAAAGGTGATATCATGGTGAGCATCTGTTATAGACCACCAGACCAGGAGGATGAGGTAAACGAGGCTTACTTCAGACAACTAACAGAAGTTTCCAGACCAGGACCTGGTTCTCAAGGGGGATTTCAGTCACCCTGACATCTGCAGGGAGAGCAATACAGCAGTGAATAGACAATCGAGGAAGTTTTGTAGAGTGTTGGAAACAACTTCCTGGTGGTAGTGCTGGAGGAATCAAGTAGGGGATGTGTTCCTCTTGAGCTGGTGCTCACAAACAAGGAAGAATTGGTAAGGGAAGTAGAACCTGGGCAGCAGTGACCATGAGAGGGTCGAGTTCTGGATCCTGACAAAAGGAAGAAAGGAGAGCAGCAGAATATGGACCCTGGACTTCAGAAAAGCAAACTTTTACTCTTCAGGGAGTTGATGGGCAGGATCCCCTGGGAGGCTGCTATGCGGGGGAGAGGAGTCCAGGAGAGCTGGCTGTATTTTAAAGAAACCTTATTGAGGGCACAGGAACAAACCATCCCAATGTGCAGAAAGAATAGCAAATATAGCAGGCAACCATCTTGGCTTAACAGAGAAATCTTTGATGAGCTTAAACACATAAAGGAAGCTTACAAGAAGTGGAATCTTGGACAGATGACTAGGGAAGAGTATAAAAAATACTTCTTGAGCACGCAGGAGTGAAATCAGGAAGGTCAAAGCACAATTGAAGTTGCAGCTAGCAAGGGACATGAAGGGTAACACAAAGGATTACTCAAGGTATGTAAGCAACAAGAGGAAAGTGTGGACCCCATTCTAAATGGGGGAGGCAACCTAGTGATAGATGATGTGGGAAAAGCTGAAGTACTCACAGATTCTTTTGTCTCTGTCTTCACAGACAAGATACTGCAATGGGCAGCACAGTATGGGAAAGAGGTGAGCAACCTCAGTGGTGAAAGAAAAGGTTCAGAACTATTTAGAAAAGCTAGACATGCACAAGTCCATGAGGCCAGATGTAATGATTGGAAGGTGCGAATGAGTTAGCTGATATGATTGCAGAGCCATTGGCCATTATCTTTGAAAACTCATGGCGATCAGGAAAGGTCCTAGACAATTGGAAAAAAGCAAATATAGTGCCCATCTTTAAAAAAGGGGAAAAGGAAGACCTGGGAACCACAGACTAGTCAGCCTCTCCTCAGTCCTTGGAAAAATCATGGAGCAGGTCCTCAAAGAATCCATTTTGAAGCACTTGGAGGAGAGTAAGGTGATCAGGAACAGGCAGCATGGATTCTCCAAGGGCAAGTCATGACTGAACAATCTGAGTGCATTCTATGATGAGATGACTGGCTCTGTGGCTGAGAGGAAAGCAGTGGATGTCATATACCTTGACTTTAGCAAAGCTTTGAATACAGTCTCCCACAGTATTCTTGCCAGCAAGTTAAGGAAGGATGGGTTGGATTAATGGGCTATAGGTGGATAGAAAGCTGGCTAGTTCAATGGGCTCCAAGGATAGAATTCAATGGTTCGATGTCTAGTTGGCAGCTGGTATGAAGTGGAGTGTCCCAGGAGTCAGTCCTGGGGCCGAATTTGTTCAACATCTTGATTAATGATCTGGAGAATGGGGCGGATTGCACCCTCAGCAAATTCACAGATGACACTAAGCTGGAGGAAGTGGTAGATATGCTGGAGGGTAGGGGTAGGATACAGAGTGACCTAGACAAATTGGAGGATTGGGCCAAAAGAAATCCGATGAGGTTCAACAAGGACAAGTGCAGAGTTCTCCACTTAGGATGAAAGAATTCCATGCACTGCTACAGACTGGCTAAGCAACAGTTCGGCAGAAAAAGGGCCTGGGGGTTACAGTGGACAAGAAGCTGGATATCAGTCAACAGTGTCCCCTGTTGCCAAGAAGGCTCGGCATATTGGTCTGTATTAGTAAAAGCATTGCCAGCAGATCAAGGGAAATGATATTTCCCTTCTATTCGGTATTGGTGAGGTATTGTGTCCAGTTTTGGTCTCCCCACTACAGAAAGGATGTGGACATATTGGAAAGAGTCCAGCGGAAGGCAGCGAAAATGATTAGGGGGCTGAGGCACATGACTTATGAGGAACAGCAGAGAGAACTGGGCTTACGTAGTCTGCAGAAGAGAAGAATGAGGAGGGAGGTGATAGCAGCTTTCAATTAACTGAAGGAGGGTTCCAAAAAGGATGGAACTAGGCTGTTCTCAGTGGTGGCAGATGACAGAACAAAAAGAAATGGTCTCAAGTTGCATTGAGGGAGGTTTATTAGATATTAGGAAGAACTTTTTCACTAGGAGATTGGTGAAGCACTGGGAGGTGGTGGAATCTCCATCTTTATAGGTTTTTAAGGCTCAGCTTGACAAAGCCCAGGTTGGGATGATTTAATTGGGGTTGGTCCTGCTTTGATCAGGGGGTTGAATTAGATGACCTCCTGAGCTACCTTCCTACTCTAATCTTCTATGTATTTAACAGTACCCCTAAAATATATATTGCTGAGTAGAGCATGCCCATTTTGTGGATTACCCTAATCATGACATAGGTATGGTAGCTAACCTGATACAAGGATTAGTAGTGTTAATTATCTGTATTATCATGGTGCCTGGGAACCACAGTCAAGGACCAGGACTCCATTGTACTGGGCGCAGTACACTTACAGAACAAAAAGATGATGTGTACCCCAAAGAGTTTACAGACTAATTATAAGATAAGAGACAACAGATAGAGACAGGCAAGACATCTGAGTCAAAGATGCAGCCCAAATTAATTAAGGTAGCCATCAAATGCACAGACTCTAGCAGTAAGCCTTTTTAAAGCATAAGACAGGCTGTTTTTCAACCTTTTTTTTTTATTTCACAGGCGGCTATGGTGGAACTTAATTAGGATTATAAAACGATGCTGTAGGAAATAAAAATTCAGCTCCCAGCTGAGAAGTTTTTCAAGCCTTTTAGCCCATCTCTGGAAGGAAAACAGCTAATTAAAAAAGCAAAATGGGAGTTAAAGATTTCAAGGTTGAAGGGATGTAGTGAGCAGTAATATTTGCACTGGTTACAAGGTGCTGTTCATAAAGAAAATGCAGTTGGTATGACAAGTGGAGATATAAAAGGAAAGTGTAAGTTTATAAATAATGAATAAGTCTTACTTGAGCAGAAGGAAAAAATTGGGATCAAAGTTCAAAGTTCAAAGACTACTTCAAAGTTGTCAAAGATGACAAAGATGCTTATGGCTTTAGGTTTATAGTTACACTGTATTTCAGAATGTGTTACAGGTATATAAGTAGGATAGATGAACTTGTTTATCATAGAGTAACATGATGCTCCTGAATGAGTTGGCAACAATTGGGATTGAAGATGGGACATCTGGATCTAAAAGCCTCTTTTGCTTGTGCTAAAGAATTGGATTCCAGAGAGCAAATTCATAAATCTCTGTGTTCAGCTAATCAAGTAGGAGAAACTGAAGTTTAACAATTTGCTAATACCATGCTGGAGAATTTATTATTTGATCTTCCAGTGAAGATTTTAGGCATTAACTTCTGAATGATAATTTTTGCCACTTAGACATTTACTTTTCTTCTGAGGCTCTCAGAGCACTGTACAAGCCTCACAATATTCATGATATGTGATACCATTTTAAAGATGGGTTGAATGAGGCACAATAAGGTTAAAGCCCAAGATTGTCATCTATTTTTTAATGCCTCAGTTTTTGGGTGCCCAAATCAGGAACACAGGGCCTGATATTTTTTCAGAGGTGCTTACTACCTATAGCTCCATCGGGAGTTAATAGGAGGTATTATTGCAAAACACCTCTGAAAAGTCAGGCCCTAGGTGTTTCAAGTTTGGCATCCCAAATTAAAAGATACTTTTGAAAAACAAGTATTAAGACTTGCCTTAATCAGGGGTAGACCTGTGACTGAAGCCTGGGAGTCTTGCCTCCCAATCCCCTTCTCTGACTAGCTAAAGCACTTAGCAGAAGCCCAGTGCTGGACCTATGCTAAAGGCTCCTGTGCCATCAAATTGTCTCCCCTATGGAGCTGTCTAAGATCCAGTGACTCTGGAACATCCTTAGCTGTGCTCATAAATTTCTTATTATAGAATTATTCACTAGTAGAGTTTGTAAATTCATTGAACCGGAAATCATTTTCAGTTGCAACGCTCACAAGCACTGCCAGCTATTGGGTCCTTAACAAATGCATTAAAAATATTGAATAGAAATAATCTAATGGGCCGGTGCCCTGTGACAATACTCATAATTTTAAAACTATTCAGCTGATGTTCTTCAGACTTATATTGTTTCTTATATCTCAATGAAGTTTACAAAAACAAATACAAATCTTTTTTGAAGTTTATCACCTCAGACATTTTTAGTGTGAAATAGCTGACTGGAACAGATGGGGAAAATGTAACCCTACTGTTTTCCACCCCATTCGTTTTGTGCAAACTTTCAAAAACAATTCACAGTTGGGGTGAGATCAAATGTGGAAAATGTAATTCATAGAATCATAGAATCATAGAATATTAGGGAGGTCTGTAACCCTACTGTTTCCCACCCCATTCGTTTTGTGCAAACTTTCAAAAACAATTCACAGTTGGGGTGAGATCAAATGTGGAAAATGTAATTCAAAGGCACTAAACTGGCAAAGCTATTGAGCAACTGGTAAAAGAGATTAGACTGGTAGTTAACCTTAACTAGGACAAGTAATACCATGCACACTATCATAAGTAGCAGATTAATTTTCTCTTTTAAAAATCTTTCCTCTTCCTCTTGTCTAAGCAGATTAACAATACTGGCTTTCTCTTGCCTCCAGTAACTAGGGCCCAGAGTCTTAAAGGTATTTAGGTGCCTAAAGATACACATAGCCACCTAGTGGGGTTTTCAAAAGCATCTAGATGCCTAACTCCTACTCAGATCAATCAATGTGCAAATGTGAAATCAATGGCATATAAACACCTAGGAATCCCACCTTTGGCATATAAACATCTTTGATAATCCCAGTAGGCAACTCTCTGCCTCTTTAGGTACCTAAATAACTTTAAAAGTCTGGCCCACAGTTCTTAACTTCAAACAAATAACAGTGTAGGGCCAAAGTTTTCAGAAATGATCAGTGATTTTTCATGCCTTAAATGTTGGGTATTTATTTCTGGGACATCTTAAAGCCGCTTGATTTTTCAAAATTGTAGAGCACCCACCTCCCAAATGTCAAACTCCTTTTAAAATGTCTAACAATGGTCTCCAAGAAACTGATGCCCTCAAAATCACTAGTCACTCTTGAGATATCTCAACATTAATCAGTTCAAATGTGAATAGTGTTTTGAGTAGCATTGCCTTTATTTAATTTTATTGCACAGTTAGCAAAAGCTGCACAGAGTAATCTAAGATGCAGCATTTAATTTAACTTACTTCAAGACATCTGTGTTCATTCTTTGCTTTCTGTATAAGCCTTTGTTTAAATTCTGATCAAGAGCCTCATTGCTTAAATGTATATTAGGAACCTGTCACACAAACAAGAACATTTACAAATTGTGTAGGTCACCACCATGGCCCTCAATAAATAAATAAACCTACATTTGTAATAAAAATAGGAAATAACAAATCCAGGGGAAGTAATTAATGGCTTGCTAATTGATTCAAATCAGAGATTCACACTCCATAAGGTCAGTTTTAATTGCTTTGAAAACAAGTCTCAACTCTCAGAGGCATTTCTGAAAAAGAAATGTTTGCTTTTGCTGGCAAGAGGGAAAATTCAGCACTGTATAGATAGCAACCTAACGAAAGGTCTGGATTTTTTATTTTTAAATTTTTCTTTTGACTATATTTCCATTGGCTTATGCCAGACCCTGGAAGACCTATTGCCAGTAGCTAATTATTCTCATTTATTTATATAATACAGTAATATTTTTCTTCATGAATTATTGAAACCCATGTTCAATGAAAACCTAGAGTTTAGCCAGAGTCTTTAAGCTGATTTTCAAGTAAAATAACTAGATTCTGACTTGGGCTACATGCCCATACAAGGAATTAAGAATCCTAATGCCAATCTTATACCTCCCCTTCCTGGGGTTACTCAGACCTTGGTCCACACATAAGAGTTAGTACTGCAGGGTCACTTGCCTGCCCAGAGCAGATGGCCAGGAAGGGGCAAGAAATGAGCAGTATGAGAGTCTTGGCTCAGCTTCCCCACTTCCTGGTGGGAGTGGCTGCATTGGCACAGAGGTGGGTTAGTCATTCGTTTCTGCTGCAGGTGGTTGGTAATTTATTTCTCCCCTAGGGGCAAAGAGGAAGGATTGGTGACTCAGAAGGATGGCTCTGAGTCACAGTGTTTCTCTGAGCTTTTTCTGGGGATGCTGAAGTTTACACATCACCACTGCAACCACAGGTATAAGAACATAGCAATGGCCATACTAGGTCAGACGAATGGTCCATCTAGCCCAGTATCCTGTCTTCCAAAAGTGGCCAATGCCAGGTGCTCAGAACAGGTAATCATCAAGTAATTCATCCCTTGTCACCCATTCCCAGATTTTGGCAAAGAGATGCTAGGGACACTTTAGGGCATGCTTTTGCATCCCTGCCCATCATGGGTAATAGCCATTGAGGGGCCTATCCTCCAGGAACTTATCTAGTTCTTTTTTGAAACCTTTTATAGTCTTGTCCTTCACAATATCCTCTGGCAAATTGATTATGAGGTTGACTATGCGTAGCATGTAGAAATATATGCTTTTGTTCATTTTAAACCTGCTACCTGTTAATTTCATTTGGTGACCCCTTTTTCTTGTGTTATGAGAAGGAGTAAATAACAGTTCCTTATTTACTTTCTCCACAGCTGTCATAATTTTATAGCCCTTTATCATAACCCCCCTTAGTCATCTCTTTTCCAAGCTGAAAAGTCCCAGTCTTATTAATATCTCCTCATATGGAAGCTATTCCATGCCCCTAATAATTTTTGTTGCCCTTTTTTGTACCTTTTCCAATGCAAATATATACTTTTTGAGATGGGGCGACCATATCTCCACATGTAGTATTCAAGGTTTGAGCATACCATGGATTTATAAAGAGGCAATGTGATATTTTCTGTTTTATTATTTATCCTTTTCCTAATGAGTCCCAACATTCTCTTAGGTTTTTTTTACTGCCACTGCACATTGAGTGGAGGTTTTCAGAGAACTATCCACAATGACTCCAAGATCTCTTTCTTGAGTGGTAACAGCTAATTTAGACCCCTCATTTTATATGTCTAGCTGGGATTATGCTTTCCAATGTAAGTTACTTTGCATTATCAACATTGAATTTCATCTGCCATTTTGTTGCCCAGTCACCCAGTTTTGTGATATCCATTTGTAACTCTTCATAGTCTGCTTTGGATTTAACTATCTTGAGTAGTTTTTTATCATCTGCAAATCTGCCATCTCATTCTTTACCCCTTTTTCCAGGTCATTTATGAATACGTTGAAAAGTACTGGTCCCAGTACAGACCCGTGATGGACACCATTATTTACCTCTCTCCATTTTGAAAACTGACTATATATTCGTACTCTTTGTTTACTTTCCTTTAACCAGTTACTGATTCAGGGAAGGATCTTCCCTCTTATCCCATGATGGTTTACTTTGCTTCAGAGCCTTTGGGGAGGGACCTTGTCAAAAGCTTTCTGAAAATCTAATTATTATCTACTGGATCACCTTGTCCACATGCTTGTTGACCCCCTTAAAGAATTCTAGTCGATTGGTGAGGTCTGAGTCTCTTTACCAAAAACACATTGACTCCTCCCCAAGAAATCATGTTAATCTATATATCTGATAATTCTGTTCTTTATTATAGTTTCAATCAGTTTGCCTTGTACAGAAGTTAGACTTACCAGCCTGAAATTGTTGGGACTGTCTCTGGAGCCTTTTTTAAAAATTGGCATCACATTAGCTATCCTCCAGTCATCTGGTACAAAAGCTGATTTAAATGATTGGTTACATACCACAGTTAGTATCCTGCAATTTCACATTTGAATTCCTTCAGAACTCTTGAGTGAATACCATCTGGTCCTGGTGACTTACTGTTGTTTAATTTATCAATTTCTTACAAAGCCTCTTCTAATGACAACTCAACCTGGGACAGTTCCTCAGATTTGTCACCTAAAAAGAATGGCTCATGTGTGGGAATGTCCCTCACATCCTCAGCCATGAAGACAAACGCAAAGAATTCATTTAGTTTTCTCTCAATAGCCTTATCTTCCTTGAGTGCTCCTTTAGCACCTCGATCATCCAGTGGCCCCACTGTTTGTTTAGCAGGCATTTCAGTCACTATCACCATCTTGAACAGGTGGTCAGTGGTATATCCCTACTGATATATTCATATTATTCAAGCATGGAATTACTATCTATAGATATTCTATGGTACAGTTTGGTTCATTTAAGATTTTTACTTCAGTTGACTCCACACTTTCTTTCACATATAGTGCCACTCCTCCACCAGTACAACCTATTCTGTCCTTCTGATATATTTTATACTGGTATTACAGTGTCCCATTGATTATCCTCATTTCACCAAGTTTCTGTGATGTCTATTATATCAGTATCCTCATTTAATATGAGACACTCAAGTTCACCCATCTTAGTATTTAGCCTTCTAGCATTTGTATATAAGCATTTAAAAATTGTAACTTTTTAGCTGTCTGCTATTATGTGATGTAACTGAATGGGACTCTTTTTCATTTGTCTGTTTTTCAACAGATCCTATCCATATTTTATAATTTTCCATCCTGTCCTCCTCACTAGGATGTAGAGAATCTCCATTAATAGATCCCCCTGTAAGGGATATCTCTCTCCATTCCATGTGCTCCTTCATACCTGTTGGCTTTTCTCCAACTTTGAGTTTAAAAACTGCTCTAAAACCTTTTTAATTTCATGTGCCAACAATCTATTCTGACCAAAAATAAACAATGAAAACTTTTTTTTTATTGAAAAATGCACGTTTGCAGAGTGACTAGCAAATAGAGTTTGTCCTCAGTTTTTTCTCTTTTTCAACTGCAGTCCACTGGCATGAATCAAGAGTAACTCTGTGGAAGTCACCATAAAGTAACTGTGATCCAGAAGAAGAAGAAATAGTAAAGTAACTGATATCCATAATCTGATCCACTTCTTCCATTGCATTTATATGACATGAGAATTAAAAATGCTATGTGTCTCACAGTACAAAGAATACTGTGCATCTCACAGTACAAATAAAGAGACATGGTCCCTTTCCTGAAGAGTTTACAATCTAATTGATATACCAATATAAAATGAGCTGAAGCAAAATGGGTACATACATTTACTGCAAAGTGTAATGTGGTGTTTTCTGGAGGGGTGTGGGGGTGAAAGGAATACTTTTCTGTAGTGTTTCATTGTGTCTTATTAGATCAACCTTTTAAGAACACCAGTGTATCAGATATGTTGATATTGTATTCTTTTCCATTCTCAGCTAATCAAATGCATTTGATAATAATTTTTTGGGGGGAAATGCACTTGGATAGGTACTATAATTTGTTATATAGACCTTGAATTAGAAAAGCACTTAAACACATAATAAAATTCATCACTACTCAGGAGAGCACTTAAGCATGTACTCAAATACCGTCCTAAATATACATGCTTATGAATCAAAGCCTAGGTTTTTAACAAATATATTGTAACCTTATAGTCTGCCCTGAATATGCAGTGGTGTGTAGCTGCATCACTCCAGGAGCACAGCAGAGAACAAAATTCCTTCCCTCTTTTACCGTTGTTTTTGGAGAGGAGTAAATTACTCCACCCTCCCCATGTGTGACTGGTCAGCTACTCTAGCCAACGTGGTGGGGAAAAGGCAAGCGAGTAGCCCTGGTTTTCTTCCCCATGGCTAGTCACAGTCTGACCAGGGCCTAATAAGGGCTGAAACTCTCTAGCCATTGAGCACTAACTCCAAAATTAATTGACGGATAAACCTGTGCAAAGCTTGCTCAACTTTCAGTTATTTCATGTCTTTCCTGTAACCAACGAGACTGTAGTAAGGAGGAAATCTCACAATATCAACTAATTGCTACAAGCCAGCATTAGGCAACTATCTTGTGCCCATTAATGTCAAAGGGAGCTTTGCTATTAATGGACTACCAGCTGCCCAAGCTCTGCTTATTTACTTAGTGTCAAATAAAGGAGACACAACCAGCATAATTGTGATCTCATATTTTTATGACAAACTGTTGTGCAGGTCAAAAGAGTGTATATGTAGAAATAAATCAAACCCAGAAACCCACCACAAAAAGCCTTAGATCTGATATATTCAGCTCTAACAACATCTAAACATCACTCTTTCATAGAATCACTTGCAGTAATTGCTCATGTGCGGAGTGCATGCTAGGTACTGCATGTAGCACATAGTCATGCTCTTATTCACACAGCCTCAAGGACTTTTCCACCAGTGGAATAGTACATAACACGTGTTACACTTTCAGCAGTCTCTCTTCTCTTGTGTTATTTTTTGGTTGTCATTTTTTCTTTCATAATAAAGGTAGTTTAATTAGCTGCATGTCTGTACCAAAACAGATAAGTAACTATTGCAACAAAGTTTTCAATTAGAGAAAATGATTTGGGAGTCCTGAACCAAAAATAGAGGTGGGGAAATAACTGGGAGTTTTTTTTGTGTGTGTGTTTGGTTTTTTTTTTGGTTCAGTGGCAGTTCTGCAAAATAAATAAATAAATCAGTTCAGGTTGAACCAAATCTGAAATTTTTCAGAGTTTTTGGTGACTTGAAAAATTATGGTTTGAGTCTATTTCATAAAGGGGATTCAAGTGGACAGGCTGCGGGAGAGGAGGAGGGGCCAGCAACCCTACCACTGCCAACACCTTCTCTTCTCATCCTTTTATGAAGGACCGAAAATCTGTGTGTCAATTTTGCAAATAATTTTGGGTCAAATGAAACAGCACTTTTCCTCCGATAAATTATTTGTCTGAAATTTTGCCCAACTCTAATCAAGAGGGAAAGCTTTAATGCATGTTACTTCCAAAACCTCATACATATCCCTTATCCAAATACTGTATGAGAATGCTTGACAAGTCAGTCTGTAGTCAAATGTGTGTTGCTAACTTGAGCTGTTGAAACAACATTTTGACAAAAATCAGGAAAAATTATATTCACAAATGCTATTTTTCAATTCCTGATCAGCTATTAAAAAAACAGAACTGTATATAAACTCATTTTATTTGCTATTTCCAAATGTATGGAAACACTTAAACAGTTTAAACTTACAAAAGAAGTATCATTAGCCCTGTCTCACATATGGAGGCAGAAAAAATGAGATAAATTCTTCAAGCACATACTGTAAGTTGGGGCCAGAGCTGGGAATGGAACACCAGATTTCCTGGGTTCAATTTCAGTGTTTTAACCCCTCTCTCTCTCTCATACACACAAATTTTAGATAGATAGCTAGATTAGATGATATTGTGTATTGGTGTGTGCATGTGTGAAATATTGTAGATTGAAATACAGATTATCATTTCATTTACTTTTTTTCATAGTTTTGTGCATGGGTTATCAGTCAAGTTCAAAATGCAGCTTTCCCAAAGCACAAAAAAGTCCCAAACAAACAGGGCTTTTCATCTTACCTGAAATCTTTTCAAGCAGTACCTCCACCTTTTAGGATTAATTCCTGCATTTTTATCATTTCTTATTTACTCAGGCAAAATTCCCTGGATCCAATTCTCAGTTATACTTTGGCCACTGTATATCTTCCTAGCAGGTACAAGGGGCCTTAAAGAGGAATTATATTTACATCCTACTTTTCTGCCCTTTGATGTAGGGCAGCCTTATTGTAAATGAGGAGTAAGAGTAAAAGCAGCAGGATTTGTCTCTCAGGCCTGGTCTACATTACAAAGTTAGGCTGATGTAAGTCGCCTTGTGTTGATTTATGCATGCACGTGTCTACACTTAAATTTGTCTCTGGCTGACTTAAGTGTCCCATTATGGTGATGAAGTAAAACCACCTCTCTGAATGGCATAGAGCCATGGTTGGCCTACTGAGGTAAACCCAGTGTGAGTGTAGCCTCTGCATGACCTGTGCTGACCTAACAGTCCTCCAGCAGCTGTTTTACAATGTTCCATTCCCTGCAACAGTGACCATTCTGGCCACTATTTTAAACTCCACTTCCCAGGGGTCACAGAGACTGGAAGCCACACACCCCTTTAAACTGCCCCCTCCCCCCCCCAGGTGTTTTTTAAAATGCCTTTTCCTGATTGGCCATGTTGGTGAGCATATCTAGCAGCTCACCATTGTCTGTGTGCAACTGCCCAACTCACCACGCCAGCTCCACACAGTAAATACACTCCTGCCAGAGCAGACTGAAAGTATTGGTTCTCCTGAGCCTGTGGGGAGAAGAGGCGATGCAAGCATAGCTATGAACCAGCCATAGAAATGTGGATATGTCTGAGCAGATTGCATGGGGGACGTAGGCAGGGATATCACAAGGACAGGGAGCACAACAATAGATCTGGTGCTGTGCTACCAACCTGCTACTTCTACAAGTTGCTGCATGCCATACATGATGGAGACCCCACCAGCACCCTGCAGACCACTATGGATACCTCCAAGGACGCTGAGACAGACCCCGACCATAAACAGTGAGGAAGGAGCAGGGGGGAGACTCAGCAAGGGGCTCCAGCCATGCCGCAAGCCAGAACCTTGTTTGAGACTCCTCCGTGCTCTATCCAGCCCTGCCAGGTGAGTATGGATGAGGAGGAAGGGAATTCGGATAAGTGTGTGTCCATGCATTTCTCCTTACAATGCTTATAGTTAAAGATGATGGCCCATCCCCAAGCTAAAAAGACAAAGGTATCAACTTTTCACTGTTTTACTCGTACGAGAAGAGGTAAAGGTACAACAAACAGAGGTAGAATTGTCGTCTGTTTTTCATTCTCCTGTCGGGTTAGACGTGGAGCATGTAGAGTATTTGCTTTATGTACATAGTGATGTCCCTTTTATCTTCCTGAGAGATCTTGATGAAACTTTCATAGAGATACTCTGCAGTCCTCTTCTGAAGGCTTCTAGGGATGACAGCTCTATTTCTTCCTCTGAGGTAGACACTTTCCCATGCCACTCTGTGATGGGTTCTGCTGGCACTATTGCAATATACGGGCTAGTGGCTTACAGACTGTGTTCTCTGTGTCTTTATGACCCTCAGTCATGAGATTTCAGCTAAAACCACCATCACCTGTAGAAAATAGTGCCAATATTCAGTGCCATTGCCCTATACTCATACCTGTGGAATAGGGATCAAAATTTTATAGCTTCATACAACAGAAAATCCTTCCTTCAGCCACCATTGGCGGGCCATACTCACGATAGCTTGGGCTGTAGAACAGTATTGTGTTGAAGCACTTCAAAGCTGAAATGTCAATAAGCATGTTGCATTAAGTCTCTATGGGAATAAGGGAAGGAAGTTTTGAAACTTATCTTTCTCTCTCCATTGTGACTGTAAAATCAGTGGTACCTCTGTCACAGCATGCACTCCCCCAGGGGTGCAACCTGGGAGCTGTGGAACCACCTGGAACCCTTAACTATTCAGCTTGAGGTGGACCCCCACCCTACTCAGCTGGTGACAGCCAGCCCCTCCATACCCTGTTGTCACCCAGCATGACAACAGATGGAGACACACACACAACTCAGTTACCAGGAATGCCTTCCCTGACCAAACATGGAGGCAGGCATTAGCCAGTCCACTCCAGCTCTCCAAGCCGAACCCTACAGGAGTACAGTGTCTTGCACTGAATAGAAGTCTGTACAGTGCAAGTGTATTAATTAGTCCGCTCCCCCACTTGATGTGGGGATGGCATACACCAGTTTTTGTTAACTGAGCTAAGATATTCTAAACGTTTCAACCACGACACATTGGTTGAGGTAAAATTATAAAACGGATTTATTAACTACAGAAAAGTAGATTTTACGTGATTATGAGTGATAAGTGTAAAGAGAGCAAGAAATAGTTATCAAAGAAATAAAAATAAGTCCATAGTCTAAATTCTGGAATACTGAACAGGATTTGTATTAACAATATCTCACCCTGTCTGATGGCACAAGCAGGCTTACAGCTCCTTGTTACACAGGCTACTTCTGCCTTGCAGCCTGGATCTGCCCTCCCCTGTCAAAATGTCTTTGTCTTTCAGGCATTTCTTCAGGTGTTGATTTGTGGTGGAGTGAAGACAAGTCATGATGTCACTTCCTCTCCCTTGATAGTTACTCCTAGCATGCTGGAAAGGTTGATGCATGCGACATGGCGGGTGCCCCCCATTAATCAAGCAATCACCATTGTGTAGGTATTTCCTGATGAAGTCTTTAGGGATATGGTTTGAGAGAGGGATCATCCTTAATGGCCCATTAGCACATCTGGCCACTTCATTTTATACCTGGAAAGCTGGTTTTTGGATGTTTCCACCTAATAACATGTTCTAGTAGTATATCCAATAACATTTTATAACTTCACATACTATGGTAGCACATACAATCCAACAAAATATTAACGTTCAGCAGATCAAGGATTTTAAAATGATACCACCCAAGACATACTTTGTATAGTACATATAATTATATGGCAGTGGTGAATATGGGGTTCTGGGATATTGTTTTCAGACACAGAGTGTCACAACCTCTGTTTGGTTGTTATCAGATGCTTCCGGTGTGATGGCCCTGTCCACATCCACAGAATGCCTGACCGTGACAAGGATGAGAAAGAAGACTAGGGAGGACATGTTCTGTGAGACCATGCAAGCCAGTGCTACATCAGATTATGAACAAAGGGCTTGGAGAGCAATATGACTAACAGTATAGAGAAAGACAGAGGACAGGAAAAAGATCCAGGAGACCCAGCAGGACAATCAGAGGGAGATACACCAGGAGATAATGGTTCTTCTTAGGCCACAACCCCAAATGCCGCAGTCTCTGGTTGACCTACAGGTCCCTAAATCTTGAAGTTTCCACCCTTTGCAGTCCATGGAAAACTCCATGATTGCTGCTCCCTATCCACCCACCCCAACATACCACGTGGGATCCTGGGGATCATCAGGACCCCTATCACTCCATGTCGGGAGACAGCAAACGATACCACAATTTCAGATACACTGAGCTGTGTATTGCAGAATGCATAGCAGTAGTAAAAGCAAACAGTACTTGTTAATGCACACCAAGCACCACAGAATTCATAGCTGAAAGAGGAAAATATCCAGTCATATTTATAGATGTACAGCAAGAACCACATAATTCATAACTTAAGAAAAACACAGTCATATTTGTAAATGTATTACATATTTATTAGCAGCTCCAAAGTTCCAGGCCCAAAGAACATGTCTGTACAGCACATTACTGTGGCTGACCATTAAAATGCTCTTACTCAATAATATTGCTCCATATTGGGCTCTTCTAATAGTCCTTGTATCTGGATGTTCAAAGTCAGCAGGCAGCTGCTCTACCTCCATCCTCCAGCCTGGCATCAGCTTTTCTCTCTTTGTCTCGCAGATATTATTCAGAACACAACAGGAATAACCACTGGGATATTTTTCTCACTAAGATCTAGTCTCATAAGTAAGTACTGTTAGCATCCCTTCAATTTACCAAAAGCACATTCAACAGTCATTTTGCACATGCTGAGTTAGTAGGTGACTCTTCCCTTGGTGTTGCGTGAATCACTATTGATCACAATAGTGCAGAATCACTATTGACATCTCAGTATTGCCAATGGTAATCAGCTGGGCAGGGAAGAATGCCCTTGCTTGCAGCTCTCTGAGCAATCTTGTGTTCTTAAAGGTGAAAGCATCATGCACCTTCCCTGACCAGCCCACACTGATATTGGTGAAGCTTCCCCAGCATACCAATCCTTGCATAGCCATAGAAAAGTAGCACTTTCTGTTGATTTACTCTGTGGCTATGTGGGCTGGTGCCAACACAGGGATATGTGTGCCATCTAGCATCACTACGCAGTTCACAAATCCCATTTGTGCAAATCCATCTGCTATTTCCTACACATTAAAAGAGTCACATTCCTATGCAGCAGGAGATGATTAATTTCCCTACACACTTGCATGACAACAGCCCCCATTGTGGATTTTCCAACTCCAAAATGATTTCCCACTGACTGGTAGCAATCCAGCATTGCAAGAGTCCAGGGTGCGATCACCACTTGCTTTTCCATTGCCAACGCAGCTCTAATTCTGGTATCTAAGAGCTGGAGGGATGGGGCAAGGTTGGTGCCCAGATCCAGGAACAAAGGCTTTCACATCTGAAAGCTCTGCCTCTGCTCATCATCCCAAACCTGCATTACAATGTGACCCCACCAGTTGCTGCTTGTTTCTCAGGTCCACAAGTAGCACTCCACCACCTGCAGCTGCAAGCTTTAATTGTTTTTCATTATGTCCTTCAGCAAACTGTCTTTGAAGAAATTGTCATGTTCCCTGTTGTGGTATTTCCTGAGGGTCTGCAAATACATGCATCCTTTGTTTGTAATGCTCATCAGAACAGCGCAGATCTCTGCAGATTCCATGCTTCTCTCAGAACTGGCAGACACTGAAAAGTGCCTCATAAGTTTGTGGGTTTAAAAAAAAAAAAGGTGCAAACATTATGGGGGAGAAAGTTGCTGGGAACTTGACCCCTCGCTCTCCAAAGCCCCTGGGTGTGTCATTTCTATCTCACAACACATTGTGAAAATTGCCCAAAAGGCACTGCGCTGGACGGTGGCACATGCCACACTGGGAAACGTACCGGTGGTATACCACACTTTTCATCAACACAAGCTCTCCTAATAAATACACATAGCACTGATACAAGCAGCCAAATATGCATTTGTCCAAGCAATATAAAAATGTTGGTAGCTGTATACTGACATAACTCGTGTCACCCACAGATTGAAGAGTAGACATGACCTTAGTCTTGCTGCAGAATCTCTTCATCCGATCCTCATTTTGAGTTAAACAGCACGGCACCCTGACAGCAGGCACTAGAGTTCTCATTCCAGTGCTGCAAGCTATTAAAAGTTTCAAAAAACCTTTGTTTTTAGGAATTTTAATTTTGACAGCTGGGGTCATTCGTGTTGAGAGTTTTAAATCACGGGCACAAACTTAAGATCTTGGTGAATGAGGCAAGAGGTTACGATGTGAAACTTTATCTCCATCGTAGAGTTCATATGCTGCTGATTATAAACCTGCAAACAGAGCCCTCATATTGTTTCTTTCTAAAACAGCTTTATAAGGACAAATTGCCATGAAATATGTTCAAGTATAGTTCTAAATATCTACTTTATAATTTAGAGAGATATTAGTGAGATGTTAGTAGTAATACTCATTAGAAATGTTTGACACCTTTAGCTAGTACAGGTTATAGGTATAAACCATTTCCCAGTTCTGCTGCCATTGAAATCAATGGCATTACTCCTGATAATTGAACTGGGAGTAGGATAAGTCCCCTTTTCAACTTTTCTTATGATTTTTTCCCCTTTTTTTTACAGAGCAGACATGAGGTAAAGGTACCAAATAAGATTTTTTGCTTCATTGATTTATACTCTGTGTACCATCATTTGGGGCTGTAAATCAATGAAGAATTTGGTCCACTGTATTTAGAGATGAGTTTTGACACCTTTGAAGATAATCCCTAAAATTATGTTTTGACACATTGTTCAAAGTTGCTGATAATTTATTAATCCTATTTTTAAACACACATATTTCCAAACTCTATCCCTAATATATTTCAGACCTCCAAGAACAGACTTAACCAAACTCTTGGTTGATGTAGCATGGGCAAATAAATGTTTTTAAGGGTTCTCTTTGTTGAAACGTAGCTCTCTGACAACACTCTACATACACAAAGAATTAATTTGCTCCAGACTTCTAGTATTTCCACTTCATAGAACACCTGTGTGTTTCACTGAGACTAAATCGTGTTAATCAGTAAAATATCTAATGGCATTATGCCCATCATTTTGCTTGAGTGAGCATGCAAAGAAATTTAAAAAAAATATATAACAAGACTGCCTCTCTTGAAATCCTCATACTATCCTTCCAAAATATTAGCATTCCGTAATTTATCTTTTAGCCACCAGTAATCCAGCAGATTAAGGCAAAACAAAATCCAATGGATGGAAGACAAAGGTAGACAAATTCACACTGAAAATGGGTGCAGATTTTTAACAGTGAGGGAAATTAATCTTTGAAACAAACAACTAAGGGAAATGGAAGAATCTCCAAGGTTGGATAGCTTTCTAAAAAGTCATAACTAATTTATCTCAACAAGAATGACCTTGACACAGGAATTACTGGGTAAAATTCTCCCATCTGTAATATGCAACAGTTCAGACATGAGGATCATAATGGTCCCTTCTGGCCTTAAAATCTATGGGTTAATTCATGAACAATTGAAGTCAGTGGCAAAACTCCCATTGATTTAAATAGGAACAGGATTTCATCCTATGAATCTATGAACAAACTTTCTAGTCATGTTACAGGAAAACAGTTTTGGTACATCTATTTTAGATCTCCTGTAAAAGTATTTGTTGCAAAATGAATACAAAGTATGAATATACTGGTGCAGAATTTATCGGTTGTTTTCATATTGTAGCAATAATAACTTACATACCTTTTTCGCCATTCATCCCACGGGATTGAAAAGTGCTTTACAAACTGATAATCAAAGAAGATCATTTCACTCACCACTAAAATAAAGTTGCCCCTAGGGTGAAACTATTTTTTTTTCTATTAGTTTAGTACATTGCTGTTTTTATTGTATGTATAGGCTTGTATAGGAAGAATAATTGGAAAGTGGACCATTGACTGGATGTTGAAAAAAGTAATTTCCACCCATAAAAATATAGGATGTGTTTTCTTAACCATTTAAAAAGAGAATGATAAGAATTTGGCAATAATATGAAAACGTTTCAGTATAAAAAGTGGAGCATGTCAGCAACACCTATTAACACCTCAGAAAAGTTCAACATTATGTGTAATATTCTAAGTATGCCTTCTGATGCTCTGTTTCTTTTAGCAACAGTTCTATAGATCAATTTCTATTGGAAAAAGCATTCCCTATTTTAAAGGGAAAATTATACTTCAGCCAAAACCCGACTGATTTGGAATATCTGCAAGCATCTTTCTTGCACTACTTCTTCCAGTTCTGTAAAGTAGGTGTTAAATAGTATGAGAGCAGCCATGCATCTGAGATAATGAGAATATTAGTATGGAAGTTATTATGCCAATACCTGTATTAAGCCTCTAAGTCTCTGTGTGAACTAGATAATAAAAGTGGTGTACTGTCATGTCTTCCAGTAAGTATTCTATTTCTAGTTACCTATAAACAATACTGAATTAAATATTCAAGGGTGATTACTGATTTTTGGATGCCTCAATTTTTGGGTACCCAACTTGAGATATCCTGAAGGCAGCCTGATTTTTAGAGGGGCAGTGGTAAGAATTTCAAGTCTTCTCAACTTGGGCATCCAAAATTACTAGACATTTTTGAAAATGTAAGCCATTATGGCTAAGATTTGGCTAGAAAAATTAAAGACTATATAGAAAAACATTCCATAATTACAATATATTTAGAGATACTCTGAAGATGAGTTATTAATTTTACTGATGCTGATTGTGATAGTTGTGTGAAAGGAGACCTTTGACACAATATAAATATTAACTATCTTCAGAAATAATCCTGCAATGGACTCTGGGGAGAAGAACTGGGTGACTTAATAGGTCTTTTCCGTCTCTAACATTGATGGGTATGTGCAAATGGGAACAAAAAACTTGTGGCCGTGAGTCTCAGTTTGAGTCTACAGACTAGGACTCATTCGGTGGCCCTAAAAATAGCCAGGTAGACATTCAGGCTCTGAAGCCCAAGGAAGGGGGTGAGTTACAAAGCCCAAACTCAGGCTCAAGTCTGAACATATACACAGCTATTTTTAGTGTTGTAGAGCAAGCCTAGTGAGCCCGAGTCTTCCTGCTATAATGTTTCTGGCCTGGTCTACATTACATAGTTAAATTGACATAAGGCAGTTTATGCTGACCTAACAGTAAGTGTCTACACTAAAATTTAGCTCCCAGTGATGTAACTCGACCACTACATCAACTTAATAACTCCACTTCCATGAGAGATGTAGTGCTTAGGTCAATGTAATTAGGTCGACACAGTGTCAGTGTAGATACTGTGTTGCTTACATCGAGTGTTGATGCCTTTCAGAAGCTGTCCCACAGTGACCCAGACTGACAGTTAAATCTGTGCAAGAGCTCTTGGGGGTATGCACACCGCCAACACAAGGAGCGTAGTGTGGACATGCAAAGCAATTTAATTCCCGCGTTGGCTGTATGTTGGCATAATTTATGTTGACTTAATTTTGTAGTGTAGACTTGCCCTCTTTTTCTTTGTGGCATAGACACTTTATGACTCAGGTCACATAGACAGCAGATATTTAAGTATCCCATTTGTAACACTATACAGTGTGGCTAAATATCCATATGGAAGTTTAACTTTTTCTATCTATGCTTTTCACACCTCATCAATAAATCAATCCTATTCCCCAAAGAAGTCGATTGCAGTCTTTCCATTGACTGCAATGGGAGTTACATGGGTTGCAAACACTACCACTAATAGCTACAATACAAGCTACATTGATATTCAATGATGACCAGATCTTGATCCTCTTAAAGCCAATGGCAAATTTCCTATTGACTTCATTTGGACCAAGATTTGGTCCTTGTTGCTTTATTTTGCATGCAAGTATTGTCTACATTTTCAGCTGCTTAAGACAATGAAGTATTGAGTTTTATGCAATTTTAAAATTAAAGGTCTGCTTTTATGACCCTTAATTGCTCCTGACTTAAGACATTTCAGTATTTCTAAAATGTGTAATTCTGTTTCTTTTCAATGCACATGAAAAGGGATAATGTTAGCATTTTGCAGTTAATTCAATTACTTTCCACTTGTGAAAACGTTAACAGGATTTCCTACCACTGGAGAAAGGGTCCTGATTATTAGGTGTGACTGGCAGCCCAGACATAACTGCTGAAATTCAGCTAAAATTAAAGCATTTTATCATCACTTGTTACATATGCTTTATGACAAACCATTCAGCAAAACATTTAAGTCATTATTCCAGTGAATTGATTTTCAACAGCAATTAATGACCAGTTTGTTAGATAATAGCCTCAATCAAAGCAGAAACTGGTTAGTAAGTATCTGCTCCAATGATGGCTAGCAAAAGTTATAGGATTTGTCATCCTTAATCACAGTAGTCATTTAGTATGATGGACCAAATTCTTGTTTTATTTCCATCCTTATACTACATCACTGTAGTCAGAGAACTTGGTCCTGAATAGTTGAAAGAAAAAAGAGTGAAGCTTTACTGGAAAAATAGTTCTTTGCCTGGATGTGGAATACCATAATTTTCCACCCACAAAATACAGGATGTGTTTTATTAATCATTTTTAAAGCCAATCATAAGAATTTTGTAATAGCATGATAGGCAAGGCTTTGAGTTTGAAAACTAGAGCATGTCAGTGACAGCTATGAAACACCCTCAAGAAAAACATCTTAGTTAAAAGCTGACTAATGATGAGTGCATAGACCTTGGAGGAGATAGAGGCAGAATCCGGGGTGGGAGGGAAGCACGGCTACAGATCCAGTATGTATATGATTAACCGTGCTGAGGGTTTTTCCATACAGCTAGGTGAACCCTAGCTGGAAACCCATAATGCAGAGATGACGACCGTGTGCTAGAGATGTGTCTAAGACTTATAGAGGGCCAAAAAAAAGTGTAGATCAATATGAAGCCTAGTAAGTGTCTGAAAGTACTAAATAGGTTGAACATACCTAATGCTGCTGTCAATGCTGTGAGCAAAGAGATTTATTTTAATTCTCTTCTCTTTAATTGTACGTTTTTATCTCAATAGAGAAATGTCTAGCCTAGGGCACCTAGACATTTGCAAGCCGATAAAATGGCCCTCTTACTTAAGGGTGTGTTTGAATGAGCAGCTGACAGAAAATGTTCCTACCAGACTTTGGATTGCTTTCTTACAACAGAACAGCATATAACCATTTTACCTGGGATAGCAAACAAAGTATGTACCCAAGGTCCGTGACAGGTGTGTATTACCACATTGTGCTGTCTTCTTCACTGCTGTTGTTACCCACACCGGCTGGATTCAAACTAGTTTGGGTAGGCTGGCCTGTGCATAGGTTTTGAACAGGGTGGACATACGCTTTGACTGAATTCAGCATAAGCTCTCCTGGGGTGGGTTGTTTAAAGAGGTTTAAAGGCCCATGTATCCCTTACCCTGAAACTCTAGGCTGGAAGAAGATCACTTGATCTCTTCCTAAGGAACAAGAGGGGACAGCTGCCTACCACCAAAGAAGTAGGAGGTGAGAACTGAGATTGCAAATCACCATCCTTTGTGGACTCCAGGTAAAGAAAATGTATGGTGAGGATGGGGGAATCTTTTGGGCTCTAGAAGAAGGAGGAGATTCGATGGTAAACATTAGAAACTCCCAAATAGGGCTTGAGTTTCACCAATAAACAAGCAAAATACTGGAGTTCCAGCTGAATTTGAACCCAAACTGCTGTGACTATATGTGATTAGATAAGATATAATATATATGGCTATTCTGATCCCATTCCTCTATTAAGCTCTTTTAAGGTTTTTTTAATAGAATCTTCATTATTTTCACATACAAGCAAACAAAGAAAATTTAGTAGTGGTTAGTAGATACTAACAAAAGGACTGTGCTCACATACAATTTAAACCATCCTTATTACAATCTTCTCTTTATTCCAATAAGGTTCTGTCACAATTAAACTTTGCACTCTTGCATACTAATTTTTTTCTTAGTTGCTGTAGCGTGTGTGTGGATAAATACACTTAAAAATAGATAACATTTTGCTAACTTACATTTAAAAAGATCGGAAATTGCTAGATCTCTTTCAGAGAATTCATTTCTATCATCAGAGCTCATTTAGACACACACAGTCCTGTAGGTGAGCTGAGATTTTAAATATGACACTTGTTGCATAACTCACATTTTTCCTCAAAAATTCAATTTAGAGTAGCAAAGAATTGCTGTATATCCAACATAACTGCTTCTGTCATTTTAGTACCTGCAAATCTGGAAGTCAAAGAAAGCAAATATTTTTATAAACTCTCCTTTGTTTTGTCTATATTTAATTAAATTTGGGCATATGATTTTTTCCCCTGTAGCCATATGCTTTTTATTACAATGCTACCTGCATTTGCCTACATGTGTAGGGGTTTTTGAAGCTGAATAGTCACCATCTTCTAATAAAGAGAAATTATCTCACTCTGTACTTTGGAAGAGATACAGAATAACTGGAAGCAATGGGAGAAGCTATGTATTTATTATTTATTACCTCCAAAAGAACTTTTCAAGTTAGAAACGATGATTCCACTGATATATCTTCTGGTTGAGTGCACATTTTTATTGAGCTCTGACTTAATCCATCAAAGATGTTGATTATATCTTTTAATAACTTGGAACAGTCAAAAAAAAAGATTGATTTAGTGTCATGGCAGTCTTAGCACAAAGCAGGCATTTTAAATCAGAGATATGTCAGGAAGGGAAGAAATTGCCTTGGGGCTAAGTAGAAAGTATTATAATATTTCAGCGAAATACTTCTTTACCACTGATGCAGCAACTCCAGTGGGGGATACAGCTGGATTCTTTTGTTAATAACATTCACAATTGTAAAGTCTTCCATGAAAGATGGCGAGAACTTGTTCATCTAGGCTGTGGTCACTTCATATAATAATATTTATACATCATTTTAACTCTGGGGATTATTTGGTTTATTCTGTGCCGCTCAGCGTTGACGTACCTCAGTAAAATGCCATGGTTTTGACACTTTCTTTAAATAAAAGTAAGAAAAAATAAGTTAAATATACACTACTGCTTATTACTTCTTCATCCCTTTCATCCAAGGATCTCACTTCACTCTTTTCTTTTTCAACTATTTTAAATGTGTAGGACCATATTCTCTGACTTGACAACTATTAACTGATTAAGATTCCCAATAGCAAATGTGAGCCAGGTAAGGAATACATGGGGATAACTTCACCACTACCACCAGTGTCTTCACTGCAAAAACAGGTGTTACACCGAGATTACTAACTCAAGGTGGTGATCTTAATGTAAAATCCAAGTGGAGGCAAGGTACGCATGACATTTACCTCAATTTAACTAGTTGAGATCAGCACTATACCCCCACCAGGAGTTGACCTCAATTAGCTAAATTGAGGAAAGAACAAGTTTGCCTTGTGTCCAACAGGATTTTACTTTGCATTAACTACCTCAGTGTAAAAACATACCTCATTTTTGTTGTGAAGACATAGCATGTAACATCTTGTCTACATACAATATTTGTACCACTAATATAATTTTACTGATATAGGTACCTTTATACTAGTATAACTGCATGCACATTAGGGGATTGCACCACTTTAACACAATTGGCATCAAAATGGATATATCTATAGTGATATAAAAACTGTGTGTAGACCAGCCCTAAGGTAGCCCTCTCAAAAGTGGATGCAGCTTTTGCTTCAGTAGCATTCTATGCAAACCTTTTAAATTGAGAAGAATGTTAATGTGTTCAATTGAAATTGGGAGGGAACATTTAGGGAGACAGAATGTAGCTTCTGGATCAACCCTTCAAGATATGCCCAAGGAGGCCCCTCCATTTGCAGATCTTCTCCATCCTCATGCACAGAAGAATGCTGTTCAGCAGGTTCCAGAACCATCCTTCCCACAGGCCCTCTGGAGACCACTCCATGGTTCCAGAACTTAGGGTGGGAAAGGCTGGAAGACTGGGCCAATCACAGGAGTAGTTGACAATAAGCTGACAATAATTCGTTCTCAGTTTTATAACGGGTTTAGTTATACTAATTGATATTTGTGCTTTGTCAAATCCCACAGTGTGGGATGGCTGAAATTGGATGTTTCTCAGACTAAATTCTATGGCAATAACTTTCATACATTTTTAACCTTCTAGGTGCTCTGTCCTTACGCAGTCCACATCTACGGGACCCCAGCCCTGTTAAACGAGGGGCAAAATTCAAACTATATACTGCCCTTGTTTGAGCTGTAGCACTCCCATTGATATCAAGAGAATTTCAGCTTTCAGACTGTTGGAATTGCATGGTCGTAACTTTTCTGAGGCAAAATGTCTTCTGGTAATTGTTAAACCAACAGAATTTTCTCTTATTTACTTATGATAATATCTGAGAAGCAAAAGTGGAGCTGAAGAGCAAGCAAAGATTTTGTATTTAAGATTACAATGCAAGGTCACTGAAAAGTATGCAAAAACTCTCCTGCTCTCACTTGCTTCTTTTGGCAGCACCTGAGTAACAAGGCTTCCCCACAAATCCCCTGTGTTGATGGAAAGCTACCTAACTTCAGGCTAACAAAGTTCTCACCAGTGCTAAATATATCCTTCCAGGCTGCCCTGTGTAGAAACAAAAAACCCATCTGAGGTTGGCTTGCAGTTGAAATAGGAGCTAGAAATGTTTGAAAGCAACACCAGGGTATTTTAGAAAATTAAATTATTACTCTCCAGGGCACTTAGATATGAAAGTGAAGTGTTGAGAGAAAAGAATTAAGACAGTTAAAGTATTCACATTTGCAATGTTAATAAATACTGTATGCATCAGAGACCAAGTTAAGTTTTATTTGCTAGCGGTACACTTCCAAATGGTTACCTGTTTCCCAGTGACTCAACTTGAAGTCATTTCGCAAATAGCATGGCCAGTAAGTAACCCTTGAATCTATGAAGTGGCAGATGTCAGAATTCAATTAGTGAATATTCACAATCTGTAAAATTAGTATTCAGGCCACACAGATTCTTTGTTGAAAACAGGGCAAAGAAGTTTTGGTACTGGATGACTCTCCCTGTAGCATCCATCTCTGCCATTGCAACCTTTAGGGGCAGATTGTCAGAGCCTAACATGGCTGCACTGGGGAATAAGGCAGAGTAATCCCCTTTTACTGTTCTTCTCAGATTGTGACTCTCAGTATGAGGAGAGCAGAGGCTGACAAATCTGGGAGTAAAAGTGTGGGAAAGGAGCAAAGAGATGTGAAGAGTGAGAAGTGAATAGTGATACACAGTAGTTGGCTGGGTGCATCAGGAGTAAAAACTGTTTCACAAAAAGGGGTAAATTAACTCAGACCCTCCCCAGAACAAGGATCTGGAATAGAGGGAGAGTGTGTCTCTGTATGTCATCCATTGTTCTCTAGTTTACTTCATGACAGAGCAGCTATACATTACCCCTTACTAAGGGCAGATTGTAAAGTTACAGTGGGGAGCTATATAACTAGCTCTTTATAAAGCACTTTTCATCAGTATATCTCAAAACACTTTACAAAGGAGGCCATTATCATGGCCCCCATTTTATAGATGGGGAAAACAGAGGCACGGAGCTATCATGGAGTCTGACTGGGAACTAAGAAAGTACTGAGCAAGTATTTTCTTTCCCAGCTTTACCCTAGGAAACTGGGTTTTTTTGTTTTGTTTTGTTTCTTTTTGCAGGGGGTGGGGAATCAAACAGGACAGAAGAGAGTGAATCTAAAATTACAACCCCACCAGCTATGCTTCCGGCATCAACACTTTTGTGACTAGAACTTTCTTTTAATCTCACTCATACTTCCAGATCTTTTAATCTACTATGACCTGATAACCCATCCAACCTAAACTATCTCTCTGTGATGACATGAAAGCAAAAGATGATTCTGATATCCTGAGACTTTGCTAAGTACTGTAACAGACTTGCTGAGAAGCTTGGTTCTCAGTGCGCACTCCTTAGCATCAATAGATATCACTGCAGACCAACTATGCTTTGATTAAGTGAAAAAATGGAAGCTTAGGTAAGATGGGACGGTTATATGTGATGTAACGGTTTTATCTGGTTTTGTTAACCTGAAATGCTTTGAGCTCTTTATCACTCTCAAGCTTTTTAGTTCATAAGTGAATCAGAAATCCTTCCTCGGTTATTTGAGGGTGTACGAAGTATGGTGGAAATTCAGTTAGAAGACTAGGAAGGTTATGTCTACACTTGTGGGGGCGTGTTGTGTACGTGTAGCTACATGTCAGTGATAAGCAGGCTGCTTTGACGCTGTGGTGTGTAGCTATGCATGGCAGTGAAAGGTTCTGGCAAGGAGGAGACAGCAAGGCTCTGGCCAGGGTCTTTCACTGCGGCAGGGGAAGGATCTGGCACCTCCCCATTGCTGGAGTCTCTTTTAAATGGAGCCCCCCCATGGACTTTTGTGTAAAAATTGCACCCCCCCCTTCCCCTGACCTCCCCCTCACTTTCAGAAAAAAAACAGGGCCTACATATCATAGGCAGAGTTGGAGTGCTTAACTCGGGGGGGTAAGAGGTAGCAGTAGCTCCCCCGCGGCTCCAGAGCCTGATGTGACCCGCCAGAGAAAATGGCGGCAGCAGCAGGGAATCGCACCTCGTCGTCTGGATTATCCTCAGGCAGCAGCGCGGACGCAGCTGCTGCCTCTGGGAGCCTACAGAGTGGAAGCGGTGGGGAGGCTGCTGCTGCTGAGGGAGGTGGATGACAGCAGTTTCCGGGAGCAGCGCTCCAATTGCACAAAGTGTGGAGCTGGACCAGCTCTGTCCACCACTCCGCCAACAGTGCCGGGCCCGCCTCCCACAGCAGCCTCCCCACCTTCCACTTCCCTCCTAAGGGTCTCCCACCCCCAACACCTTCCCAGAGCTGCCCATGTGAGGTGCCGGGGTCCCCACTGCCACCCGCTCGCTCTCAGCCCAGCATCCCTCACCCAGCAGGGGGAGATGGCTCCATCATCATAATTTTGAGGAGGCATTGCCCCCTCATAACTCCCAAGTTCTGTCCATGGCATCACCCCCCCACGATCCATCTTGTGCCCCTTTAGGGGGGTCCGCCCCCCAGTTTGAGAACCGCTCATGTAGTGTATCAGAGAAGTGCTTAATAGGCATGAAACCTGAATCCTAATGGCTGGTTCTGAGGCTGACTTACTTTGTGAACTTGGGCAAGTAATTTAGGGCCAGATATTTAGGAGCCTAAAAATCACCTATCACTTAATTCCTATTGATTTCAATGGAGCTTATTCACCTAGGTTCTATTGAAAATCTGACTGGGCATTCCTCTGCATCCTTAGGCATCTAAATACCTTTAAAAATCTGGTCCTTATTGTTTTTGAGCTTTATTTGCCCTAATTCTAAAGTGGGGACAATGACCTTTACATACCCATTAATGGGGTTATGAGGACCAGTTAAATAATGGTTGTAAAGTGCAACATGCGTGCAAAAGTATTATGAAGGCTGGTCTGTTGCAGAAATGGGAATAAAACTCAGGCCATAGAGGTTTCCATTGCTTTGATAACATTACTGACCTGCCACAACGCCTGCAACTTCATTTGCAGAAGCATCTTTTTCTGCAAGAGTGGCTTTATTTGTTTTTCTTTGTTGAGAAAAAATTGGAATTTCAAGGCTGCAAATTGTTGGGAAACAAAATTCTGAAATGCTTTGCAATATTTGTATGTCTGTGAAAAATGATGCAACTTTTTCACCCAGCTCTAACTCAAAGGATGGGGGAGACTTTCTGTGCCAGCTAGAGGTAACGGCTCAAAGGTAAACAAAGAATCAATCTAACAGTGGAAATTCTGCATGTGATTTCTTTGGCAGTCAGTGAAGTTCTGAAAAATACTTTTGCTGCAATTAGTCTAAATAATGGAGGTACTTGTCATTTCCTTTGGCCCATAATCGAAACAGTCTTAAATATACTTGATTGTTCTATAAATTAGAAAGTTAAGTACAAGAGCTTTACTTTTTTAACTGAATTAAATGAGGTTGCATAGCTCTATTAATACAACAAATGGAGCATCTAATAATTTGGTTAGCTTGTAATTAGCATTTGGCAAACCTTAGGTATGGAGATTAGTGGAGATAAACAATCAGCATCTCAAATATCTGGTTCCTTCTTGGTGATTTCAGCATTTGCAGAAGCAGTTGAATGGCATAGGGACTGAACTATTCTGGCAGCTGTATGGGTTGTTTCCTCCAGGTTAGGGTTGAGGCAAACTGTGAGGGGAAAGGGTGGGCAGGGAAAATGTTCACTGCTGCTGTCTACACTTGCACCTGTTTTCTGGTTGAGTAGAAGTTTTCTGTCTCCAAGACTTTGGCACGAGCATCTTTCATGCAAAAAGTTTGAGATGGTTTCCAAAAAAGGACAATGCAATTCTGGGGCTGCATATGGAAAGATATCATGAAAGTTCACAACTACATGTAGGTCATTGCATTAAATTTTGGGTACCATATTAGCAGAAAATTGTTGATGGAAATTCAAAGTAAAGCAACAAAAATAATCAGGTGCTTAGGGATTGAATTAGGGTTTGATGCTACAATTACTGAAGAGAGCTGATCAGAAAAAAGGACTTACAATTCCCACCCCCTCCTCCTCTCCTTTCATATATTTGAAATTGTTATGAGATTTTGGAATTCAAAAATGTTGAGTATACTAGCCCCAATTCAGTAAATTACATAAACCCATGCTTAACTTTAAGTGCCTGAGTTTTCCTATTAACTTTGTGATGGAATACAATGCTTGCTTTTTCAGCCAGCTCTGTATTATTGGGCCAGATGTGAAATAATGCATGGTTTTAATCCCTAGGAACATCCCACTCTCAGCCCATCTTCTGCCTGCTTTTCTTCCCTTCTTCCTGATCACAAAAGGACCCAGCTAATCAATGAAAATAGGAGCATCACTAGATAGGGAGGTGTGTGTAGACAGGTGTGTGTAGACAGTAGGTTATACCGAAGCCAGAAGGGAAGATGATAGAGGATAGTATTGAGCATAGGTCCTTGAAGAAAGCAGGCCCTTAAGGGCAATCATTCTTGTTCCTCCTCATCTCTTACTCTTCTAATTAAAGTTAATTAAAGTTCCATATCATAATAAGGAAAAAATGGGGGTGACTTTTTTAGAATTTACTGTGTGATACTTGACCTTAATATTTAATTAAAATGAAAATCTGATGAAGGCCACAACTAAGGATGCCGAGTCATGTGTGTGGTGGAACGTCAGATTGTCTGTCATTAGTAAAGCCTTTGAAATGTAAAACTGAGAGCTTTCCTTTTTAAAAGGGTATTTCTCATTTATTTATTTACACAGTTAAGTTAGGCTATTGAGCCTTGTTTCTAAGCCACAATTTTTAATAAAATTAATATATTACACACGCCACTGAAATAACTACCTATGGTAACCCATCTGGAATTCATTTCACCTCATGGTACGGGCTTTACGTCATTGCTCTCCAGTTTGACACTAAAATGCACAATGACAACAAAGTAACATTGACACAAGGATATAGTTATGTTTATCCTTATTGGGAGGGATTTTTATTTTATTTTTAAAGAAGCATCCCTTGGACTGGCACACATCATTGGCTTATGGAACAAAAATACCTTTTGTAGGTGTGCTGAAGTGCATGAACACAGGCCTACAAAATGAGAAAGCTGTTAGTTCTGCAATCCTTGTAGTATTCTGAATGAGGAACTTCTCTTGAGCCCAATGGGAGGTTTCCGTGTGAGAGGACTCTGTGATCAGACATTAGGAGATTTTCCCCAGACATGCCAGGGGACCATAATTCTAATGGCGGCATCCAGACTTCAGTCTCTAAGGGGATGATCCCAATGTTCATTAAAGTCAATGGGAGTTTTTCCATCAACTTTAATGAGCATTGGATCATGCCCAATATATCTTTTTAAAGAAACAAATCCCAAATTATTTTGATATCCTGAAGACAAGTGTGATAAACAAATAGCTTTAGTTTATTTTTTGAAGGCCCTTAAGTATCCTTGTAGAATGGATACTTGTAGAATTTTTGCTTTATATTAAGGATGTTTAGTTTAAAGGGAATTTCCTTTGTGGAGGATAGATTAACCTTTTAGCATTAAGCCTCCCAAATTAACCTCCACAGCTGCTCCTCCTCCATTGTCCCTTCTCACCCTCCTCAAAAGTGGTTTGTAAAGGCCTGATCCGTAGCCCATTGAAATCAATTATTGGGATTCCATTGACCTCAGTGGACTCTTTATCAAGCCCTTTATACATAAACTAGCAATGCAAAGCTGCCAAAGCCTCCCCCTTCCCTAAGATAGATCCACAGACCCCATATTTCTGGCATTTTTGTGACTAGGAAGGATGCTTACCTATCTGACAGCATCCTAACGCCGGGAGCAGGTTCTATTCTGGCTGATCTCTGTGTCAGCTAGGGCAGTGGGGAAGACGTAAAAGGGGCCACATGGTCTGAAACGCGTCTTAGGTTAGCAATGAAGAAGAGTCCATAGATTCTTGTTCCAGTGTGGGACAGAATGTTCTCCCCGTACTTCTTCCCTCCCAGACAAGTTGTCCCCTCCCTGCCACAGTCCACAGTGACGGTCTGATTTCCGTAGTAACTCTGTCATATGGGAGTCAATATGATCAGCATGACAGTAATCAATTGTGAAGTCATATAAACAAAGAAATATGACTTCAGCTGAGGAATAAGCGGCAGGAGTGGATGAACTGTAAGGAAACAAAAAGCCTATTTTCATACAAATGTCTCCAGTAATAAAAAGGGAAGAAAAATAAAACAGGAAATATGTGCTATAGCAGCAGAGATTGCTCTAAATAGACCATTTTTCAAAGTCATGCATGCAGAATCAGCAGGTCTTGAAACTGTAACAGAATGAACATACCATTATGATGTGACCCAAATGAAACAGAGCAGTGTTCACGCTGATATGTCACATTTTCATGCAAATAATGGTTAGTCATAAACAGTAGGGAGCCCATTTATATGTTTATGTAGGCTGTGAATTATGTTTTAATACATGCTATTGAGCAGAGGCGTTAGACCCTTTGCTTATTTTCCTTTGTGTCTTCATATTTAGTATCCTTAGCCCCTAGAGATATTTTCATAGCGTCTGACTGATTTAAAATGTAATAGGTCCATAGGAAATGCTTTTTAGAAATGACTACATTTTTTCCCTTCTGACTCATGGAATCATATTTATGTGGTCTCTAGGGGAAGGAATAATATGCTGTAGAAGAATATGTGTTACACTGGTAGACATGATGTATTTCATTTTTCCTCATTCTGTAGCACTTGGAACAAGCTTGGAAACTAATACAAAGAAAAGTCTCTGAAGAAGACAAATGGTGAACAGTAGACTGCAACAGAGCCATGTGATTTCCATTTGCAATGTACTATTACTGTACTGAATTTCATTTATAATATTTCCTGAGAAAACAGTTTTCAAATATGTTAAAATAAATGAAAATAATATCCATTCACAGTTTCCAAAATATCTGTAATTTCCACAAAGATGTAAAGCTAAGTTTTACTACACAAAGTAACTTCAGTGACAAGATAGATTATCAAAACATGTGCAGACATTTTTAATTATAAGTCACCAACAAATGTATTTAATTTTATAGTGTACTAAAGCAAATGCCCAGGGTACGTCTACACTGCACATTTCTTTCAGTAGCATGTAAAGTATGTACTCAGGTAGCTCCCAAGCACGGGTTTAACAGTGTAGACAGTGAGGCACAGCTTAGGTGACTAGAGTACAGATACGTCTGAAGGGTCTGGATGTGTATCCGAGTACATACCCTATATCGCTGTCTACACACCCAACTCGTGCCTTCTTGTCTACACCACTATTTTTAGCCAGGTAGTGTCCTGCTGTCTCCCAGCTGCTGGAGTCTTTCCCGACCACAGGAAAAGACCCAGGCAGCAGAGAAAGACTCTGGAAGGCGGAGGCAGCAAAGAAGGGCTCCAGCAGTGTGGAGGCAGCAGAGGAAAGGCTGAACCTTTCCCTGGCTGCCTTCCCACTGCAAAAGCCATTCACTGACATACGTAGCTATACACCACTGTATGGACGCAACTTGTTACAACTGCAACTGCAGCTTGTAGCTACACATGCACTACACACTATCAACAGGGGTGTTATTGTAAACACAGCCTGAGAGAAGAAAGCAAAAAAGTAGCAATTCTGAAAATATTTATTTAAAATCCCATCAATAAATTATGTTAAAATCTTTAAAATTCCCAAAAAAGTCTGCATTTTGAATATGCAAAGGAAGGGGATCTTGTAGAGTGCTACTTCAAAGGATGGCAGAAAATTTGACCTCTTTGTATATTGTTTTTGGGTGTGCATGCACTTGGACAGAATGGATCTCTTTAAATTTAAATCACCAAATTAATCATGATTTGAATCAGTAAGCAGGAAACTTGGAATGAAGAAATTGATTTTAATCTTGTTTTGCATTTGTACTTTTTAGTTATTGTCCTAAAGAGACTTTGATTCTTATTGTTGATTACCATTAAAGCATGTTGATTTTCAACTAAATAGAGTCTTTACATTAAGAATAATACTTCTTTTTGCCAACCTGGAGAATATACTATATGTATATACATTTATTTAAGCCATTGCAGAGCTTAACAGATATTTATTCAGTCTTAATGTTTACATTTTTTTGTGTTAGAAATAGTTACATGATGTATGTCTTATTTAGTAGATCATGTTTAATATTTTGCTTGCTATTTGTGTCTAGCTCAGTTTGGAAGGAAATTCAAATTAAGTTACAAATGCACAAAAATACAATTTATAAATCCGCACAACATTTAATTAGTTAAAAAGAACTACCTTGAAAATACTGGACATAAAGAGAAAGAAAAAGTTTATCAAAGCATTTTGTAAAACTGATTTAAATTGAACTAATTAAAAACAAGAACTATTATCTGGAGTTAGAGAACTGACCTGATCGTTTCTGATTCTGGGATTTAGAACAAGTAGATGTCCATCATCTCACACCTAGATTATACACATAGGTTGGAAAAAGAAAACAAGATTTCTTTGGTTTTTATCTCCAACTGGTTTCATGAGTTTGGAGGAACTAGTCATTGAATTGAAGTACTTGAATAAACTGAAATGAAGAAAGTATCCTCTCTGCTTCTGCTGAAGAGGCTACTGTTGTCAAAAATGTTCCAGGGTGCTTAGCCAGTTACTTCCACCAGTTCGATGATTTGACTGTCTTTAAAACTGGGGCATCAAATATGTACTGCTTAATATTATTATTTTTTATTTAATTTGAATAAATAAAAGATGCAGTAAGTTTAGGTCTTAGTATAGGTTGTCATAATTTCATGTTTAATTTTAAATTGAAAAAAAAATCCTTTTTATTTTGTCTAAATCACTGATTTTTGTTCACTCTGCCCTTGGGTGTAGGCTTAATGCAGGCACAGGAATCTGTGTGCACTGAGCTAAGGCAGGACTGGGGCTTATATCACCACGGGCTAGATTTTCAAAGAAATGTTAATGCCTAAAGATGCTAATAGGCTCCTAATGAGATTTTCAAAACTACCTAAGCAGGTTAGGCATCTAAGTCTTGTTGAAATCAATGGGAGTTAAGCACCGAACCTGCTTAGGCCACTACGTGCCTAACTGCATCTTTAGGTGCCTAATTTCCATTGAAAATCTGGCCCCAAGTCCTGAGGTATCCCAAAAGGTCTTTTATTCAGATAAGACAGATAAAAGACTTTGTTAACTTAAGTGGAGTTATGAGATCACTGTTTAAGGTGAGTTTAGATAGATAGATCTAATTCTCTCTCTATATATAAAATATCATTAGATCCAATTCTCTTATATAGATTTTAACCTTTGACATTGCAGATGTGTTTTTTGATGGAGTGGCCCATAGCTACCCTGGGCAAATATGGAGGAAATGGGGAAACTTTTCCAGTATATAAATAGGAAAAAAGAGAGAAGATTCATTCTGCACAGAGCAGTATTTGAACACTGAGCACTGGGAGCTTGTATTGGCATGAAACTTGTTTGACTGAAACTTGTTGACAGTTAAAACATAACAAGGGTAATGCTATCATGCTGCTGACCATGGGTAACACATAGGGTAATAATCAAGCCTTGCTCCTGATTAACAGTCCTTAAGGTACTGTTATGTTATCTGAAGTTATCTATACTGGATATAGTGAGCAAAGAGAACATTTAAAGCCAATTCCCAGCAGAGAGTTAGGAAATACTTCTATGAGCTCAAATATTATAGAGCAATTTATGTAAAGATATAGACAGATATACAGAACACATATCAGTAAGATATACTATCATGTTAATGTAAAAATTTGCTGTCCAACAAATCTACAACAGCAAGAAAATTCACTCAAAGTGAAGTTGAACTTCAGTCCCTTAACTTACAGGTTCTTAAAGTTATGATGGTGTCACCAGGTTGGTCCTACATTCATAAGGTAAATACTGTGGCTGAACATTAAAAGGGATCGGTTTATTTTATAACACACTGGAAGGGATATTTTACTGATTAATGGAACTGACTAAATATAATTCATTGTATTGACCTTTATACTTATCTATTTAAGATAAGAATAATCCATTCTCATGCTTCAGGATGTGTACTGATCACAAAAAGGTTCACAAAGCAATTTTTCATCACGTCCCATGTTGTGGAGTTTTATGGGGATTTTTCACCTACCTCTGAAGCATCAGGGAGAGCCACTGTCAGAGGAAAGATACTGGAGAAGAAGAACCAATGATCTGATTGGTTAAGGCTAATCTTATGTTTCTGTTTAGTATGTGCCATAACCCTTAGGAACAGTCAACTGAGCAAAGTTCAGGAACTGTAAACCTTACCTCTGATTTTCTTGTAAATTGCAAGGTTAATTAGCCCCTTAGCAGTTTAGCAGGAACACATGGAAACTGAATTTCTTCCTATTACAGTTGAAAAACAGCTTTGGCAGAGATTATGTTATATAATGTAATATATGTACTGTTATAATTACTGTATAACATACACTTAAACAGGATCTCTCGTGTGTAATATGATTTTGCAAGATGTTCATTTGATTCTAGGGCCAGATCCTGATTGAGCCTTCAGAGTAAATAGTCCCATTGACTTCAGAATGACTGCTTATGTATGTGAGTAATAACGTCAAAAACAGACCAGAGACAGTGATACTCCCACTGATATGTCACTTACATCTTATATAAAAAGCTAATATGTCAATTTAATTGGAAACTAAGGTTGGTTAAAATGTTTGGGATTTGTTTTTCCAGAAATGTTTTGGGGAAAAAAATATTTTGTTTCATTTTCTCCCACTGGAAGAAAATGGGGAAAAAATAGGAGAGTATTTTTCCCCACTTCTTCTCACAGTTTTCATTTTTCTTCTTCTTTTTTTTTTTTCTTTCCATTGAAAAGGTGAGGAAAAAAAGGGAAAAGTGAGGGAAAATATTAAAATTATAAAGAATTTTATATATTATATATAATTTTTTTTCATAAAAACCTGCTGAGATCTTAGCAGTTATTTGGGGTGTATTTGTTGAATCATCAATGAATTCAAATAGCAAAAGTTGTCCTTTTAAAACAGCTGGACAATCAATATTGTTAGTAATGCCACGTTAAACAAGAACCCAGGTATTCAAAAACCCATAACCCACTATGTATTCAAGTGCTGTGTAGCTTGGTTTAATGGAAGATAGTGAAGTGTTTAAGGCACAGAACTGAGATAGCACACTTAGATTTCATTCCTGGCTCTTCACAGACTTCCTCTATGATCTTGGGCATGTCACAATGAACAAATTCTGCACAAAATTAATATACTCCTTATGCAACTTCACTGAAATTAGTATGGATCCATAGAGTATGAATTACTACAAAATTTGACCCTTAATGCCTCTTTCGCTCTCACAGGTAAGACATATGTTTTTGTGCATAAGAGATTGATCCCTTTATAGAGGAGACATAGACTAATTCATCAGTGTTAGGCCACAGACTTCAATGGGATTGTACAGAAGCAACTGAAAGAAGAACTTAACCTAATATATTTAAAGTGGACCGAGGCCTCTCTATGTAATGTCCCAGAAGGAACATTACTGTGGATGAAGTTCCTCTTAAGGGCTGGACCTGTAATTGGACTAGGATTTTGGATCAGTCAAGGAAGGAAAAGCTTCTGAAGAGTCTGTCCCATGTTTCTGCAGGACTTCAGTGCTTGTGGAACTCGGCCTTAGTACTACAAAGATTAGTAGCCCCACTGGACATGTTAAATAAAACTACATCCTATTGGGCTTTAATTAACAGAATAAGATCTCCCGTCAGAGTAATTAGCCTGAAGGAAGGGATGATCTTCTGGTTAAGGCCCTGGACTGAGACTTAAGAGTTCTTTGTTCAGTTCTCAGCTATGCCATAGTCTTCTTCTGTAGCCTTAGGGAAGCAACTGTGCCTCAGTGCCTCATTTAAAATGTGGAAAATAATCCTTTACTTACTTTCTCCCTCTCTTCATCTTGGATTCTACTTGGATTTTAAGCGCTTCAGGGAAGGGACTGTCTCTAATTATACATATGCACTTGACTATGCCACCCCCAGAGGGGCCCTAATTTTGATTGGGGCCACTAGGTGCTGCTGTAATGTTACCCTGAGGCACTGAGTGTTAGGGTTGATCTACACGCAGACTTTGATCCAAATAACAAAAGGTGTGAACTAAAACAGACACAGTTATTTGGGTGCAAGTCTCGGTGTGAATAATCTTATTTTAGAATAAAGATGGCTTCAGTTGATTTAGCTCAACTTTTAATTTAAATCAGTTTAGCTTCTTTTATTCCAAAATAAGTATCCACACAGAATCGTGCCCCTAAGTAACTTAAATTGATTGAAATCATACCTTTTTTTTTTTTTTTTTTTTTTTTTTTTTGGGGGGGGGGGGGGGAGTTGGTGCAAGTTTGTGTGCAGACAAGTCCTTAGTTTGTTCCTTTAAAGTTTCATAATAGAATGGAACATAGAACCTTGGCGATGAGAGATGTCGTTCAACTTTCTTGTCTATGAAAACTTATTAAACATCACAGAATCTTTTGAAAAGATGATCAAAGTCATGCTTGATTCTTGCCTTTGTAATTGATTATACTTTTGTTTCCTACATTCATCAACATACAGCAGAAATAACACCATTTGAGCTTTTTGACCAAGTCAGCCCATTTATCAAGCTGACATATTGGCTACCACACAAAAATGTATGAAGTCCATCAATAGAGTACAGAAAGGTATAAATTAAAGCCAATTTTTTATGCCACTGTGAGATATGGGATGAATGGGATACAACTTAGCTTTATTAATCTTTGCACATTCTTAATATCTCATACTTGACATTTGTAGCGAACTGCTTCTTTTATGAGCATTCTTTTTATTTCACTTATGTACAAAAGGGAGTTAATCATTCTTCAATTTAGTCATCTTTTTGTCACTTATCCACCACAGGGATTTGGCATCGCAACCATAACACTTGATTACCACACCACACATTCAATCAGTCTTTATTCCTCTCTTTCTCTATTGGGGAAATGATTTTACATTCCACAGCTTCAAGAGGTGTAGTGTTTAGCACATTATTCAAATATCAAAAGGCATTAATAACACATTTTCCACCTCAAAAATAAAACCTTTGTGTGCCTTTGAGTTGACACACATGTACCGGTGGGATTTCCGTAGAAAGAAACAAGCTGAGGCAGTGGCTGGAATCCTGCAGTTTTGCTTGCTCAATACTGTACCAGAATATGTGGCCTTGATTACATTTCTGGAGTAAATCAGGAATAAAGTCAAATGAGATACACTGCTGAGGGGGAGCACTATCAGGACATATGTATTTATTGAGAGACCACCAATGTGTCCTCCAAGAGGCAGTTAACTTACTCCTTTTGACTAACATACACAGAAGGAACAATTTTTACAGAGGGGAATAGAATATCCAATACAATCACACAGGAGTGCTATTTATCTTCAGTAAAGCATTTACCTATCAGTAGGACTCTTCAAAATTAAAATTTTGGGGGGACGGAATAGGGGAGGGTGTTTTAGCTTTATGCCTAGGGGCAGCATAATTTACAGTGCAGTTATTGCTCTCCTTGACTGCATAAGTCTCCTGACTTTAACATAGTGTATTAAGGGGCAGCAGTCTGGGGCCAGCAGTGAGCAATCAAGGTGTGCATGGCAGAGCAGGCTGCCATAGCAGAGAGCCGTATGGTTTCCTTTGTAGTATTATGTGTTGACAGAGCTAAGGTATCTAGAAATATACTACAGAACTGAGCTCTGCAGATTAATAAATAGCTCATTATCTAGTCCTGAGGGGAGGAGGGGGATCTGAAAAAAAATGTATAGTAAATGGCATGGCTGCGAGCAGCAACTGAAGAGAACTTAAACGTTTGAACACATTGCTGGAGGAAGATGTCAAGCACCATTTCATTAGGGAGCCATTTCATGTTAATATTATTATAATATTAAAATTAATAATATTCTATAAAAGTTTAAATGAATCAAAACAATAAAGTCTAAATGAAAAGTTTTACCTTATTGAAACTAAACATTTTGGTATTACTGAAATGAAATATTTCAACATTATCAAAATGAAAGAGATAAATCAAAACAATGAATCTTGACTTTTATCCTGTTGAAATTGTCATCAAAATTGATGCATTCCCACAAAACATTTAGATTTTGACAAAACTACATTTTCAGATGGGAAACTGTTCAATCAAAAAAATTTCAACCAGCTCTAATAATAGGTTAGCTTGTGTCACTCTTACTTATACTGAATACAACCTCATTGCTCAAGTCTGATTAGGGACCCTGGAATTATTCAAGGTGAAAAATACTACTTCATGTGAATAAGGATGATATATTCTGGAAAACTTTGCTGCCATTGCATTGCATGGTACTTGCTAATTTTTAAAAAATCACTTAATTTCCTGCATAAATATTATTTATAGCAAAAAAGTACCTCAAGTGCAATTCATTGAAATTTCACATCAATATCCTACTCAGAATAATAGTAATAGAATTAAATACTGTGTGATAAAAATAGAACAAAAATAAACCTGCCACAGTGCCATAAGCTTTTCATTCAGCCCACATTTAAATTTAATGTACATCTGCAAGGTCTTGGTCATAATTTACTCATAAATGAAACCTATAAGTCTACTGCGAGGGAGTTTCCACTTAACAAGAAAAGACGAAATACAGGCATTTTCTTTCTCTTAACTCTGCATTACATTTCTTATAAAAAAAACAGTAATAAAGCCTCGTGCAAGAGACTGATCCTTTCTTCACAATAAGAAGACTATGAAGGAAAGAAAATTGTTTAAGCCTCTTGGCCTGGATATTTCTCAGTCAAAGGACATATCAGTTACTCTACATAACGGCAGCATTCCAAGCATTAAATTAAATTATGGACTAGAAGCAAGCACAGTTTACATCTGTGCAAAATTTAAAACTTAGGCACATTTGATGACTTCTGTAGTCCCAACAAAAATATACCTCAGACATAATGCTCTTAAATGATCTTTCTTAAAATACTTTATTCTTTCAAATGCCTATTTGCCATTCTGCCTATTTGATTTTTTTTAAATGTGACATGAAAAAAATCAACCTTGATTTCATCAAATATTTTCCCTTTATTTAACTGTCCTGTGATTTGGGTCATGTTATTGTCTTTAAGGCAAATGCCTGTCCTTGCCTAGAGCACATTGACTTCAGTGGGGTTTAATACAAGTCCAGGTCTGCCTGTATTAATGTTTTTTTTATCAATTTAGGACCTTAATATGTATATAATGCAGTGGGGCTTGAACCAGGGACTTTTGGTTTAACATCCGAGCCCCTACATCATGCTCTGTAATTAAAAAAAAAAAAAAAAAAAGGCTTTAGCACACTCATAATTTTCATTGTGGTCATGCCAAAGTGGGTAAGTCTGGGTTATGCATAAACAGTATTTTAATTTATTACAAAATAGTTTGATTATCTCTAATGGCTTCAGAAGATGCTAGAATGGATGTTGGCATTGCATCCTCCGGTTCCTGAAGGTGGAGAACAGTTTATGGAATTTGTGCTCAGAAGACCATAAAAACAGAACAGAAATAGACACATAATGCATCAAGGGTCAGATTCTCAGCTGCTGTAAATCAGTATAAATACATTGATGCCAATGGAGCTGTGCCAGTTTACACCAGCTGCAGAGCTGGTGATCTGTCCATGCCTAGGGTAGCCCACCTGAAAATGCCAAGGTCAGGGGAAGCTGCAAAAGGAGAGCAGATTATCCCAAAATGGTGGCTAAGACTGCAGTTAGATTCACCCATCAGTTATAAACAGTGCCTCTGATCCCCCAAACTGGTTATCAAGAAGCTAAAACAAGAAGTTACACAGCCCCCTTTATGGTAATTCATTCTCTGGCTCCTAATTAGCACTAGGTCCAGTAAAAAGTTATTAAAACTGGATTCACAATACATTTGAGTTCCCTTGATGGGCCATTAAGTAGGCCTAGTGCTGCCACTATCCTGGCTGGGGGTGTCACCCAGAAACACAGCATAATTTTGAAATACAAATATACCACACATATTTAGAACTCATAATACAAAATTGATACCTACATATAAATGTGCTGATCAGCCTTAGCAAATTATGACTTTTCCATTGGTACCTTACAGTGCATACCCTACACAATATTGTAATTTTGCAATATTGATATCAATAATATTATAAATGGTCACCCCTAAACCAGACAGTGTCACACTGGTCTTGACTTTTTAACTCATTAGGTTACAGTGAGCTGCAACTTATGCTATTTATTGCAGCCATACAATCTTCATGCCACCATCCTCAGCAACTGTGATCTCTTGCCTACAGAAGTGGGAATAGAACTATTTGAAAAGTTCACAACGGTCCACCATGGCCACCTTGCCAAACTCATTTGTTTTTTGGGTTTGTAATAGATGCTAAAACCTGATCATGTGTTTTTTTTTTTCATCCTTCAAAAACACACTGAGGTTCAAGAGAATGCAGGCTAAAGTTCAAGTGCACCTGGATTAATGGATAGTTTTGCACCAGAAAGGAAATCATACGAAATGTGTGGCTTGATGTGAAATTCAGTGGCTTAAGCTGTGTCACACTTGGAGGTCTGGGATTGAGACTCAAAGCCAGAAGTGGGCAGTGCTGGGAGATGGAGGAGGATGAGTCCATAAGCACCACCCTTGAAGAAAATATTCACATGAACGCTTGTGTGGTAAAACTTTTGAGTTCTTTACAGAAATAATCTGGATATATGATCCTCTGATTTTTGAATGCTACTTAGAGTTAAAAAAACCCCTGACATAAGAATGTAAAAAGGGAGATAAAGTAAATATTTAACAAAAAGAGATTCCTTGCATGTCTTTGCTGGAACTCTCTTGAAATAGAGGATGGGTATTACAAGAGGCACAATTTGCTTTAAAGGGCTGTGCCTTATATTGTAGTATACAGACATATAAATGCTTGTCTTTGGAATGCAATACAGGAGAAGAGGAGGGGTGGAAAAAATGGCACAGTGGCAGCTAGAATTACTTGAAACTTTAACGGCATTGATTATTTCAACGCACTATCCAAAACGATAGATGCTATAATGCAAGACAATACAACAACAAACCAATCCACAACACTGCTGTCCTGCTGTAATCCCACCTCCATAATAATATGAACCCACCAGAAAATACATACAAAGAAAAAATACCCTGTCCTCCCAAAGACCATATTTCCCTCGCTCCCCCAACCTTTTCACCCTCCCCAAAAACACAGGATAGAAGCAATTTTGCAGCTTTTCCAGGACATTGACAGAGTCTGGCTATTTCAGACCAACTGAGATGTAAATTTCAAACTGTTAGATGTTGTAATATAGTTGCATTATTGATGTCTTAATATCTGAAATCAAATAAATTAACATATCCCTACCTGCTGCTAGGAAAGAGAGAAAGAGATTGATATAACTGGCTATTTTTAATCATTGATAGATGTTCAGATAGTAATGAAGAACCTAGATAGTTGGTAGTTTCCATGGATGGAGTGAATATGTGACTCGATCAGGGAAAAAAGAGGTGGTAACTATATAGCACAATTGTGTGTAGCCATATTTGTAGTAACACCTGCACTGGGGCTGAAGTCACACAGAAAATGTGACAACTTTTTTAAAGGATCTTCTTTCTTTTCTGCAACATAGAGCCACTGGGGCTACTTCTAGGGCAAAATTCAGCTCTAGTGTAGTTAGAGTTAATTGAGCAGCGCTGGCTTACCCTAGATCGAAATTTGGCCCATGATCCTTTGAAAAACTAGGCAGGAGCTATATTTATATTCTCATTGTAAAGTTGTTTTTGGTGTTTGGTAGTGTTGTTTGAGATGGCAAGTAGCCCTCTTCCTAAAACAGATCCTTATTGTAAAATAGCTGACACCAGTTTTACTAATATACATATGCAAATTAAAATATAAACATACATATTCTGTAGGCATGCCATGAATTTATATAGAGGCAATATGATATTTTCTGTCTTATTATTTATCACTTTCCTAATGATTCCTAACATTCTGTTAGCTTTTTTGACTGCCGCTGCACATTGAATGGATGTTTTCAGAGAACTTTCCACTATGACTCCAAGATCTCTTTCTTGAGTTTCTCTTTCTTGGCTAATTTAGCCATCAGTCAGAACTGTACTTTGCACTACAGTAAATGACTACACAAGATGCAGAGGAACAGTAAATTTCTTCTACAACTGTAAAGGCTCCCTCCTGGGGACAGCCACCCTCTTGCCTCCCAGTTGGGATGCCATCTTCTGAGCAGCAGTCTGCAGGTTTTAAGCAGCAACATGAGTCAGGAAAAATGTGGTGGGGACTGTCCAGAAGGATAAGTTCATCACCAGATTTAAGAATGCAAAGTTCCTTTCTCTGAGGAAATAAGCTGCTGTTCACCCAGGAAACTGTTTTTTTTGGGAAGCCCAGAGTAACCAGCTTATATCAATAGTTGCAGTGCTTGTGCAGTCCGTCCTCAGCGACGTTATTTAAATTAAAAAGGGGCAGGTAAACTGAGCATAGGAACTTGTGAAAAAGGCTGCCTTATACAAAAACAATTCAAAGAGACTCTTACATTGCAATAGGCCAACTTTCTTCCCTAAGTGGGTTCCCCTTATTAAAAAATGATCTCCAGACTCCCGATGAACTAAGAAGGAACTACTATATTTATATTGAATGTCCAGCTGCAGAATCTGTCTTTCAAATTGCTCAAGAGCTGGCCATCTAGTAGATGGAGGGGCTTGTTGCCATGGGCAAAAGGCTCCAGTAGAGTGGAAAGAGAGAGAAATGCATGAAGCATTAACAGGCTGCAGATTTCTTAAGAGACACAGAGGATGTGTGACTAAAGGTGAAGCTGTGGAGATGGCTGTGGTATGGTGACTGAATGATTAGTGCACTTGACTACAATCCTGAAGGCTGTGGGTTTGCGTTTTGCCCCCTCCAGTTGACCCAGCTGAAAAATGGGTACCTGATCCATCAGGCAAGGGCCGTCATAGGCAGTTGACTTCATAGAGAGGTTCATAGAGAGGGCCGTCATAGGCAGTTGACTTCATAGAGAGGGTGTTTCAACCTTTCACATTAGCTAAAAGGATATAGACCTTCACCTCATAGTCCTTATGTGTAAAGTAATAGCAGCCACATAGCTGATGACTGCACCTAGGTTGCTAAACTTTGATTTTACCAGAACAGAAGAGGTGCTTTAGAAAGGTATGATGTATTTCCTCCACCCTAGCACTACCTTGCCAGCACTCACTAACATATTAAGTGGGCGGCCATAGGCTCACACCCTCGAGGGGAGGTGAAGCGCAGATAGCAGCACTAACTATTCCATCCCTTATAGTTTTAAACTCTTAAAACCAAATGTTACCTGTCTCTTGCCGTGGAACAAACTCAGGTAAATGATCTCATAGAATCATAGATGATTGAAATCAGCAACTCTTTCCATGAGTAAGTGCTCACCAGTGTGAATAATGGTTGCACATATAGGACTGAATGCTTTGGGGAAGTGATTTAAATTCACACAAATGTCCATTTAGACTAGAGTTTTCCTGCTTTTTTAAATTCCCCCCTGTAGTGAAATTATTTCTAGCTCCCTTCACACCATACTTCATTCTTCAGAATATTACCAGCATCCCTACACCCCAAAACAGAATAATGTTCCCAATTCCTAGCACCTGAAATAAAGAGAAAATCTCCTGCGGGCTCCCCTAACAAATGGCAGAACTGCTTGAATGTAACATTTTCCTCTAAAATATTAATGGAGTACAATATAAACAATTAAATAGCTTTCAGTTAAATAATGCATCATATGAACTGTTCATCCCTGGTTTAAGGATTCTTGCTTGTGACAGTTTGGATAAATATATTATTCAATGTCAAGCTATTTCATACAACACATGATGTATATTTTGCATCTGTTTCATAACATAATGGATGAATAATTGCATCTCAGAGTATAAATACTGGAGCAATATGCATCATGAATTATAAACTTAATAGACCCTCAGATAATCCAGTGGTTATAAATCTGTGTAAAACATGAGTTTCAGTTTACCTCCTATGTCAAATGTTGCTAAGAGATCTGTGTATAACAGCTTTTGGCCAATATAAGCCTAATACAATTAACTGTAATTTCACCGTGGAACTGTTTCGTATTCCCGGTGAAGCTAGTGGGGACAGATTCAGGTACTTTGTCAATTTCAATGAGCATTCTTGGAAGGCATCATGGAGTCTATCCAGCTCATAACAATGAGAAAAAACACTAGTTTGTAAAAGTTGTTCTTTGATAGTTTATTCCATTTCCCCCCCTCTTAGCACATCTACTTTTATCAAAAGCATGTATCTTAGCTAAATGCAGTGGTGCAGTGGGCACACTTCAAAAGTTGATTCCGGTTTTAGAGATAGTTATGCTTCCAGATATATTCCCTATTTTTAACATGGGGAAATAGCACTAGAACCAGTAATATCTGTAGAACTGTAAAGAACATTTTGAATTTGCTGACAGTATATCAAGCTCTGAATGTTTGTTTAGAAGCAAGTTCTGACAGCAAATGGTTGGTCTTGTTTTTAAGACACTGGATTAGGACTCTGGACAGGTGGGTTCCAATTCTCTGCCTATCCACAGATTTCCAGAGTGATCTTGGGCAAGTTACTTTTGGCCTGATCCATAGCCCATTGAAGTTAATAGAAAGACTCCATTGACTTTAGTGAGTTTTGCATCAGACCCTTTTTCTTCCTGGGCCTAAATTCCTCATCTGTAAAATAGAGATAACACTTCCTTTATTCCACTTTCTTTCTATCTCCACTATTCAGATTGTAAAACTGACTGTCCCTTACTATATTCGTGCAGCGCCTAGCACAGTGGAATCTGACCCGACCTTGGTTGAGAGCATCCAGGCACTACTGTAATTTAAATTATAATAATGAAGTTGCAGTGCTTCTTTCTGTTTCTCTAGCCACTGTGGGTTATAAAACAGGAGTCCTTATGAGAAATGATTATTTTAAAGGCCACCCAGGTAAATATTTCATGCTTTGCCTAACATAAAATCATCTGTAACAACAGAGGACATAGTTACCCAAGAAAATCATTGCATCTCTACCATTAAAGTAAATCACAAATATTTTTTAAAAAGGAAGTCTTTGTATACAGACATACTAAAAAAGGAAATATTGAAGGAACACTGCAAGTACATGGGGTTTATACACACACTGTGAAATTAAACAGGACAGGGTAATTCTGAAACTGTGTTCCTCTTTCCTTTTTCTTTTTGGTTCCTCCTTCCTCTTTCTTTATGGTTACAACCAGGTGCAATGAGGGCATACGAATATGTATTTGAAATTTAGAAAGATTCTCTGTTTCTAGTTTAGGCATATAGAATAGAGAGCCTTTCATTTTATTGGTCTTGGTGCAAGGGTGAGTTCAAAAGCATATAAGGGATTTAGGATTGAAATGCAACAGGACTTGTATTCTTAAATCTCTTTGCGGTTTTAGAAAAATCTTTACCCCAAATTTATTACGATGATTACACTGAAAGTTACTGGTGGGAAGACCAGATTCTTTCAAACATATGCTCAGGTTCTGGATAAACCCTTAAAAATTGTGTAAGGGAGCCAAAACTGTTTTTAACTGGATTTGACCCTTCAGCAACTAAAGCATGGCTAGGCATATTTTGAACATATTGTAACCTTTGCTCCCTATTTTTCAGTGGATGCCAGAGGAAACAGGAATAAAAATGGTGTGAATAAAAAGGGATTTTGTAATGAGTTCTGAAGGCTCAGAGTACCCGTGCAGTGCTTTATATAATTCATAATTGTTATATGACCACTAATAGCTGCCTAATGTTGACATACCTTCTCCAGTTACTTTAGCTAACTTTAACTCTGTCAAGATCTGCAGTGTCAAAGTCAAATGGCAGAAACATTTTAAATATCTCAGTTCTTTCGACTGTTAATATTTGCAAAGCATTATCGACATTTTGAAAGGCTTCAATGTTGTCCTTCATAGTTATTCACATAAAGAATTTTTTTCTTCTCTCTCTCCCTCTCTCTTCCAAGGTATTTAACTTTCCTAATACTTTACAGATAATTACGTATATATGGGGAAAATCTAGAAAAAAATCAGATGAAATGGTTTCTTAAGGAAGCTGTTTGCTGTATAATACTTTTCTTGTTATGGTTTAAAAAAAGAGATTTATGATTACAAACATTTATCCTATATAGGGGCATAACTTTAGCCTGTATTTAAATACACCTTGATGCAGATTCTTCCTTAAAAACAGTGCATGATGTAAGCTGTGACCCGTCCCGTGCCCAGGGTTGTCACCTGAAAATGTCAAGGTCAGGGCAGGCTGTAAAAGGAAAGCAGATTCTCCGAACACTGGTGGGTGGCACTGAAGCCAGATTTCCCAACCATCCACAAACTGCACTTCTGAATCCCCACAGAAGCCAGTACACAAATACATGCCCCCTTTACTGCATTTCAGCTTCTGGCTCCCAAATCAGCACTGGGTCCAGTAAAGAGACCAGGTATTTAAACTCTATGCTCTTTACTAAAAAGGTTCCCTCTGACCACAAAGGGTCAGCCACAGTACCAGTTCAATATAAGTTTGGATCTTACCTAAAATACCATGCTGCCAGCCAATCCTTTAGTAACTAAAACTAAAGGTTTATTGTAAAAAAAAAAAGAAAGAAACCATAAGAGAAATGTTAAAGGGTCAAAGCAGATCAAATACATACAAATGCTTCAAAGTCCTTATACATCAGGTTTCTAGGAGAAGTGTGGAGTTGCAAGCTTGTACAGTTCCTCTGGTCCACATCCAGTACCTGGATGGATCTAAGTCCTTCGGTTCAGTTGCAAAGTGAATAGATCCAGAGGTAGGTGTGTGTCTGCAGCTGGACAGGAACAAAGACAAAATGGTTTCTGTGGTTTGATCTTATATACTCTCTGTCTCTGCACCTGCGGCCTGTGGAAACTTACAGGAGCTAAAATGGAGTCCAGAGTCACATGGGCCAATCCTGGTAACTCTTTAGTTTCTTCCTGGGCCCTTTGCTTCTGTGAAGGTTTTGATGGGCCATTAAGCGAGCTATAATCCTGCCTCCTCTCCATCTGGAGTGTAACCCAGCCAGCACAATTTGAAATACAGGTACATCAAATGTGTCCATAACTTCCATTACAGATATAACACATGAACATAAGTATTGTCATCTGACTTAGCACATTATAACCTCTCTAACAGTACCTGACATGGCATATCTCACATGAATGATTATGATTTTGACACATTGATGTTAACCAATATGACAAATGCCCCTCCCCCCATCTAACTAGTGTGACATAAGCACCTTCATCTGGCTATATTTAACAAGGAAAACTATCTAATTAAATTGGACCAGGCTTTGATTTATGTATATCTTGTGCACCCAGATTCCTATTAAAACCCTCTGGAGTTTTAGACACATTAGGAAGGCAGGATCAAGTCAGAAAGCGTAGCCAAAGAGGTGAAAACACGGGGCCAAACCACAACTGGTGAAAATCAGAGTACCTTCATTGAAGTCAATTATTCACAGCAGCTGAGATTCTGGCCTATTTCATATTACTCTAAACTGGATCATTTGAACACAGCTATTTTGTTGAATTAGGCAGAGCAGATTCCAGGGGCCAGAAAATATAGTTATAATAATATGGTGTCATATATTTACTTTATGTTTACAGATATTCTGCTCAGTAAAACACTTAGACTTATTCTGGGGTCAGTGATATAGAAGAATTTTTTTAACTCACTTATGGAATATTATATCAGACTCTGCTTCTCCTGTGAGTAATTGATTTGGCAGAGAAGCTAAGCTGAAAATTTCCTTTCATCTTTTATTTCTTTCCTTCTCAGTTTCCCCTCTTTTTTGCTTTTGCCTACAATGCCTCTTTTCTCTTTCCTTCTGTTTTTTATCACGTTGATGGTTCCAGATATCCTTGCGTATGCTGTCAATCACATGCCATCCTGTCCAAAAGTGTGTGCCCCACGAAAATCACTTGGGATAGATTATTTATATCCATCCTTTCAAAGGAAATTCAATTTAACAGTCGTTTTGAATAGCATAAAGCCCTAACTTATTTGGCATCTTTATTTTAAATGAAAGCACCAGATTCTCTTCCTGTCAAAACACTGGATTTCTCCATAGGATGGATTCTACCACTGCTAGATTGGTAATAAGCATGTAGTGAGTGGTACACCTTAATAAATCAAGACCTCAAGAGGCCGATCTGTCTGTGTTTGATCAGAAAAGTGCTGTGCTTATTTGAACCACATGTACCTTCTAAAGAACAGAGAGATTTATAATTGTTAAAGATTTTCAACTGTTAAACTATTAGGAAATTAAATATCATTTAAGACATTTTAACTTATTTTTAGTAGATTCATTCAATAGAAATAGTGCCAGCTAATATTTTTAAACCAAAGAACTGGCTTTGCTTTGGCAGGACAGTTAGGTAATGTTCTCCAGAACTAATTTAGGTTGTACTTCACCAGAGTGGAACAATTAAATACTAATATTTGCACTTTTATATTTGCACTGAAGCTCTTTTTAGAAATAACCATGGAGAAACTAATGGTATGAAGCTCCCTGTTCTGCACTTTTTGCTCAGCGAGAAGTCCCAGTAATAATAATAATTAATAATAAACACCTAGATCTTATATAATGTTTCATCCATGAATCTGAAAGTGCTGTACAAAAGAGGTAAGTATCATTAACTATTGAAGTCACTGGGGAATTTTCCTTCGTAAGGAGAGAGAAAGAAGTGCTGAACAGCAGAGCCACCTAGGCGAGGGAGGGCAAGAGAAGCATTTTGCCCTGGGCCGCTCTTTGAGAGGGCACCCAAACCAAGTTATAACCTAGCACCCGGGGTCACAATACCATTCAGGTTTGGTCTGGTGGCCCCTCCTCCATGACAGAGAAGTGGCCAGGCCAAACTTGCATTGTACTGCGACCCTGCACACCAGAGGGCATTGCTTGGAGAAAGGAGCAAGGCTCAGTCCCACACCCCCTTTCTGGCTCCCAAATCAGCACTGGGTCCAGTAAAGAGACCAGTTATTTAAACTCTATGCTCTTTTTTGCGGGAGTTTCCAAATCCAGGGTAGCTATGATGCAGGCTCATTCTCCAAACCCACCCACCCTCAGCATCTCTTTGGATGGTATTTCTTTGGAAGGGTGAATGGGGATCTCAGTTTCAGATTTTTCCCAGGCCCTCAAAAATCTCTATGCCGCGCTGCTGAATAGGAGACCCACCTTAAAATTCTCACTCCCACGTGAGTATATCATGCCCAGGACAGCATATATCATGCCCAGGATTGCTCACATAAGAGCCATGGACCAGGATCTCTCTTGCTGGCTGTATGCAGATTTACACCGGCTGAGAATCTGGCCCATATTCTCCTCCAATAGTCACATATTTCACTCCACAGCCATATGTTTAAAGTACAGTGATGAAGACCACCCATGTGGGTCTTGGTGCATGTTTTGTGGGAAGAGGCACATTGTGCAGAATGGAATCCTGGGTGATCAATGTAGATGTTGTGATCATGGAGCCTTGGTTTGATCGCTTGCCATCATTTACTGTCCAGCACTGAAATGAGTCCAAAAATTGAGTCAGATGCCGTGGGCTAACAATCTGTCACTGCACAGGAAACATCCAGCTAATTGGAAATAAGCGTGGAATAACTGCAGGAAGCCGGATTTGGAAACTCCCGCAAAAAAAGAGAGAAATCTGGCTGGCCCACTTGATGCTGGCTGTGAATGCCAATTCATTGCAAGCATCTTCTGAAAAAAAAAAAAAAAGTCACTTTAAAAACCATTTATAGGTTGAAATTGTGGGGATTCCCTCTCTTTTTTATTTTAAGAAATCGAACCCCTCCACTATTCCTCCGGTCTGAAGGACACATGGGAGTCACAGGAAAAAACATAAGAAGCTATGTATTGTAATTATTTATATTGGGTCTGATTCTTCTTTCCTCTGCTTTGATACATGGGCCTGGTCCAAAGCCCTCTGAAGTCACTGGAACGATGCCCATTGGGCTTCGCATGAAGCCTAAGGGAGGAGTCAATTATGAGTTATAGTGGTTTAATACCAATGTAAGCAAGTTCAGCAAGAGCATCCAAAAGCCTGCCAGGCTCTTCACTGGCATGCAGGAAGATAGGCTGATGCCCCCCAAAAGATTACAGTCTACAAGCAAGCAATGCCTGGGTCACAGTGGAGCAGCATTTGAGGTGATTGAACTCTGCACGAAGGGTGCGCACAGTTTTATGGCATAGAGGCCAGCAATGCAGGGACTCTTTGCACACTGGCATGCAGGGATCATGTGAGGCAACTGAGGATATGGGAGAGCTGGGAGTGGAGGATTTAACCTCATTCCCATGCTCTGGTCCATCCCTCCTGTGAACAGGGTGCTAGGACAGCAATTAGAGCTGCAATAGCAACTGCAGAGAGATTTATCTGCCCTTTCTCAGCATGGGGATGAGGATTACTTCCCTGGGGTCGTTCACAAGTATCCAGCTGAGATCCTCAGGCTGGTTGCTGGGCAGACGATTCTAGCCTAATCTAAAACAAGCAGTGAACAATGGACAATGAAATATAAAGCTATAGGGAAAGCTTAAGAGCTGGGGAGCTCAATGGATTTGTGCTGATTTACACTAGCTAAGGATCTGGCCCTATGCCCAACCAGTGGCATATATAATGGTGGTTTATCTGCTTACCCTATACACAGTTGACATTTTTCTTTCTCTTAAATTACCAAGATCTGGGGGGAAATCTTGGCCCCACTGAAATCAATGGTAAAACTCCCAATTCTGTTGGCCACGATTTCACCCAAGATGACTATATTTTTGTTTTATCTTACACTTTTTCACCTACACCTGATCAGTTGGGTACCCCTTTCATATTAATCCTCAGGATTTCCAAGTGTTTGCCTTTTCACAAACAGTTCATTGACAGTATCAAATTGGAACAATGTGATTTGCATGTTGTACAAATAGTTTGACAAAACGTACTTTTGCTTCTGGTTTTCCTTATTTTTTTTAAGATCACAGCATGGCTCTAGCCTGACTGACACTAGCTCTGCACAAATGTAACTCAGTTTACTTCAGTATAATTACTCTTGATTTGCACCAGAACCAAGGAGGTCTGAATCAGACCCGTGCCTTCTATTGGGTGCTCTGAAAGAGAGCATATTTGATTATTTTTCAGCATACTGTTTTATCATTCGAAACACCTTGGTACGGTTACACAAGACAATCTCACTTTAATAATGAATAAAGTGTAGAGGACCATGGGTGCATGTCAAAAATTTATCTCAGAGGTGTTATACTGTCCCTTGTTTAAAGCATGCATTACTTCAGTATCATTATAATTCATTTTAAAAACAGATATTGTACATGCTTTCAGCCGATTTGGAAAGAACTCCTAGGCCCTGTTTTCTTTCTATTATGTTTCCATCATTACAGTGAGTTGATGTTAAGTAGCAAAATATCAACATTTTATTGTGTTACATGGGATTTCTCTTCAAAAAAGAATGAAATAGAATTGAAGATAAGAGAATATTTTATTGGACTGGCATATATTCTTTAGACTAAATTTTAAAATCTCTATGTTTACAGCATGTTTAATGGTTATATGTTGTAATGTTTAATGGGAGCTACAGTTTCACTGTGGAAAGCTATGAAGGGGAACTTTACTCCACAATTCTATGTGAGCATACACTTTGGTTTCTGGAGGAGTAGATGTAGTATCCATACTATATATCTTGGCAGGTTTGTAATGTTTTATATTTCCATTGCATAAGACATAAAAATAGATCAGTTATAGTGCCACCAGCTTAATATAATCTACGAACACTAAGGAACACAAACCAAATGCTTATAAGAGAAGACAGAGAAAAAAGTGAAAGAATAACAATCTAACAAGCTTAATAACGTAAATGCATCTCTTGTTTTTAAAGGCTTTTGAATTCTACTGAATATTGCAACCAAACCAAATTAGAAGGGGGGAAAAACCCAAAATGTATCCAGCAATCTATTACATGAATAGGATCACTACAGTAGTAATCTTTTCCAATATTGTAAAAAAGATAAAGAGAAAGTTCTGTGCTCTATAAGGCACTTAAACCATCCAAAAGTACAATAATCATCCTGTTTCATTTCAGAGATTTTTACAAAGTGCGGTTTGTACAGACAAATAAGAGGTCTGTATTTAGAGTTGTGTATGTTTGTGGGATTTATTTTTCCCTCCAATATTTGCTGTACTCTGATTGCAGGCTTCATGTTCAAATCCACAAATTCCAAAGAAATGTCTAGAAGAAAGTTGATTCCGCCATTGGAAAAGTCAATTGGACATCAACGATCCATCCCTTTTTATTGTGACAAAAACAATCTCCAAATGAAGCTTCTTAGCGAGGATCATCTGCTCTGAAAAAAAAGAGATTGAGTCATGTGCCTCCTTTTAGTTTATAAGAGCTGAAGGGTTACAGGTATCTGATGTGACAACCAGTATAGACAATGTTTTCTGCTAGGATATTTGAATGTTGTAGTTCTGTGGTAACCAGAAAGAGTGACAAATTGTGAATGTACACAATTGACTGAAGTCCTTTAGTTTGTTACTGTTCTTTGGTCATAACAGATCTAGGGAAAATCCTAGTTCCATTGAAGTCATAGGCAAAATACCCACTGACTTCAATGGGGCCAGGATTTCGTCCCCCACGCCTCATATTTATAAAAGGTAGCTGACATTTTGGTGAAATATATTATCTTCCCCATTTTGCATATCACCTGACTATTAATTCCTGAGAGCATTCATAAATAGGAAGAGTTAAATCCTTGATGCTATGAAAGTGATCTTATATTATCCCAGTTACAGCATGTAACTGAAGAGGATGTTTCTTGTAACTGCTAGGATATTGCTTTCTATTTACTGCTCTCTCAAATTTGGGTTACAATGGTGTATTTTATAGCAGAGTTCCACAAGGCACTCTCTCACACAATGACTTTAACTTTTATTTTCCCTTTTTCATATTAAATGAAAATTTAAGTACCACAGACTAAAAGGTATATGGAATCCTTTTGTTTATGGAAAAATGAAGTGGTCATTTTCAATATTATCACTATCTGGGACTTCATAAGTTACATTTTGTTTTTTTGTGATTCCTTCTGCCTTTTTATTACAGCGGTTGAGGTGAAAATGTAGGAGTTAGGGAAGAAATGAAGGATCTTTCTCCTTGTGATATGCTATTTAGATAACAGTATAACTATTCTGAGCCCAATAAATACCATTCAGATGCAGTTTCAAGTGTTCATCTGCTGTGTTTAAAAGCAGGATTGCTTTGAAGATTACGGCTAGGTCAGGGATACAGAATGACATTACTAGTGTACTAGCTCAAGTTCAGTGGCCAAGATTCCTTTTTTCCCAGGGAGGAAAAAACTGTGCCTCCTGTTATCAATTGTATATGGAATATTGCCAGTTAAGGGTCCCAACCTTGTCAGAGTGATCCAAGCACTTGTAAGATGATATTTTTATTTTGGTGATGGATTACTAGCTGAGGTTCCTGTGTATAATCATCTGCTCTAAAGTATTGATGGGTTGAGGATGAAGAGTGGGAACGCTGGCTAATTTTACTGTTACCGTCCAATCGGGAAGAATGACATGTCCAGCTAAACTAACTGATTTGTTATAGGCTTGAGGAGTGGCTGAACTTTATTCTTAAAACTACCCCATCCAGGAGGTGGTTGTTCTAAAACTTGAAAGTTGTCTAATGAGTCTGATCCACAAGGACTTTTTGATGCATCTTGTAATCATTTGTGTTACAAGTCCCTCAGGATCTTTCTCTATCTCTTTGTCTTGGTTTCTCTCCTTTTCACACATCCCTTTTTGACAAGCAGATTTTTGAATTCACTTGTACAGCCGGTAGCACAAATCTGAGTTAATTAATATTCCTTCTTGTTCTGGCAGGCTCTTGACAAACCTGGCTTGCTACAATATTGGTAGTCCACAGCTTAACTGAAATTTGAAGAAATGAAATGTCATTCAGATTGTCTGCTCATATTACATGGACATCATAGATTACCTTATATAATCTATTACATTATTGTTTGAGACATCTGGCAACCCTAAGTGCTACCTTTTGTTATGAAGCAGGTCTGAGAGGGCCACGTTGCATACTCCACATGTTCAGAGTGTCAGACTCATTTGCCATTGTCTCACATCTGGAAAGTGTCTTTACTGGAATAATGTGCTGCAGAATTAAGTAATGTGGGAGGTGATATTATATTTCTGCAAAAAATTTAAAGAGGGAACTGAAGATTTTTATGAGAAGGCAAAAGAGGTGAGCCATAGACTTGTGTGGTTGTGATGTGATGCTATGTAAAGCCATGCACCTGTCTGGTTTTGCCACCCACCTTAACAAAGTAAAATCTGGAACAAGGAACAATCAATATTTACAGTTAACAACAGAAACGTATATAGAAGTTCTTCAACGAGAGATTGGCTTTTGAGAGCTGGGTATCAGGGTAAATGATTAGTTTAGGTGCCAGCATGCTATTGGCTATGTACTCAAAAAAGATCACCTTTAAGGAGCTTTCTGTATTTAAAATACCAAGCATATTTTGCTGAAAGAAAAAAAGTGTTTTAATTTAAAAACTGTGGAGATGTCATAATAAAATAGTTCCAAAGTTCATTCTTGTAGTAGGGAAATATTTGCTCTAGCACAATCCTTGTAAGTTTGGAAGAATAGACACTATATGGGATATGAGCATAAAAACACACCAGAAATTAGCCGTAGTGAATACAGCCTGATATGGCTCTACAAATAGCCCATGGTGTCCTGTCCAAGAAAGAAGAGAACTGCTGGAGGCTCAGCACATATGATCATATATCATTATCCTCACATAGAAGGGAGAATAATCTGAATCAGTTCATAAAATTGTGCTTGTTATAAGAAAGAACTTGGCAAGTAAGAGTAGCCTGAATATCTGCCAGTGTGTGTCTGGAAGGCAGAGGACAGGCCTGCAGAATTGGACAGGGCATGGAAAACAGTGAGCACAGAACTGGCAAGTTTTGTTCAATTTCAGATACTGTAGTTCCTTTATGAAATATATTCTAAGAGCCCATAACCTTTAGTTGGTAAGTGAACTGACATAGTCAGTTTAGGAATGTGTAAATATTGAAACAACCATTTCTTTGTCTGCCCAGGAGAAGCAGCAAAATACTGTACCTGCACTAACAATGCTTTGCATGTATTTGATCTTTTTTATCTAAAGATTTCAAGGAACTTATTACACTGCACTGAAATAGCAAAATAGTATTCTACCAATTTTACAGATAGATAAACTGAGACACATTGACCTTGTGACTTGCATAAGGATGGGAATGGAAGCTATTGCTTTCATCAGTGGGAATGAGATCTGGAGAAGCATACAAGTCTTCTGGATGACCACTATAAACACATTTAGACACTGGGAACAAATTTACCTCTGACCTAGAACTGTTCAAGTCTGTGGGGTTACACCAGGGATTAAATTGGCCCAGGGATCCTAATTTTTAAATATGGGTGCCTATAGAGACAAACCTCTCATAGTTAGACACCCAGATTAGTGTTATAGGAGGTACATATATTTCCCTCTTCAAAAGCCTGATCTTGAAAGATGCTCTCTCTCAACATCTCAATTGGAGATGAGGATGCACCTGGCACAACTGAGTTTTATGTACCAGTTTATCAATTTAAATGCCCAAATGTAGATTGCTCATCTTCTTTAAGCACTCACATTTGAAAACAGGTCCATTCTGACTTCTTGTGCAGACCTAATCAAAAAGCATATCTATCAAGTGAAATATTGTCACAGTTACAAGAATTTTGCCCCCAGGACAAGGTAGAGATAAATCAGGGCAGTGATACAAATATATCTCTGTATCTTCTTGTGACTAGAGTATAAACAGAACTTTAAAATTCCATTTTTCTCACCCCACGGCTGAGTCAAAAATAGAATATCGAGTTTTTTTCTTTGAAAAGGAAATGTGTAGTTTGAGCCAAAAATCATATTTGCAGTTCTGGTTTGATCCCATTTCTTATATAAATACAAACATGTAGTACTGAAATATTTCATTTGGAGAGAGAAATTTTCTGACTGTGCAGAACAGGTACAATGCAGCACAGCTTTTCTGTTTCACCATGAAAATATCCCACTCCTAATCTGAGTATAAGACTAGCAGTGATGAAAGGGCTTTTGTACACAGGGACACACCGGAAAATTACAAAGATGTTAAATTAATGCACGTAAGTTAAAGTGTGCTAACCCCAATGGGAATGCTCTCATTCAGAGGCAATGTGTCCTTAGTTTGCTGTAGTTTAATTCTCCATCATCACGATTTTTCTTCAGGCTTGAGTTTTACTTCTTCAAAATAAACCAATTCAGACAATTTTCATCTATAATCAGCCCCCTTCCCCTAAGGCTGGGTCTCCAGCAAGATCCTAATCTGCTCTCTAAAGGTGTCGTTTCCAAGGCCCTCTTTCTGGGCATTAAAATAAGTCTCTCTCTGCTCCCTTCTGCTGAGCCTTTGTTCCAGCAGTCTGGCTTTCAGTCTTTCTGGCCTGCTTCCTGCAGGATTACACTCCCCAGGCCATCTGCCTGGGCTCTAAAGAAGGCATCTCTGCTCCGTTCTTTCCCTGAATTCAGGCGGCCCTTCACCTCACAAGGCTTGGTTCTGATGGTACATTTATACTGGGGGGAAAAAACCCTACAGCAGTGAGTCTCAAAGCTTGGGTTGACTAACTCGGGCTCATGCTATGGGGCCAAAAATAGCAGTGTAGTTGTTCCCCCTTGGGCTGGAGCCTGCAATCAGACACTGTCTCCCTTCACCGGGCTTCAGAGCCCAGGCTGTAGCCCAAGTGAAAATGTCTACATTGCTAATTTTAGCCTCGTAGCATGAGCCTCTCAAGCCTGAGTCAGTTGACCCAGGCTCTGGGATTCACGGCCATGGATTGTTTGGGGTTGGTTTTTTTTTGCAATGTAGATGTACCATTAGTCACTTCTACTACGTGACACCTGGACTTATTCCCTTCACCAGGTGAGGAGGAGGCTGAGCCTGGGAAAGGGTGCAGCTGAGCCCCAAAGCCCCTGAAAGGTCAACTCACCGGGTGATAGATACCCAAAATCTCTAGTTGCCCTTGAAAATGTAGGCATAGAGGTTACAGAGTGTGTGCTCCTCCCATCTTTGATTTCAGTAGCAAAATTCCATTGAATTCAATGGGAACTGTGTTGGGCCTTCAGAAGAAAAAGAAAAAGATGAAAGGGGTGAAATGAAGCAATGTCATCGTGAAGTGACTGTGAATGTACTTACTTATCATAGACATGCAGCGTGGTGGGGGGAAGCGAAGGCCTGGAAAATTTATCCACCAGAGTCTGAATTTCTGGCAAATGACTTTCCATTGATTCATTCCCCTTTCTCATTTGCAGTCAACGTTCTAAAGAGTTGTTTTCCTTTTCTGTAATGCTAAAGAGGAAGCATTTTTTTTTCTGTCACACGATATATTGAGCACAAAGATTACAATGTGAAAATACACAACCAGGTCTCCAGGACATTTGGACAGTTTTGAAAATTGTTCCTAGGTGTCCTGTGTCTCTTTCTTACTAAGATTAAGAATATCTTAATGTTCCAAAACCTTTTACCTCATTCCCCAGAAAAACATGAAAACAAAGTTTGGTAATGATCATGTACAATGCTTGTATTTCAGAGCTCTGGGATTTAAACAGGACATCAGTCTTTCATAGCCCATTTGGATACCTTGGTCTTCACACAATGCTACTGGATGAATATCAAGAGCGACTGTTTGTGGGAGGAAGGGATCTTGTGTATTCTCTCAGCTTGGACCGAGTCAGCGAGAACTACAGAGAGGTGAGGTAACATAAGATAGTGTATGCAATGTGATTCTGCAAGACAATAACTTCCAAGGGCTTGGGGAGGACTTGGAGAGCTCAGGTGATTGGAAATGAGATAATAGATGTTTTCATATTTAAAGGGGCGCCACTCAGTTAAAACTGAAATTTCTCTTAATTTTTTTTTTAAAACTAGTGTTGTTTCAGAATAATAGCCAAGATCATTTGAACTGCAAGAGATTGGTGGAAATAAATATTTCCCACACTTTTTCAGCTTGTTTACTTTGTGCATTTTACAGCATTTTGTCTACAGTAGATTTAACTGTTTCCCCATATAGTCAAGTAGTTATCTTCCCCACTTGCTTGTGTATGTCTTTCCCGCAGCAATAGGGGAGAGGAAAGCATTTAAAAAACCACAGAAGTACACAAATTGGAAGGGGCCTCAAACTACATTAATTCATGTCTACAGCCTGGCTAGTTTTCAAATTGACTGTGTCCCTTTAATTCATGGGCTCCAAAGCCAATCCAGTGGCGGAAAGTTAGTAGCATTTGTAGCCTGTTCAATGGCCTATGGGAGAAGACTTGGTGGTTTCTGCTGGAAAGGTTTGCATGTCACAAAAAAAAAATTTGCTGATAGACATACTGATAATCTAAATGGAGAGACCTGCCAATGAATGGGCATAGAGACTGGACTCCTCTCAGACCCTTGAAGCTCAAATTGGAAGCACGTTGACAGAGCCGGGTGAAGACAAGCCCATGGTCCACACTGGAGTTGGCTGGTCTGTGGATAAAGGGTTTTGAATCAGGCCCCTTTCACCAGCATCCAATTCACTTCAAACTAAATAAATAAAACACCTTTAGAAAAATATCTTTAAATGATTTCCATAGTGTACCAACCCATAGACAATGAGCAGCTGATGCAAATACTCAGGAGGCCATGTATTAACTTGTCTATGTAGGAAATTAAATGTTGGGACTTCACAAAGCACAGTGATATACACAGGGCCTTACTCTTCCACTGTAAGATAGGAGTTAACTGCCCTTGCTTTTGATAGAAATTGCTCATATCCTGTGACAAGAGAGTAGGGTCAAGGGATACAAAAGCATTTAAGAAGTGGCTGTTTCTAGACTATAAAGTAACCTATCTTTCAGTTAAGAGTAAATCAGAATAAGACATGTTAACAGCATAGAACATTTTATGTTTTTATCCAACCATCTTGTCCCATTTAGACACACGCTTCAGGTCCATGGCTCTCATTCTAGTGACTTTAAAAGGAAGATCAGCCATTTATCTGAAACACCACCCTCTGTCTGGAGGCCTGTTCACAGTATATATCAAATTAGTCACAATTTTTTTATGATATTCAAAAGATCAGAATCTGCAATAAATGGAGCCTGACTGAACATATCTGGAAACATGACCTCCTCAGAGTTCAACTTTCATGCGCTCTTTGGAGTCTCCTGTTGGTTATCCTAGAGTGCGGTACAGATAACCACTCTGAGGTAGACAGGGCAGAGTACTGATATTTCTACCACTGCTAGGTCCCAATTTTATCAGAAAAGATGTAGATGGAAGGCACTGTTCACATTAGAGATTTAGACTGAAGTCTGAGTGATCTGGTTCACGCATTTCTACCTAAGGACCTCATCAATCTGTAATTAATGGGATATTAATTAGCCATTTGACCTTTTCTTTCATATTGCAAACACTCATTTAATTAAGTTGAGACAAAGTTATACACCAAAGAGAGTATAATGATCTATTCCAAATTGATACTATGAAAAAAAATGATCTATTTCAGTCCTACCTCTGACAACTGAGAGAAGTTGCCAGAAGCAGCGGGGAAATGTTGTAAAGCTAGTAACTCTGGTTCACATTTCATAAATCACCTTTTGTCTTCAGTATCCTGAAAAAACTGTGAAAGAGTTTTGTTGCAGTGTTCTCCATGTCTCCACACCGTGGAAAATGAAGAGAGTATTTCTTACATCTGGCTTTAAACCTGAGACTTGGGGATTATCTACAAACACTTTAAAAAGCAAAACAAAACTCTTTGCATCACAGATGCATCCCCTCTGTCAGAAAACAATATTCCTGAGAATATTCAGCAGTAATGAATGCATTTAGGAGCTCCTCTGAGAACACCAGTAAAATACTGGGTGGATGTAAGATGAATTTTTTGCTAGTTGACAGCCAAAGTAATCTGGTAAATCTAAATAATGTACTTGGTGGTGAATTTGAGGTGTGAGCTCTGTGGAGCCTACCTTTTATAGCTATCTAATCCGTTCCCCAGGGTTTAATTCCCTGAGTCCACCGAATTTCAAACAAAAGGCTGCAGTACAGCGTACATTTGTGCCTATAGATGACTATGTATGCGTGTATTTCTAACAACATTAAAAATATCTTTGTTTATTGTCCTGGGTGTGACCCGGCCGTGCCCAGGGTAGCCAACTGATAATGTCAAGATCAGGGCAGGCTGCAAAAGGAGAGCAGATTCTCCTCACGCTGCTGGGTGACACTGAAGCCCGGCTTCCCAACCAGCCACGAACTGCCTCTGATTTCCCCACACTGGATATCAAGAAGCCAGTCCACAGATGCCTACAGCCCCCTTTACTGCATTCCAGTCCCTGGCTCCCAAATCAGCACTAGGTCCAGTAAAGAGATCAGTTATTTGAACTCTATGATTTTTACTAAAAAGGTTCCCTCTGACCCCAAGGGGTCAGCCACAGCACCAGATCAATATAAGTTTGGATCTTACCTAAAATACCACGCTGGCAGCCAATCCTTTAGTATCTAAACTAAAGGTTTATTGTAGAAAGAAAGAAATAAACCATGAGAGAAATGTTAAAGGGTTAAAGTAAATCACAGATATACAAATGATTAAAAGTCCATTTACATCAGGTTTCTGGAAGAAATGTGGGTTTGTAGGCTTGTATAGTTCCCTCTGGTTCACATCCAGTACCTGGATGGGTCTAAGTCCTTCGGTTCAGTCGCAAGATGAATAGATCCAGAGGTAGGTGTGTGTCTGCAGCTGGACAGGATCATAGACAAAATGGTTTCTCTGGCTTGATCTTATATACCCTCTGTCTTTTGGCCATGTGGCCTGTGAAATTTACAGGAGCTAAAATGGAGTCCAGAGTCACATGGGCCAATCCTGGTGACTCTTCAGGTGTGCCTGGGGTCCAGTCACGTAAGCAGATTCTGGTGACTCATTAGTGATGCTGGCTTCTCTCTCTGGGCCCCTTGCACTTGGGAAGGCCTTAATGGGCCTTTACGCTGGCCATTGTTCTGCAGCCATCCTATCTGGGGTGTTGCCCAAGCAGCACAATTTGAAACACAGATATCTCAAATACATCTATAACTTCCATTTCACATATTACACATGAACATAAGTAATATTCTCTTACTTAGCATATCATAACCTTCCTAACAACACTGACATGGCCTATCCCACATGGATTATTATGATTCTGCCATGCTGATGTCACACAATATACTAACTGCCCCCCCCTCAAGCCAGCCCGCATGACACTGGGCACCTTTCACGTCATTTACAGAATCAATACATTTAAAACCAACAGCGAGCTCTCAGGAAGCACTCTTGTGGCTAACGCATTGGATTAGGTATTTAGGACACCTTGGTTAACCCCAGCAGGCTGTAAACTTCCCATGTGACCATTAGGCAATTCATTTAATCTCTCTGTCCCTCAGTTCCCTATCTATAAAATGAGAATAATGATACTTCCTTTCTCCCACCCTTTGTCTGTCTTTCCTATTTGGGTTGTAAACTCATTGGATCAGGTGTTTCTCTTCTTATGGGTATGTACAACTCTAAGAATAATGGGGCCCGGGTTTCAGGAGTGTGTTTTACCTACAGATAACACACAGCAGTTTTATAACTTATCAAATTGTTAGTGTATTCTGCAGAAATAATTCTGAAAACTACGGCTTGCACTGGCGGTACTCTAGTGCTCTGGATCTTGTCTGGAGAATGCTGTGGTATTCTGCAGCACAGTCACTAATGGGAAGAAGAGAAACAGGGATCTGAGAAGCGGAAGGTGCACACCAATAGGTTCACAGGAGTAGTTCTCAAAACCATACGAATGTTTAGATACTTTTGTATATCTTGTGAGGCCTTCTTCATGTGACCCTCACTGTCCCTGGATTTCATACTCCACTTGATACCACTTTTTTGCATCTGGCCCTGCACACTTTTAGGGACTAAGACAAAGACTACAAGGCCTGTCATTATCTAACAAATCTTAGGAGAGGAGGCTTGTGTGTTGTTATTTATTATTTGTATTATTGTAGTGGAGTCTCTATATCTTGAAGTCTTCAAATCAAAGTTTGAAGACTGGTTGCCTTTCTGGAAGGTATGCTTTAGTCAAACGCAAGTTATTGGGTTCAATACAGGGGTAACTGGATGAAATTTAATTGGCTTGTGACTTATAGACTCTAGGAACTGATGGTCTCTTCTGAGCTTAAACTCAATGAATCTGTAGTTCATAACACTTCCCTAAACTGACCTAGACTTGAAGTACAATCTTGCCTTTTGAAAGAAGTGAGGGGGTTGTTCTGACACAATAAGCATGGTTCTATATCTGATTAAAACATTTCCTCTGCCTGAATTTGCTCCGAGTGGTTGCTTTATGCGGAGTTAAGCCAGGTGTGTCTTTAGCCTAGCTATCTTCAATGCAGCCTTAACATTCCAAGAGCTTATTCCTTTGAAAAGAATATTTTTAACATAGCCTTTTCCTACCTTTCCAGCTCACTTTTAGCAGAAAGGATCATGCGCCCTGGGTTTCTAAGAGATTAAAATAACATTGTGCTAGATGTAAAACATCACTGAAGATGCAATGTACAAATGTCCTTCAGATGGTGACTCATAGTAATGACAATTATTGAATAAGTCTGTCCAAACAAAAGGTCAAGCATGAAGCCCAATAAAGTGTGTGTTAGTGTAATGTTATTCCAGCTCTGATGCTTTGGCGAAACCTCCCAACTACAGCTATTGTCAGCATGCCAAGTGATTTCAATCCAGGCATAGACCCAATAAGAGTTAAAGCTGTAGTCATCATATGGAACATTAGAAATTTAAACACCCAGGAAAAATAACATGCAGAGGGTTAAAAAACTACCATTTACAGCCAACTAGTATCTGGCTTAGTATGCAGTGCAAATACAGCCTTCATTAGCACAGTTAAAGAAAAAATCAACATATGCATATACACTGTTAAAATGCTTACTTATTTGCTATCTCTATATATAGTCATTCTAAGGGTGCTGGAATCTGGTTGTCCTACATCCCAGGTGAGTGCCCTAACCACTGTGCTATAGACTCACTCTCACCCAACAACTATTTAATACCCTATAGATACAGGATAGGACACTCACTTGGGAGGCAGGAGATCCTGGGTTTAAATCACTGCTCTAAATTAGGCAGAGTAGAAATTTGAACTCATATTGTCTATATCCTAGGTGAACGTGCTTTCTGCTGGGCTATTGGGTGTAAGGGTACTACCTCCTCTGGCTTTGATTTGTTTAGGAATGCCTCCCAGATTGCGCCCTGCAGTTAAGATAGGCTGGGGAATGCCTGGTTTGGGGATACTACCCGGGCTTACGAGTGATCTGAGTATCAGGATTTACACAGCTTTATGAATGCCCACCAGCAGATATAAGGATTTTGCTTGTGGAAATGTAGGTGTCTCAGCAGCACCTGAGCAGGGATTTTGGGGACCTACATTTTGGACGCAGGCACTTAAAGTGACAGTTAGGGCTAGATCCACAAAAGGATTTAGGCAGCTAAGAAATAAAAAAGTTTCATTTAAAAACATTTTGCAGATAGAATAATAATCTGTGAGTGGAATACTGATAAACCTCAATGTCAACATTCACTTGCCACAACATTTTGTATATATTATCTGTGAATTTCCAAGCAGAAATCTTATTTTCTTTGAGTTGAAAATGGTATCGCAAGTGGAAACATTTGTTTTCAGTTCTTGAAGTGCTGAGAAGTGAAATCATTAGGCCAGTCCACCCAGGTCATTGTTTCACATATTTTTCATCCATACAAGTGGGAATGAAACATAAAATTCTATAGCATAGGTTAACTGAAAAGCCACTTCTGACATTTGGCCTTGTTTGCAATAATTGACATTAAGCGGCTGATCCTGCTGAGGTTAATAGCTAAATTCTCATTTACTTCAGTGGGAGCTGTATACTATCCTAAGTGATGTTTAGAGCAGGAAACAAATGATTTTAAATTGGTGTTCAATGGGAAAGTGTTTAAAGTCTTTGGATATGCAGTGGGCACAGTTGTACTGAATTAGTACAAAATGCTTTGGTGCATGGATTTTCCTTTCAATTTGTAGGATGAATATTGAGTTTCCTTGACTGTCTGATGGAGAAGACTGCCAGCTGTAATGCAGGAGAAATTAAATGCCTCATTATACACTTATGTAGTTATCTTGCATAGACAGAAACCTCTTGGCAAAAACTGGAATATTTGACTTCACTGTTCTGAAAATTGGCACATTACAAAGTACTATAAATATTACTGTATAGATTGTAGCAATGAAAACTGTACATTCAAAGTGGTGAATCTTTTTACACAATCCAAAGAGGAAAAAATGGATTAGCTGTGAATTACACACATTTATACCCCACGTGAATGGTCTCTTGTTATTTCAGATACACTGGCCCAGTACACCCCTGCAGGCAGAAGAATGCACAATTAAAGGAAGAGATGCTGTAAGTACCATTAATTGCAAATCAATTACCTTTTAATTAGAGATGGGGTTGAACTAAAATGTTGGATCCAAGCATCCCTCAACTTTGGAGTATTGAATATCCGGATCATTTCTGAATGTTGCAGTGTGAACCTATAGCATGACTACTATTAGTAAATTAAGTCGCTGGTGTAATTGTTTTCAAGACCGAGCAGTAACTGAGCAATTAACACATTGACTCCTAGCACTCCACGCTGGTTTTCTTTACAGGTTTTACATTAAGCAATGGCCCAGCCCAGGGCTGCTTAGTTTATGAGAGGTGACAAGATTGGCATCAGAGTGAAAGCCATTTGCTAACAGATGTTGATAGTTCAGTTTCTTCTTTTTTTCATGCATGAGCCCATTTACTGAGAAAGATTGCCAACCCCAAACAGTTAAAAATCACAAGTCAGGCCACCCAAAATCACAAGACTGGCTTTTTGAGTCTTTAGTGTTTAGGTTTTTGACTGTTGAGGGATAGACATTTACTGGGTTTTTTAAATGAAAGCTTAAGATTCTAACCTAATCATATGGCTCAAGGAACTGGGGCTTTAAGAGACTGCAGCTTGGAGCATGCTTCCCAGCCCAGATAGGCAGAAATGTGCTAGCATGCTAAAAATAGCAATGTGGACATTATGGGGTGGGCAGCAGCATGGGCTACTCACGTGAGTAGGGGTCCACCGGACCCCTTGGGTTCATACTTGGGTGGCTAACCCATGCCAGCACCTGTGCCACAATGTCCTTATTTCTATTTCTAGCATGCTAGCTTGAGCAGAGCTAGCGTGTATCTGTCTACCTGGCTGGGAGGCCTGCTCCTAGAGCAGTGTAGACATATTCCAAGAAACACACAATATCATGAGATCATGATGTTAGATTTGGCAACACGGTCTCATAGAAAAATACCACCACAAATAATCATGCCTGATCCCACCTGGAGACAGACTCTATCCAGTGTGTGTGTGATTTCTAACTCCCCTCCCACAAGAACACAACAAATATGGTTTAATATGTTTACTTAGAAGTGCATATAGAAAAGTTTATTTTTCTAACTTGCTGGATCTGTCATTTCTTCTCAGCCTGTCTATCATAGATCCTGAGCCAGACTCTGGTCTCCACTGCACAAAGATAAATACAGAATGACTCCCCCAAAGTCACTAGAAAAATGCTGAAGTTACACAGGTGTAAATAAGTGTAGATTTTGGACCACATATATTAGGGGAAAGAAGGATGAGCTTGTAGTTAGGATCCTGGGAAGGAGCGGAGCTGGAATCTAGCTGTAACACCCCTGGGGTGCTGCAGATTTACCATGTAAATTGGGCAAGATACTTAATCTCCCTGTTTGTCTGTCTGTAAAAATGGGTTACCCTATCTCACAGGAGTTCATTAATGGTTGTGATTTGTGTTCAGGTACTACAATGAGAAGGGATAGAGAACCATAGAAATGTAGGGCTGGAAGGGACCTCAAGAGGTCATCTAGTCTATCCCCCCTACATGGAGGAAGGATTAGGTATACCTAGACCATCCACATAAATACTTAGATGGGGGAAGTACTGAGTTGACTCAGAGGAAATGGGGCTGGTTTTAAATTATCCTGAATACTAAGTTTCTCCTCTTCTTTTAAAAATAGGATGAATGTGCAAATTACATCCGTGTCCTTCATCGTTACAACAGAACACACCTCCTGGCTTGTGGTACGGGAGCTTTTGATCCCCTCTGCACTTTTATCAGAGTCGGACATCAGTCAGAGGTAAGAAATACATTCCAGAACAAGGACACCATTCTACTCTGTAGCAAACCCCGCCTATATAGTTAAGCACACAAATTAAAGCACAGTGGATCATTGTGATTGTTGAAATGGCAGGTCAATCCCAGGTCACACTGCAGTCTATGCAAGAGAAATTACGTTCCCCGTATGCCATCCCACATGCAAAGACCACTCACAATTGCAGCTTTGAGAGCAATTATTATAGAATCATATTGATTTCTGTAGAACCCTGTTAAAATCTATAGAACCCTTCCATAAAAGTGGGTGGGAAGACTATAAGAAACCTACCAGGCCACAGAGGGGAGCACACATCGATTTCTATGTCACTGCTCATCCAAGTAAAGTGAGAAGGATTTGGTCATCAGACATTACCATTATTAAGAAGTTACAAGATGACCATTTAATTAAGTAATTGCAGCCAAATGCCCCACTGACAAAGTGTCAGCCTGATGTCATGAATGAGTGATGAATTGTTGAGTGATTTCCAGCCTTATGTAATAATGTAAATAGTTAGTCTAACTGAAAACATATTTTGGAAATTGACACCTTAAAATTGTACATTACTGTCATCTTGGAATTTGTTTTTAGCTGAATTATGTAGCACTTTTTGAGATAAAGGTGTATCAAAGTTTGTATCCTAAGTCTTTCACCCCCCAGGCATTTATAACCTGAATAATAATATGCCTTTTGATGTGGTGGGAGATGCAAGCTCTCATTCCAGAATCGAAATATTTTTTGTTTCTTTTTCAGCGTTCTAGTTTTCATCAAATGCAGCTGGTGCATTTAAACATTTTAATGACTTTTGTCAGGTTTCATCTCTCCGCAAACTGCTATGGCTGCACTTTCTGCTGACTTCAAGCCCTTGCTACCACATTGAAGGCAATAGCACTGATTCTGATCTCTCTTACATCGGTCTATCTCCAAGAAGTTCATTGGAGCTACTAATGGTTTACACTGGTGTGAGTGTAAGGTCCAGTGGGATTGCAGAAGGTGTCAGTCGATGCAGAGTTTGGTCCTGATCTATAATGTCAACATAATGCTCATGCAAGAACAAGAGTTTCCTGCAGGAATCTAGAATCCTGCATTTTCAAGTTTCAATTTCTAGCTAAGAGTTCAAGTCACCCTAAGGAATGGACCAGGACTGTTAATTATCCATTTTATGTAGTATTTAACAGCTGGATTCAGAGCACATTGACCTCAATGGGCTTTGGGTCTGGTCCTAGGTAACTATGTACAACTTACTTGCAGCCACGTGTGGCCTCAATGAGTTGGGTTACCCACACGAGGAATGATCCTGCATTCATTGCCCATCTAAAATAACCACTGACCTCAAGCACAGTTTTTGAAGTCCCCTAAACCTGAACACCTCTGGACCTGGATGCCTTCAACTGGATGATGAGGGTGTTGAGCACATTGCAGAATCAGACCCTGGGCCAGTAAGCTCACGCAAAATCACCAAGTTCTTCGAGGTTTCATGTGAAAACTTGAACCACGCTTGTTTTTTTGTAAATCCATAAATCACTGAGGATGAACCATGTCTCAATTTTCCAGCAAAACTGGGGGGAGTTTGGAGCTTGTGATGAGACACAAAACCAGTTGAGTTTCCTTTGATTTTAGGCTTCTTCATGAAAGTTCTGCACAGGTCTAATTATTCCTCACCTGTTAGAAGAACTGAAAATGGAGGGGCCCATGTTATACAGCTCACATCAAGCAACCGCTCCACAGATCAGGAACAGCACTGGGAAAGGTGTCACTAGACACCAGATCCTAGAGCTCTGATTAGTGGGGTGTAGGAAATGAGCAAACATTCAAAGTCAGCCTGTCTGGGAATGTCTACACAGCAATGTAAACCCGGGCTTGAGCCTGGACTCAAGCCTAACCCCCCTTGCGTCCACACACCAATTGTGCTAACCTAGGGCTCGGACCTAGTGTCCAAGGGACCTGCTGGGCTGGAAGGTCCGAGCCCATGTAAAGCTGTGACCTAGGGACCAAGCCCTATTCCTTTCCTATGTGCACGTGGCTTCAGCTTGACTCGGGGCCCAGAAGTCCGTCGTGTATACCTCAGAGTTCCTGGCAGCCGAGGAGAAGTGTTGCAGGCAGCTAGCACAGAAGTCGGAAGTGCCATTAATGCCTGGCTGAGCATACTCCTTGTTCCTGCTTTTCTCACGGCTCCTCCTGGCTGTTGCATGGAACTTGCCTGGAGCAGGGAGCAAAAGCTGACAAGCAAGAAGCAGCTCTTGCCCACCAGGATGTTGAGGGCATCCCTCTTGTTGCTCTGCTGAGCCCACAGCCCTGCTGTTCCCCCTACCTGCACGCCAGCTATTTGGTCCCAGCTCCGCTATCTGACCTTACTCCTGGGTCCCCCCTGCCCTTCCCGGTGCTGCATGTGCAGGGGCACCCTGGCAGCATGAACTGTCAGGGTGTGGATTGAAAGCCAGCCCCAAAACTTCCCTGCACTGCAGCCTCCCACAGCGGCTGCTCCAGCTCCTCCTTGCTGCTGTGCAGAGCTTGCCCGGAGCAGGGAGCAAAGCTGACAGGTGGGAAGCTGGTTGCTCTGCTGCTCCCCCTCCTGCAGGGCAGCTGCCTGGTCCCGCTCTGCTCTCTGTCCCTTCCTGAGGGTGCATATGCAAAAGCACCTGGACAATGAGCATTGTGACAGCAGTGAGTGGGAGCCAGCCCCAAAACTCCACCACAGTCCTTAGGGTATCCCTTATCCCTGCCTTCTGGGGTGGGATGGGGGCAGGGATAAGGGATCCTGGGGGTTGCTAGAGTACACTGTGCCCCAAGCCCTGGGGATGCACTTCACCACTCAGCAGCCAAGCTGGGGTGGGTGGGTGTGTTTTTCCTCTGAATCCTGCATTTTCTGTCCAACTTCAAAACAACCAACCAAAAGTAAATAACAAAACCAACCAAACACAAACCCCTTCACTGAACAGCCCATTTTAAAAATAAAGAATTGAAAAGGTTCATTTTCAGAGTTTGGCCACCCTGGAGCCTGATGTACTAATTATCCTCAGAACGGGGACACACGAGCAGGGGGTTGGACTAGATGACCTCCTGAGGTCCCTTCCAACTCTAATATTCTATGATTCTATGAGCATTTTCCTACCAGTGTGGTTCAGCCTCGAGGTGGGGAGCCCAGGTATCAGATTAGGTGTTCAGTATAAAGCCTTCTCAAACTGCAGCCATTCTACTTAGACAGCCACCAGAGGAGCTAATTATGCAGTTTATGTGCTCGTGTGCTCTTTATGGGCACCTGAGCCGCACCAATAACACCACCCCAGTTTGGAAACAGGGGGGAGAGTGGAGGAGGCAAGAGTTTTCCCACACAGTTGTAGGGCTAGAGCATTGGTTTTCAAAATGGAAGTCATGACCATTTGCAGAGCTGTAATCCCCAACCCCGGCTAAGGGTTGTGAGCCTCCTTGCTTCCTCCTGTAGGAAACATGGGGAATGGTGGTGACACACAGATACTGCTCACCCCCACCCCTCCGAATGTTCCTCTGCAACCCCCTAGGGCTCCCTTCATCCAGATCACTTTTCCCACCGGGGCTGTGCTGTGAGGTCAGCCTCAGGAGTAGCTGCTGACTGCCCTCCCCTTACTCAGCCCAGGCGGGAAAAGTGACCTGGATGCAGGGAGCCCTGATGTTACTGCTTGATCCCCTGCCTCACAGCCCCCTAGGGGTGCGTGGAAGAGCAGCATTCAAGGCAGGAGTGAGCAGCAATACCAGCCACTCTGTGCATTTAGGTCAATTTCCCCCAGTGGGCAAAGGAAGGAGAGTGCAGAGGTTAGGGGCAAAGGGGAGGAGTGCAGGGAGTCCATAGGGCCCAGGGGCAAAGGGGGAGTGGGAGTCCATGGGAGTAGCCGGGGGGTCACACTCAGAGGCTTGGTGAAATGGGTCACCAATGCAAAAAGTTTGAGAACCACTCGGCTAGAATGTCAACACCGGCGGAGCGCTAGGCACTCTGAGATAGGGTTACTTTGACTCGGGTCTGTGCACTGCAGTGTGGATGCCAGAGCCCTAGCTTTAAGCATGGGTCAGAAAATCCCTAACCCAAGATTAAAATGCAGTGTAGATGCTCAAAGCCTGGGTTCCCTGACATGGGTCCGCTGACTTGATCCCACTAACCCTAGGCTTACATTGCTGTGTAGACATCCCCAAAGAGCTCTGATTAGCTAGAAAACTGGTAGGAAATTCACCCCTACTTCTGGCTGCCAGCTCTCCTGGGATTGGAAAAACTTCATGGGCTGCCAGAGAGGCATGTGTGACTGCTGCTAGGACACATATGGCTGTAAGTCTGTGCGTGAGAATTGGCTAGAGCCCAAAGGCAATTAGGACCCTGATCGGCTACTGAGGGACTGATGCCAGTAACCAGGACATTGGGACTGTTTGTTGCTGATCAAGGTGACTGCTGCTGATCAAGCTGAGCATTTGTTATTGATAACAGTGTTGGAGGGATTTCTGGGTGAATTCCTGAATTCCCAATGGCTGTAATAGAGGTCTCTACCCCAAGAGAGGGAGTGGGAGTTTGGTACTGACTCATCATCAACGATCCCTCAAGTTGAGGATGATCTCTTTCATAGGTTTTATTTTATTTGGATCCTTTGGTGACTGAGGAGTCTGATCCTTGAGCCACAGACTCGTTGGCAGATGTTGCCAGTAGTGGTAAAAATCAGGGTTGGGTCATGCTTATTGCATAACAGTTGCTTGTCCTTTCTTTTTTGGCATTTTTCTGCGACCAAAGCGAGGTGATTTTCCTCAAAATGGTCATTCCTTCTCTGACAAATCTTCACCAGTTTGCCCTCTCTTGGGCTATTGTCTCCCAGCGTGTGACGTCAATGCCACATCTCTTGATGTTTGTCTTGAGGATATCTTTGAATCCTTTCTTTTGGCATCCCCATTTCCTTTCTCCTTTGGTAAGTTGGGCATACAGCAATTGTTTTAACAGACATGCATCAGGTATATGCATGCCGTGCCTGCTCTACCTCAGCTGGTGCTGGATAATCAGGGCCTCATCACTGAAGATGTTGGCCTCCATGAGGACACTGACATTAGTTCGGCGATCTTCCCACTTTATGTTGAGGATCTTCTGGAGAAAGTGCTGGTGCTGGCGTTCCAGGTTTTTCTGTAGGTCACCCAAGTCTCACAGCTGTAGAGGAGAGTTGGGATTATCACTGCTTTATAAACTAAAAGTCTAGTGTGTATCGTGGCTGTTGAACACCCAGAAGGACAGTTTCCCACAGGCAAGGCTGGCACAGCAGATTCCGTGCTGAATCTCGACATCTATGTTTGCCCTCTATGAAAGATGGCTGCCAAGGTAGGCAAAGTGTTCTACATTTTCCAGTTCCTCTCTGTCAATGTAGATCTTCCTTGCTGGGTCTGATGACTGACCGGGAGCAGGCTGATGGAGAAATTTTGTTTTGCTGAAGTTCAGGGTTAGCTTTTGTAAGCTTTTGAGAAGCAGTTGAGAGCTGTTTGTAGATCCTATTTTGAATGTTCAACTACAGAACAATCATCTGTGTGCCGGAGTTCGGTTATTGTTGTTGATGTTATTTTAGTTCTAGCATGGAGGTGAGAGAGGTTGAAGAGGTTGCCATCAGTCCAATATTGGATGCCAATGCCTTGCGGCAGACGGTCTTGGATTAGCGTTTTCATAGCTGCTAGGAAAATGGAGAGGAGAGTAGGTGCCAGTACACAACCTTGCTTTACGCCCGTTCAGATGGTAAAGGGCTCAGAGGTAGAGCCACTGCACACAATGGAGGCAGACATCTGGTTGTGGAGGAGTCTTACTAAAGCAATAAATTTACTTGGGCAACCAAACTATGACATGATTTTCCACAGAGCCTCGTGGTTGACAGAGTTGAAGGCAGATTAATAAAGGCCATATGCAACTCCTGGTGTTCTTGACATTTTTCCTGGATCTGCCTAGCTGCCAAAATCATGTTGGTGGGGCCTTATAATGGTGTGAAGCCGCATTGGGACACTGGGAGTACTTCCTCTGCAAGAAGAGCAGATGATTCAATAAGATCTAGCAAGAATCTTCCCAGCGATGGAGAGGAGGGCAATGTCTCGGTAATTGCTACAGTCAGCCTTATCTCCCTTTTTAAAAATGGTGATAATGTTAGCGTTGTGTAAATCAGTGGGGATTTCTTCAGTGTGCCAGATTTGAAGAACAGCAAATGGAGCTTGTTTGTCATGTTTCTGCCGCTGCTTTCAGTACTTCAGCTGGTATGCCATCAGGTCCGGATGCTTTATTGTACAGTAAGGGGAGCAGCCGCCACACTTGAAAAAGACAGATTTAATTTAGCATCTATTACTTTTTTATTACATATATACTGAACTATAGAGAGAGCAAACTTAGTAATTAATATCCTTTCATCCACAGGGGGAAAGATCTTAGAAATAAATGAAGTTACAAGTGCCTTTCTTTTCATTTCCAATTGCTGTCCAAACATTTCAGAATGTTTGCCAAAATGACTCAAGCTCTGTTATAATCAATCAATCAATCAGTGTTTGCATATAAAGATTGTAAGCATAATTCCAAGCCAAAATTTAAAAAAAAGCATATGATTGAATTTTTTCTGGGATTAGATTCTAATAAACTGAAAAAGCTCTGCTGTTTCCTGGTGTAACCTTTAGGTGGGCTAGAGTTTATTTCACTACTCTTTTCCTAGTGCCTAAAAACGAAAGCACATGGACATGAAGAATACAGTCACTAAGGATTTTTCAACAAGGATCACACAGGGTCAACCTCCCCACAGTCAAGTCCAGAAAGAACCAAAGGAACTTAAGAATTAAGTTCCAACTTTATGAAATCTTATGATAAAGAGATAATAATATCTTAATTTTTACAACATAACATGGCTACTTTGTAATCCACATACATTATCTTTACAGTTATGTATAAATAAAGAAAACAAATTAAATCTAAACAGGTCAGTCCCTACAGAAACACAGTGAGAAGAAACTCAAGAGTTCCCAAAAACTTAGGTTGAATTCACCTGTGTCTCAATTGCAGTCTTTGATCACCAAAATCGATAAAACCTGCTGAATCAAAAGCACTACAACGTCATCTTCTCTCCACTTGTTTGCAGAAATTTTCATCTGAAATCCACACAAACTCTTCCTCCTCCTTTGTTGGAATCACTCATTTAGCTAGTCAGCTAACTAATTAACCAACCACTTAGTTAAACATATAGATTGAAAAAACCCTGCTGCAAAATTTTTCAGAGTTAGGGAAAAACAGCCTGCTTTCAACTCCTATGGCTCAGCTTCTCCCAACCACACAGACTGCATAGCCTTTTATAAACCAGCTGTCCTGATTAGTTGCCCTCATGGAGTCCAGCTACAGGGAACCTACTGAGCACACCCCAAACTACCATACCCAATTTCCAGAAATATCTAGGTATGGAGTGCTAATTGTGTGTCTGCCTAGCAGCGATGAACCAGACACAACACATTCCTACTCCCCCCATCCAGTGGGAGATATCTCTTTAAGAGATCTATTAGGCACATAAGTTACACTAGGAAATTAGACTTTCTAATTATTTGAAGCAAAATTCTTGGGAGATATTTACATTGGTGTAAGAAACACTGCACACATTGCATATATTTTTCATCAAACTTTATTCTAGTTTTGAAAGTGTGGTTTTAGTTAGTACTGTGACTACAAACATTACATCCCTATTTATTCTCTTTCACCTACTCAATATCACATTTTCTCTGTTTACTAGGCAGAAAAAGATTGTTTTTGTTTTCTAACTCTTTACATTGCATTGTCAGTTTAGGAGTTGCAACATCAAGTTGGGGTTTTTTTCTGCCTCTTATATCAGCACCAATTATTCAGATTTTTCAGTCAAAATTTAGCTGACAGTTTCATTTATGATGACTTAAGCAGTTAGAATTCAGCACACATTCTCTCCCTGGTGGGAACAGTAGCAAAATGTGTATGTATTTTTATTTAATCTTTAAATAAAGCAATTGGCTCACATAAACATAAGGAGCAGATCTAGGCCCGAATTCTACACAGTTTACTCCCAGATGTTAATGGGGCTACTCACCTGCATAAGATTTATAGAATCAGACCCGTGTTGAGAAAATAGGCATTACTTTGATATAGTCAGTGTTCTGACTAGAACCACACAACAACAAATTATTTTGAAGGATCTATTCCTACTTCAAAGACAATGACAGTCAAGGGTTCTCAGCACCTCAGAAGTTAAGGCCCCAAAAGGGCACTAACACTGTCATGTGAATCACAGAGAGTCACTATCTTCTAACACTGAACAAGGAACTTCATTAGGAAAGAGAACGGTGTTATTTCTAAAGCCAATCTATATGCCTCTCACTTCCTCATTGCTTCTCTTGCAAACCTTCCCCAGCCACTCCTGCTTAGTTTCCTGCTACAGCTGCAAAGAATCAGTGTTCTCAGGAAACCTGTTTAGGAAAAAATAAACCATCACCTGACAAAAACAGAAACCAAACTAAACAAGAAAAGAAGAAAAGAGATGACCATGACAACAAGCACAGCTCATGATCCTTCACTGATGCACCGCTGTCACCTCGTTTGTCCAGCTCTCCTTCTCCTCCCTTTGTTTATTGTTGTCCCTTGCTGTGATATGCCAAAATTGGACCCTAAATCTACACCTGTGGAAGTGATGGGAATTTTGCCAGTGAACTCCAGGGAGGTGAAATAAGTGCCCAAGGATTCAGAGCAGGCTCCTGATCCAGCTAGTGTAAATCTGCATAGCTCAGTGCAGTATTACCAGTGTCCACCAGCTGAGGATCTGGGCCTCAGTCTCAAAAGGTGTTGAGTACCACTCCATTGGTGTTGAAAAAATCATACATCACTGAATGGGCTAGACTGTTACTTTACTGGTCAGCCCCCAGTAAGAAGCAGGGTGGGGACCAACTTGTGGTTCTGAAAGTCACAATTTGGATCCAGCATATTGCTGTCCATATGCTTTTCCATACCACTTTTACTTTCCAGAGTGGGGGATGTCTTCTGCTCCAGTCAAGCTCCTGGAACAGCTTTCTTCTCCCACTCTGCTCCCCAGTCTCCGCTTACCTGTGCAGGAGAAAGAGTTGCAGCCCACCGGCAACTGCATAGGGTCTGGCAATAAAAATAGCAGGGGAGTATGGTGACTTCTTTCATCCTTCAGCTGGCTCAAAGCCAGGGTTCAGGATTAAGCTCAGTAACTGAACTCCCCAAACTCAGCTTCTCAACATAACATTGCATAAACCTTAGGCTGCATGTAGGGAGTTGAACTATCCTTTTATATGTAAATATTTGCATACTTTCCAAGAACAAAAAGCCCATGAACATGCAATAGGAATTTCTGAGATATAAAAAAATGTATCACCATGATTACAAGCAAATGAAACATTCAAGAACAACAAGGGAGTTGGATACATTTTGGAATGTAACAATTTGCTGTAAGATATCATCTCACTTTGCACCCCTAATTACAAAGAAATTTAATCAGCACAGTCATTTTTCAGAGACCCATGGAAGTTGCATTCACTAAAGCTTTCAGAATTTCTTTTATAATGGACAGTTAGGGTCAAGGGTTAATATTATGGACTGTGTGTCGACACCCTCCCCCCATTCATTTCCCCCACTGAGGTGCAGTGGTATCCCCTCTGGGATGACTATTATAATTAGCACCCAATCATCTTTGTTCCTGCATGGTTAGGTAAAGCCCTCTATTAAATGCCCTCATAAGCCATACCGTGTTGTAGGGTGCCACTGTCCACAGCTGAGCAAGAAAAGGAAATGTGGATTGCAATAAATGACAGCCAGGACAGAGTTAATAAGTCACTAGACTATGTTTATATGGTGTCAAATGTTTTCAGAATGTGTGTTGGTCTTTGGTTTTTTAAATAGGGGAGAAAACTTGTTTCTTGGGAGCCTCATAAAAATCAGTTTTGTTGAAAAAGCAGGAAACGTAATAAAAATAGAGGTTCATATGTCTAGTTATGGGTGAAAGGAGCATTTTGTAAAGTTGCTGATACTTTGGATTAAATATGCTGACCATTCAGTAAAAATAAAATTTAGCTGTGCTTTGAAAAGAACTAAACAGCATCTGAAAGGAAACTCCACAAGAGAGATTAGGGCCCATCTGAAGTCATGTACCTTATTTGGCTGGACATGTAAATATGATAATGCATGGTGTTTTTTGGTGGTGGTGGGATCAGAGAGACTCAAAACAAATAGTGGAGAAGCAGAGCTATTAACATCTAGATGCTGTAGGGGCAGGTGAATGATACAAAGCCTGATTATATCTTTCATATGGAGCTGTGTGGAATTGCATTAGTAGGAGCATTGCCAGCAGATCGAGGGAAGTGATTATTCCCCTCTATTTGGCATTGGTGAGGGCCGCATTTGGAGTATTGTGTACAGTTTTGCGCCCCCCGCTACAAAAAAGGATGTGGACAAGTTGGAAAGAGTCCAGCGGAGGGAAACAAAAATGATTAGGGGGCTGGAGCAAAAGACTTATGAGGAGAGACTGAGGGAACTAGGCTTGTTTAGTCTGCAAAAGAGAAGAATGAGGGGGGATTTGATAGCAGCCTTTAACTACCTGAAAGGGAGTTCCAGGGACGATGGAGCTGGGCTGTTCTCAGTGGTAGCAGATGACAGAACAAGGAGCAATGGTCTCAAGTTGCAGTGGGGGAGGTCTAGGTTGGATATTAGGGAAAAAAAATTCACTGGGAGGGTGGTGAAGCACTGGAATGGGTTACCTAGAGAGGTGGTGGAATCTCCATCTTTAGGGGTTCTTAAACTGCAGCTTGACAAAGTCCTGGCTGGGATGATTTAGCTGAGGTTAGTTCTGCTTTGAGCAGGAGTTGGACTAGATGACCTCCTGAGGTCCCTTCAAACTCTAATATTCTATGATTCTATCAATATACAGTGTGCTCAGGGCCAGCAAAGGAACCTTGCTTTACTTTTGAGCCCAAGTTAAACTCTCAGCATCACGTCCTCCGATGATGTAAATGTTAATAGTTCCATCGAAGTCAAGGGTTCTATGACAATTTACTTCTCCTGAGTGTCTGACCCTCATAATAAGAACTGAGTGGTGGGTAGTCCTTCTGCACAGGAGTGAATGTCATTCATAACAAGTAATTGTAGCACTCAGATTAGAATATGTTTGTTAGCATAAATGTAGACAACTTTTTGGTGTAAAAACTGGATGGAGTGACAAGGCTACATTTTCCTACAGTCCATCCCCTTAAGATTTATAGGATCCCAAGTCAGAAGGGACCATTGTAATCATGTAGTCTGATCTGTATAACACAGGTCACAGAACCTCCCCCAAAAAATTCCCAGAGCATATCTTTGAGAGAAACATCCAATCTTGATTTAAATATTGCCAGTGATGAGATTCCCGCATAACCCTTAGTACATTATTCCAATGATTAATAACTCTCACCATTTTAAAATGTACACCCTATTTACAACCTAATTTTGTCCAGATTCAATTTGCAGCCAGTGGTTTGTGTTATACGTTTCTCTGCTAAATTGAAGAGCCCATTATTCAATATTTATTCCCCATGTTGGTACTTATAGATTGTAATCAAGTCACCCCTTTACTTTTTCTTTGTTAAGCTTGTTTCAGGTTTATAACTGTACTGAAGAGGTCAAAGGGATACAGCTCTGGTAAACAGGGTGTGAGCTCAGCAGAGTTTGGTGCTCTTGGGAGATTCTCCAACAATGGACTGTCACACGCTGTGTTTTATTTGTTGGATTATGGCTAAAGTCTTAATAAAATGATCCAGTTTGAAACAGCCCCCTGGTTTAGGAATGTAGCATACTCATATGTGAACTTCATTATTATAGCAGAGCACCAGGTCTGCTATAGTTAAGGTTAAGACCAGCTTTCTGTCTTACCCTTGATTGGTCTAAGTGCTCTAAAATCTGTATGGTTAATCAGATTGCTATTGATTAACCTATTTTATATTGATAAATTGATCCTATTTTGGGGCCATTTGACCATGGGATTCTTGAGATACCACTCCCCTTGCCCCAACACAAAATTTCTTGAAGTTTATAGATTCTGGCAACCATTTTTTGCTTATCAGAAGAAATCAAACCAAGGTTCATATCATTGCACCAGGGTCTCCAGCGCTCGAGAGTTATACCAACACAGTGTATGGCACCCTCCAGTCCTTTGGGGAAAATCAGTGTTTCCTTTTTCAGTTACACATGTCAAGGATTACATTTAGCAAGTGTAAAGGGAGAGGGGATAACTAGTTGGAAAACCGTTTCTATATTGTGAATTGGGGGTGCCTCCCTCAGTAATGGTTGTGGACTCTGGGTACTTAACCAGCCACTGTGAGTTCAAATCTAACCTAGGGCAGCAATCTGAAGTAAAAAAAAAATGCAAGTGTCTGCTTCTGTCAAAGAGGGATTTTTATTTTGGGGAAAAGTAACCTGAGTAAAGCAGAATATTTAGAATACGTTGAAACTATTTTTTTTAAAGAAAATAGACCACAAAAATGTTTGCTGTGGGGAGTGATTACGTGTGGAAGAGGATGTAGGAATAGGAGGAGAAGGGTTGGAGATTCAGGGAATGGGGGCTAGGAGAAGTGGGAAGGGACCTCTGGGACACTGGGAATGGGGATGTGGGAGTTAGTGAGAGGGACACCAGGGGAAAACAGGGGCAGGGGTGCCTATTAGCCCCATATTTCCCTCCCATGTGTGTCCCAAGATATGCAGACCCCAGTCCATCTATAGGGTTGTGACCCCCTCCTCCTGACTACCTTGCTTACCTGGAAGGTCTGAGCCCCTCTTCCTGTCTTCCCATATGAGCTGGGATCTGGGGGCCTCTGTCCCCTGATGGGTGTCCGAGTGCCACTTCCTTCATCCATGTCTGTGGCAGGCTCTGTGGGGCTCCTCACCATCTATAGGGGTGTGAACCCTCCTTGTCTTCTCCCCTCTCCTGAGAGTCAGGTTCTGGAGGGGACTTGCATTTCTGGGGATGTCCGAGCCTCACTCAGTCCCTGCCTCCTCAATGTGTCTGCCATGACCTGGAAGCCCCTACTCATATATGGGGGGCTGACCCCTCCCATCCCTGACTCCCTCTCATGTGAGCCAGGTTCTGAGGAGGTTTGCTTTTCTGGGGGGTGTCTGAGCCCCTGTCAATACACCCCTCATGTGAGGTTTTGGGGTTCCTTGTTCCTTTAAGATGTCTGAGCCCATCTCTCTCCCCCCTTCTTCTCATGTGAGCCAGGAACTGGAGAAGCCCTGCCCCTTTGGGTGGAGAGCTTAGAATTGGAATACTCGATTCAAGAACACACTGCTAAGACTGGGGTGAGGAGCTGAGAACAGGTATGCCTGACACATAGAAACTCCAACACTGGGAGAGGGGAATGGGAAAACCATCTGACAAGAATGGAGCAGTTCATACGTCTCATAACTATTGTTCAGGCTGTATTAATCTCCACTGAGTATTCCTTTCATCTGAGAACATCTCATTGAGATGAATGGGCCACTTCACACTTATCTGAGTCTGCTGGGCTGGTGATGGTTCTGTAGGGCCCCTTCCCATGGTTAAGACCAGCTTTCCATATTAAGGACAACTATCCTCAGTGCTATAAAATCTGTGTGCTTGCACAGATTGTTATGAAATTTCCTGTGCTTCGTGGGAGTTCAGGGTAAGGTTAGAGATTCAAATGTGGGGTCACTTGAGTAGAGGGGTCCTAAGATACAGCCCCCAATAAAAAACAGTATTTTAATAAATTCACAGATTCTAGCAAGTTTGATATCCACCCCATGCAGAAATCTGAGAATGAACTGTAAACATTTGGGGAACCTCTGCCTCTGTCCAGGATTTTGGGTGGGTATTTTTGTTTGTTTGCTTGGTTCATTGTTTTTATTTAATATAATCTGAGTACAGCAGAATATTCACATGGCGCTGAATCTATTTTTGAAAAGAAAATAAATTACACATGTGACTGCTCACTGGGTGGGATGATTAGAGGCAAAAGAAGAGGTGAGAATAGGGGGAGAGTGGTTTGTGTCTGCATTGAGAGATGGGATTATTATGAGGAGGGGTAAATGGGAATGCACGGTAGAGGAAGGAAAAGGGGTTGGGAGTAGGAGCAGTGGGAGAAGAGAAGATGGGAGAGGCTGGAGAATGAAATTTAGCAGAGGAAGTTGGATTTTTGGGGGGAGAGGATCTGTCAGCCCTGAATTCTCCTATTTCTTGTATGTGCTGGGATCTAGAGGATACATACCCTTCAGTAAAGGTCTGAGCCTCTCTCCTTGCTCATTGTGTTTTCTGGGATATGGGGGAACATGTTCTTCTTGGGATGTCTGAACTTCTCTTCCTGACCCTCTGTGTGAGCTGAGACAGTGCCAACTAATGACTTAAGGGAAGGGGGACCTGGAAAATGTTGGTGGACATTGCTATATGTAGCAGGGAATGTTTGGGCAGAGGGTGAAGAAGAAGAGAGATACACCAGTCTTCTCCCACATGCTTGAAGTTACCGTAACAACCATGTAATGAAACTGTCAAGGTTTGGGGACATAGATCATGGAGGTGATGTCTCTTACCTGTTAGCAACTACACAGTGCAAACATTTCAAAGCACTATCATTATCTCCATTTCACTATAACAAAACGTACAGGAAGAGGGGAGGAATCACAAGCAACCATGTGGTCTAATGAAGGACCACTGGACTGGAATCATTCTTAGCTCTTCATCTGGTCTGCTTGGTGACCTTGCACAAGTCATATCACTTCTCTGTGCTTCAGTTTTCCATCTGTAAAATGTGGATAATTCATTAAAGATCGTTGAGATATACAGATGAAAAGCACTATGTAAAAGCTAGGTCTTTTGATTATTCCCTAGCCACAGTAGCATGTCAACTGCGAACCACGGTGAGAAATTCAACTGCCTAAATGATCATTAACTCCTGCCAATAAGCATTTCTTTTCCTGTTTAAAAAAACTAGGAAATTAAATGGGAAAAAACTTAAATAACACAGAAATAAGGTTGCCGCAGAAGCTCATGCCCTACCAGAATGATGAGTTCAGCAAAACTCAAACTTCTGAAAAACAGGAAATACAGAGTTAAGGTAAATACTCATGCCACTTTAACTCTGCCCTCTTTGAATGATGCCCCACAATGCCCATAACACACACATTCCCACTTTGCCTTTTCACTGCAATAGACAGGCATGAACTTCACTTGTTCTATGCTCAAACATTGATCTTACTCTCCTGACAGAACACCACACTTTTAAAGTTTAACAACCACTTTATACCCTTTTACAACCACTTTACGCTTGCACAGAGGATACCACTCTAAGCTTATTTTTTCTCCTACCCATCATTAAATACACAGACTGCTCTGATATCCTGCCTCACTACTGACAATACTCTTGGCATGAAAACCCCAGTGACTTGCTACTGACACAACCTTCACCATTCTGTGTTAAAATGATGCACACTGGAACCTCAAGGTCCATATGCACTTCCTTCATTGATAACACATATAGAAGGGAGGGACTCAGACACAGGTCACCTCAAATCACAATCACAGTTCTTCTAAGCTCTCCAATCACAATTATTCCAAGCTCCCCAATTCATTCATCCACCATGCAATACATCTCTACCTAACACCGTGAGTGGAGATGGGGTGCATGCAGATAATTCCCAGTGGTTATTGCCAGCTCTGAGAGGGCAGAATTAAAGTTATGTGGGCATTTACCTTATATCTGTATTTCCTGGTTTTCAGAAGTTTGAGTTTTGCTGAGCTTGACACTCTGGAAGGGCCCGAGCTAACAATGGGCAACCTTAACTCTGCATTAACAGAGGATTTTTTTGGCCATTTAGTTAGTATTAATTTATACTTCAGTTGTCCTCTGCAGTACCATACAGGATCAATTCCCTATTGTATTGGGTGATATACCCTGACCCAGTAAATTACATTATTTGTAACAAAACTTCCTGATTTCATTCAGTGCAAATTGCAAAGTGATAAAAAATGGCGAAATACTGCCTTTTGGGCAAAATCTTGAATTTTTACTGTGATATAAATCCATAATTTTCCCATTCAAATAACTTTTGGCTGAACCCTGTGGAGCACTGAGTCTCCAAAGCCTAGTAAAGTCACAAGCATATTTCCATATACAAAAATATACAAAATATACAAAAATATCAGTGATTTGGTTGTCCAACTTGAGACAATGTAAATGGGCCTACCTTTCAGAGGATGTTTTTTTAATGTAATAATTCTAAGATGCTGTGGAATCCTTCAGAAGGAAATCTACAGTGATGTAATACATATGTTCTAGTATTTCTTTCATCAGAGCTTTAAGAATTGTATAAAAATAGTATATCATAATACTGCAATGTTGTTTTTAATATAAAATAATTATCTTTAAACACATTGAGACATAATAGGTTATAGGCAACATTTATTAGATTCTGCCTATAATTTGGGTTGTACCATCAAAGTTAAACCAAATGCATTTATTTCTAAATCAAATTAATTATAAATTCAAGAACAAGCCATATCCCCAATTCAATGAAATATATAACAGATGAATGTAGTGATCCAATGATAATATTGGTTTAATTGACAGTGCTTTATAATTCAAAGGCTGCTTAGCAAAGCTGGTACCAGTAATTACCTTTCCAAAAACATAGAATTACGTTCATTAATAGGAACATACAGCTTTTTTCCTCTTTAGAATATTTTTATTACTTTGGCTCTGATGCATGATAGTTTTCCAAATTTAGGCAAAATGCCTTAAAATTGACCGCTTTTTAGAAACAAATTACTGGATTATGAAAAGAAAAGCTGGAATGCTGATTTAGTTGTGCTTTTCAAGAGATACAATGGATGAGATGATGTCTGCAAAGGAATATCCTACTCACTCCCTTCCAACAAATTGTCACTTAATAAGAGAGCTAATTATTTCTGACTTCATTAAATGCTTCTGAATGTCAAAAGGGCCAAACAAGTCAAAGAAGGTTGGATCTTCCCAGCTTTGTACTTGGCTGCTGGAGAGGAAAAAAAGAGGAGTCCATTGTGCCTAAAATCAACTCTTTCTTTCCAAGGAAAGAGCAATCAGAGATGTCCCCTGCACTGTTAGGGTTCTATGGACAGTTGAACAGACATCCCTGGCAAATACCACTCTGCAACAATTAGCCTGGGAGAAGCCCTCAATACCAGGTTCAAAAGGTGAGGGAAGGAAAAGAAAAATTCCTTGGATGTCACCTGCATGTACACCAGCATCCCTTACAATGATGGCATCACTGTCTACCTCAGATATCTACAAAACAATGGAGAACACTCAGATATACACCCCAAACACATTGCCAAATTCATCAATTTCCTCCTCACCCATAACAATTTTACATTCAACAACAAACACTGTTCAAATGGGAACAATTATGGATATTAGGATGGCTCTCCAATATTCCACCCTTTTCATGGGTCACCTTGAGGAAGAATTTCTGGACAAATGCACCACAAAACTAATGATATACTTGACATCCATCAATTATAATTTCATATTTGTGGTCAGATGACCTAAACTGCTTCATAGATTTCCACCACAACTTCAACAACCACCGCCCATCCATAAAACTCGCTTTAGAACACTCCCGTACCAGGATCAACTTCCTGGACACTATGATCAGCTTCAGCAATGGTACCCTACAGACAACTATCTATAAGAAACTCACGGATTACTACATCTACTTTCACAGATCCAGTAACCAAGAAAGCTTTTATCTGCAGCCAGGCACTCACATACCACAGAATATGATCTGAGGAGAAAGTCCGGAATACACACTTTAACATACTTTAAACTGCCTTCATCAAATAAGGACACTCCACCAGAGATTGTATCATGGAATAGGCCACCCAAACACCCCTACAGAATCTGCTTCAATGTGGAACTAAAAAACCTCCAACTGTACACCCCTAGTTGTTACCTACCACTCTGCACTGGAACCCATGCAGGGTTTCATTAAACCAGTGGTTCCCAACCTTTTTGGCTGAAGGGCCACAAATATAATTTTTACAACCCTGAAGGGCCAACAGTCTCCGCCAGCAGCTCTACCTTCTCCCCCTCCTCCTACTGTGGCCAGAGGAAAGGAGTTCAGCTAGGAGCATCTCCCATCCCAGTGGCTGCAGCAGGGAAACCATGTACTCCACCGGGGTCCCTAGGCAGTGGCTACCTTCTGCAGCCAGGGGTATAGGAGATCAGTGCTCCCCTCCCTCTGTCTCCAGCAGGGACCCAGGTGGAGCATTTTGTTGTGTGCCCTGCTACAGTCAGGGGCAGGGGAGCTCTGATCTCCCGTTCCCTTGGCTGCAACAAAGATCCTTCACCGGAAACGCACTCCACTTGGGTACTTAGGCAGTGGCTCCCTTCTGCAGCCAGAGGGAGGGGAGCCACAGCCTACTGTGAAAGACCCTGGGAGCCACTTTTGGCCCATGGGCCATGGATTGCGAATCACTGCATTAAACAATTACAACCCATACTCGATGAGCACCACATTCTAAAAAAATCTTTCCCAAAATCTGTCTTCTGTCTTCAAATAATCTGCCAAACTCTCCAAGCCCATCATCAGAAGTAAGCTCCCCACAGACCAAGACACCCCAACTCAAAATGACACCAGAACCTGACAAAACAACAGATGCAAAATCTGCAGACATATCTCCACTGCTGCAATGATCAACACCCTTCACAACACACCTTTCAAGATCCTTGGGTCCTAACATGCCTATCACAACATGTGGTGCAACTCATCCAGTGCACAAAATGCCTCCTTCACAATTCTGTGGGTGAAGTAGACAATCACTACACTCTTGAATGGACTTGCACAGAAAAATTATAAGACAAAAACAGCATTATCACCCGTGGGCAAACAATCATTCCGTATATCTCTGCACAATATTTTAGGCTCATTGGGATGAGCTGATAATTTGATTAGGGAATTACCTGATAATTTGGTTATGGGAAAGTGAAACAATTAGTTTTGGTCCTGACGAGTAGTCTAATCACTGGACCAGCAAATGTGGAGAGCACGGAAGAGATCTTGCACTGTTCCACAGCATCTCTACCGGTTTACTGAAGAAGCAGCATTGATGTGCCCAGATGGGAGTCCCTACCAATTGTTCTTTGTCAAATATATGTACTCAATTTTATTTTATATGTGTCCAATGCCATATATTGATGTAATAAATTACTGAGCACCATATGACGACCAGCATGAGAAACACAGAAGGGAAAACAATCCGAATCTAATCTTACTCTCAGGCGTTTTACTAATCATATACATACAGCAACAATAAGATGAAGTCAATATCTGAAGCAGAGAGTATCATCCAGGTAAACAACTGGGCAGCATAGGATGTAGGGAAAATGGAAATTGTGGTCAAGGACAATGGGTTAAACCCTTTGTGACACTTTCTGTAAGAAAAACCTTTAATGTCAATACTGAGCAGACAGAACCTCAATTTTAAATGCCTCCCGCAAAAGAGCTCCCACTCAGTAAACTGCATAGAACTGCATGTATCTACCTCAGAGGGCTGAAAGGCTAAGTCCTCCTTTCCAAGGTATGAACTATGGTTCTTGGGCGTCTCCACAATTAGCCGTGAGTGACTCTCAGGGTCAGAGTTCTAGACGAGGAAGAACCACTCCAACTTAAGAATCTTTGAGGCCTGTTGGAAAGGAATGAGCCTTACATAAGCAACAAGTTTGGGAGGGGAAAGGGTCAGTGAAGCCAAGCAGGAATCTCTCTCAGTTTGCATTTGCCCACTTCTTGCTCCATATTTCACCTCACATTTTCACTGGATGTCTTTCTCTCTCCTCTCTTTTTCCTTTTTTCACATTTTCTCCTAAGTGGAGCACGGACACAGGAACATTCAACCATGCATTGTGCTTTTGAGACAACATTGTTAGCATGGTTTCAGAATTAGGCAAAACGAGTTCACCTATTCCCACTTGACCGAACTGAACTAAACTGATGGATGAGCTGTGAAAGCATGTTTAAAACATATCTCAGTTTTAATGTTAAATGCATTGTCTTTGCCTTCCTGATCGGTATTTGACATTGTTGCCATCATCTTTTCAACTAGATTTATTTGTTTAATTTTTTTTTAATATTTATTTTTATTATTCTAAGATATTATTTCTGACATATCATTTTGCAATTAAAACAAACATAGCTCTGCTCAGTTATTTCTTCTCTGTACCTTTTTCCTATTACTTCATCTCCACTCTCAACATTCAGGGGATTAAGGAGCTGGAACATCTGGTTTCACTGATCAAACAGAAGTGGGCGGTGGTCAGCCTTTCACTAGATAGAATGTGTGACAAATTCTTACCCTCAAAATATTTGTTCAGAGACACAGTGTCTCTCATTGCCTGGATAAGGAGCCAGCCAATCAGAAATCCATCAATTAAGGCTCCCAGTGTTTATTAAGCAAATTCAGTTATGGAATCAAATCTGCAGCACTAAATACTATGAAATTATTTATTTTCTTCAGTCTTTCCCATCTATAGTTCTTGTGAACCTAGTCATTAAACTTATGGATGCTTTAACATGATGTCATGAGTTCATGTATGTAAAGTGATGCCAGGTAAGCATCATCACTGTACATTGCTTAAATGTGGCCATGTTTTAAGTTTAAAGTTAAGCAAGCTGTTTAGGTGTGGAGTATGAATTGATAGGCCATATATACTGAATTTTCCATCACATTAGGTTTGCCCTTTACATGATTAAAGAGGACAAATCAATACAGAGAAACAATGCCATTATCACAAAGAGTAAAGAAGATTCCACCTGTGTTGTAATTTGATGGAGATAAGTAAAACACTTTTTAACGTACAGGTTTCATCATATGTATGGTTGGATTCTGCAACCATTATTTAGCATGAATAGTGCCTTTCTCTGAGAGGACTTCCACTGAAGTCAGTGGGACGTCTGGTGGAGTAAAGTTACTACGTAAGAATGGCAGAATCTCATCTGTAATAATTAAAACTATGAGGATTGAAGCACCAGACACTTTAGGTAGTCTTTTTGCAATTTTATAAAGTGGTCTCTTTTTCCCCACAGAAGTTATCAGTCTTCAGGTGTGTAAACACCTCATTCTGTTCATATCCATTCAGCAGCCACTGGTTCGAAAGATTGACTAGAACTATTTTAACCCTGTGTGCACCTGGAAAATTACTGTTTTCATTTGACAGACACCTCTGCCCTCCCCCAACCCTACCTCCTCGTTTGTTACCTTTTTCCAAATATACCACACCTGCTTCAGACACAGCCCTAGTAATAAGAATAAGCATGAAAGGGCTCTGAGGTTGTCTTTCTGTGCCTCCCTGTCACTTAAAATGGCATTTTGTTTGGTTGAAATGGTTCGTGTTATTGGAGGGCCTCATCCTGGGAGTTTTGCCATTGACTTCAGTGGAAACAAGAATGGATCATATCACAGTGAAGTTTGATCTTGGTCACTCAGTGACTCTCGACCTTTCCAGACTACTGTGCCCCTTTCAGAAGTACGATTTTTCTTGTGACCCCCAAGTTTCACCTCATTTAAAAACTACTTGCTTACAAGATCAGACATAAAAATACAAAAGTGTCACAGCACATTATTACTGAAAAATTGCTTGCTTTCTCATTGTTACCATATAATTATAAAATAAATCTATTGGAATATAAATATTGTACTTACATTTCAGTGTATAGTATATAGAGCAGTATAAACAAGTAATTTTCTGTATGATATTTTAGTTTGTTCTGACTTTGATAGTGCTTTTTATGTAGCCTGTTGTAAAACTAGACAAATATATAGATGAGTTGATGTATCCCCGGGAAGACCTCTGTGTACCCCCAGAGTTGTGTACCCTTGGTTGAGAACCATTGAGTTAGATTGACATTCACTCTTAGGTAGAGGAACCAGCCCAATCCCTATACCTTAAGTTCCACAAAGCTCTAAAAAACAGGGTTTAAGTGGTACAATAGGGTGTTGTGCTGGACCTCTGCATCTGGTGAAGTTCAACCTTAGAACTTATTTCTAATAATACCTATGGAAATCATGTCCCGGTTATTGATCTCCTTTGATTGACCTCTCTCCATTCACCTGATTCCATTACTCTTTTTATGGATTCAGATTTTGTATTCCTATATTTCCTTTGCTGTTCATTATTTTCTATGTTACGGCAGAGCACTCCAAAGAGACTTAAGCCCTCCAGCTTAATGAGTGGAGTGAAGTAGTTTCTGAAGCCATCACATATCTCAAATTTCTCAAAGGGAAAATTACTGGAGGATCTACATGGCATTAGATCCACTCCGCATCCTTCTCCAGACTTCCTCACTTCCAAGAGCCACCTGTGTGTGACTGCTACTCAGGGTCTTGCTCCATGATGCAGGAAGCACTTCCTATTCAATTTCTTCCCCTCCTTGTATATCCACTGCTTACTGTGGTATTTAGTATCCCCCTCAAGTCCTGATTCACCTTTTAGCTCTGGCGGTCTCCTGTACTGGCCAAAATGGCAGCCATCACATTTGTGCTCTTTAAGTGCACAATTTCCATTACTAGGGGCCCTCCACATCATTTCTCCCTCTGGAGGGTATGTACATCTATGGCCACACCAGTGACCCACCTAGAAGTCTGGCCTGGAGCCACCTCTGCTTAATGAAGAGGTTGAAATCCTCAGATGATGTCTGTGCTCGCTCTGTGAATAATTGTTACTATTGCCATAATTTTCCACATGTATTAAATCTTTTTCCAGCTACTTTAGGTCACACATTTTGGCAGAAGTCACAATTTTCTAATCCTTTAGCAAATCCAGCCAGCAGCCTGACTCAACTCCAGATTTTAAATGTTTTTACATTAGAGCCCAATATATTTTCACAATTTAAATATAGAATAAAATGAATAGACCTGAAAATTACGCCTGAGTTTTCAAGGAGGATTTCATGGCTATAATATTTAATGCACTCTCATCCTGGAGCATTCTTGATCTTTTCACTGTGCCACTGAATAGCAAAGAGGATTGAAAACAGATCTCAGAAACAGATTCTACCTCAAAAGTAATCTTCATCATGCAGGCTCAGGTTAGAAGAAATAATCTCAGCTCTCTTTATGTTAACTTTACTTCTTATTCTGAATCTATCTCTGCTCTGAGCAAATAAAGTTGGGTGAACATGTAAAATAGGATTTTCCAAAGTGCTCAGCACTGGGCCAACTTTGCTGCCACTGAAGCCCATGATAAATCTCTCATTGATTTCAGTGGGAATAGAGTTTGGCCAGCATTTAGTTCTTTTGAAACATGATATATTTAGAGCTAATATTTCTTTGGGTATTTTCTATTGAAAGCCATGATTTATAAGGAATGCTCTTATTAAGTAACCATGAAGTTACATGGGGCTGGATGCAGTACATCCGAGGGTCCTGAGGGAGTTGGCTGTTGTTACCATTATCTTTGAAAAACTTGTGGTGATTGGGGGAGGTACCGGATGATTGGAAAAAGGCAAATATAGTGCCCGTCTTTAAAAAAGGGAAGAAGGAAGAGCTGGGGAACTTCAGACTTGTCAGCTTCACCTCAGCCCCTCGGAAAAATCATAGAGCAGGTCTTCAAGGAATCCATTTTGAAGCACTTGGAGGAAAGGAACGTGATCAGGAACAGTCAGCATATATTCACTAAGGGCAAGTCATGCCTGACCAACCTGATTGCCTTTTCTGATGAGATGACTGGTGTTGTGAATGTGAGGAAAGCAGTAGTCCTGATTTACCTTGACTTTAGCAAACTTTAGATACTGTCTCCCACAGTATTCTTGCCAGCAAGTTACAGAAGTATGGGTTGGATGAATGAAGGGTGGTTAGAAAGCTGGCTAGATCGTCAGACTCAATGGGTAGTGATAAATGGCTCGATGTCTAGTTGGCAGCTGGTATCAAGCAGAGTTCCCCAGAGGTTTGTCCTGGTGCTTGTTTTGTTCAACATCTTCATTAATGATCCGGATGATGAAATGGATTTTACCCTCAGCAAGTTTGCAGATGACACTAAGCTGCGAGGGGTGGTAGATATGCTGCAGGGTAGGGATAGGACACAGAGTGACATAGACAAATTGGAAGATTGGGCCAAAATAAATCTGATGAGGTTCAACAAGGACAAGTGCAGAGTCCTGCATGTAGGACGGAAGAATTCCATGCACTGCTAAAGACTGGGGACTGACTGACTAGGCAGCAGTTTTGCAGTGGACAAGAAGCTGGATATAACTCAACAGTGTGGCCTTGTTGCCAAGAAGGCTAATGGCATATTGGGCTGCATTTGTAGGAGCATTGTCAGCAGATCAATGGAGTGATTATTCCCATCTATTCGGCACTGGTGAGACCACATTTGCAGTTTTGTGTCCAGTTATGGGGCCCCTCCACTACAGAATGGATATGGACAAATTGGAGGGAGTCCAATGGAGGGCAATGTTTAGGGGGCTGGAGCACATGACTTATGAGGAGAGGCTGAGGGAACTGGGCTTGTTTAGTTTGCACAAGAGAAGGGTGGAATTTGATAGCAGTCTTCAACTACCTGAAGGGGGTTTCCAGGGAGGATGGAGCTAGGCTGTTCTCAATAGTGGCAGATGACAGAATAACGAGCCAAGTTTCAGTGGGGCAGGTCTAGGTTGGATATTAGGAAAACCTTTTTCACTAGGAGGGTGGTGAAGCACTGGAATGGGTTACCTAGGCAGATGGCTTGAAGAGCTATAGGCCTGTGACCTCATCATATCCAGAGGTTCTTTGTTACTGACTGGAGGTCTGCAGAGAATATTACTCAAATGGAAGTTTCTTGACATAATTTAGATGGGGAATTCACATTGTTATCTGATTGGGTGACAGTAAAAATAATTTTGAATTTCAGATCTTACTGTTCCATTGACACCTGGGCAAGGTGGATATTCCTCAATTCCTCTCCTCCCTCCCCCCTCCCCCCCCCCCCCCCCCGCAATAAGCGGATAATACACTTTGAAACTAGAAAACTTCTGCTACTAAGACTATTTAGGTTTTCCATGTATCTAAGTGTATATAAGGTTGCTGAACACTGTACTGTCTGACTGCCTGCATAGCTTGCTACATATTGGATTATCATTTTGCTCAAGTGAGTAGTAATTCTGTAGTCTTCAGTGGGAGTGAGTGTTCAAATGAATGAAATTATGCACCTGCTTAAGTGCTGCAGGATCAGGACCTAAGTGCCCTCTGTATGAACTCCCTTTTTGTCTTTAGCATTAGCTCCTTGTCTCTTGGTTTCAGCCTCTTAAATGGTTTGTTTGGTTGGTTTCCTAATTAGAGGCATTGACAGTGTCTGAAAAGGTATTTTAATATTCTAGCCTGCTGTATAGATTTAGTCATTTGTTTATAAGAATATGTTAAAAAAAGGATATCTATTTAATACTTTAGGACATAATATAATAGTTGTATATATGGATATTGATTAACCTGTGTCCTAAATTGTTCTGCACATTGCTGAAGTGTCTTTTCAGGCCAGATCCTGTGTGTTGTCAGCTTTCAGTTCCGCTACGTAAAGTTTAAAACCTCTTTCTCCATACAGCCAACACAATATATCTCTTTCCCCACATGCCTTCTTGATGAGGTGGAATGCACAGCTTAAGAAAGAGTTTAGGGTTATTTCAGGGTCTTGTATTTGAATTAAAACACTGACTACGTGTTATGCTGATATACAGACATGCTCTGATTTTTCAGGTTTTTTTTAGAAAATGTGGGAATTTGTTTAATACACCCATCCCAAAAGTAGCCTCTGCATAGTGTATTTAAAATCTATATATATTAGGATGCAGGGCTAAAAAAAAGCAAGGAAAAAACATGTTGCCAATATAAAAGCTGCATATTTGCAAGAAGGTATAGGGATCAACGTGGCATGTGGATGCAGGCAATTTGCACTCACAACTTTGTTGTAGTCTCAGGGTTTAAACAAAAAGAAACACAGAGGAGATGGATTCCATCAAAAACACACTACAGTTGTCTGTTGTGGTCACCAGTTTTCTTTGGATCCCTCCTGCTTTTAACTTTTGACATCAGGAAAAAATATCTATTTGCAACAATGAAAAGGTCTTTCTAGTTGCTGTTTTTGATGAAGTATAAATAATATATGCCAACAGAAGTTCCATGGTGTTGTAAGTTGCACTGTTTTTGTAACATGCTAGCCTCTTGAAGGTTCAATTGTCATCTCATACCAGTATTATATACATATGCATCCAATTACACATAGACATACCTGCTCTCTATATCAACTATTAAACTGTATAATGGCTGTCTTTCCACACCTTATCTCCATGGAAACTGCTCTAAAATTATTTTAAATATATTAATTACATGTTAATGTATTAAAATATTAATTTAAATGTCATATAAATTGTAAATATATATAGAGATTTCACCCATTATATTTATCTTCACTGTTCAGTAAATGAACCTTTCATTCACTGTACGATCTCCAACCTTTGTGTTAAATGAGAAATGCAGAGGGCTTGTGGAAATAACAGCATATGATCATGTTATTAAGACAGTATATTAGTGCATACTTACCAGAGGGCATTTGACATTTCCTGATTTGTGAGTGCTTATCTTTGCAACTTTAGTGTCTTCTGACACAGTTTTCTAATGTCTTATCTTGGTTTTCTTTAAAAAAGATAAATTGTAGAAGAAAAGAAATTCAACATGTGGAACCACTTGCTGATCCGCTGTAAAATGCTGTGTCTTGCATAGTGGGCCCAATACAACTTCCATTGCATTGGAAGGATTACTACTGACTTCAGTGCAAGGTGAACGGGTGCACACCTCATGCCATGAATCAAGGGATTTTTGCAAGACCTTGCTTCGGTCAGTACAAACATTAAAGATAACTAAGGCCAAAAAGAGAATTTAAGGGATCTCTCTGAACTCCAGCTAGGAGCTTGCTTCCCAGTGTGTGCAGAGAGAAATGGCTGCGGTGATGCAGGCAGGTGCTCGAGCTGATCTCCCAAATACAAACCTGCCTGGCTCCCTGGCTACATGCTTAAGTGGGTAGCCTGAACTGCAGTGCCACAGCAGCCACACGGTTATTTTTAGTGCACTCGCTCGATACCGACAATATTTGAGGTCCATGAAGATAAGGCCAAGGGTCATGTACTTTGTGATTTTGATCCAACGCCTAATGAAGGTCTTCTCATTGACTTCAATGAGCTTTGGATCAGGTCATATATAAATGTCTGTGCACAATGAGAGGAAGAAGTGGCGTGTCAGTCATTTGAGGGGCTAGGTAGAAGATACTTGCTGATTTCTACATGCCATCATAGAATGTGATTTCCCATGCTTTATTAAGTTGCTTGTACAGAAAAAAATCAAGTCTGCTTGAACAGTGTGAGTCAGACTCATCAGCATCCCATCCATTGCTTGTTCCCTCAAAAAGTTTCTGCAGGCTTTTTTCACAAAATATATGAATATCTCTGACCTCAGCATTCCTGGTTCACATTTTTGCCCTTTGATTGATTTTGCAGCTGAAAACGATTAAATGTTTTTCACACTGCCATTTAAATATTTCCTCGGATATGTAAACACTGACATAAGAAAGTCAATGGACCAAATCATCCCTTGTATATGATTTCATTCGCTAATTAAAGTCAATATAATGTTGTGACCACTCATGCTACAAGTGAACTTTGCCCAATATGTCAGATTGAATGTGAAATGGTTCAGCAAATGCCAAGAACCATAGCTACAGATTTCTACCTACAGTCATGGTGGCATCAAAGTATAACTTTCCCCCAGGAGGGATTACTGGACTGCAAACCAAATTACCTTGAATGCTTTTTAAAATAGAGGCATAATTCCCCTGCAAGTTAGTAACTCATGAAGTGACTTCAGCTGTACTGTTCGATACATATTTATACATTTATTTTAACTAAAAGTGCTAAAATGGATATCTTTCCAGTCTGTCTCATGGTTCAAATTCTTGTTCAAAGGAATGGCAACCCCCTTCCCATTACTTTTCATGAACATTTTGCAGGTCATGTATATACAGGAGTTCACAATACTGCTCCCCAAATGTATTGATAATTACCATTAATAGATCAAGTTACTCATTTTAGGCCTAATCTAATCCCAGTAGAATCAGTCAGAGTCTCTCCATTGACTTCTGTGAGATATGGGTTGTGTCATTTTACTGTATCTGCAAGAAGTACACATATCAGTTTATGGGGTGTGAAGGGGGAGGGGGGTTGCTATTTTTTCCTTACATGGAAAACACTTTTGGCGTCTTAAAGAAAATCAAATTATTTTGCCTCATAAATATACTTTCATAGGGATATCTATGCCTAGTCCCTTTATTAAGCACGTGTTAAAAGTTGAAAATGTGCTTTGCTGAATAGGAATGGACTTAAGCACATGCTTTAAGTTAAGCACAACCTCAAATTCTTTGTCAAATTAGAACCAAAAGCAAGCGAAAAAGCAAATCTCTACTCTGCAAGTTGAATGTAGCCTTTCAACTTTAATAGTTCTGATTTTCCTTTTCTTACATTATTATTAATAACATTACTTTATTTTTAAATCTTTAACATTATTAATTCCCATTGAGTTATGTAGCCGGGAGGGCTGGTCCCCCTCTGAGGAGGACCCAGAGAGGGAGCCAGACCCACCCTGGCTGACAGAGGCCTGCCCCAGGGAAACACCTGACCGGAAGCAAGGGGGTGGGTCTAGGCCTTTAAATTCCCCAGTGGCCCCACCTAACCGGAAGCAGGGGTGGTGGAGCTAGGCCTTTAAGAGCCAGGCCGGCGAGCTCAGTTGGAGGGAGGTGGCCGAGGGGGAAGGACGCGTCTCCTCTGGAGCTCCTAGCCAAGGCCGGGCCGGGGAGCCGGGCTGAGAGGGAGTGGCCGGCCTTAAACCCAGCCTGGGGATCGACCAAGGCCTCCCCCAGGTACCCTACAGCCTGGGAGTTGGAGGGACCACCAGAGACCCCCACGGCCTGGGAGCCGGAAGAAGGCCCGTCAGGGCTCCCCGAGGACTACGAGCCTGAGGAGAACCCCCCGGAAACACCCGGGGCCTGGGAGCCGGAGGCGTATCTGCCAGAGCAGTGCCGAGCCTGGGACCCCGAGGACCTACCGGCCCTGCCCGAGGCCTGGGGACCGCAGGACCTGGAGGAGCTACCCTTCGAGGATGAGCCCATGGAGCTCCCTGAGCTGCCGCCCGTGGACGAGGAGGGCCTAGCAGGTCTACCGAACCTCAGCGACCCAGAGGAGGCAGGTACCGGGGGTTTCGGGGAGGAAGAAGCCCAGGGATAGCCGCACGTTAGCGGCTGAGGCAGGGGCAACCTGGGCGGCGTGTTGCGGCTGGAGCCCCGCTGACCCAGTGGCAAACGCTGTTGCCACTGCCAGGGCCCTGGGCTGGGACGCAGTGGAGACGGGCGGGCCTGCGTCCCCCTCCCCCCTTCCCTATCCTCCGTGAGGAAGCCTTCCTTGCCGCGCCGTTCCAGAGAGCGGCTTGCTCACCTGCCAGCCCTGCCCGAGGGCCTGGCTATCGACTGTTTGCCTCGCCAGCCCTGCCCGAGGGCCTGGCTATCGACTGTTTGCCTCGCCAGCCCTGCCCGAGGGCCTGGCTATCGACTGTTTGCCTCGCCAGCCCTGCCCGAGGGCCTGGCTATCGACTGTTTGCCTCGCCAGCCCTGCCCGAGGGCCTGGCTATCGACTGTTTGCCTCGCCAGCCCTGCCTGAGGGCCTGGCTATAGACTGCTTGCCTTGAGAAAGGCGCAAGACTGCTCCCAGTGAGAGGTAGCCGGGAGGGCTGGTCCCCCTCTGAGGAGGACCCAGAGAGGGAGCCAGACCCGGACGCTGCTCCCCGATTCCAGGGGCACGTCCACAAGTTAGTTAAAGATAAAATGGCTGCAGGTCCTGGAAACTAAGTATATTTTTAATAAAATGATTATTTTAATAATAGCTGGATGTGCATTGGGTTTCTTTAGTCATAGGACTAGTCATAAAACTTAGGGCTCTTTTTTATTTCAAGCTATGCTTAGATATTAGTAACTTCACCCATACATCTGTGTTCTTGCGTGACTTTTATGCTAACTGGAAAGTGCCTGTAAAATAAATGACAAAGTTGAATCGTTACGTAGTATCCTGTAGTGTGTGAGTTTTCTTCTGATATTCTCAAAGGATTCCAATGTCACACACACAGTAAGCAGGACTAGAATTATAATGTTAGCCCTTGACATTATTTATTATTGTCACTCCTTATTTCATTAAATTGGCATCATGTGGAAGCTGACACATAGTCATCTTCAATGACTAACCTCCACTGTTGGAAATGCTGTATTTGTTGTACTGTCCCAAAAGGCAGAGGTGGAAAATCTGCCTTGGAAAAAATCATCGTTTACATTTTGCAGACCCTTTTCCTGATGAACTCGCGCATCTGCTAGCATTTATGAGGTACGTGTCCTGCTTTCTATCAAAACTCGTAAGGACCACTGAAAAATGTCTCCACATTGCACTGAAATCCAAATTTTTCTCTACCTTGACTGATAGTGATGGCTTGTAAATTTAAACCATATTGCTTAGCCAAAAATTCCAGCTGTTAAAACATAGATAATGACAGGACAATATAAATACTGCCTACCATTCTCACTACAGTTAAACCTGTACATTGCACATTCCATGAACCATAAAAGAGATGGCTTTTGATTTACAGATTGTGTCATCATAGCTCAATGGATCATTTTGTTATCTTGGTGTTGGGTTTTGTTTTTTTTATTGGTTGGCTGTGATCAGAGTAAGAATCCAATGAGCTAAATTCTCCTGTGTGCAAAAACAGCTTCACCATATGCAGGTTTCACTGTACTCCCTTAAAACCACTCACTGATTTTTTTAAGTTCAAGGTCCTAATATTATGTCCTTATTTCTGCAGTGATATTTGTGGAGGCACTGGGTTCTGTCTGCCTAGGTCTCATTGCAGGACCCAGTCCTAAATCCCGTGGAATTCTATAGCAGATATATTGTTCTTTATTAGCTTCTATTAGCTGTTTTAAAAATTATATAAAATGAGATAATTTTCTATTAATTTCTGTAGGTTTTAAGAATAATTTCTATAGGACCCTATTTCATTTCTATGGACTTCATTGGTTTTGTCTTTATCAAATTCTACAGGCAAGAGAGTCTGCCACCCTAAAGAATGCTGCCCCCTCCAAAGATTTGGCCTGGCTACTGCTCTGTCATGACGGAGGGGCAGTGGGGCCAAATCTGAGTGAGAAGCATTGTGGCCTGGACAGCTGGCTTGCAACACCACTCAAATTTGGCCCAGCTACCCTTCTGTCATGAAGCTGAGTTGCCACTCTAGGCTGCTGCCCAAAAACCTCCAGCCCTAGTGAGCTACCTTGTTCATCTATAGTTAGAGTGGCTCCTGTCTATAATATGCTCCCATAACAGTAACGTGGTTTGGGTTTACTTACAAAATTTCACATATCCCTAACTATAGAGCATGGCATACATTATTTCCTTGCACATTATAGGATTTTTCTCCGCCAGTTTTCACTGTCCCAAGTTGATCGGAAGCTATTACTTTTAATGAGTTTTACTTAAGTAAAATTTGAGCAAGAATGACAGTTTATGGTTTGTAAATAGGGCCATGTTAGCTTAAGATGCAGTTCTGTGTGCAAAATAATGGCAGAACAGGAGATATGGACAATACGGCATCAATTGCAGCAAACAGTAGTACTGCGTAAGAGTGTAAACAATATTTCTGCAACTGTTGATGTAAAATGTTTACTTTAATTTGCTTCAACTCTGTTTCCACTCCTGTTTTCTGTTCACCTTCCTGAAGAATGTTTCTTTTATCAAATTTAAATTTGCTGTCTTCTGATTTCATTGAATATCCTTTTTTTTATTATTATTATTATGAGAGGTAAATAGGAAGCACAAATATTAGGAGAACATGGCAAATCTTTGAACCCACAATTTTTTACTCTAATTACTTTTCACTTTCCTCTCTGAAAATTGTTCACGTTCTTTGTTTTTTAATTAACTGATTTACTGAAAAATGCTTCAGTGAGGAAACTCGGGGGGAGGGTGGTATTTTTCATTAGTATTTTATTTTTAGTAACTGGTTAGGACACAGGTAGCAGCAAGTGGTCACATTCTCTTAAGAAGAATTTCATTTGCATCACATTTTTGGACAGCAATGATTCTCTAGTGCATTCTCCATGGTTTTCAGTAGTATTTTTTTGCTTCATTTCATTGTCTGTATTGTTCTTGTCTACTGTCGACCCAAAACATCCTGAATTTTTTTTTTAACCCAAACTGATATGTGATGTTTAAGAAATATGGAATGAAATTGAGGTTTCCACAAGAATTCTATTACCCTGTGGCTTGAAAATTGACCAGCAGCAGGACAGAATAACCCAAGCCACGGGATGAGGTGGTAAAGTCTCCATCTGTCTTTTCTTTCCATCACTTCCTTCCTCTCTTTCCCTCTCTTGTTCTATGTTAACACTGGAATACCAATATTATAAATTGTTTGGCAGCATTACTGTAAGCTAACAGAGTTCTCACTCTCCACCTTCCACATATATATGTCAACCTAAATAGCTTTTGCATATACAAGTGTGGAAGGAAGAAGATGCACAAGAAAATGGAAGAACAAGCACAGAGCAGCAAAATATAATTAGAGTTTCACTCTAGAGTGTCACTGGAGTTTGGAAAAACAACACTCTGCAAAACTGGTGACAGAGCAGGCAACAGGAGAGGGGACTAAAGAGGTGCCAAGTTACCATTACCTTCAAATCACATCCAGCAGCAAGAGGTCGTTTCAAAACAGCATCAGGAAAGAACCAATACACACTCATGTTTCAAAGCAGAAAGGCTAGTCTTTAACTTCCCTCCAAGTATCAGTGGTGTGTGCATGTGGATTGAGGTAATTATATTGTATATAGGTTTTTGTTCAGTCTCTTATCTAACTAAAACATACCAGTAAAGAAGGCAAAGCATTCATCAGTAGTTATATTGAAATACAGTTGTTTGTTTGAAGGAATCCAACTTCACTGCTTTACTAGTCATTGGATGAATCTACATTTGAAAGTATCCATAAATGGGCAGTTTTCCCACACTTAAATAAACATAGCAGGTTGGGCAACCTGCCCTGGCCAGACTAATTGGTTGAGGGGATTAACCCTTGCCAGAGATGAGTCAGTGTTAAGTGTGTCTGTGGCACAGGTAAAACACACCCAGGGTCTGCTGGGATTGGTTAGACTCTGGCACAGCTAGGAAAGCTATGGTCCACCACACCACTGAGATTAGGGAAACTGAGGCACGGCTAGACCTTTCTGTGGCCAAAAAACTGATGGGTGCATTGAGTCATTGGTACAGCTAGGTAAATATCTGTGGGCCAGTACTCCACTGAGAGCAGGACAAAGTGTGGGCAGCAGGGAAGATTCAGGGGATAAGAGATCTTGTTTCACACTTTTGGGGGTGACAGAGTCCTTTACTGACTGGGGTGACCCAGATGGGTGTGAAGCAACTGCTTGGTGAAGTATGGATGTTAAAGAGGAAGAAAGGTGCCCCTTAGTCTATGGGTTCAGCGGGATTTTGAACCAATCCCTGCAGAGTAGCCAGAGGCTCATCCCACTGCATCAGTGTCAGGTGGGGAGGTGTGACACAGAGGTCCATTGATGGTTCACTACTCTGTCTCAGCAACTCTTGTCAGGCCTGACATACTCATCACACCTAACACAGCTGTCATAATTAGTTTCTAAAAGGTTTAATGTAAGGTATCATATACAAACTGATAACACACTGGACCTGAAAAATATTGCGTGCTGGAAGTATGGGGTGTGTACAAAAAATAATAAATACGGTCTAGATTTATGTTCTTAAATCATCTTTCGCAAGCAATGCACAAACACAGACTGCCCTAGACAAAGGAATGTGTATTTGCTTTTCTAACTAGACTGGTCATCAGGCAGATACAATAAAGGTACATTTACATGTAAGATAAACAAAGCTAGCAAGCTAGCAAGTGGGAGAGAAGACATCATAGTGTCTGCATCCCAGAAGAATGGAGAAACTTTGTCTGGGCTTACTTTTCAAAGAATACATTTCAAAGAATTACTGGACTATAAAGAGAGGCGGAAAAACCCTAATTTATCCTTCTCCTGAGGAGTCAAAGAAGTCCTGCATGTTGAACTCTTGTGTGTTGGGTCCTGACTAAAGGTCCAGCCAACCATGCTGAAAAAAAGTCTATAATAAGAAAACTTCTTTGAACAAAAGACCCTACTTTGTTAATTTTCAGTCTTAGAAGCATATTTTTACTTTTTCTTTTTTTGTAGCCATTTCTATCTTTATTCCTTATACTTGGTATCATTTAAACCTAGGTCATTTGTTAATACACTTGTTTTACTTTTAACACAAACTGCCCCAGGGCTTTGATTAAAGTGGAGGTTTTGTCAGCACCAGTTAAGTTAATAAGCTGCTGCACATTGCCTCTTTAAAGCAGCAGTGAACTTAATTTCTGTGTGTTCAGTTAGAAGGCTGGACATGGCAGAAAGATGTCTCTGGGGGGAATTAGGAAATTCACTGTTTGTTACCAGCATGGCAAGATTTGAGACTAGTAGAGCCCTGAAAAGTTTGCTGACAAAGGAGACAAGATGGTGTGTCAGGGAGCTGACACAGCTTAACAGCAGCAAAGCTCTCACCTATTGAGGCAGGCACGGGTAACAGTGACTCACAATTTTGGGTGTCCTCAGCAGAGGTCAAACTGGTGCGCTAGTCATTGGGTGAATCTCAACTTTAAAGTATCCTTGAATGGGCAGGTTTCTAATTATTTTTTCCTGCATCTAAATAAACACAGTTGGATGGGTGATGTTCAAGGTTAAAATAGTTTCTTCTGGGGCAACTCCTGTTGGAAATGGATAATAAATGATTAATGTGGAGAAAATAGCTGGATAAGGGGAATTTTTGGTCTCTCAATTGACCTCAGATAATTAATTTTGGCCATTACAAACAGTTCAACAACCATGTAACCTATCTGGTTGAGCACTCTGGTGTTTTCTGCAGCTTAAACATCTTTTGAAGGACATATTCAGTCCGGAAGCACTGGAACTGCCAGGAACTCCAGAGTTGCTGTTGTTGTGGAGAAAGCTTTAACAGAACAGCTTTAGCCTTTTAAGAGTTCCTGGCCCAAGAGACTCTCCCTAATTTAGATTATCTGTGCTGGGCCTGGAACAACGATTTGTGTATAACCCTAGCCAATGGAGAAATGCCGTGCAATACATTAAAAAAACTCTTCTACTGATCTATTATTAAGGCTGATCCTGCAGAAAATAATATTTAGTTCACATTGGTCCCACACATAGGTTGCAGTGCATGGATTTTCCCAACAGACAGTCCCAGGATCCAGTCCTTTGGGCTAGAAGTAGATAGGAGGATTAATATGATGATGGGTACGTTTTTAGACATTACTTTCCAGAACTGTGTGTTTGGATATATCTCAACATCTTGGACACTCTCCAGTTCATGGAAAGCTTGGTTCTGTGGAGCAATGCTTGTAGCCAAATGGCTTATATTGCTTTGATGGAAGAGCAGACTACTTTCAAGGACAGGAGCTTGGCAGAGAGACCTGGCCGGCTGGCAGCTATAGAGCAAGTAACATTTTGGAGAAGTTGGGCCTTAGACAAATTTGAAAAAGTTTAGTCTAACTTTGTGTAAGCCCTTGCTTAATCTCTAGTGGATGGGAACCGAGATGTCACTCTCCATACCCTTCTACCCCTCTGCTACTCCCCCTTTCCCAATTTGTTCCCTCCCCTCTGGTTCTTTTATCTTGCTGTCTCTTTTGAAAATCTTTACTTATTTAGCTCCCTTTTTTGTGATTTTTTGTCTACCCAAACATTGACGTACATGTGTATCACTTTCCTAAAACCGAGATCAGTTCACCAAACAGAGGGATTGAATTTGTACAGTATCTTAAAAGAAATAATATAGTTGAATATCCTGTTGATGAGTGAATTTGTGACACAGAACCCTCATTGCTGAAATACTCAGTATCGTATACGTTTATAATACAAATTCTTGATTATTGTACTATGTATATTATGGCAATCTAATTGTCTTCTTCCTTCCCCCCCCCCCCTTTTTTTGTGGGGGAAAAGTTTAATAATATATCAATTTTTTAAAAGATTTACAATTAATCACATACCCAGCAAAATAGACAGAGGACAACTAGATGTCATTTTACCATTTGTTCAAATACAAAAAACACTCAGCTGCAAAAAAACCACCACACCCATCCAATTATTTTGAATATTAACATATGATAGACATGCCTGGTTTGGTAAGTATGTATAATCAGAGATTTCACTCAATTTAATAAAATCACCAGAAATAGCGTGTCAAGGGTAATGTAAAGATGCTCACTCTGTAATAAAGGTCACACCCTGATAAATAGAACTGATGATTATATTACTGTCTAATTTTTCTCTAAAGAGGAGCTCACTGTTGTAATGATAATTGTTTTGCCTCTGATATTTACATGTGATAAAAGAGGCAGCATTGCAGGAGCAAGAGTGTTGGCTAAGTCCTAAACAGAGAATGTTTAATTAGACTGCCCATCTTCTTTCTTTCAAGACTAATTTTGGAATACGTCTACAACATAAATCACATGTGCTCTGAATGTTTTAATCAAAGTTTCATTCCTAAAACTTTCTAGTACAGAGAAACAAACAGAAATCCAAAAGCTACAGAGAAAAGATAGGATGGCATATTTAACAAATAAAGTATCTAGAGAGAACAAATCCATTTCTTGACTAGATGGTTGTTGAATATTTAGACAATTTTAGAGGAGGTAGGGAAATTTTCCCTCACTACACCCATAAAAATAAATCACTGATTTTAGTACATGAATTTGTCAGTAAATGTTGTAGTGTAATCTGCATGCAAAGGTGTTTTGTGGAAATCCAAAGAATCTTACAACAAATATATTGTTGAACAATGGTAACTTTATTTTCTCCACACCAAAATGTCATTTCAGATCCGAGATATCAAATAAGTTAAAGCTAATATTTTAATTTATTTTATTTTAATATAGTATTTATACTGTTTTCTGTGATTTTCTTTAAAGGATCATCTATTTCAACTGGACTTGAACAAATTGGAGAGAGGACGAGGCAGGTGCCCTTTTGACCCCAGCTCCTCCTTCATCTCAACTTTAATTGGTAATTAACTTTATGTCTCAATCTTCAAGGTGCTGTCAAACTGTCTTTCTGAGTTTCTTTTTTCAGCTCTCCAAGGTGTTGTCAATATTTCTTTACAGCCTTCGGCATGTCAGACTTCTAATAGTGGTGCCTGCATTGATATTGCATTTCAGACAGTGTTAATTCGAGCAAGTGTATCTCAGACAAGTGAGCAGATGTTATATTATGTGTGCCATTCTACAAAGATAATTGATTGTCACTTAATATTAATGGCAACATCATTTTTCCTTTCCTTCAAAGCAAAATTAAGTATTCAGCTCAAAATATTTACACAAATGAACCATGTATCCAAAAATGACAGTTTGCAATGCGAGCTTCAAAGACTTAATTTTGACAACAGGAATCTTAGAGAAATGCTATTAGGCCTAATAGTTTTATAACTGAAGCTTTTGTTGTTATGCAAACTAACTTTTTTTAAGATGCAAAATGTAGGAGGTTTGCAATTGTATCTCTTGTAAACCAAACAAACAAGGTGCTTATCAGAAAAAGAGCGTATTTTACAGTGAACATTTTAGCAACAGATCTTGGCCCCAGTCCTACAAAGCAATTCATGTGGGCAGATCACCAAGCCACCATAGAACACTGCTGATTGCTGTCCATGAGGATCTCATGGCAGGACTGAGACCTTTGAAACTAAAATAAAGTGCAATCCAATATATCTTTATTTTATAATATGGTGTTCTTGGACATAGAGTAGGATATCATAGCATGCCAACCTTACAGTACAAAGATGTTAGACTGGATGGGGACAGTGGATAAGGAGAGGTGTATGGCTTGATAAGAGTAGCAGGTACAAAAAACAGGCCTACAGCTAATGGTTGTCGGAAGTATAAATGAGAAGAGTTCTGAGCTTCATTTGAAAGGGATAGTCAGTGTGATAGGGAGGTGGGGCAGGCTGATTCACACAGCTACCAAGGACCACAGACAAAGGACCAACTACCAGTAGAAGAGAAGGGCAAATATTATCAGTGAGAACAGTTTTGAATAGGCAGAGTGGAGGGAACACATGAATCTAGAGGAAGGGTGAGGAGATATGTGGCGGTGGGTTGTTATGAGGAGACATGAAGATGAGGAGAGTGATTTTGTTTGATATCTTTCCAGCAAGAAACATTCAGGAGGTAGTTTTGTTTTGTTCTGTTTTCAGTGATGTTTTCGATTTATATTTCAGTGGCACAAAGTTTGTGTATATCAGTGCTTTTTGATGTTTACCTCAGACAAATCTCAGTTTGTCCAGAGAAAGATGGGTGTTAATAGAATGTATCATCTTGAACTAAAATCAGAAAGCCTATACCTAGAGTTTAAAAGGTGCTTACCATGTGTGGATTATATTCATATACCAAGTTCACATATCCTTTCACTTCAACAAATTATTTTGGTGAGATTTTCCTCCAGTTCATGTAAAATCCCTGAAGTTACCTTTATTCAGCAAAATCTAACATGTTGCAATGCGTTCCCAGTATCACTCATCACAGCTCAAATACTTTCATATTTAGTAGATGAAATAGATATGGAATAACCAGAAAAAAACATTTTGACTGACTTCCCTGTGCACCATGAAGTACTGTCGATTAGGGGTCTTTCACCTACTCTTCTTCTGTCTAATGTTTCACCCATTTAATAATAAAGACTGTGGTCACACAGTGAGCTCTGCACAGAGTTTATGGTAGGATTGGAGTTCAGCAGTCCGATACTGAAGTTCTCAGTTTTTACTCAGGCAAAACTAAGTGAATAAATTAGATTTGATCCTGTTCTAATTGCAAGGTCAATGTGAGTTTTGTTATTGTTTTAAATGGGAGCCAGATTATGTCCTGAGTGAGCGCTCATGCCTGGGGATTAAGTACTTGCACTTCAGGCCTGGACATTAAGGAACTTTATGCCTGAATCTTGGAAAAATCCATTTTGGGAATGTCTACCTGGCATTTTAAAACCCAGGAATCTCAGAGACTAAGGCTTGCACTATGGCACTAAATAAGCTGTGTAAACATCCGGGCTCAGGCTGGACCTTAGGCTGTGAAACTGGGAAAGGGGCTGGATTCCAGAGCCCAAGTTCCAGCCCAAGTGGCAACATCCACACTGCTGTTTTTAGCACCACAGCACAAGTCCCATATGACCATGTCTGTAGACCTGGGCTCTGAAACTGGCTGCCGTAGGTTTTAAAATGCAGTGTAGACGTATCCTTTGAGGTCCCATTCTAGAAGCTCTTCATGTGCAGAATTTTCACTGAAGTCAATGAATGTTCCACAGAAGCACGACTTGTAAGATCTGACTCCTAAGAGCCTGTAATGTTTTTTAGTGTCAGTAGACAAACGATCTCAGTTTTCTACTAAGCAGTATGAAAGCTTCCTAAAAACTTTAGGTTCACCAGGAATTAGTTTTATGTTAAGAATCAGATTAACTTTTCTAGAAAAGTCACTCTTTAAATACAAAGTATAGCCAGATTGTCTACCTTGTTACAAATATTTCTGAGGAAATGCTATATTTTTAAAGAGTCATACAGTAGCGCAAGGAACTATCCTTGGTTTTATTTTTTTTTTAAATAGTCATTTGAGGGTATAAAGTTCTTAAAGGTATAAATACTGTTATATATATTTTTATTTAAGGAGCTGTCATTTTCATAGTGAAGGGAAACACTAGAAGAGTACGTTTTAGTGTAAATTTTTACCCCTTTGAGGCCTACAATGGAGCAACCACAGAAGATGTAATACTTGGCAAATAAACAGAATGAATTTTTAGGGCATCTCATGAGACTGTACATTGTAGCTGTTGGGTTTGTGGCTGATGGTTGACAATTTGGGGTGGGTTTGTCTGGAGGAGAATGAGGAGTGTAGAAATAAGCATTGTAGCCATTAATAAATAATCATTTGTGTGTACGACACCAATGCAGCCAGAGTGAAAGGATGAACTTGCTCTGTCCAAGCAGAATAAATGAAGGTCAATCTTTGGATCAGATAAGGCAATAGAAAGATTAATATTGTATGAGAAAACAGGCTAAGACTTAATCAACCTAGGAAGACTTCAGCCTTAGCTACTGGTAAACCTGTACATGGAGCATGTAGCCATAAAAGGAGATAAGAGATTAAGAAAATCAGGGGATGAATGAAGGCCTAGCCAAAGGCATCTGACTGCCATATTTGCCTGCTGGCACCCAACTTTGACCAATCATATGCCAAGGACGGTTTTGCACCTGATAAGAGTGACCAAGGGATTCTGTCCTTTTCCAAGTGAGTTTAGGGGCTTTTCTTGTCTTTTCCTTCTTTCTTGGCCCCTTTATCTAATACTAGAATTGGCATCTCATTAGACAAGCTATCGTGTGCTTGAAGAACTAGCTACCCAGCAAAAGGGCTGGTCCTCAACAACACCTTGCAAGAGTAGATTTAAACTCCGGGGTTTTTTAATTCATCCCATACTAAGAATTTTATACTATTATATGGTTTTGTACAAAGGGAAAAGAGGTTGTAAACAGAGAAATAAATTCAATGACTTAGGTGCCGTCATCTCACTAAAAGTTAATGAGATTTAGGCTCCTAAGTGACTAGGGCCCCGATCCTCAACAGTATTTAGGAATCTAACTTCTATTGATTTCCATGGGAGTTAGGCACCTAACACTACTGAAAAGGTGGACCTAGGTCACTTTTAAAAGTGGGCTGTAGGTTCTTTTGAACATTTACCCAAAGGCCTTTAACAAACCATAAGTTTGTCCCAATTCTCTTTTTTTTTTTTTTTTGTATTAATCTCTGTTGAAGGATCCGTTTCCAACTTTGTAAGCTAGGAGTAGGGTGACCAGATAGCAAGTGTGAAAAATTGGTATAGAGAGTGAGGGGGTAATAGGCACCTATATGAGACAAAGCCCTGAATATTGGGACTGTCCCCATAAAATTGGGACGTCTGGTCACCCTAACTAAGGGCAGTTGCTCTACACAGGTGTAACTCAGGCCAGACTCTTAATGAATCAATGGGAGTTAGGTGCCTAAATATGTTTGAGGATCTGGGCCTCAGTGACTTAAGTGGGGATATTCCTGACTTACACCACTCTAAATAGCTCAGAATTAGGCCCTAGCAACAAATTAGAGGAATCACTTTTAGCTATCTAAACATTTAAAAGTGGTAAAATCTGGAAGATCATTTGCAGTATGTATGACTAAAACCAGATTTAAATAGGTTTACTTAGGTCAAAAGAAAAGTTTGGATATTTCAGCACTTCAAATAAAAATACCTGGTTCAACAAAATTATTGTTCCTGACTTGGCTGTAAAACTGAATATTCCACATTTCAGTGAGTTTTATGACAGGTCATTTGACATGAGGGTAAAGTAGCTTGTGATGAATAATACCATTATGAATGATTACACTTGTCAAAATTAATTATCAGCATAAGGAAACAGAATAGGTGTTTAAATGCAGAGGTTCAACTGCAAATGTAAATGTTTAGATAAATTCCATAAAAAAACTTTTGGACCTATTTTCTAAAAACAAAAAACCTAACCCCGTCCCTGTCTTCTTGGTAATAGATCATACAGACTGATTGACTAAGACTACGGTGGCTGATAAAATAAGTTTAGGCCTATAACTTTTGATATATCTAATACTTTATGAGCAAGCTGTGATAAATTTATACTAGGTTATAATGTCTCTTTTTCTGTCTAGGAAAATCAGTTCTGATAATGATGAATATGTAATAGCCCATGTAACTTAAAAAAACAAATCATGCCTGTTTTTGGAATGGGAACGAGAATCATTTGAGTGAAAGAGGGTGCAATAGAAGGTTAGAATAAAGAAGTGAAGTTCTAAATAATTTAGCCTGACCTTAGACTATGGGGGAGAAAAGAAAATGCAGGTCTTTCTTCAGAACAAAAATATGGACTTAAATTTGTAATGTATGCAGCTACCACTGTGATGAGCACAAAATAAATGGTCAGATACAATGGGGCTGGGTATGAATAGAACAGAACAGAAAACGCATACTTAGAGAGATAGGTAGATAAAACTTTCATGTAATTTTGTTCAGCCCATTGGGAAGGTTGCTGGATTCCTTCTTAAAAACAAATTATAAATGGGAAAAATCGTACATCAATTAAACCAAAATGAGAGTAACATGAAATTTAAAAGCAGGCCTCAAAAGCCTGGAGGGCTTGGTGGTGGTGGGAAGAACACTGGAAATCTAGTATTCTTAGTTATATTTTAAAAATATAAAATACTTGCTGTTGGGCTGCTTTGCCTCTTTATTCGAAAGAGAGCCAGATTACTGCAAATGCAAAAGTTTTAACTTAGTGGCTCCATTAGAAAGGTTTACTATCCATGGTAACGCTTTCTCTTGCCATTGTTTTACTACTTTCATGTCAAATTATTCAAATCAAAAACATCACCAACAACTGAAGCACAGCCCTTGCTGAGGTACAAACAGCCTATCTGTTATAAGCTTGCAGAAATTTTAAGAGGGGAAGTGGAAAATAACATTTGTTTGCTATGACAAGAAGGATTCAACTAAAAGGAATGTTGCAACTTTGTGCTGGAATTTGGCACCCTTTTAACCTTTGGTTATACCTGTATTCTTAGGGAAATTGTTATGGGATACAGCCATGTGTTTTATGTCACATCAAAGATGACATCTGCATCCAGACACTGCCCCCTCTCAATTTTCTGGGATATTGCATTATTGATAAATGTGAGGATACCTGTGTTTTTCTTTAAAAATGTAGCAGAAAGCCAGTCAAGAGGGAGATTGGGGAAGATTCCAGGTAAAATATCTATAAGGAATCAGAGAGAGAGTAGCTTTTGAGACAGCACTTCTTATATCTAATAAAATGTCTTGATCAGTATTAAAAAAAAAGGACTTTGTGCTTCTTTATCATTGTCACTTGAAACAAAACCAGAGAAAAGAGTTTCTTTTGTGCATCACTGACATCATTCCTTAAGGCACCTAAATTTCCATGAGGTTTCTATTTGCTTATTCTGAGACCCCAGTTCAGGAAAGTATTTAATCCCTGCTTAAAAGCTTTCCTGAACTGGAACCTAGCTCTGCATTTTCCCCTGCTTTGCACATTTTTTTATGTTTTACACTTTTTTGCTTAAAATCACAAAATCCTGTTGTCCCGAGTAGTCAGATAAAATTCCAGTTGCTTTCCAGGACTGCAGAAGTCATCCATTAATTTATTTCTAATTAAAAGCACTGTAGAGCAAAGCCTGGCTTTATATTAAAGAGATAAAAAAACAGAAGACACCATTACACTCATTAGATAGTGTACAATGCATATATCTTCTACAGAGAGTGAAACTATACCCAGTCAACTAGGACCACACTAAAATCAGGTTCAAATTACATGGTCTACTTCTGTATACTGTCAAATCCTTGTTCTGCTGATTAGAAACAGATTAGTGTGAATATTTTAGAAAGTCAATCAAGAAAATGTCTTCCCATACACATTATAACATTATACATGTAATTATGTTAAACTTATGTATTAATTGCTTTGGAACATCCTAAAATGTTTACAGTAATGGACTGTAATGTATATGTAACCTTAAAGCAATGAGAATCCCATTACTGAAGTTTAAAGAATCCTAATGTGTATCTATTTGTTCCTCATTCAACAAAGTGCATTAGAAAAGCAGCCAACATTGGCTTTACCCTGCATTCCTTCTGCATCTAAAATTCCCATGGAACTCAAAAGGAATTTTGTGTGTACTAGGAATGCAGAATCCAGCTGTATTTTTCAAATACCAGAATTTCCTTTCCTTGTATGAAAATGTTCATCAAAAATCATTGTACCTAACCATTGAGCAACTTACTAATAGTTGTGGATTCACCATCACTGGCAATTTTAAAATCAACATTGCATGTTTTATTCTAAAAGAGATGCTCTAGTACAAACAGGAATTAATTCAGGGAGTCCAGGAAAGTGTTATACAGGAGGACAGACTAGATTATCACAATGGTTCATCTAGCCTTATAATCTGTGAATCTATGAGTTGCACCATTGTTAACATATTTTGAAATGTTTTCCCTGTGAACTCAGCCATCACAGCCCACTAATACAAACTCCTATTGCTTTGCCCAGCGGATTTTCATGATTAGTCTTTTTTTTTTTTTAATGGAATCAATAGCTCGAGCTATTGATATGATGGCAAATAGACAAGAAAAGAGAAAGATTTATTTAGTTAATCTGTTCCCAACTTTATTTAATTACTGTGCTTACAAAAACTTTGTACAACTTTATGGAAAGACAGTAGATAGGGCATTGAGCTGGAAGTCAGAAGTTCTATTCTGGGTTCTGCCCTGATTTAGTGGCAACTATGAGCAAGTAACTCTTTGTCCTTCAGTTTGAAATGGGATGCTTAGTGATACTTACCTTCCTTTGTAAAATGCTTTGAGATCTACAGAAGAAAAATGCTATTTAGACCTTATTGGTTCCAGTGGCCTTTGCATCAGGTCCTAAAAGAGCTAAATGTTGTTATTAAGGAAGATACAGAGCAAAATCAGAAAAATGTAAGAAACATATAAGTTAAGGTAACAGAAGGAGCAATGTTAAATCCATCATCCTACATGTCCTGTATGTTTTATGATATAAATCCTACACCATACACAGGGAATATATTAATCTACATTCTTAACTGAAAAATAAGAATGGAAACTACTGTCTACTATAAGTGTACAATGATGGCATGGATTATTAACTTTAGAAATGTATCTGCATTTTCACACATTTGTGATTCAGTCTTAAAGTTGCATTCAGGTAAGTTTTGTTTTGGGGGATTTTTTGGTTTTTGTTTGTTTGTTTTTGGAGGGGCAGTTTGTATTTCAAATTCTTGATTTCTTTTTTTTTTTTTTTAGAAAAGAGAAAAATGAAATTGTCTTTTTTGCTCCCAGTTAAACTTTGATGTCCACCTTTCTCTGAACTTAGTGGGTTATGGGAGGGATGCTTTAACCTATTAAGCAAAATCTGCCAAATTGACTTCAGTGGGAATTTCAGCTAACTAAAGACTTTAGGTTCAGATCTATTTTTTTGTCTGGAGAAGGCAGGCTGTGTTAACCTGATTAATAAAATCTCTCTATGTAGAAAAACACAAAGCCTACCCCTAGCAGAGATTTTATCCCAAAAAAGGGAAAAGTGCCAGACACTACATAAAGTTTGACTTCATACCGCACAACATTTTGATTAAAAAACTAGAACTATATAAAATTAACATGTCCCATTTAAATGGATTAAAAGATGACCACCTGATAGGTCTCAAAACATAATTGTAAATGGGGAATCATCAAGCGGGTATGTTTCTAGTGGGGTACCACAGGGATTGGTTCTTGGCCTATGCTAATTAACATTTATATCTATGTCTGGAAGAAAAAATAAAATCATCACTGATAAAGTTTGCAGATGACATAAAAATTGGGGGAATGGTAAGTAACGAAGAGGACAGTTCACTGATACTGAGAGATTTGGATCACTTGGTAAGCTGGGCGCAAACAAACAATAAGTGTTTTGATACAGCTAAATGTAAATGTATACATGTAGGAACAAAGAATATAGGCCATACTTACAGTATGGGGGCTCTATCCTGGGAAGCAATGACTCTGAAAAAGATTTGGAAGGCATGGTGGATAATCAGCCAAACAAGAGGTCCCAGTGTGACAATGTGGCCAAAGGGGTTAATGTGATCCTGGTTTGCAGAAACAGGGGAATCTTGAGTAGAACTACAGAGATTATTTTACCTCTGTATTTGGCACTGGTCTGAGCACTGCTGGAATACTGAGTCCTATTCTGGTGTCCACAATTCAAGAAGGATGTTGGTAAGTTGGAGAGGGTTTAGAGAAGAGCCACAAGGATAATTAAAGGGTTAGAAAACATATGTGATGAAGGGATAGAATTTAGGAGCTCAATCTATTTAGTTTAACAAAGTGAAGGTTAAGGGCGACTTGATCACAGTCTATCAGTAGCTGCCTGGGGAACAAATATTTGATAGTGGTTTCTTCAGTCTATCAGAGATAAGGTATGATTCAATGGCTGGAAGTTGAAGCTAGACAAATTCAGATGGGAAATAAACTTTTAACAGTGAGGGTAATTAACTATTGGAATAATTTTCCAAAGGTCATGGTGGATTTTTCATCACTGATGGGTTTTAAATCAAGATTGGATGTTTATCTAAAAGATATGATCTGGGAATTATTTTGGGGAGGTTCTATGACCTGTGTTATACAAGAGATCAGACTAGATGATAACAATGGTTCCTTCTGACCTGGGAATCTATGGTTCTAAATCCAGTAGAGACTTTGCTATTGATTTTACATTGAAGAAGCTCACATACTATGTTGTTGGGTGGCAGTATATCCCTGAGATAGGAGAGCACTACATTAATATGCACTCTGATAGCTGAATCTTCACAACCGGGGGGGATATAGAAATTTGTATCAGATTTTCAAACTTGGATGCTTCAATTCAGTGCCTAAATCTATTTTCTGAGGGTGCTTTGTACATATGAAAACCTGGCCATTTATTTAGGTGCCATACTATAATTTTGAAGGCTTGATCCAAACCCTATTGAAGTCAGTGAGACAAGAGAGAAAATAGAAACTCCCTGAATACTAAAAGTAAAAGTTTGTAGAATCAAGATCATGGTTCTAGTGCTGAGACCACTGCCCATCATGCTGATCACAGCATAATCTCATTGTTTCCTTGTGCTTTCCCTGTTGTCTATTGTCTCATACTTTCATTGTTAGCTTTTTAGGGCAAGGACTGTATAATATTTCTGTGTGTGTACAGCGCCTAGCACAATGGGAGTTTGGGCCATGATTGGGGCTTCTAGGTGTTACTGCAATACAAATAATAAAATAGTAAAAATAAAGACAGTAAATAGTTATTTACACCAGTCTTCCAACTGATGGCATTTTCCATGTTTTGGCTGTCCTGCTAATAAACTTGTTTAAAGGAGGGAAGCATCATGTTTTGAATTATAAAATTCCACAGCTTTACTGCTATAAAGCAGCCTGTGATTTGTCAGATGGAATTTTTGAAAGAACGATTTATGGGTTATGTAGTTCATTAATCAATGTTGGAAATAATGTTTTGAATATTATTCAGACATTGGCAAGCTTTCTTGTCCTAGCACCTTGGGTTGCTTGGAGTTTTTTAATTTCACTTGCTAATATGTCACATGGTAGTGACTCAGTGTATGTTACTACGCAATATTCATTCTTCATGAGGAGAAGCCTGGGGGAAAACTCCCCTCAGTTTGGAACCAGCTGATGTCTCTGAACCAACCCCAGCTGCCAGACTGCTGTAAACTTTTCAGAATCATTATTTTGATGTACAGTACCATTAGGTTCTCATATAACTCTTAACAGAAACAAAATCCCCACCTGTAGGGGGGGTGTGCAAGCAAAATTTGGGCATTCATTTAAGTCCATAAGCACTAGCAAATGTTATTGATCAGTCACGTTTATTTTGATTAGGGAGCGGGAAATGGTGTTAGTGAAATCTCCATGTGGATTAGCTTGGAACTGGAAACAATTTACTTTAATCCATTTGTATAGTTTGTGGCAGTTGCTTTATTTTATAATGTAAGGCTGCCATCTCGTGGTCATAATGAGCTACATTTTTAAGGAAACCTAACGAAATGCTAATATAATCTCGGATACATAAATTATATATTATTAAGACTCTCTAAAGCAGGCACTTGATGCAAGTGCAGCATTTTCATATGCACTGTCTGCAGCTCATCTGTAACATCAGGTGGTCGGAAAGAAAATCAAACATCAAAGTCCGGTCCAGTGCTGCACAACTAGTGTTGAATCCCTAGTGCCTTGCAGCCCCATACTGATGTAACTTCACTGGTCTGGTCACCTCGTTCGTATAGATAATATGTGACTCCCCAAAGCCATATTTTATGGACAGTTGAAAATGTGAGCACATATGTTAGGAGGCCAATGAAAACAATACAAGGACACTCTCATATCCATTAAAAGCTGGCCAAGTTGACCCGAACACATGGGAAGCTGCTGTTGATAGATCAGGATGGCAGCAGACCTATTGGTCTGTGGTTAAAGCCATTGAGACTAGCTAAACAGAAAAAGCCAAAGAGAAGCATGAGTGAAGAAAGCAGGCTGTGACAAAAATATGTGGCCATGTCTGTCCGATGTGCGGGTGCATCTGCAGATCCCTCATGGGTTTACATTTGCACAAGAAGACGCACTGAAACAATTTGACTCTCTTATATCCATTAAGACAGAGACTCGAACAACAATAGCAACATTATATGACTATTATTTATTTATTACGAGATGGATATTGTCATTTTGTAAAACTTTGAAATACAATTTATGTTTGGATAGGTTTTCTTTTAGAACAAGACAATGTGATACATTCTAATGCAGTTTTTAAATAGAAATTTGTGGGCTAAATCATAAGGGGAAAAGTTTTCAAAACAGCTCGGTTTCTAGTTAGGCAACTAGATAAGGGCTGGAGTTTTCAAAGTGAGCAAAACCTAGCTGTTCCCAGTAAGTCTCTTACAGACGGATTTTCAAAAGTTATAAGCACTCACCAGACTGGACACGTCTGAAAATCTGGTCACTTCATTTTGGTACCCAAATGGGAGCTGAGCTCTTCCGAAAAATCTGGCCTCATTTCTCATCACAGCTGTCTTTCAACAAATATCCTACCACAAGACTACCCCCCTCCCACCATCTTCCCATTTGTGAGTACTATTCTAAACGAACGTTCTGCATGCGAATGTAAAGATAAATGCCATTTCCCTTGAAAATATAGTTGGTATAAACAACTATGAACAAGAAATAGGATTACAATAAGGTAAAGTATTTTATTAGTCTCTGATCCTGTGAAGTGCTGAGCAGCCTTAGCTCCCAGTGAGGTCACAGTATGTCAGAGAGCCAGGTTAATAATAATTATTATTATACTTATTACATTATTATTATATATTTTCTGTGTTTTATGTAATACCTAAAGGACCCATCTGAAATCAGTGTCCCATTGTTCTAAGCAGTGTACAAACACAGAGTAAAGACAGACCTGCTGTAAAGACCTTTCAGTCTAAATGGACAAGACATGTAGTAGGTGGGAGAAAGAAGCATTATTATCTCCACTGTACAGTCAGGGAGCTGAAGCAGAGGTAGAATAATTGAAGGCCAAAGGTCACACAGGAAGGCTGTGGTAGAGCCAGGAATTAAACCCAGGTTTCCTGATTCCCCTCCACTGTCGTAATCGCAAGAGCATAAGGGCCTGATACAATTCTCACTAAATCAATAAGATTCTTTTCATCAGCTTCAGTATACCATGAATCAGGCCCTATATCTATTAAGCGTAGGTAACTTTTGAGCATCACAATTTGTTTTTAGACAATTAATTTCATCTTATCAAAAAAGTCTATAGTATGCAATTCTCTCTTATTATTTATCATTTGAACTGCAATACAACCTCAGAGTTCCAGTCACAGACCAGAACCCCATCGTGCTAGATGCTGCACAAACACAGAACAAAAACACAGCCTCTACCCCAAATAGCGTATGCAGTTTCTCTTCCTTGTTTATTGTAGCCTAGAGTAATGAGTAGTGAGGAAGGGTGAATCTTGTGGAACCTTAGATTTTGCTAACTTCACAAATGAATATATTCAGCTCTCAGTATTAACATAGACATAGACAGCATGGAATCTTTTTCTCCTGTAATTTAAAACCATCAGGTATTTTTAATCCCAGGGTTGTTTCAGTTTTTAACAAAATGTTTTTCTCGCTAAAGAGAAGCCTGCACTATGTATTTGAGAAAGCAAAATTCCTTCCTACCTTCCAAAAGCCAGGCTTGCTTCCAACAGGCTTTTAAAACCGCAGTCTTGTCCAAAGCATTAAGTACAACTTTCCTATGTCTTGCAATTATGAGCTTTGGGGTAAAATTGTGCCACAGACCAGCATCCATTAAACATTCCCATGGGTTGGCTTTTTTCCTAATGTTCTCAGTTCATACACAGTCTCACAAAGTGAATGGCTAACTCAGTCTCTTGGCTAAAGTTGAAGAGAATATTAACAAGTTGTGTCTATCATTTTTTTCCCATCATCACCTCCAGAGTATCTAGTAAGCACAGTATTTCACTAACTTGTTTACTAATATATCTGTCCTGCAGGGGGCGAGCTGTTTGCTGGACTCTACAATGACTACTGGGGGAGAGATGCTGCTGTCTTTCGTACTATGGGTCGTATGCCACATATTCGAAATGAGCCTGATGATGAACGTCTGTTGAAAGGTACTAGAAATGAAAGAATACAGGGCCCCTCCTCTTCATAAAGTCAGGGAAATCTTTTTTGGAGAGATGGAGCACCAAAGATCTGTTGTTTATCAGAAAGGAGAACTACAATGTCATAAGCCAGATTCACCCTGAATGGCGCAATGAGTGGTCAGCGATGACAGTCGTTAATTACGCTCTCATCACTGATCCAACCATCTGACCACCAGGTTTCGATCGGCCAAGGCACCTGGGGTCATCTCTGAACCGTTTTTGAACAGGACAGGGCAATTGTGTGGCCAATCTCTTTAAATGGGGTTTTTCTAGTGATCCGCAATGCAGCTGCGGTCAACTTCAGACCATGTCGCGTATCATTGCTGAGTGCCCACTGACTTATTTCCAGGGCGGGCTACCAGCTCTCCACCTGGCTGATGATGATGACATTAAATGGGTCGGTACATTGTGCATACACGGATGATGATGACCCTGGATCCAGCACAGAATGTTAGAGAAGGCTCCTTTAAGCAGAAGGTCTTCCTAAGGTGTTGAAAGAGCACATCAACACTGACTTGCAGCCAACAGTGGACGATGCGATTACACAACCAGCAGATCACCCATGGGGAGTACATGTTTAGGGAGGCTAGATGTGCTGTTTCAGTGCATCAGCTGTGAAGCCTCCTTCTAAATTCCAAGAGAGGGCAGGTGACAGCCCTGCTGCCTGCCTTTTCCAATGGATCTCAGACCTGGAGAACAAAGTGGCAGGTGGATGCAAGGAAGTGGAGCTTGGACCTATTTGAATCAGTGCAAGTGAATTTCGCTCATTAGTTCTAAAATATGGGCATAGATTGGAGGCATCCCAAAAGAGTGGTGATTTTTTCAGATGCTAAGGGTAAAATCCTGGTCCCACTGAAGCCAATGGAGGTTTTGCCATTGATTTAATGAGTCAGGATTTCAACTTAGTATATGGCCCCATTTCACCAAAGCACTTAAACATGGGTTTAACTTTGAGCATGTGTTTCAATCTTTTAACTCCAGTGGGACTAAATACATGCTTGAGTATTTGGCTGAATTGGGGCCTTGGGTACTACTATGGTAAGAACTATATAAAAGGTGACAGAGATCATTAAAAAGGTAGATAGATGTATTCAACACATAGGTAAAATTGATCTTATCTCTAAGAGATGTTCTCGTTTTGTTTAAAATGAGGGTTCATGGTGGTATGATATCAGTTTTGTTTTTTAATTTCCTCTATTTTTACATTGCAATTTTAAAAGGGGGAAATATTTAAAAATATATATTTAAAATACATATTTTAATCAACCAAAATAAAATCCTCAACTTAGTTATATCTTAAAACAGAATTATGGCTCCAATATCAGAGCATAAGTCTAGGAAATATTTACATTAAAAAGCATCCTATAATGATATTGTGTCAGGTCCTAGGCTTCTTAAGACATCATTTCAATGGAATGAATGCCACTCCCGCTTTTGAAGGAAGCTGTAAATGCTTTCCCAGAATATCCTGGGATAAAAAGGAATCATTGAGAACTCTGTTAAAGGTTCACAACATGGGCAAAGCCAAATTTCAGCTTAGTTATGAAAACCCAAACCAGAAACTTTTCAAGCGGTTACCATTTCCTAACAAAGGTACACACAGGTCCTTCTAGCTACAGGCACACCCCCTGTTAGATGGACAGAGCTGGTCACTATGTAAACGGCACTTTCAAGCCAAAGGTGGTATTCTTGTGCCTGTTTTGTATGTGGCCAGAGATTGCTACATTAACTCAGTGTCAAGTTTCAGCCTAATTTAAACTAAAATGTAAAAGACCCAGAGATCAAGATGAGAAGGAGATCTTTTTCCTTGAACACATACAAAAGAATATTGATATGAGAATTGGAGCTATAAAACTTTTTTGAGGCTAATGTTTTCCACATGTTCTGTAGATACCCACCCAAATAAAATAGTATTCTACTCTATTTCCTCCCCCAAAAATAGTAGTGGCAAATCTCTGCTTTCTTCATTATATTTCCCTGTTTTCTGTGAAAATGGTTAATTGATTTTTAAAATACTTATGATGTTTTAATAAACTTGAGCCAGCTTCTTTTTTTTCTTCCTTTTTAAAGAACCGAAGTTTGTCGGCTCCTACATGATTCCTGACAATGAAGACCGGGATGATAACAAAGTCTATTTCTTCTTTACTGAAAAAGCGTTAGAGGCAGAGACAGGTGCTCGTGCCATTTATGCCAGAGTGGGACGAGTCTGTGCGGTGAGATTCTTTTTTCTTGATCCTCTGGTAGAACAACTTACCATGTGCTCCCTTTTTCATTCATTCTTCGACTTTCAAATGTACCATCAGTTAGTTTGGGGGGGGCGGGGGGGGGAAGGCTGTCAGACGGGTCTGAATGAAATCCAGAAATGAATCCAAAGCCCATCTCTAGTTCTTTTTCAATTAAGTGACACAATTAGCTAATAATAATAATAATAATGATACTTAGCACTCATCACTCACATAGCATTTCCCCAGCCAGATTCTCTCTGGCATCAGAGCTCTGCTCGGAACAAGGGGTGGAGGATGAGTAACTGGCTCCCTGGTGGGTTGGCTCCAGCCTCAAAACCACTTAAAGATGCTGCCAGACCATTTTAAGTTACCACATGCTTAATGGTCCCTGCATAAATAGGAGGATATAGGAGCTCAGCCATGTGCTGTCCTGGCTCCCAACACATCTCTTCCTACCTCTAACATGGCCCCTACATCAGGGATTGGAGGGACTATATTCACAGGGATCCTATCTAGCAATCTAGCACATCTGCTACAGCAAGGAGCTCTTCTCAGATTGGAATTTTCTGCTGCTCATTTCCAGCCAGTTTCAAGTGTCTTTGCGTGAGTAGTGAAAAAGGGCCAGATCTCAATAGATCATGTGTAGAGCACCTTTTAAATATGAACTAATTAATTTTTGCAATACCCCTGGGAGTTAGTAAGCAGCATAATCCCCATTTTACATATGAGGAAAATGAGGAAAAGAGGTGAAGTAATTTGTCAAGGTCACACAGCAAGTCAGTAGCAGAGCCAGGAACAGAATGCAGATTTCCCAGTGACTAATCTGAAGTTAGCCACATTCATTCATAGCCACAATAGCTATCCCTAGATTAGTTAGCCCTAAGACTAAAGGATATATAGAGAGCAGCATACAAATGGCACAACATGCAAAACTATTGATTTAGCAGGAGACACTGGATGTTACACTTGCCATCCAGCAAACTGCTTGTTAAAATTATGCAGCAGCTAGTTAAAAAGAGGGTCACCTATATAAAATCCTAAATAGGGACAGTGCCACACTGAAACTCAGATTCTGAACATCACCAAAGCTTGGGATCACCCAACGTCCCAAAGCCTGTGTCCCCTCTCAAGGTAGAGAAATGACACTGCCCCTGGGCGGGATGGGTTGGAACGTGGGGGCTGAGTGCTTCGCAGGTGAGGCACTGGAGCCAGCAGCTGGGATTTCTGGGGGCATCTTTATTATCAGTCTTGGAACATGTTTGCAGGGCATTGTAGGAAGGTTATAGCGAACTAGCACTGTCTGTACCTGTTCCATAGATAAATTCGGGGCTTCTGTCTCAAAGTCTGTTGTTCCAGCATTGCACTCAGTTCATATAAAAAAATAAACTTAGCTAAAATGTTTGGCCAACTGTAGAAATAAATGTGAAGTATTTACAACAGCTAGACAGTTAAAACTAGTCACAGCACTTGCATTTAATTAAAAATTCTTACAAACCACAGATTTTAATGAGAAATTGGATCAATCTCTACAGTTTTACGAGAGACTGACTCCAAAATAATAACACAAGTGGAATAATAGAAATGTGGTTTGAAATGGTATGCTTCAAACATTGAAAGGCATGATGAGAGTGTAATTCAACATAGAGTATTGTTCTTCTAGACACATTCCTCTAAATTACATTTATTATTTGTTTCAACAAACAGAATGATATGGGAGGACAGCGAATGCTGGTGAATAAATGGAGCACTTTCCTCAAAACCAGACTGATCTGCTCTGTGCCAGGAATGAATGGAATTGATACACATTTTGATGAATTAGGTAAATATTTTGGACAGAAATAAACTTGCATCCCACTGTACAGAATGTGAACTTCCATGCTAATCCCTTTTTAGCCTCAATATAGGACATGCAAGCATTAACAAGAAGTGACTACTAATCTTTGGATTACTAAAAATATATATAATATTTCAATATATATTATAACAAATAAAACAGATTTACAGAGTAGGCTATCTTCAACTACACTTTTATTTATTGCAATAATTTTTATATCATGTTTTTAAAAACTGTGTGAAATTAAGTAGTGTGTGTTGAGAAGTAACTTTACACTGATAATAAGCAGTCAAATCTATCTCCTTTGGGACTGGGAAAAGTAGGTGAGCTATAAATAACATTGTATTTTCGTTTTACAGAGGATGTGTTTTTGCTACAAACTCGGGATAACAAAAATCCAGTGATATTTGGACTCTTTAACACTACAAGGTAACCAGCTATGAAAGATGACAATAACAGAGGCATATTTGACCAATCGATAATTGAGTAAGATGTCAGATGTGTGATAAATATTACATAGTTAATACACAGTGTATAACTGACCATTTTAATTCTTATGCTGTACATGCCTTTTCCCCTCGCACTCAAAAGGAAGACAACTTTTAAGGGTAGTGAATTTAAATGTATAAAGTGAAATACATAGTTTCATTTAGAGAACAATATATTGTCCATTGAAGTCAATAGAAGGACTTGCATTGACTTCAGGTGGCATTGTATCATTCCTATAGGTCCTGATTTGACAAGAAACTTATACAAGTGAAGAGGAAAAGGCTATGAGAGGAAGAATAGTCTAGAACTTAGGGGCCCTAATGTAGGAGGTGGGAGATCAGGGTTCAGTTCTCTGTTCTTCCACAGACTTACCTTGGGCAAGCCACTTATCTCTGTGACTTAGTTCTCCATCTGTAAAATAGAAATAATAGCACTTCCCTCCCTCAAAGAGGTGTGGGAAGATAATTATATTAAAAATTGTGATGCACTCAGATACTATGGTGATGATGGGGGCAATAAAAGTACCTGAGATAAGGTCATCAATCCCATTGAACTCAGTTGTACTAATCACAGGTTTAAACATAAACATGTTTTAAAATATTTTGCTGAATCTAGACCTCATGAGCGCTCATTATTAATGCATTCACAGAGTATTACATTTATTTAATAAGTTCAATTAGTGTGATGAATTCAGCCACTAAATTATACATTAGAGCTATAATCTTTGCTTTAACATCTTTGTTTTTATTTTATAGCAATATTTTTAGAGGCTATGCTATATGTGTCTATCATATTGCTAGCATTCGAGCAGCCTTCAATGGACCTTACGCTCATAAAGAAGGACCTGAATACCATTGGTCTCTGTATGAAGGAAAAGTACCTTACCCCAGGCCTGGTTCGGTAGGTACTAGAGAGAACTTATTTTTTTATTGTGATTTCAGTCTAATTTAAGTTAGGAAGCAAAGAAAAGAAGCAGGTCATGATACCATAATGTTCAAAATTGGGATAATGAGTATTTGATACCAAAATCATGCTATTGAAAACTGATGGAATGACTCCAGCAATAAATTATTAAGGCTATCAACAATATATTTTTCTCAAAGTAAAACAATGGGAGTTAGGTCCCTCATGGCCTGAGAGGGCTTTTGACCAGATTGTTATTAACACCTCATGTTTCTGTCTACCAAGATTACATGATTTTCCATATTTTTTTTTATTTTAAAAATGAATTGAACTGGTAATTGATTTCTTTACAATGTTTTCAATGTTTACTGGTCTTAGTACTCTGGGAATAGCATAAAACCCAGCTTTCTCAAGGTATTTCACTACCTCTTTTCTCATCCCTTCCAGAACCAAGACATGTGGTGGAGTAGGAAAATGTTAGAGCAAAAAATCATAGAAATGTAGGGCTGGAAGGAATATTAATAGGTCCTCTAGTCCAGTCCCCTGCACTGATGCAGAATTAAGCATTATCTAGACCATCTCTGATCAGTGTTTGTCTAGCTTGTTCTTAAAAATCTCCAATGATGGAGATTTCTCAACCTCCCTAGGTAATTTGTTGCAATGCTTAACCACCCTTACAGTTAAGAAGTTTTTCCTAGTATCTAACCTAAATCTCTCCCCATATGGCTCCTTCTCCATAGTTATCCTGTTTAACCAATTAGCTATACAGGGTATTATTACCAGTTGCAAGATTGTTAGGCTCAACAAGTCTTTCCCCTAAAATGTCAGCCTCATGCAGATTCTTGGCTGTGTGCGGCCCATTAACATATGTAATGTTTAGCTAAAACAAACATGCTGCTTTGAAATTTCACCCCTTTATCTTCTAATTGCCTGAGGGTTGATTCTCCTGAGTTTACCAGTGGAGTAAACAGTTTACTGGTTCATTACTCATGTCATTGCTTTTACTTTGCTCTCTGAATCAATATTCATCTTTATACTAAAAGCAATCATATGCATAAATAAACTTGGTTTGCAATCCATTCATCACAGAATCACAGAAATGAGACATAGAAAGGCCTATTAGCTTATCTAGTCCATACTAATGCAGCTTTGTTCCCTACAGTATAATCTCGAATTCACCATCCTGTTTCATTTAAAATGACTTTTTGGCTTCTCCAGCTTCTTTTGGGTAGGAGACACAAGCTAAAATACAAAAAAGATGCTTCCCTAAAAAGATTATCTGGGATGTGAACACTGTAAATGAGATTTATAGCATCTTGACCACTAGTAACTGTGATAATGATGTCACAGGGCTTTTTGTTCCTTTGTTGATGTGGGGACAAACAGGGGACAAACTACAGGACTGGCAAGTAGAATGCCTCATTTTCAGCCAGGTGGACGTGATATACCTTGACTTTAGCAAAGCTTTTGATACGGTCTCTCACAGTATTCTTATCAGAAAGTTAAAGAAGTATGGGTTGGATGAATGGACTATAAAATGGATAGAGAAGTGGCTAGAGCATAGGGCTCAACGAGTAGTGATAAATGGCTCCAGGTCTAGCTGGCAGCTGGTCACAAGCGGAGTGCCCCAGGGATCAGTACTGGGGCCGGTTTTGTTCAACATCTTCATTAATGATCTGGAGGATGAAGTAGATTGCACCCTCAGCAAGTTTGCAGATGACACTAAGTAGGGGGAGTGGTAGATACCCTGGAAGGTAGGGATAGGATACAGAAGTGCTTCTGAAAACAACACCAGTTTCCTCAGAAATGGTGCTGATGGGTTTTAAAGGCAGCTGCATCTACTGATTCCTTTCTAGGGTGTTTTAGTGTTTTTAATTAAACAATAAAAGCCTGCAGAGAATTATTTTTATCAAATATCTCTTCAGCTGGAACTTTGCAATGTAACTTGGCAATGCTGATTCACTCTATGTGCTGTGCGGTCCATAGAAAGCAGAGGTTCAGCTTGTCTTAAAACCCCAAACCCTTATTACAAACAGCTGGTGAAATTCCATCACTAGGCTGATTAGACAATTACTTCAAAGTCAACTCTGAGCAAATACATTCATGTAGCCAACCCCCCTAAGGTGGAAACAAACATCTATCCATTTGACAGGTACAGGAGCTTGTTCTTGTCAATTATAGTTGGCTTTAAGTTTAAAATGACTGTTTCCAGTAAACATTAAGAGTATTTTATTTCATTTTATGGATTGAAAATCCAATTTAAATAGGGAGAGCATGCTACTGTGGCTTTGCTAGAAATGCTTCTTAAAACCACATGGTCATATGAAGATTTGAAGGAAGTGAATGTTACTGAAATATTTCCAACTTGGTCATAAATGGTTTCAATTAGAGTTCATGAGGCAAATTTGAAATGAAGACTCTAAGTTAAGTTGGGGGATGTTATCCTATTCTTTACAAAAAATAAAAAAAAAATACCTTTTGTGGATAATACCTCAGTTTTACCCTATAAGTACATTTAACCCAAATGGTAAACTCGTTTCAATCGCTGACCTACAGTGTATTTGCTTTGAAAAATGGTAGACTGATCAAGACAAACATTGGTATTTCAGGCTAAACTGTGATACATAGTACTGTCATTAAGAGGTAGAAATGAGAATTAAATGTAATACCACTAAGAGACTTAAGATGAAGAATTACTGCTGGTGTTGTGGGATTCATTTTTAAATGTGCTTCATTTCCTATTATGGTACATTTTGCAATTAAACTATAGATAGATACCAAATGTTGCTGTTTTTCTCATTTTATGTGGCTGGCTGTACTGAGTAGGACCCATCTTTCTCCCTACTGACTTATGGTTAATGAAGAAAGCCAAGAGCCATTCTGATAACATTTTCAGTAAAAATTTGAGAGGAAAGGAGGCACTAAATTTTTTTGTGAAAATCTATAAATGTTGGTAATATAAATTGTTCATCAACAAATTGTTTTACAAAAATGGGCCATTTTCCCAACCAAATAAACTTCTCTGGGGATGCCTGAGGAAGGGGTTAGCTTACCCCAGCTAGCTTGAATCCAGCTAATGGGGTAACAACTGCATTGAAGACAGCTCAGCACAATCAGTAGAAGCCCAGTACGGATCCTGGGTACATATTCAGTTCACTAGCCTGCTCTGAAGCCTGTAACTGCCGTTGTTACCTATGCTAGCTAGATTCAAGCTAGCCCAGGTAGGCTACTCTGTGCCCAGCTTTCTCTGTCCAGACATCCTATGTCTGGAAAAAAAAGGATCAGTTCTCCTGCGAATGTATTAGAGACATTAGAGCTAATTTTTTTCTGTAATGTATTATGTGAGGCTTCAACACTGGTTGAAAAATTTATTTTATGTAAGTGTATGTGTGCGTGCGTGAACATACATTTTTATATATACACGCATATGTGTTTATATGTACACATGTATGCATATGTGTGTGTACACACATAGATAGATACTGTGGTCAAATTCAAGCTATCATTGTAAATAAAAGCAGAATCTGGCCCTTTGTATACATTTGGGTCCAAACCAGAATTCCTTTTCCTGAATAAGAACTGAATAAACTCCTACTAACTGCAGCCAGAGCTCAGCTGAGCAAAGACTGAGCCCATCCTAAGGCTATGCAGAGCTTTGTCCCTGCCTACATCTCATTACTAGTCACCCACCGCTCTACTGATGGGACTTTTCCCTCCAGTAGTTCTATCTTTCCTTTCCCCTTTATTACCTAATCACTCAAACACTTCCATGCCTTCTCTCCTGCTGGGAGTTGTGGAGAGTCAGCATCCTTGAAAATGAGGCCCATACCATATAACATCTATGCCAGCATTAAAAAAAAAAATGTGTATTGCTTATTTTTGCAGTGTGCCAGCAAAGTGAATGGTGGTCTGTATGGTACCACCAAAGACTATCCTGACGAAGCTGTCCGTTTTGCAAGGAGCCATCCACTCATGTATCAGCCCATCAAACCTGTTCATAAAAGACCAATACTTGTGAAAACTGATGGCAAGTACAACTTAAAACAAATAGCTGTGGACAGAGTGGAAGCTGAAGATGGGCAATATGATGTCTTGTTTATTGGCACAGGTAAATTTAAAAAAATGGCATCTTATCTTTTTTACTCCCAATTTCAATGAACCCATGACACTTCTCCAAGATTAAGCTGTTTCTGTTTGATAGGCATCAAAGAGAAACCACAGTCCTAGTAAATAATCATACTGTACATTTGCATTGCACTTTTTATCCATAGAGCACCAAATGCAAGGAGAGATTACAAGTCCCTGTTTCACCACTGGGGAATCTGAGGCAGTGATTTATCCAAGGTCCCAGAGAAGATCAACAGCAGAAAAAAAATTAAAAAGGGCTGGAGAATAAGGATTAAAAACCAGGACCTAAACTTTTAAGAATGGGAGCCTAAAATGCAGCTCCTGATTTTTCAAAAGTGCTCAGCACACACTAACTCCCGCTAATCACAGTTCAGTGCTACGCCAGAGACCCAGATTCAGGAGAAATTTAAATAAGTGATTTGATTTTCAAAAATGTCAGTGCAAGCTGCTGGCTTTATTCCTAACTCTGTAGACCACAAGATTGGTGGCTGGTGTTAAACAGAAACAGACATTTTTGAGACCTGTAGTAGAAAGTAAGGGGTTGCCCCTTAATGTAATTCAAAAAGAAGCTGTCCAAAGTTTGAGAGATTTGCCAACTTTCCAGACATTCCTAATACATTTTGGTTTCTCAAAATACCTTTTTTTTTAGCACCCATAAAACAACTTTGAAAAAAGGTCAAATATGTCACAAACTTTCATATTTCTAAGCCTGGGCAGGCACAAAGAAAGGTAACATCCTTTAATGCCTAACTGTTCTTCAGAACTTAAGAAAATATAGGGAAGGCCTGGAAATGCACTTGAATCTTTGCAATATTTAACTTGTCTGGAAATTATTTAAAAATTCATACCTCTACATTTTATCATAGCAACAGGGATTATGTGACACAGGCACTAATGGCCAGTTTGCCAAAAAAAGCATTTAGTGCACGCTATCTTTTAACTAATGAAATTTAGATGGAAACCACATTTCACTGTCCAAAGGATACAAAACAAGTGCACTTATAGAATAGCAGGTCTTGCTTTAAATTAATGCAATTTGCTAAACTTTAAAACTTTGGTTCCAATTTGTGATGAAATTAATTATATGCCATGTTCTTTGTCATATATGCTTCGACGCTGGATTTCATAAGGTTGACTGTGTATTTTATGCTTTACACTTGTATATATAGTAAAACTTGCATGTTCAGAAAATCAAATAGGTCCCTGATCAAGCAAAGCCAAGCAAAACTAAAGACAGCAAAGCCAACCACCATAGTTATGTATGTGCTTAAGTGCTATGCTGGACAGGCACTTAACTGCTGCTTATTCTTCTGTTTGTTAATCTGTTTTTAGGCAACAAAAATTTCCAGCTTTGCAATCTTGGGTTCAGCAACCTTGAGGCCCATCCTGCAGTCTTTACTCTGGCAAAAATTATTTTGCAGGAAGGGGTCAATCTTGCTCTATCTGGATCCAACACCTGTAGTGTTCATATGGTCTTACTATGAATGCAGTAGTTTGAAGGGTTTATCAAAGAGGAAGTCTAAACTTCAGGGATAATGTTCCACAACATGCCTGTCAGCAGGCTGCTCAGAGGGACTTAGTTTTGAAAATCTGAGCCCTTGACAATAATTCCTTTTAACTGTTCCCTGAAAAATGGACCTCTTTGATACATTTTTTCTTTGAGGGGGGGTGTTGGAGCCCAATTGAATGGCTCCTTTTTATGTTTATCCCTTTGATCTCTCCTTGAACTTTTTTTTACCCCCTTGATGCTTCCCTGGTTAATTTTTTTCTCCTGTAAATCAGAGATGAGTGACAATAACAGGAGACAGGAAACAGCAATTGCCACTGCTGATGACAAACTTTCAGCCTCAGGAAAATAAGGGATCGTTAATAACAGGCGGCAAGATGAAAATGAAGCAGAGGGAGACCAACTTTTATTCCAATGTGTTAGTTTACTATTACAGAGCTGTAGTGAGATGAAATATTGTCTAGTGGATTGACCACGGAACTGAGAGACAGGACAGCCTCAACTGCATTTCTGACTCTGACACTTACTTGCTGTGTGGCCTTGATTAAATGACTTAACTCTAAAGATCTCAGGCCTAGATCCTCAAATATATTTAGGCACCTAATTCCCATTGAAGTCAGTGGAAGTTAGGTACCTGAATACCTTTGAGCATTTAGGCCTGTATTTCCTGATTTGATGTCACATGTATTTTTGTGTACAAGATTCAAAACCAATGTAGATTATAAAAGAATTAATAATATGCAAGTATATTTGCAAATTTGTTAGATTTTTATTCAATATCAGTTTAAAGAAGTTATTTAGATGTTCATCAATTGACAAATTAAAAATACCACCAATTATGACTTCTAGGGTGTTTTTTATTTTGCTTCCAGATAGTGGGATTGTGTTAAAAGTCATTACAATTTACAACCAGGACACAGAATCAATGGAAGAAGTGATTCTTGAAGAGATGCAAGTATTCAAGGTACAATGTCTTGTATAAGAAATATATATCCAACTGTCACAAATCTACTCATAATTAAAATGCCTAAAGTGTATCAATATGAGTGAAAATACCATATCTGTGTACAGTGAAACCCTCTGATGAAACTGTAGTTTTTTCCAAGGAAATCTTCATTATAAACAAACGTTTATTTGAACCGGAGTTGTACAATGAATACTGAAAGAGCTGAAACAAGTCAGGAATTTCACTCTATGGTTTAAATCATAAAATCATAGACATATAGAGCTGGAAGGACCTCGAGAGGTCATGTAGTCCATCCTCTCCAGCTAAGGCAGACTTAGACCATCCCTGACAGGTGTTTGTCCAACCTGTTCTTAAAAACCTCTCTTGATGGGATTCTACAACCTCCCTTGATACCCTGTTCCAGCATCTAACTACCCTTATAGTTAGAGAGTTTTTCCTAATATCTAACATAAATTATTTTGCTGCAGATTAAGATTACTTCTTGTCCTACCTTCAGTGAACACGAGACTAACTGATTGAGAGCTCTTGATAACAGCCCTTAACATATATAAAGAGTGTTATCAGATCCCCCTTCAGTCTTCTTTTCTCAAGACTAAACATACCCAGCTTTTTTTTAATATTTCCTCATAGATCAGATTTCTAAAACTCTTATCATTTATGTTCCACTCCTCTGGACTCTATCCTATTTGTCCACATTTTTTTTAAAGTGTGATGTCCAAAACTGGACACAGTACTACAGTTGAGGCATCATCAAAACAAAGTAGAGAGGGAGCAATTACCTCTTGCATCTTACATACAACAGTTCTATTAATACACCCCAGAATGATACTAGCCTTTTTTGCAGCTGCATCAGATTGTTGGCTCACATTCAATTTGTGATCTGCTATAACCCCCAGATCTTTTTGAGCAGTATGACTGCCTAGCCAGTTATTATCCATTTTGTATTTGTGCTTTTGACTTTTCCTTCCCAAGTGTAGCACTTTGTACTTGTCTTTATTCAATTTCATCAGCTCTCCAAATTGCAAAGGTCATTTAGAATTCTAATCCAGTCCTCTAAAGTGCTCGCAACCTCTCCCAGATTGGTGCCATTCACAAATTTGCTAAGCATACTCTCTGCTGCATTATCCAAGCCATTAATGAAAGTGTTGAATAGTTCGGGACCCAGGACAGACTCCTGCGGAACCCCACTAGGTATGTCCTCCCAGTTTGACAGCAAACTATTTGAGCATGGTTTTCCAACCAGTTGTGCAATTTAATCTAGACCACATTTCCCTAATTTGCTTATGAGAATGTCTTATGTTCAAACAGAGCCTGTAATATTGCAGGCTAACTTATAAGTAGAAGCCTAAGTATTTGATTTTATCCATCCTCCAAAAGTAGTCAGTTAAGCATCTAAATGGGTTAAATTGCAATCACAACATTGCACCCAGGTTACTGGAGGTTTAGTGAAGGTCCGGCTAAAAACCAGGGCCCAAGAAGAGAGATTCAGTATATCTGAGTATACTGTGGGCCAAATCTTGAGTCCCTGCTTAGAAAATTCTCAATAAGAATTTTGCCTGAATAAAAATCACCATTTTTGGTGTGTAGCAAATTGGATGTAATGAAATCCTATTGACAGAATCACTACAGTCATAGGACTGCAAGTCTTGGACCAATAAGTTGGACTGGTCCTCAGTGTACTCAGTGAGGACTCTCTTCTGCCAGTGTCACAGGAAGTCTGAGGAAAAGATAAAGGGGAAAATGCCATGAGATGGAATTCCTGATACTTTAATCTTATCTATAGTCAGCCTGCCATGTATAAAGAACGCTCTGCTTGTCATATTGACATGGAACAAAAGGGATTAGTGATTAGCAGGAGTTGACATTACGGTCAGCATGGATCTGCCATGTTCCCTTTGGGTTGATATTGTTCCCTGAATTAAAAATGTATGGTTTTTAAAAATCACTTCTTGAAAAATAGCAGTTCTCACTCTCTTTTATTTCCTTCACTCAGACAAAGTGAGAAAATGAGGGTACTTCACAGGCTATAAAGTAGAGCCACATGCACTAATAATTACTTTTTCTGTTAAATTTACAATCATCATAAACAAGGCATTTCTTTTGATTTTCATGTAAAGCAAGGACCAATCTCTTATTTTTTCAGGTGCCAGTTCCTATTATTTCTATGGAAATATCTTCAAAGAGGGCAAGTATTTTTCTGTGTTTAAAATAATGACTCTGTATCTGAGATGTGGCAAAGATCTAAAGTGAACGCCTGTATATAGCTGTGCACCATAGATAGTGAGATCAGGTCAAGTAATACCTGATAATGTTTTAATATAAACTCATTGTTAATCATGCTCCGCTTTTTTATGAAACATTTAGGTTTTTCATTGCCGCTTAAATCTGCGGGGTTCACATTATCATCCATTTCAAAGCCTGTGAAAAGCAACCTAATTCATGAGATGCTGGCATAGTAATCACAGCAGGGAATAGCTTGAGGGTGACAGGGACTTTGTAAAGTGTTTGAGCAAGGGAGTATGGGGATTTCAGTGTAAGGGAGCCTCCTTTGTACTCCCCACTTTCATATTCAGTGGCCCCAGGGAGTGTTGGGCATGATTTAATTCACAGTTCCTGAGTGTCTCCTAGAGACGGTATGACCCAAGCAGTCTCCTTGACACCCCTAACTCTTTCTCTCATAGGGAGCAAAAGACTCAGCTGGGAATATCCATATCAGTCCAAGTGGGTCCTAGATCTTCATTTTAATAGAGGATGGCTCAAATGACTGGTGTCAGCCTGATCGAGGGCAGGAGTCCTAAACTGGGTCCATGGCTCTGGGCCAGAAAGGGCTGAGAACCACAAAGTGCTAAGGGGGGAGAGCCCTCTCTGACCGACAAACAGAAGTCTGGTGGGTTTGAAGCAAATCAGGCCAACCCTCCCTATCATGGGGCCACTGAATGTGGACATGGGGAGTACGAAGGAGGCTCTCCTTGCACTGAAATCTGCATGCTCCTGTGGCCAATCACCTTACATTGATCAGCAACAAGATTTTTCCTAAGTCCCTGTCTCCCTCAAGCTATATCCTGCTGTGATTATTGCGCCAGCAGTTCATGCATCAGGTTAATCTTTCACTTACTTTGATAATATAAACCCCACAGATCACAATGAAAACCTGAATCTTTCATAATGAAGCAGAGTATGCTTAACTATGAGTTTACATTTATATATCACACATTATTAGATGCTCTCTCCTTAGCTGTATGGTGCACACATACGCATTTTAAATTTGTGTCACATGACACATGCTCACGTGTGCATATATTATATGTGGTACAAATAGCAATGCCTATGGTTGTCCAATACTTTCAATCATAAGGCCCTGTTTTCACTTGCTTATAATTTTGCTAAACTTTAAGTGCTTGGCTAAAATTTTCCATGTCAGAATGTTGGCCTCGGGCTGACTTTAGAGTTTCAGTAAAAATGGTTCAGCCATTTCTGAGTGTGAAATAAGGGGAATATACATTGTTTTGCCCATGTTAACAAATGGGTTTAAAATTCTTTTTAGAAGCTCTAGCACCTCCATATTTTGGAGTAGGGGCTTGAAATTGGGCATAAGGGTCGCCCTGACATTAGGGATGTACCTTCTGCAGATCCCATGGAAAACACCAAAATAGGGCCAAGTTATGAGCCTTTGGAAAAAATCTCAGTTCACACATAGAGACTTGTTAGAGTTTGGCTGGTAATTTTCTGAAAATTCCACTGCACAGAACATGCTTCAGCCCCATACAACTCCTACATGCTGCTGCACTGAATGCACCATCCCACAGAGCAAGTGAGCATGCTACATTAGAGCTGAAGAAGCTGAGCAGGTCTTTCCCTGCTTTTGCTCCTCCTAGCGATCATGGTCCACTGTTATGCCAGGCACCGGAACTTAGTGCAGGAAGATTGTGTGTGTGTATGGTCTCAAAGCCACTCCCTACACACACCTTGGTGGCACCCCTCAGCAAGGAAAAGAAGGAAGAAGCAGCCTGGTTTGAGTGCAGAGAGGTAAGGTGCAAGGGGGAGAGAAAGAGTAGGGGTTACAAGGAGGAGAGATAGGAGCAGATGAAGATAACCATGGTCTCTGTCCGGAGCAGGATCTGGGGAAAGGAATGGATAGGAACAGGGGAAGTTGAGGGGATAGGAGCATACATGGTGCAGGAGCAGAGGGGAGGAGGGAATGGGCACATGGGGAAAAAAGATTAAGAGCTAGGCAGGAGATAGGAGCAGATGGGGAGAGAGGCAAGAGGAAGTGGGGGCAGGACCAAAGGCTAGGGGGCAGAGAAAATATAGGAACAGAGGTGGGGGGAATGGAGTAGTGGAGGGGGGCAGGAGCTAAAGAGGAAATGGGTGGGTAAAAACAGAGTGGAACAGGAATACGCTAGTGAGGAGAAAGATAGAAGAGTTTATAACCATTAGATCACACTCCCCCTACAGAGCCTGGAACCCAGGACTCCCAAATTTCAATATTCCTCTGCTGTCTCTCAAACAGCTGTGAAATCCTCTGGCAAAGTTTGTCTCATCCTCATCTTGTGCTCGTCCCCAGACAGGATAACAGCATAATACTGCTGCCAATTTCCCTATTAGCTCAAGTGGCAGAGCTCTGTGCTGGGAATCTATAGGTCCACATCCTGCTGATAACTCAAGAGGGGATTATTATGGTTCCACATGATGGAATTTCTGTTTTTCAGTTTTCTTTTTTAGTCATTTAGAAAATTACCAGAAAACCTGTATTAACAGACTGTTAAGGTTCCAAAGACAAGCACTCAAAACTTAGGACATGCCAGAATTAAACTCACCTTTTGTGCATATGCATTATGTGTATCCTATCCTTTAAGTACATGACCACATACTATTTTCTCCACATAACACCTGCCTCATACAGTGCACAGGATAGATGCGCAAGAGTGGAATAAAGCTTGCATGGGAAACTATAAATCTGGCATTTTCTAAAGTTCAACTGGCAAATGACCTTGTTTATTTCCTAGTAGATGCTCTGTCCATAACGGTGTGTGCTACATTTTCTACAGCAACAACTGTATGTTGGATCTGAGTCTGCAGTAGCACAAGTGAAGTTCCATCAGTGTGATATGTATGGCACAGCGTGTGCTGACTGCTGCCTAGCAAGAGATCCTTACTGTGCTTGGGATGGGATATCCTGTTCTAGATACTACCCCACAGGAATGCAGGCAAAGAGGTGAGAAATATATTTTGCTGCAAAATCGTCTGTGCATAATAATCTAAAGAGTTCTTACTGCAACAGAAATGGTTTCATTTTTCCCCCTCTTATAAATAACTGAAGAATGATGTATTTTAGGTAATGATTTATTAACCCAGCCTTAGGAAATACAGAAGGATATCAACGAACATACCGACATGCACTGATGTGCAGAGAATTTTTGTCTCATTTATTTTATGTGCACACATTTCTTAGGAGCTAGACTCACTGAGTGTTAAACAAATGTCTGATGTTTCCAATGCTACAGCTTGAAGATAGGACTTCATTCTCTATAATGTGCAGTGATTTATTGGATTGCATTAGATGATGAGCTAATAATGCAACAGCCTATTTAAAGAAAGAAAGAAAATATATTAATGGCCAAATATCATTGTAAGACATATTCAAACATATTCTAGCTCTTTATCAATATATTGTAATGATTATTATACAAGTCAGCAAAAGTGCATGTTATTTATGATATAGTCCTTTCCATGATTTACTTTTAATTGCTACTTATGCAAAGACATGCTCATATTCATTAGAACTAAAACTTGGTCATTTTCAGCAGGGTTACTTTGAATTAATTGCAGAAATGCGTTTCTTTTGTATTGAGATGCTTCTGAAAAACAGTCATGATAATTGCTCCAGATGCAGTTCATGATCTCTCCAAATCCACCAATGCTTTCTTAAAAAAAGACAGGTCTATGGTTTTTCTCCATCCATGATACCTCATGCTTCTCCTCCCGTGTATCTGGAAGCTCAGTAGTCTCAAACCCATTCCTGACTGTAGCTAGGCAAAATGAATGCTTCTGTGATTTTTGAAAAGGTAATGGCAAAAAAATTGGATAGCACAGTCTTTTGGATAGAACACCTCATAGAAACTGTACATGAGCAAGATAGCCAAGATTCAACTAAAGAAAGAACTTAGAGTATTATGTCTTTGCAAGATCCAAGTTAAGCTAAGTATGAATTCCATGGCATTTCTACACTTTGGATCAGATCCTCCTCACATAACTTATAGAAGCAGTCCCAGCGGAGTAAGTGGAGACCACTCACATGCCTAAAATGAGAAGAATATGGCTCAGATTTATACAGTCCTGGAAAGTAGCGATGGAAAAGACACATTATCCATTATATTCTGGACCAGTGAGTGTTTTTCTCTTCGATATAAGCAGAAATTGGATGATCATAATTATATTGCAAATTAGATACTCGTCTAATAAAATGCCCTGGAGATTCTTCTATTTGTCTAGGAACTGTGTGATGCAGGTCGCCTCATGTTTTCTTCCCAATGTACCTCAACAAGATTCTCAAGGCTCTGTCTCTAGAGAGGAAAGAGTAGTTCAGACTCTGTATCCCTTCACTCCTTGGCTTCTCTGTGGTAATGGGGGCTTTGTGATGTCCATTATTAACTGGACCTGAGACCACAAACTTACTTCACACATGGGAGATAACAACTTTGGGTCACTATTCAACTGGTTCAAGTTGGAGAGACTTGGGCCTATTGTGAAAAGTAGGTCTCAGTAGAGAGTATGGAGAGCCCCCCAGCCTCCCCACACCACTGCCACCTTTCAACGCTTCTGGATAAGAGACAGGTCTATTGTGGCTGCCTGCATTCTGGTCTCAAGAAGAGGTGTTGACCATCTCAGCACTCAACACACCAGAAGCTGTGTGTCTGAGTTAGGGTTAGCCATGTCTCTGTCCCCCAGATTTCCACTGGGTTGTGACTGGAGGACTGCCTTAGGGAGTAACCAAAGGCACAGCAAAACCATCGTTAAGTACTCATGTCCTAACACATCTGGAAGCATTGTGTTTGTTCCTGGAAAACCCAATAACATTATACCACCCTCCGCCATTTTCATGCCACCCTTCCCTTGCCTTGATTTGGTCCTTATGCTAGCCCAACAGTTTGAATTTGGCCCTAATTGAATTGAAGTGAACACAATATTTTTGGACTGGAATCTTAAAATCAGTCACACTTAATAGTGCAAACTGAAGCAGAACCAGGTTTCGGTAGTTTATTCCACCCCTCCTTTGGATCAGATGCTACCTCCTTTAAAACCTAATGAGTGTAAGATGTGACATGCCTTTAGACAAACATGAAACAAAAAAACTGCAGGCTACTATATGTTGTTAAATATATTGCTGAAGTATTATTGCTGCCAGGTTGTTATGGCTGCTCAATATTTCTGTCCTTAGAGCTCCGGTATTGTCAGCACTATCAGAGAATGCAACCTGCTAATTCAGCAGACCTCAATGTTATAAAGAAAGAAAGACTACAGGCATGGTGCCATGACAAAGGCACTCAGCCAGGTTTATTGTCCTCAAGGCATGGTAGTAGCATCCCATAGGAGCTACAGGTACACTAACACATAAGTGCCCAGTGGCAAGGAACAGCTCAGTCAGCAGTGGGAATTTCTGCTGTCCCCTTGACCGCACAAAGGGTTAAGGTGAGGTACCCTGACATTTATAGACTGAGACAAATAATTTGTGTACCACCTTATGTGTTTCATGACATCAGCTTGTTGCCTCCCCTTGTACCTTAGAATCATAGAATCACAGAAGATTAGAATTAGAAGGCACCTCAGGAGGTCATCTAACCCAATCCCTGGCTCAAAGAAGGATCAACCCCAACTAAATCATCCCAGCCAGGGCTTTTGTCAAGCCGGCCTTAAAAACCTCTAAGGATGGAGATTCCACCACCTCCCTACGTAACCCATTCCAGTGCTTCACCACCCTTCTAATGAAAACCTTTTTCCTAATATCCAACCTAGACCTCCCCCACTGCAACTTGAGACCATTGCTGCTAGTTCTGTCATCTACTACCACTGAGAACAGCCTAGCTCCAGTCTCCTGGAACCCCCTTTTAGGTAGCTAAAGGCTATTATCAAATCCCCCCTCATTCTTCTCTTCTGCAGACTAAACAAGCCTAGTTCCTTCAGCCTCTCCTCATAAGTCTTGTGCTCCAGCCCCCTAATCATTTTTGTTGTCCTCCACTCGACTATCTCCAATTTGTTCACCTCTTTGTTGTAGTGGGGGGGTCCAAAACTGGACACAGTACTCCAAATGTGCCCTCACCAGTGTCAAATAGAATTGAATAATCACTCCATTGATCTGCTGGCAATGATCCTACTAATGCAGCCCAATATGCCATTAGCCTTCTTGGCAACAAGGCCACACTGTTGAGTTATATCCAGTTTTTTGTCCATGGTAACCCCCAGGTCCTTTTCTGCAGAACTGCTGCTTATCCAGACAGTCCCCAGTCTGTAGAAGTGCATGGGATTCTTCCAACCTAAGTGCAGGACTCAGCACTTGTCCTTGCTGAACCTCATCAGATTTCTTTTGGCCCAATCTTCCAATTTATCCAGGTCACTCTGTATCCGATCCCTACCTTCCAGCATATCTACCACTCCCCCCAGGTTAGTGTCATCTGCAAACTTGCTGAGAGTGCAATCCACCCCAATCTCCAGATCATTAATAAAGATGTTGCCCCAACACTCAGCTTGTTACCGGCTGCCAGCTGAACATCGAGCCCTTGATCACTACCCATTGGGCTGATGATCTAGCCATCTTTCTATCCACCTTATAGTCCATTCATCCAACCCATATTTCTTTAACTTGCTGGCAAGAATACTGTGGTAGACAGTGATCAAAAGCTCTGCTAAAGTCAAAATATATCGCGTCCACTGCTTTCCCCTCATCCACAGAGCCGGACATCTCATCATAGAAGGCATTCAGATGTCTTGGGCAAAACATCCCTATTCATTTCTTCTGTCAAACCCTCTTATCTTGTGTTAGGTAAGAATGTAGCTGTATTAATCTTTTAGCATATGTTCACATACATACTCAATATCTGTTGTTTCTTAGTAGTGCTGGTGTTTTATCAAAACTGGCAGTACCCTCACCAAGGTCATGTATAGGACAGTGAACTTGTAAATATCTGCTTTAATACATGGCCTGATTTTGATTCACGGTATGACCTGACTTTGCTGGCTATGGTTCAGGCCCCAGGTTTTACACCAGGCCCTGTACTCCATGCTCTCTCTCTCCACTATAAATGCAGAATGTAGAGGGGGAATCACCACATATGTTCACCCAGTCTATGCATTGCCAGCTGGTACTAATTTGTTTAATTTTGAAAGCCTATATTTTAATTCCTAAGCAAATGTATAATTAATTAAACATGAGATTTAATTCAGGACAAACAAAAGACCAGACAAGACTCCCAAAATCCTGATGCCTGCAGTGCAGCACTCTATATCACCGCTGCAGTTACTGTTGTAAAGTTTTTGTATCCCCAAATTTTTACAGCTGCCAAAAGGAGATGAAATTGCATTCAACATCTGTGCTGTACTCTTAAAGAAGCAGGGAGTTTCAGGTGTTGATGAAATGCATTAATTTTACTACAGCAATACAACGGCTGAAGCCAGATTGAAGCCAAACAATCCCTACCCTGAGGTTCTGTGTTGCACCAACTCAAAGTCCAGGAGGAAACAGGGGTTAAGGTGGCTTTAAACCACCTTTGTGCCTTCCTAATTTTGTGCTGCTCCAGGGACTGGATTGGAGAGGCCCCTGGAATAATTTAGATGTCCCAAAAGGGCCTGTCTAAATTACAGCAGCCACCCAGGCTGCCCTATGGACTGCAGCACTGGCTGAGATCTCTGCATGCTGTGATCCAGCTCTCAGTACACCACTTCTGTTCCTAAAATGCCCGTTATGCCAGGGCTTTCAAGGAAGTCATTGAGAGGCAGCCTTGTGGCTGTCTCCTGCAGTGTCTGCACTGGGAGGATTCTTCCCAGCAGGAAGCAGGGCTTTTGGGGCCTCTTCATACTGGTCCAGACCTTTTACCCGGTGCAAAGGGGCCACAGTGGAGTTCAGGCTCTCACCCTGTATGTCTCCATGTCTCTTTAACCTACTTCTCCTTCACTGCTCTTCATGGTTAGATACGTGCAGTGTCCACAAGATGTCACTTTGGTACATTCACATTTTGCTGAAACCTTTGGTAAAGAAATCACAAATTGGTTACAAGTTTGAAAGTGGCCATGAAAAAAGCTCATTTAAATACAAAGATATTTTTTGGGTCCAGACATCTTCCATATAAACTCCAGTGTGGATTTTTTGAGATTGAGTTGGAATTTGAAATGGCTGAATTTGGCTTCATAATTAAACTTCTGACAATTAGTCACATGGTTCTGTAATGTATTAGTTAAATGTGTATGTGACTGTCTTCATCTAGTGACTGGTATGGAGAGGTGATATAAATCTTTCTACTGTTTCTGACAGCTGATAGACACCAGTGTTTATAAAGGAGATTCTGGGTTCTAATCCCACAACCATGATAACTACATGGTAACTCTAGCCCAACATCATACTATAGTGCATGGTTGTTTTTATGCGTATATCCATGCCTATGGAAAATACTTACGGATGCAATTAACTTTAAGCATGTGTTTAAGTCCTATTGAAGTCCTAAAATGGAATTAAGTATATGTTTAAAGTTAAGTTAATATTTAAGTGATTTATAGGATAAGGACCTAAGTACTAACCCATAAGTCAACATGGTATTAAATACTAAGATGGATGAACATGAGTGCCTGGTGCTAAATAAAGATATGGATACAATAGCCATCACAGAAACTTGGTGCAATGATGACCCTCAAGGATACAAAATATATAGGAATGACAGAATGGGCTGTGCTGGTGGGGTTTGGCATTATATGTGAAAGAAAGCATAAAGTCCAATTTAGTAAAAATCTTAAGTGAATCAAACTGTACCATGGAAACTCTATGGATATGAATTCCATGCTTGAATAATAAGAATATAGCAATAGGAATATACTACCGACCACATGATAGTGATGGTGATTGTGAAATGCTGAGGGAGATTAGAGAGGCTATAAAATAAAAAAACCCTCAGTAATAGTGGGAGATTTCAACTATGCCCATATGGACTGGATACATGGCACCTCAGGACGGGATACAGAAATAAAGTTTCTAGACACCATTAATGACTGCTTCTTGGAGCAGCTAGTCCTAGAACCCATAGGGGGAGAGGCAGCTACTGGAGGTGTCATAGGCCTATCACACCCTACTCCAGGAAAGGAGCGATTAAAGTAGGTCCTCCAGGCCTGCCTAGAAAGGCTTCAGGGAAGCAGCCAATCAGAGTGCAGCAGACTTATATAAAAGGAGCTGTGGGGCTTGAGTAAGTCAGTTCTTGGCTGGGACCACAGGGGAAAGGGAGAGTACTTGGTCCTGGTCATAGGTGCCCAAGAAGAGACTCAGAAGAAGAAGGAGGAGTGTGCAATGAGGAGGAAGAGGATTTGAGAACTTCAGCCCAGAGGTCAGGGTGAAGAGAAGGAGGGATATCTGGGAAAAGGTCCAGGGAATAACACTGGCAAACTAAAGGAAGCAATATGTGACTTCTGTATATAGTGTCCCTAGGCTTGAATCCAGAATAGTGGCAAGCCTAAGCTCTGAAGAGGAGATATGACTAGTTTAAAAACCCATGATGGGAGATGGATCATTTGATGATTGCCCTGTTCTGTTCATTCCCTTTGAATCATCTGGCATAGGCCACCATCAGAAGATAATGGGGTAGATGGACTATTGATCTGACCCAGTATGGTCTGAGGAACTAAAACTAGTGATTTATTTCATCGACTTCAAATTATTCTTGTTTTAACATATTTATATTTTTCTGAACTATTTTCTTAGCCTTTGAATCAGGCATCTCTAGGGCAGTTCTTGCATGTGTGGAGAAAATGAGGGAGGAGAGGAAGAAAGAGTTTTTTTTCTTGAGGGATCATTTTTAATCAAGATTCTGCAAAAGCAAATCTACAGACTGAAAACCTGAACTGTTGAAATGACAGATTATACACATCCTACTAGGTCATCTAGTCTATCCTCCTGCCAGTGCAAGATTGTTCCTTACAATATGTTATCCAGAGCATTGTCTGCTAAATGGATAGTTTATTATTCATGGAAAGTTGAATGACAATGACCCGTTCAGAAAGGAATATGAACTCCGAACTCAGTTCAACATATTTAAAATAATCTTCCAAAATGCATCCTTTTCTTTTCCCCAAAAAAACAAATGTTTGTGGAGAGACAGTTTCTATTCCTTTTAAAACATGGTGGATGAAGGAAAACATAAATATTTGTTCATAGCTCTGAGTTACCACAGCTGTCACTCACAATAGCAAAATACCACCAAACAGATGGATTTGCCTCTTGAATGGGGCTAATGAATAGAGGAAAGTGCTGCAGGAGTAGGACTTTTATTATTCACTATCCCATGCACTGAGTATCATGAGCCAGAGCACAATCCATGTCTGCTGATGTCCTATTCACCCAAAAAGAGGCCTGAGGCAAGATTGATGGGACTGATAACAGAGTTTGCAGTCAAGGCCAATGTCTAAAAGACTTTGTGTACTCACACCTAGTACTGGAGAACCCAACTCCTTAAAAATATTCCCTACTGCCTGTGGTCCTGATCCAAATAAGAACCACCATGTCAAGATAAAAAAGTCATGTGATCATGACAAAATTCCAACTTTCATTGAATAAAAAATGTAAGTTTCTAGTCCCTATGATTGTGAAAAAAAACTTGGAAAGGTAAACCCAGAATAATTTGCAGTGAGATGTCTTCCATGAGTCTGCAGAGAGCCTGAAAGAATAGTTCTTAGAGGTGTGACATGCCCCCGTATATCTTAATGTGATGTAAATTCTGAGACTTATCAACAGCGGGGTCCTCCATGTGTGATGAGAGGATGAGAACTCCTACCTAGATTCCATCATCATAAAGCAACCTCCTTAACAGTTCCCCATCCCCAGTTTCAAAATTCAACAAGTATTGTATTCCATTAGCCAGATCCTCAGCTGGTGTATATCAGCAGAGCGCTAATGACTTCAGTGCAGCTATGCTGCTTTACACCAGCTGAGGATTTGGTCCCCTGTGTCCTATCAGCAGGAAGAGTTGTGTTAATTATTGATACTCAAATAAGAACAAAATCATTAGGCTTGGCTTATTTCTACCATACATTGTATGTAGTAGGTACACATTAATATGTAAATAATTGTGCTCTAGGAGTTGTGCCATGTTGTTTGTTCCTTTTAATCAGCTGTTAAGCCTTGCAAATGCAAGACTGATAGTTTTGTATAATTGTTCTTTATGCAAACACAGGAAAATTATTCTGTGTTCTAAGTGTAAATTTTAGGACTCAAAATACTGGCATCTGACAAGGTGGTAAGCTCAGCTTCCTGATAGGTGCTTTCTTTTCTTGGCAACTAGCTTTAATCTTATTTATTGTTATGGTCAGAGCACAAAATGTCCAGAATAATAACATCATTCTTATTGGCATCCATTGTAGAATTACGTATTTGCATTTATTTTCCATAGTTTTGTAAATACTTCACTTACAAAAATTGAGAGAGTATGTTCTAATGGTTGGAACCAGGATTCCTGGGTTCTGGCCTCAGTTCTATGACTGAATCAACAGATAGGCTAGGACAAGTCACTTCCTGTGCCTCAGTTTCCTCTGTGGTAAAATGGGGATGATAAATACCAATCATGTAGGAGCATTGGGAGGCTAAATAATGTTTCAAGATTGTTTTAAATTCCTCCGATGAGAGTTTGTGTGTGTTTTAAATTCCTTCAATATAAGTTGTGTGTATTTTAAATTCCTCCTATGAAAGTTGTGTGCGTGTGTGTGTGTGTGTGTAAAATATAAGCACGGTGGCTCCAGTTCCCATTTTGAAAGTCCAGATCAACATTGCAGCCACTAAATTCAACCACTTAGGAATTCCCTGCTTATGAAAATGCTCAGTTACTGTTGAGTTGCTATAACAGTTTTTATCACAGCCCCTCGGGTATAGTTAGAGAAAGAGAATGTTTACAAGATACATCAGCTTTCACGCTGCTCCAAATTTTGCCAGGGACCAGAATGGTGAACACAAAGAAAGCTTACAGCTCTCTCGGGTCTCCTTTCCCCTAAACTAGCACAAAATTGGTCCAGAGGATCTGTTTCAGTATCTGTGGATTCAGTCAAATGTATATATTTGAGACTTTCCCTTAGGCACATCAGACTTCTACAGAAAATCTCCTCCTTCGGGCATCTGAGCACCTTCAGTTTAAGTGGAGGAAAACAATACCGATGTATGAACTTAACCCTGCACAATGATAGTTCTGGCCAGTGTTTCAGCAGCAAGATCTAGTTCCCTGAATTTCTAATGTATCCAAATTTCATGTAAAAGGTCACCAGTCCACTAGTTAAAACAATTCCTTTTTTTCCCCCCCCAGACGTTTCCGCAGACAAGACGTTCGACATGGAAATGCGGCTCAGCAATGCTTTGGCCAGCAGTTCATTGGTAATCCAGACACAGAACAGCAGAATGCTAGTGAACGCCGAGAGCAAACAGCACAGATTTTACAGAGGAGGAACATCAAGGGCTGATTCTGTCCACAGTTACACAGTTTTTATACTGATGTAACTCTCTTGATTTTAGTGGCATTACTCCTGATTTACACCAGTGAGATTAGAAGCACACTGTAAGGACCACAACCCTAATGCAGGAAAACTTCCGTATTCAAGACAGCATTTAATCATGTACTGTGCTTAAGTCTCGTTGGAGTCAATGAGACATAGGAACATGCTTAAGTGCCGACCTAAAAGGGATGGACTTGTATTGATGCTTAAAGGTCCTCCTCAACCACAGCCCAAATCCTGCAAAGTGCTGAGTGCCCTCAGAGCCCATTGATTTCAACCACTGGTACTGTGTGTGGTATAAAAACTTAGATAGATAGCAGCTGCCAGGAGACACTGAGATTCTCGCCAGATCAGGCCCAATAAATCTAAAGAAAAAGAATCGAAGATCAGGGGTTTCTCTGTGACAGATATTTCTCCAGAGAAAATTTGCTGAAATTGTATTTTTCTGCAGGATGGAGTCAAATTTCAAAGGGAAATATTTCAAGATGAAATATTTGTTAAATTTGCGCTGGGACATCTCAGGCCATCCATTTTCAGCAGGATATCATAATATATTCTGTGTGGATTTCTGCTGGAAAAAAACACAAGGTGTCTATGGCCCACTGTGCACTTAATTGTAAAACTACATGCAGTGAAGACCATCAATATGATTGCGAACTATGCTGGGAACCTCACAATAGAGCATATAAAATTTAAAATAAGAGAGAGAATCAATGGTTTGTAATCCCTGGGCTTCTGGGCTAGAAACTGGTCATGAGCTGGTATCAGGAAAATATTCTCCACTCTTCTTATTGTACTATAAGAAAATGAACTAGAAAGACCACTGGTCTGTTCCATTATAGCAACTTCTATTGTTTGTTCCGCCATGTATTTTGCTATATATAGGGACCTACAATTGACTGTTGATTAATGACATTCAAATGAAATTTTTAGTAACATTTGAGTTGCAAAACTATACACATGTACTTCTTGTGCATGTGTTGTAGAGATCTGCAGTAGCTTGGCCGGGAATGGTTTTCCCATCCCATCAATATTTTCGAGAGTTCTAAATGTTTTCCTCTCTTGAACTGAGAAAAAAAATGACATCTCGAAAATATTTGCAATCTTAATAATCGGGTATTTTTTGGGGGGTTTTGTTTTGTTTTGTTTTGCATTTTGGGTCAATTGAAATACAATAGAACCTCAGAGTTACGAACACATCCGGAATGGAGATTGTTCATAACTCTGAAATGTTCGTCATTCTGAACAAAATGTTCTAGTTGTTCTTTCAAAAGTTTACAACTGAACATTGACTTAAAATAGCTTTGAAACTTTACAATGCAGAAGAAAAATGCTGCCTTTAACTATCTTAATTTAAATGAAACAAGCACAGAAACAATGTCCTTACCTTGTCAAATCTTGTTTTTAAACTTCCCCTTTATTTTTTTAATAGTTTATGTTTCACACAGTACAGTGCTGTATTTGCTTGGTTTTTTTTTTTCTTTTGTCTCTGCTGCTGCCTGATTGCCTACTTCCAAATGAGGTGTGCAGCTGACTGGTCAGTTCATAACACTGGTGTTTCTAACTCTGAGATTCTCCTGTAGTTCATTTTGAACATTTTTGAATATTTTCCTTCAATTTTGATATTTTCCCCCTTTTTAAAACTTTCTTTCAGTCTAGTTAGTCTGTATTTTGAAATGCAAAGTTGGTTTGAACCAGAAAACCAGAATTTTTTGTTTTCAAAATGTTGAAATGAAACATTTGGACAATCGGAATCTTTTTTCTTGACATTTTTCCGAGTCAGAAAATTCATCAAGCCTGACCTTGTTTCATGAACAGTTTGGTTTTGATGAATCAGCAAATTTTATTTAAAAAAAAAAAGCCTTTCACAAAAAATTCCCAACCTCAACTGTAAGCTGTACAAGTTCTGCACACACCGCACAAAACAGTTTAGAGGGTTTTAAGGGTTTGATCCTGTAACATGCTAAGAAATCTGATCCTGATCCAGCAAAATAATTTATCTTGTGTTTACTTTCAAGCATATAAGTAGTCTTATGGACGTCATTGACTTAAAATTAACACATGTATATGTGCTTTGCTGGATGGAGGCCAGAGTGCTTAGCACTTTGCAGGGTCAAGCCCTATATACACATGCACAATCACAACCAACTGTCATTCAGTACTTTGGTAGGATACTTTACCTTAGGGTTGGATCCTGTGCGATCCTGAGGTGAGGCATGCCCTCCATTCCTCCTGGAAAGAGTGGGAGCAAAGGGTGTTCCACAGTTCACAGGATAAGGCCATTAGCAGGTCCTAAATTTCAGTCACTACCTGGAGGGCAATGGGTCAAATTCCATTCTAAAGGTGAACATCACAGGAGTCCTTAAAAAAGTCCAAAGGAAACATGCTTAAAGGGTAGCATTTATTTTAGTTACACAACTGGCAAATAAATAAATAAGGATCTTACTTGACTTCACAGGAGAAGCCCTGGATAAGACTGAAGAACTGCTGGTATATGGAATAGAGTACAACAGCACGCTTCTCGAATGTACCCCCAGAACTTTACAAGCTAAAGTAATCTGGTTTTTACAGCGAGCTCATGAAGCCAGAAAGGAGGAGGTAATTTCTCATGTAATTGCAGTTACACCATTTTTATAAAAAGGGCTTGCTATATAAGGGATCTTACAGGTAAAAGAGCCATCAATAACACAGTTGGTATCAGTTGGTGTAATTTATGGATTCATACATTTCAAGGGCAGTTGGTAACATTATGATTATCTAGGCTGACTTTCTGCATAAACATGCCATGGAATTTTAGTCAGTGATTCCTGCGTCAATCCCAATAATTGATGGCTGAATGAGAGCATAGGTTTGAGAAGTGCATCTTTTAAAACTTCAAAGTAATGAAGAATCTACCACATCCCTTTGCTAATTATTCCAATGGTTAATTTCTATCACCCGCCTCCAATAAATGTAATGCCGTATGTGCTTGAAAAACGTATGTTACAGCAGCTTAGATTTGTGTCGTCTTCTCAATACTCACCGCTGTAGTCCTTACGGTACATTTAAAAATGTTTGTACTGATGTTTCTAATGTAGTACTATGATCTTGTACTCACTGTAAGTGAATTGATAATACAGTGTATTGATTGCTCATTTCTCAGGTGAAGACAGACGACAGAATAGTCAAAATGGACCTCGGCCTCTTATTCTTAAGGCTGCACAGGATGGATGCAGGGACCTACTTTTGTCAGACTGTGGAACACAGCATTGTTCATACGGTCAGAAAAATCACCCTGGAGGTGGTGGAGGAAGAGCGCGTGGATGAAATGTTCAACAAAGACTACGAGGAGGACATGCCTCACAAAATGCCATGCCCAGTGCAAAGCAGCATTCCTCAAGGATCAAAGCCGTGGTACAAGGAATTCCTGCAGCTAATAGGATACAGCAACTTCCAGAGGGTCGAGGAGTATTGCGAAAAGGTGTGGTGCACGGATAAGAGGAGGAAAAAGCTGAAAATGTCCCCGTCCAAGTGGAAGTACGCCAACCTGCAGGAGAAGAAGGCACGCATCAGGCCGGAGCATTACCGCCTCCCCAGGAATGTAGCTGACTCTTGATGGACAAAATCCATCCATTCTTTCTGGGAGAATTTTTATTTGGACCTAACGAATAGAGAGAAATCAGTCTTGGGTTTGGTAACTGACACAGGTTTATATATATATTAAATAACGGGACTGAAAACAGAAAAGTGTTCTGTTAAGTTATAGCGTATACTTATGATGACTGTTTAGAGGCAATTAAAAAAAAGTCTGCTTACCTAGCTGTTTCTAAATAGCTCATTGCATTCAGAGTTTTCCATTTAAGGAGAACATGACAATCATTGTACTTGAGTGCTTTAGTCAATTTTCCATGTGGACCATGCCTATTCTGTATATTCTTGCAGATTAAGGGAATATTAAAGTAAACTCAGATACCTAAGCATTGACAAGCAGAAGAAAAATGTGATGTATAATTTCCGTTGGTTTCACAAATTTCTTATTGCTTCTAAAAGCAGCACATTGCAAGATTTTAGCTTTCACTTGTGGCTGTTTGTCTGTATCCTAAAGAGCCACAAGTTTTGTTAGTGTGGTGTACTCTTATTTCTTAAGATATTGAAGGGGAATCTTATTTACTTCCCATCATTGCTTGTCTTTACCAGTAATTTATGAAGCACAGTGTACTACTATCAAAGCTAAATAGTATTGCCTTGTAACTTGATGTAAGTTAAATGCATGCAGAGAACAAAAACAGAATGAAGTTCTTCACTCTAACTTTCTGTAAAACATTGGAGTAATAGTTTAGTGAGAGTATAAATCATGGTTATAGTAACTGACAGTTGGCTCAGTAGATAAAAGATTTATAAGAATGCCCTCTGGTGGCTAAAGAGTGCATTTCCTTTTATTGGTGTACATTTTCTCCAGAAATGTATACTTGAGTGTTATCCCCACTCTACTGATTTGCAGCCTATTTGTTTTCAGCATGCACTTCCCCAGCCTTTTTACTGCATGCGCTGAAATCTCAAATATTTTAAACACAGGGTTAGAAATCACTTGTACTGGGGAATAGAGCTTAAAAATAAGCAATTTTTTAAGATGTTCAGTGTAATACGCTTTTGGTGTAGTAGGTTCTTATAAAAGAGACTAGTAGGTGAAAACAACCTGTATTTGCATAGTTAAATGGTCTGATCCAGGGAAATATTAACGTGATATGGAATCTCTTCTCAGCACTGCTACATTGCTGAACTTGTGAATACTGGGGAAGGGTGATCAAAAGAACAAGAAATCACATACCACCTAGAATTTTCAGAATATCACTTTAAAATACACAAAGCTTTAATTTTAGGTTTAATTTTCATATTTTTCTTAAAAGCATAAAACATATTTTAGCACAAAGGGTCACATAAGAAATCTGATATGAACATATTAATTGGAACTAAAATAATTTTAAATAAAAGCTACAGTTCATAAAAATATGAATCACAAATAGCACAGTTTTAAAACTCTAGCCAAGTGTAAATTCTGCAGGATCCTTTTCCATCTGCTGAGATGGGTTCTAGTGTGTGAATGATTAAATGACTAAACCAATTGTGCTGTACCACTAGATAAATAGATAGATAAGCTTCAGTCAGAACATGACCTCATTGGTAATAAACAACCTAGTCTATAAAATTGGTCTGTTTCCCAATTTTGAGGTAACTAAACATATATTTCAAGCATGTCACAGTTAACAGGTTCATATCCAAGTTTCATTCCACCTTCAACATCTAATCAGGAAACGGAGTCTGGGATTAACATTCTGGGGAATACAGATTTGTTATTAACCTAGCAATCCTATTATTATCATTGCTGTGCACTCCATTATCTGTAAAACACTCTGTATGTGGAATGAACAAAACAGTGTGTCTGAGAGAAGGCAGTTGCTGGGATCAGAGTCTAAAGCTAGCATCAGAGTGAGCACAGCTAGGATCTTATCTCTTCAAAAGCATCATTTGCTGGGAGTAGAGAGTGTCTTGGTGCACAGAGGGATACGTGTGTGCAACCTGCCAGTAAACAGTTGTAGGATTTCATATTATATCGGCCACACAGATAGATAAACCTCTCTAGCTTCTAGTTATTTTAAGTAGGCTGCACATTTATCTGAAGGTTTGCACAGCACAGAACTAAAGGGGTTGGCTCACTGGTCCAATGGCAGAGCAATGAGGAGATCAGAGCTCTCTGCTCCTTTGACCAGGAGAAACAGAGGACATTATGGAAAGAGCATGCACAGCTTCTTTGGAAGAGGGAACATCTTGTAGCCACGCCCTCTTGCTGATGTTGTGTACAGTGTAAGCAGCCAGTGCGGGAAGCACCAGATGAATTTATTCTCCAGTGCCAGTTTTGGGTTGAAGGGGCTTTATTCCAGTTGGCTCATATATATTGCTATAGTTTCACACAAAATTGTAGCATTGAACTCTGTGAGGTAGGGGAGGAGAACATATATAGTTATATGAAGCTCTGCCTATTACTTACCTCCTCTTAATTATTTAAGCAAAATCTGACAGGAGTACACATATCATCTTAGTGGTACATTATTGCAACCCCACTGAAGTCCTCCAACTAGGTTGCTCAACATTTAAGAGTAGTGGGTAAAGAAATGAAGAATGCTAATAGGAGAGATCCCATAGGCTTCAAGGAAATACAAATTCTCCCCTCTTCCAGCATTATTGGACAGATCTTCCAAGTGCAAAATAATTTCTAGAGCAATTGACTGGCGAAGGGTTGGGGAAGAGGCTTGGTGTCTATCACAGCAGAGACAGATCTGTATTGCAAGAATATAATGAGGATTCTTTATTTAGGCAACTGGACTTGGACAGCCCTTGGAGTTCTCCCTAGCTCTCAGAAGAACTAAACACAGGCTGTCCAGTGACACCACATCTCCCCCAAGTCTTGGTCTGAATTGAATCATCATAGAACATGTTTGCTCCGCTATTGGGGTAGCTATAGAATCCACAGTTCTTTAAGAGTGATGTTGGCATTTTCATTAATTTGCTGTGAAGCAGCTCAGTGCTAAAGGCTCATGTCAGATGCAGAACCACATAGTGACAGTAGTAAAAGATCCTCTGTCACCCTGAGGAAACTAACACAATAAATTGTATTTGTAATCCTCTGAGTTCATAGCTGGAAATCAGAGGATCCACAAACCAGAATATCTGTTTCAATACAATATGTTTTTGATAGTTTCCTTTCCCAATGTTAGTTAAATGTGGAGAATCATATTAAGTTTTTAGCTTGTGCAGGTCCAGTTTGAGGATCTTTAAGCCTTCTTCCTTAATAGTGACCGTAACAACTCCTAAAACTTTGTTAAACATAAGATCTCCTTTAAAATTATTATGACAACTGTGGAAGAAGAGCAAGAGAGACAATAATGTATTTGAGTCAGGCATTCATTTTTCTGCACAGAGGTGCTTTTTTTGAGGCAATGTTATTTAAAACACTTCTTTGTGTATATACGGGGTGGTGGCGTGTGTTTCTTTTCATTATGCATTTGATGTATTTTTATGTGTATGAAGTGACCTAATTATATAATGAAGTACAGTATTTGAGTGATCTAATCTGTATGGCTTCTTGTTATTTACTTTGGAGCATGTGGAGTAATATTTATTGTCACTGATCACCCAATGGGCATATTATCTCCCATCAACTTCTAATGTGGATTGCAAACTCATATCTGAAGGCAGAATTTCACCACAAAAGACTGGAGGATTATAATCTGTAGCAACTGAGAGATAAAATGAATTATTGGCTAAGGAACTAAACTGAGAGTCAGTAGACCTGGGCTGTGACACTGACCTACTGTGACAGGTCTCTTCACACCTCTGTTTCTGGGTTCCCCCTACTGTTTGTTGTCCATCTTTTCATTTCAGACCCTGGTCCTGCAATTTGTTGCAAGAGGCACTTAGATTGTAATTTCTTCGGGTCAGGAACTGTCTCCCACTATGTGTGTGTACATCCCCTAGCACGATGATACCCTGATCTTAGTTAGGGCTCCTAGGCACTATTCTAATACAAATAATAAAAAATATTATTGCTGCAAAACTTTTTGTTATGAGACGTCTCTCTTGTAGACCTCAACATAGGTCTTGAGATTCTGCTTAACTTTTCTGTTGCAAAGAAATGTCTTTTTTATGTAGCCCAAATTTCTGAAAGAAACAACACATGCACACAAATGTGCTCACCTTCATTTGGCTGAATGGATGAGTCAATAACCACATTTTGAAATGATACACAGATTACCTTCCAGCATAGTTATTATGCTGGTGGAGCTGCGTTTGTATTATTAGTATTCTTATTTTGGAGAAAAAAAAATCAATTCTCTGTCCTTGAAAAGTAGTGAACCTGTTTCCTTTGCGGAAAAAAAGTCCATTAATATCCTCATTCTACCTAGAAGCAATGAAGTTGGAGTTATTTATGCCATCTCATGTCTCTAAGTCCAGACGTTACACATACTCTTGAAAGCTGCACTGTCCAGATAAGAGGTACTGTAAGTGAGCTTTTTTACATTTGTGACCTAGCAGGATGTTTGTTATTCCCCTCAGCCTGTGAATCCATTTCAGTTTTCCAAACTGCTGTTTTCTTTGAGATTTTAAAGTGCCAGAGGGAGGATTCCTGTTCATTTACCAAGAGAAGTTGGTGCAGATGAAGCCAGGACTGACAAGTCTTGTTTTTTAAGTGGTTCCTATTTTATCAACTAAGAATGACCTATTTTTGTCTTTGACTAAAATACTTTGCCTGAATAATACTGTGCTCTTGCAAAACTGGAACAGCGAGCAGGATCCTGGTACACAACGTGAAAATACTACTAGCTCTGATTATTTAAAATAATCAGCGTTTCATAGTCACTCAGGCCCCAACCCTGCAGCTAGAATCACACACACAAGCCCTTGCATCCACACAGACCACTGTGGCCTTCAAAGACATTATTGCCCCTCAGCTATAATACTATAGCTAAGATTGTCTGTTAGCAAAGATGTACAGGTTTCCTCTGTTTCCTTGTGCTCATAAGTCCCTGAAGTCAGTGGGGCTGTCTGTGGGTACAGGGGTCAGCCAACATGACCCCAGCTGCAGGATTGGGACCTGAAAGCCTGGTGCTTTACGGCCCCAGTAGGCACTAGTATTTCAAGCAGGTCCATTCAGAGCTCCCCTTTGCCTACAGGGAGCCCCACTGAATTCAACGGGGCTTTGCGTAGTAACAAAGGTCTGCCTGTTTGGAGCAGCTTTAGGGAGTGAGGCCATAATTCATAAGCTATTTAGGCAAACAATCCTCTTTACAGTGTTCAGCGAGGTATGGCAAAACAAAATGTTCCTTTCACTACAAAGGCAGGCTGCTTGACATGGAGACCCTGGCCACCTACCATTGGCTGTGTTGTTGCACATCTTTGAAATGCTGCAGCTGAAAAAAGGGCTATCTTTGCTCAGTGCTATATTTCATTTCTTTTCTTTGATGTATACATTACAAACACATCTTTCCTGAGATCTCCCATCAGTTTTGAGAACTGGTAAAAAAAAACAATGCATCCAACAAAATGGGCTATCTCAGAGTTAATGTTTCTGGCTCTGGATTGAGAAAGAAAACACTCCTCTAATTCATATTCTTGAAGGTTTTCTTCACACCTGAAAGAACTAAAAGCTCCCTCCTCCTTCCCCTTTAACAATGAGAGCTCAAATCCACCTTAAATGTAGAAACTGACTGTAATAAATTTGGAAAGGGTTTAGGAATCTTACAAACCCCAGATAATCACCTCTTCCAAATGTGCATTAATTAGCACTAGAATTTAATCATCTAATGAAGCCCATGCATGTATTTATGGAGTGCCTGGGATGGGGTATACCAACCCCACTCTGGGCAAAACAGGGTTAACTAGCGAATGTGGGCTCAAACGACCCTGCCTCTCTGCACCAATGAGAGATGTCAGAATTGGAGAGAGGAGCTTAAAATGGAGAAACCCACCTCAGTTGCTGGCAGACTAGTGAGGTGAGCTGTCCTGAGCTCCAAGAGAATGGGTTGGCTAAAGGCAAGAACTCAGTTGTTTGCTACCTGAGGACCTGCTGCAGATCTGCTTGTGATGGGACTGTAGCTTTACACTAGCAAGTGAGCCTATTTGCGCCCATAGCTGTACAGAAGCTCAGAGGGAAGAAAGATTGACTACATCTCTGGGGTGATTTGTTTGTTTATTGAAAACCTTTTGATGGGGCAGACTATCTGGGGCTCAGCAAGAGTGCTGAGCTTCATAAGGCTGGACTGATGTGCTGAAACACCAGCACATTGCAGAGCTGGAGTGCAGGGGTCTGACCCAGAGCCCAGGGGATGCCCTGACATAGGCACACAGGGGACAGGGCCCAAACAGAGGCACACTGTGGTGTGTAAGTGCTAATAGCACAATGATTGAAGGTCACCCAAACAGTCATTAGATCATAACTTTCACTTCATTTTTTTGGTGCATCCACATTATTTCCACAACCTCCATGGCTACTGCTCTACTAACCTCTGCGGTTCAGGCTATGAATCCAAGTCCTGAGATGTCAGAAGTACTACAAAGCTAAAGAGTATGGGAATGTCCTGTGGCCAGTCATTTCTTAAAGAGAGAGCCAATTTTGCTTGTTAGAAGGAGAGGGCCGTAGCGTTCTACATGATAGGCGTGGATCTGGAAGATCATCTCTTGTGAAACAGATGCAGCAGCCAAAAGGTAAGCTACTCCCATTGGGCTCACTCTTGACTTTGGCAGAGGTGGATTTTTAATACAAAAATTATGGTGGTGATTTTCATGGAGTCTAAAGGAGTTAGGTGCTGATTTGTGTACAGCATCATTGAAAATATCAGCCTATTCCAGAAAGCTAAACTGTAACTTCACAATTATCCAGGGAATTTTTTCCTTTCTTCTTCTTTTTTTTTTTTTTTAAATCAGAAAAAGATCATGGAGTTGCATTTTCTTGCTAGATCTAAAAAGCAAACCAACATAACCCCCCCTGAACTAACTGTAGCACACTAACTGGCTGCAAAGTGCAATTTATAATAGTGTCCTATAATTCATGTGTCTCACTGTTGCAGCGAGAGAGAGAACATTCATTAGTGGATTTCTTTATTTGGTCTATTTCACTTGGAGAGCTTGCTGCATAGAGAGAGGGAAATCAAGTGGAGCAGATTTCACCACTTGGCCAGCAGATGGCTTATACACCAGGGGATCTCTGAATTTCAGAGAAGCCTACACCATGTATTGCCACAGAGGCCGTTATTAGTACATTTCCACAAGGCCTGAAAGAAATTTCTGTATTAGCCTAGTGCAAGTTGAGTTTGCATACAGGATGTGGAGTCAAAGGCTCCTGGGCTGCCAAAGACTGCAGAGGAAGCACCTAATCCCTAGCTTGCTCTTGTATGGCTGCCTTTGGATGAATGGAGTCAGACTGCAGTGGGGAAATGCCTCTCCCTCCCTCACTAAAAGAAAGGTGAAGGCCTTTCAAGGGGTGGGTAGTTTAAATAGGAAATGTTTTGGGATCCCAGAGGACAGTCACTCTGACTCCTCTCCCCACGTGCTCCCCCCATAACAACTGCCTCATTTTTCCAGCACAAAAAGTGTGTCTGAGTGTACTCGTCCCTGTGCTATACCCATAGACAATAGCTACTTTGTGTGCTAACTAGAACTGAGTTCTCCTATAATCAGGGCAATGAAGTCTGTTCAGGTTACACAGAGAGTAAATAGGCTTCAGGTCTGATTAGTGAAAGACTTCTTGTCTGGCAGTGAAGTATGTAGTGCAGGGGGTTTTCTTTTGATGCATGAGGGACTTTCACCTCATCAGGAAAAATGTAGCAAGTGAACCAGGACCTGCTCAATTTAAAATCAACAAGAGTTTCATCGTGGCTTTCCAAAGGAGCCGTGTCAGGCCCGATGTCTCTGTTTTCACTGGAGACACAAACTCCTGATGCTTTCAAGCTGAGAGTTGGCTGTCTGCCTACATGAATGAATGTGCTGAGGACACACACTAACAGGCACAGGTCTGGATTATAGCACTGTGAGGAATGGGAGGCTGTTCTCTGAGCTGTTTGCAGTTTGTGCTGTTTTCTGACATCTCACCTGAATGCTGTAAAAACAGAAACAAATCCTTGTGGTGCTCATGTTCTTAGAATAAGAGGTGAAGGTCTAGCTACCTGTAACTGTCAGCATTTAGAGTAACTGGTGATGCCCAGGATGAGGGTTGTTACAACCTTCTGTAGTGGGAAGGATCCATGCAACAGAGGATTTTCCAGGCCCTGCCTATGAGCATGCATGTTGGATGGAGCTATCACAGAGCTGAATTCTACACTATACAGAGGGGCCCTGCCACATTTTGACCCACAGGCCGTTGTGCATAAGAACCATACCAGTATGAGGGGACCTTGGGGGGGCTGTCAAAGCTGGGGCAGGATTTGGCCCATACTGAACCTCTTAATGTTACAAGGAAGGTTATTGTTTCCTGTGTACTCTATGAAGCAGTACACAGAGTACGTATACAGCCTCATCTCCTTATGTTTCCGCATGCCAGACACAACATCTCTCTCTCAGGCTGAAAACAAGGATCCTAGTAGGTGCTTCTGATCTTTAGCCTGTGGACATCTGTCTACTGAAAGCACTAAACGTATTACACATAGGTTACTAAATAGATGGCAATTGGCATGTCTGCTTATAGGTCTCATCTGACCTGGGCTGGGTTTGAACCGGTGGTCTGGAGAAAAAGGGTGGGTATCCTAACCATTGTCAAGTCCTTCAGCCATCTGTTCCACAAAAGACATATTTTAACCCCAAACCTCGGTACCTTTGTTCCCTCTGTAAGAAGTAGTATGTTAAAAGGACAGCTGAGGTATACTTAATCCTGCCTCAGAGCAGGGGGACGGACTCGATGGCCTCTTGAGTTTCCTTCTGCTGCTACAACATTTCTTTGATTTTAAGTGCTCTTTGACATCTAAGTTAAGATGCATTGGCAGAAGCACAGAAGTGATATTCCACATTGTGTGAAGTCGTGTGTGATCATTTATTTCCCCAGTGACTTAATATTGGAATTGCGCATTTTTGTCTTTAAAGAGGTGGGGGGAACAAACGAGGTATAACATGTCACTTGGTGACTTTGAATTATGGTGCTAAGCTTTTATCAATGGAACTAGAAACAAATTATTTCACACAGGTTAATAAAGGCAATAATGCCCCTGAGGAGCTGTACCACAGTTAATCAGTGAAAGCTTAATCATGAATTATACAGCTTTGTTTGCCCTTTCATGGGGGTTAATTGGAGAGCTACTGCTGGGTTGCTAGCTTCACCATGGATTCCTGTAACACCAAAATTACTGTAACTAACCCCACCCCAAGCCTGGGCAGTGCCAGTGTTGCTTAGAATCTGGTAGCCCTGATTATCACACTATAAACCTCCAGGGCAGGCGCTGTTGACACTCCAATTACCAGAGTGTCTGGGGCATCTAACACTTGGTGGCTTTGCCCAAGAATAACACTCCCTTGAAGGGATCAAATCATCAGAGGAACAGCTACTCTTAGTCTGGAATACCTGCTGTTTAACAAGCAAAGTAATTCAATTAAAGTTCATTAAAAAGCTTTAATCTAGACTGCTAATACAATTACATCAGTTCTGATAATAACTAATTAATAATAGTTGGTCATTTGATCTAGACCAGCTGATCCCTCTATCTGCAGATTTACCATCTCCAATGGAATGGAACACACACTCCAGTACTAAAAGTTCTTCATAAATAGACAACTGGGATCTAAAATTAGGTCTGCTCTGTTTGTGTTTGGTTCTTGTTCCAGAATTGGGATTATTAGCCCATTTAGTCAACACATTTTATGGCATGTAAATTTAACAGCTGTTTGAGTTTTCTATGCCCATGATGTTATCCTCAACCGCCTCCTCCCATTACTTGAGACCTACTAGATATTATATACAGAACCCACTCTTCAGTGTGTTACATATTACTTTCTAGAGTTTCATCTTTAGAGTTTATAAATCTGCTACAGCTATCAACTCAAATGTTAATGACTCATGCTTTGAGTATTAGAGGTCTTCGGTTCAATCCCTGGTGACAACCCATAATGGTGGTCTCTATGGATGTACTTTTGAATGGAATAGTTATGTGCCAATCACATAAACTCCCAGAGAACAGCATCATGCAGTATTTATAACAGGTTCTATGCCCTCTAGTGGCTGCCTTCTGGAATTTGCATTACTATCTTTAGGTTTATATTCTTCTACAATTTCTATCTATATTAACAATTTTTAGCTCATAATTATACCAATGAAACAAATCTCTAATTTGGACCCTAAGAATGAAATCCTGGTCCCATGAAAGTACATGACAAAACTCCCATTGGCTTCAAAAGAACCAAGATTTCACCTGAAGTGTTTTGTGAGGGTTTTTTTGTTTGTTTGTTTGTTTGTTTGGGTTTTTTTAGATGTCCCACTCTTAGAATTTTAGCACCCCAAAATGTCTTACTATTCTAATGAGATTTTTTTCTAGCAGTTGCAGAATTCCTGGCTTCTCTTCAGTTCTAGCATAAATTCAATTATTTGGAGGGACTGTATTTAAAAACTAACATTAAGGGGAAAACACACACACACACACACACACACACACAACCTTGAAACAGACTTGGGCCTTTGCTTCCTAGCACAGCCTACTAACTGTTTATCAGATCAGGGGTCAAGTACTAGCAACCTGAGAACAATCCCTTAATACACAACACAGCTTAATATTCTTAGATGAGATATAGCTGAATCTGATTAGATTTAAGCAGAAAGGTGTCTGAAAATGTACTTTTATGCAAACTCAAACTGTGAACCAGTTCCAGAAAGGCTAATGTTGGGGATTATAAAGGCTAAATCATAGATCTTAGCCTTGTCTTTTTTTAAAATATGCCACATGATAATAGAATGCATTAATGCACCATTTTGTATTTAACTCGATTTCTGAGCATAGATGTGCCAGGTCACAGCTCCAGGAGTGGGGAGCCAGGCAAATGCAGTGTCCCTATAATGCAAACCAGGTGTTTCTGCTGCACCTAGGGTTACTATATTTCAGGTTCCCAAAAAGAAGACTGCTACCCACTGAGGATGGGGTGGAGATTAAAGATAATCTAAGTATGGCCCAACACCTAAACAAATACTTTGCCTCAGTTTTTAATAAGACTAATAAAGATCTTAGAGGTAGTGGCAGCATGGCTAATTGGACCGAAAGAGAACATGGAAGTAGAAATTACCACATCTAAGATGGAAATCAAACTCAAACAGTTTAATGGGACTAAATCGGGGAGAGGAGGGTGGTGGATAATCTCCATCCAAGAATATTAAAGGAACTGGCATATGAAATTGTAAACCCGATAGCAAGGATTTTGAATGAATCTGTAAAGTTTGGGATCGTACCATATGACTGGAGAATTACTAATATAGTACCTATTTTTAAGAAAGGGGAGAAAAGTGATCTGGGACATTACAGGCTTGTAATTTTGACCTCAATTGTACGCCAGGTCTTGGAACAAATTTTGAAAGAGAAAGTAATTATTGCCATAGTGGTAAACGGCAATTGGGATAAAATACAACATGATTTTACAAATGATAGCTCATGCCAGACCAACCTGATCTTTCTTTGAGAAGATAACTGATTTTTTAGACAAAGGACATGCAGTAGATCTAATCTACCTGGATTTCAGTAAGGCATTTGATACAGTTCCACATGGGAAATTATTAGTTAAATTGGAGAAGGTAGGGATTAATATGAGAATTGAAAGGTGGATAAGGAACAGATTAAAGGGCAGACTACAACAGGTCATACTCAAAGGTGAACTGTCAGGCTGGAGGGAGGTTACTGGTGGAGTTCCTCAGGGATCGTTCTTGGAACCAATCTTATTTATCATTTTTATTAATTACCTTGGCACAAAAAGTGAGTGTGTGCTAATAAAATTTGCGGATACCTCCTGACTTTGTGTTATCGCCAATACTGAGGAGAATCGGAATATCCTACAAGGTGATCTAAAGTAACCTTGACCTTGAAAACTGGAGTAATAGAAATGGGATGAAATTTAATAGTACGAAGTGCAAGGTCATGCACTTAGGGACTAACAAGATTGCATTTTAGTGTACACAAGGGAGAAGAAAGCTCATAGGAGCATCTTAACCTCCCAGATTATAAATCATCTTGTTCCTGTTTGACTAAACTTTGCTTTAAAGGGGAGTCTTCAGAAGAATCCACTTTAAAGGAGGACTAGAGTAAAAAACTGAGGGGTAAAAGCACCCCAGTCTATCTCTCTCTCACTTGCTCTTTCACCTAAGACAACAAAAGAACCAGCCCTTTGGACTTTGTGGGTAGATCTCGACTTGATAATTTGGTCAAGTATATTACTGGGAACATGTGGTAAGGATTTTACCTTGAACCAAGTCTACTTTCTTAAGTTTAGTTACTAGAAAGCATTTTATCTTTATTTCTTTCATAACCATTTCTGACTTTAATGCCTTATACATGTACTCCCTTAAAATCTATCTCTATGTAATTAAATAAACTTGTTTTATTCTTTAATCAAAACTGATCAAGTGTTCTTAAACTGAACTGTTTGGTAACTCCAGTTAGGGTAACAGACTGTTATATTGATCCTTTACAGGGACAATGGGCCTCTAATATTTGAATTCTCCAGGAGAGGGCTGAACAGTGCAGAATACACAGCAGCAAGGTAGCGACATAACCCCTCACTAGTCTGATTGCACCTCAAAAGGCAATAGAAGCCCAGGCTACTTTTAAAGGACAATTATAAAAACCATAGAATCATAGAAATGTAGGGCTGGAAGGGATCTCAAGAGGTTATCTAATCCTGGCCCCTGCATTGAGGCAGGACCATGTATTCCTAGATAATCCCTGACAGGGTGTTTGTCTAACCTGTTCTTAAAAACTTCTAATAATGGGAATTCCACAACCTCCCTTGGAAGCTTATTCCAGTGCTTAACTATCCTTATACTTAGAAAAATTTTCTAAATATCTACCCTAAATCTCTTACTGAACATTACACCCATTACTTCTTTGCCTACCTTCATTGGACATGGAGAACAATTGATCGTCATCCTCTTTATAACAGTCCTGAACGTGTTTGATCATGTTAGCAGGTTTCACTTCAGTCCTCTTTTCTCATAACTAAACATGCACAATATTTTAAATTTATTCTCATAGGTCAGGTTTTCTAAACCTCTTTTCATTGTTGTTGCTCCCCTCTGGACTCCCTGCAATTTGTCCACGTCTTTCTTAAAGTGTGTTGCTCAGAACTGGACATGCTACTCCAGATGAGTGCCAGTACAGTGCCAAGTAAAGGGGGAGAATTCCCTCCCATGTCTTACCTATAATATTCCTGTTACCACATCCAGAATATTAGCCTTTTTCAGATCTTCATTATATTGTTAGCTAATATTCAATTTGTGATCCACTGTAACTGCAGCTCCTTTTCACTTAGCCAGTTATTCCCTATTTTGTAGTAATGCGTTTTATTCTTCCTTTCTAAGTGTAGTATTTTGCACTTTTCTTTATTGAATTACATCTTGTTGGTTTCAGACTGATTCTCCAATAGGTAAAGGTCAGTTGAATACTAATCCTATCCTCCAAAGTGCTTGTGGTGTTTCCTCAGAATGGCCATGTTAGACAAGCCAATGGCAAGCTTTTCAGGTTTCAGAATTAGTATCTATAGCTATACAAGAATCACATTGTTATCATCAGGAAAAGTTATTCTTATAGCTCCAGAATCTTTCTACCCATGGTAAGTTCTTCTCTCCACAGTTCTTGGGAAATAGTTCTCCCATCATTTTTTACCAAGACTTAGCATTCCTTCTCACAGGTTGTGTTGTAAACCAGCATCCCTAGAGCATTAAAGTATAGCTCAAGTATATGGACTACACACCCAACATGTCATACCCTGTTCATTTCATTTCATCGAAAAATGCCAGGGCCTCAAAGTTGTCCCAGGCAAGATGTTAAAATGCCACGCTGGCTGGCAAGCAAGGCTTCTTGGGAAGCAAGGCTCCCTCGGTAAAGTATTTAGTGGCATTGTGGATAAAAATGTCTGAGCCTCATCTGAGGAAGCTTTTGCAAAGTAGATTTCCATACCTCTGCAGAGGCATCCTTTGGTAGTGTAAGGGGCGGGGAGATGGTCCCGCTCTTGCGGGGAACTTTCCTGGTTTCTGCACTACCCCGGTGGAATCAGATAGTGAAAGGATCTGAGACCTCGCTCCAACTTCCTTTACCTGGATGCCTACCTGACCTCAAGGACTCCCCTTCCACTCTGCTGTGCTGTAGAGTCCTCGTAACCCTGAAAAGGATGGGCCCAGGATTCCTGGGAGGCTTAACCCCCAGACTTGTCATGGTCATTTAGAATAGGGACTAGGGTGTCCCCACTCTGGGATACTCTCTCCACACCGGCCACTTCCCTGACTCACTGATTGCTACATTAAGTTCAAAACAAATATAGCAAAAATAACAAGAGTCCTGTAGCACCTTAAAGACTAAGTAAGAAATATCTCATTCTACATGAATTTAGGAGCAACATAGAATAGCAACACAGAAAGCAGGTAGTTGGAAAATTACTGTCAAGAGATTCAGTGGGAGAATTTCAGTGGAAAATAAGGGAATACATGTCAGCTCACAGCAGTTTCCAGTTTTCATGCGAGACCCCCAAACCTCCAAAACGTAACTGAGGGAACCCAATCTTATGAATCCCTTCTGAATATGCGTTACTAGAAAGAAAGAAAGAAAGAGACATTTAGCAGCAATTGTAATAGCTTGAGTTAATCCACTTGTGCTATACATAGTTTGGGCCTGAAACAATTAGTCAAGGATTCAGAATCAGTAGCTGGAGAATTCTTTTCCATATACTGGCTAGCATGCTGGTTATGATAAATTAGAAATATTAATATTTTCTCTATCCCCTCATGCATTGCAAACTGTAAAGGGCAGTTAAAATACTGGGTTATTCCCTGGCATAGCCCCATATATCAGATAAACTACAGCTATAGAGAAGGAAATTTCACAATGATCATTGATTTGTTTTCCCTTCCTTTTTCCCCTCTCCCATGTGCTTGGAAACTATTTTTTAAAAATTCTGTGTCAATCTTATAGGGTTGCAAGAACCCCAGAGCACTTCAGAAACTTTAAAAAAATACTTTTTTTTTTTTTTGGTCAGAAACCTTGCCCTTTTATTAATTACAGTTCTAGAAAGGATAAACGTTTGCTCTTAGATCTTGTTGAAAGCAGCTGTGTCGACACTGTGCACACAGTCTTCAAACTTGGTGATCTCCTCTTCCAGTATGTCTGTTCCAACCTTGTCATCCTCCACTACGCACTGGATCTGGAGATTCTCAATGCCATAGTCCACTGGTACCAGCTTGGAGGCTCCCCAAACGAGGCCATCCATCTGCATGGACTGGACACACTCCTCCATCTTTGCTATGTCAGTTTCATCATCCCAAGGCTTGACATCCAGATGGATGGAAGACTTGGCAATGAGGCAAGGTTTTTTAGATTTCTTCTCTGCATACTGGCATAATCGCTCTTCCTGAAATTGGCAGCCTCCTGGTCTTCCACTTCATTGTCACTATTTTGCTCAGAATTAAGTCAAGTTATATCAGTGCCTAGTCTGTGCTCTAAACTGCTATCCCTTGCACTCACGTCACAGGCATTCAGCTGGGTCACAGAAACATTTCTGATCCATTGCCTGCAGCTGCTGAAGCATGATTGTCAGAAGTAGCTAGAAAGGAATCTGTGATATTGAGGCAGACACTGGAACAGTGAGACGTGCAGATCAGAGTATGGTTATAGGTGGAGGCTGCAACTTTATTAAACTATTAACCAACAGGAAATCACTCTTTGAGCTACCCAGCAGGGCTGTTTCAGTGCAGAATTCAACTGAGTACCAATAGCCAAGGGATCTATAAACCTGAGGATAGGTCTGAGGGCAATGCCCCTCTACCCCCTGAAAACTCTACAGGGAATCCAGACCACCAGTGCATTCTCTTTATCCATGCTGGAGGTAGGAGAGTTGGGATGAGGGGAGCCCCATGCCGAGTGAAACATGGAGGCATACCACCTCGGCCCATGCATAAGCAGCTCATTGACCACCTCCCTAGGTACACCACCGAGAACAGCCTAGCCCCATCCTCCCTAGGGTAGTTAAAGGCCGCTATCAAATCCCCCTCACTCTTCTCTTTTGCAGACTAAACAAGCCCAGTTCCCTCAGCCTCTCCTCATAAGTCCTGTGCTCCAGCCCCCTAATCATTTTTGTTGCCCTCCGCTGGACTCTCTCCAACTTGTCCACATCCTTTTTGTATTGGGGGGCCCAAAACTGGACACAATATTCTAAATGCGGCCTCACCAATGCCGAATAGAGGGGAATAATCACTTCCCGTGACCTGCTAGCAATGCCCCTCCTAATGCAGCCCAATATGCCATTGGCCTTCTTGGCAACCAGGGCACACTGCTGACACATTCATTAGATTTCTTTTGGCCCAATCCTCCAGTTTGTTTAGGTCACTCTGTATCCTATCCCTACCTTGCAGGACCCATTAATAAAGATGTTGAACTGTTTAAGCCACCAACTGTACTAAAACCCATTACAGGGATGACAGCAGTCATCTTAGATGTCTACCACCACCCAACCAGGCAGCTAAAAAAGAATCTACCCATTTTCCTGAGGTCATCCAAGAAAATAATCTGATTAAATTTCTAAGCACCTGGAGGCTAATAGGGTTAGAAGGAATAGCCAGCATGGATTTGTCAGAAACAAATCATGCCAAATCAGCCTAATTTCCTTCTTTGACAGGCTTACAGGCCTAGTGGATGGGGGAAGCAATAGACATGCTAAATTTAAGGGCGCTATTTCAGATTTTGTTGTGGGGGAGCAACTTTAAATGTGATTCCAGGGGCTATTTATGCACCTGAAAACTCTAGTTTTTTTCAGATGATAACTTAGAAATTAGCTGACAGGAGCCCTGTATCTAATGCCTATAGAAAGAAAGAAAAAATTAAATAAATATTAGACCCACTCACTTCTAATACTAACATGTTCTGACACCTTGTATCAAGTCACTTAAGGGACACTGGCTAGGTTTAAAATGTGAATGTAAATTCTTACTTTGTTACAAACTCTTGAATACAACAATTGAAACAATTGCTGAAAAATCTAGATTACTTTCTATCAATTAGGCTCTTTACTTTTTGCAGTTCACCAACTTGGAATAAAACATTTAACTTTTGGAAGCATCCTGCAACAGCAAGGCCCTGTGAGTTTATACTGCATCTGTCTGAGGTTCTAGGGGTGCTACTATAGCACAAATAATAGACTAGAAACTGACTTTAAACAGGAATGAAACTGACACTTTCAAGTCACTTTCACAGTATTGGCTTGGCAACCCCAAGTATCCAAAAATCATGAGTCAGGCTCACCAAAAATCCTAAAATTGGCTTAAATATCAGGAGAGTATGTCAAAATATTAGATTTGGTGTTCTTTTTATTTGCCTTCTGCTTTTTCAGACTACAGGGTGCACTGGGGCCACATTTAGAAGCTTTCTCCACAGCCACCAGGGCTAGAAATTTACTTTTCCTTTAAGAATGAAGGCTGAAATCATCACATATTCACTTGACTCCAGGAGTTGGGGATTTAAGGAAAATAATAATTATCATGAGACTCATGACAAAATCTTGAAAGTTGCCAACACTGCTTTCACTTTTATTTAAAGGCTAGTTACTATCCAGAAGGTTCTTAAACAAACTGCAATGATTGAGTTGCAGTTCTCATAGAAGAATATTTAAAATTAAACATCAAGAAAATTTCACATTTTAAAGTTGAGAAAAAAGTGGAGTCTTCTGAGGTATACCACGGCTACTTCAAACAGGAAAGGAAAATAAACAGGCACAGGAGCTCTGAGCAGCTCTTCCTCTTGAAAAAAAAGTTGGAGGGACAAATCTTCCAGTCCTTAAATTTCTATTGCCATCAGCATAGATGTTAGCATGCCCATTAACTATACACTTCATACTTAAATATCTGAGCCATCTTAGCCAGGGCTGCACATTATATATACATTACTCAGGGACTACATTTTTTTATATATTCTGAGCAGTGCTGAGCACACAGATGGTGACCAGTGATTTATACAAATCATGACAATAATCATTGACTTCCTGACTCTATGGATGCAATTTCTGTTCTTTGTTCTGGAACTGGCCTGGATACAGCTGAAACTCTAAGAAATTGAGACATAAACACATCTGATACTCTTACAACACTTTCTCATTCCTTCCTTTTCTCAAACTCAGAAAAAAAAATGACAAAACAAAATGGTTTTCGGTTAAAATATAAAATTTCACAGCAGTCATTGCTCTACAGCCCATCATGGGGCAGAACCTGTCACCCTTTGGGAGTTAAGTGATCTCTCATCTGACTCTCATTCTTTCTTTCTTCGTCCTTCCTGACCACTCTGCTGCTTTTCATGCTGTCAACCATGACAGCCGCCTGGGACCATTTGCTGGCATCTCACCTGGCCTTCTTGTTTTTCTTCCCATCTATCAGAGTTCTCTTTTTTTGTTCGATGCAGCAGAGAGAGAGGCTGGTCTAGTAGACAGGGAGCTAGGCCTGAGAGACCTGGGTTCTACTTCCCCCATGGATTTCCTGTATGACCTCAGGCCAGTGCCTTAGGGACCGAGTTTCAAAGGTTTTTAGGCACCCAAAGATGCAACTAGGCATCAAGTAGGGTATATAAAGCACCTGACCTTCTAAGCACTTTTGAAAATGGCAGAAGGTGCCTAAATACCTTTGAAAATCTGTCTCTTAGTCTCTCTGTGCCTCAGTGCCCCATCTGTACAATGGGGATAACAATACTGCTCTACTTCACAGAGGGGAAATAGATTAGACATTGTGAGGCACTTAGATACTACAGTTATGGGATCACATAGGTACCACAAGAAGAGTGGGAACTTACACCACTGCTATCCTTTCTCTGGGTTTTGGCCTCTTCTTTCACATAGAAGCTTGGCTCAGAGGGCTTGTCTGTGTTTCTTCTGAGTCCCCTGCATTCTCTCTCCAACACCCCCCCCTCCACCTCTGAGGGATTCCTGTTTTACAGACTCATCTAAGGACTTCCAGGTCCTTAATTTGACCACCAGCCCTTTCTTATCTTAACCACCCTGCCTCTGTTTGTAAACAAAATACTGACTGCCTGCCCCAGGGGCACAAGCTGGGAGCAGCCCCTCTCCTCTGCACAACTCATATGCACCATGATCAGATCTCCTGTACAAAACTTGGGGGTGGGGGAGGTACGAGCTCCCTGCCCCTCCCCCACAAAGGCACTCCCTGCCCGCTCAAATGACGTCCCTATATCTTGATATGGGTAAGGCTTTTGACACCGTCCCACATGACAGTCTCATAAGCAAACTAGGGAAACGTGATATAAATGAAATTAGTACAAGGTGAGTGAAAACCCCATTGAAAGACCATTCAATGTTCTCAATGGTTCACTGTCAAGCCTGGGGGGTATAGTTAGTGGGTCCCATAGGGATCAGCCCTGAGTCCGGTACTATTCAATATTTTCATTAGTAGCTTGGATAATGGAGTAGAGAGCATGCTTATAAAATTTGCGGATGACACTGTGACACTTCACCAGGACTCTAAGTCATCTTGTTACCGCCAGGCACCAAGCAAGAGAGAGAGTTACTTGTGCTTAACCGGACATCAGCTCCCTGATGCCACCAGTCTGTTAGACACCCAAACACTCTCCTCTAGCCAATGCCAGGCCTTACCTCTCCTTGCAGATTAATAATAGGAGCATTCTAGTCCTCGAGCTTCTTTAAAGCATTCCTGTGCAGTGTTCAGCCCCTTCTCCACTGAACCCTCAGAGAAATACCAGGTCACCTGTCCCCAAGGGAACTATATGGACACCTGCCTGTTTGATTCAGCTCAGAATCAGCCCCACTATAATACCACAGCACTGAGATATTTGCAGCGAAAACAGTCAGCCATTTATAATCAAAGAGCAAGATTTAAGAGATGGTGAGTAAACATAATGGAAACAAGAGGTTACGTATAGAACAAAAGTAGAACATGCTCTTTGGAGACCAAACTCAACTTAATAGGCCAACCGCCTCTCTAACGAAGTATATATCACCCAAATGTCTTCTACAGTATTTCAGGTAGGGCTGATTGCGATCTTATTTTCTTAAATGTAATCACACTGCCAGACTACTTCCTAGATGCAGGATAAAAGGGGCCTCCCTTGCCTTTCTCTTATTTTCCCCCAAAGTTCATTGTCTACTTCTAGAGACCAAACAATGCTCTGTGGCTCATTCTCCAGTGTCCTGTCTCCCTGATGATTTCACATTCCCTTGTTGACCTTGTATATAAATGGGGCTTCCATTTGTGTTGGCTTACAATGCTTAATTTAAAGTAAACCAAGAGACACAGGTCAATATTACATCCTTTGTCTGGAAGAAACCTGTTTGTTAACCCTGCCTTGATACAGATTTTTGTAACATATTTTAATTATACACACATAATTCCTTACATGGTATCATATTGTCATGGAATTGTGGGACTGGAAGGGACCTTGAGAGGTCATTTACTCCAGCCCCCTGCATTTACAGCAGGACAACATATTATCTAGACCAGCGGTGGTACTTCGAAGAAGGCTGGGTGGTAAGCAAGCCGTACTGCGCCACCAAATCCGCCACCAAAAGTCCCCCTCCGCTGCCGAAACCCTGCCGCTGCCGAAAGTCCCCCCCCCCCTTTTTTTCCCGAGTGGTACTCGGGGGGGTGGGGAGGGAAAGGTTGAGAACCGCTGATCTAGACCATTCCTGACAGGTGTTTGTCTGACCTGCTCTTAAAAGACTCTAGTGATGAAGATTCAACAACCTCCCTACAATTAATTTCAGTGCTTAACTACTCTGACAGTTAGGCAGTTTTTCCTAATATCCAAAATAAACCACACTTGAAATTTAAGACCATTTCTTCTTGTCCTATCCTCAGAAGTTAAGGAGAACAATTTTTCTCCCTCCTCCTTTTAACAACCTTTTATGTACTTGAAAACTGTTATCATGTTGTGATGAAGTGGCGATGCTCCTAATGTTTCCTCTGAGTGCTGTGAGTGTGCCTCAGTCCCCCATATGTCACTCATGTATTTCGGTGATGGAACCCAGTTGTGTGATCATTGCAGAGACTACTAGAGGGCAGATGGGCCTTCCCTAGCCACACACATGCAGATGATAGCCAGACCCTTCTGCCCTCTTGGGTCAACCCGCTGCAACAGGTTATAACATCTTGCCCAGGAAAGAGACAAAGGACTGGGGAGAGGCAAAAGAGGCATATCTGGGTGGTAGCTGCGTGGAAGGGCAGTCCCCTGTGAGGGGTCAGGGAAGCAGGCTCCAAGAGTGTGGGCTCTGAGGCTCTCCGGTTAGTTGCTGCTGTAACTTCTCATTAATCTGCTAAGAAAGTCTTCCTATACTCTGATCCTGAGAATTAATAAATCCTTCTGACTTCCACGCTGTCTGTGAATCACTTCTGACTGCTAGGCGAGGTGCATGAGCCCATTGGGGGCATGGAAGAGCTCCCCAGGGTCCCATCCAGGGGGACCCAAAGGGGAAGCTCAGGCAGAGCAGGGGTGCTGAATGCTCCAAGGCCAGACTCAGGAGGCAGCTGCACTGGTGTGTTGAGATCTGGGCGGGGGGCAACTCTGAGCACTAGACTCCTGACTGGCTGTGCCCAGAGTGGTTCCAAGGCCCTGTTCCTGTGGGACTTCGTCACAAATGTCCCCTCTCAGTCTTCTCCTTTCCAGACTAAACAAAGTCATTTTTTTCAGTTTTCCCTCATACTTCGTGTTTTCTAGACCTTTAATCATTTTTATTGCTCTTCTCTGAACTTTCTCCAATTTGTCCACATCCTTCCTGAAATGTGGCACACAGAACTGGACATAATACTGCATCTGAGGCCTACTCAGTGCAGAGTAGAGAGGCAGAATTACTTTTCGTGTCTTGCTCACAACTCTTCTGCTTATACATTTCACAGTGCTATTAATGACCAACATGATTCTAGCTTCCATTTAAGATCTTACAAAATACACATCGGTGGACCAGAATGTACATACTCATATCAAAATATTCCTGTAACCCTCTTGCCAGCTGGCACTGAGGGGTTTTTGGTCACAGACACCAAACTGGGAGGCATTTCAAGCACTTTGAAGGATAGGATTAGAATTCAAAACAACCTAGACAAGTTAGGGAATTGGTCTGAAATCAGCAAGATGAAATTCAGTAAAGACAAGTGCAAAATTACAAAATGGGAAGTGCCTGACTAGGTGATAGTACTGCTGAAGAGGATCTGAGGGTTATAGTGGATCACAAATTCAGTATGAACCAACAATGTGAGGCAGTTGCAAAAAAGACTCATATTCTGAAATGTTTTAATAAGAGTGTCATATGTAAGAAACAGGAGGTAACTGTCCCACTGTATCCAGCACTGGTACGGTCTCAGCTGGAGTACTGTGTCCAGTGCTGGGTACTGCATTTTAACAGAGACATGGACAAATTGGAGATTGTCCAGAGGAGAGCAGCAAAAATGAAAAGAAGTTCAGAAAACCTGACCTATGAGGAAAGGTTAAAAAAAACTTGGCATGCTGAGCCTTGAGAAAAGAAGACTGAGAATGAAACTGATAACAGTCTTCAAGTGTGTTAAGAACTGCTATTAAGAGGACTGTGATCATTGTTCTCCATGTTCACTGAAGCTAAGACAAGAAATAATGGGCTTAATCTGCAGCAAGGGAGATTCAGGTTGAATATGAGGTAAAACGTTCCAACTATAAGGGTAGTTAAGCTCTTTAATCGATTTCCAAAGGAGGCTGGGCAATCCCCATCATTGGAGGTTTTTAAGAAAAGGTTGGATGAACACCTTTCAGGGATGGTCTAATTTTACTTGGTCCCGCCTTCTTAGAGCAAGGGTCGGGACTTAATGACTGTGTGAGGTCCCTTCCAGCTTCAGTTAAATCTCTGCAACTCTTTTTGTGGCAATATGATTATTAATTTCCCAATTCACTTCCTTCTGTGCCTGACCATTGCCAGTTTAGCAGCTCTACGCCAAACCCATCTTCAAAGCATCTCTGATCAGACCTATATAACACTGGGGAAAAGGGCTGAAATATGGCTGGCATCCCTCTTTATCCTAATAATCAGTTTCAACCTTTTTGCAATGCCTTAAATCAATGGCTCTCAACCTTCCCAGACTACTGTACCCCTTTCAGGAGTGTGATTTGTCTTGCACACCTCAAGTTTCATCTCACTTAAAAACTACTTGCTTACAAAATCAGACATAAAAATGTAAAAGTTTCACAGCACACAATTACTGAAAGATTGCTTACTTTCTCATTTTTATCATATAATTATAAAATAAATCTATTGGATTATAAATATTGTACTTAAATTTCAGTGTATAGTACATAAAGCAGTATAAACAAGTCATTGTCTGTATGAAATATTAGTTTGTACTGACTTCACTAGTGATTTTTATGTAGCCTATTGCAAAACTACGCAAATATCTAGATGAGTTGATGTGCTCCCTGGAAGACCTTTGTGTACCCCTAGGGTTATGCGTACCTCTGGTTGAGAACCACTGCCTTAAATGAATCTCCCCCAGATAGATAATGATAACGTATGGAGAAAAAGAACAACCTTCCATGGGATGGATGAGGGGGACCAGCTAGTCACACATTATGCCCCTTGTCTCCTGCCATCTCAAGCAGATAGCTGAATTGGGAAAACCTGTGTAGGGTCCCCCATGTGTGCCAGACACACTTTTTGAGCCCAATGAACAAAACTATACCCACATATCCAGATCTCCATAGGTAGGAACTTTCTGCTTGATTCTGAAACAGAACAAAAATCAAAACAATATATTGCCCGTTAAGGTGGCCGAATATAGGTCCTAAAAGACCGTGAGTGACAGCACCCGACATACGGCTTCTCATCAGTTTCCATTCTTAGCATTGTAGCTGATGTTTCCACCCTAGAGCCTAAGTTACCTCCCCATCTTTTTCTCCCCTCCAACCGAGGGTAGTAGGAGGAAAAGAGGGTGATGCACCTGTCCTCTCTTCTCCCAGACCCACCAATCACACCCCATTTAGCAACGTGAGTATTTGTGCACTTATATCATTGAGTTTGTCAATGTAGGCCATGTTAATGTCAGCATATGAGGAAAGACATCACATGGAGATGCTGCATCCTAACTAGGGTGGTTTCAAGTATCCACACATTTTCACAGAAATTAATTTGAATGAAATGGAATTTTCATTTTGTTTGAAACTTTTCATTAAAGTGTTAGATTTCTTGATTTTTATATAGGTATCTTGATAATGGGATGGGGGTTACCATTTCCCCTCTATTGTCTCCCCTTTTTATAATTATTACCCCTTTTCTAAAGGGAAAATGTAAAATAAATCTGTAATATTAGATTATTTAAAAAATAATTCCCCACTTTCTCTCTATTTTACCCATTTTCCTGATGAAAAAAGTGGGAAATGTAAAATGGGATAGAATTCGGGGGGGGGGGAAGAATCCCCAAAATTAAAAGACCTGTTGGTTTTGGTTTTCAAAAACTAAAATGAAAGTTTTCAGTTTGTAATAAAAGTTATGTTTTAATTTTATTTTAAATTTTTTCATTGAACATTTTTTTTTAAAAAAAAGTATTGAATCAGAAATTATCGGTGAAAATTCAGTGGAAAAAGACATTCTTTGTTGAAAAAATGTTTGATGAAAGTAATTTGACCGAATCTAATCATAACACAAAGTCTGCCACAACATTCAAAATAAACTTGTGGGATAGCTGGTAGCCCTGCCTGCTTTAGTGCTCCTTACATTATCCCTCCTCGCCTTTCAAGTAGAAGGTGATGGAGCAGCTTCCTTTGCTCCTTAAGTTCTTTATATCTGTTTCTCTACGTATCAACTTGTAACGTAAAGGTAATGGTTCTGCAGCCAGTAAAGAGTTAACCAGTCCTGGCTGATCATATGGTAGCTTAAGATTGAGTACAAAAGGAAACTGGGTTGCTGGGGAACTGAGGAGAAGGGTGTGTCTGTGTGTCCTCTGAGTTTCTGGCTGGCTGAAATAGGAAGAACCTCTTGTGATTGTTGCCCAGGGATTTTATGAGTGATTTGCTTTTATTTTCTGAATGAAAAAACAAGCCCTGAATGAAAGACCTTAATTAAAAGGGCCAATACTTCGAGTTTTGCTTCCCTTTCCTGGCTGGTGAAATCTGCCCACCGGCCTAGACACTTATTAAAACAATGAATTTTCCACCAATATCTATAAAAAAAACAAAAGAAAAACTCACATTTCAGAAACAAAAACCAAAGCTTATTAAAACCACTATAAATCAACACTGCACAACAATTCAGATGCAAAGCCACTGCTATGCCGTAACAGTACAAAACAAGCTATATATTATTATTACACAGAAGACTGCATTAAAAGAACATTATTAAGGTTTCAAAGTCAAGCACTCCACAAGTTAGGAAATACTAGAATTCAGGTGGCCTGTGCAACGTTAATTTGGCCACCTTATGCATATGAACTATGATACAATCTTAAATTATATGATCACATACTATTTTTTCCATAGGATCCTTATTCAGTGCAAAGGATAAACTAGCTCTGAGGATGAATCAGGATTGTGTTGTTTGTAGGCCTCTGTCTCAGTTGTTGCAGAAGTTGGAAGGTGTGTAGTACATGAGGAAAGAGTCTGAAGGGAAAAAAAAGATGGCCTCAGGGTTAAGGGCCTGTGTAAATCACGATTTCACAGAAATCATGCAATTATCCCAGTACTGTGATCCTTCCAACAGCAGGGAGGCCAAAGTGCATCTGCCTATCACTGTTGGCAAAATCATGCTATTGGGTCAGTTCAGCAGCTCATTGGGGTATTGGGGGATGGGGCGACCAGCCAGAGGGGGTGTCTCACCATATGGCATTGGCTGCACAGCCCCGCCTGGTCCCGGGTAGGAATTGCACCCCAGCTTATGCCGTGCTCAGCTCTGGCCCAGGCTGCTGCTGCAGCTTCCTGTCCAGCCAGCCAACAGGGAAAGAGGGGCAGTGCCAACAATGCACAGCTATGACAACATGTGGTGATTAGGAGCTCTGTCCTGGCCCACCCCACAGTGACCCCTGCACTGCAGTGCCAGCTGGTCAGTAGCTGAGACTGGGGTTTGCTGCTTGGAGCATGAGCAGGCGTGTTGGTGGACATGGGGGTCTATCTCATCCCCCCATCCTGATCCCCCTGTTAGGGCAGGTCCCCCTCACACATCTGCCTAGTGGCTGTGCATATTCTGTACAATTCAAACACTTACCCCTGACACTGCCGTGAACTAAAAAAAAAAAAAAAAAAAGTGATTTTCTAGGGTCTTACTCATGGTTAATACAGTTGAAGGCTGCCCTGGAGGATTGGATTATTCTGGGAATTGTACTTTGGACATATAAAGTGCCATATAATGCTAAGTACTTTAGGTATCTCAAATTGGGCAACAAAAATTAGTTAACATTGTTGTCTATAATCTCTCTGTTCCTCATTTCCCATCTGTAAATTGGGGATAATACTGCCCCCTCACACCATGAGGTTTCAATAGTGTGCAGTAAATAAGGCCTTGAGCCACAAACTGAAGAACAAGAGTCAACAAAATATTGAATTATGCTCACTGAATAAGCATCATCCATCCTGTGCACTGAATGAGCTGAGGTTCTCTGGAAAAAACATTATGTAATCGCATAATTAAAGACAGTATCATAATACGTATGTACAAGGCAACTTTAATTGCCAAGCAGTCTTAATTCTGGCATTTCCTAACTTTTGAGTGCCTAACTTTGCAATCCTAATTATGTTATTTTAACACATATTTTGTGCAATCCTAAATATGTTATTTTAACACATATTTAACACAGATTTTGTGTATTTGTATATGATTCATTCCAAGTCCCTCTCTGTCTACATCAGCAGGAGGTGCCATCTTTCATATGAGATCTAAAACAACTGCTTTTTCTTTTCAATTTTGATGCCATTCAGAAGTTTTCCCATCAGAAGAGTGGAAAGATTTTGACCACTTGTAATACTAGTAAATCAGAATGCTCACTTTGCACAGATATAAATGACTATACAAGCTGCAAGGCAGTGGGGAATCAGGCCCTAAGGATCAAATCCATCATGGAGTAAATAGATGCAGTTACAGTGAAAGTCAGTTGAGTTACACAGGAACTGAACTTGGCTCCAAGTGTTAATTATATAGTTTAGAATGGTGGTACAAATTCAACTACAAAATGTGAGATTTCTCCAGACCTTATGGAGAAAATGTATGCTTAGAAACATACACAGACACACTTCACTTGTACCTAACCATCTATCATAACCTTCCTTTTCATTTTGAAGGAAAAAGTCAGGCTATGTAGGATCAGGTTTAGAAAAAGTGATAAGACTTTTAAACACTTCTAAGCTAATGTCAATCCTGGAAATGCTTCAAAGGAGTTAAACTGATACTTTCATTTTATCAGTCCACAGTAAGGCCTATAAAACCTATAACCTATAAAAACTTGCAAGAAACGTGGACTAAAAGTTGAAGTTTTTCCATTGATATATATATATATTTTTAAATGACAGTTAATAAAAAGGCTAGAATATATACAGTATTTTCCAGCTGTTGATGATACTTTGGGAAGTTTCCCAGCAGGGATTCTTTCATCTCAGACAGACTAAGTTCTTGTGCCCTCATGACCTCTTCTAATCATACATAGTGTAGAAGGAAAAGAAACACAGCAACTGAGGATGCTTTAAGGTATATTTTTATTTTGCATCGAAAATACATCCAGTAATTCTTTAGGGAAGGAACTGTCCCTTACCCTAGGTTTGAAAGTCCAGTACAATGGGTGCCCAATCCCCAAATTCAAATAATTAAGCATTTACATAGTTTAAAAATATATTTTTTTAAATTCCTGTTTTTCCCCCGAATTTAAAAAGTGGCACTAAGATGAAAAAGTGACTCCCCATAGATGACGTTGTAGGTTTCTAGATTTATTGTCTGTCAAAGATTCCATACCAAATTTGCTAGTCAAAAGGTGATTTTCTATCTGCTAGCTCTATAGATTAAACCTAGGATTTGACCATTCAGCTGTGTAATGTCTGCTTCTTGCATCATCAGGACGAATGAGCATCCTGTAGTTAGAACGAAGCTGGAATGATGCAAAAGTATATTTGCAGTGTTGTAGCTGTGTTGGTCTCAGGATATGAAAGAAACAAGGTAGGTGAGGTAATAGTTTTTATGGGACCAACTGCTATTGGTGAAATTATTACCCAGGGTTTTCAGAACCCAAAGAAGTGGTAACTTAACTTTTTCTCTCCAGGTGGTTCCAGGAATAAATCAATGGGGATACAGCTCTTCTGTCTGATAAATGACTGATACAAACAAGAGTGCTTTCACCTAAAACTACTTTTTTATTATGTCTCAAGCACACACACACATAAGCTGAAGCAGTAGGTTCAGAGCATTCGAAACATGTATAGTTACCCAAAAAGTCTGAAATAGTTTTGAGGATTCAAGAACTAGGCTTCTGATGGGAGGAAAAGGGGGCTCCTTCCGTCTGATTGCTGGGGAACTTAGATGTCAGATCCTTGCCCAAATGAGAGCTCCCTCGGACTGCTCCAAAGCACACTTTGTAACTAAACTTTTTATAAATTTTCTCTGGACAAAGCACATAATTTCTCTGGACAAAGCACATAATTGCCTCTAAGAGGCTAACAATTTCCTTAGCAACAGCCAATAGCTGTTCATTATTCTTATCAGCAAACTATTTCTAGCTATGTGATGTTTGGGTTTCAACTGGCAGTGGTTGAACATACAAAATGGCTGACTGCAATACTGTCAAATTCTGGGGTACATGCAGGAATGTCAAATTCAGGGACTACAGAAGTTACAAGCTTTTGATCCACACAGAGCTCTTTTTCAGGTTTGGTTTCCTTTCCCTGCCTTGAAAAACAGTTCTGTGTACCTCGAAAGCTTGTACCTTCCACCAACAGAAACAAGTCCAATAAAAGATATTACCTCACCTGCCTTTCCTCTCACAAAAGGATATGACTAATTCTTCAATGAATCTCTTGGCTGCAAACAGTAGCAAAAAGATATAATTTACAGACACACAGGGAACACATCTGCCAAAATAAGATGCTTCAATTTTTACATCATCACTTTTCAGACTACAAGCAGATACTGTCAAGGCTTTCAGTGATGGGGGGTAAAAAAGAACTTCATCTTCTGTAAGATGAATTGAAAATTTTTAACATTTTGGATTGGTTCAGTGATATTAACAGTCCCTCATTGTTTGGCTTCCTGGCTTCCTTCATCTCCCTATCCCAAATCTTTGAATCACTTAGTAGGCCCCAATATTTTGACCTGTGAGAATCTTCTCATCCCAAACATGTCCACACACACACACAAAAAAGCAGGCCCTTGACCCTCTGTGACAGACCCTAAATTCCCTTTTTCGCTTGCTTCCTTCTTTTCAATATGTCATTCTGTATCTGTTGCTGTTCTGGGGCTTTCCCTTCTGTATTGTGAGGAGATTTTGATTTGGAAATCAGGGTTCAAATCACTTCATTACCTTTACCCTGGGAGCAGAAACAAAACCCACGGCATTGTAACATTCAGGGTGCAATCCAGACTGGTGAGGGGTTGTGTCACTGTGACAGGTTGTTGAGCAAGAACTAAGTCAGTCCTCTGTCACACCAGCTGCAATTTAGGAAGGAGCCAGGGAATGGAAGCAGAGTGATAGCTCTTCCCTCCTGGGTGCAGATGCTAAATGGCAAGCTGTGTATGGGAAAAGGTGGTAACACAACTTGTAAATAAAACTGCACCAGTGATTACTGAACCCCAGGGTCTCTGAATGACTTTGTGAGTGCAGAAGGAGCAGAAGTAGGGCATGCTTGGTGATGCCCTGTTTCACGTGGGGGCTTGTTCAGGACTGTAAGCCAGAGCTATAGTTTGGTGGCCTGGAGATGGAGGAGACACTGCAATGGCTTGTGAAACTGCAGGAGGAGGTACAAAAACGTAGGCAAAGCTTCCAGCTGGAAAGGTGGGCAGTGCTTAGCTGGCAAGCTGAGCAGCAGAAGAGCCTGCAGGACTTTATACAAGAGTAGACCACCATACAACAGCAGATCTTACAGAGGATGGTGAGTCCCAGGGGTGGGGGATGGCATTCGGGCATTAGCCTTTGGACTATGTAAGATGGGCCCTGCAGATGACCCTGATGCATTCCTAAGCACCTTTGAATGGGTAGCCATGGAGCTGGATGGGATAGGGCAACCTGGCCTTTGGGCCCTGGTAGTCATGGGGCTGGATGGGATAGGGCAACTTGGACCCTATGGCCCAAGTGGCCTACGTGGCCCTGAGTGAAGAACAAGTCAGGAGCTCTTAAGCGGTAAAGGTGGCTGTCCTGTATTGGGTGGGGTTGTCCACCGAGAAGTACTACCAGAGTTCCCGGGCAGTGAGGTGAACAGGGGATTTGCGGCCCTGGACGTTTGCCCAAAAGATAACAGAATGGGCCACCAGATGGCGGAGGCCAAGACCATGGGGGAGATCATGGACGTGCTCGTCCTAGAACAATTTTTACATGGCCTGCCCAAAAAGTATAAGGGTATAGGTCAGGTGTTATCAACCAAGTATGATAGAGGCCGTAGTAAAACTGACAGAGGAGTATGCAGAGGTAGACTTCCCCAGAAAGGAAGATGCCCAAATAAGGAAGAAGGAACCAGGAGAAAATCCAGAGAACCTAACTGGGAAGAGTCGGGTGAAAAAGAGAAAACAACTAAGGAGCCCCCACTGGAACTAGATCATTTGTCTGCTGGCAATGTGAGTGGCCGGGACATAAAAAAGGGAATTGCCTGTTCATGAAGTGTGGCTTTGCAGAATTTTATGGATGGACCCACACTGGAGTGTGAGAGAAGGGACGGAAACAGTCTGCCATTCCAGTGATGGTGGGAAGGAGATCCCAGCGGGTCCTAGAGGACACGGCCTCGGCCTGCTCTCTTGTAAGGAGGGGGCTGGTGAATCTGCAGTGATTTCCAGGTGCCAAAATGAACATGGAGTGTGTCCATGGGAACGTGAGGCAGTGCCTGGTGGCCCAGATGTCTATCAAGGTTCTGGGCAGGTTTCACAGGAAATGGGTTGGGGTAGTAGACAGCCTGCCATATCCAGGGGTGGTGGGCACCAACTGGGGCCTCTTCCCCAAAGAGAAAAGAGGTCGGGGGAGGAAGCCCACGGTGGGAAAAGGAGGAGATTCTCCAAGGAAGGAGATAGAGATCCCTGAACCAGAAAGCCCTAGACAACAGACCCCGAGTAGGGAAGGATGCAAGGAAGGAGGTATGGGGGAGATATCCACCCAAGGGCCTGTCATGGAGGTGAAAGCCCTACCAGAACTCCCTGCAAGGGGTCTCCCAGGAAATGAGACCCAGGCCCCCTTGATAGGTATGGGGATCCTAAAACCTTGGGTGGCCAGGGGAGAGCGAGGTCCAACCCTGAGCCCCTGTCTGAAGTGAAGGGGGAAAAAGAAGGGGGGCCCACCTGGAGGTGCGAGTGGGAGGACCTGTGGGTGGCAGTGGAGCTATGGGGGCATCCACCACCCACACAATGTATTTTCTACGACTGGAGGATTGATGATACCCACAAGGAGGATCCTACGAGTCACTGGACTGGTGAGGGGGGACTTCCTTGTAGAGCCGTGCCTGGTAGGGGGAGAAGAGGACACATATGGGTGAACCTGGTGGTTAGAGAATGGGGGGAAGTGAATGACAGATCTAGCTGGAGAAAACCTGCACCTAACTAGAGAATGGAAGACAGCTGCCTACCCAATTACCTGGGGCTGTATAAAGGGCTGTATAAAGCTCTTCCCTCCTGGGTGCAGACGCTGAAAGGGCAAACTGTGTATGGAAAAAGGTGGTGAGATCACAACCTGTAAATAAAACTGCACCAGTGGTTACTGAACCCCAGGGTCTCCGAGTGACTTTGTGAATGCAGAAGAAGCGGAAGCAGGGCAGGCTTGGTGACACCCTGTTATGGTCACCACCTGCCCCATACTCTTGGGTGCCTAACAATGCTTTGCTATTGTAGCTCCCAACCAGCCTAACAGCATTCAAGTCACACCCTGAGTGTCTGTGTAGAGCTGCAGCCCTGGTCCAGCAACTCTGACCCCAGCAGCCTGTCTGCAACACACAGTCACACTCTGGCTTCCCATAGTCCCAAATTTTCCCAAAACGTGTGTTCTGCAGTGTCCAGCCCTCTCCTGGACAGTTTAGATATTAAAGGTCTGTTGCACTGTAAAGGGTCAATATTCGATAGTTTGCTACTTTAACTGGAGTTACGGAACAGTTCAGTTTAAACACAACAATGGATTAGTTTAGACTGAAAATAAAACAAGTTTATTTAACTACAAAGACATAGGTTTTAAGTGAATACAAGTATCAGGTATTAAAGTCAGAAATGGTTACAAGAGAAATAAAGATAAAACACTTTCCAGTAACTAAAACTTAACAAGCCAGACATGGTTCAAAATAAAATCCTTACCATGTGTTCTCAGCAACACAGCTGACCAAATTATCAGGGAAGGATCTCCCTCAAAGTCAAAGGGCTAGTTCCTTAGTCTTCTTAGATGAGAGAGGGCTTTGGGTTTCTGTCCCTCTCTTTTAACCTTTGACATGGATTCTTCCGAGGGTTACCCCTCAAAGCAAAGTTTATTCAAACAATAAATAAGGCAACATGGAATCTGGTAGTGAAGGAGGCTCCATTCCTGCTGTCTCAAAGACCCTGTTTACTACTTACAGGTCAACTGAGGTAAACACACATTTCTGCATTCAGTATACTTCTGCCTGGGCAGCGCTGTATGGGTTTGAACATGTGCTAAGAACATCATATAGAGGGATTTCATAACTTTACATATAATGTTGCTACATACATATCATCGTGATATGATTGACCTGTGATTTATTAGTTTTGAAATGATACCTCACAAGGCATAATTTGTACAAAAACTATTACAATAGTGTGGAGGGTGTGAATACAGGGGTGCTTTCAGGTACATGAATATTAAATTTCCAGCTTCTCTGAATGCTCTTTGCTCATGTCTGAGTGAGGTAGAGCCAAATGAGCTGTGAGTGATTGTCACTGTGTTATTACTGCTTCTGCAAGAGAAATGTGGTCATCTAAGCTCCATGGGTCATGCTTGGCTCACAGGAAATTGCCATCACTGCTAACTGTGTTCTGAGAGCATAAAGTATGCAGCAGGGAGCTAAAACTAAGCAGACCCTAGGGCACCCAATATCTCTAGTCACTTTTGAAAATGTAGGCATATATATATATATAATTACAGTTCTATCTGTCCATATGCTTTACTTCAAAGGCTCAGTGGTGGTATTGGTAGGACTAGCATCATAATCATAAAAGAAATCCTTTGAAGAATGCTTTTTTCTTGATAGATTCAGCAGTTGTATGTGACACCCATGATATTAACCATTTTACTCCCAGCAGAGCTGTTGAGTCTTGTTAATATACTTGAATATCATTTAAAGGAATAGCTGCATTCTGTTCATGTAATGATTTCAATGGGGATTCCATTGAAATGGCTGCTCAGAAGCAAGCATAGCCTGGCATTACTAAAATGTTTATGAATAGCTTCTGTTTCCGCGTAATGTAAAAGCTCTTAATTTTTTTCTTCTTAAGGCAGGGAAAGTTCTCAAAAAAAATTAAGCCAAAAATACATGGGGAATATCTAGAGCCTAGCATGCATAACAAAATAATTAACTCAATAACTGATGCCACCATAGGTTTAAAAAAAAATTAAAAGTGGTTTAGGAGCCAAAGTTTCATTTTCAAAAGTGACTTGGGCACTTAGGAGCCTAAGTCTCACTGAAAGTCAAGAGGACATAGGCTCCTAAGTCATGTAGGAACTTCTGAAAAATGTACCAGGCATCATCTTAGAATTACAGAACCAAATTTTTTGTTGGTGTAGCTCCATTGGCCCATAGTTCTCAGTGCCTGCAGCTCCTACTGAAGTCAATAGGAACTGTGAGTGTTCAGAACCTCTTGGCATTAGGTGCTCAGGGGCCCCCTTAGGTAATAATCACTGGCTCTGCATCCTTCCAACCTCCATTAGAGTTAGTGCAGGGCTCGTTAGGAGTATGTAGGGAAAAGGTTAGGAAAGGGAGTATGGATGGGCTTGTCCTATACCCCAGCTATTCTCTGGCTAGTCTCTGTGGTGTGTATGAGACTTTCACCTGCTTTATGCTCTTGAAAGTTACTAATTTACGGACTTGAGCTGTGCGAATAACCAATCTTTTTATTCAACCACTGAACCAAACATTTAAAAAAATCATTTTGGGTCAACCCAAAATGAAAGGTTTTTTAATTGTTTGGTGAAATGAAAAAGTAAAAAAACCAAACACACAGAAACCCAAAAACCAAAAAATTTCATTTTGAATTCAAGATTTTTAATTTTTTAAAATGAAATTGAGAGAAATTATAAAACAAAACCATCTTCCAAAATAAAAAGTTGAAATGTGTTTCAGAAATGTCAAAATTGACGCAAGAGAATTTGAGGAGATTTTAAGACAGCAAATATTTATTTGATTTCTGCCCACTCTCTCCCCCATGTGCACACTTCTAAGAGGAAATCCATTCCAAATAGATGCTAGTCTCTCGCTGAAACAGATAGGAGATGGATAGCTAGGGGTGGATCTCTAGTCCTTGGAAGAAAATGTGACATGAAAGAAGTTGGTGGTGGCTTTACATTTTATATATGAGCATTGGCTAATGCCATCAATACAGATAAATGAGCGTTGCTTTGTGTACTTCTAAAGGGAGAAATCCACTGGGAAACAATTTGGTGAACCCTATAAAATGGTAGCAAACACCTTCCAGTGTCATTGTTAATGGAACTCCCATGTTTGCAGCCCTGTGATTTGAACAGCAGTGCCCACCCCTGCACATGTTCACTTGAAACCTAAAGAATTGTGGTCTCTATACCTCTCCCTGCTTTATCCAAAAAATTACTGAAGTCCTGAGAAAGTCACTTGAAAGCTACAAAGCAGCATTTTGTCACAGTTTGTGATATCCCTGTGGGAATGGTTTGGTTGGACTTATTGAGTTTGCTGGAGAATTTTGTCCTTTCATCTGCACTAAACGTTTGATGAAACATACCAAAACAAACAAACAAACAAAAAAGTAACACATAAACTGCTAACTCCATTCAGCCTTGCTAATTATATAAAAATAGTTGTGTATGCATGAATTGTTGCAGTTTTAGATTTAGCAAATGAGTATAGTGCTAGCTTTTAATTAATCATGTTCTGGCTCCTGCTGTCTAAAAACAACTGGAAAGCTAGTTTAACCAGCTGCGATGAGTTCCCATTGCACAGGGAGGATCTTAGGTGGCATGCTGATGGGGGCTAGAAAGGCAACTGATTTAGGTTTTGTGGCTAGGAAAAAAGGGGGTGTGGGCTATGGTGTGTCTGTGCTTCAGATCTTCCCAATTTCTGGAGTGGCCCCTCAGAGCCTAGGGGTGCCTGGCATAAATAAGAGCAAGTTACTGAAACTTGTGCTGGAAACCAGGATGGTCCCCAGACTGCTCCAGAATTCCAGGGCCACAAGTATGTAAATCAGCCTTTTCTTTTTAATGAGGTCACATAAGTGGGTTGTTTTTGAGCTGTGTAGCTGTTATCATATAATAGTGTCAATGTAACACTAGGTATAGCATCCTTTGTAGCTGGAGCATCTTTTGGTTTCAACAGGCAATACCAGAGCTTTTTTTTTGTGCTATAAATGTTATTTTTGTGCTGTAAATGTTAAACAAACAAACACACAGAAATTCTAGAAGCTTCAGTCTATTGTCTTAATTCTCTATATTATTATACTGTACTCATCTTCATGATGCCTGAGTGAATAAGGGAATTTCAGCTTAAGAAGAAAGGAGTTTTACCCTCATTTAACTTCAGGGTGGAATTTTAACTTTACATTTTTTTGCTTTCCTTTATGGGTTTTTGTTTGTCTCTTCTGTTTATTTTAACAGTTCTCTCATTTACTATTGCTTTCCTTCATTCTGTTTCCTGTGGCAGCCAGTCAATCACTGACTCTACCTAGAGAAGCAGTAATAATTTATGAATACACCAAGCTGAACCTGGAATTCATTCACATGACTACAAGAAGGAGTAAATGGAATGTCTGGATGCCTTTAATAAGCTATGAGAACACATACAGATATCAGGGAGTCCTGTCAAATGAGTCATGGTGCTAGAAGAAATGGAAATGGGCATTCTTTCAGAAAAGTTAACTATATCAGAAATACATTAGCACTAGAATAAATTATCCTGTATACAAAAGAAGAATGCAAATAACAAAGTCCAATGAAGAATCAAAACAAACTTTAATTCATCTTCACTCTTACTCTGCTCTCTTTTTTAAATGGTTGTCAGATACAGTATATCCACCAAAATAATAAAAACACCAGTCTTGCATGACCCTGTTGTCTATTGGTTGGAGCAGAGGAAAGGGAAGCAGTGTTCTTTCATAAATTCAAAATGTTTAAGGCCAGAACGGGCCATTAGATTATCTAACCTGACCTTCTATATGTCACAGACATCAAATTTCAACTAGTTACCCATGTACTGAGTTCAATAACTTGTGTCTGACTAACCTATGATTGCATTCCGGGGTGCAATCCAGACCAGGGAAGGGTTGTATCACCACCTGCCCTGCAACCTTGGGTGCCTCACAATGCTTTGCTGCTGTTAGTCCCAACCTGGGCCCCTCACAAACAGCCAAAGAGCATGCAGGTCACACCCTCAGTATCTTTGTATAGCTACTGCCTGCCAACAAACTCCAGTCACACTCTGGTTTCCGCCAGCCTTGGTTACCACTTCCAGGGTGATCCCAACACACTCCCAGTCCTGAATTTTCTCCCAAAACGTTGTCTGCACTGTCCAGCCCTCTCCTGGACAGCTCAGATATTTTAGATCCACTGCATCTCTAAGGGAATCAATATCCAATAGTTCACTACTTTAAATGGAGTTACCCACATAATTTAGTTTAAACACAACACTGGATTAGTTTTGATTAAAGAATAAAACAAATTTATTTAACTACAAAGAGAGAGAGTTTAAGTGAGTACAAATATAAGGCATTAAAATCAGAAATGGTTACGAGAAAAAAAAAAAAAGATAAAATGCTTTCTAGTACTAAAACTTAACGAACTAAGCTTGATTCAAGTTGAAATCCCTTACTGCATGTTCCCAATAACATTGCTGGCCAAATTCTTAGGCCAGGATCTATTACCAAAGTTCATAGGCTGTTTCTTTTGTCTTCTTAGGTGAAAGAGAGAGAGAGATGGATAGAGAGAGAAGGAGAGAATGAATATCTGTGGTGGTTTTGCCCCTCACTTCCATAGTCCAGTCCTCCTTTGAAATGCATTTTCCTGAAGGTTATCACTAGATAAAGTTTATTTCTGCTGTGAGGATTGAGACAAGGAGTCTTGCGGTGACATAAATGTTGTTTGCTAATGCAGATGTTTGCTCCTGCTCCCCTTTCTTGACAAAGAATGGCCACTTAATAGGTGATTGGCCATCAACTTGGATGATATATGGATAGAAGCATCACTTAGTCTTTTTTACTTTGAGAAACTGGTTTTCCCAGACTTGACTGGTAAATACATTTAAGACCTAATTTCATTTTATGTTTATAATTTTTATATGTAATGTTGCTATACACATTTTATCATGTTATTATTGAGCAGTGAGTTATTTGTTTTCAAATGCTACCTCATAAGGTATATTTTGCACAGATTATTACAGTAGTGTAAGGTATCAGTTTGTTCCAATGTTAATTACTCTCACTATTAAAAATTTTGTGCTTTATTTCTAATACAAATTTATCAGGCTTCAGCTTCCAACCATTGGTTCTTATTATACCTTCCTCTGCTAGATTAAAGAGCCTTTAGTACTTGGTATTTTCTCCCCTGAAGGTATTTATATACTCTAATCAAGTAATCTCTCAGTCATTTTTATATAAACTAAGAGTTCTTGAAATCTATTGCTGTAAGGCATTTCCTTCAGCCTTTAAATAATTTTTGTGGCTCTTGTCTTCACCCTCCAATTTTTCCATGTGTTTTTAAAGATGTGGATACCAGAACTGTATGCAGTATTTCAGTATTGGTCTCACCAGTGCCATTTACAGAGGTAAAAATACCTCTCTACTTCCCTGTTTATACATCCAAGGATCACATTAGCCCTTTTTGCCACTGCATCACACTGGGAGCTCACGTTCAATTGCTAATCCTTTCACCCCAAATCCTGTTTTCCAGGATATATTCCAACATTGTGTAGGGATAGCCTGCTTTTCTTGTTTCTAGATGTATAATTTTGTATTTGGCTATATTAAATGCATTTTGTTTGAATGGACCTAACCTACCAAATGATCCAGACTGTGCTATCTGACTGCCCAGGCCACATTATGATTTACCTCTCCACCAAACTCTATATCATCTGTAAATTTTATCAGCAGTGATTTTATATTGTTGTCTCTTTTGATCCAAGTGACCAGTCATAGCTTGGGGCCCTGGGCATGTTCGAGCTCGGAGTAGAAATTGGTGGTAGTCAGATATTTCTTGGATGCAGTCTTGTTTATTTACAAAGAATGTACAAAGTCTTGTGTCTCTGAAAGCAAAAGCCATTTCATAACTCATAGTCTGCAAGCCTCCTTAGCCAACACCAGATCCCAAAGGTCTTTTTGTAGTTTTTCCAAGGTCATAGCACATTTATAGGCTCCTGCTTCGTGGATTTTCTTGCCTCTTTTCCTCTGCCTTGCTCTCTGGTCTTGTTTGTCACCTCAGTATTTGTGTGTACTGTCTCACTTCCACACACACCTATCCAAAACAATGATCAGCCCAAAAGCTCCTGGATGGGTTCACACAGGACTTTTATTTTTAATGGGACTTATGTTTACAGTGTTAATTGAAAGGAGAGTTCACAGTTAACAACCTTAGTAGGGATTTCACCCATCTCATAACTATATTTTCTTCCAAATCACTGATGAAAATGTTGAATAGCAACAGGCCTAATACTGATTCCTTGTGGAACCCCATTAAAACACACCCATTTGATGATGATTCCTCGTTGACAACTACTTTTTCAGATCTGTCAGTTAGCCAGTTCTTAATCCAGCTAACATGTGCTTTATTGATATTGTATAGTGCTAATATTTTAATCAGAATATCATGTTTTTACTAAATCAAACACCTTACAAAAGCCTAAGTGTATTGCACCTATACAATTACCTTTATCAACCACATTTGTTATCTTATCAAATCAAGTTTATTTCAAAAGACCTGTTTTCCACAAAACCATGTTGATTGGCATTAATTATATTCCTATCCTTTAATACTGAATCAGTTGCATCCCATATCAGCTTTTCCATTATTTTGACCAAGATGAACATTAAACTAACCAGCCTATAGATACCCAGGTCATCCTACTTGCCCTTTGAATATTGGCACACAACATTAGCATGCTTCTGGAATTTTTCTGGTATACCAAAATTTATTAAAAATTATCATTAGATGCCAGAGATTTCCTCAGTCAATTCTTTTAGTTCTCTTGGATGCAATTTGCCTGGTCCTTCTGATTTAAAAATGTTTATTTCAAGTATGTCTTGAGTTCTATTCCTATCTGATTCATCTTCTTAACTTGAACAAATCCCTTAATTTTTTATGCTTCAGTTTTGCATTTGAAGATAGGTATAATAATATGTATCTTGTTTATTTAGACTGAAATCAGTAATGCTGGGGTCTTTTTCTTACGTGTTTATACAATGTCTATACGAAGGGCCCAGATTCACGATTGGGACCCAAACATACTTTTCAATACAAATAAATAAAAACACTGTGCCTACGTCCTTCACAGGCTTACTTAATATTCATAAAGCACTTTAAGGACATAAAGCAATATGTATTATTAAGTACAAAATAATATTATCTATAAATGTAGCGATATGAAAACGAAGAGAGAAAAATATTGATGTTCCATTTTTCTAGGAAGATTGTGAGATTATTAGGGTCCTATTTCAGGAAACACTTAAGCATATGCTTAACTTTGAAGTCAACGGAACTCAAGCACTGCTTAGTACTTTCCTGAATCAGAGCCTAAAGATGCTAGTGGGAAACTCCATGAATCATTGGTCTGACATGAACAAAAAGAATAAGGCAAGTAGGAAATTATAGAATCAAAACTCCCCACTAGTCTCTATTAGAAACAAGCCTAACCAAAACCACAGACCCAAATATTCCATACTTTTGGAATGTTAGAAACCTGAACCTAAAGCTAGATCCACATTTTTTGAATCTCTATAACAGGGGCGAACAATAAACCTGAATTCAAACCTCTACAAACTTTAAACTCTGTTTATATTATAATATAAATCTGAATTTTGTGGCTTGAGTTTATGGCTAGTTAGTGTAGCTTGCAAGACCTTGCCTGTGTGAGCGCTCACTTTCAAATACTGGTCTCTCCTACACATGAAATTCATTAAACATATATTCACTATCAACTTTCTCTTAGGGTATGTCTACACTAGTGCTGGAGGTGTAATTTCCACCTCGAGTAGACATTTCTGTGCCAGTACGTGCCTAGGGACTTGGACGGGATCATACTTGAGGTGGCTAGCTCCTCCCCACCACTCATGCTACCACAACTACACTTCTATTTTTAGTGTGCTCACCTAATCAGAGCTAGTGCAGGTATGTCTCTCTCAGATGGGAACTTCCCCTTTGGTTCCAGTGTAGGCATACTCTTATACTCTGTAAGAACCCCACCTATATCAACCCTGGTGGAGAATGTGATGGCATTCAGATTAGGGTGGCTGTTGATGTGGTTTTTATTGTAGAAGTAAAGAGAAAAGAAATACAATTAATATTAGTGGGAATTTTACTGTTAGCCCACACTAGTGCACAATCAGAGGAAGAAAAAGTAAGTGCAAATGAGTTTTCAGTTGATCCTTAATGTCTATATCTCCTTCTCACAAAAATGAGTGTGCTGGCCTTGGAGAGGGGCGTGAAGTATAACGTATAATTTTCCATTTTCATTCCACGCCTCAAACTGTCATGAGACATTTCATGCTATTTTTAGCTTCATTCTACTCTTCACATTGTCAAGACAACTGGAAGGTGTTACATGCTTTTCTGTTCTTGTTTTCATGCTTATCATGCACAGGGATTAACATTATGCCCTTCTCTGCTCTCCTTATGATCTCTCTTGGAGAAACAGTATAATGGGAAAATATACCCGCCACTTAAAACTTGTGTGAAAATTCACTGTAATGGGGAAAGGTGCTAAAATACAAGAAGGATACAGGTATCCATTTTTGGGAAAAGGGGTGATGACAAGAATTGAAGGGAGTCCACACTGAATAACCCTCTCTTGTAACAGCCCTGAGATGCCTCATTCTCACAGTCCTCTTCTCTCATAGTCAGAAGACAAGTGATGGGACAGGTCAGTAACTGTACAAATCAACAAGAGATTTTTTTCCCTTTGTAACAAAACAAGCCATTAGATGAGTGGAGTCTTGTTGCCCATGGTTACAGAAAACTGCATTCCAGTTGTATAACTATGTGTTTTAGTTTTCCCTATTTCTTTCTAAATTATCACTAAAAACAGCAGCAAAAGAGAAGTAATTAGGTTATGCACTGGTTGGTAATTAGAAGGAGACTTGGTAACAGAAAAGATTTATTAAGGAAATACTGTAAAGCCTGTTAGTTATATTTGTAGTATTCACTTTCAGCATTTAATGCATCTAACTGTATGTACAGCAACACTATTCTAGAGTGCAACCTTTCTCTCCAATGCCAGACAGCTTGGAACAAGGTGATTGTTTTTTCTTTTAACTGTTTGTTGGAGGTGGGAGTCCTATCTGGCTTTGCTTGCATATGTGCATACTACAAAATGTATTGTGGATGCTTTTCTTCAGAATGAAAATGTATGTGCACTTTCACATTATAGAGGGTGGGCTAGATTCACAAAGGGAAGTTAGACTGACTTCTTCTCGGCGGGGTACTCATTTTGGGAACATTAGTTGTGAGTTGCCCCTCAAAATTATAAAAAGCTATTATTTTAAACTCTGAAGCATTTTCCCCCAGCCACACGGTAGGGGCAAGGATACCATCCCGCAACATCTGTCTGAGATTGCACCATCTTTCCTGTTCACACCAGCATAGCACAGCAAACACATAGAGTAAAACAATAGCAAGAACACCATACAGCTCTCCTTCATATTGCATATCTTGATCTTGTGCTTCCTTGTGTTGTCGTGGATCTGTGTGATAACTATCCACAACAAAATACAAAACAAAAGCAGGATCTATAGACCCCATTAGTATCAATTATTTACAACACATATTTAATTTCCATATCTGCTGTTGTCCAGTGGCCTACCGAATCATATGGCATAATAGAGGAATTGTACTGTGGTATTCTATAATTCCCTTCCCCTATAAACTCTATTGGTCCTGCTGAGAACCACATGAATTGGCCGTCATCATACTCAATTTGCCATTCAGATATGCAGTAATCACTTTGCAAGTAAATAAATCAAAATGGGCTGCGGCAAAAGGCTTGATATATTATAATAATGGGTTCTCTGAATTCAGGGTGGTTATCTATGGCATAATCAACAATGTGATTCAAAAATATCAATAACAGGCGCTTTAAAGAATGCATCATGCTTTGTCGTCTTCACCCATAATTTAAGTATTGCCTTTCCATGCCTTGAGCTGTGAAGAATGAAACCAATATGTTTTCTTCTTTTTATTTTTTTAATCACTACCTGATACACAGTGCGGATGGCTTTATCCACTATGAACACAGGTCCCATCCATTGTGGGCTCAAAGCATGTGCAAAGTTTTTTATAACTCTGTATAGCACTCGATCTCCAATTTGCCATTCTTGGGGTTTTAATATGGGGCCAAATTGGTGATCCATTTTCCTAATATTTGTACCAAGTCCATTGGCCACTTGCTGATGTATGCACGTAATATTTTGAAGCAACTTTGACAAATAGTGATCAGCTATCAATTTGGGTTGGAGCTCATCTGGAGGACCATTTGTCTATCAGTGCTCCAAGGATCTCATTTTACATTCTGTCATAACTTCAAAGGGGAATACCCATGGGCTGCTTTTGTTATTCTCAGACCCATGAATATCAAGGCCAATTTATCATCCCAATCTCTGCCTTGAGCATTGATTATTTTTTTCAAAGCCAATTTCAAAGTTCGATTAGTGTGTTCTACTGCTCCCAAACTTTGAGGATGGTATGGTATATGCCATCTTTGTTTTATGCCTAAAGCGTCACAAGTGCATTTCAAAATCTCACCAATAAGTGAGGACCATTATCACTGTCAATCTCCTTTGGGAGCCTCCATCTAGAGAAGACGTGATCTACCAGTATCTTAGCTGTGGTACGAGCAGTGTTATTTTGAGTGGGAAAGGCCTCAACCCATTTGGTAAATGGATCAATAATCCCTAAAAAGTAACGATGACCTGTTTTACTGATGGTTAACTCAATATAATCCATCTGGAGGTGACTCGAGGGTCCTTCAAGCCTTTGGTAGCCTAGTAGGCCTTTCTTTTTAGAAACATCAGGGTTTTTTACTGCACTGGGTAGGCAATTGTTTACCCAGTGTTCCACATCTTGTTTCATCTCTGGCCACCTTCCTACTGTTTTTAAGCAGCACAGAGTTTTTTCTATACCAAAATGGCCATTTTCATGCACTGCTTGTATTAAATCATCTTGTTGTCCTGTTTGAACAATCCATACTGGTACATCTTGGTCCCCCTTTTTGGCCATAAGCAAACCACTTGAATGCTGTTCAGTTTTCCACCCATTCACCTCCCCTTATTGCAGCAGCTGTTGTATGCTAGCATCACTTTTCTGCAAAGCTGCTAAATCTATAATGGGTACAGATTCCTTTTGGATTCCCCAAGTAGCAGTTATTGAGGTGATTGGCACCTGCCATTCTGAACCTCTTTGTGCCCCCTCCTTGGCTGCTTTGGCTGCCTTATTGTTCCATTCTGCTACTATTCCCAATCTCTTATGGTCAGGTACTTTCAGCAGCCAGACTGGAGCTTGGTGTTGCAGTCCGGCTTCCCATAATGCCTCAATTTTTTCAGCATGACAGATGGGTTTACCATCTAAGCTATGCACGCTTCTTTCCTTTCATGTGGGCATCCAATCTAAGCATGCTCTTATAGCTCAGTCAGAGTCTGAGGCTATAACTACAGGAGTATTAGTCCTTGAACCCATTAATGCAGCATGCACAGCAACAAGTTCAGCTGCTTGTGTGGAGTGTGACATGCAGCTTCCTGCCATACGGGTTACATCTGGGTAGCGAATTGCTGTATACCCTGTTTTGGGAGATTGTTCTATCATGTAAGAAGATCCATCCACAAACCAAACCTCTGACTTTTCAGGTAGAGTTTCTATGTCTTCCCAGCCATTTACTGGCTGAAAAGGATTGGGAAGGCCCAGTGCAATTTGAGTTGCCTGACCACTGTCCTACAGACCTAGCATAGCTTTAGTTGCTTGCTTGGCTATTCTGAGCCCCATAGTAAGACATCTTCCGGTTGGCAGAGATGAATAGGACTACTGAGTAACCTTGAAGGTGTCTCAGTTTCTGCATACCACAGCACATAACAAGACAAAATACACAACATGTATGCTTACAGCTGCACATAGATAACAGTGATGGGACTACACGTTGACTCTATCTGAAAGCTACTGCTGAGTGCTACCAGCTGCCTATTAAAGAGTGTAGGACACCACTACCCTGTGATTTGTACTGGCTGTCAGTAGGTCTCTAGGTCGAGTTGGAAGTGGTGGTTTTAATTTATAAAATCATAAATGGTTTGGGACCGATTTGTATAAGGGATCATCTCTCTCTATGGACAACACTGATGCAGTTGTAATCGGAGGAGGATGCCCAAGATGGAAACCCCTTGTTTTGGTTTGGTCACTCTGAAGGGCTGTTGCCTCTGAAACTTGGCTTTTTGAGTTTATTCACCCATTTTTCAGGCCTTTAGGAGGAACTGGAGCCAAGATTTGAAGAACATGATTGGTTTAATTTGGGGAATAATATAGTAGTTGTGTCACCAGCAGGGCATGAGAGGGGGAGATGGGAGCTCTAGGCTTCCAATTCATGCTCTTACTGCCTCTGGTAAGGTGAGGAAGGGTAAGGAGGGTGCCCAGGGCACTTTATTCTGTCCCCCTCATCCTCCTTTTTTGTTTCTGTGCCCCTGCCCCTCTGCTCTCATTTCATTCTTACTCTCTTTTTCCTGGGCAGTCATTCATGCTTGCTTAATTTTCCAGCACAAAATATAGACAGCACTGGATGAAAAGTAACTAGAGAGAAAATGCTGCATTGAGGCAGGGATAATATGACATTTCATCTGGAATACTGAGTTGGTGATATTTGCTAATCATCTGACTTGCTCCAGCTTTTGTTGTGGCTGAGCTGGGAGGCCTTACTTCACCGTGTGGAGTAAGTGTCATATTTAAAATAACCTATTATGTAATATATACTTATATGGATGATAGATTATGGCTCTAATTGAGATGTACTGATCCCACTAGGGAGAGCAAGTCTGCAATAATTCTGAAGTCATGAGAGAGTTAGATATATTTCTTTATAAGTAGCTTAACAGCATTTTAAAACACTGGCTCAGACCTGAAAACTCTTTGTGAGTTTGCACTGTGAATCTATTCACAGCTCTGTGAATAATTTGTAGCAAGAAAGTATTAGGTAAAATTCAATTTTCTGTTCATGGACAGATCACTGTTTTGAATTTAGACATTTTTCTGAATTATTTGGTGAATAATTCATGATTTGTAGAGTTTATTTATGAGAAGTTCACTGTATTTCACATTCATACTGCATACACAGATTCAATGCAATGTTGCCAACCCTCACAATATTTGGTGTTTTTCTTAAAATCCTAGCACCTGAGGTGATGTGTGATGATGTGAGAGTCTCAGTTTTCATTGTTTTATAAAAGTTTCTCGCACTTCTGGTTTTGGAGAAACTTGAAAATGTGAACCTTAAAGACTCAAAAACCACAGGGCAAATAAAATAAGTCTATTTTTAAACATCTCATGATTTCATGATTTTGACTAATGATTTTTTGATTTCTGGGGTTGGCCATGCCATATATGGTATATTTCTATTCCCCGATTGGATGAGCATAACTTTGAGGGTCAGGTTTTTGGTGTGAATATTGCCATTTATTAATTCAAAACGTGCTTTCTGTGAATATTCTGCAGTGTAGCTTAAAATTTAATACTTCATTGCAGTGTTTGCAACCCAAACATTGCATCAGTTTGAATATTGCAGGGGAAATGGAAAGCGAAATTGACTAGAAACTGACTAAACTTTTCTCAACTGAGAGAAATGCAAAAAGAAAAGAGCATAAATAGAAAAGTGAAGCCCTAGTCCTACAATTGGTTCTATATAGACAAACCCTCATATTCCCCTTGTGCCCCTCATAGTCCCATTGACTTCATTAGATTTTTGGCACCAGAACATGGGTCCATTTGCAGAACCAGCCTTTGCGCCTACCTCTCAAAAAAACCCCAATCCTTTCTTTTAACGTCTTGTGGCGTTTTAAGTAATGTACATGTAAAATGTTATTTTGGGGATAGAAAAAAGATCCACAACCTGATAGACTCATCGATACTTTATTATTTAATGGTGATGAAACCACTAAATGTTTGATGTCATTACAGATAAGCATCCAAACTCCACAGCATATCTGGTTTTATCCACATTGGTGTGGTCTTGAATTCAGATAGGTAATGTCAATAAAACAGACACTCTATCATTTCTAGTACTTCCTGATTTTTATTTGATTGAAAATACTGCAAAAACAGCCTCTTGCATTTTTTCAAGTATTTCCACCTATTGTCATGTCTGGAACAATTTCTTTTAAAATTAAATAAATTAAATAAACTTTACATTTTTGAAACTCAAGCTCAGTGCAACATTTAGCTGAATGCTCAGGCTGGTTTATATTTTATCCAAATCTATTTGTGAATTGCTACATATCAGATAACCTCAGCACTTATAGAATACTTTTCATATTCAAAGCACTTTACAGTTTAATTACTAAATAATTAATCTTCACAGTACACAGTTCTCAATTGACTTTAACTGGTGATATGAATGTTCAGCACTTTTTAATTAGTGGCTATTTTTAAAAGTAGGGACCTAAATGATTTGTCCATTGGGAGTCAGAACCAAGATTGGAATTTGGGAATTTCTGGTTCCTAGTGCTATGTTCAGGCTTTCAGATTATGCTGGTCTCTATTACTGATCCAAATGGGATGTGGTGCCTGACAATTTAAAACTAAGGGGCAAAGTTTGCTCTCAGACTGCTGTAAATCCAGAGTTATTCCATGATCTTCAGTGGAGTTAGTCCATTTACGCAGTTGTACTGGACAGCAGAAATTAGGCAAAATCTTCCCTCGTATAAGTACACACATGTTTATACAAGGGCGGAATATAAATACACTAAATGTATTAATGTTATAAAGATTCATTTCAAATACTAATCACTAGAGCTGATCAAATGCCTCCAAAAAACTCCATGAACATTCAGACCAACTGAAAACTGAATATGCTTAAACTGTGTTTACACCTCTTTTGTGTTATCTTTCCACATGGCTTCTATTTATCAGTAGGAATTTGTCTTCCATGCACATAGTGGCAGGACTAAATCCTAACAAATAAACACTGAGGGCCTTTTCTAGATTTGCAGAAGCAGCAACTGGATTAGAGCCACTCTGGACAAACAATAAACAAAAAGCTCTTATCAGCTCTTATCAGACACAGCTTGCTGGACTGAACTGCTGTATTTTAAAATGACAAGCCTTCCTCTGTGTTGAGGGAAAGCAGTGAAGGTCGAAATGGAACCACATTTTATAGAAAGGTTTTCCAAAAGGTCGAGGAGAAGAGATAAGGTTGGGATGGGGGGGAACAACCAATCACCCTGAACACTCTGCTAATGATTGCTGAAAACAAAGAACCATCAGCGACACAGAACTTTAGCTTTTACAGCCTTTCTGAGGTCTATGTTTCTTTCTCTGGCATTTCTCTCCAGTCATCACAGTGTATGTTGCTACTGTTATCAACCTGGTTTTGACCTAAGAAGTTAATTGTTGGTATGAGTGACAGGACATTAGCACAGCTGTTGATGGACAGCAATTAGTGCAGGAATGACCAGGCTAGATCTGCAAACCCTCCAAAATGAAGACCAGATGCTGATCTAATCCTGATTTATTATAACTCTTGGATGATGCACAGAACCTGTCCTCTGTTTCTAGAGGGAGTCAAGTAGTAGTCTGATGGGGAGCGACTGGTGCATTTAACTTGAGTGATGGGTTAGAACAATATATTTCACCCTTCAAATGGAGTTCTTTGTCACAGAGTTGAATGGAGTTAGCTAAAGTTAGTGCCATCTATTATACTTAAATATCCTTTTTCCCAACTTGAGTTTTCATGTTTTCATATTTCTAAGTGTTCCTAATGCATCTTTCACTGGGTATTTTGGTATAAATTGTGCATGTTCCTTTTTAAAGTGAAAACAATAACTAGGTAAATGTAAATTGTTTAGCCTTCCCCAGTCAAATTCTATTATTGTATTGTTATGATGCTGCATCCTCTCACTTACCAAATCCAGCCCAGGGTTCAAATTACAGGGGATTTGATCCACACTTCATTCAAGTCAGTAGAAGCCTTTCCATTGATTTCAGGGGGCTTTGAATCTGACCAATGTGTCCCCAAGATGAATTTGCTATAATGTGCCTAACTCTGGACTTCTGGTTGAGACTTGCTAATGTGGGTGAGGTCTTGTTTGCTGTTTACCTAATGCACATAGACTTATGCTAATGGCTGTAACTCCTTCAGATAACCATGCATCAAACTGGCAGCCTGCTCAATAAAAACAACTCCAAGTGCACACCAGACAACAAAGCAATCTCTCCATTTTAGTTCAGCCAGAGTTTCTGGCTATTCTGTGGTTTGTTGGGTTTTTTTTTTTTTTTACTCACTATGACTGTCCCTTAGTTGGTGCCTAAATGTCTTGTGATATATTTCCAGGACAAATCTATTCAGAAACACTTGATCAGATAAAATGTTTTCAAGCAATACAGTACTAATCATACAAAGAATCATACACTCTAAACCAAATATATAATGTTGCACCACAATAAAATATGGGAAGGAGTGTCCCTTTAAAAGTAAGTTTTGCACAATCAATCAGCTAATCATTATTTCTTAAAAATATAGGCACTCACCCTACTTTGCTATGTGTCTGGTTTTTTCTTTTTTTCTTTTATTGGTTGTGTTGGCAGCTCTGTCTGTGTATATTTGTGCATGAACACCAGTTAAGCAGAAACCATTTTTTAAAAAAATGTCCTCAATACATATAAATAAATATAGACGAAAAAAGAATGAATTTTCCTTGGGTGTATTGAACTTTCAGAAATAGTTCCAAATCTTATTAAAAATGAATGGAGGAAGAATTTTCATGGAATCAGTACACATTAGGATTTGCACTACATATTCTTCGACTGCTGCACAGCTTCTCTCTCTCCAGCAGCTCTTCTACATTGCGACTGGAAGCCAGTTTTATTTTAAAGGATGGAAGCCTTTTCTGATGCTAATGCTTCTGCAGTCTCATTAGCAGCCACTAGCAAATAATGTTGTAAAATGTCATCTTTCTAAAGATCCTTGGCTTCCCTCTATGTTCCTGTCAAATCCAAGAATCAGAGTTATTCTTTTCTATACTGAAGGAACAAGTAACAGCAGTGACCTTCATTATAGAATAAGGAAAACAACAAAGAGAGAGAGAATACAGAGAAAATCTCTAGGAGAAAGCAAAGTATGAGTGTCTTCAGCAACTCTACCTTGCAAAATGGCAGCTGGATTTGTGGACAGCAGGCATCCAGAGGAAAGTCACAGTAAACACAAACAAGATCTGTTGGAGGCCCAGTACAATCTGAGTTGCTTGACCACTGTCCTACAGGCCTAGCATAGCTTCAGTTGCTTGTTTAGCTATTCTGACCCCTGTAGCATGACATCTTCCAGTTGGCAGAGATGAATAGGACTACTAAGTAACCTTATAGATGTCTCAGTTTCTGCATACCACGGCACATAATAAGACAAAATACAAATATTGTATGCTTGCGGCTGCACGTAGATAACGGTGATGGGAACAAAAGTTATTCTTGAACATCTGGGGGTACACTGTTTCATTGCCAAAGGGGAATACTTTTACTCTGCCCCTCCTATGACCAGATGTTATTTTGACGACCCCAATTATCATGGTGAGAATGGAATGTACTTAATGGTGGAAACCCAATGTAGGAAATTAGCATAAATGAGAATGAGAGAGAGAGAGATACTTAGGTGAAGGTTGTTTATGGAAAGGTATAAGAAGTCACCACTTAGACAAAGGGGGGCGCTCCACCAACACCTGACTCTGCGGGAGATGCTGCCAGTTGGACTAGTAATACCACTGACTCCTTGGCGGGGCCCCTGAAGAAAGCTCTTCCTGTATACAGCCTTCTGAGTGACTGCTTAGCTCTCTAAGCTTAGTTAGCATGATATATATGTATATTGCAATGTATTATTGGAGAACAATTTTTCTCCCTCCTCCTTGTAACAACCTTTTATATACTTGAAAACTGTTATCATGTCCCCTCTCAGTCTTCTCTTCTCCAGACTAAACAAACCTATTTTTTTCAGTCTTCCTCATATGACATAGGTCATGTTTTCTAGACCTTTAATAATTTTTGTTGCTCTTCTCTGGACTTTCTCGAATTTGTCCACATCTTTCCTGAAATGTGATACCCAGAACTGGACACAATACTCCAGTTGAGGCCTAATCAGTGCGGAGTACAGTGAAAGAATTACTACTTGTCTCTTGCTTACAACACTTCTGGTAATACATCCCAGAATGATGTTTGCTTTCTTTGCAACAGTGTTACACTGTTGACTCATATTTAGCTTGTGATCCACTATGACCTCCTAGATCCTTTTCCACAGTACATTTTCCTAGGCAGTCATTTTCCATTTTGTATGTGTGCAAGTGATTGTTCTTTCCTAAGTGGAGTACTTTGCATTAGTCTATATTGAGTTTCATCCTGTTTACTTCAGACCATTTCTCCAGTTTTTCCAAATCATTTTCAATTTGAATCCTATCCTCCAAAGCACTTGCAACCCCTCCCAGCTTGGTATCATTTTCAAACTTTATAAGTATTCTCTCTATGCCATTATCTAAATCACTGATGAAGATATTGAACAGAAACAAATCTAATACTGATCCCTGAAGGACCCAACTCAATATGCCTTTCCAACTTGACTGTGAATCACTGATAGCTAATCACTGATAACCACTGATAACTAATCACTACTAACCTTTTCAGTGAAAACTGAAATAAAAAAGTCATTTAGCACTTCTGCCATTTCCATATTTTCTGTTATTGTTCCCTCTTCCATTGATTAATGGGCCTACCTTGTCCTTGGTCTTTCTTTTGCTTCTACTGTATTTTGTAAAATGTTATCTTGTTACACTTTATGTCTCTAATTAATTCGATCTCATTTTGTGCCTTGGCCTTTCTAATTTTGTCCCTACATAATTGTGTTATTTGTTTATATTTATCCTTTGTAATTTGACTTAGTTTCAACTTTTTGTAGTACTCTTTTCTGAGTTTCAGAGCATTGAAGATTTCCTGGTTAAGCCAGGGTTAGTCTCTTGCCATATTTCCTCTCTTTCCTAGGCAATGGAATGGTTTGCTCTTATGCCTTTAATAATGTCTCTTTAAAAACTACAAACTCTCATGAACTGTTTTTCCCTTAGACGTGCTTCCCATGGGAACTTACCTACCAACTCCCTGAGTTTGCCAAAGTTTGCCTTCTTGAAATCCATTTTCTTTATTGTGCTGTTTTCCCTCCTATCATTTCTCAGAATCATGAACTCTATTGTTTCATGATCACTTTCACCAAGTTGCCTTCCATTTTCAAATTCTCAACCAGCTCCTCCCTATTTGTCAAAAGCAAATCTAGAACAGCCTCTCCTTTAGTAGCTTTCTGAAATAAATTGTCTCCAATACATTCCAAGAAGTTGTTGGATAATCTGTGCCCTGTCATGTTATTTTCCCAACAGATGTCTGGCTAATTCAAGGATCCCATCCCCACCAAATGCTGTGATTTGAATGGTTTTGTTAGTTGTTTTAAAAAGCCTCATCCACCTCTTCTCTATGGTTAGGTGGTCTGTAGTAGACCCTTACCGTGCCATCATCCTTCTTCTTTACCCCTTTTATCCTTACTCAGAGACTTTCAACAAGTCTGTCTCCTATTTCCATCTCAACTTCAATCCAAGTGTATATATTTTTAATATATAAGGCAACACCTCCTCCCTTTTTTCCCTGTCTGTTCTTCCTGAGCAAGCTGTACCCTTCTATACCAATATTTCAGTCGTGTGTTATCCCACAAAATCTGTAATGCCAACTGTCGTAGTTGTGTTTATTAACTACCATTTCTAGTTCTTCCTGCTTATTCCCAATACTTTTGAATTAGTATATAGACATCTAAGATACTAATTTGATTTCCCTCATATGTTCTCTCTTGTCTCTCCCTCATCCCTGCTATAATGTCCCATGTTCTCCCCAGATTCTGACCCTTCTCCGAGGTCTCCTTGTTTTTGAATTAGCTTTGAATCACCTGCCCCCGTCAAACCTAGTTTAAAGCCCTCCTCATTATGTTAGCCATGTTTAATCTAGTTTAAACCATGTTTTAACCTAGTTTAAAGTGCTCCTCACTAGGTTAGTCACGTAAAGTGTTTGAGAGGGCTGCCAACTAAGAGAGCCAAAAACAGCTCATGAAGAAAATCTTACGTTTATGTATAGCTTCCTGATTAGCACACATGAAACTAAAGTTAATGGATATGATACTGCAGTTGGGCCAAATTACTCTTTGGGAGTTTTTAGGCTATAAAGCAAATGCCTAGTTTGGACTCTATTCAGATAGATAAGGGATATTCATTACTGACACTCAAAGCAGGAACCATCACTTATGCAAATTCATAAGTATACAAACTGCTTTTGATGTTCTTATAGCCTTTGTGCTGGCAGTCCTCTCAGACACTTCCTGTGACCTACTCTGAGACTAACCTTCTCAGCATGTTTTGTCTCAAAGGTGAATGCAGTTTGGCCTCCCAAATTAAACCTAGTCCCCAGAAAGACCTGGTCCTGAGACATGCAATTTTTGCATTTGCACATTGTGCCGCCTCATAATCCAAAGTCCTGAGACTGGGAGCAGTATTTTTCTTTCATTAAATATAAAAATGATGAGTGTAAAAGAAGTGAGAATGGATAGGGTTGATTGTCCTTTTGGGAGAAATGGATTGAAGGAATAAGCACCTCTCTAAGCAGTTCTCCCACAATTCTTGTATAATTATGCAAAACCAATACTGTCTATAGATCTTAATAAAGCAGTTATATCCTACTGGTTATTACAGACACAGTGAGGAAAACGCAGCCTGTAAGTAGTAAATATGAATATCTTTGGGTGATTAAATGAAAAAAATTATCACCTAAAGCAAAATTATTTGTTTTTTTCAGAGACTGTCTAATGTCATGTTCCAGCTTTTGTCTCATCTTTTTAGCATTCATCTTATTCTACTATACAAAAACTGCCTCAATGTGTTTGGTCCCTGTAAATTCTGCCTGCCCACTTCTTTAATCCCAGGTAGTCTGAACAGTGCCAGGTGCAGAATCTGGGCTGCATTGTTACTTGGTGCATTATTCTGGTAATCAAAGCAGAACTCTAAATAATCAAGCCCATGAAGTTATATACAGAAATGTTTATGTCCCTTTTGTGCCTGTCATTCCACCAGTCAAAATTTATGGACAGTGTATATTAGTTTTCAAAATTTATATCTACAAGAAATATGATGAGCTTGATTCAAGAAAATTATACCTTTTGAATTTCACTCTGTGTTGTCACAGAATTTTCACTTTACAGGTTAACTTCACAAGGTATACAAAGTTTACATGATCATCTTGGAAAAGATCTAAAAAAGTCTGAGTATTGGAAAAGTAGAGTCGAACTAGGAATTTTTATGAGGGTTCTGATTGTAACTTTATGTATTTGTATTATTATGAAGTAGTTTGCAGACTATAACTGTGAGATATTCCCTAACGAGATGATGACTTTGCTGCTGTTGATACTTTGAGACAGTCCCTTGCGGGCAGGCTGGTTGTGCTTCCTTTATCTTGTCTGTATAATTTAGCCCTATGTGGTACAATAAAATGTTGTAGACAATTCTGGATGCTCAGGAATAATGTCTGGTGAGATAAAGCTGAGGTTTGCAGAGTTAATCTCTTACAATATTGTCATTGAGAAGTGTTCATAAACCTTTAATCAAGCTCCCAAAAAATCATAAGGTTTAAAAACAAAAAATAACTCTTGAGAGTTTTTAATTGGTCTTGTGGTTTTTTGAGCTCTTACGTTGAAGGCTATAAGCTTTTCTTCATTACATGAGCACTAGAAACATTTTTTTAAAGAACAGCTGCGATTCTCACATAATGATCTGACTCTGGGTGCTGGAGCTTTAATAAATGTTACACGTCCTGTGATAAAATTGCAAGAATTGCCAACACTGACTTAAGTGACATTAAGATATTCCACTGCCCTATCTGAACAGTTATACACAACTTGCAATGAAGTTGGTGGAGATGGGAAGAAATCCAGAATGAAAAAAACATTTGAATATTTTTCCCCTGAGAAACTAGTTAATGAGGACATTTTCTCCCATCTCATTTGCATTTCAAAGTTAATCATGAAGCTTTTGAGGCTGAAAGAAAAGCTATCACATCCACATTTTACCAAGAAACCCAAATATATTGTTGCAAATCCTTGGCTATCTAGGACATCATCATGGCAGCAAGGGTAGAATTCAGATCCTACTGCTCAAAAAGCCTAGCAAATATGCTAATGGAGAGTCTCATTTGACTGTTTTGCAATGTAAGGCCTATGACACACAGTTGAGCAGTTCAGATTTCATCCATAATGAGTAGTCACTTCATTATAGTATTCTCCATGATGGATTAAAATGACATGATCACATAGGTCACATTCCGAATGGCATTACCCCATCATCTCATTTCTCCTCTTCCCTCCCACCCCTAACCCCCAAGAATTCAATATCATACCACTCTATCCTGTGCAATTTGTTTAGTAAAAGTTAGACATGGGAAAGAATTGTTAGGTCATTTGTTCTATCCCTATCAATGACAGACTGTTTTCTGTGGTATACTCTCCTGCGCTGTCCAGTTCAGTAACATCGCTTCACCATACTTATTTATTTTCCTGATCACTCGTTTCCTATTGTACATTCCAGAGGCGAGTTGTGGTAACCTATCATTTTGATCAGTTTGGAACATGTTTAATCTTAATGCATTTCTGAATTTCCCCGCTCTCACCAAATGAATGCATGAAGTTTTTTCTCTGTGCAGATAAGCTACCCTGAAGTAGGTGTTTGTGTAGGGATATTTTCATGTCAAGGATCTGCTTGGAGTCATTATTTCCCTTGCACATTCTCACACACTTCCACTATCCCCAGTGTATTCTGCTCTTTGCTTTCGGGCCTGTGATTCATGGAGTACGTAGGCAAGAGTTTTATGCTAAGAATGACTCAGGAGCAGCATGGGGTCTTTTTTAAAATCTCCAAAAGATAGGTGTCTGTGTGGGATAATGACAAATAAAACTGATGTGTTGTTCATTTCGCCAGAGCTAAGGGAATTGGAACTCCTACCAACAGGGGAGGGTTTCTGTATAAATTGTTCACTGTTGCATCTTAATTTAGCCACTGGCTGTAAAATGCGGGCTACAGCAGGAGGAATGTGAGTGTGGTACCGGTGATCTGAGGTGGACAGCTGGATTATTTCAAGTGACATCCATTCCCAGCAGTGAAAGCACCAAAAATGCCAGTGCCAACGAATCAAAAAATTATTACTGGTTATGTTTCATAATTAATATGATGCTTTATTCATGAGGCTTACTGCATGGGACAGTGGCCTAGAAAGTCAAGAGCCAAGGCTTCTCATCCTGGTTCTGCCCACTAATTTTTACTCTGGCTTTGGACAAGTCAGTTCACCTCTTCTATCCTATCCCTCTTGTCCTTTTAATCTATTAGCTCTTCAGGGAAAGAACTGTCCTTTTCTCGATTGTGGGATTTAGTATACAAGGGGTCAGACTGGATGATCTGGTGGTCCCTTCTGGCCTTAAACTCTGTGACCGTGTGTTTGTGCAGCATCTAGCATAAATGGGACCTGAACTTCAGTTGCAGCTGCTAATCACTACTCTAATATAAATAGTTGTGGCAATATATCTAATGATCTGTCAGTTAAGATTCCTGCCATGAATTCCATCTTTCTCGATTTGTTTCACCATTAGCTGCCAATCAGATATGTTCTTAAGGCTCTTTCAAGGGGAACACAAACTTTGAATTGAGTATGTTATCCTTGTTTTTAGGAAGAAGACAAAAAAAATAGTAAAAGCATTTTGGCTGTCTTCAGAACCTTTCTTACAGTCTTACTGATATTTTTGGCACAGATTACCTCTACAATTAAAATTGTTTTAATGTCTAAATTCAGAACACCACATCTGGGATTGAAATGAGGCTCCCAGGGGAAAAAAGTGAAAAACACAGCTCAACTATAAAATCATCTTTTTTGTTTTGTGTCCTTGCTCGTCATGGGAAGTCGGTTACTAAGAAAACTATACTAAATTAAGAGCAAGGACTAGATTACAATTTCAGATGTACTGCAGGCATCACTACATAACTCAAAATCCCACTAATGCACTCTGGCAGATTATCTATCGCAGCTTGTGACAGGCACTTTTGATTGATTCCATCCCTAATAGACTCTGTTTCCAAGGCAGCACAGGGAGATTTTTGCCATTCCCTACCAGTTGCCCTTAAAGGTAGATGGACAAATCCTACTTACCTTACTCATGAAGGTCCTGGTTCAGGAAAGAACCTATATTCAGAAAAAAAACATTTAAGCACAGTCTTGTGACCTGTAGAAATGAATGGAATTTAAATGTGTGCTCACAGCCATTAGGAGTGCTGTCGAAGTCACATAAGTAGGATGATCATCTGGGCTTTATTGAGAGTTGCACAGCAAAATCTCTATGCAACACATGAAAAACATAGGAGTCAGAACTGAATTAAAGACATTAAAAGCAAAAGAAATTCTGAAGTTAGATGGCCTCCACCTTTAACTAGTTCATCTCTCTAGGGGCTGTAAAAATCTCATAACAATGTCTGATATTCCCTAATTTATCCCTATAAAGTTTTGCCTTGTCTGAAAAGAGCTACTTTCACTTTTTTCAGTGAGTTTTAGTAGCCGCCTTCATCATCATCATCATCATTCTGGTAAGGTTGTGTGACCAGATTTTTGTGTCCCTGCTTGTAAATTGTCATGAATTATCCAAAATTTACCCTACTGATAAAGGAAACTGTGACACTGGGCTAGGAAAGGGTAAGCCTAACAGGCTGAAATAACCTAAAATGAACCTTTGAGGATGTGTTTAAAAGTACTGTAATGGTAATTCGAGCCGTTCCTTGTAGCTAGTTAGCCAAGCCATGATGAGTAAACCCAAGTATCTGAAATGCAAATGCATTGTTAGAAGTTATTTGACTTACTTATATCTTGATAGAGGTTAAAAATGTAGATAAACTGCATTCCTGTCTATTATTATTGTTCTATTGCATCAGAGATAAAAATGGAATATTAACATTTAGATGAACCTTGGGTGTAATAATATCATTCTCTGTATGTCTCTTTGAGGTTTAAGTAAACTATTAACTGTCTAATGAATAATTACCAATGTGTGCCTTTGAAAGAGAATGGTTACTTCAAAGACACAAGTGATTACCTATTGTTCACTCAAGGAAATACTTGCTGACAAGAGACTGTCGTAGCCTTCTAGAGGTCTATCAAACAGGTCTAGGCACCCGTTCCTTTTTATGTTTGATCTGCCTGGATTTCATCAGAAAGGGAATTCAAGTCATAAGGCTAAGATCTTCAGGCATGCTGTGGACCACCCTATTAATTCTCATGGGAGAATTTGAACAGACTCTGTACATGGAGTTCTTGGTCTTCATTTCCTACTTCATTTCTCTGTACTAGATTTCTATCAAAGAAACTCTAAACAAGGACATATGACCCCCAAGCTGTTGGGTAATTTCCAGAGACTTTTACAAATTAGCAGTTTATTTAACCACTGCTACAAACCTTATCCTGAAAGAATTTTGCAACTCAGTTAGCAACTCGACTTTGAAACTGATTTATGGACTTTTATTCTCATCTGTATGTGTAATGAACTTTTAACCAATACTCCCTCTTTCCTTTTTTAAATAAATATTAGTTTAGTTAATATGCATTGGCTTTAAGTGTGTATTTGGGTCAGATCTGAAATATTCATTGACCTGGTTGGTAACGTGCCTGGTCCTTTGGGATTGGTAGAACTTTTTTTATGTGTGATAGACAAGATTTTCAGTAATCCCTATCATATTTGACTTGGCTATCTGGGTGGTAGCCAGAGGGCTGGATGGCTCCAAGGGAACTGTATTTTTCTCTTTTGAATAACCAGTGAGGTAATCAGAAGATGTTTGTTGTTGGCTTGATATATCTTAAAAATGAATAACCATGGGTTACCTGCTCTGTTCTTTGCAGTTTACCCTAAATTGTGTGATCTCAGCATGGCTCCCCCAGAGGTCAATGTCACAGTTACATAGTATATGGGCATGGTATTATAACAAATACAGGCCATCTAGGAACTTCACAGTGATTGCTATCCTCTGCACTATAGCTATTTGAGATGTCAGAGAGGCAGAGTCAATAAAGCTTGGATCCCCCCTGATTCAAAACACAAGCATCTACTACCTGAGCTAAAGAGGCATTCTGCTAACAGTATAGGATCCATGACATAGAGTTAAGTGGTTCTGATTCCACCCAGTAGAAGCCATTGTTATGCATAAAACCTGCAAGTTCACTATATGCATCACAAACATACACTACACTATGTGGTATGTAGGTATGATGATCCCAGGAGATGAATTAGAGAGTTTGGAGGACTTCATTCTGATTTTTTCCTGATGTGTGAGTCTAAATATGGACCCTTTTGTTTAATTTAATGTAGTATACTGTTTTCTTTTTTTAGTACTGGAAGTTCACTGAGCTTTTTGATAGGAAATTGTTTCCTAATGAGTAAGTCTGGTTAACCCAGAAAACATTTGGAAATAGGCAGGGACTATGATTTACATTTATTATGCTCTATCTTCTGCATTATAGTGTTCAGTGTAACCCTGAAGGATTTCCATCATTTTCATGGCATTTATGATTTGAGCTGATGCAACTTTTCTAATTCCTCCAGATTCATGATCTGACCAAGACCAAGATCCAGGAGCCAAGATACAAAATAATAATTCAGCAATTCATTAGTTGTCTTTTTTATAATGCATTTTGGTTTACCCACAACAGAAGAATTGTAAAGTATACGATAGGCTTAACCAGGTAGGCAAATAAAAAGATTCATATTCTGAGTCATTAGGCTAATTGTTTATCAAAACAACTTATAGAAACAATGCTCCAAATGATGAACGTCTACACACAGCCAAAACATTTTCAAGAAATATATAACAATTCAAGACCATCTTTTAAAGCATATTGATAGTCTTGGGGTAGGAATGAGCCAAGTTGAAATTTGATGGCCTGTGCTATACAGTAGTTACAAATGATCTAATGGTTTCTTCTCAGGGGTAGCTTCCTGGTGTGGGAGCTCAGGTGGGCTTCGCATAAAATTGAGGGGGACTGTGCCATACATCTTGTGGGCACATATACTTTTTTTTTTTAAACAATAGGCACTTAAAGATGTGTTTTATTTATGTTATCCTACAAAGGAGAATAAAAACATATACTGACAGATCTGTTTTAAACTTCATCTATGGTGCAACAATTATTCATGGACAATCAATAGGAAAAAAAACCTAAGCCAATTAATTAAACAAACATACTAATAACACTAATAATAACAATGAACAAATGCAAACTTCTGGAAAAAATGTCTGGTTAAATAATAATAATAGCTAATCAGTTTAAATTGAAGAACGCACTCTATTAAGTTTGAAAATTAGCCATTTCCACATGGCAAAGTAGGATATTTGGAAGATTTGGAGACTCAGAGCCATAATACAACTCATACTGTGTCAATCTGGAACAGGGGGCTTGAGTGCTAGAGAATGTTAACTGAATACAGGTGCTGTAGGAGGCATTGCCCGGACACCTTCCATTCTGTCCTCCATTCTTTGCAGCAGCTAGAGGAGGCAGTGGGTGGGAAGGGGGATGGATGCTGGGTCTAAGCAGCTCTTGAGCCCCAGCCAGTTTGCAAACTTAACTGTTGTCAGGCTGGCTGGAGCACATGCAGCTGCAGCAGGCACATAGCAAGGAGCTGCATGCTGGGGATGGGAACCAGGCAGGAAGGAAACAGGGGCGCCATTTCAGAGTTCGGTAGGAGGGGCAACTTTAACCGTGATTTTAGAGGCTACTTAGGCACCTGAAAACTCTAGCTTTTTTTGCAGATAACTTAGAAATGAGCTGATAGGAACCCTGTATCTTATTCCTCTAAAAGAAAGAAAACAAAATCCAAACACCAATTAAATCCATATTTTAAGTTTACATGTAAATTTAAAACAATCAAGTAATAACACAGCAAGATATTCCCAATCCCAAACCTTGAGGTATCAATTTTGAAGTCTTAACGTAGATACCAGAAGCATAAGGTTGATACTCTGTACACTATCTTTAGCAGAGATAAAGAAAATGTTCTTATTTTCTCTAACAGACACCCTGTGTTACTGCTATTATCTACTCTATTTTAGTCAATTGTTTTTCACTCCACTAAAAACCTATTTCTTAATTTTAACATACATGATTGTTTTTTCCTCTTTTATTAAGAACAGAAATTTATTTTTCTAATTATTTTGACATTTATGTTTACCAATCACAGTCATGTACATGACTCAATAACATTTTTTAAAAAACTGGCACATCCAAGATGAGGACAAGTTGAATTACAGTCTAGAAGGAAACTATTATTTGATTGTATCACTTTAAATAATGAATGACAAAGCACAATATGGTAATAAAAGTAATAATGGCAATTACTCCAGCCAGGACAGATTAGGCATTTTAGAACTCACTACTCAAAGCATTAAATTTAAACATAAGAGAAAAATAAAATTATGAAATGCACAATCCAGTCAAAAAACTAATATAACAGTACTGTAATCCTTAATGAACTTTGAGAAACTAAAATTACAGAGAACATATGTGCATTGCACATTTTAACAGGAAGTACCCACAAGTAACAACAACCACCATCATAATAATACGAGTGTGAGTGTTGGGGGGGAGTGTGTGTGGCAAGACTGTATATGTGTGAGAAAGAGTGCATTTCCGGGGAGTGGTGTGTGGGATAGTGTGTGTTGGAGGGAGTATGTGTGGGAGACTTGCGTGCATGTGTGTGTGTGAGAGAGAGAGAGTATGTGGGAGAGACTGTGTGTGCATCTGAGGGAGTGTGTCACTGCACTGAATGCTTGTTCAGTACAGCAGCAGCCGCAGTTCCCACGCCTGAGCCAGAGGCACCAGCACAGACAGGCTCCCTGTCCCCCAGAACCCAGCTCAGCACCTAGCTCTGGGAGGGGTGGTTATGGTGGGGGAGAGGGGTTAAGGCAAATGTTGAGTGCCTATAGCCTTCACAAACCCCCGTGCTTCCCCATCCCTTCTGGCCTTAAAATCTGACTAATAACATTATTTGGAGGTAAGGGGGAGTCTTCTCTGAACATTTGGCCACCCTTAGATCCAAGTGCAAATGTTTTTGTTAAAGTTTCCAAAATCTCTCTCTAACTCTTATTTCAAGGGTGCTAATCACCACAGACTCTGTCTGAAGTGTTTGGATATGTTGGCCTACATTTCCAAAATGACTAGTGACTCTAGGTGCATCAGTTTTTGGGTGCCCAATGTGAGACACTTCAAAGGGCCTGATTTTCAGAAAGCCCTAAGCAAATCAGGCCCCTTTAAGGTATATTAAATTGGTCACCCAAAATTTGAGACTTCTAAAATTAGGAAGGGCTTTAGGCAACCTTTCTTTTCCTCATCCCCATTTTCACATGAGTTGGGTAAGCGTCTGCAGTTTTAGATACTTTTACAAGCCAAACACATATTTGCCGTTCTCTAGTGTTAGAGCCTGAGGTATATCATCCTGCCCTAGTTTCCGATCTACACTTCCACTTTCCTTTGTTCACATTTCATAACTGTCTAAAGTAATCACAGTTACCATACCATACCTTACATAACATCAATTTACATTTTGTATAAGTGCTACCATAGAAAAGATGAAAATGTCCTGAAAGCAAATCAAAGCTCACTCTGCCATTGCAAAATATTTAAAATAATCATAAAAAATTACTTACATATTACAGGATCTGATGGAAACCCACAAACACAAAGAAAAAATTCAGAGTTAATGCTGACCATCTGTTCTTAAATCACTCAGAAGTAATGCCAGGTGACTTAAGAACAGCGTTTTTGATGTAATATTAACCTTCTTGGCTCTTGCGGACTTAGAAGAATCTGAGGCCTTGTCTGCACTAGCAATGATGCCGGCAAAACTTTTGTCACTCAGGGATGTGAAAAAAAACATGAGCGACATAAATTTTGCTGGCATAAGCACTTGTGTGGACAGCGCTATGTTGGTGGGAGACGCTGTCCCTCTGACACAGCCACCAATGCTCATTTAGGTGGTTTTATTTTGTCGACGGGAGAGCTCTCTCCTGTCAATATAATTCAGCTACACAAGCGCTTATGCTGGTAAAATTTATGTCGCTCAGGAGGAGTATTCTTTTGTCGACCTAGTGCTGTCTACATTGGGAGTTAGGTCAGTATAGCTATGTTTCCCAGGGCTGTGGATTTTTCACACCCCCTGAGAGACCTAGCTATACTGATGTAAGTTTCTAGCATAGACCAGCCCTTATAGTCTCACTTTAGTTGAATTTTTTGGCCACACTTCTCTGATATGGCCACTCAGCATGTGATTTACACCAGCTTAGGCACATCACACTGTTTGAGTTTTTTAATATGGGCAGTATGCTTGGTGCCATTCAAGACACCAAATAAGGAATTCTTGCCCCAGAGAGCTTGTAATCTGCAAAACAGACACATCAACAACCATATGGAGGGATGACTTAAATTATTTTGATTTGGAGTTCTTAACTGTGAACTCCTTTCTTGTTGGCAAGGTGAAAGAAGTGGGCATCACTGCAGTCAGTTTTCGACTTCCTTAGGCTTAGTGGGACAAATTCTAAAAGAGAAGTGTAAGAAAGGGGTATATTACATTTTGGTGCGTTGGTTTAAGTCTAAAGAAGGCTAATGTGGGTGTCAAGGTAGGTGTAATACACATTTTGAGGGAAGTGGAAAAAGGGGTATGTTGTTCTAATTTAGGCTCTCATAAGGCTTGCTTTCACTAAACTTCTTTACCCTAGGGTAAAAGAAAAAGGTAAAGAACAAATGTTTGTCGCTTGGATCAAACACTGACAGGTTTCCACATTGGTCTTAAGTACCTGGAGTTAATTGATTAGCTCAGTATAAAAGTCTAGTGTAGATATTTCCAACTCATATCTGAATTTGGCTTTTTGATATGTCAGTTATACCAACTCGGATGCCTGTACTGTCAGTTTTGTTGCACTTGATTCTGCTCTGTTACACTGATGTAAACTGTGGTAACGCTAGTTAAATCAAAGATTTACATTGGGCTAAGTGAAAGTTGAACTGGGCTCATGGCATGACATTTAGAAGTTATATAAGTTTAAGTAACACCGTATTAAGTCTAGAAGGAGTCTAATTTACAGGGTTTGGAAGAAGGTATAAATTGTGTCAATTTACGTCTAAATGTGTCCCTTCTTTAAGGGGTGAACTGAAGCAGGATAATCATTTGTAACACAGTTTACTTCCTCTCATACATGAAGAATGAAATATACACCACTAAATGTGTAGCATTCCAAAGGGCAGGTAGACATTGAAGAATGACTAGATTTCCCCCTTTTAACTCAGTTCCTGAGCTTTCTCCTAAAGTGCAAAGGGAAAGATACAGTTCAATTTAGGGATGTTTTGCCTCAGAGGGAGGTGCTGAGGATTTATGTGGTGACTAGGAAACAAGAAATCAGTGGATGAAATTAAAATTAAGATAGCAAAATATGATATGATATGGTATTATATCCCTGGTGTACAGGACTTAGTCTTCTGTGTTGTTCCTCTCACCAGCTTTATCCTTGCATTAAAGATAACTTCTGTACTGTATCAGGGTTCGATTGGCTTGGCAGGAAACAGTGGAATTGCTGCTATTCTCTGTATTTGACGTGGGTTTTCCAGGGTTGTTATAAGAAAGCCTCTTGGCCTGAGTTTATAACCAAATATCTGACTGTTTGATTTCTGATAGAAGAGGGACTAAAGTAGAGCATCCATGGACCTTAAGGTTTTTCAAAATCTAGAACTAAATTTTGCAGTTGGGGTTCATCTCCATTTTTCGGCTATCTCAAAATATAATTCATGTTGCCTCTGAATTGTCAGCTGCTGTACTCTTTAAGTCTATTTTCTCTTTCCTCTGATACAGTTTTTGGACTCCCTTACTGATTCTAAGTGGATCGATATGAAAGTTGATCATTCTTCCGCACAGGAAAGCATATAAATACATTTGAAGGTTTTGATCTGTGTCAAGTTTTTGTCCCTTGAGTTTGTGTTATGCTTTTGCTCTAAATTGTTTGTTTTCTTCAGTTTGTTTTTCATTAACAAAAATATGTATAATTAAAGTTTGTACTAAACTCACTATGTAACCAGGAGAGGCTGTTTATTAGAGCATTCTAAATTAATTAGATAATGAATTAGTTAGACCTTGTTCCTCTCAAATAATTGCCTAGCACATTTTGTTAGGTGCTCTGATACCACACTGATGGACTTAGGATAAAAGCCTGAACAGAATAGAATTTGTTCATTTGCTGCTAAAAGTGGTTAGGCAAAAACACTATTATTTTTACAAATATCTACTCAGTTATTTTCTAATTATTTGCTTCAGCTAATTTTATGACCCTTTTTGCATTTGTTCTGATTTTACTATCAGGGACATTTGTGTAATTATCAAATTTTTATTGCAGAAGGTTTGTGAAAAGTGAATTTCAAATTCCACAGTTGCAGATAATCACACTATATTCATAAGCCGATCAGGGAAAGAAGATGTACCTTGTGGCTTGTGTCCAATCAACACATCTTGAGAATTGAAACAGATTCTTCACAAGTGGTTAGTTATGAGTATTTCATAGAATCATAGAATCATAGAATATTAGAGTTGGAAGGGACCTCAGGAGGTCATCTAGTCCAACACCCTGCTCAAAGCAGGACTAACCTCAGCTATATCATCCCAGTCAGGGCTTTGTCAAGCCTCAGCTTAAAAACCTCTAAAGATGGAGATTCCACCACCTCCCTAGGTAACCCATTCCAGTGCTTCACCACCCTCCTAGTGAAAAACTTTTTCCTAATGTCCAACCTAGACCTCCCGCCCTGCAACTTGAGACCGTTGCTCCTTGTTCTGTCATCTGCCACCACCAAGAACAGCCTAGCCCCATCCTCCCTGGAACCCCCTTTCGGGTAGTTAAAGACTGCTATCAAAACTGCCCTCATTCTTCTCTTTTGCAGACTAAACAAGCCCAGTTTCCTTAGCCTCTCCTCTTAAGTCCTGTGCTCCAGCCCCCTAATCATTTTTGTTGCCCTCCACTGGACTCTCTCCAACTTGTCCACATCCTTTTTGTAGTGGGGGGCCCAAAACTGGACACAATACTCTAAATGCGGCCTTACCAATGCTGAATAGAGGGGAATACTCACTTCCCGCGACCTGCTGGCAATGCTCCTCCTAATGCTGCCCAATATGCTATCAGCCTTCTTGATAACCAGGGCACACTGCTGATTCATATCCAGCTTTTTATCCACTGTTACCCCCAGGTCCTTTTCTGCAGAACTGCTGCCTAGCTCATCGGTCCCCAGTCTGTAGCTGTGCATGGGATTCTTCCTTCCTAAGTGGAGGACTCTGCACTTTTCTTTGTTGAATCCCATTAGATTTCTTTTGGCCCAATCCTCCAGTTTGTTTAGGTCCTTCTGTATCCTATCCCTACCTTCCAGGGTATCTACCACTCCCCCTAGCTTAGTGTCATCCGCAAACTTGCTGAGGGTGCATTCTACCCCATCTTCCAGATCATTAATGAAGATGTTGAACAAAACCAGCCCCAGGACCGACCCCTGGGACACTCCGCTTGTGACTGGTTGCCAGCTAGACATGGAGCCATTGATCACTGCTTGTTGAGCCCTATGCTCTAGCCAGTTCTCTATCCATTTTATAGTCCATTCATCCAACCTATACTACTTTAACTTGTTGATAAGAATACTGTGAGACAGTATCAAAAGCTACAGGCCAACAATTATTCTTAGAAGTATTTGGCAAATAACTGAGTGACAAATACATGTTGAGAAAACCATCATAATTAGACAGTCCACAAGAAGAAGAAATGGCTCATTTTGTTTATTAAAAAAATTAATCATGACATTTTTGCACAGATCTTGAAATGACTGATTGTGCTTAACTTTAAGACCATAACTTCAGTGGAACTACTCTCATGCTTAAAGTTAAGCATGTACAGGATGTTTGCAGGGACTTGAAAAATATATGTGTGTATAAAATGTCAGTGATGTAATATAGCCAACTAATGTTCTATCAAAACTCTGTTATGGGAGCTCATCTGGACCTCTGAACTATTTCTAATCAACTGACTGAGCTGCCAACAAGCTACCTTTGATCCTAGCAGTTGTTTCAGTTTTTCAGAAAGTTGGGCTTTTACTGTCTTCCTCCTTCCCTGAGCCCCACCATCACTATGACTTTTCAGGCAAATGAACGATTATCCAGAAAGACAATTTATGACAGACATAGTCTCATAGGAACTTCATCCCTTGTCTTTATAGTGTGAGCTTTATAGTAATGTTCCTTGAATTCACAGTCACAGTCATAAAGCCTTGGGAAGAGACTTTGAAAATTTAAGAAGACGCTTGGACATAAAAGATATAATATTGTTTCATCAGAATATTTTATCTTCCTGTTGAGTCAACAGAAAACACCAGACGTGTTTGCATTACTTCTTGAGCTATAGCTGTGTAGCAACTATGGATCGACTTAGCTGAACAAAAATCCAAATGATTTATTATAGAAAATAAGAAATGTGTTTGTGAAAGGTTTAAAACAAAAATTGTTTTAACATATTAATTTTAATAACATTATTGCTAAAGGTATATAAATAACATACATAGCCTACTTGTTCCCTGTTCTCCCAATATCTACTATTAATTACAACAGTGTGAATACATCAAATGGGAAATCAATAAATATTGACACATCTGGCTATCTGCCAGGGTAGACAGCATATAAAAAATAGGCACCAGTTATAAATATATAACTCAGCATTTGCCAATTTATTATAGAAAGTGAATCAATTGTAGGAGGGCCTGAGTTACCCTGAGGCACTGCTGCATTGTGATGGAAAATTAGTTCTCTCCAAAGGAAAAGGGCTCATATGAATTTTATCCACTAGAGCAGTGGTTCTCAACTGGTGCCACTGGTGGTACTTTGAAGAGGGCTGGGTGGTACGCGAGCCATACCGCGCCACTGAATCCACCGCCAAAAGTCGTCCCCCCCCCTTTTTTTTCCCCAAGTGGTACTCGGGTCAGGTACCCGAGTGGTACTCGGGGAAAAAAAGGTTGAGAACCGCTGCACTAGAGGGTACATCCACTTCCTTGTCTTTGATTGTAAACTGGCCACAAAGAGCTAGATAAAATATGTATAAGCATTTTCATTTTACAGAACTAATACAGTTTTTTTAATAAATCATGCTCAAATGTCACTGGGGATTTTAAAGCAATTAAATGCACTTGTATGATGATTATTTACTTTGGCATTTAGGATTTAAGTATCCCATACTGGCACAAAATATCTGTACCCACTACTTTGCAGACACATTTCAGTGCACACAATATCCCTTGATTGTGGAACTAGGGAAAACATAGCAGCTCCTTTAATTCTTGGCAGCTGGCAAAGAAACAAGTCTAATTTGGCAATCAAGAGGTCAATTCCAAGAACACAGACCAATTTTCTTAAGTAAGAGATTGCACTCCCAATAAAATTCCTAATCATATGTGAATATTGTATCCTTATGGTTCAAGAACTAGGATGTGAGTCATAAACAGACAGCATCAATGTCATAAAATTCAGCATATGAATTTGTTTAAGAAACAAGTTCCTATACTATGGTCTGGGGAGCAGTTCTGGTTTTCTGCACAGGGCTGCTTGTTCATTGCTGAATGGCTCATCCTCCGCCTGGTTTCTAGCTACTAAATTGCATTAAGGAAGCTAACAATACATTAAATACCTTGGTAATGTTACTTTTCAGAGTAAGCAATTTCTGTAGTTGTGACAGGGATGTTATGCAATAATATGGGAGTGGAGGGGATCTGCATGAACGTTACTGAGAAGGGGAAGCTCTTCAACAAGTGAGTCTCCTTATCCCAGTCCCAGACTCATGTAGACTTGACCAGTACAACACAGAATCATGGAAATGTAGGGCTGGAAGGGACCTCAAGCAGTCATCCAGTCCATCCCCCTGCGCTAAGGCAAGACCAAGTATGTTTGTCCAGCCTGTTCTTAAAAACTGTCAATGATGGGGATTTCACAACCTCCCTAGTTAACCTGTTTCAGTGCTTAACTATCCTGATAGTTAGAAGATTTTTCCTAATATCTAACCTGATTCTACCTTGCTTCAAACTAAGCTGATTACTTCTTATCCTACTCTCAGTTCACACAGACAACAATTGATCACTGTGCTCTTTATAACAACCATTTACATATTTGAAGATTGTTATTTCATGTCCCCTCCTCAGCCTTCTCTTCTGTAGACTAAACATGCCCAATTCTTTCAGCCTTTCCTCCTAGGTCATGTTTTCTAAACCTTCTAACATTTTTGTTGCTCTCCTCTGAACTATCTCCTATTTGTCCACATTTCTGAAGTGTGATGTCCAAACCTTGATATAATACAGCAGGTGAGGCCTTAGCTATCTCAAGTAAAATGGAACAATTACCTCTCATGTCTTACATACAACACTTCTGTTTAATACATCCCAGAATTACTTCTCGATTTTCAGTCCAGGAGGAACCATCATGGTCATCTAGTCACATTTGCCTTTTGCACTGCAAAATCATGCTGTTGACTCATTCAATTTGTCATCCACTTTAACCCCCAGACCTTTTTCAGCAGTACTACTGTCTAGTGAGTTATTCCCAGTTTTGTAGCTGTTCGTTTGATTTTCCTTTCTAAGTGTAATACTTTGCATTTGTCCTTATTGAATTCAATCTTGTTGATTTCAGTCCAATTCTCCAATTTATCACAATGATTCTGAATTCTAATTCTATATTCCACAGTGCTTTCAACGCCTCTTGTTTTGGTGTTGTCCACAAACTTTATAGCAGGCTCTCCACTCCATCATCCAAGTCATTAATGAAAAGTATTACATTTTACTGGATCCAAGACAGACCCCCTACAGAACTTCCCACTTGACATTTCCTCACAGTTTGACAGTGAACCATTGGTAATTACTCACTGAGTATGGTCTTTCAACCAGTTTTGCACTCACCTTATAGTAATTTCATCTTGACCATATTTCCCCACTTTACTTATAAGAATGTCATTTGGGACAGTGTTAAAACCCTTACTTAAGTCCAGATATATCACACCTACTCCTCCCCCTCCATCCTCCTAATTTTAGCTTGTTGTACATGATTAAATAGGTGCAGTTCAATTAATTCATTATCACATTATCTTTCCCACTATTCTTTGGTTTTGGTTCATCTGGTTCTCCTAAATGCCAGTGGAAATGATATTCTACTGAAGAAAATATTGCTAGTTCTGTGGAAGAACCCGAACTCAGGGGTCCTTACTAATATGTCCGTTGCCTCTAGCGGATGGGCCAGAATTAGCCAAACAACAGATTAGCAAAATCAAAGTTTATTCTTTACGTAAAGAAGGTGGTCCCTTCAAATTTAAGGAACGACAGCTTAAAACTAAATTCTAACAGCTTATATAGTTCCACACAAATCTTTATACTTCACAGCTTCCATGGTCATACACACTAAAAAAACTACCCATCCAGGAATTTTCCCAGCACAGCAATTTCAACTTTCCTTATCTAAGTTACAAGGTCTTTCTCTGCATTCCATCCCTACTGGCATCTAGGTTCCATAACTATCTTGTTAACCCTTAACATTCTAAGATTTAAACTTCTGCTAGAAAGGCACTTTCAATCTCAGGCTTTTGCAGCCATTTCTAAAAATCAGTTCTCAGCAGAAACAGAGACCCCATCTTCTTTTCCCTTCACAGTTCCTGTATGTTACTGTAACTCCCAATGTCGACCTAGTCCACAGCCCACTGAAGTTGATATCAGTCTTTCCTTTGACTTCAGTGGACTCTAGATCAGGCCCTAATTACATGCAAATCTTGCACATCATAATGCACCAGGCAAATGACTGCCATCTGTTATCATTATACATGTGTGCACTTGTGGATGGAGTATTTACAGGAAAAAACAGGAATGCACTCAGCATTTGCTAACATCCTCATTTTACATATTTATGTTAAATAAAACCCTATACAGGAGGAATTAATTAGGTTGCAAAGCATGCAAAATTTAGGAAATGCTTCATTTGTTTTCTTACCCTTATGCGTATGCATTATGATTCAATTTTCAATGACATGATCACATACTATTTTTTTTTTCCAGGCCCCCTTACTGCAAGTTCACAACTAGATTTCAGGCGTGTTCAGATCTGGGGTTTTGGCTTGGGTGCATATCTGTTGCTCGTGTCTTATGATTTTATTAAAGGTGGCTTCCTTCCGCCACATTACTGCTGGTATATAAAGATCACATATTTTTAGTCCATGTAGGCTGTAAGTGGGAGCAAGAAATACTTTCTGCTTGCTTCCTACATGGCTTGTAGGCAGTAATGTACAATATAATACTAGCACCAGCAGATATTTCATCCAGTTAGAAGTAAGTGCAAAAGTGGTCTTATGCATGAGAATAAGACAAGAGTCAGGTCATATAGTGTATAGAACAGTGATTATTTGATTATATTTTTGAAAGAAACTAAAGTAGACTTCTTACCTTTAACTGTACCACTCCAGCAACTGAAATGCTTTTATGCTTCCAGTGGGAGTGAAGAACAAGATAGCTAAAAGCATCTAAATGCATGTCTTAAGGAAAGCCTAGGAAATATTTTCACAGTTTAAAAACTGTTGGTTATTTATGCAAGTTCAACAGCATTTCATTTGACCCTGTTGCCTCTTTTCAATTGCCATTTCTGAGTGCACAGTTTGTGGCTTTGACACAGGAGCTGTTGACCTTTAAAGATTTTACATCACATGTCTGGAATAGTTTTCAAAATTAACCCTTGTCGACGAATCCAGAGAGTGCCTGGGATGGCAGTTATTCCACGGGGCTGGGTGGGGTAGGGGGAGTGATTGAGGAGATTTCCCTTTGAGCCCCAAATTTTGCATTAGAGGTACTCACAGAAATAAAGGGGTGGGGGGGGGGGTGGGAAGAGAATTGCAAAATTTTGTTTATTCATTGACATATAAAATTTCAATTACATTTTTGTTCAATTTTGGAGTATTTCAACTCACTCTAGCTGGCAACAAAGACTTCATTTAGCTCAACAGTTCTCAAACTATTCCCATGTGGTTGAACACTTCTTGAAATGCAGAAATTTTCTTGAACCATCTTCCCATCTGCAACTATCTTGGCTATGTGAAAACATAGCACTAGGACCGTGTTCTGAAAATAAACTTCCTTTTCTCCAATGGTAGAGGCAGCCTGGTTACATTTCCCTATATTATTTGTGTTGTTCATCTCCACGCTGCTCAAACGATGGAGAGAACATATAAAATGTATCTTGAGCATCCAGCCCCAGAACCTGGACCTGAAATATGGCTGTAGAGCACAGCTTTATTTGTGTGTATGACCCCGAACTTCAGCTGTGACGATATATTTCTAAATTAAGAGGTTTATAGCTACTATATATCTGTTGGATTGGCCTATTATTCAGTCAGTTTTCATGCCTCTAACATATGTGGACAATGCCTACATCTATATGCAAAATAGTCCTGATAATTCACTATGACGAGGAGTGAGGGAGTGAATCTGGAGCATTTGCCCTTTTACTCAAACCTAAAATGAGAAATAAGGTGGGATGTCTGAGTGATCAGCAAAATAGACAGATGGCTACGCAGTCTAATGCTTTTATTGGAATGAAGCAATTTGATTTCTCTGTTCACTGAGGCTAGATATTCTCCTGCCCATCCTACAAAATGCTAAGCAGTATCTCCATTAACTTAATTCTTGGAGAATCAGGCTCTGCTTTTGCATCTCCCAGTTGTTATGGCTGCTGAGCGCTTTGACCTTGATCCAACAAACGCTGAAGCACGAGTGATCCATTGACCACTCATGCACTTAAAGTGTTGTTGAGCAGTTTGGTCCCAGGATATTAGAGAGACAAAGTGGGTGAGATAATGTATTTTATTGGACCAACTTCTGTTGGTGAAAAATACAAGCTTTCAATCTCCATGGAGCTCTTCTTCAACTCTACCAGGGGACAAAAACACTGACCACACACCCCTAGTTGTTACCTGCCATCCTACACTGGAAACCATATGGAGTATCATCAAACAATTACAACCCATAGTTGATGGGGACCACATCCTGAAAGAAATCTCTCTTCAGACGACCCCCTAACCTCGCCAAGCACATCATCAGAAACAAGTTCCTCACAAACCAGGACACTAACTGAAAGCAACACCAGACCCTGCCAGAACAACAGATGCAAAACCTGCAGCCATATATCCATTGCTATGATGATCAATGCTTTCCACAACACATCTTTCAAAATCCATGGGTTCTGCACATGCCTATCACAATATGTGTATCAAATGCCCCAACAACAACTATGTGGATGAAACAAGACAATTGCTACATTCTCAAATGAACTCTCACAAAAAAACAGTAAATGACAAAAAAGCATCCTATCACCCTTATGGGTGAACACTTTTCACAAAACAATCACTCCATATCTGACCTCTCAACCCTCGTCTTCAAAAGAAACCTGCACAACAACCTTCAAAAGATGAGCCTGGGAATGTAAATTCATAACTCTGCTAAAAATGAAAAATCATAGACTCAATAGAGACATGGATTTTTTTATCTCATTTATGACACACTAAGGGCTTGTCTACACGTACAGCGCTATAAGTGTAGGCACAGCTGTAGCACATCTGGTGAAGATGTTCTATGCTGACAGAAGAAAGCTATTCATGTCAGCATAATAACTCCACCTCCATGAGAGGTGGTAGCTATGAGACCTTCTCCCACTGACATAGTGCTGTCCACACTGGTGCTTATGCTGGTGTAACTTATGTTGATCAGGGAGGGTGGTTTATTTATATCCCTGAGCAACATAAATGATGATGACATAATCTATAGGGTAGACATATCCCTAACTCTCTTTGTTCTATGACTGCCCATTTCATTTTGAATGTTTCTTGTATGTGTGTTAACTCCTTTTATTTCACAGTCTGCTCCCTCTTTTATTTAGCTGTGACACTCTGATTACCTTTTCCAGACCTAAAGATGAACTCTGTGTAGCTCAAAAGCTTGTCTCTTTCACCAAGATATGTTTATCCAATGAAAGAAAGTACCTCACCCCCCCTTGTCTCTCTCATATGCTTAAAGTTATGGATGTGTTTACATATTTTGCTGGATCAAAGCTTGGGTGCTCAGCACCTAGCAGAATTAAGCCCTCTGTTATCAAGTGCCTTACCAAGAAATGGCAAGATAAGAAATTCTTAGCATGTAAGAATGCCTCTTCTAAAAAGAGCACAGTTATTGTAAAGAACACCCACTTGTCTCCTGTTTATGGTAGTGAAAATACATGAAGGATTGGGTGCTACGAAGATGTGCACTGGCCCTCCTTCTCTAAACCAACTTCTGTAAATTTAGCATTGTTTGCAAGTGAAAATGGGACAGGATGGCCAGCATGACGTGCACTAACCTGTAACCTTTACAGAAGCAGGTTTAATTTCTGCATTTTGTGGTCTGATCCCAGAGCAAAACCCTGACCCCATTAAAGCTAATGGCAAAAGTCCCTTCAACTTCAATGGGGACCAGGGTTTCACACCTGATTTTATTGGAATCAACCCCATTGCTTGTTATGAATCTGTGCTCAGAGTCTATTGATCTACTGTTGAATAGAAGATCAGTCACAGTATGAGGACAGGTGTACACTACAAACTTGGATCAGTGCAGCTGCAGCACTTCTGGCGATGGCACTCTACGCAGAAAGGAGTGAGCTTTCCCATCAGCTTAATAACTCCACCTCCATGAGAGGTGATAGCTATGTTATCGGGAGAGCTTCTCACACTAACGTAGCACTGTCTACATAGGGGGTTAAGGTCGGTATAAATACGTCGATCAGGGGTCTGGATTTTTCACACTCCTGAGTGATGTAGTTATACCGAAGTGTGTAGTGTTCACCTGGCCTTAGTCATGTTTAGAACTGATTGAATTATTTGCTGACAAAAAAAAAATTATTAGCCATAGTTTCTGTTAGCAAATTCTGTGAACAGATCACAATTACATACTTATTATTTATTATTTGTAATTGGAGCCCTAGTCTTGATCTTTATTCATAATTGTTTGAATAATTTATGTGGGTAGACGTCAGCCTAGGGTTCATGAGCTGTTCATAGTTAGCATTGCTGTAAATGTTTGCTACTTTGAATTTGCTATTCCAGCTGTGTGATTGGTCATCAGTCACATAATATTATTACACTTCTCTTGTAACTGTTATAACCTTAGTTTTTTAAGAAAGCTGAAAAATAAGATACAACCAAGAGAATTGTCAATGAATTTGGTGCCAGGTGAAAATTTCAGCAGTGCCCAATGTAGATCAGCGGGCGGTGTGCACAAACCAGCGGGCAGTGTGCACAAATCAGTGGGCTGTGTGCATAAAACTAGTGCAATGTGTCACCAGCTCTCACATGCAGGAAAAAACTAAGCCTTTGATTGGTCAGTGTACCCTATAAAGGATTTATGGAGACTTCCACCGTATGCTGTCCACCCAGGTGGCAGCCCGTATTCGCCTTCATCTCTACAGATCAAGTCTTACCTCTGCATTCCTGTGTTGTACTCCTGTGCATGTGTCACATCATCCGTCTCTTGTGTGATCCACCCATTAGTAAGTTATAAACTCTAGTTAGTGTCCCCTTCCCACACTGTTGTTTATTGGGTCCCTGAGTTTCAGGCTCAGTTGAGCTGTTGGTCTTTGTGCTATTCTGTTATCCATTATCAATAAACTGTTTAATTCATTTAATCAATTTTGTCCCGAATGTGCAAATCCTGGGTGATTTAGATCCCGTAGAGGGGTAAGAACCTCAGTGGGTCCTTAAGTTACCAGGGAGTGGGGAGGTGAATCATTATTCAGGGCTTTCTCTCTTCCCTTTCAACATTTCCTGTTACACTCTGATTAGAAAATATAAGCTATAAACAGTCAGATACCATAGTTATGAGCACAGAACATAAACCTAAATAGAATGAACGTCATTAACAAATGAATGTTGTTTCATCAAGAAAGAAATTTATTTTCCTTGATCAAATGAATCAGTGCAATGTTCTTAATTTGCTTTCAATGGAAATTCTTATGAACCAAACATTGTTTGTATGAATGTTCTTGAAAAGACAGCAAATAAGGTTGTGAATGTGATCAAATATAAAGTCACAATTGTGAGTAACAATTCCCAAAGACATGCATGTGCTTCCCCTCACCATCATTTGCCCACCTGTAGTCATGATTAACAGGCCACTGGTAAGCAGAACTATGTAAGACAACTTACACATCACTCTTTTTGCACTACAGCTTAGCTAATGTTATAAATCTCTTGATTTCTTAAGCACGAAATTCGTTCAATTAAAATGAAACCCTTCCTTCCCTGCCACAGAAAAATATACTCCAGCTATCTTTTTATTTTTTTAACAAATGCTTAGTTTTAAGTGCGCCCTTGAACTATTGTTTTAACCTATCACTATTTTGCCACTCTACATTTCTCTGTTGAAAACTCTTTTTAAAGCCAATGTCTGAAGCTGCTATTTAAATAGGATAAATATTACACAGTAGGATTTGAGATTAAACATAACCTCTACTGCACTTTCCTTGGATACAGCTTGCTATATCTTTCATGAAAGTCTGGCTCCCACTAAACAGCATTAATATGTGAAAAATATGAAGGAGGTATTTAGCCCATGGTTTTGGGGTTTTTTGTTTTTTTTTAGTAGTCCATAAATCCAGACAGACTTCTTAAACTGACAGTCCTATCTAGACATTCCTCTTGATGGCTGAGGAGGCCTGACATAAATCATCTTAAAGAAGACTTGTTATTTGTTCTTTACAGACTCTGTTATAAAGGGGAGTATAAGGAATCTATCGATTATCACAATGGCATGAATATGTGTGTAGAAACTGGGCAGCTTTGCTGATTATTTATATTTTTTAGACTGCAAAAATTATTCACAAAAAATTCCAGCTCCCTCGGTCCTGCTGCCTCCTGTTGAACGTGGGCATCTTTCAGAAATGTAGTAAGCTAGTCACACACAGAGTGGTAGAAAAGAATGAAAGATTCACCTATGAGAAACTTGTGCTTCCACCAGGCTCAGCAGCAGAAGGAAGTATACCAGCAGTAAGAATGCAACACTTGCTTCATTCAGTCTGCAGCAGGTCACTGATTTCTCTGTACCACTCCCCTTACTGGATGCACTCTTTCTCTGTTCTCAGTCAGTGCTGTAAGATGGAGGGGAGGCACCAGGGAAAGTAGAGAAGACATAGCAGCCTAGCACAGAGCATGAACTATGACTAGAAGTCGAGGGAGTGATTCAGAATGGGAAGAGGAGTGTACTATGGGGAGTTAGTGGATGCTGGGTTGGAAGAGAGGAGTAAGAAAGAACTGGGCACCAAAGGGGTTGATTATGTTGGGGGGCTTACAGTGTAAGAATTAGATATGTAAGACCACTTACGGTTTAAAAAACGAGTGTTTTCTCAGAGTTAAAGTTAACACCATTAATACTGTAAAGAACTGGCTGTGTATGTATCTTTCTGCCCTCTACTGGATAGACTAAGAACTGCTGGACTGTGTGTGTCATAGACCCTATTGTGCTAGAAGTTAAGAGGGTCAGCATTAGTCCTGCACTTCTGGAGTTGAAGATTCGGAATTCTGTCTCCAGTCTCAGGTGTGCAGCATAGTAGCAAATGTGAAGTCCTAGGTAGCCATGGGTTTGTTACATTGATATCAGAAGTTGTGCTGATAGTCATAACTCATAGGAATCCATAAACAAGCTATGTGAAGAAAGTTGTACTGTAATACAGAGAATTGGCCAGTTTATATGACTAGTATTGTGTTAAAATTACAGGCTAGTTTATCTGAATTTTCTTCCCCAATTTCCATTAAACCATTGGCATAACCTAATGCAATAATAACCGTTGAATTTAAGAAAGTTATTTTTACTTTAATAAAAGATTAAATTATCATTTGTATTGTTATATCACTCAAAATCCAAATCATCTGAGGGCCTGGTGTGCTAGGTGTTGTACAAACACATAGGGAAGAGACACTTCTTGCCCCAAAGATCATACAATCTCAAAAGACAAAACAAAGAGTGGGGATGTTGGCCAATACATGCTAGGCTAATATATGTATATATAATGTATTAATCACATCACATACACTAATATTCATTAAGGACCCAATAACAACATAATATATTGTGTATACACATTTCTATCAGTTACAGAACCCAAATTGGCCTGTCTTTTTATAATCTTGTTCACTTCAGTTAAATGACATCACCTTTGGCATGAAAAAATAGGAAACTTGTCAAAGGTAATGTTTCAGCCACAGTACAAGCTGGAGAGGTAACTTCATGGACCAGTACCTGGAATGTTAGTATCCAAAACAAAGATAAGGAAGGTACAGAACAACAAGTCAAGACACTGCTACCAACTGATGAGCTGGATTTTAGTGACATATGCAAAGTTTTGTAATCCTTAAATTCCTGCGTATGCTCCTAGCTGAAAAGTTTGGAAGCACACCTTCTTTGTAAGGGGAATTTAACAAAGCTGCAGAAACGGCTTCTCAGAAACTGGTATCGTGTTGACACGTTTTCCTGTACTATACTACTATTGACTTTTAGCTACAAACCTGTCTGATATCGGTTACTTGGTCTTTGGAGTATATTTCATAAGGAATCAAAGTGTGTTCAAGCAACTGATTATGCAATTTATTAACAGGGGGAATGAAACATGACAGACACACAAAGCAGTGTGGCTGTAGTGCTGAACTTGATAGAATGCAGACAATGATGCCAGAAATGTAGATTTGGAGGGCTCTCCACAGTTCATGAAGGTATTTGCCCCAGCTGGAAGTTTCCAAGTCCTGTCCCTGGGTGTCCCATGGGAATGTGATAATCATTTTGCACAGTCCTATTTGCAATGTCATTTGTGCAAGGTTTTCTTGAGAGATGCTTCTCAGTATGTGCAGAGAATGAAATATATTTTTAAAGTTTCTGATTAATATGCTAGGAAGCCAGTCTTGGGTTCTGTTCTCTGGTGTGCTATTGATTTGTTGTGCGGCTTTGGGGCAGCTCAGTCTATTCAACACTCAGTAAAATGGGGATCTGCTGCTTTGGGACCTATCAATCAAAAGCAAAGTATAATTGTGGAGTATTATTTAGTTACTAGTAAACTGGTCTTTCTGAGTCTGCTGCTGGTAGTGGCTATCTGGCTGAAAAACAGAATCATTTATTCCATTCATGGAATGGCAGCCCATCTTTAAATGTCTTGTAAGCCAGTCTTCATCTAGTTTGAGAATCAGTTTCAGTTACTAAAGAGTAAGAATTTCAGTGTTTTCTTTGGGGCGAGGACTGTCTACTACTGTGTTTGTACAGTGCCCAGGACAATGGGCCATTTTTGGTTGCTCTTTAGGCACCCCTTAATAAACATGTTTAATAATAATTGTTTGGAAGAAATGTTTTGTTATTTATTTTACTATTACAAGTTTTATAAAAAATATTAGTACTATATTAATACAAAGATGACACACATGGTACCAAAGACACATACAAACAAGTAAATAATGTGGCTTTTCTTAAATACAATTACATAAAGCAGCAAAATCTTATCATCCATTTTCTGGATTTATACCCCCTCATCACCACCTTTAGGTGTAATTAAGCCATAACAGCAATGGAAGAGCGCCACAGGCAGACAGGAGTAGCAGTTTGCTCATGTTAGATAAAGATAGAATGCTTAGATATATCCTGTAAACACCTTGAGGGTCACATCGCTGTCAGAGCACAAGTTGTCTTGTGCATTATCCCAAGCAAGAGCATATGTCTGAGAGGAAGGAAGACCCACAACCTCAGAGAAGCAACTCGAAACATGAGGAACTACTCATAGTAGAGTCATAATCTTTTAAATGCTCTTAAATTCACACTTCAGTGAGACTTGGGTGATCTCCAAAATGTTCTTATGGATAGAAGATAGCAAATGTTATTTTTAGCTCACTCATCTTTCACTTACCTTCTCAATCCTGAAAAAGAAGGAAAGCGTGGGTTCAGTACAGCATATCTGACTGTGCAGATGCAGTGTTTGGGGACATGGACGGCAGTTCCTTCCTGCCTCACTAGATGGTGCTGAATACAGTCTATAATTGGCAGTCTTTCTTAGAGAGGCATCTCTAGCAGAATGCAAGAAGTAGCACTGGAGCACACCTTCACAGTTTTGACTTCCCAGCAGGAATGTTGAAAGGCTAGGTTAAGCAGTCTTAGCTAATAAATTCTACCTCCTCTTCCAGGATAAATAGTGAACATGTGCTTCACTGATCACCCTCACCCTACAGTTTTGATTAATGAAAAACTTTTGACCTCAGTAATTGAGTGTCTACCCATTTCATTATGCCCTCTCTTCCTTGGGTGTCTTATTTTTAAATTCTGTTTTAGTCTCTTCTGACTCCATAGTTCCTGTTCACTCCCATCACTGCTATGGCATATTTCCTAGATATGTTTTGGTTAAATGATCTCTTTAGTCTCTTTCGCATGTCTTTCTTCCTTTTGCAAAAGGAAACCAATTTGCCAGCTGCAAAGAGTCTGATGCTGCTAGTGTCAACTCTGTATGTTTGGGGAAATGGATCTTCTTGTCAAGACAGGATTTCTCCTCCTTTCCCTGCATGCAGCCAATCCATTTGGATAACTGAGTTTTGGGACCTGCAAAACCCAGACTGCAGGAGAATCCCTGCTAAAAGAGGCAGGTGCAGTTCTTACAGAAAGATGTACTATATTATTGAACAGTCGGGTGCTGCTTGAATGCGTTGATTAGCAAGGACAAGGAGAGCACTGAGAGGTGGTGTGGTCTGATGGATAAAACAATGGACTGGAACTCTGAGATTTGGGCTCCATTCTTGTCTTCGCTAACCTGGGCAAGTTACTTCCCCCTCTGTTTCCTCTCCCATCCCCTGTCTGTCTTGTCAACTTAAACTGTAAGAACTTTGGGGCAGGAACTATATCTCACTGCATGTCTGAACAGTGCCTTGCACATTGGAGCCCTAAATATAAATAAATTACAATCATTCCCTTAAAACTAACTTCTCTGTGGATCCCCTAAAGCTGGCTCTGATACTCTGCAGTGTGTACAGGTATCAGCCTATGCAGAAAGTGATAAAGATTCCTTTTTTGGCATGCGGTATTGGATGGGTCTTCAAAGACGCACAGATTTCTCTATCTAAATAGCAAGATAAAACAACCTCACAAAATTATCCATTGTTTAATAATAATAATAATAATAATAATAATTAATAATGTTCTACACTTATACAGATCCTTAAATTCAAAGCTTTCAAAGAGCTAAAACTAAGTCTCGTAATACGTCTGTTAGGTAAAGAAGGGATGATGGGGATCTCTTTAGCCCCCAGTGAAACACAGCAACTTTTTATCAGCACATAGCAACATTATATGACAGCATAGGAATAGACATGAAGAGCTGAAGTTGCAGAAGCTGTTTGGATACACAGAATGCAAGCATCTGAGTTGGAATTCATTGTGAGTACTGGTGTTGTTATAACTATTCTTACAAGAATTATCATGAGATCTGTAGTGACCACGGGCGGTCAGTATCTTGGTTCGAGATGGCATCTGAAAGATGGCAACTTCAGCACTGACTCAGAAGGGCAAAGCGCTACTTGCTGAATCATCAGCATTCCCTCCTGAAGCACTCTAAGTTTTTCTTGGAGATCTGCTATCCAGATACTTGCCCAGCCTGGTTTGTGTGATTTGACAGCATTGCAGCACAAGGTGATATGGATCGCAGTCTCTAGTGTTATATTCCCTCTCACCTGTCCTATTAACACCGTTTTCTTTATGTATGTTGCTGGTTAGAATTTTCGCCTACTCAATAAAAAGAAAAATGGGTAAGAAGATAGGAAAACAGAAAAGAGAAAAAATAAAGGCAGACGAAACTAAGAACACAAGGAAGGAAACAGAAAAAAATAGCCATTAATGTTAATCTAAATGATCTCATTTAGCCTCATTGTACTATAATTTGTATGAGGCTCTTCATGGTAGTCAGCTTCCATTAGTGATCTGATTTGTTTGCTTTCTGCTAGAACAGCCTCCTCTCTTGAATTTGGTGTGACCTAAAACCTGCATCTGAATTCCTGAAGACTTTGGTAAAATACAGCTTTGAGTCTCTGAGCTTTGCAACTCAAGGCCCCACTATATTGATTTCAGTCTGTTAAACTCTCTTCTTTGGACATGATTTAATATCAAGGCTTCATCAGTGTGTCCCTGCTCACTAGACCTCCTTTGTCTAGTGGTTCTAATAGGATTCTGGGAATCAGTGCTTCTTCTAGTTTTATTCCAGGCTCTGCCAGAAACTTGCTGTGTGATCATGGCAAAGGCACTTATCTCTCTGTACTTCAATTTCCCCTTGTGTGAAGTATGGATAATAATTCTCACCTGCATCACAGACGTACTTTGAGATCTTCAGACAAAACGTACTATTGGCATGCCAAATATTATAAGACAAACTTTGCTACAGTAGAACCTCAGAGTTACAATCACCTCAAGAATGGAGGTTGTTCCCAACTCTGAATAAAACATTATGTATTGTTCTTTCAAAAGTTTATAGCCGGACGTTGATTTAATACAGATTTGAAATTTTACTATGCAGGAATAAAAGGCTGCTTTTAACCATCTTAATTTAAATGAAACAAGCACAGAAACACTTTCCTTACCTTGTCACATCTTTTTTTAAACTTTCATTTTATTTTTTAGTAGTTTACATTTAACACAGTACTGTGCTGTATTTGCTTTTTTTTTTTTTTTTTTCCCTCTGCTGTTGCCTGATTGCATGCTTCCAGTTCCAAATGAGGTGTGTGGTTGAACGGCCTGTTGTTAACTCTGGTGTTTATAACTCTGAGGTTCTACTGTATTGAGTTAGCTAATTGGGGCAACCAATCAGTAGACTATGAATGCCCCTTAAGCTGAGCACAGACTTCAGTATCAGCTGGTCAGATCCATAGATTGTAGCTAGCAGTGAGCTGTAAAGCTGGCTAGCTCTGCACAGTTTTTATCCTTCATAGCTCAAAAAATTTTATTTCTGCCATAGCATGAGAAGTTCTCAACTCTCCTCATCTCTAGTTTTATTCCTACAAAGTTTAGAGCTCCTGAAGTTTGCAGTCAAATATATCTCTCCTTCAGATAACTGAAAGCTTTGGTTAATGGGGGTTGGATAATTTTGGTTTGACACCACATGCACATAGCCAACCTGTTAACCACAGCACCCTGATTTTCTGCCCATCGTCACATCTGACTTTGGGGATAGCGAACTATAGCACTGCTCTGGCTTTGGTAGCAGCCATTTTGCCCACTAGTTAGTAAAAACACCAACCAAACCCAAGCTTCTCTCACGTAGACAACCTGCATCCATTATGTTCATTGGCAGATTTTGGGGCATGCTGATTGTTTGGTGGGTAACCACTATGCAGCATCTTCCACTGGTGAATTTTTAGTGTGTGACACTGAGCCAGTATTGTGCCTATAGATATATACAGACACACATACAAATATCACTTTATTCACCCCTAAAATGCAGCCACAGCTATCTGTTCTGTAATAACACACTTTATATTTATTCTGTCTGGACCAAAGGTGACGCTGTTTCTTCCAATACACATTAGCATTGTGTGATACCCTTTGTCCGAAAACAACACCCCCAAAACCCCATATTCACCAGTCTCATATAATGATAGGTTTTGTACAAGGTATACCTTATTTGGTATTATTTTAAAAGTCTTGATCTGCTAAACATTAATATCCTGCTGTATTGTATGTGCTACCATAGTATGTGAAGTTGTAAATATTGTTTTAAATGCTACAAGAACATGTTGCAAAGTGGGAAACTCTCACAAACAGCTGTTTAGGCACAATGATGGAGTGGCCAGACAGCATTAATGGCTATCTGTCACCCATTCAAGAATAGATTCCACTAACAGGAATTGTTTAGAGTGAAGACTTCACTGTAGGAAACAGGTTTGCAATGGGGCTTGACTGACCAATGAGGACGATCCCACAGTTCACAAGCCCGATGGTTCTACCAAGCTGAAACAGACTAAAAAAGAGGAAGCATGACATCATCACTTGGCTTCTCTCTCTCTCTCCCCAACTCAACACTTGAAGGATCATCTGGAAGACGAAAGGACTTTGAAAGGGGGAATCCCAGACAGGGAAGGTTTCCTAGCCTTCATTTAAGAAACTGCTTGTATCATCTGACAAGGTGAGACATTGCTAATTCAAACAGGTAACATGTAGAATTTAGACTGTGATCTTATGTTTATTTCATTTGGTGACTACTTTTAATCCCTTTACACTTGCCACTTAACATCACTTAACATCTATTTTTCTGTAGTTAATAAACCTGTTTAATGTTTTATCTTAACAAGTGTGCTTATGAGTGACGTGTTTAGACACACTGATCAGTAACAAAAGCTGGTGAATGTTTCTTCCGATTTGAGGGAAAGGGTGAACTGGATAATAATCTCCACTGGTTAGACTTTTTGACCAGGGTAGATGATATATTTCTGTGATCCTGGGCTGAGGAGCCCGTTGGAGTTTCTCTATCATTGGTTCGTCTGTGGTTGGAAAGCATTCATTGAACTAAGCTGGGTGTGCTCCCTACCCAAGGAGGGCTATGTAAGTGCAGTACCTGCCAGAGGTTTGTGGCATCACAGTGTGAGAGGGAAACCAAGCTGATCAGACAGAGGGCTCAGTGGTATCTCAGCTACCAGGCTGTACCGAAGGGTTTCTGCATATTGTCACACATTGTTTCCATTATTGTTCTCTCCTTCACATTGGACAGATAAACTGATGAACACTGAGTAAAGGTCAGACCTACAAATCTGGAAGGTACTGCAAAAATCTGTAACACATTTCTTCTGCGTCTTCATCTGGTGTAAAATTAATTTTAATGGAGCTATGTCCATTTGCACCAGCTGTGGATCAGGCCCTTTATCATTATTATTATTATAATAACTATTTGATTTATTCAGTGCACTGTATTCTCCTATTATGTTTTAGTTCTGTAATTTGTACATTCTGGCAATATACTCACTCTTTTTTTCCCCCCCAACCAAAGTATTTTAATTAGAAATAAACTGAACTGTTTTTTGGAGCAAAATGAAAATAAAAGATCAGAAATAGCACATAAAAACACCCTAGAAAATACTGTTATTTTCCCAGGATCCATAATTGTAAATGATAAAACTGCTTAAATAAGGTGATAATCAAAAATATAGTAAGGTGAAATATCCCTTTGGAAACATAAAATCTGCGATAATGTCATATTTAAAACTACTGTGAAACTAATTTAAAAGGGAAGGGGAATAATGTTTAAATTAATACTGAACAATGTGCTTTCTGCTGAGAATATAAACCAAACCTAGATAGGATTTTATATATATATTACATATGAAATTATTCCGGTTTCTATTTGCCTTAGGTTTTTATACTGCTGTCCCATCACCACAGTGTCCGAGTGCCTTGGAGACAAATTAAATAGCAAGATTGAAGCCCTTAGTAGACTTCATGGAGTCTCTGGCACATCAACCTTTTGGGATAGAGTTTATTTTATTTATTTTGCATGGTAGAGGTTTAGGAGTAGAAGGGGGTATCAGTATTCTGAGTGTCATTCTTATGATGGAAAGCTTTTTCTATTCACCATCAGTCTGAAATTGTCTTGCCCAAGGTACAAGTCTTCAACAGCAAAAGATCTTTTGGGTCATAGGGTGCAACATGTATCTGTAGTAACATCCCAGTCCTGACCCTTCTAGGTCTGTGATAGAGTGGGCCAGAACTACACGGCTTAACAAGCTTCATAACTCTGCTTGTACTCTTAGGGCTGCCCTTGTATCTACTGGGCAGGTAGCAAAGCTTGCTTCAGCCTCAGGAATGGAGTATGATATGGTGGTGGAGATAATGAGGGGTACTGTGGATGATGATGATGATGCTGGATGGATGAGGTAGTCACACTCCAATATTCAGCTGAGTAAGAATCATATGGATAGACTGGACTGGTTGGTCCCATGCAGATGTCCCTAGCTGACAGCTCTGAAATGGAGATTTCTTGTCCCATGATAAATGGAGCAAAGGGACAAGTAGGCAGACACACTTCTTCTAATCTTCAAATATCTCTTTAAAAGGTAAGTGTTCAGAATTCCAGTCCTTGTTCACTTTTTCCTCCTCCAACACAGTTACTGCAGCCCCTAAGCTGTGTTTACCTCTGTGTCCTCAGCATGTGGAAAGTGGGGAGCCAGAACCCGTGGAAGGCTACTTGGGGAACAGGGATTTAATAGATTCATAGAACCATAGGGTTGGAAGGGACTGCCAGGGTCATCTAGTCTAACCCCCAGACAAGATGCAGGATTTGTTGTGTCTAACCATCCAAGACAGATGGCTATGCTGCCTCTTTTAGAAAACCTCCAGTGAAGGAGCTTCCACGATTCCCCTAGGCAGTCTGTTCCATTGTCCTATTGTTCTTACAGTTAAGAAGTTTTTCTTGAGATTTAATGTAAATCTGCTCTGCTGTAGTTTGAACCCGTTGCCTCTAGTCCTGCCCTCTGTGGCAAGAGAGAACAACAACTTTATGGCAACCTTTCAAGGATTTGAAGACTGCTATAATGTCCCCCCCTGTGATCTCCTCTTTTCCAAACTAAATATACCCAGTTCCTTCAGCCTTTACTCATAAGGCTTGCATTCCATTCCTTTGATCATCTTTGTCGTTCTCCTCTGGATTCTTTCCAGTTTCTCTGCATCCTTTCTATACATTGGTGTCCATTGGACCGAGTCCTCCAGCTGAGGCCTAACCAGTGTCAAGTAGAGCAGTACCAACCCCTTCCATGACTTGCATGCTATGGCTCTGTTAATGCAACCCAAAACTGTGTTGCATTTCATGTACATAGGGCACCTGCTCCCACTGCATCTGCTCAGAATCCTTCACACTTTCCTATACCAGGGTTACAGGCCTCAGGGCAGGTCAGCAGAGCCTAGTTACATGATGCTAAAGAAATCATATCCCTCATTAACTCATAATTGGTCCTAAGATATTCACCTATACCTTAAAGTCTGTGGGTCACATTCTGCCCTCAGTTACAACCATGTAACTTAATGAAGAATGAAGCCCTTTCAACATAGCCATAGATCTTTTAGATCTTGCATCCTAGTAGTAATTATAGCTTGCATATTGAGTTATTAGCACTTGAATTGTGGTAGCCTCCAGAGGCTCTAAGCAGGCATCCAGGCTGCATTTTGCTAGGCCCTGTACACACAATAAAAAGACAGTCTCTGTCCTTAAGAACTTACAATCTAAGTAACACAGACCACATGTTGAAAACCATTGTTGTAAGGAGTTATGTGTATATATACTGAAAATACGTTCTTCGATTCTGTATCAAGGTATAAGTCACCAGCAGAGGTGAAGAAACAGGTTTTCTGTCACACAAAAGATGTTTATTCACCTGTCTTTCTGTCTGGGTGTTAATTAAGCTCTGTAAGCTATCAATGTGTACCCATTTACCTACAAAGTCAGTAAAGAGATGTAAAGTCAACATGGCAGCAGCACATAGGAAAAAACAAGCCACATGGAATTATTCTGTCTCTAAGTACAGATGATGAACGTTGAGGATACAAGTAGAAGACAAAGAAAACACGCTCCCCCCAGGATGTAAGTAGGCAATGTGTTTAAATTTGTGAAAACAGGATCTCAGCCAACCTTGGCTGAAAAGCAGCAGAAGACTTTGGGAGTGAGAAACTTCTTTAGACAGGAAGTTAACTTGTTAGTTAAATTTAGTCTCTAGAAAACATGTTCTGATTTTGTTTAATATGTCACCATTTGTCTCCAATATCCTTACTCACTATCACTTAAATATTTGGTAATAAACTTATCCTTGTTTTCTTTATAAATATATCTAAGTGCTGAAAGAAGGTGCTGATCCTGAGGTGAATCATACAAGTTGGTGTGTATACAGTTCCACTGGGGACAGCAGACCAGGTATTTCTGTGAGTGTTCAATGGATAAGAGTCTTTACTACAGGGGAACTCTTCAAAGGATCTTGGGGACTGGAGTGCACCAATTGTTAAACTGTGAGGCAAAGTGAGGGCTGCCATAGATCAAGGGAAAGTGCTTGGGTGGCTAATGGGCTGGTGGGGTCAAGGAACTGACACTCATTTAAGTACAGGTACAAATACAAGTCCCCTTTATACTGGATGCATGGGGGTAACAAGGTGACTCTCAGTGCTTCTTGGGTACCCCAAGAAGCCTCACACGCAGCTCCTCCTGTCTGTCAGGCTCTTCTTTGCCTTTAGTACTAGAGTTCCTGGTGCCTATACACACCAAGGCTCCCAGATTGAATCTTGTTTTCAGTAATGTGCAGATGAGCAAGCATGGTCCAGTCATTTGGGTGCTACCTTTGGACTTGAACACCTAGTTTCAATTCCCTATTCTGCATCAGACTTCCTGGGGGGCCTTCAGCAAGTCACTTAGTCTCTCTGCCTCAATTACCCATCTATAAAACGGGGATAAATGATACTTTCCTACTCATGAGAGTGTTGTGAGGAGAAATGTGAGACTGCGAGGTCTCACAGATACTGTCAGATACTATGAAAATGAGGGCCATGTAACTTATTTAGACACATTTAGATATTTCAATCCAGAATGGGGAGACTCATGTAATTGCTTAAGGGCATATGTAAAAGACCACATCCCTCCCCAGTCATCTCCTTGATTTTGCTTTGACTTCCTTCCTCATTCTTGTTAATAGTACACACACAGCAACAGTAACTTCCAAGACAGTCCATCTTGAGTATAGGGTAATCTTGGTGCTTATACCATGCTAGTTGTAATATTTGAAATTCCTATAGAATTTGATAGGGTAAAGCCAATAGGGGTTGTTCTAAAAAACTGGAATTTAAACAGAATGATCTCCTTTCTATATGTTAGAGAATTATAGCTGTATATTAGATTTATTACATTCTAGAAGGTGATTGAAAAAGCCTACATAATGGTTATTACTCTCTAGACCTTCATTACTACTTAAAGTTTTATAGCAACTTCTATAAAAGTAACAAGACGTATGGCAAAACTAAACAGCTTGTAGAATACGCTCTTTATGAGGATAAAAAACCCCAAATAAAGGTTAAGCTTTATAGGTGACTGTAACTGCATTGCCTTAGTATAACTACACTTTAGCTTTACTTTTTGATTCCTGTCATTACTATTCAAGTCAAATGCTAGAAGGTTAACTACATGCTTGAGAGTGATTGAGTGTAAGTACAAAGTAGTTAATCACAGAATCATAGAAATATAAGGATAGAAGGCACCTTGAGAGGCCCTGCCCAGCATGCTGAGGCAGGCCCACGTGTACCTAGGTCATTCCTGACAGGAATTTGTCCAGCCTGTTCTTAAGAACCTCTAATGATGGGGATTCCACAACCTCCCTTGGAAGCTTTTTCCAGAACTTGACTAGTTAGAAAGTTTTTCCTAATATCTAATCTAAATTGCCCTTGTTGCAGATTAAACCCATTACTTCTTGTCACCTTCAGCAAACATGGAGAACAGTTTATCAAAGGCTCTTTATAACAGCCCTTAATTTATTTGCAGGTTATCAGGTCCCCCTCAGGGCTTGTCTACACTTACCTCGGAGATTCGGCGGCAATCGACCGTAGTTACGCAAACTATGCAAAAAACTTGCGTAACTCATGTCGACTTCTGTTCTGTGCGCCGTCTTCACTGCATTGAGCCACTTGAGAAGGTGGTCTTAATACGTTGATTTCTGGCTTGACTGAGCGGCTCTTCACTGACCGCTCAGTCGATTCAGATAAGTCAATCTGAGGCGGCGAATTTGCCGCCATCAGTGAAAACATAGCCTCAATTATTTTTTCTCAAGACTGACATTGCTCTGATTTTTGACATTTCCTCATAGTTCAGGTTTTCTTTAAACTTTATCATTTTTGTTGCTCTCCTCTGGAGTCTGTCCAGTTTATCCACATATTTCCTAAAGTGTGGCACTCCGAACTGAGCACATTACTCCAGCTGAGGCCTCCCCAGTACCGAGTAGAGTGAGATAGTTACTTCCCATGTCTTACATACAACAATTCTATTAATACACCCCAGAATATTAACCTTTTTTGCAACTGAATCATATCAACTCAAATTCAATATGTGACCCACTATAACCCCCAGATCTTTTTCATCAGTACTATCACCTTACGGTTCTGCATTTGATTTTTTGTTCCTAAGTGTAGTACTTTGCACTTGTCTTTATTGAATTTCCTTTTGTTGAATTCAGACCAATTCTCCAATTTGTCAAGGTAATTTTGAATTCTCATTCGGTCCTCCAAAGTGCCAATTCCTCTAACCAAAGACTTTGATTTTTGTGGCTCTGATTTACCCTGTCCTCTCCCACAATAGTTCAGAATATCGGGGGGGGGAGGGTTCATGGAAACAAGAGTGTTTTATTACTTTATTTCTTTTGCTCATGAACTATTATTACTCCGAGACATTTTTTTACATTGATGTAAAGTTCTATACAAGCTCTTAAGGGTACTAACTCAGTGAAATATACTAATTATAATTAATAAAGCTTTGGCAATTTCCTTTTAGATCTAATTATAAAAATTGTGTTTTGACATAAATGAATCCGTTAAATAATAGGGAAGTGGGCTACATTCAGCTCAAAAGGAAACCAAGTTTAAACTGATGTATGGAGAGAGAGCATTGCCTGAGCAATAGTAATGCAACCTTCCCTACAACATGCCATTAATGTTCATCATCTCTGAACTGGAAATACCGCTTTGAAGACAGTTCATTCTCCATCTCTCATTCAGTTCTGGGCTTCTTTTCTGAGGCTAACAAGAAGAGTACCAGTCATGACAGCTTTTTTTATGATGTAGACCTTTCTGTGAGAATAGGGAAAAACACCTATTCATTTCACTTAAGCCCTTGCACATGTAAGGAGACTGTTGGTCCCTTACTGAAATGTAGTGGAGTTTTTTGGTTGGCCATCTCCTAGGAAAGGGGAAGGCTCAGGACCCTGAAACTGACAGTCCCCAGGGCCAGTGGGGAGAAGCCAGTGCTCAAAATCAGCCTGATTGACAGGGCTGGCAGGCCAATGAGGGAGTCAGGAGGTCCTGTCCTTTGTGTGAGCTGGATCTGCCTGGGCAGAGTGGGATAAAGCTAAGGATAGAGCAGCTGCCAGAGACAGAGAGAACCAGAGAAGTTGCCCAGGGAGCAGAGCAGTGTTGGGAGCAGAGCCGCAGCAGCCAGAACCAGAGGAGCCAGAGTAGCAGCCACGCTGAAGCAGAGTGGAGCAGGACCAGTCCGAATCCGAGGGTGGTTGAGCAGCTGGGTAGGGCTAGGGGGACTCTGGGCAGAGGGCCCAGCACAGGTTGACACCACCAGCCAAGAGACCTTGCAGGCCAGATTGGGAAGGAGATTTTGACCTTGATGGGGGGAGGGAAGAGAGACCGCTGGGAAAAAGGATCCTGCCACCTAGAACCTGGGGGCATGTGTTCACTGCCAGAGCAAGAGTCTGACCCGGTGGGTCCCTGCAACATATCCAGGGCCTGGGAAGGAGGCCTGGGATGTGTGAGAAACAGACTGAACTTCCCTGACACCCCAGAGACGCTGTGTCTGGTGTCCCCAGGCCCGCAGGGTGGCATTTAACCTCTCTCATTTTGTCCTTATATTTTGTTAGTTGCTGTTTTTATAAATTGTATTTACTTTGAGCTATACGCAACGATCAATGGGTCAGGGAGGTGCCCAGGGCGGAGAGAGTAGCTCCGAGTAGGGATACCCTAGCCCTTAGCCCAAGAGCCCTTGTCCTAAGTAACCATGACAAGACTGGGGGAGGGGGGTCAAGCCCCCAGAAATCTTGGGCCCAGCCTTGAGGGGGTTACAAGGACTCTGCGCCCCCCAGGAGAGTGGAAGGGGGGTCCTCAAGGTCAGGCAGGCCTCTGGGTAGAAGGAGTGGGAGCCAGAACTCAGATCCTTTTGCTAGGCAGCTCCCCCAGGGTAATGTATGAGCCAGGAAAGTGCCCCACCATAGCAAGACCATTGCCCCATTTACACTCAGCCATCAGATGCTGAGCCACTTGCTGTCACCATTCACCGGAGCTAGATTTGAACTAACACTGAAAGGTCATTTCTAGTCCCCTCAGCCATCCAGTCCTCTATAGTTTGCATTTAAACCTTAGTTAATTATCCTTGCTGTGAAAAATTGAACATTGGACCAGATTACCAAAGCATGTAATTTATCTGTTCTTCATAGTCTTTAATTCAAGGCTGGACATCTTTCTAAAAGATATGCTCTAGTTCAGCCACCAGTGTTAAGGTAAATATAGGAATCACTGAGTGAATTCCTGTGGCCTTCACTATCCCAGAGTTCAGACTAGATTACTACAATGGTTCTTCCTGGCCTTTAAGATCTCTGACTCTTCCAAAGATTCAGGCCAAATGCATACAACATTAGATAAAGAGGATGCCATAATGAGTATATACAACACAACCTGTGCTCATGGAAACCACAACATGTATTTAAAAAAATCAAATAAGATAGATTTTAAATAAAACATAAGATATTACAAGGAAGGGTCTTTATAAATGATGAGATTTTCAAAAGCTCTCAGCATCAGCCTACCTCTTCTCTCATTAAAGTAGATGGAAAAACACCCTTCTTTGAGTCCTTCTTTTGGCTCCCTCTGGTCTACCTCATCAATTGGTAACTTTCTGTAATCACCTTCAAAGACCTTCACAGTTTAGCTCATTCTGCCTACCATCTTATTGTAAGGTCAGCTTCCCGATCAGGATCAATTGTCTGTTTCTCCCACACATTTTCATGTCTTCTACCATCCTACCCCATGCCTGTAGGAAAATCTACTTGTTAAAATTTGCAAAGCCACCACATTACCCACCTTCAAAACCCTCTTTAAAACCTACTTCTGCAGTGATCTCTACAGAAAACAGACATTTTATAAGAGCTAGACAGGTAGAAACCTGTGATTGCTGCTACCAATTGACTTACTGTGTTTACAAATTGCACACAGAGCTGGTTTATACATAAACATCCTGTTATTGTTACCTCATCCTCCTTCCGCCTCTGGTTTGTGTCATCCACCTGTGAAATTGTAAGCTCCTTAGGATAGAGCCTGCCATTTACCATATACTTGTATTAGGCACTTTTCAGTGAGGTCCTGATGTGGTTTAGGAGTCAGATTTACAAAGATATTTAGGCACCTAAAGATGCAGGTAAGTGCCAGGTTGATAAACCAAATTTATTAGGCAATTTACTTTTGTAAATCCAAGAGATGCCTATCTGCTCCTTTAGATGCCTAAATATCCTTGTCAGTCTGCCTCTAGACCGATAAGTGCTGTCACAATACAAGTATGAAATATAATATTAAAATATATTAAAAAGTAGGTAACTCCATTTGTTTTCCCATTCATTTTAATAATGCCCTGTAGTGGGCTGAGTGGCCAGGTTCCCTGTTTTTCTCCACAGGGTCACTCCCCCTGGCCCAAAAGACTCACCATGCTGTTTTTTGGTTGCAACCACCCATGCTCATTTATTTACAGTGCCTATAACTTAGTCCTACTCTCTGCTGCAACCCCTAGGGTTCAGGGTCCCTCCTTGCTCACAGGCAGCCTATCTCACACACTTCCCCTGCTTTGCTTAGCCATGTCTCCTGCTGGCTTCTGGCACTGACCTATTTATCTCCCTGGGCCAGGTCATCAGCTGTTCCCTTTTCCTTTGTTAGGCCAGGGCTCTGTCTCAGCCTAATCAAGACCTTAGCTGTTACCTGCTCTGCCAGAGTCCCTTAGGCCCTGGCCAAAAGATGCAGGTGAGGGGTTTACCATCCACTGTTCTGTTATACACCCATTATGTTCATTATGTTTCCATGCTATCTGAGCCTAATTGTTGCATGTATTATGGCTGGTGTGGTAGTGATAGTTATAGTATATCAATTTCCTCAGTGTGCCTGTTGTAAACCTGTTTAAAGTCTATCATAACTTTCTGAAATGTTTCCTTTAAAGCTGATTTTTTTCCATAACTGAAGATGAATTTGTTTGGCAAGTTTTGTTAGCCATATTTGAATGACAGGATCGTAAAATTTGAAAGTCTAGAGGAGTCACGCCCTCATTCGCTTGTCTATAAAAATAGCCATAATGGATTTTATTTCTCTGGGTTACACAGAATAGGACACAGTAGGAGAAGATACTACTTTGTATGTCTTAGAAAAAATTCACATGAAGTTCTATCGTATTGTTTGAGAAATAGTAAGTGAATATGTAACTAGAATTCATCACACTGCATAAGGACTGAGTGATAAGTGAACACTAACTTTATCATCTCATTATTTAGTTCTAATACGTGTTTTTGTTCTTCTGTTTAATGGAATTAAATAATTGTCCTGTTGAGTCTGTTTTCAATCAGTCAGCTCCAAGCCAAGTTTAAGTGTCTGGCCTGTGTGCTGTTATCCACTCCCTCTGTCACAAATCTTCAGACATTCTGAGAGAGTCTGGCAACATGCAAGAGCAGTATAAATTAATCCAAGATGTATTCTGTTCTTCCACTCAGATGGCAGTATGAACCCTGGGCAAACAGATGGCTGAGGATTTCTCTGAGAGATAAAATGCTTCAATCTGAATGTTTCTCAAACTGTAATTTAACATGCTACTTGGAGCCAGTTTTTGTAAACACTGAAGTGTAAGGGGACAGAAGCCAAAATATTGTGCTGTTATATTAAAGCCCAATTGATTAATTTTTAAAATCCAAACTATTTATCCTGAAAATGGTTTTAAATTGAGTAAGTTATTTCACCTGGCAGTTATTAAGTTTCCTAATAAGTGTACTGCCTGCTGTTGGCAGCTATCAAAAGGAAATGGCTTAATATGGTGATGTAGTTTCTTTTAACATTAGGTACATAGCAAAATAATGGGGTAGATTGAGAAATGTATTTATATGCTGTGAAAGTACAAATACCAATGTTTATTCTCCATACAAAGTGAGTAGTGAGAGTCCTAACTCCCGTGAACAGTAACATTATGGAAATCTTCCACACATTATTGGACAATAGACCTACATGGAGATGACTATATGAAACTGAATATATTTGCCTACCTCTGGATCTTGCCATCTCTCTCAGGGTTTGAGGTAGTGAGTCAGTTTGTCTGTGAGGCAAAAACATGATTAACTGCCTTAGATACTTATGACCTCCTTTACTGAGCATCTGATAATCTTAAATGTACCAATGTTCACAATAGCCTTCTGAGGGAGGTCAGTGCTATATCATCCCCATTCTACAGATGGGGGAACAACGGCACAGTGAAGTGACTTGGCCAGGTCACACAGGAAGTCACAGCAAAGCAGGAAACAGAACCTAAGCCTTTAGAATCTCAAACTAGTATCCTAACCACTGGACCATCCTTACTCCCTAACTGCAGCTTAATTTACCCCACATTATAATGAAATATATTTTACATATGGACCTACAGCTGGATGGACAGAGGGTTTGGATCAAAGTTCTTAAAAACAGCATTATAGGCCGGGCAAGTCTAGCTCCTGAATAATGACTGTAGGATTTGGTCCTATATGACTAGAAAATGTCAGCTCCAGACTTCTCACTTTCTTCCAAAGAGCGCTGCACTGAGACTGATCTTCTTTCCTGTATGCCTAGCTCATGGAGTGCAATGATGACCTGGAAGAAACTATGCTATTGCTGTTCAAGAATGAGATCTGCAAGCTCAACAGATCTTATTAATAGGATAGATTTGGCTTATAGGATATTCTTTTTTTGACACCACTATATTTAATGTTTCAGGCTATATTTGTACCTAGGTGAATGAAAAGGCTGTTCACATAGAGGCTGTTTTGTTTATTCTGCATCTAAATGTCTTATCTTACAGTTAGATTTTATTTGGAAGCTGGTTGTGATAGTTGGTTTTGTAACTAGAGTCTGACTGACAAAAAATCGGTGATGCCATATATTCACAGATCTAGTTCCAATAATTAGGAGAGAACATGGTATAGAGACTACTGATTTTAAGACCAGAAGCCCTTGAGTTCTAATCTGGCTTCGGAGACTTTCTCTTATCTTAAGCAATTGGATTAACCTCTCTGGGTCTGTCTAGATGAGAAAGAAAGAGTAATACTTTTCTAAATTGAGTTTGCTAACATGGTTTAAAACACCACTTAGCACCTAGCTAGGCACAGTTTAACACTTTTTAAATTACATTAATAGGTTATGTTAACGTAGAGGTGAAGTAAAATAATTGTTTTATGGCCCACCCAACAATTCTAAAACTGGGTCTGTCCTCCATATTCCGGCTTTGCTCCTGCCATCCTTCCACTAAAATCCCTATTCCATCTCTAAGAAATTTACCATGATCCACAACCTCTTTATCTCCTGTTACCTCTTCTTAAGAGATTAGGGTCTGATTTGCATTTACATTGAGGTCCCTCTATGCCATCAGAGTGGTGTAAAGTGGCCTTGTAAATGAAAATCAGGCCCTTGGTCTTTCCCAGTGATTCTAACTTTGATGTTTGCTACAACTAGCTCTTCTTTCCCCTTTCACTCTATTACTTAGTAACCTCCTGGCTTCTAACCCTCCTTTTTCCTAACTTTGATGCCTAACGCTCTCTCTTCCTTTCAACTCAGTTATCTACCCTTGTCCTAGTCAAGATTGAGCTCATAAATAGTAGAGAGTGTGCCAAGTACTTTGGGACATTGACATCAATTTTCCTGTACTCAGAACATTGCCATTTTTTGGAGGACTATTCTTTTGGGATTGTATCTAACAAAAGAGTTCTAATGGTTTTAGCCAGTTTTTTTTAGATAGTAAAGGCTTTTTGAATGCTAACATTGATCAGTGAGAGAAAGGTGTTGCTGTACTTCTACAGCCCAAGCTCTGTCATAGATGATTCTTTATTCAAAAAATTCATGTCCTAAGCATTGCTAGATTCCCTTGGAGCAAGAGACATAAAATACTTAATTAAAAAGAAACAAAACCAGACTTGGAGTCATTGGAACTTCACAGTTTTCGTCCTTCAGAGCTGTGCTTTCTTGCCAAAGGGAAGAAAGAAAGAAAGAAAGAAAGAAAGAAAAAGAAAATTGCAGGCCTTTAAAGATCACCGGGAATGTATTTGATTTTGTTTTCACTGGTGGGATGTCTTTTCAATAATATAAATCTTTTTTTTTCTCTTACAAAATAATGCACCTTGTCAGTTACCAGCATTTCAGTCTTTGGTCACTTTTGTGCTGCTTTCCTTGTTGGCTTCAATATTGCATGGCAGGAAAGCTTTGCAATTTTAGGAACTCTGTGTCACTGTGTTAACTTTGGTATTTTAGTTATTCAATATAACTAATATATTATTGATTATAATAAAAATCTAGGTAAAATATTAAAAATAGAGCATTTAAAATCCTACCCAAAATAAAGCTTCTATAATCCAAAACTGAAAAAGATGCAGAGACTCCATGAAGTGCACTAGGGACCTCATTATAACTAATCTATTTTACATGGAATGCACTCCTCAGGCGCAATGGTAGAAAACACTAAGATAGACAGATAGGTTCACCAGATAAAATCATTTTTAAAGCATGTAAATGTCATTGGATTTTAAGAAATACTGAACAACTGGCGCTCCCAGTGACTTCAGTTGTAATTGAAAGGGCTCAGAATCTCTGAAAATCGTGCCATTTTACTATTGTGCCTAAATATGGATGTAGGTACCAAATTTGCGGCACACAAGTTTTAAAATGTTGGTTTTAGAGGGCTATTGATGCTAAAAAGAGGAAGTAATGGGCTTGATGAAGTTACTCCTGATATAGACGGATGTAAATGAGACCAGAATCAGGCCCATTTACTTTGAAATTTCTTAACATAATAGATGATAATTTTCTAACTCAAAAAGTGTTGCAACCAACATGGGGGAATTCTATATTGGACTTTATTTTAACTTATAAACAGGAAATGATCACAGAACTAAAAATTAATGGTAACTTAGGTACAAGTGATTATGACGATCACATTTATAAAGTGTGAGCAGAATAAAGTCCAGACCATTATATATATACTTGGTGCTTCAATAGGGCAAAGCTGTAAACAACTATGAGCCAAATCACCTGGAAGGAAGAATTCAATTAAAAATGTGAATGATAATTTGGGAATCATTTAAGAGCATCTTACACCTCAGAAAGCCACAATCGAGGAAGAAGTCTATGACGGCTAAAATAATGACCCTGCTTAGAAGGGGAATGAAGGCAACTAAACAATAACAATAATAAATAAAAATGGAAGAAAGAGGACGTTGATAGCAATGAATATAAATCAGGAGTTAAGAATTGTAGATAAGGGAAATATATATCAGGAGTTAAATCAGGAGTTAAGAATTGTAGATATGGGAAACCAAGGGACACAATGAGAAATCTATGGCCAGCGGAGTTATGGACAATAAGGAGTTTTTAACATATATATAATTATAATAATATATATATAACAAAAAGAATCCTATCAATACTATTGGTCCATTACTAGACAGAAATCGTAGAATTATCAATAATAATGCAGAAAAGGCAGAATTATTCAATAAATATTTTTGTTTCTGTATTTGTGGAGAAAACGGATGATTTAGTCTCATCATATGGTGGTAACACTCTTTCCATTCCACTAGCATCTCTGAAAGATGTTAAACTGAAGCTACTGAAGTTAGACATTTTTAAATCAGGAGGTCCAGATAATTTACATCCAAGAGTTTTTTAAATAGTTGGGTGAGGAGCTTAGTGGACTGTTATTGAAAATCAACATTAAGTCTTGGAGCACTAGGAAAGTTCCAGAAGACTGGAAGAAAGCTAATATTGTGCCAATTTTTAAAAAGGGTAAATGGGATGATCCAGATAATTATAAGCCTATCAGCCTGGACAAGATATGTGACAAGTGGCTGATGTGGGACTTGATTAATAAAGAACAAAAGGAGGGTAATGTAACTAATGTGAATCAACACGTGTTTATGGAAAATAGATCCTGACAAACTACCTTTTTTATGATATTACAAGTTTCGTTGATAAAGATGATAATGTTGATATAATATACTCAGACTTCTCTAAGGCATTTGACTTGATGCTGAATGACAGTTTGATTAAAATACTAGAACAATATAAAATTAAGATGGTACATCTTAAATGAATTAAAAACTGGTGAACTAAAAAGGTGTCAAAATATAATTGTAAACAGGGAATTGTCATCCAGTGGGGTCCTACAGTCATCGGTTCTTGACCCTACACTATTTAATATTTTTATCAATGACCTGGAAGAAAACATAAAATCATCACTGATAAAAGTTGGAAGATGACACAAAAATTGGGGGAGTGATAAATAATGATGAGGACAAGTCAATTATTCAGAGTGATTTGGATTGCTTGGTAAACAGGGAGCAAACAAATACTTTGTGTTTTAATATTGTTAAACATAAATGTATACATCTGGGAACAGAGAATGTAGGCCATACTTACAGTATGGGGGACTATCCCGGGAAAGAGTGACTGTGAAAAAGATTCAGGGGTCATGGTGGATCATCAGCTGAACATGAGCTCCGCTGCTAATGAAATCCTGGGATGCATAAAAAGGGGAATCTTGAACAGGAGTAGAGAAGTTATTTTACCTCCCTATTTGGTACTGGTGTGACCACTTCTGGTATCCTTTGTTCAGTTCTGGTGCCCACAGTTCAAGAAACATGTTGATACATTGGAGAGGGTTCAGAGAATAGCCATGAGAATGATTAAAGGATTAGAAAAATTGCCTCATAGGGATAGGCTCAAGGAGTTCAATCTATTTAGTTTTAAAAAGAGAAGCTTTAGGAGCGACTTGATTACAGTTTATCAGTAATTACATTGAAAAAAGTATTTAATAATGTGCTTTTCAGTCTAATAGAGAAGGATATAAGAGGATCTAATGACTGAAAGTTGAAGCTAGACAATTTTATACGGGAAATAAGGTGTAACTTTTTAACTGGGTAATTAATCATTGGAACAGTTTACTAGTGATGGAGATTCCATCACCAACTTCAGTAATTTTTAAATCAAGGTTGGATTTTTTTTTTATTAAGTTATGATGTAGTTCAAAAGGAATTATTTTGGGGAAGTTCTATGACCTGGTTTATATAGGAGGTCAGACTAGATCATCACAATGTCCCTTCTGACCTTGGAATCTATATAAGCATGAACAACGAGAGTCCTGTAGCACCTCAAAGACTAACAAATTCCTTCAGGCATAAGCTTTCGTGAGCTGCAACCCACTTCATCAGATGCAATTAACTAACACGGCTACCCCTCTGGAACTATATAAGCATTGTGTTTTCATATAATAAATAATATAAAAATGTGTAAGGAAAATAAGCATCAACTATCTCTCTGATTTTTTGGATTCATTTAGCTTCTTTTCCTGTCATAGACCTTTTCCATATTGACCAACATATTTTTATTACCTGCAAGAAAAGATCCTATCAATGTTTACTGAATTATTTATAACAAATCTTAGTTATGTTTATGTTTTGTTGGGATTAAGGGGTTTTTGGATCCAAGAAAAATGTTAGCTCTAGCAATATTTAGTGCTAATAGTGCTAATTTAGCTGAATGCTCATGAGAAGTTTCATATTGATAACTTTGGAAAATTAATGTCATTGTTTATCCATAGTACATGTACAGTATAGGAAGTGCAGTCTTGTCATATAGACCCTAACCAATGTATTCAATGCAGACTTTGAGAACCAACCTCTGTAAGTGAAAGAGTAAGTCAATTTCCTGGACCCTTCAATCTTTCAACTTTCTGCTGACACTGTCAACGAGGTATGGTTTCTGATGTGGACTCACATTCTCAAGCTTATTTGATCACGCCCCCTTCTTTGTGTCTGCAGTAGTTTACATCCCCTCCTCTTCCTGATAGCTGGCCAGCAGTCGCCGCTTTCTGGCCGCCCAGCTCTGAAGATAGGCAGAGAGCAGTGGCTGCTGGTCGGGCGCCCAGCTCTGAAGGCAGCACTACTGCTAGCAGCAGTGCAGAAGTAAGGGTCACATGATATGACATTGCTACCCTTACTTCTCTGCTGCTGCTTGTGGCAGAACTGCCTTTACAGCTGGGTGACCAGAGAGCGGCCCTGTTAAATCGGTTGCTTTCTTTTCTTTTTAACCTTGTCGAATTCGAAAATCCCAATTCGCATATGTAGGTTGTTGTGAACCATAGCAACACTAATCTTACTTAGTAGTGGATATTCTTTGAAAACACCTATTCAAAATGCTGACTAATTTAATGACTTGTAGCGTGTTTTGAGTGTGCTATCACAGGTGAATTGCAGCAGCTCTTTTTCTTGCTCAGGCATCAAGTTTAGCTCCATTATTGATTCAGGATTTTCGACAGCAAAAGGATCTGTCACTCAATGCTTTTCCTTCAAATTTTCAACCCCTCTGCAGGGAAATCGAGACTAAAATTGTCAAACAGAGCCATGAGATGTAACTATATGACACTTTTCATTTCGTTCACTTTTTCTTCACTGATGCTGTTCTCCTCAATGTGTTGTAACAGTACTGGGAAAATGTAGTTTGGACAATTACTTTTCAGTCATACTTGCCACAGTGCTAATGACTTTTGGAATGCTTGTATCTGTTCATAGTGCTTAAACAAATCATTGCCTCTTCCTTGTAACTTCAAATTCAGTTTGTTCAAAATTGGGAAAACATCAGCTAGATATGACAACTTTAGTTACTAACTGTTATCATCAAACAAATTTGCCAAGTTAGACTGTTTCTGTACCAGAAGAATGTGAATCTCATTCCTGAGTTCATACGCCCTTGTAAGAACTGTGCTCCATGACAGCCACCATACTTCAGTGTGAAACAGTAAATGAGCATGCTCCACTTCGAAAAGCCTGCTGTTCGGGTAGTTTTCTTAAATTAAATTAACAGTTTTCCCTATTTGCTTCAGTACTGCCATAAAATCAGGGGAAATGCCCTTGGACGTCAAATCTTCATAGTGAATGAAACAGTGATTCCAAACAACATCATTACCAGCTGCCTCAGATTTTTCTTCACAGCTCTGCTATTTTTCTCATATTTGCTGCACCATCACTTGTAATTCCTTTGGAATTAGCCCAGTCCAATTGGTATTTTCTATCTACTCAATCATGCAGTGCTTCGAAAATCTGTATTCCTGTTGTATTTGTTGATAAAATCAGACATCACAGCAATCTTCGATAAAGTCGTCTTGCCATACAGACCTTATATAAACTAACAGCATTGCACAATTTGAACTATGAGTACACTCATCAAGTTGGATAGCAAAATTGCCAGCCGACTGTACCCACGTAATAAGATGGAATTCCAAATGCTGTTCAGTATCACATATTCACCGAGACATTGTGTTATCACTGAGAGGAGTATGTCTCAATTTTTCAGCAGACTTCTAGTAAAAAATTGTATGCACCATATCCAGAGATATTGGAAAAATAAGTTTTTCAGCAAGCGTATGGGCCATTTTTTCTTTTGCCACATAGTATGCAACCAAATATGATGCCTGTTGTGCCTTATCATTCAAAGTAGTTGACCAACCAAGAATTCACACTGATTACTTTAACTCCTGTTGCTACCTTTGAAAATAAACAAGAGGCTTATCAATGAGTTCCCCACGTTTTGTTTCTAAATTTCTTTTTAACTTTAACAGTTTTAAACTCTTGTTTGCAAGCACCTCACTGCACATAACACTGGGGCTTTGGATTTTGGTTTGCGTTAGCACAATTGATGAAACCATATTTCAAAATAAAAGAATCATTATACTGCCTCATCCACAATTTGCGGGGGGTTTTTTCAGTAGGTGGCTCAGACGAGGTTGGCATGGCAGAAGTTTGTCCGTTTTTACTAGAACTTTCTTTTGTAGATGACGTACTTACACTTGTATTTTCCTTTCAGATGTAGATGGATTTGATTACTGTGTTTCCGAACTTCTTTTTCTTTTTACTAAACGATCCATTTTTCAGGATGAAGGTTTGGTGATTAAGCCTCGCAACTCGAGTCACCACAGAATTAACAAAACTGACTGTGTGCGGAAAGCAGTCACATTAGGTGATTACAATAAAAACAGCTACGTTGTGTACATGTGTCGTACATAAGTAAGCCTCGGCAAACAAATAAGTCTTACCAGAAATAAGTAAAACGTATAACACTTAAATGATTGTAATGTTATTTTAAAACTGTAATGAAAGCCATTTTAAGAGATCATGACATTTTAAATTTGTAGTGCCTAATATTTCACGACCCAGTACAGTGTCGTGACTCATACTTTGAAAACCACTGCAGTAGGAGCTGAAATTTATGTAGGCTAATAAACAGCCATAAGATGGCAATCAATTGTAGTTACTCAAAATTTGGTGTAGTTTTGAATTGGTGACAGAGGTGACAATATCTACCATCTTGTAACAGGTTTGCGCAGGGCCCCCCTGCTGCTCATGTCCTCCGTTCCCACAAACCACTCACAGACTTCAGCTTCACGTTCCCACCAGTGTGCTTTATGTACAGATTGTTACCCACCACCGTCTATTGACACACAGTCCGGCCTAACAGCCACAGGTTCAGCTTGAGCCACTGACCAAGGGGTGCTCATCCTCCTGCTTTGGCTTCGCCCTTTCAGGCTGTTTGTCCCCCTCCCCTCACATTCCCTTCCTGTGAGCCTTTATATCACCTTACTAACGAACCTGGCAGCTACTCCCTATTGGCCCATTCTGTGCAGGCTCACTCGGACAGGTTCAATTCTCCCTCAGTTAGGGCTCCAGTACTATTTCAGTATAAGGGTGTGGGCAGGCACAAATCTGCCCACAGCTGAAAACCCCTCCCCCAGCCTGTGGGGAGGAGCCACTGAACCTGGACTCAATTAATTATGGGGGAAAACAAATGAAAAAACAGGGATGGGCATGAAGGTCAAAGAGCTAAATAGAGAGAACCTGACAGGGACACTGAGCAGAGAACCATGGACAGCACCCATGCTCCTTGAAGGTAGTCAAGGAGTCAGCGGATGCAGCCCAGAGGAACTCTGCCCAGAGACGTGATCGGATGGAAGAACAGAAGGAGGTCCCACAGTCACAGAGCACCTCTTTGGCCAACCTCCTCTCCCTGGTATTGTACATGGCCACCTTGGCCAAGGTGAGGAGGAGGTTGACGAGGAGATCCTGCGACTTTGTGGGGCCGTGGATGGGGTGTACGTAGATGAGGAGGTGTGAGGAGAAATGCAGCCAAAACCTCAGGAGGTGGTTCTGGAAGAGCCAGAATAGGGGCTGCAACCTGGCGCACTCCAGATAAACGTGCACCAGGGTCTTCCTCATGCCACCAAAGGGACAGGCTTCAGGATGGGGGGTGAACCACACCAGGTACATGCCCATGTTCACGGCTCCATGAAGGAGCTACCAGCTGATATCTGTGGCACGCCGTGCAACCAAGGTGGAATACAGGCTGGCTCACCGGGGTCTCTCACCCTCGACAGGTGGTAAGAGGTCCCTGCCACTTGGTGTCAGTATGGGACACAAGGGCGAGGAAGTGGAGAGTGTGGAGCATAAGCGTGTAGAGATGTGCCTGTGGTGCAGTTCGGAAGTGTACCGGCTGCAGGTCTTGCAAGCCAGCTTGGGGTGTGTGGAGGAGGCGTTCAGGGGATCAAGGGGTGGGGGCCCGATGAAGAAGTCCGGAGGACCCGGGGTGAGAGGTGCAGGGGGCATGCTTTCTCTCATGATCCACTCAAGGTAGGCCCAAGCAGCAGGAGGCAAGGCTGCCCTCACCTCCTGGAGTATGTGCCTGGGGGTTCAAAGGGTGGAGAGCCCCATAAGCCAGCCAAGCACTTGGAAATCCCCCCAGTCTCCCCAGTCGTAGTCCAGGAGGTCTCTGATCTTGTTGACTCATGCCAGGACTAGCCTCTGGTGTACCGAGTAGGACTCTACCACCTGCACACTGAGATGGGGTTTGTGTAGCAGAGGCTCCGTGAGGAGGTCCGTCCCCTTGGTGGATGCCACAGACCTGGTTGTGAAGACCAGCCTCCAGGGCCAGAGGAGGTCCTGATAGAAGACCGGCAGCTCAGAGAGCTCTCATGGAAGACCCCCTCGGGTGGAGAAAGAAATCTGCCGGTCGTATCGGAGGCAGAGGAGGAAGGTGTGTGCCAGCGCTCTCCACGCTGGACTACCTGCACTATACAGGATCCTCTGCAGGGCCTGGAGGCAGAAGGTGTGGACCTGACTCAGGACCCCTGTAGAAACCCAGTGCAGTCGTTGCCAGAAGAACTCCAGAATGGTCTTCTGGAGTTTGGCCAGGAAACTCGGGGTAGGGACCAGGGTATTGAGTCAGTGCCAGAGCATGGACAGGACCATCTGGTTGAGCACCAGTGCCCTCCCCTGCAGGGAGAGGCACCAGAGCAGTCCTGTCCACCTCCGGAGCTGCTCAGCCACCCTGTCCTCCAAATTCTCCCAATTCTCCAGTGGAGAAGGATGGGTGGAAGAAAGGTACACACCCAGATAGAGCAGCGGACCTGCACTCAACCGGAGGGCCTGAAGCGCAGGTGGGAGGGAGCTCGCCCGCCACCCAGCCCTGACCATCAGGCCAGAGCTCTTGACCCAGCTGACCCCATCCTGGACCATGAGGAGCACATCATCGGTGTACACTGACAGCACCACCTGCAACTCTGGCTCGTGGAGCACTAACCCCATCAGCCTCTTGCGGAGGAGACGGAGGAAGGGCTCAATGGCCAGAGCGTACAGCTAGCTTGACAGCAGACAGTCCTGACGCACCCCATGCCTGAAGATGACTGGTGCGGTCAGGGTCCAGTTGAGCTTGACCAAGTACTCTGCAAAGGCATATAGCACCTGGAGAAAACCCACAAACCAGTTCCTGAAGCCAAACGCCCGCAGAGTGCCCAGGAGATACCCGTGTTCCACCCTGTTGAATGACTTCTCCTGATCCAGGGACAGGAGGGCGAATGACAGACCATCCCTGCACCCAAGCTCCAGGAGGTCCTTGACCAAATAAAGATTATCGAAGATGATATGGACCAGGATGGTGTCGGTCTGGTCGGGATGGACCATGTCCACCAGCACAGACCCTAGCTGCAGCGAGATGGCCCTTGCTATGATCTTATAGTCTGTGCTGAGAAGCAAGATGGGATGCCAGTTCCTGAGGTCACAGAGGTCCCCCTTCTTGCACAGCAGCTTAGCACAGCTTGCTTGCACAACAAGGGGAACTCCCTGCTCACCAAGGACTCAGCCTAGACAATGGCGAGGTCCAGGCCCAGGACATCCCAGAACATGTGGTAAAACTCCACATTCATCCTGACTATGCCCAGGGATTTATTGGTGGGCATGAGACAGAGGGCTCCTGAGAGTTTGGCCGGAGTGAGAGGAAACTCCATATGACCCCTGTCGTCCGCGCTGACCGATGGCAGTTTGTCCCAGAGCACCCTGTGGACATTGGCATTGGTGGGATCCAGGGAGAAAAGGCTGATGTAGAAGGCCTTGGCCTTCCCACGCATCTCCGCCGGAGCCATGAGGGGGGTGCTGTCCTCAACCAAAAGCTTGGTGACATACTTCTTGGCCCCTCTCTTTTTCTCCAGGACATAGAAGGTGCGGAAGCCATGGTCCATCTCTGATAGGAAACAGATGCGGGATCGAACGAAGGCACTCCGAGTCCGATGGTCTTCAAGGGCCCAGAGTTCCTCCCGCTTCCCCCGGCACACTCTGCAGAGAGATGGATCCTCAGAGCAGGCGGCCAGACACCTCTTCAGCTCTAAGACCTCCCATTCCAGCTGCTTTATCGCCACACCCCTCCGCCAGCTGGTCCTCTTGAGTGTAGTCACGACAGAAGAGCCGGGCGCAGACCTTCCCCATGTCTCGCCACCGTTGCGTCGAGGGAAAGGCGCACCTCTGCCCTCACCAGGCCAGTCAGAACTCCTGGAAGGATACCATGAAGCCTTCGTCCTCCAGCAGGGTTAGGGCTCGAGTGGCAGAGGGCTGGCTGAGCCTGTTTTCACCCAGCACCCTGTCACACACCTTGAGCCATTCAGTCCCTCCAACCATCATCCTTTTTGTCAAGATATGTCATGTTGACAAATTTTTTCAAATGTTATGTTTCCAAAGACAAATACTGTATTTGCATGCATTATTCCTGATTAATTTCATGTCTTGCTTTTAAACTTACATTTTCTGGTAGCTGCATCTCCTCTTCCTCATCATGATCCCTAATGAATGGTATTCAGGTCTTCATCTCCATAAACAATGATATCTATGTCAACATTCTCAGTGCATAAAAGGTTCAAAGGTGCTTAAATTCATGCCAGATGCATCAGTGAGTCATTACCAAAGCTGCTGAAATGTTTGAGAGCTTAACAAGATATTCTTTCTTCTTGCTGGAAACATCTTTACACAAAGGCATTTTTCTGTTAAGTCATCACTGATCACAGTTCCTCTGTATGCGGAATCAACAATAGCTGAACAGGCAGTTTACAAATCAGGGCAATTTGCCTTCACTGCCTGCATCAATATAGTAATTTTGAAAAGTCAGGTTTCTTTAGGAACTTTAAACAGGATGCCTTTAAGAAAAACTTCCTGGAGCAAATGGCTTAACATGTTTTATTAGCTGAAAAGACTATTTATTATTTCGGACCAGCTGAAGTCTGGAAGCTCTGTTTTTTAAAGCTTGACTGCAGGCAAAGTAATTATCACTTGAATAGCTACAGAAATTGGAAAATACACAATCATGACAAAAAGACATTTGGGACATCCAGTACAGTCTAGTTGTTTTGCAGATCTGCTCAGTGCCTCATTGTTGTGGCATCTTCTTGAGTCTATTTTACCATCCTGGAGCCAATCAACTTTCATTTTGACTCTTTAAATCCTTTTCCCACAAGGATCTTACTCATTTTCACTAAAATAATTCAGTGTAATAAAAGAATATAGAAGAAATGTGTATTTTAATATTAACTGACATGCATTTCCCAGCTTTGATTGTCGGAACCTCAGTTATCTGAAACTCCCTTATAATCAAAACAAAGTCATGTCCCCAGACATCTTATTAATCACATTGAAAATTTCCTCTTGTTATTGAAAACACTGATTATCTAAACTTCTTCAGTGTCCCTGAGGACTCTTGGATAATTGAAGTTGGACTGTACTCAAACATCATAAACTTCGAGTTGCAATTTGTTCAGTATATCTGGATTTTGTTAACTTATATTTGTCTACATTTACCACCAATCTTTAAGCTAGTAGTTTAAGTACCTGTGAATGGTGAGAAAATTTTGTTTTTCTTTTTTATAGTTAAATATTATTGAATAACTTAGAGACACTATCAGGTTGGAACAGTTATCTTTAGAAAATAAAATTACTTACCTCCATTAATAATATCATTGATTATACAAAATAATTTTAAAATTTCAGTGTGTGCTTTTTGCAATTTGTCTGTTTGTTTGCTGTTTCTTTGTGTTTCATACTTCCTTTAGACTGTACACTGAAAATTAGTCATGTCTGTTTCTAGGCAGTTTCACCACCTGGTTGCCACACATTAGAACAATATTGTAATGTTTATGGGGGAATGGTGAAAACAAAATAAATGTTTCCCTTTCATTTATTTGTTTGTTTGTTTAATGAAAACCTAATGCTCAGCACTTACAGCTTGATTTGAAGGGTCATTTAAATCAATGAAAATATTTGATTACCTTAGTGTGCCTTTGGATAACACCCATCAACAGTTTCACCAAAGTTTATTCACACTCCCATGCCCCTGAGGTAGGTTGGCGTTATGCATATTATACAGTGGGTCAAACTGAGACATGGAGAGGTTAAGTGACTTTAAAGTGAGTCAGTGGGAAAGCCAAAACTGATATTTCCATGCTCTCAGTCCAGACCATACTGTTTCTCTTTATTTTTGTAAATTTGCTTTTTAAGAAAATTTATTTTGGAGCCTAAAGCTCTTAGGAAAAAAGTTTAAAAGATGTATTTATATGTATAAATAAAGGAAAAATCTATATATTGAACATTAATGTATCAGTACAAAATATAATGCCTTTAGTGGTCATAATTAAAAAATCAATATTTGCCTACACTTACAGCCCAGTGACATTTAAAATACTATATTGCTCTCTTGTATCTCAGAGAGAACTCCGTGGTAACAGTTGAATAAATGCTGACATTTTCAGTAGCAGCTACTCTATTGCCTAAACCAATCTTTAGTTAGCAGAATGTATGTACGTGTAAGACATACACATCTGACATTAATCATCTGAAACAATATAAGAGGTGAGAACAAAGACAATACAGAAGACAAGCACAAAAGCAACATGGGATAGAGACTTATGCAAAATTGATGAAACCACACACAGAAAGAACCATAACAATATATGTGCATAATAATTTAGTTTTTTCAACAGTCTTATCTTTTTTATCTTGTACAGATAAATAAGACTTATTTGTATTAGCTTTTGTGGGACTTGGATGCTTAATTCTCTTTTGTGCCTTTGAAAATCTTCCATGTATATATGGCATGTGATGTTTAGAAGCCCAGCTTCTAGGTAACTCAGTACATGCAAAGCTCATTTTCACACTCTGTGCATATGGTTTAGCATATAGATGTCTGGAGATACATATATATGGAAGTTATTTCTCACAGTAAATTCCTGGCTTCAGTCATCTGTTTGGAAAATGCAGCCTATTTATAGCCTGTCTATATATGGATTGGTGTTAAAGGAACAAAACAATCTTTTACATTTTTTAATTCACTTAGATCCCCAAACGAGTGCAACATTTGATTTTTGCTTTGGCAACTAATGCATTCTGTACAGCTGAGCTTTCAAAAGCAGGTTCAAAAGGTCCCAAGGATTTCAGACAGAATCATAAATCAATATGCTTAGTATAATTCAGCTAAACTAGCGCCACCATTTTAAGGTTCAAGTCCCTTGTCAGTGTCTTGACAAAACGCAGCACAGCAAATTAATTATGGAAGGATTGTCTGGACCAGAATGAGATGGCATACATACTCTGTTCTGTTACTCTGTGTTCTACACCCCTTGAAATCACTGCAAGCTATTTATTTTAATGTAGTAAGAACTGGTGTACAATGTTCTAAGTTAAATAGGAAAAAGAAAGAGTGTTAGACAATGATATACCTGCAAGTCTTACTTACATTTGAGATCAGGATCATATATTAAATACTAGGCCAGATCTTGAGGTTGGTTTTCCCTTCATCTTTATTCAGACAAAACTCCCATTAAATTTGGCCCAAAGTTGGGATCAGAAGGCTGATATGAAATATAAACCAAACTTCCAAAATGTGCATAAGACTGTGTGCTACTTTTCCTGCTATTGTTGGCAGTGGGAGTTTATCTGTTAACCTGGAGATTTGTACTCCTGAATTGAGGGAACCTTAGCATGTAGCAGATGGGACACAGTTTCTGAAAAAGGTACAGTCCCTTCTGAACAGTCATCTTTTTCTCTTTCATAAGCTGGAATATAGAGCAACATAAGGGTAAAGTTCCCAGCTTTCACTTTATTATTATTTATATGTATTGTGGATGATCCCAAAGCCTGAACCAATACCCAGACCTCATTGAGCCTGGCAAGAGGTGTCAAACTCACTTCAGTTTCTAATTATGATTAATGGACTGTTATACATTTTAGGATTCCATCTTCCCTTCAACCCATCATGGGTCTCTTGGTAATGGGGATGTCCACACTAAGACCAAGGGTAAGACCTGTCCTTACTTGGTTGTAACTAAACTATTAGTGATCACTATTGATTACTTATTCAAAGCCCTATCATCACATTCAGCATCACTCAGCATGTTTTGGACCACCTGTATTTCTCTTTCTTGCACATCTCTCTTTCTCTGCAACTTCCCTGGTGTGTGTCTCTTGTGTTCCCTCTGCATTTTGTCCCCTGCAGCAATTCCTAATTCCCAGCTATTGGTGGGCTACACTCCCATTCCTTTCCCTATTCTATCTGCTGAAATGATTGGTGATGAAATATAATTTGCATAAAAGTGTTACTAGCTTTTGAGTTACACTCCAATAAGAATAATTATGTAGGTGCATTAATATATTTCTAAGCTATTGTATCAGGCTCTCTGCAGATTCAGGAAGACATCACTGCATTCATTTATACTTAGTTCAGTTTTGGAAGGGTGTCTTTGTGACCCTGGGAGCTAGAAGCACATCCTGAATATTTCAAGTTGGCTACCACAATAATTAAGGGGAGAGGTTTGTTCTATGAGCCAATGTTTGACATTGTTAGGTCCTGTATAAATACATGCAGTTCCTATTCTACTGAAGCTAAGGGTCTGCCCGTGTTATCATGTTGCAGATCTGGGGCCTAACTTATTATACAAACTCACCAGTCCAGTTTCAACTACTTAGAAAGAGTCGACACCAACAAGAAGAAAAAAGGGAAAGCATCAAAGCCACTGAATAGTGACACAGCCTCTCTTCTAGGTAGACACCAATGTATATATACCATTTTAGAAAATAAGGTATTAACAGATCATTAAACAGTATGTAACTGTTGTTCTTTCCTATAAATCATTCATTTGCTTTAGCATAATCTTATTATTTTAATGGTTTCTTTCCATTGTAAACCACTTCATAGTACTACAATAGTTTCTGTAAAAGGGTTGATTAAAAATAGTGGTTAATTTTTGATATTTGATCAGTTGCCCTAGAAAACTGGCTTTCTCTGAAAGCTAACATTTGATAGTGAAGTGAAGTGAGACATGTTCTGATAAATCTTCAAATGGTGAATGTAGCAATAAATTACACTTATTGGTTTTGTATGGAAGTTTCTGGGCAGCTACAGGGGCTTCATCACTTTAGCTATCCTGCCTATTTCTCTTAGCTATATTGCTCCTCTTACTCTGCACAAACTGTTCCTTTCTTTATCTGCTAACTCAGCCATATCATCAGTCAGAATCTCAGGGACTCTGCTCCCATGAAGTCACATTAATCTTGGAGCTATATTGAAAATATTCCCAATCACTATAATGATGATTCCTGTACACTGTAATTTACTACAGCGGTTGCAGTCAACATCTTCTCTGTAGCATTTACTTGGGAAAAAACCAAGAGTACTTGTCTCATTGTTGTATCCATTGCTCTCTGCTGCAGTTTAAAGCTGCGTACCATGGGCCAGATTGTATGTAATAGGCCAAGCCTATCGAAGGATGGTGTGAAGCTGCATTGCCCCACCTTTGGCTCTAAGAACCATTATGCTTCGGACAACATTTCCCAGAGCTCTTGGTGAGGTCAGCCACTGCACCATGCCTTAAGTGAGTGCAACATAAAATATTCTTCATAGCTTGCAATATAAAATGCTCTTCACAGCCAGCCAGCTAGCCCGCTTCCCTGGGCCAGCACAGTGGGGGATGCATGTGAGTAACTGAGAGCAGAATTTGATCTTTAATTTGAAGAAGAAGAAGAAATAAAAATGTTCAGCTGCATCTTACTACTCTGAAGAATGTAATAAAGAGCAAATCAATCCTGAAGTCCTTAAATAATCAAAACTCCCTTTGACTGTGGAACTGTGAGGTAGGCCGAAGATGCTTATCTGAGCCTCATCCCAAATATACAGGCATTCTTTGCTCTGTAATTAGAACTGGAAATCTTAATAGCATGGCTATTGTTGTATCTAGTCCCATCTGGAAGCAGGATTTTCAGAGATGTGAAAAAGAAAAATAACTCAATAAAAAGTAAATCATTATTTTTTTTGAATTTACAGAACATTGGGATTTAGGTGTTTTTTAATTTCTTAAATAAGTAGAATTTTACCTATTATTTAACATCTGGATATCTGAGTGAAGATTATGACTGGTTCTTACCCTGAGTATCTCATCACTAGTTCCAATAGTTCAAAATTACTATATAAGGTCCCATGCTTTTGAAACATAGCCCTCTCTCATTATTACCATTGCTATCAAGATCAATTATCTGTATTTTCAAGACATGACAAAGAAATATCAGCTAAAATGATCCTATTTATTATCCTTTTACAAACATTGTTTTCTTCATTTAAAAACCATAAGCCATCCCATAAAAGGAATACTAAAATCCACAAGCAAACAATAGCCATTTGCTGTTCTGATTATTACTATCCATACTGTCTGCCTTTGCATTTGTCAGTGTTTTTTCTGAATTCCTGCAATCAAGCAACAAATGTACAATAGCCTGAGGCTTATTTAGCAACTGAGCTTGTAAGACCACTGAGAGAAGTTTTACTTTATCTTGAAATACCTGAAGCAGGGGTAGCCCAATAGATAGGGTGCTGTGCTGGGAGTTATAAGACCGTGTATTTCAAAGGAAGGTAAAGCCCCCCAAAATACAATAGGGCCGTTATTTTCAAACTGAAGTGAGCCACCTAAATCCATATTTAGGCACCTGTCTAATAATGGCCCAATTTTCAGACATGCTGATCACCTGCTACTACCAACAAAGTCAATCATTTTGAGTCATTCCCACGTAAAATCTTAATAAGCAAACTAAGGAAATGTGGTCTAAATGAAATGACTGTAAGTTAGGTGCACATCTGTTTGAAGGACCATACTCCAAGAGTAGTTATCAATGGTTCACAGTCAAACTGGGTGGACGTATCTAGTGGAGTACCCCAGAGGACTGGGCTGGTGTCTGGTACCATTCAATATCTTCATTAATGGCTTGGATAAGGGAATGGAGGATATGCTTATAAAATTTGCAGATGACACCAAGGGAGAGTGGGTTAAAAGGATTAGAATTCAAAACAACCTGGATAAATTGGAGAATTGGTATGAAATCAACAATATGAAATTCAGCAAAGACAAGTGCAAAGTACCACACTTAGTATACTCCCTGCAAAATGGGGAATAACTGGCTAGGCGGTAATACTACTGAAAAGGACCTGGGGGTTATAGTGGACCACGAATTGAATATGAGTCAATAATGTGATGCAGTTGCAAAAAAGAGCTAATATTCTGGGATGTATTAAGAGGAGTGTCATATGTAACACAAGAGAGATAATTGTCTTACTCTACTCAGAGCTCGTGAGGCCTCAACTGGAGTATTGTGTCCAATTCTGGGTGCCATACTTTAGAAGAGAGCAACAAAAATAAGAGGTTTAGAAAATCTAACCCATGAAGAAAAGTTTAAAAAAAAACCTGTTAAGTCTTGAGAAAAGAAAACTGAGCAGTTCTACCACTGGGGATAATTGACGTTCTCATGTTATTTGCTATTTCCCAATTGAAAACTGTCAGCAAGAAACATTCTAGGATTAAACCTTAGGTGCAAAAGAAGAATATTGCTTTACACAGAAATATCCCAAGCCTTTGTCAGTGACATAGTAACTAGCCGCTCCATTACAAATACAATATCAAGCAGAAGATTCTATTATTCCATTCTGTTTTCAGGTTTCTTACCAAGTTCAATAAATCAAGGATTTACTTATATGAATAACTGACATCCCCAACTGAATACTTATGTCTGTTGCACATAAAAGGTTAGCTCTTTCAGCTGTGGAATTATTTCCTCAACACAAAAGTGTGTAAAGTATCTGAAGCAAAATGTCAGATTATATAGTTCTGAAGAAATATTGAGTAACTGCCCCCAGACTGATTGTTATGAAGTACTGATACAAGAATTGCCTCTCAAGTACTTTCCAAAGCTCTTTCTAAAGCACAGTGCCTAGAGCTAAAATTCTGAGTGAGCCAAAAGCAGTTTGCAAAACAGATCTTATCCTTAATTAGAGCTAGTCAAAACTTGAAAATAACATACACTATGAGTTTAGGCCTTTTTCTGGCTCACAAATCATTTGTGAACCAATCCCTATTTGAAAACTGATCTGGAGCCATAATTTCGGCAAATATATTTGTTACTAGTAATTGTTGGAAGATAATTTAGCTTGATCTGTAGATTTTTGGCAAACAGTTCAATTAAATTATTTGACCATGTGCTATTCATTATTATTTTTATGAGTTCTTTGTCACTTAAATCACATAGGGTGAAATCTTGATCCCACTGAAGTCAGTGGAAAAACTCATGTTTCCTAGCTGGCAGGTAGCCATGTTACAGATTTTTCCTCTGCCACTGTGATTGGGGTCTTTGTTAGTCTCAGCAGAGAGAAAAAGGATTGCATCAACATGTAGAGACAGTTCCCCTCTTATTTGTGATCCCTTCAGTTCAGAGTTGAGGCACATTTGTGGGACAGCATGGAGACAACTGCAGGACTTGATCCAGACTGTGTTATTTCTATCCCAAATAGAGAACTTTGTTTTCCACTGCTATCAATATAACACCTTTCAGAAGTGCTTTAAAAAAATCAGCAAATGCTGACATTTTAATAATGAAATCTGCATTTGGCTGATACTATGTGCTCATGTATCTAAGGTCCGTGCTGGGCTCGTGTTTTTCCTGCCCTCCAATTTCCTCATCTCTTCAATCTAGCTTTACAATGAAAATTATCAGTTCATGTTGATGCTTCAATGCTTCGTATTGCCACCCAAAAAGTAAAGGGGACATTTCCAGTTCTTAGCGAAACTCTTTCAACCAAAGCTGCATCATTTTCTATTTGGTTGCTCTTTGTCATATCATCTTTTCCCCATGACATCTAACCTAAGCTCTGCTTCTCTTTCCACAGACATAGCCCGCTTACTGCCTTTCCCTAGCGGTTAAAGCTTGTACGTGGCAAGTCCTCCTCTGTCTGGCAACACAAGAATAAAATATCCCCATGGACTCTTGATTTTTGGACTGTGGACTTTTGGTCAGGAATGAACATTACAGTAGATGTTGTTTATTATTTGTGATAGAGCTCACCATGGGCTAAGCATTTCCCAGGCATACAAGAAGGAACAGTCCCTGACATGAGGTGCTCAGAGTCTGAGACTGAGCAGACAGAGTTCAGGGGAAGGGTCCAACAAAGAGATTTTTCTGGACAAATCAACAAGATTCACTATGGGCAGCACAGCAACAGTGGGTTTTTAAGGAAAGTCTTAGAAATGGACAAGGATGAGCTTGCAGATGGACCCAGTAAGGTCAGTCCATGTGGAAAGGCCCAATGGAACAAGGGACGGAGGCGAGGTGTTCAAGAGACTGACAAAGGGGTGGACAAAGGTGGGAACACTCGAATGGAGTGGGTTTAGGCAGAGTGAAGTGTTAGTAAAAAAAAAAATCCTCTTCTTTCACCAAACACACTACTGGGTGCAACTCCACATGTTCCTCACTGCCAGCTGCTTTAGGGGTGGCGACTGGCTGGATATTTAGCTGGATGTTGCTTTTACCACTCTGGCTTCTGTCAAAACCTCATATTTGCTACTACAGAAAGTGAGAACATTTTCTTATTGTACCTATATGGCTAAGGTGCCTCCTGTGATAGAAATAGGAATGAAGAGAGATGCGCACATGTAACACAATTCAAGAGAACAGTAGCAGTAATTTCTGAATTAAAGTCCTCGCAGAACCTTGTTGGGTACTTATACTTCATTTATCCTACAAAATATATGATGCGCAAAATGTTAATTTTGCCAGCTAGACGGTTGAGACATATTTGTTAAATCTTCCTTTTAACCAACTGCTTGAAAGAGAGAAGTGAAGACATATCATACTGCTTGATGACTGATACCTCTCTAAGGCATTCAGAAACTGCAGTGATGAGCATAGTTTCAGAACACCAAGAGAGAAAATGCCTTTCTCATGTGGTATATTTGTATTGGGAAAAGTTATGTGTTATGACTAGTACGGTATCCTCCTCAGTAGCCATAGGATGTTGCAGGAATATCTATCCGGTGAAACAACTGCAATTTAGTTCTATGGATACTTCATAAAAGGGAAATTCATAAAAAGGGGAATTTTATAGAGAAGTTCTTATCACCTTACAATGAAAACCTTGACTGTTATATTTCTGGAGCTAGCAGAGAAAGAGAGCGACAGATTCAGAGGGAGCTAATGGACACATGTCTGCCTGCTGTGCTCACTTTATTGTTCTGGGTGCAAAACTTAAACTCAAAAGTGAAGCTTTGCACTAGGAATGGGGGGATCCTGCTGAACATTTAAAGGGACAGGACATCACATTCCTCCACCAACCTTAAAAATTTTTTCCAAGAACATTTGGATTTGACTGCATGTGAGGCAATAACAGGATGTAGCAGGTCCCAACAGGAATGCAAAGTTGTCTCCTGGATAGTAGCATGTGGTGTGTTCCTGATGATGACTCAAAATAGATTTGTTAGCTTTTAAGGCATGTGTAAGTGTTTGTACAAAGCATTCCATGAGTCCATTTGTAGCAGAATGGTAAGGAGCTGAGCATATGTGCTGAATTCTATTTGAAGCTAGGATCCTCTGTAATGCTTTAGAACAGAATTGAGGTCCATTTGTACTCACCAACTGTAACAGTAAATCAAGTTGACTAAACAAGGTACAAAGATGCCCAGTGGTCTTAGTAGCTGTAGGTAGAAATCTGAAAACTTCTGGCCATTTTAAATGGGCATTGACTATGACCAAAAACATATAACTTTAAAGGTCTAGCAAAATCCACAGGAATACGTTTCCAAGGGTGTACACGAACTGAGCCAGGAATATGCTGAATTTGCTGACACAAAGTACAGCACTTTGCCTTCCTCTCAGTGCCTTTGTCAATCCCTAGAAATCAAATATGACTATGGGCTATGGCCTTCATCTGTACAATGCCAAAATGACCTTTGTGAAGAGCTTCCAAAACCTCAAATTGGTGTGATTTCAGAATGAAAACTCACATTCCCCATAAGATGCAACCATGATTCACAGATAATTCATGTTGATGTGACAGAAATTGTGTAAACTGAACATTCTTTTGATCCAACACTGAACCTTTTAATATCATCCCCTTCACAAGAGAAAGTACATCATCCTTAGTAGTTTCTTTGTTGATGTCTGTGCTAGTGATGGGTAACCTATCCATCAAATTGAGACAGAACACTTCATCTGAAGTTTCTTTGGGTTGACAAGAACTTGGGCATGACAGGCGTGACAGTTCATCATCATTGTCCTGCTGAATCCCTTTACAGAATTATATAGTACAGGAATGAGCTGAAAGTAGCAATGCCCATAATTGCATACAAGTAGCAGCTAGTGATGGAATTCCATGCTTCAGGCCAAACATTTAAATTAATTGGCGGTGATCCATCAGCAAGGTAAAAATGTCTACCATACAAATGGGTATGGAACTTCCAAATTCCAAAGTTAATGCTGAGAACTTCATGCTCTATTTGTGCATAATTTTTCTCAGGACTAGTGAGGGTTCATGTTGCAAAGGCAGTTGGTTTCTCCCTGCCATTAGGAAAAACATCAGAAAGAACTGTACCCACTTGTTATGGTGAAGCATCACAAGCCAATTGCAATGGTAGTGAAGCATCAAAATGTGTAAGAACTTCAGCTGATGTCAACAGTTTCTTTGCTTCCTTAAATGTACTGTCACACTCTTTAGGTCATTTCCATTTTTTCTTTGCTAGTAACAGTTCATGTAAAGGTGCCAAGACTGTCACCATATTAGGCAGAAATTTACCGTCATGGTGGAGGATTCCTAAGAATGAACATAACTGTGGTACTTCCTGGTCGTGGTATATGAAGAACCACCTTCTTTTTCTCTGGCGATTTCTTTAAGTCCATGGCATCAATTATATGTCCAGTTGAAGATTTGAAAAATGTATATTTATCTCAACATAAAGTCAATCCATGGTTTTCCAAACTTTGCAAGACAGCATCAAAATTTCAAAGATCCTTTCCTGAAACAAGGATGTCATTTAAATAGCTTAGAATTCTGTTCAGTCCCTTCAGAATTTCATCCCCGCCTTTTGGAACAGAGCAGGTGCTGATGTCATACTGAAAGGCAACCTATTGTAACACAATGAGTCTTTTTGTCTGCAGTTTGAAATGTTTACAAAATACCAGATCAATCTCCATTTGTAGTTATGCACTGAGCAAATCCAATTTACTGAAACACTGTCCGCCACTAAGAGTAACAAACAAATCTTGAATATGAGGAAGTAGATACAAGTATGCACATAAAACTGAATTGTGTCACTTTGAAATCTCCACAAGTTCAGACTGATCCATCCTTCTTGATCACTAGTACAATGGGTAGTAGCTCTCTCACAGTGTGAAACTGGTGACAAGATTACAGTGTTCACTAAATGCTCCAAATCAACTTCTACCTAAGGTTTCAGAGCATAAGACACAAAGCTGAGCTTGCAATATTTTGGCTGACTGTCAGACTTAACAGTGAGCTTCAGTGACGCATTGTTCATCTGTCTAAGCTCTTGTTCAGAAACTTTGGAATGCCTATGCAGTATTTCTTGAAGATTTTGAGATGCTTTCATAATTGGTTCAATTCACCTTGAGCTTCTTCAGCCAAGATCTTCCAAATAATGGTGGATATTTCCTTTCAGTCACATACAGTAGTAAAATAATTAATGGTCTATCTACTTGAACTTTCACCTGGAGTATCTCTTTTGGGACTAACTTTTCTCTGGAATAAATCTTCAAAACGATGATGGGTTCCTTCCAGAGGAACTTGAGACAAAGTCTGGTGATAGGTAGATGCAGAAATTAGTGAAACTGCAGCTCTAGCATCAAGCTTCATTCTTGTAAAATCTTCATCAATGCCCCAGATGCCATTTCTGACTCTTGTTTCTGATAACATATTCAGTGCTAAATCTTGGTCAGTGTCACTAGAGCTCTTGTTTTTACTCACATTATGAATTCCTGCCTTCTTTCTTAGTTTGGTCTGCAGCGATGCCTTCTTGGATGTACAATTACTCAGTATTGCTGGTCATTGAACTGTGTGATAGTTCATGGCAATGTGTCCTTTCTTCTGGCACTTTCTAACATTCCCAGCAGTCCTTCTCAGATTCTGTAATTCGCATGAAATGGCCACGTAGAAATCTCTTGCCTTCCTGTGGCCTTCTGTCTCGCCAATGCAGGAGGTGAACTCAATTAATGCAAAATTCCATAGAATCCTTCTCTGCAGTCTCCTTTTTTAATGTAAGCACCGATGCAGTCAGTAACTTCATCCAGATCTGGACACTGTGTAATCCAGAGACTAATTGGTTTCACAGGACATCACTTAATGGTCATCCAAACTGACAGTGCTCTGACAGCTTCATTAAAGCAGCCACAAACTGTGCTACTGAGTCTCCATTTCCCTAACGTTGCTGATGGAACCGATATCATTCTGCTATCATCGATGGGGTAGGAGAACATGTTCCTGAACTGCTGCAGTAATTGTGGCACACATGGCAATTCCAGGCACAGTTAGAGGCAAGAGGTCATGCAGCAGTCCATAGACCTTTGGATCCATCACTGTCAGCAAGGAACAGGCCATCACATTGACAGACCTTGAAGTAGTGGATAGTGTGATAGTTCAGACTTATTTAAGTAAATCAAAATTTTATGTATTAGTTTTTTCCCCATCAGAACAAAATTTGGACCTTGTTGAGTCAGTAGTCTCCCAAGTAAACTCTAGTAGTTGAGAAGTGCAGCATACAAATATTTCATTTTAGTAGGATAAGATTCAGTGAGGAACTGAACCTTAGAGAAATAATACAGCAAAGCAGAAACAGATACATTAACATGGCCAAGTGATTCAAGGATGTATGTATGTAGGTGTGTGTATGTGTACTTAATTTAGCCACATTCAATGTTTATATCCTGCCTTATCGCTCAAAGGACTTCACAATAACTGTAACGTGAATGGTATGTCTATACTCTTTTGTACACTAAATGCATAGAAAAAGTGCATCAAATGTATTAGAATTGACTTTTTTAGGAGAAGGGAAACTCCAGGCAAAATGTAAATGTATGATTGAAATAATTCCCTAAATAATGAAAGTCTTAATAGATCTGTTTTTCTATACCATGAGATAGCAGATAAATAGTTTGTTAGGGATGGAATGTAGCTTAAAAAAATCTCCTATAAAGATGAAAAACTCCTGTTACTTCTGTAGTTCATATTTAGGAAATTCCTGCTTCTTCACTATGTTCATTTCATACTTCTCCCTTTAAGACCATAGAGATTAATTAGCTAAATGGATATGACCTTTAAATGGTGCTTGGAATAGAAAGGTTAAGTCTCCTTTTAAAATAACCTTCATTTTTCAATGCTTCCTGTGGACTTCATTTTCTCTGTCTAGAACATTGCACCATTTTTCATGCTCTTGTGCCTTGATTCTTGCAGAAGTAAGGGCACAAGAGATGGCTTTCTACAGCACTGTGTAACTATCAGCAATCTCACTGCCAGTATATTGCATCCAGTGATTACATTTTAATTTGATGAAAGGTAACAAAATACTATAATGTGCACGCAGAGAAATAAGAACAAAAAAGAATTCTCAGTACAGACCAACCTCCAGATAGTGTCTGAGTTCCACACTGCTGTTTTCTTCAGAGTATAGGTATGTCAATTTCTCTAGGTTTCCCCTTGATGAAAATTCCTCTCCTTTGTACTAAGGAACACAGTGTTCTAGAGAATAACTTGACTGCCCTAGAAATGGAATTGCTTTTCTTATTATTTGGAACCATAAGCCAATTAACTGCACTGTATTTGGAAATGGCCTTGTCTCTGTATGCAGAGGAAGTAATATATTTTCTGGACCACTTTCCATGCAGTGCTGACATTCTTTCTTTTTTTCATAACAGGTTATTCTTTCTGTATTTTGGGTGAACAAACTTGGACTTCTTGCAAACTAACTTCATGTTAAAAATGTGGAAAATCATGCAATTAACACATATTGCCCTGATTTGTATATTACAGTTATAATTTCCCACTGATCTGTTGTAAATTGTTCAGGAAAGATTATTGAATGTGGTAGCCAATGACAAAAGAATCTGCCCAAAGAAGAGAGAGGAAATACATTATTTGCCATTACAGGACAGATGTAAATATCAGAGAAAGTCTTTATTCATGTCTGTTTCATAATAAGTTGTACTTATGTCCAGGGAATTGGGAAGCAGAGGAGAGGGGGAAATCCTTTTGTCAAGCTCAGTAAGCCCATGGTTGGAGAGAAGGAATAACATTTGTACTAACTGCACAAGCCCTCAGCTCGGTTTGACTCTGTTCATGTTTCTGGAAACCTCTAGTTTATACATGTCATGTTCAGAGGTAGTGAGGAAGCTCCATGATGGATGGTATATGTAAAAAGTAAAGTCCCAGCTCCAAGTTTGAGGGAGCAAATAGTAGTGGGACTGATGATCATTTCCATCTGTGCAACTCCATTAGCTTCAGTGGGGTTTCATGGCTGTAGGTGAGGGCAGAAGTTGAACAAAACTGGATGCTGCATGTTGCTGAGCATCTTTTGTAAGTGACACAGTTTTTAAGCTGCTCCAGTCTATACAAGGAGATCAGCACCATAGACAGCATTTTGCCACACAACTGAAATCCAGGCAGAGGGATTTTATCTGTTCTAATTACTATAACAAAGGTGGTGACAGTATCATACTGTTTAGGTATGCATACAAATATAGTTTGAGTAAGCAAGTAAAAACTAATTAACACATCAGACAACTGATTGGTCGAAAATAATATCACCGCACTGGTAGGAATGATGCTGATGACTGAAAGCATTAAGAAAGCAACCAATCAGGAAAGGTCAGAAATCATATATAAGGCAAGAGCTGACAAGCTTGAGTATGGGCAACTAAACAATTAGAGGAGAACAGCAGAAGACAACAGCAGCAAACAGGAAAAGACAGACCAGAAGGACCTAAGACAAGACAGAGGGATTTGATCAAGGAAGGAAGGAAGGAAGTATAACTTTCCTTACGAAATGCATGTGTGTAATTATAAATATAGCTGGACACTTGCATCTGATGACCTTTTACCCCACCCATTCTACAATTACCTGATCAACACTCATAGAATGTTAGTTTGTAGCAATGTTGTAATGTTACTTTATACATATGTTTAAGGAATTTGTTTGTTACATTATAAGAAGTTTGGTATTCTAATTCAACATGGTATTGAGGCTGTATACATATGCATGAAGGTTTCTTTTCTCTCCTTGTACTATATGTTGTAACATTGTATGCCTGCTATGCTGCACCTCAATAAGTATTCATAACATTATAATATGTATTAAGGAAGGCTATATTGTGTTATGAAAATTGCATTGCATTCTTATGGTTCATGTTATATTTGATGTTGCCTCGCATTAGGTTAAATAGCTTATGGTAGTCTTGCTGTTTATTTTAATGGGCATTGGATCAAGCGGTATGAAGGGTACATATAGCATGAAGGTTACATAGGACAGTCACTTTTGCATGCCACACATGTAAGGGTATGTATAGCTTCACGCTGCAGTGAAAGTCTCACTTTTGCATGCCACACAGGCATGCCTTACATGTTCTCCAGACCTAAAAAATGAGGGAAGAGGAAGGGCTGCATTAATTGTATAGCGTTATTGGATTAAATTCCGGTCACACGGAACTAAGTGGCAAAGCTACACTTGACTGAAATAGGGCCAGGATCTCACCCATTATCTTATTTATATAATGTCATAAGTTTAAAAAATACTGTGCAGGAAACTGTGCATGTAAAGTCCCTATCCCATTAAGCTTTTAGATACCATATAACTGACAAATTATCGAGTAGTATAATATCTAGGACACACAGCTGAGCATTTCTGACTGTCTGGTAGAATGGATTGGTCCACATGCACTCTTGCTGATTCAAACAAATCTTAGTAATTAGATCTTGTTCAACAAAATATTTTTTTTTAAATAGAGAAATTTTACTTATTTTTTTAAGATTGACAAATTTTCATCCAACATTTGTGGACATTGGAAGTTTTAATTAACTTGTTTGCAAAATCAAAATTTGAAAAATTTCAGCCTGCTCTATTAACACACAATCCGGCAGGGAGAAGACACACCTAAAATGTAAGGACTAAGCTTTTGGCAAGGTTGGCATTTTGAAGGGAGATTGTCAATCAATTTTAATCTTTCATAAAATATTTATGTTCGGAGGCAGAGAGCCTCCTGGCCAAGAAGTACATTGGGTGTCAGAAAACCTCTGATTCCATCAATAATGAGCAGCTAGTACAAAACAATAGCCACTATTATTGTGAGGCTCCCAAAACAGGCTTTGTGTTCCCTCTGCTTGATCTTCCACAGAAGTGAACTAACAAGTATCTCCAGAGGCAATGAAGAAGCATAAACCAAGTGGTAAATTCCTGCCCAGAAACCCCCCACTTTGCCAGTGGGAACCACTCATCATAGACTCAGACTTTAAGGTCAGAAGGGACCATTATGATCATATAGTCTGACTTCCTGCACAATGCAGGTTACAGAACCTCACCCACCCACTTCTGTAATAGACCCTTAACCTATGACTGAATTACTGAAGTCCTCAAATCATAGGTTTAAAGACTTCATAGAACTCTGAAGGCTTCAACTGGGATGCATCTTGTATTAGTAATACACAAGAATAGGAAAGGGAAGTTTGAGAAAGTCTGAGGTGTGGCTAGGAAAGAGGAACTGAGGCATCAGCTGCTGAGATATCCTAAACTTAAGAGGGGAGGGTAGGTAGCCAGTGGCCCATGAGGAGTTGAAGCAGCAGTTACTTTGAGTGGGGGATTCTGAAAGCAGGAGGAATTCAGAGGCAGGAGCATAGGAATTACATACTGGATCAGACCAGTGGTGCATCTAACCTAGTAGAATCATAGAATCGTAGAGTTGGAAGGGACCTCAGGAGGTCATCTAGTCCAACCCCCTGCTCAAAGCAGGACTAACCAGGACTAACCTCAGCTAAATAATCACAGCCAGGGCTTTGTCAAGCCACAGTTTAAACACCTCTAAAGATGGAGATTCCACCACCTCCCTAGGTAACTCATTCCAGTGCTTCACCACCCTCCTAGTGAAAAACTTTTTCCTAATATCCATCCTACACCTCCCCCACTGCAACTTGAGACTGTTGCTTCTTGTTCTGTCATCTGCCACCACTGAGAACAAGCCTAGCTCCATCCTCCCTCAAACCCCCTTTCAGGTAGTTAAAGGCTGCTATCAAATCCCCCTTCATTCTTTTCTTCTGAAGACTAAACAAGCCTAGTTCCCTCAGCCTCTCCTCATAAGTCTTGTGCTCCAGCCCCTAATTATTTTTGTTGCCCTCCACTGGACTCTCTCCAATTTGTCCACATCCTTTTTGTAGTGGGGGGCCCAAAACTGGACACAATAATCCAAATGAGGCCTCACCAATGCCAAATAGAGGGGAATAATCACTTCCCGTGATCTGCTGGCAACGCTCCTATTAATGCAGCCCAATATGCTATTAGCATTCTTGGCAACCAGGGCACACTGCTGACTCATATCCAGCTTCTTATCCACTCTAACCCCCAGGTCCTTTTCCTGCAGAACTGCTACCTAGCTCATCGGTCCCCAGTCTGTAACTGTGCATGGAATTCTTCCATCCTATGTGCAGGACGCTACACTTGTCCTTGTTGAACCTCATCAGATTTCTTTTGGCCCAATCCTCCAATTTGTTTAGGTCCTTCTGTATCCTATCCCTACCTTCCAGGGTACCTACTACTCCCCCTAGCTTAGTGTCATCTGCAAACTTCCTGGGGGTGCAATCTATCACATCCTCCAGATCATTAATGAAGATGTTGAACAAAACCGGCCCCAGGACCGACCCCTGGGGCACTCCGCTTGTGATCGGCTGCCATCTAGACATGGAGCCATTGATCACTACTCGTTGAGCCCTATGCTCTAGCCAGTTCTCAATCCATTTTATAGTCCATTTATAGTACTCTCTATCCATTTATAGTCCATTTTATAGTACTCTGTCTCTGCTTCACAGGAAGGGTGCAAGAAGCTCTTTGAGAGGCAGTTATGAAATAACATGCACCATAGGGATAGTTTTTTTTCTTACTCTCCATCAGTTAGTGGGTGGCTTATTCCTAGAAACTAGTAGAGTATGTCGGCCTTCCACAGTGTTTCCTTATTGTTTCTCTCATTAATAGTATTACTCTAGATAGTATCACCATCCATAAAAATGTCCACTCCTGCTAAACTCTTGGTCTCCTCCTCACCCTAGCCAAAATGGCCATCTACAAGGCCATTTACAAGAGGAGGTTGGCAAGGGGGTGCTCTGCGACTGTGGGACCTACTTATTTTCCCTGTGCACTCATGCATCCAGGCAGAGTTCCTCTGGGCAGCGTCCGCTGGCTCCCTTGACAACTTCTGGGGGCAGTGGCGCTGTCCGGGGTTCTCTGCTCGGTGTCCCTTTCTGGTTCCCTTCGTTTAAACCTGTGACCCCCATGTCCCTTCCTGGTTTTTTTCATTAGTTGCCCCCCCATAAACAGTTGTATCCCAGGCTCAGTGACTCTTCCCCTTAGGCTGGGGGACAGGACTTTAGCAGTGGGTGGGCTTGCACCTGCCCAAATAGTAACTTCATGTTAGGTATTTTTACTTCCCTTTCCCAACCTTCACACCTATGGGACAAGGCCTTCTACATATATTTCTCCATGGGTGGATGGGATAATCAACAAAGCTTTTGTCCTACAATGGACCACTTAATTTTTGATAGTCCTTCTGAATGGGTGAGGGCTGGGGAGCCACTATTCCTATCTGAGTTCACAAGTTCAGAGCAGGCATTTTTCCAATGACAAAACAAACTTATATTTTGTCTTGCAGCATGGAATACAGATATTACAAGATTAATGTGTGGCAGCAACTTACAAGAATGTAATAGAATCTGAACACTCAATACATTCTTATAAAACTAATATCTATTTTGAAAAAACTAACATGCAGGTGAGCTGGTTTGGTTTCCAGCTATGAGTTTGTCAGTTTTTAACTAATGCCTATGGCCTTGACCATTGCTGGCACTTGATTTATCAGTGTCACAATAATGGTGATTTTTTTTCTGTTTATCTGCTTCAGTGTTTATCTTAGTTTGGATATGGGACTGGCACACAGAAGAGGGGGACGTCAAAGGTTTGTGGCAGGGGGTGATACCCCCACTCCAAAGTTTTGCTTTGGGCCTGATCCAAAAATGATGCCTATTATGGTTTCGCAGGAGGAGGTTCAATCTGAGTCATTAAAACAAAACCAGACACACTAAATTCTGCTCTGCTCAAAACGGGATAACTTCAATGCTTGGAAAATGGACAGGGCAAAATGAACATAGAAACAAATTGTTAGTTAGCCTCTAAAAAAGTGTTAGAAACAACAGGAAGGAGGAAAAGAGTGGAGAAGAGAGAGACAATCTGAGATTCTTACTGACTCTTTCAAAATGTGTAAGGTACTTTAGATGCCACAATGAAGCCTAGAAATATACATAAGGTGCAGTCCTAAGTGGATGTAAATAGGCCTGGCCCTGTTTAAGTTAACAAAGTGAGGTCAGTTTCTATCAGTTGAGGATCTGCTCTTAGATTTTATTCCTTTGTTTACTTTCCATGGTATGCAAAAAAACACAGGACAATTAATGAGGTATTAAAATGTCTCTCCACTCAGTGAATTTCAAAACGTGCAGAAATCAATAAACATAATGGGGAAAAATATTGTGAACACATTATTTTGCTCATTGCCTAATAAGATTTGCAAACTCACTTGATAAAGAGTCATTGGCTATCTATGGAGCTGGCAAGACAGCGGACAAAAATTGTGTGTGAATAATTTTTTTAACCAATTGTTAGAAAAACATTAGCTACATAAAGCTTGCAGGCCTTCCTCCCTGTACCCCTTAATTCACTTGAGTGGTGACAGTAGGCGCAGAGAGAGAAAAGTGTTTGACTTCAACTCAGGCTGTAAGAATGGCACGTGCTGGCAGCCATTCAGAGATGAGGGTAGGGTTTTTTTGATCTGGATCAAGTATGATCTTAATCTCTGTGTGTATGCCTGCATTCATATATATATATATATATATATATATATATATATATGTATTACTGATGCTTTTCCAGATGAAACTAAAATGGATTTTTGGGAGCATTAGATAATAAAGCGACCAAGGAAACCATCAAAGTGAATACATCTAGAGTGCACATTTGCACTAAAAATAATTGCTTGCTTTTATAAAATAGAGTTTGAATTGCGAGAACATTACATAAGAGGGTTACATTATAAAGCACTATGTGGATTCAATACTTTTTTCTTACTGCTTTGAATTGGGATCACTGATGTCGCAATCCCTTTCCGTATTAAGAGTTACACAAAGCACTCAGTTGTTATAAGGAGGATCTGAAGAGATTAGAGAGACCAATATATCACAGACTAACCTCTTTGCATTGAACATTCACAGCAAGATAGACACTTCCCATTGCTATTGTGAGCAGCTAGCTACCAAGACAAAAACATCAAGATTTCAAGGATATCTAAAGTCTAAGGTATGCATTTTTTTATTAGTCACAACTTTATATGTTAAATTGGACCTTTCACATTTGAAGTTACAAATGCAGGCATAATCTATTAGAAATATTAAATCTCACTAGCCCAGCAGTTAGTTAACAAATAATAAATTCTAGGAATTTTTAATGGAGTTCTGCAATAGCAGTATTTTTGATCCTTAAGTCTTTCCAAGCCATTGTAAGAAGTACTATTAAAGATGTTTTTACCAAATAACACACTGAAAATAATATACCATTAACAAGAGATTATTCCTTGACTAGTTAAACTATAGTAGGAAGAGTATCAGACAACTAATATATGGCAATAAAAACTATAAGAATTTTGGATCTTTTTCTTTTCCATAACAATATGTAATTCACTAAATGTAAGCATAAATGTATGTAATATATTATTTCTTTATAGAGGTGGCTTATAAACTAACTTCATAATAATAGATAATAGTAATTCATAATTAAACATATCACTTATACAGTACTTTTCATTAGTTCGTATCCAAAACCTTTGGGAACAAATGGATAACCTCATCTGCCTGCTACCCAAAGACAAGTAAATAACTATCTAGTATTTGAGGAATTTAACTGCACGATGTGTTTCTGGGATCATGTCAAGTTTTGACTTTCTAGCAGTCATTATTGCTCTCCTGAGGGAATGAACCTGCAGAATCCATACCCTGTCTTCAGAGAGGTGAGCAGCTCAGGGGCGAGTTGGAGAGCAGCAGGCATACATAGTGTGATAGGGCTAGACCTGATGGCTACAGGAGAGTAGTCAAGGGGATCTATATTAGCCTCAGAATTAACAAATCCCTGTTCCCTGGGTGATCCAGCTGGGGCTACTCCGGGGCAATTAGGCCAATTAGGCCAGCTGAGGCCAATCAAGGAGCTTGCCCCAGCAGTTAAAAGCCTCCCTGTCAGGCAGATGGGGGCAGCTGAAAGGGAGTTAGGAGAAGAAGCAGAGTGGAGCAGAGGAGAGCTGCTACGGCACTTGGAGCAACCACTGCCACATACTACAACCCCAAAGGTACCAGAGAGAAGAGGGGGTACCTGTCTGGCTATGGCTAGGGACCCAAGGCACAGGCCTGAGGGAGAACCCCTCCCCACCCAGTTCCAGGAAGCAGACTGCGAGCAGTGGGGCCAAGGACAGGTGACCCAGGGAAGGGAGTAAGTCATGGACTGGGCAGTTTGAAGACTACTCCACACAAGGTCCCTGAGTTGGGGCCTGGGGCAGAGGGTGGGACCAGGCCCCCCCTGCTCCCACTCAGGCACATCATAGTCCTAGTTGAAGAGGGCACAGTACCCACGAAAGGGCTGAACAAGCTGCCCTTGCCACAATAGGTACCCACAAGTATACAGTAATGACAAATAGTTTCTCACTATGAAGAGAGATGGGTCCATGATCTTTTCAATATATAAAATGGATTAAAAACTGGTTAGCTGATATGTCTCAAAATGTAGTTGTAAATGGGGAGTCACCATTGAGCAGGTGTGTTGTCAATGGGCTCCTGTAGGGATTTTGTTCTTGGCCCTATGCTATTTAATATTTTTATGAATGACCTGGAAGAAAACAAAACCATCCCTGATCAAGTTTGCAGATGACACAAAAACTGGGGGGAGAGGTAAATAATGAAGAGGTTATAGGTCACTGATTCAGAGCAATCTGGATCACTTGGTAAACTGGGCACCAGCAATAAATATGCATTTTAATATGGCTAAATGTAAATTTATACATCTAGAAACAATGAATGTAGGCTATGCTTAAATGTGGGGAGGACTCTGTGCGCAGAAGAAGGGACTTTGAAAAAGAATTATCCATCATGACTCCCAAATAACTGAACATGCACTGCTATTGAAATGCTGTGGCCAAAGAACTAATATGATCTCTGGATGTATAAACAGGGGAATTTCAAATAGGGGTAGAGAAGTTATTTTACTTCTATATTTGGCAGTGTGAATACTGCTGAAATACTGTGTCCAGTTTTGGAGCCCACAATTCAAGAAGGATGTTGATGATTGGAGAGAGTTTAGAAAAGATCCACAAAAATGATTAATGGATTAGAAAATATGCCTTATAGCGATAAACGTGAGGCTCTCAATCTATTTATCTTAACAAAGAGAAGGTTAAGCGGTGACCTGATTACAGCCTATAAGAATCTGCATGGGGAACAAATATTTAACAGCAAGATCTTCGATCCATGAGTTCCAATGGCTGGAAGTTGCAGCTAGGCAAATTCAGACTGGAAATAAGGTATAGATTTTTGACAGTGAGGGTAATCAACAATTGTAACATTTTTACTAAGGTTTGTGGTTGATTATCCACATCTGACAATTTTTAAATCAAGATGGGAGTTTTTCTAAACGATAAGCTCTAGGAATTATTTTGGGGAAGTTCTATGGTTTGTGTTACACTAGAGGTCAGAAAAGATAGTTGCAATGGTCCCTTCTGGCCTTGCAATCTATGAAACCATTAAATGACTTAGAAAAAATTAATAAAGTGAAGCTTGATATTAGCCCTTCTTGTCTAATCACATCAGGGTTTTTGAGGGCATTAGAATAATGACAATTAATGCTTGATGGACTCATGGCGGAAGTGACTCTTTGAATGGATTTGAAGGGTGGGAGTTGACATGCTGGGATTGGAGTAGGTACCTATTCTTCACAAATGATATTTGTAGATTAATTAACCTACTTAGGAGTGTTCGTCAAGCAACAGATCTTTTGGATCAAGAAAATGCTGTAATGAACTGTAATGTGTGTGTGTGAAGTTTCATGAACCTTCCCAAATCTTTAAGAACCTATATGCAATCGCTTATAGCTTAACACAGCTCACTGGACTGTGCTTCATGTTCTACCTTTGTCCTGTTAGGTATGAACCCAAGTCTTAAGCGCTAAACTTAAAGGATATGCAGTAAAATTAAAGAAAAAAGTTTGATGGATCCCAAGTTGGTGAGTTTTAAGTGGACCTGGATCATAGAATCATAGAACTGTAGGACTGGAAGAGACCTCAAGAGGTCTTCTAGTCCAGTCCCCTATACTCAAGACAGGATTTAGTATTATCTAGACCATTCCTGACTGGTGTTTGTTTGACCTGCTCTTAAAAGTCTCCAGTGACAGAGATTCCACAACTTCCCTAGGCAATTTATTCCAGTAATGTCCAGTAAGTTTTTCTAATGTCCAACCTAAACCACCTTGTTGCAATTTAAGTCCATTGCTTCTTTTCCTATCCTCAGAGATTAACGAAAACAATTTTTTCCCTCCTCCTTGTAACAACCTTTTATATACAAGAAAACTGTTATGTTCCCCCTCTTCTCTTCTCTTCTCCAGACTAAACAAATCCAATTTTTTCAATCTTCCATCATTGGTCATGTTTTCTAGATCTTTAATAATTTTTGTTGCTCTTATCTGGACTTTCTCCAATTTGTCCACATCTGTCCTGAAATATGGCACCCAGAACTGGACACAATACTCCAGCTGAGTCCTAATCAGTGTGGAGTAGAGTGGAAGAATTACTACTTATGTCTTCCTTAGAACACTCCACTAATACATCCCAGAATGATGTTTGCTATTTTTGCAACAGTGTTACACTGTTGACTCCTATTTAACTTGTGATCTACTATGACCTTCAGATCCCGGTCCGCAGTACTAGAATCCGGGAGCCTTGACTCTCTATCTCTTGTTCCAAACAATAGAAATGCATGTATTTTTCTTTCTCTTTCTCTTTACTTATCATCATCATTATCATGATGTACAGTAACTAATAGTGGTATACTTAAAATATGGTTAGGATCCTTCCTAGGCAGTCCTTTCCTATTTTGTATGTGTGCTACTGATTGTTCCTTCCTAAGTGGAGGACTTTGCATTTGTCCCTTTTGTATTTCATCCTGTTTACTTCAGACCAATTCTCCAGTTTGTCCAGATCATTTTGACTTTTAATTCTATCCTCCAAAGCGCTTTCAACCCTCCCAGCTTGGCATCATCTGCAAATTTTATAAGTGTACTCTCTATGCCATTATCGAAATCACTGATGAAAATACTGATCAGTTTATTGTGTTTGTTGTGGCAGCTCTTGATGGTCCATGTCAGCATGTTTTGCGCAGTTCTTCTCCTATCCTACTTGTTAATGTGCAATCTGGATATGAGTGTCTACACAGTCACACATGCACAGTAAAGTCTCTGGGTAAAATCCCACCTTGTTTAAGTCATGGTGAGTTTTGCCATTGACTTCAGTTGGACCAGGATTTCACCTTTTGTGTGTATCCCCATGTATGCAAATATAAGGAATTCTCCTACTATAGTATAAATCCTATACAAAAATCTATATTCAAAGACTATTAATGTTACAAAGTGAAGCATTCTGCTCTGGAAAAGCCTTGTATGTACGTAACACGATACCACCTTTAATTACATGATCACATACTATATTTTCTGTTGGATCCCTGCTTCATTCAGTATGCAGGATGGACAGTGAGTGAGGCAGCTGCACGATATTTTTATCTTCACTGTTCAATGCCTGCTTCTATGCTTCATTCACTGAACACTGCCCAACCTCAGCTGTGAATGAAGCTGGAATCTTCTGGATGTATTGTTTTTATAAACCCTTATAACAGAGTTAAATAAATAAAAAAAAGAGTTTTTCACTGGACCACTGAAAGTCATGCCTGTGACTTTGGAGCTACGTTACTGTGAAATGTCAAATTTTAACCATGTCTCACTGTGGTGCTCAGCTTTGCACAAATGGCTAATAGCAAAAATGTAATTTTCCCCTCACTCTTCCTTCTGGAAACCATCTTTCAAATCCATGTTTTAACTCCAAACTGAGAAAAAATGTGCAACTTTGCTCCCCCAAAAATTATGCTTGATGAAATTATAAGCAGCTTAATCTGAGCATTTAGAATGAAAAGTTTTGTGCAACCTTAACTGTATGTTTTGCTGTGCATTCTGCCTTTGAAATGACTCATAAAGACACAAATATTTACAAGTTATTTTGTAATGGTGTATTAAAAAGATACTATATGTAAAAGATGGCTAGTTTTAGGAGTGTATCTAAGATACTTATGACTCCCATTATCGTAGTATCATTTATCACTTTATCATTTGCAAAATATTGTCCTCACAACACCTGTATAAGTTAGGGAGCTACTAGCATTCCAATTTTATGCCTGGGGAACTGAGACACACAGACTAAGGTCACACAGGAAGTGTTTGGTGGAGCAGGAAATTGAATCTACATGTCTTGAGCCCCATGTTAGTACCCTAGCAACTGGACCATCCTTCTTCTCTAATAACTTGGCTAGAAACAAATGACTATCCGTTTGTCTGGTGACAGGCACTCTCTCAGCATGCATAGTTAAAGCATTTAAAATATTACTACTTTCCTTAAGTAAAAGAGACAGAGACTTACTGAATCTAAAAAGTACCAAAATGCACATGGTTATACTTAATAATAGTAATTTATTACATTATAGTGAGGACTTATTTGGTACATGATTTAGTGTACTATAAAAGGATATTTCATGAAGTTACTGTATGTATGTTATTTGTCAGAAATCCCCTTTCTGGAGAGGAGATCTTATCATACAAAAATACATTGCTGCATAAATTAGATGGGACTAAATAATGAAAACTGTCCACAAAGCACTTGTGATAAAAAATATTGATTTTTAGACTCTAATCATATTTTAACTATACCACCATTAGTCACTGTACATGATGATGATAATAAATAGAGAGAGAGTATGCATTTTTATAGTTTGGAACAGGAGATAGAGAGTCAAGGCTGCTGGGTTCTAGTTCTGTTACTATGTTGCTCTGTGTCCTGGACAATAATAGTAGGCTCTGATTCAGGAAATTACTTAAGCACAAGCATGTGCTAAAGGACCCTTCCTAAATAGAAAGTCCTTATTCAGAAAAGCCTATCATTTGTCCCTCTTACAGTATTATATAAGGAGAGAAGTAATTCTCAAGAAACTAGGATCCAAACTATTTAAGATGAAGATGAATACCTTAAACTTTACCAAGAAACAGGGGTGTGCACAAGGGGGACAAGCAAGGGCACGCCCCCCCTCCAATTGTTACCCAGGGTTTCTCGACCCAGTAACTTTTAGACCTGGTCTACACTTACCTGGAGATTCGGCGGCAGTCAACGGGCATTACACAAGCTACTCTGTGCTTCTCTAAGCTTCCGTTCTGCACGGTGTCCTCACTGCACTGTGCCGACAGGAACCGCATTCCCATCGACTCAGCACTACACCACTTGAGGGGGTGGTTTTACTACGTCGACTTCTGGATCGATTGAGCGGGTCTTCACTGACTGCTCAATCGATTCAGAAAGGTTGATCTGACGGGGCGACTTTACTGCTGTCAGTGTAGACGTACCCTCTGTCTCTGTGAGTCAGTATCAGGAAATAAACCAAAGGAAATGCAGTACCTCTGCCTGCTATATGGCTGGCCCAGACAAGTCAAAACCAAGTGCTCTTAACTTAAAGCTTTACTTTATTGATCTCCAGCAATTCCCATTGGAATTATCTTTACCAAAAGTCTCCACTTATTAGTCTTAAGCACATACAAATACTCAGCCTCACTACTCCCTCTTATACCCCAAAAGTTAGAGAGACATGTCAATCAAAAGAATGTTACATAGCTGACCAAACAAATCAATCACGGGAAAAAATCAAGAGTTAGAGACATGTCACTAAAACAATATATTGTTAAGCAAGCAGTCTGAAGCTGTTAGTCTAAGAGCTAAATTTCGCCATACTGATAATTCTAAAATATATCCAGACTTCCTGTTTTGCACAGACATTTGCCCCAGCATATTCAGAGAGAATGCTTAGAGAGAGGATTACTTCATGTGTTCACTGTCTATCACCCCCCTCCCAGTTTGCCTAGTTATGCTACGTTTCTGCAAAGGTCTGAAATTGGCTAAAAGGCAGCAAGCTGAATAATTGATAGTCAATCCCAATAATTGGCAGTGGCTTGGACACGTGGCTGTTTTCCAAAAAAATGCCTTTGTACACAATAATCATTGGTGGCACGGAACTCCTCTGGACCCAGAGCCGTGGTGGCAGGTGGGAGGGAAGAGTGAGCTCCCCCTGGGGCCAACGGGGGGGACGGGGGGACAGAATGTGCCCCTCCAAAGGGGGTGCACCCTCCCTGCCAGCACATCAATGAGCAACCACTGCAGATAATGTATTGCAGGTATAATGAGCTGTCTCCACAATGCACCACTTAACAAGTGGGCAGCTGTACTTAGCACAATTGCAATTTCCGAATGGTTAGCCCTTGTTGAGCACATTGTGGGGCTGTTTGACCTTCCCAACCACTGATGTGGATTTTTTTTGGGGGGTGGGGAAAGCAATCATTTTGGAAAAAAAACTGTAGAGGGAGCATTATTGCATGGACTTAAACTCTTACCTGAAGAAAAAATAGATCAAGTTTTAATCTCGCTAACTGGTTTAACCTGTGTCTCATATCTGACAGCTCAGACCACTTGCTTTATCTGTTCCAGTAACATTTTAGGTACCTTTCCTAAGTGGTCTGCATTTGAGGTGTTGGGTACCTACAGTACTCATTGATGTTGTGAGCGCAGCACCTCTGAAAATCAATGCCTGCATATTTTGGTACCTAAATAGGGCTTAGGTGTATTTGAAATGTTGGCCTTAGTGAATATTCAGTTACCTGAGTTTGATACATGCACAATCCAGTGGAGACAGATTGGGCTCAGGTGTATCCTATGCATGTAAGGAGATTATGTATTTAAGATATATATATATATACATACACACACACACATACTTATGTGACGTGGACTGCACTTAATAATCCTATTTCAAATTAATATACAGTGCTTTGGCCAACTGGGGAGGGGGAATAAAATATTGCATTTAGAGTAGAAAAGGGGGCCTGAGCCAAAACCTTATTTCCAAACAGTCCGTATGTTTTGCAACCAGACTTGGAAGTTCAGATCTGTCACTAGCTAAGAGCTTTGCAAAATTTTTCTGTTAAAAACATTCTGAATGATTTGGACCAGGTTCACTACATCTGTACTACATACAGCTGGTGGCTCCATGTAGGGTGCATGTAGCTTCACCGCACAATGAAAAGCAGGTTGCATCCATGCTGCAGTGTGTAGCTGTCAGGGAAAGGCTCTGGCACAGGGGAGGCACCAGGGGAAGGCTGAGCCTTTCCTCACTGTCTCCCTGCTGTCAGAGCATTTCCCCACTTCTGGAGCCTTTCCCTTCTGCCAGAATTTTCCCCCTGCATCGAGAAAAGCCAGCAGGGGAGGCAGTGGTGAAAGGTCGCAGCAGTGGGTAGCCAGAGCTGCCTCTCCCCTGCCAGTGCTTTTCCCTTCTGCCAGAGTCTTCCATTGTGGTGTGGAAAGGCACCGGCAGTGGGACACTATACAGATAAAATTAGCACCCTACATGGCTTGAGTGAGTAGAGAGCTGTGTAGGATATGTACATGAGGAAATATTGACACCCTTCTGGTGTGTCTTTACTCTACTTGTCTAAGCCAGGCCTCACGGGCTACCCTGCTATCAATATCCATGCTGGGCAGGGGTGGGGGTGCTGCACAAGTATGTATATTCCATACAGCTGAAAGAAGCAAGTGCTGTAGGTGTGCCTAAAGGTTGACTGATGTTGATGCTCTTTCAGGTAAACCTGGCCATGTTTCAATGAATGTGGGTCAGTATATGGTTTTTATTGGACCCCATATGAAAACTGTTGGTTTCACATGGCTTCCACTCAAAAAACAGGGAACTCTTGGCTGAGTTTTTGTGTTGAAACTCTGAAACTGAAAGTAAAAGCTCAGTGGGGTGTGAACCTTTATAACCCCAAATGCAACAATGGGTTACACCAACCCCAATGCAGAGAAACCTTTCAGTTTTGTGCAGTCCTGTTATGTTCCCTATCAGGATCTGCACATAAGGTTGAAGGATGCTTTTCTGCAAAAATACTATCACGTTGTCTTACCCTATTTTTTCTGTAAAAATGAATAATTAATATATTATGTAATGTAAATAAGAATTGTTATTAAAATAGCACTTAGAATCCCAACCAAGACTGGAACCGCATTGTGCTTTGTTCATGTTTTGCATACTTTGTAAAAGTTGATCAGTGCCAAACCTAAGAAGAAAAGACAGACAAAGAGTGGGAGGAAGAAAAATTAGTATCCCTATTGTTCAAATGGGAAAATGGAATAGATAGACATCTAGGTCCAATTTTTTCAAAAGAGCTTAGCATCCACAATAGAGGTAAGATTTTCAAGAGCTCCACTCCCATTTAGTGACCTAAATAGGTGACCAGATTTTCAAGGGTGCTCAGAGGCCCCATTTTGTTGCTTATGGCCAGATTTTTAAAAGTGCTCACCACCCCAGGTACTGAGCACTTCCAAAAATCTTGCCATGTATTTTAAGGGACTTGGGCACTCTGGAGCATCTGGCCCTGATAGAAGGGACTGACCTCTTTTGAAAATCTGGCTATTACACACACATCTCCTGAATGCCAATTCTGTGCCTTAACCTCAACATCCATCCTCCAGTTTCTTCTATTTACATTATATGCTTCTCATGGAGGAGATTTTATGTTCTCATTTATCTGTAAAGTGCCTAATTCATTCTGGACACTCAGGGGGATTTTCAAAATCACCCAGTGGGGAAATAGGATGGTTGAAAATCCCACCACGTAAAGAATAGTAGTAATCCTCAGAGACAAATCCTTAGCTCCTTGAGCTTTATTTCTACTGATGCAAGCTCCAATTGATTTAATGTGAAACAAAGGACCTCAGGATGTGGCCTGTGTTTTGTTGAAATGTGTCAAATTTAGCACTCTGAAATATTAACAGATATTCAAACCTTTCCCCAGCTTCTTCCTAACTGATTGCTGTTGCTGCTGTTTTGCAATGATTTCAACTGTGAGTGCTTAGCACAGAAGCAAATCAGCAGCGAGCACTCAGTGATGATGTCAGCAGCAGTCTCTGGGATGTACCCAGTTGAGACAATTGGATAAGCTCAAGCAATAAGAGAAAATCAGGGAGATTACTACATACAGTATTTCTGTTGACAGAGGCTCAGAATGGATGTTGGAAGATGAGGGATTTTGCACCCAGAGCAGAAGAATAGGAAAGGATCATTATTAAATTCATTGATCACAAATAAGCACATGACTTATCCAATAGGGGTGTCCACACTGTGAACAAGTGCAATGTTATTGCTATGCTGAAGGCAACTGACCGTTGTGTTTGGATTGTTGGAAATTGCTCTTACTTAGCTGCTGTGGCTGTGCAAAAACAATGATTTAGCTTAAAAAAAAAAAATAGGGTGCAGTGACATGAATATGGTTATGGTAGAATCTCCACTCTTTTGATTATCTCTATCTGGTCCTCATGTAACTGGATTTAGCCAAAGAAAACAGTCACTGCACACTGTCTGAATTTATATTAAAACTGACACAGAAGTATATCTAAGGGTCTTATTCTTACTGTGCTAATTTTTCTAGCTATTTTGCCTAAATTTAGGCAGAATAGAACTTTGCAGGAACCTCCAGACAGAAGAGCAATGGCTTAGCATCCCTGCAGCTTCTCAACCTGCTCTCACAAAGAGCTAGAGCGTGTATATTACGCATAGCCCTGGTAAATGATGTTTTGCCCCAGGAGTAAACCTGGGAGATGTTATTTAATACTCTGGGGTTGTAATTTACTATGGCCCTCTAGAGGTTGCAACTTACTCCCAACACATAGCTACCCAGCTCTGATAACCAGTGTGGAGGAGGTAGCCATAGCTCACTCCGCTCATAGAAGGCACTTTTGTTTAGCCCCTATATTCCCCTTGACACCTGGAGCTTAGACCTGAGCATCCCTAACACAGAACTAATATTAATGCAAGGAATTCTGATTTCCCCATCCTCTTGTATGACCCTGTTTTAGAGCAAGTGATAATGTAGCTCAAAGATGTGTGTATATCCATTTGAACTGCTGAACAAGTGTGTTCCTGTGACTTGGGCATTTGCCAAGTACTTTGCCAAGCATTTGGGTACATAATTGACCTATCTTTGTGCATGCACATGCAAGACACTGTTTTACAAGTGGATGAGGTGCTTCATCATATTTTGTAGCCACAGTTTATTTGGCAGGTTTGAAAATGTCGCCTCCTAAGGCGACACATCATTTTTCCAGACAATGGAATCATTGATATTTTATTTCATCCATTAAAAATTACACCAGTTCATAATATTGGATAGACTCTGTTCAGTATGCTTTGGTATAGTTAGGTTTTGACATTTTTCCAGTTATATTAAAACTAATATGTCTGGTACAGCATGCTCCATTTTATTTTGGGTGGGCCAGTGAAGTGTTCATAAAATTGGGTAGCAGTCCTATTTCCTGGTGTGCCATTGACACACTTGGAATACTTGGGTAATTGACTTAACCTCCTTATTTCTTCTTTTCCCAATTTGGAAAAATTGGGACCATAAAACAAACCCACTTTTGTAAAGCTGTTACCAGATTTGCCTGTCATCTTAGGGTACGCTCATTTATTAGGGTTACTTTCCTGGGAGGGTTGTAATTCTATCAATGTACTGCTTGTGTCTTCATATGGAGCTTTACTTCTCCCTTCTGCAAGTCCCCTCCCAATGGAGCTACCCTGCAGGTAGGTAGGACCTAAATTTCTCAGGGCTGAGTTCCTCCAGCACCAGATTCAGATAAACACCCACCCACACCCACACACACATTCACAGATTAACAGAGTGCGTCTGAGCGGACCGGGTCAATCAGCACTCTCAAGCTGCCACCCTTATATGCTACTGGCACCGCACCGGAATAGAGTATGTCTGAGCAGGCTGGGTCGAACAGCACTTTTAAGCTGGACTCAACAGACTGGGCCGAGCAGCACTTCCAAGCTGCCACCCTTAAATGCCGCAGGTTCAGCATGTTGCTATCCCCACTTTCACTCTACAATTGTTCTAGTAGTATCCTCCTTGATGAGCAAACCCCACAGGATTGTTGGGTGCTACAGGGATCTTTAGCTTAGGCAAGGGAAGCGTTGCTGGAGAGCAAAATAGGGAAGTCAAGAACATGCAAGAGTAAACCGAGTTTGGAGAGCATCTGGCACCCAGCTTGATTATAAAAGTTACTTTATTGCCAGGTATATAAAACTTATGATACTAATAGTAATAGCCATACAAGGAGAGAAAAACAACCAAACAGTTACAATATTACATTATTTCACTTTGGGTATTGGGGAAATCTAGCCCAAGTTTGATTACAAAGGTCAGGTTTAGAAAGTTATACCTGAACTATGAGAGAGAGAGATGGAGAGAAAGAGAGAGATCAAATTAGGTCTGAGGGGGAAAAGTGGGCTTAACCAGAGAAGAGAGAGATAGTTGGGGTCTCACCACTCAGCGCAGCTTGAACCAGTCAAAGATTCCCAAGAGAGAGGCTGTTCAGCTTAGGGTCCGGAGTGCTTTAAACAGGCAGAGCCCCCAACATGATCAGTAAGAGAGAGGTCAAGTCCCAGCGGAACTGATGCAGCTTTTGGATCCAGCATCAGAACAGAGTTTTGAACTTGGGTAGGGGCTTTTGTAGGGAAGAAGCAATGGTTCAAGGGAGAACACTAGTTTTGTTTATGGGTAAATGATAACTCAAGGGAGTATACCAGAGCTGTTTTGTTTAGGCTGGACAATAGGAACTGACCATTCCTGGCTATGGGCAGTGTTCCTTCCAGGAAGTTCACAATGCAATCAGGCAGATTCAGTGTTTTAGATATCAACAAAGGATCTGTGACTAGAATTGATCTGATAACTGCTGAGCTGAGTGTGTGCAGGCAGGTTCATTACCATCTGGAACAGAGATCTCCCATCATTCTGTGCTTCCCTGCTTTGCTGATCCCAGAGTTCAGTATGGTTCTTGCCTTGGATCTTGGTTCTCCATTCGGTATGCTAATAAAGATGTTTCTTTGTTCCATCTTTGATGCAAATGAGGCTCTATGTTTTCCATTTGGTGTGCTAATGGAGATGCCTCCTTCTCAAATCTTCAATGTAGATGAGGCTAGCGGAGTTGCATTAATCCTGTCACCCTTGTCTGGAGTGGTTGAAGTGTATCTCCCACTGCCTTTTCATTGATTTTGGTAAATCCGTCTCTGATCAGTTCTGGTTCAAGCAGAGGCTGGGGGGCAGGGAGTCCAGGTGAGTCAGACAGTAGGGGTTTTGCGCCCTGGTTCCCCAAGAACACAGATCTGACAGGTAACAAATCTCTTTGATCTATTGCTGGAAAACACTCCAGCATGTTAGTTCCAAGAAATATTGTGCAACGTGCTATAAGGAACAACTCAGATGGACACAAAGTTCTTAGCTTCACCTTTCAGACTCCCAATTCTCTGCCTAGGTGGTGACCATCAACCTTTTGGTTTGTCCAGGACACAACTACCAGATGAAAAAAGCAACATCACGTGAATAGCTTGATCACTGACTTACTGAGACGTGCAACTAATGTCTGTTTGGATCAAGATGAGCATTTGGATTACCCGAGAAAAATGAAGAATACTCTGCACAGCAGTGACAGGTAAGTGTTTTTATTTTACTACTCATGGATTCAATCTTGCAGATTTCCCTGCATGACAACTGCTTAATTGCATCCTATGCTAAAAACCACAACATATAGTAATTTTATTGTAAATTGTACTTTAAAGCCTTCCTTTGGTTTTGTTCCTCCAGGTTCAGCAGTTCCAAACTGACACTGGTAAGTGTGCAAGTTGTTGTTTCTTTAGAAGCAAAGTGTTAGTCTGTAGTCTTTTTCTTTCTAAACTTTTCCATGCCATTTTTTTCTGCTACACCTCCACATAAATAAGTCAAAAAAAGTTTTCTTATTAAGTGGTTACAGCATGCACAAATCAAGGGCTCAGTCCTGAAGCCATTACAAGCCTGTCACTCCCACAGAGATTAATGGAAATTTTGCCTGAATACAAACTGTAGTATCGGGCCCTAGCATACTTATTAGCATTCCCTTCCCTTTCCTATCTGAATATACTTCACAAACTTATAACTCAAGTCACAGTCCCTTCATCTCTTCTGTATTTGGTAAAGCACTTACCAAATGTACATTACATATTTTCATTTTTTGTCCCTCATTTATTCAATTCCCCCTCATTTTTGTGACATTTCCCCAACTGTGCAGAAGATTGGCTTTATATGCTATTTTCAAAAATATGTAAGACAAATATGATTAACTCCGTTTTCTTTCCTCTTCTGCAGCCTTCCAGTCTGGCATTCTCACCACCTTAACCTGCTTCCAAAGTGACCTGTCTGGCTTCATTGCTCCCAAGTCTTCAACTTTATTTACCTAAGTTCATTCCTCAACAGTTTTGTTCTGGCAAGTTCATGGTCCCATACTGTCTTAGCTATGGCACCTCAGTGGTTCTCTGGCTCTTCAACTCCCTGGCATTCCTTTGTGACTGCAAGTCTCCTTAAAATCTTGCATATGGTAGCACCCATTGTTGATTTCTATGAAATGTGTCAATGACTTCTTTGAATCATAGCTTTCAAGGTGACTTCACAGCTTTCATCCAAGTATTTTCTAGTCCTCTATTTACCCTAACAATTATATCTTGTATACTCTTTGATTTTATGCTGACATAGGTTTCTGAACTAAGTCAAAGGCTTCTATTGAGAGTAGGGTGTCTTTATTACATTTGTTTTGATCAGGTTCCTAGTCTAAACAGAAATTAGAAATCACATCATGTCTTCCTTCCACAATTCTGATTCTTCCTCTGTCACTTTAAGAACAGCATGCAACAGCAACAAAACAGAAGATAGCAGTTCTGAGAAACAAAATATTTGGAAGCAACATGACGTAGGACATGGAAAAGCAGGCAGAAATTCTTGAGTTTTTATCTAGACACTGATACTCACTGAGTGGCACTGGAAAAGTCACTTAATTTTTTTGTCACAGTTGCCCGTAATGGGCATAGAAATAGTGATAAAGCTATTGTGAAGTTTAGGTAAATATTTGTACAGCATTTTGAAGCTATGAATAATGTGAGTGCTTAGTATGAAGTATTATGGATATGTTTTTTCTACTTCACACCGTTTAACTTAGTCTTCACTTTTGTTGTCCAGCACAGCCTTCAGAAGTCCAACTGATGAACATACGAGCTCTTCTTCTCCTTTGGTTTTTATCTTTGCATATAGCCAGGCATTGAACCAAGCCATGAGAGTGTTTTTCTCTCCACCACATGCCCTAGTTCTGCAGTGCTCTCCTGCTGCTCCTTCCTCCCTTTCTTTGTGATGATCTTAATGTTACCCCTTCACATTCCACCCAGCAATCATGCTATTGTTTTTACTTAAAATTAGTAGGCACTTTTATACTAACTAGGCTTTGATGAGAACACAGGGGCATGGGATGTCCCTATGTTACTATTAAGTGAATTAATTTTGAATGTCAATTTTAACACTCAGGGTACAAACTTTATTCATAACTACCCTTCAGATAGCACCTTGGAGCTGGCAACTTGTTTTTATATTTCTGCATGTAAATTGCTACGCTCACTTATAGAACCACATCAACAAATAAATTATAGTAATAATAAAGCCTAGTTTTTCTGCTGGCTGTTAAAGGTGCCAATTAGTCAACCATGATGGATTTTTTGAGATGTGGTTATGTGTCCAGTTGGGGCTCAATCAAACACTCAATCATGTCATTGACAAGGCTCCTTTTGCCTCTGACAAGAGTTGTATTTAGCCAAGGACCACCCGCTCATTTCACACCAGGTACTGAATAACAATGAGAGAAATGATAACTTTTGATAAAAAAGCTGATTCATTTAATAGCTATTTTGCATCTGCAACAACAAAGTGCTGTGCCTCATTATCCTGTGATATTGTCAGTAACAGCAAAACCAGTGAGTTAGTGTCACTTTCAGATAGCATAAGAAACTGATAGAGCAAAAAAGATGTGTGGAAATTAAGGAGCATAGTGTAGAAAAAAGTAGACACACCATGGGACTTCTGGGACAGATTACTATTGATTTATAGTTCATAAAGAAATTAAGGTCAGATCAGGCATGTAAAGCCTGCTATAGACACCATCATGTAACCCAGTACAATCTGCCACGGGTTGAGTACTCGACAGCTAATCCAGAACTCCCACCACTTAGATTGAGGGGGATATACAAGATGCTCATAGGGTTGAAAAAACAATATCCATAAAGGAGCAACTCCATCTGGCACTGCTGCCTTGCAGCTAGTGCTTGCTTAAACAAGGCTACGGGAGAAAATGCTGAATTCAACTTGTGGTGGAGACAGCGTTAGGCAGATCGCACTGCAACTCAGCTTTGCCCTCCACTATCTGCTGCAGCTGTGCTGGCTTCAGAATGTGTTGGACTCCAAGTCTTTGGCCTCCGTCAGTACTGCCAAGAGGGAGTGCTTTGGTCTTAAGGCAAGCCGCTGCCTCCTTATTTTTTTCTACCTAGTGTACATACTGACCATTCGGGTACAAGAGTTGTCCTCTTCAGACTTGCTTGTTGGAAAGGGCGTACAATGTGCACTGCTGTGTCAAATGACCTAGAGAAGTTCAACCATCCTAGAAAGTCCACCCTCATCGGCAGGGAGTTGGAAAAGCTTGACGTTGATATAGCTGTTGTCTCTGAAACCAGTCTAATTGACATGGGCTCTTTACGTGAGGCGCATTACACCTTTTTCTGGCATGGAAAAAGTAAACAAGACCACTGTGAACACGAGATGGGTTTCACAATCAAAAACTGATTAGCACACATCGTTAAATATCCTGTTGCAACACCAGAACATATTGTATCACTAAGAATATCTACCACAGGTGGCTTTGCTAACATTATCAGTATATATGCCCCAAAACTTTGTTTCATCTCTGAAGAGAAGAACTTTTTCAGCAAGAAGACTGTACCATCAGTATGCTACCACTGAGTGTGTTTACTCAGGGACATCAAGCTAGAGTTGACTCAGATTACAAGATCTGGCCACTATGCATTGGCTACAAGGGAGAAGGAAAAATGAATGACAATGGGCAAAGTTTGCCTGGGAAGTACCAACACCTACTTCCCAGGCAGTCACTGCTGAAAGGTTTTGTGGAGACACACCAGATCTGGCACCAACCAGATTTAATTTTCACCTGTAGAAAACACCTACAGGATCTTCTCCATACTTGCAGATTTCACAGTGAAGACTTTGACACAGACCATGTATGCTGAAAAATAAGACTTTCACTATGGAAATTCCATTGTACCAAACAAAGCTGTTGCCCAGACATTAACATTAACCACACAAAAGACTAAGGAAGAAGAAGACTTCTGAAGAAGACAATGATTATGGTACAAGGTACATTGGCTGCACCTGAAGTTTTAATAGCTAGTACCACACTAGAAGTTGTGCACAAGTTCTGTTATCTAGGATCAATTGTATCAGATAACCTCTCTATATGATGAGTCTAATTCTTGCATTGGAAAGGCAGTAACAATATTTGGTCAACTGACCAAGTGTGTGTGGAATAATAGGAAACTGACATTGAACACCAAGATATGGGTCTACCAGACGTGTTTTGAGCATGCTGATGTATACTGGCAAGACCTGGACTACCAAAAGCAGGCATGAGAGAAGGCTACAACAGCCATTGTCTCTGCTGTATTCTAAATATCAAGTGAAAGACAAAGGCTCTGACACCGGAGTACTTGAGAAAGTGAAATTACCCAGTTTAATCAATATTCTCAGACACAAACGTCTCCAATGGGTTGGCCATCTGTACCAGATGGATGCATTCCAAAGGATCTCCAGTATAGAGAACTTGTGGATGCTCCAAGGCCACTGGGATCGGGTTTAAGGATACTTAAGGACATTTGCAAAAATTTTTAACATCAGCACCACAAGCTGAGAAGATGTGGCTAGCAACAGGCTGCCCTGGAGGGCTGTGCTGCACAAGGGAGTCAAGGACCTTGAAGAGAAGTGGTTGAGAAGGAAGAAAGTGAAGAGTATGAAGAAGAAAGAGCAGCAGGCCTCAAGTGCTAATAGTGTGCTGACTTCATCTTGTGGCCCTGCATATTACTCCTGCATTATCTGGGACAAGGACAGTTGCTTGAGAATTGGACTTTTTAGACGCATGTGATGCTGCATTACGACACATAGTAACTGAACTGCTTTGGCGTGTACACCATTTTAAGATGGACAGTTGCCATTCGAAAGTGAAGGTAAATAGCGCAACATTTTGAAAGCCAGTTTCCACAAATATTCCTGTAACATGAATACTTAGGGTGATATCATTACTCCATTGAAGTCAGCAGCAAAACTCCCTTTGGATTCAGTGGGGCAACAGGTATTTCACGCATTGTTTTCCCATCAGTTATATTTACTTCTCTATGCATCCACCATAGGTTACACAGATGCACACATACCACACTCACACAGACCACCCCACAACATTGGACACAGAAAGGCATCCCTTGCACTTGTGGCACACCTTTACTCTTCTCTTTGATGGTCTCTTCTCTGCTTCTTCTGATGTTTTGCACTGAGCTATTCGTAAAGAGCAATGCTCAAACTTCGGCTTTGAAAGAGAAAGATAAAAGCTGGATCCTGCCATATTTCTTGGGTCCAGACCCTAAAATGCCATAAGGGTGTGACAGGCTAGCTGCCCCTAGTATATCAAAAATAAAATAAACCCAGACCCCAATTCCTCACGCAAAACTGCTATAAAAAATCTGGAGCCAGTCTTGGATCCAGCCATTTTTTGGCCCTATCCTCCTCTAAATTCTCCTACATAATGAAGGAAAGTAGCCATTCACAGAGCACCATGATAACTGGACCCTGACATAACCTCCTGCTGCAGCCGTCCTGCAAAAAGCGCTGGGATGCTTTAGGGTCCAGGTGTTGAAGGTACCCTAGGAGCGGCTGCACCTGCTCTCTCAACAGTGGAATTTGTAGGACGGGGCCAACATTTGGCAGGACCCACAGGGCGGCTCTGGGATTTCGGGCTCCTGTTGCACTGGGACGTCTCCGGGGCTGGGGCTTATTTTCCGAGCATCTACGCTTGTCTGTTTATGAATCAGGGGTTTTGGGGTTTTTTTGGTTTTTTTTTTTTGGGGGGGGGGGAATAGGAACCCCAAACTGAGTGGGTGCGGCCGCCAGGTGCAGCTTCTCGCGGCGCTTGTGCACGGTGATGAGCTGGGGGGGGGGAGGCCTTGTTTGGGGGGCGAGGGCTGCACTGGGAGCAGCTAGTCTCGTTATCTAGGCCAATGGCTTGCGGACCCCCCCCCGCAAGTGGCCGGATGCAGCTTTTACCGCGACCCTTCTTTGCCCCCCGTGAGCAGCGGGGCGCGGGGCAGCTCGGCCCGGGGGAGAAGAGGGGGGACGACTCCGCGTCTCCTTTAAATGCCGGGGTAAGGAGGGGAGGGGAGGAAGCCACCTGCCCTGTGCAAGGAGCATGCGCTCCGCGGGAGGAGGAGGGGAGGCGCTGGCGGAGCTAGGCTGGCATCGCTCGGGTGCTGCCCTCTCTGTCGCCCGGGCAGCAGCAGCCAGAGCGGCCGAAGCCAGCGCCCCGGAGCCATGGAGGTAGCGGCGGCCCCGGCCGAGGAGTAATCGCCCAGCTCCCCAGCTCGGCAGAGGCAAGCCCAGGAGGGGCCGGAGCCCGCCCCTCCGTCCAGCCCGCCTTGCCTGCGCCTCGGAGAGGCGAGAGCTCGCCTGGAAGGAGCCCCCGCTCCAGCCATGGGCAACGAAGCGAGCCTGGAGGGAGGAGAAGGTCTGGCCGGGCTCCCCGAAGGGGTGGCGGCCGCGGCAGCCGCCGGGGATGGCGGAGGGCAAGGGATCGCCGCCGGCATGGAGGCGGATCTGAGCCAGCTCAGCGAGGAGGAGAGGAGGCAGATCGCCGCTGTCATGTCAAGGGCGCAGGGGCTGCCCAGAGGAAACCTCCCCGGCACGGCCAGCGCGGAGCCGCCTCCCATGCAAAGGCATGCAAAAAAAAAAAAATCTCTCTTCTCTTCTCCTCCTCCCCCACCCAGGTCCCTTCCCGGCGGGGTGGGGGGCTGCTACCGCTGCGATCCGGGTGCACTGCATCAAAAGCATGCATTGCATTGTGCAGGCAAGGAGTGGATGGAGTGGTAGCGGGCGTGCGGACTCGGGGCTGCTCGCTCTGCCGGTTCAGAGCATTCCCACTAATCACGGCTAATCCTCAATCGCGGTGGGCTGCTTCGCCTCCCCCTCCCCGGACCGGACCCGAGGGTGGGTTAGCTTCGGGCTCAAGGCAGCGGGAGGTCTGCACTTAATGAGTGTTTTAATTCGTATTCGAGGGACTGGGATTCCCCCCGAGCTAAACCAGCAGAGCTTTGCCCAGACCCATCCGTTTTGTAGCCTCTGCTTGTGGAGCCATGGGAGTGTCACTGACTCTAGGTCATGTTTTGTCTGAAAGTCCTTAACCTGCCCCGGTTTAACCTCTGCAAGTGAAACGTGTCTTAATGAGAGAGTCAAAGACCCAGACAGGTGTTTTCACCTGTATTTTCCCCTTATATCTTTTCTCATTTTCCGGGGGTGGGCGAGAGTAAAGATGGGGGTGGGAGACAAAAGGAAGCATGGGCTTTATTGCCCATTAGTGGTTGTGCATCTGGTGTGGTGTTGACTTCACCTATTCATTTATATCTACAGACTACAAATTTACTCCCTTCTACCCTTAATCCACTGCTTGCCTAAAAAGGGAATGCTTATCTTTGGGTGCTGTTGATAGTATTATAACCTCACCTTATGGTCAAGGGAAGCTAGAGGATTCCCTTTCCCTTGTCCAGGGTCCTGAAGTTGCCCGTTTCTCGTGATCACAATCTAAGTATGGGTAGTTTGCAGCCTGCAATTTCCAGGGGTCGGGTGTGTTGTTTGTCTCGAAGCAGAATACAAAAAGGAACCTCCTTTGGCTGCCTGTTCCACAGGTTCTTCTGGTGTACTGACCTCACCCTAGATAAATGCCAATGCAGTTTATATAATGTCAGGCTTTTATAAGCGAATTATGCTAAGAGAACACAAAAAAAGGATTGGACCAAATCCACCCTTGGAGGATCTGCACAGAAGTCAGTGGAATTATATCTGGGGTGGATTTATCTCCATTTTGCTTGAACCTGAGGTTTCATATTCTATCTCTTACATGTTTGTTTAAGATTGGACAAATAATGAAAGTTTATGGGGAATATAATTCTATACCTAATTTAAGGCCTAACCTGCTTCCTATTGAAACCAATGGAGACTCCTCCGGTGGTGCATAATCAAGCTCAAAATTCCATTTTGTGTAGTAGTTTGCAATACCACAAGGACACACAGGTTTTAAAAGTTTATTGTTTTCAAGTCAATATACCAATACGAAGGAAGATAAACATTTCCATCGAGTTGTTAGGGGTGATTTTACTTGGCCACATCTTTATATTTGGAAACAGTTGTTCCCCTAAAATTATGTTATGAGATAATTGGAAACTCTTAGATGATTGTTATAGTGGTATAACCTATCTATGATTTTGCATTAAAATAAAGCCTGTCTGTATTTGGTAAATTTGAAATTTTAGTAAGCCAGTGTGCTTTGTTATGCTGAGTTAAAAGATTTGTTTTGCTATCATCTATCCTATCTCAGAGTTTTGCACCTGGGCCTATCACCACAGTAAGTCGATGCCTACAGGTATTATCAAGTATCCATTCTTGTTCAGTGGCTTTACTTGCTCTTTTCTGCTGCTGGGATGTGCTGATAAGGGCATGAAGCCTGACTTTTGAGGGCCTAATCCAAAACCCATGGCTCTCAATGGGAGGCCTTCAGTTGACTTCCATAGACTTTGGATCAGGCCTACAATGACTTTGACTTAAGCATGTGACTAGTTTAGTGATGCTGACATTCCCTAGCTTCAAACTTCTTTGCTCTTTAGGAGGCTGTTTCTTTGAAGAGTACCAAAAGAAATTAGAGCTGGGAAAGAGCTTTCAAGTCATCTAGTCCATCTATTTTCCAGTGCAAGATTGTTCCCAATATTACATTCATAGTGTGCTTATTCCAGTCTCATTCTGAAATGATTTAAGTGGTGATGCTGAGGTATAGGCTCAGAATCCGCACTGTATCATAGTGTTATGGTGTCCTTACTACACTGGTTTTTGATTTAAAAAAAAATTTTTTTTTTTCAGTATACAGTGGTTGCCATTATAAAGACAGCATGTCCCAACTGTGATACACTGTATCTGAGATACCACAGTTATTTCCTTTTCTAAATATAAAAGGAAACTGATATTCTATATACCATTGTGTGACACATCTTGGCAACTACTGACTTTTTAATAGCAAGCAATATATGTAATAGGATACAGAGTTGCCCCTTCACCTGCATAAATTAAGTGCTGTAGTTATATGTATTTTTAGAGGCTTAGTGCTTTCAAGTCATTGGAAATCTAGCAGCTAAGCTGGTATAAGAGCAAGTAATGCATATTATGACACTATAACCATTTTATTGTAAGTACTAAGACCATTTTTCTAAATCTGAGTGCTTAAAATGAGCCACCTAAATAAAATTGACCTGATTTTTTTCAGAGGCATCGAACAACTGTAACACCTGTTGCTTTATGGGAGATTTCAGCACCTCTGAAGAAAATCAGACAACTTTTAGTTAGGAGTCTAAAAATGTGGCTGAATCACAAAGAGCCACTTTCTCAGTAGTGGAAATCAATATAGGTCTGTTGAATGTCAGTGGTACGATGCCATTGTAAACTCACCTTATGGTCAAGGGAAGCTAGAGGATTCCCTTTCCCTTGTCCAGGGTCCTGAAGTTGCCCGTTTCTCCTGACCACAATCTAAGTATGGGTAGTTTGCAGCCTGCAATTTCCAGGGGTTGGGTGTGTTGTTTGTCTTGAAGCAGAATACAAAAGTGGAGGATCTGTTCCATATCATCAGAAAGGATTAGATGATCAAACCTCTTTCTAACTCAGCCACTTCATTTTAGGTAAACTTAATTTTTATGTATGTGATTAAGTAGTTAGGCAATACTCTGTTACTGGCAAAAGAATTGTCATTGCATTTTGAGAGTAAGTGCTGTAAAAGTAGCCTGCGAACCACACTTCCCAAGTATTGCATTTATTCTTCCAGAATAAACATGATCTTTTTGTCAGGACCATAATTATACTGACTCTAGGAAAGTAAACACTGCCCAGCAGGAAATACTGTTTTTATATACATATATTTTCTGTAATTATGAAGGATCATTTAATTCATGTTCATTGTTAATCATTTATTTTTGTTTTAAAAGGAATTAATTTTAATTGATGGTACAGACAGTTTGGTTTAACTAGTTTTATCACGAAGGTTTTTAGTCTATTAAAGACCCGATCCAAAGCCTGCTGATTTCAATAGTAAAACTTCATGGGCTTTGGATCAGGCCCAATAATTACATAACTGAAGCTGAGTGCTTTGCTGAATCAGGGTCTCAATGAGGAAGAGAAACAAAAGAATTAGGGCATTAGGAGTGAGGCAAAAAGGTTTCTTTTTGGCCTGATAACTCAAAAACAGCCCCCCATTTAAAAATGTTTAGCAGCAGAAAATTCCCTGCCAGACAAAAATGAAAAGTAAGTTCTGAGATTTACAAAAGTATCAACAACTATAAATACAATATGTGACTACAATAAAGGATTGTTCTTGAAACTTAGTTCTCACATGGGTGCAGAAAAGTTTAGAAAAAACTGTGCTCCCACACTCATCTGCCCAAAACTAAAAGGACTAAATACAGGTTTATTAGAAAGGTAAAAGTTTTCAATAAATTTGTCCTCTGAAGCCATTTTCTTCCACAATTTAGGTGCAGTCTGTTTCCTTTGTATAGAAACATTCATTTATGTAGAACGGCAAAACAAATCTGGTCTGCACTGTAAACATGAAGTCTGGAAGCACCAAGCAGTAATTATTCAACCCATGCTTTTTATTCTTATTTTAAAAATAATTAATTCTGAAAAATAGTAATAATCTGGGTGACAAGATTTTGGTACACTGAAAACTGGGTAGGGCATTGCAAATCTGTGCCAATTTTGTTACAGTATTCCTTGCACAAAGAGATTCATATTTCATAGATAACAGTGGGAGAGACTGACTCTCTTGGGTACTGACTCTCTTGGGTACGCCATTTAAAGAAGTTCATTATTAGCCCCGGAAACTTCGCCATTAGGTTTTTTTTATCTTATTTTTTTTTCTGGCTTCATGCATGAGAAATTGCAATTAATCTCATATTTCCTGACCTGAACTTTGAATTCTGTTTCTCAAAACATTGGTATTTAATATTCTCAGTTATACTGAATTAGCATTAGACAGTATTTACGACCATAAGTTGTTAATGGTCATATCTCTATTTTTCCTCTCAGGATCTTCTTGTTTTGAACTTAAACATTCAATCTTGAACAGTGATGAATCCAATATGTATCTCAAAGTGACATGGAACTAAAAACAGATAGGCCTATCTGGCTGCTAGCAAAAATTATCGCACTGCTAGTTTGGTTTTATTGTAGTCATGGCCCTCTGATTCTTTAATAGATTAATTATAGTGAATGACTGCCTGTTTTTCATGAATGTACATTAAGAAATAATATGTTTGGAAATGTGGGACTATATTTAACTTGAGATGTCTGAAAACTGATCGTAAACCTGCTAGATAGTGGTGGCACAGGAGAGAACATCATATCCTCCAGCAAAGACTCAATGATAGCATGAAACAGAACATCATGTCACACCATTTAGCTAAAATACAATAGCACTGAATAAAATATCATCCCCTCTAGATACAACCCAATATAGCAACAAGTAGAGCACCATACTTCACCTAGAGGTATTCTCTATATTTGGCTCCCTTCTTTCTCCATCTTAACCTTCTATATTATATTATAAAAAAAAAGGACAATGAGACTTGTGGAAGGGAAAACATCTGCAGTATAAGACAGATATCTTTTTGTTGTCAGATAAATTCTGTTTTCTGAAGTAGGAGAGTGGGATAGTTTCAGTGCTATTAATGAAAAAGCTAAAAAGAAATGATTCTCTTAGCCAGCTAATGCTTCCTCTGAATGAAGAGATACTTTTTCTTTATTATTCATGAATGTCAGTGTAAATACTATAATAAAAGACACATCTACATCTTGATCTACTGGGATTTTAGGTGTTTAAATCCCTGCTGCATATTGAGTTGTAAAAACGCCATTAAAAGTAGGTACAAATCGCCAGAGCAGAACTGTATAAACATTTTGTAACATGCAGTATTTTTCCTGAATGGATATGCTTTGGATTGGCTGATCATTGAACACTTATCTTTTACTGTTCTTTTTGCCTCCATGTTTGAATTGTACACCCCAAGGGATACTATGGGGAATTAGTCATCTGGGTTTAGATGAAATGGAAAATCACAGCTTAATTTTGAAGTGCTTCAGACTTCTAAAAGAAAAGAAAAGACATTTTTTTCTTCCAAAGAGTTCAGTAATTGTAATTAATTTATAGCTAGTCTTTCACTATTTTTATTTTACTGTATTTTTTCTCTCCACAGATATCCTGAGCATGATATAAACTACTATGCAAGACAGCCAGGTAAGCCTCCAGAAGTAGGGCAATACAGTTTAAGCAAAAGCAGAACAGTAGATGTGTTGAAGACAGAACAGCGGTCACCTGGAAGGAGCCCTTCTTCCATTAGTCTGAAAGAATCTAAATCCAGGACTGATTTTAAAGAAGATCAAAAGCCAAGTATGATGCCTAGCTTCCTCTCTGAGGCCAATCCATTAAGTGCAGTCACTTCTGTCGTAAACAAGTTCAATCCTTTTGATTTGATATCAGACTCAGATGCAGCCCAGGAAGAAGCCAACAGGAAACAAAAAGCAGTTCAGAAGGACCAGGGAAAGCCTGAGGAGCAAAAGGGACATGCAAAGCATCCAACTCAGCAACAATCTCCAAAGCCAACAGTTCAGCAAAAAGGGCCTGTCAAACCTGCACCCCAGCAAACAGGGCCTTCCAAACTGCCATCCCAACAGCAGCAGCCTGGGGCAACTAAACAAGCTCCAAAACCAGGGCCTGGTCAGCCAGCAGGCCCTCCATCAGAACAAGCAAAACAACCATCTCAACAACGAGGGTCACAGAAAACTCAGCCCCAGCAATCAGAACCCACAAAGCAGGTACCTCAACAACAGAGTCCTGCGAAACCTTCACCACAGCAACCAGGCCCAACCAAAACATTACCACAGCTACCTGATTCTGCTAGAGCATCATCTCAGGCACCAGTTCCCATAAAGCCATCAGCACAGCAGCCAGGGCCTACAAAACAACCATCTCAGCAGCCAGGACAGCAAGCAGCTCCTGCAAAGCCAACCCCTCAACAAGCAGGGCCTGCAAAACTACCATCTCAGCCAGCAGGGCCTGCAAAACCATCTTCTCAGCCAGCAGGGCCTGCAAAACTACCATCACAACAACCAGGACCTACAAAACCATCAGGCCAGCAGCCAGGGCCTGGTAAACCTTCAGAGCAACAAGTAACTGCAGCCACACTTGGTAAACCAGTCCCAAAGAAAACGTTCTGCCCTCTTTGCTCTAGCACTGAACTGCTTCTGCACACTCCAGAGCAGGCCAATTACAACACATGCACACAGTGTCAAACCGTGGTCTGCAGCCTGTGTGGTTTTAATCCCAATCCTCACATAACAGAGGTGAGTAGTGTCTAACGTTGATTTTCATTCTAGGCCCCAACATTGAGTTAGTCACTTTGGCTAAGTCCAGAAACTTTTATAATTTGTAACACAAAACAGAGGTCCCTTATAGCAAGCTAAGCGGAGAAGGTCAGGTTGTTTAGGCAAACAATACGTAATTAGTTTGGAGGCCAATAACAATGCTGTTTTTGTACAATGTCTAACACAATGGTGTCCTGGTCTGTGACTGGGGCTCTAAACATGACTACAGTACAAATACAAATACAATACAAATAATAAGTAAGACGAAACCTAATATTAACCATTTTTTAAAAAAACAATTACTTTTGTCTGGATTTTAACACTCCCTTGCTGTGTTTATAACCCAGATACTAGAGTGTTGTGCTGATGTATGTGAACCAGAAAGATGAACTGATATAGGAAATGACTAAGCAATAAAACCTGTATTCAACCAAACAAACCTATATTCGGTGTCTCTGCTGAGAGAGGTTCAAAAAGTAAACAAGCATTGCAGATGGTGAAAAATAAATGAGAATTTTTTTCTGTTTTAATATCTGGAGCAGTCAGTCACACAAATGTGAACATCTGTGTTTGAAATGGATACAGGGCTAGATCCTCAAGTGGTCTAGATTGGCATAGTTTTGGAACTATGCAGATCTAGACCAGTTGAGAATCTGGCCAGTGATTTGTGATTTGATGGTTCTCAAACTTTTTCAATAAGATGGACCATTCCCTAAAACTGAGAGACACTTCTGTGGACTATCTCCATTCCCAACCCTGATCCCCATCCTTGTAATTATAGTGCTGGGTGACATGAAAGTAATTTTAGGACAAAAATGAATTTACTTTAATTTGATGTGTGTGGTAGCTCGATTATCTACCTCTATATTACATCTGTGTTCTTTGCTTCCTCTCCATTGAAATTCACAGTAATACCTGGACTCCTCTTGTTGCTTTGAAGCCACCAGAACTCTAATTTCTCAAAGTTGCTTTGTAGTTTGATTTTGTATGTTTTCAATGCCTGCATTCTTGGTATCACCCCAAATTTGAGTACAGTAGAACTGGTACCAAAGAAAAAACCTACAAACCAGTTGTGATGGATGTTAGAGAGGACTTTTATTATTATCATTATTTTTATTATTTTAGTTTAGATGGTCAGGAAAGATAATGGAAAGAAGCCTGGACTGGGCAACAAGTAATACTTTAACATGAATTTGGAGAAAAGGTCACCAGCTGTGCTTAGATTTAGTATGATATATAAGACTACAATAGACAACCAGAAAGAACATTGATAATCACTACATCTCATTTGTACATACATCTTGTATTAGTGGCATTTTTGTATGGTACCTGGTGACAAATGCATATTGCTGGCAACTGGCAGCCTTGTTGTCCTTTTAATAAAGAAATTAAATTAAAAAGTCTGTTGTAGTACTCTAGTGATAACTCCCTGTACCGCTATGCAGAGGGTACACATTTGAGGTGAGAGCCCATTTGAGTCCATTTCTGCAATATCAAAGGTTGCATTGGGTTTGATGTTTGCAAATTCTAAGATTAGGGGAGAGATGAATTGTGCTTTACTGCCTGTAGGTTCTAGGGTCACGTGCAGGACATGTTCAAGGTGAGTGACCAGAGAATATTGCTGCTGGGGAATATATATATTATATATATATATATATTTAGGCAGCAGTCAAATGGGGGCCAAAGGGGAAGCACTGGTACCCTGAACCTCTACCGCCACACTCCCACGTCCTGAGTTTGGCCATCTTGGTGGGACAACGGTGCTCAGTCATATTACAGGAAAATAATTGGATAATTGTCTAGGTTTGGAATAATTGATCTCAAGAGAATAGTCCAGAAAAAGTGTTTTGAAACAAAAATCGTTAAGTAACCACAGGAAATATTATTGTGCGACAGTAGTTATATGACTGCTATTATATGCAGTGTTGTTGTAGCCATTTTGGTCCCAGGATATTAGAGTCACAAGGTGGGTGTGGTAATATCTTTTATTAGACCAACTTCACCTGTTATTGGGCCACTTCACCTTGAATGGTCCCTTGAAATATGTTCACTACTTCTGCTAAACAATCTGTTCCATCTTGTATTTAACTGTGACGCTCTAAGTTTCCCAGACCTGAAGAAGAGCTCTGTGTAACCTCAAAATCGCGTCTCTCTCACCAACAGAAGTTGGTCCAATAAAAGATATTACCTCACCCTTCTCCCCCGTCTCTCTAGTAGTGATGTTAGTTATATTCAGAGAGGAACTTCTTATAAACTTTTATTTTCAAGAGTTTGCAGCTTTCAGGTGGATGGGGGAGGAGAAAAACCTCTTTAGCTGAAATTTCTCATGCTTATTTGGAGCTCCTGACTGGTAAAATTTTTTTGGACCCCTTTATATTCAATTATTGGGGCGTGGTTCAGAGGCTTGCTTTCTTGCTCTTTCTTGCTTTCTTTGTATTCCTTAGTGGGATTCTAATAGCTAAAAAATTGGCTTATGTTTAAAATCTCAGATTTCCATGGAGATAGACAAGAGCCTTCAATGTATTTGAACCAAACTGGTTTACAGGGAGCTGTAAGTCTTTGAAAAATCTTCAGTTTTCCACTAACTTTTTAAGTAGGTACTATGCCTAGGCATGAAATTCAATACGTTGAGACAATAAATACAGCTGCATTTAAGACCATCTGATTGCATACATATGTAAAAGGAAATTTGAATTTCATATCATACTTTGAAATAAACATGGATAAGACATTTATTTCACAGTGCAATCACTTCAATAAATGAAGATACAGTGTTTGTAATGTAGTCAGCTACTAGTGCTATGCAGATGACTCCCATATCTACCCCTCCCTTTCTGGTCAGCTTCTCATCTCCAATCTTACTGAAAATCTCACTCTGGATGTCCTGTGGCTTTCTGCAATGGAACATAACAAAACCTAAACTCCTCATCTTTTCCCTCCGAGCCCTTCTATCCTCCTGCTCAAAATCATCTTCTGATTCTCCTTTTCATCCAATGCCCATGCTGTTGCCAAATCTTGATGCTTCTTCCTGTACAATATCTCATATGCTATTTCCACCATGCTCCTTGAAAACCATACTTTGTTCCTCACTTATCTGTCATTGTGATTACATCTTTTTTTTTCCCCCCTGGTCTGTCCTTATTCCTGTCCAGTCCATCCAGAATGCTGCTAAAATAATCTTCCCCTCTCATCACTCAGATCACATTATTTACCTAATGAAATACCATCATTGGCTTCTTCTCACTTCCTGCATAACATTCAAGCTTTTCCTGTTCCCCTTCAAGACTCTGTTAAATTTTCCCTGGCTAAGTTCTCATTTCCTCCTACTCACTCTTTCTAGCCAATGTTCCTACTTCATTGCCCGACTGCACGTTTTGTATCTTCCCTTCATGTCTTTGTGTCTTTTCCATTCATACCCTTCACATTTGGAACTCTCAATGACATTTCTAAATGAAAAATAAATAGACGAACAAAAGGTAGGAGTAAAAGCTACAGCATATAAGAGAGGATTTTCATTGTTTAGTCCGCTGACTATTCCTTTGTAAACTACCATAACTTCCTTCTGCAAGGGGTTCTTACACTTTCCTCAAGTTCTGGGCACTATCAGTGATGGGAGATTAAACCATTGGTCTGATCCAGTATGGCAATTCCTGCATTTCTATATTACTAGTTGGCAGATTTCTTGTAGACATCACAACAGAAGTAGTTCTTGCACAGGAGGATTGAATAAGGAAAGGGTAGTGGCCTTGCAGACTAGCTCCAGAAGTGCATTGCATGCATCAGGACATCATGAAAGAAAGTGCAAAATAACACCAGAGGTTCACCCTCTCTTCCTTTAAACTCCTACTTAAAATTCACTCCCTGTATGATGCCTATAAACCTTAATTCACTATAGAGAACTTTGTAACCAAGACCCAAAAGTGGTATCTGTACTACTAAGATATCATATGTGCACCATGTGACTGAACTAACTTACATTGAAAATGTCTTTGGACAAGGAATTGTCTGTCTTCCTGTTTTATACAGTACATTCCAGACTGAAAGCACATCATAAATAGCATGTGTCTGGCAACATAAGTCTCTCTAATCTGTCTAGGTATCTATACTTCATTCATCACTGTGTTATATGAATGCCTAGCAACAATTACATAAGGTAAAAAAAATAAAACTAAACACAGTTGGTGTTTGGTCCTCCATTCTATTTCTCATATACGCACTTTTGAATCTCACATCTCAAAAATATTTGTTTTATTATGTGATCGTTAGGGAATTTTTTCCCTTCATTTTATTTTCATTCTCACATTCCCTATTGTAAAAGCCAACATAATGGGTCCTCACTGTGAACTGAACCCAGCACCTCCAGATCATTTAAGCCCATGAGTAGTCGCTTTGACATGGGCAAAAAAGGAAATGGGACTACTCATATGTTTAAACACTTGTTCTTCCAGAATCAGATCCAAAAAGGATGAACTTCTATACTTGGTTTCCTTTAGCTCGTAGTTGTAGCAGACTGTCATCCTCTGTGAGCCAGCCATTAAAGAGGATGTATAACACATACTCAGTCATGGATTATACTGAGATAATGCACCTTTATGTTATTTACACTGAATGTCAATAAAGGGGCAGATTGACTCATATTCTAAAGCTCTTAATGTTGTAGAGCCTGGTTATATTTGAGATCTCCTCCATAGGCTTCTCTTTGATTGGTACCACATGCCTTTAGAAATCCCACTACTTTCAAGCAATTCATTTTACCTTTAATCTATCTCAGTCCATCTCTTCTGACATTCAAATAACACATTCCACGTTTTCAGTGGTGTAATATGGCTACTCTTCCCTTCTATTTTACTATTACCTTCTACTTTCATTTTATTACTTAGTTGGAATGTTTTTCATGATAAATAATAATTTACCAATACTTGTCATTATTTATATATTTTATTATGCCATGTCTTCGGTGAGGGGATGGTTTAGTAAGGTGCATATTTAATTTCTTAATAATATGTATTTAACATTGAAATTGAGGAAAGTCATTTATGGTTTCCATTGCAATCATAACGTAACAGCTTTGCACATATGTTAAAAAACCCATGAAAAAATATATATAATAGTTCAAAATACTGTTATCACACAAGGGAGTTTCTTGTAATTCAGAGGAACACAAGAGCATAGGATTGGAAGGAACCTCTTGGGTTATCTAATCCAGTCCCCTGCAATCACAGGCAACCTCATTATATAATCCCATTCATGAATTTATCAACTTCCATCCTGATAAGTACATTCTATTCCTGGGGGAACCCTCATTATGACTTTTGTGAATTTGAATTCACAAACATAATGCTGTATTAAAGGCACACAATTTTATATAAACCTAATATAGTGTTGATAGAAGTATTTTTCAATTTTTTTTGATGAATGCTAATGAAGACAGACTTTGATTGGATTTAAACTTTCTCTGCAGCATTTGCAATTCAAAGCCTTGTGCTAGTGCACAAGAACCAGAAATTGACATGGATTAGAAACTTACTGTAAACAAAAATAAGGCTATAGACATGACCTTAAGTCTGGACTTTATTATAGCTGTACAAATAGCTTTGACACAGCAAGCCCTCTATAAAACTTAGCCCTGAAGAGTATTTATTACTGATGGAAACATGACAAAGGCTGTGCAAAATAGATAAATTCTAGGCGTTTGAAACTATCCATAAACTGTTGTCTGAGGTGCACACAAAATGAAAGTTTAATAAAAAATCAGATCAAAATGTATTTGTTTATTTATTTATGAGTATCTAAATATATCAGCTCAGATTCAACTTTTAGATACACTGGTGTAAAGTCAGAGTGATTCCATTAAAGTGGGTGAAGTTACTGTGGAGTAACACCAGAATAATAGTGATCAGGATCTAACCCAAATAATATTCAGTCACTTATCTAAAAAGTTCTTATCTTCATGTGTTCAAAGAAATAGCTGCAGTGAAATCCTCCAATAGTAAAATGTTTTGTTTTTTTTTCTCCACAGAGTGATTGGAGTTCCACTGTTACTGAATTGCAGTTTACACATTGCTGTGTACTGAAATAATTTGGGACTTTGGATCAACTTAATCTCTAATGTAACTCCTTTAATTCTACTTTGCTATAAGCAAGATCCACTTAAAGCAAAGTAGAATATAGTGTATATTTGTACATTAAGTAGAATTTGTTGGAAGAATTGGTGAGCTTAATGAAAAGTGCTAAGTACATATATAATAGAATTATTCATTCTGAAGTATTCCTGTTTAAGAACCAATACATTTTCCATTACTCTTTATCAGAGGAAGGTTGCATGTCTACATTATTACTCTTTAATTCAGGGTGGAGCTGTATTAAAAGTATTGTTGTCCTGTGGCTTCTAGTTTCTTTAACTAAAAAAAAAAAAAGCTAAGAGAATGTGAACCGTTCTCAGTGTATGGCAGGAAATTTCTGACCTTACAATATAAATAGAAAATACTCTGAAAGGCTTTTAAGCAAGTTACCACTAGCCCAGGAAACTCTCCTGTCCAGTTTTTAACACAAGTAAATTATAAATTAATCTGCATAGTTAAAGATGTCAACTGCAGTGAGCCATCTGCACTGGTATTACTGTTGCCCAGCAACTGTAATTTACTACTCCATCAGGTCATGTGATTTGGTATGCTGTTTCCTGGGTAATCACTGGATAGGAAGTGTGGATGATTTCTTCTTTGAACAGACAGGATAATCTGTTGTCAAATCCCAGTGATATTCACTTGATTGGATGCTTTTTTATGCAGAGCAGATGAACTTTTATTTGTTAACCTTTTGTGTACTCTACTGTTGTTTTGCACCTGTATCTGTTGTTAAAATATGAATGATTTGCACTAAATTAAATCTAGAAACATTAATTAAACCAGTCAGCATGTATTATCTCACATAATGTAGTGTGACATATTGCTGTAAGTTTTTTTTTTCCTATACACATAACAGCATAATACATATATGCTAATTTGAAAACTAACTTTCGAAGTCTCGCAAAGAATTGAGGTGAAAAAATAAGGTTAGCAAATGATAATGTTCATTATTTTGTTCTACAGTAACTTTGATGTAAATACTATGACAGTAGTCCCAAACGCTTAGGAAACCCTTTTTGTGAAGTTATAAAGTTTAGCATTGTTAATTACAGTAGCATATATAGTATGGTTTATGTTTGTGATAAGTGAAAGACTTAAAAAGAGTTTCTGTAAAAAAAAAAAGGCATTTTAATTTTTAAAAAATTATTTCAGTTTCTATTTAAAATATTAAAAAGACCCATATTAAAAATGCTACGTTATTCTGTAGTGATTGCATTAACATTATTGTACTGTAAGATGTACCAATAGTACAAAATTATCAGTAATTTTTTGACGTCTGCATATTTTGCCACCTCACTATTCACTCCTTTGTTTCCAGATAATTAATATTAATAATAATTAATAATATTAATTCATTAATTCCAGATAATTAATATTGTTCCCAGATAATTAATGAATATGTTGTCCCAGTTCAAATCCTTGAGGGACCATGCTATTTACCTCTCTCATTTGTGAAAACTAATAATTTATTCTGACCCTTTGTTTCCAGTCTTTTAACTAATTCCTGATCCATGAGAGGACCTTCCCTCTTTTCCCATGTTTTCTTAGTTTGATTAAGAGCCCTTGGTGAGGGATCTTGTCAAGGGCTTTTTGAAAGTCCAAGAAAAGTATATCCACTGGATCACATTTGTCCACGTGCTTGTTGAATGACCTCCTCAAAGAATTCTAATAGATTTCTGAGCCATGATTTCCCTTTACAAAAGCTGTGTTGACTCTTCCCCAACATATCATGTTTATCTATGTTTCTGATGATTCTGTTCTTTTCTATAGTTTTAGCTAGTTTGCCTGGTACTGAAGTTAGGTTTACCGGCCTGTAATTGCCAGGATCGCCCCTGAAGCCTTTTTAAAAGAATTGACATTAGTTACCCTGCGGTCACCTGATACAGGGGCTGATTTAAGTGATAGTGACATATCACAGTTTAGAAGGACCATGCCATCCCTGTTGTACTTGGGCTGGAGCTGAATATACTCCTCCTTCGTCCACTCCAGGATTCCAAGACCTAGATTCTTATCTGTTATGATGTTTTACTGCTGTACTTGATACTGCATAGAATTATTGCTGACTTACATTTTTAAAGCCTAATATTATCTAAGTAGAAATTCGTTTTAAAAATCAAATTCAGATTCTTGTCTCTGGCTCCTTTTGGAGGCATTGGGAGATATACACGTGTGTTTGTTCTCATGCTGGGAATTGATTTCTAGGTCACCACTTTGGTGCAGAGCTGGGCCTTTTAAATACATTGAACCTTATTCTCATTTACACTAAGGCTTCCTTACACCTCTCTGGCAATGTAAAAGAACCATAAATCTTTACACAGCTCTGGGTATATACGGGGACCTTATGTTTTACAAATACTTTAAGGTTCCTTTACACTGCCAGAAGACTTAGTGTGAATGATAATTAGTTTCATTACCTTAAAATGTAGCTTTTGCTCTGAGAAAAGGCTGTTAAAATATTTCAATTTTTATTGTGTCTCAGTGAATTTTGTATCAAATGTTCTCAATTTGAAATTTTAAAAAGATTTTTTTTTCCCTCACTGCCAAACTGGAATCTTAAAATCACATTGTGTCATGCACAGTAATAGAAATCCTACAGGTCAACTAAACTTGTGCAAGTTCATTGCCTTCAATGGGTTTGCACAGGTATAACACTTATATTGATAATACACGAGAAGGAATAGAATCCAGCTTATTCTGAGCTGTGGTTTTGTTTGGTTTTTTTGGTAGGACTAAGGGAAGTTAAACATGAAAACAATAAATATGTATTTTTGTCACTGGAATTAAGCAGTTAAGACTGAATGGACAGAGAAAGAAAAGCTGTTGAATAAGATCCAGTTTTTCTTACATGGTCACTCTTCATAGATGGTATTGCTAGAAAATAGAGAATAAACTTACTTTAGAACTCCCATTTTTAACTATTACAGTCATTAGAAAGTTCTTGTTATTTCACTGAACATATGGCTAGTCTGTTTGTGAAATATATTTTAGTGTTTGTTATTTTGCAGTGTCATAATCACATCAGAGAGCTAGGAGATGAGGATAGTGCTTTCAATACTACAGTGCTGAAGTCTGAACGAAAGTGTTACTAGGGAAATATGTGACATTGGCAAAAAGTTTCAATGAAATTGATAAGCAAAGCATTAGAAGTTTGGAAGTATATTAATCTGATGTGAGACCTTAAGGGTACTGGATTGTTGAAAGTAAGTAAAAGAACAATCTTATTCTACTATCCTTGTGTCCGTGAAGTTTCAGTTCAGATTGTGCCAATGGCCTTTTTTAAAAAAGTCAGAATCGGTTTTCATTGATTTTTGAAAAATTCTCTCTGGGATGAACTTGGAGTGAAAGGTTTTGGGAAGTTTTTTATTTTGCAATGATTGTGAAGCAGAGAAGAGATCATTCTTTGAGGATGGGGGTGACGTTGTTGTTATTAGGGCAGTGTTCAATTCCTTCACAGATGTGTGCAGCTATCTCGGATTTCTGTGCAAATCTCTTCTCGAGTTACCATGTGCTTACTCAGTTTTTTGTCAGTCCTTTAAATTAAATGCCCATCTCAAGCACATTTCTATCCCCACATAAGACACACAGAATCCCTATATATTAAGCACCCTGGACAGTATCCTGGATCCTGGCTGATACTCCCTGAATGCAGGTTGGAGTCATTATGAAAGGTTACATAAAGCTTATCTTTTCACTCCCCTGATCTTCCATACTCTGTGCCTTGCTGGTCCTGCCTTCCAGATTAGAGCCATCTCAGGGAGTTGAATATGGCCCCAAATGGCCAAAAACTCAACCAGGGGATTAATATGGTATGGAGATGGTCTGGCAATGTCTCATTTTCCACGTTATACTGGCAGGAGGGAGGAAGAGGTGTAGCATAGGTTTCTCTATTCCACCAAAGAGTCCACCGGGGTGATTGTTCCTGGGCCAGTTACACTAGTGCTTACACTCATAATTGTTCCTGGGCCAATTACACTCTTTAGTACCTGTTTACATCACATCAGTGGTGAGGCCACACTGCACTAGAGGATTTTTAGTTGATAAGATACAGCTCGTAGCACAATTTATTTTATAAATCCTACAGTTAAAATCAGAGAGAGAGATAGTCTGCACGTATTTTAAGATGAATTGTATTAGTTATAATGGCTTTGGGGGTTTGGCACTTAATTATTCCTGCTAAAATGCATGGAAGGAATTTATGGCTTAGACGGGGATTTAAAAAAAAATCCCTACATTTTTCTTTCTAAATTTCAGTTGTAGGATTTCCCCATTAACTTTTATTTTAAAAGCTTTATTTTGATTCAGAAAGTAAAAAATGAAAAACTAGGAAATAGCTAACATTGTTGATGCTCAAGTTATAGTGTATTGTAAACTTCAGTACAGAGTTAACTCCTGTTTATCTATTTAGCCTCTCATTGGACATTATAATCAGGCTGGACTTCAGCCAGGTGCTATGTTTACCATTGACCATAAGACATGGTGAAGAAGGCAACTGATAAAATTAAACGGGCACCATTTTTTTAAAACGTCTTTATTGATGGTAAGAAACACAAAAGAGGTGAGGTAATATATTTTATTGGATCAACTTCTGTTGGTGAGAGAGACAAGCTTTTGATCTTACACAGAGCTCTTCTTCAGGTCTGGGAAACTAACTTAAAGTCTCAGAGCTAAATACAATATTTGAACAGATTATTTAGCACAAGTAGTTAGTATATATTTTAAAGGAACACTCAAAGTCAAGTGGCCTGTTAACACCCCTCCAGTCATAGGGACGAAAGAAAGGGGGTGCGGTAAGCAACTAGATGTGATTATTAGTAGGTTACAGATCGATGTAATAAACCACAAATCCAGTGTCTCTGTTCAATCCATGATTTTTAATGTCTAGCAGAGTTATGAATTTAAGCTCCAAGGCACGTCTTTTGAAAGTTTGAGGTTTCCTTTGAGGATGAGGACTGATAGGCCAGATACAGAGAGATTGCTTTGTGAAAGGTGTTCACCCACAGGTGATAGGGTGATTTTGTCTTTTATCATTTTCCTGTGAGTTCATTCAAGAGTGTAGTGACTGTCTGGTTTCACTCTCATAGTTGGTGTTGGGGCATATAGTGCACTGGATGACATGTTGTCATAGGCCTATGTAGGATCCATGGATTCTGAAAGGTGTGTTGTGGAGGGTATTGATCATTGCAGCAGATATGTCTGCAGGTTTTGTATCTGTTATTCTGACAGAGTCAGGTGCCGCTTTGAGTTGGTGTATTCTGGTCTGTTGGTAATTTTCTTCTTCTGATGAGCTTGGAGAAGTTGAGGGGTTGTTTGAAGGCCAGAAAAGGGGGTTCAGGAAATATTTCTTTCATAATGGGTATCAGTTGTGTTTGTTTGTTGTTACCCTGCATGAGTTCCATTGCGGGGTGGTAGTGACAACTAGAGGTTGGAGGGGGGTTTATGTCTGTATTTAAGCAAATTCTCTTGGGATATGTGGGTGGTCTGTTACATGATAAGATCTACTCTGGTGGAGTGTCCTTGTTTGGTGAAGAATTCCGTACAACCCCTATGTGCAGCTTTCTTTGTCCTTGGCAGTGTGGTTCACTCAGGAGATGTGATGTCACTGGCTTCCTGTCTGCACCTGTGGCCTACCTTCCCCTCCAAAGGGACTAGAGAGTGTGGAGGAGCAGGGTATAATGCTTTAATGAGCAGCATGAATTCTCCTGCTGGAATGTCTGATGGAAATTGTTGCCTTGCAAGAGACCATGCCAAACTGAGTTTCTGTCACTCATCTTTTCTACCTGCAACATTTCCCCATATTTTGTTTTATTTTATTTTTCTTCCTCCATTTCCTTTTCTATTGGTAGCAATGAAAAGCCTAGGGAATAACATGTGGAGCAGATGTTTTCCTGACTACAACTTCCTCTGGCCTGACATGTTCTTTCTCAAAATCTTTTCGTGCCCCAGCCGCAATTGTGCAGATGGTCTTCAGGGGGAAACAATGCTGTATTTATTCTGCTCTCCTCTCTTAGAATAGTTATGGGGGTGCCAGATGAGAGCAAGAATGGTCCAGAAGTCAGGCTGGTAGCCTGGGACTCAGAGGACCTTAGTTCAATTCTGTGTTCTACCAGACTTCCTGTGAGGCTTTGAGCAAGTCATGTAGTCTGTTCCCCATGTGTAAAATAGCATTTCTCTCTCTGATAGGACTAGGGCTGTTGTGAGGATAAATATATTACAAATTTTGAGGTTCTTAGATGCTATGTTAATAGAAGCCTAGAGGTATCTAAAATAGATTAATTATTTACCTTATTCCTCCCCTTTGTGCTGAACAATGGAGAATACAATGGGGCTATGGCAAATTACTCTTGGATCTACTAAGCCTAATAATGATGTGAATGGAGGAACACATAATTATGGTTCATGTAGTGCCATCATTTTTTAAGCGCAGCTCCCCATTCATTTCAGATGAAGATGTGCTCAGAAATTGATTATACGAAATGGGTCTACATAAATATATGGGATTCATTAGCATACCTCTGTTGTTAATTCAGTATGTGCATATAGAGCATCCCTGTGACGTTTTTTGCCCTATTATGTAAAACATTACCAAAACTGTAAACTAGAGTAGGAACTTGATAGTTGCACAGTTAAGGGTAATTATGCATTCACTTTTGTTCTAATCATTATAATTATGGCTTTCCATTACAGCATGAATTTGCCAAACTATTTCTGGAGTATTATTATTATTATTAATTGTTAGTCTTTTCTTTTTTTTTAAACTTTTTTGGCAAATCAGTAGTGCTGATGAGTCAGTGCTGGCAAATGAATCTGCCCCCATGAATTTCCAGAGCACCAGAAGTGTGGACTTGTTCTGATGGCTTGGAGTGCAGGAATCAGAAGTGAAATGAAAAATTCAGTTGTATTTTTTTAACCATAAAGCGATATTTAGTGGTAGCATTTTCCCTCTCCTTTTGGTGAACTTTTACCTGAATTACTAATTCTAGCCAAAAGTTGATTGATTAATATTAGCACTGCATTATTCTAATTGTAATAATTAAAAACAAATCTTTTTTCTGCAGATTAAAGAATGGCTCTGTTTAAACTGCCAGATGCAAAGAGCGCTCGGTGGTGATTTAGCTCCAGTTCATGGTCCTGTGTCACAGCCTCTTCCACCCAAACAGAAGACTTCCATTCCACCTTCAACAACCAAACCGCCCTCCCAGCCCCAGCAGCCTATTCAGAAGAAAGATATGTCTCAAAAACCTGCTCCTTCCCAGCCCCCAGAACCTAAAAAGCCCCCTCCACTGACAAAGCAACCATCCATGCCTGGCTCTCCCCCTGTGAAATCAAAGCAGCCATCTACTGAGCCTGTTACACCACACATCTCTCAGAAAATTGAACCCACTCCAAAATCTGACCAGGTCAAGCCAACGTTGGTTGAAGATAAGCAAAAGCAGTCCAGTATACAGAAGCCTACAATGGACAGTGTGCCTACCTCTGGTCTGAAAGAAGATTCACAAGGTCCCAAAGCTCCATTAACTCAACAGAAAGCAGTGCAACCTCAGAGATCAGAACCTGCCAAGGTATTATTACAGGACCCCCATCTATCTGGAGATAAAGCTGTCCTGCCAGACTCCAAAACTTTACCACAAGTGTCACGGCAACAGTCAGATCCTAAATTTGTTTCTCAGCCTGGATCAGACACTAAAAGTCAAAAACCTGTTGAGCCAACACAAATGAAAGAAGACCCTAAAACACAAACAAAAATAATCCCAAAACCTGATGCCAAGCAGGTTCCAAAAAAACAACAAACAGCTGTAGGCCCCAAGCCTACCCCACCTCAGCCTCAACAGCCTCCGAGGGCTCAAGAGCAATCAAGGCGTTTCAGTCTAAATCTGGGAGGTATCACTGATACCCCTAAGCCACAGCCTACAACTCCACAAGAAACAGTTACTGGGAAACTCTTTGGATTTGGCGCTTCAATCTTTAGCCAGGCTTCCAATTTAATCTCCACATCGGGCCAACCAGGAGCTCAATCCCCTGGCTCTCTACTGGGGCCTGCTACTAAGCAACCCCCTCCTCCATCTCAGGTACCACCCAAAGAGGCCAGTCAGGCTCAACCACTTCCAAAAGTAGCACCTGTGAAAAAAGAAGCCAAGCCTCCTGTGGCAGAAAAATCAGAGCCACCCCAGGCAGGTAACGTTTTAACCGATAAAGGACCTGAGTTAGAAAAGAAACCTATTGCTCCCAAAGACAGCAAGCCTCAAATTGCTGAATCTAAAAAAACTACTGGGCCACCAGAACTGAAAAAAACTACCCCACCTAAATCAACTTGTCCTCTTTGTAAAACTGGCCTGAACATTGGTTCTAAGGATCCTCCCAACTTTAATACATGTACAGAATGCAAGAATACTGTGTGCAATCTCTGTGGATTTAACCCGATGCCGCACATAGCTGAGGTAGGCAGTGACATTTATATTTACTCTCTCTCTCTCTCTCTCTATATATATATATAAATAACTGGTTCCCTAGATTGTGAATGTCAAATCACATTTTTAGTTAACAAGTCGTGCTGGACACTTTTAATGCTTCATTTGAGAGCTTGTATTTTTTTAATTAAATATTTGTTAAACTTGGAGGATAGTCAAAAGATGAATTTCCTGTGTTTTAAAGGAAGCTACTGCAGTAGATCTCCTAGGTTTTGAGGCAAAGGCAGACTAATAATGATGATGATTTCTGAATCTTTGGAAATGAGTGGTATTATAACATGGCAGATTATTGTACTTATTTTGTAGAGCTCACCTGGGGTAAAAGTTCTCTTTCATGTCTGTTGGTATAGCAACATTAATATGGTTTATTTCCCCCTCCTTCTCCTTTTGATCAATGAGCACTATTGAATGAAAGAATTTATTACTTGTTAGTCATTTCCCCCCAGAACAGTCTTTTGACTTCTCCATAAATTTGTTAGACAGAGTTGTATCTATACTTTCAGGTTCCATTAATCATATTCTGACTCTTGACTGTATGTGGGAAGCATACATTTTGATGTGCCCATTTCAAACCCTGAAGTTTGAGGGTTACATGTGTGCAAAGTGGGGCAGGATTTAAACAAGCAAAGATCAGAAAGCCATTTAATTGATAAAAGGGCTGGAGTTTGAATGGGACAGTTCATTGTTAAAATATGACAATATTGATGGTTTCTTTGCCATGTAGTTATGTAGCAAAATGATTCCACAAAAGTGAATTATTGGAACAGTCTCTGTTTAACTTTTGTAACCATTATTCTTTCCGAAAAGGCAAGATTTTATAATTTTATTTATTTTTTTGGTGTTCTTTCTTGCAAGGGATTTTTTAAAAAGGGGGAAGGGGTGAGCAATTTAATGTCAATTTAAAGAAGAGCAGAAAAGTGCCATAGTTTCCTTACTGAGTTAGCAAGACTGTACTTGGTAAAAACAGATCACCAGCAAAATAGTTGCAGGTAATTCAAGTGTGTAATTCAATCTACCTAGTACCTGAGAAAAGAAACTATTGGTAAAGGATGTTTGGTATCCAAAATACACTAGAAATGGCTATCTGGGTTATATCATTGTCATATCACTGCCATAGCATGAGTAGAAGCACAGGAGGAATGGTGAGAAGAAAAAGCACATTCATAGTGTGTGGACTTTATCTCCTGGATTCTCTTCCTAACTGGAATATTGTCAACCATAAGAGTATGAAAAACCTGAGTCAGATTCCCTTCCACTCCAAAAAACCCCAAACCCAACCAAACAACAAACTCACGTTTTTGTATCTGAATTTTTAAGTCTTTAGGGTGTGAATCCTGAACCTCCAAAATGTGAGGTCATTTGGGTTGGAAATTTCAAGTAGAGATTTTTCAAAAGTGACTAAGGAATTCAGATGCAAAAGTCCCATGACTTTTAAGGTGGCTTATGCTTCTAAATCCCATCATTACTTTTGAAATCCCCACACTTGGCTGTTAAATAAATGCATGCACAATAATGTGAACCTTCCCCCTGGCTTCCCTGCTAGGCCCATCTATCTTCTCCTAACACCTCACCTGGGAAACTGACATGCTTTTCCCTGCTTCCCTACCCCATCACTGTCCAATCTTCCTGCCTGAACTTCTGCTACCAGCCTCCTATTCCTCTCACCCCATCTCCCTTCTTGCTCCCCTTAATGTTCACCCCCACATTCTCTTCCCTTCAAATTCCCCCTCCCTTTTTTCTCAGTTTCCTTCCCATTAGAATCTCCTTCCCTCCTCATCACAGTGTCCAGCACCTCACATTCTAATTTCCTTCCCCTGTAACCTATCAGACACCAGGTCTCTCCTTTCCACTAGTTTGTCATCCTCTTTCCCACATTCCTTTGTCTCTCTATTTTATTTCCTGTATCACAAATTTCCTTAGCTGCCACCCCCATTTCTATGTCACCCCCCAGGTCCTTCTCTGTTACACATATCCCATGGTTTCCCTCTTATTTGCTTCTGTCCCCCACTTTCCTCCTTCATTGAGGAAGCCACTCTAGCTAAATGTCTTTGTCTCCTTCCGGGCCACACATTGTGAAGAGGATGCAGCTTCAGTCCCATTAAGAAGAATGGGAGTGGTAACCTTTTTACTAAGGGCAAAAAATCATGAGGAAGCCCAAGTAATCCAGACATAAAAACCACCTCAAATCAGGAACATTGCAAGTAATATAATGGGAGTTAATATTGTAGTAACTCTGTAACCTATAGTGCTTTATACAACTCAGTGGACAAGCAGCTAGTCAGATTGTGTTTATTACCAAACTTCACTCTCCAGCAACTGTGTTTGAAGAGTTAGGAAGGGGTTTGGTTTATTTGGAGATCAGAGGGAGGAATGTTCATAGTTGTTAGCATGAGATGAGGAGGGAAATTTCACTCCCTACATTGAACACACTCTCTCTCTGTGTGTTCTAGTCTGTAAAGGAGAAATTCTGCTGTTTTAAAGAAAATATCTTAGCTTTTTTAACTCTACTGCCTCTTTATACTGAAGTCAGGACGGGATTTGGGTCAGCAAACAATGCAACATTAATCCTAAAATGAGCTTTATTTTGCAGTTGCTAATGCACGAGGGGAGTTCTTACTGGTCGTCATGCATCAATCTATGAACTGTCGAAAAATGAGATGGTTGTGTTTGAGTGAGCAAAGATAATGATCCTGCCCAATTTAATTGACTTGAGGGGTGCACAGTGAGGCCCAAAGAGTAGGAAAAACACGATGAGTTGACAAGTACTCAGGAAAATCTAAAGCCCCAGTGCATTTCAACCTTTGAGTACTTTTAGCACAGAACAATCTGGTACCATGCTGTGGACAAGGGTGGCTGATATTTAAGAGGGAACAAGGTGCCTGCTAATAATAAAGGATATTTGTTCCTGACCTTATGTGACAGCAGCTAGCCTTTTAAAGAGTATCTTCTTGTCTGAAGCCATTGCAAACAATCCCTGTGCTGCAGTTAAACCTACAAGGTCAGTCTCTCAGCTGGTATAAATCAGCAAAGTTCCATTGATTTAAATGACGCTGCACTGATTTTCACAAACTGAGAGCATGGCCCAGACTACCTTTTATACAAAGGAGTGATTGCCCTTTTTTTTTCCCCCTGATTTGTTGCTCAAACAGTCAAATATTTATTTACCTAAATGGTACTTTATGTGTGAAGTAAACAACCAAGAATAATTAAATAAACAACACTTTATAGATTTCAAAGACTCGCAGGGGCATACAAACCCTCTGCATTAGCACACATCTTAGCCAGAGTTCTCATCCTACCATTTACACAATGGGGAGGAGCACTGTTTACCAACTGCTTAATTAGCTTTCCTGTGGGTTTCCAGCTCAGGTAGTTGGAAGCAGTTCTATTTTTAGTAACAAAATACAAGAAAATTGCAACTGCAGGAGCTCAGAAATGAAGACAGTGGCAACGACCATTTTGTGCATTTAAAACTCAGAGTAGCTTTTGAGACAATACTGCACAAGATCAGAGTTGGGTGACTAATATAATTGTTTGACATGCTCAGGGGTGCGGGTGGCAGGATGGCAGGAGGGAGGAATCGTGCTTTGAAGTAGTGTGGCAATAAACTACAAGGAGGATTTAAACAAAAGAAAGGTTCGTTAGAAACGTCAAGAGGGAAAAGCTAGGAAATTAAAATCCTAGAATCAGTATGAATGCTCCATATGTATAACATCCTAATATAACCACATAGCCCATGAACAAAACAAGAAGCAAAATGATGTATGTGGCGTGTATATAATGTTAGCATATGCACTATGTCTAATCTAATGGAAATGCCAAGGGAATTTATTATGGACATAATAAGAAGAGTATTTTTTGAATGGAAAAGAAGTTGGGGGATTTGGGGGAAAATGGATGTAATTTCGAAGACATGTGAAGGCTCTATAATTCTAAGAAAGGGATGTGTTTGTGAAGAAATGGCTTGTATACAGTCATAGATGGGGGAAAGGAATACTTATTTTAAGACTTATTTGGTGGGGTTGTCTTATGTATAAAATTCTATAATTTGATTTATAAGTGGAATGTTAATGTTTTTGATACCTTGGGACCCCACTTGTACTTATTAGACTTTATCAACAGTATCACCGAAATAATATTCTTCCCCAAAATAAAACAATGGTGAAGGGAGTGTGGAAAGTAGCTACATTGTGAAGTCCTTCCCCAGGCAAACTTAGTGGTATCATAAAGGCCAAGAGCTTAGCAGAATTCAAAGTTCAGCCATCTGTTTGGGCAATGAGAGCATCCATAGTTATAATATGAAATAGAAAATATAAATATAAAAAATACATATAAAATATCAAATTAAAGTTTTGAAATAGTTATAAACCTTCATGCTTCAAAGCATAAACAAACTCCTAACTTTTGGAGCTAGCAGGACATTTTCCATGTTGAGATATTATCCCATAACTGCCTACTGCAGGTCTCTTGTACCTTTCTCTGAAGCAGCTGGCACTGGCCACTGTCAGAGAAAGGATATTGGTGTAGATGGCCCTGAGCTAACTTAGTATGGCAACTCCTATTTTCCAAACTCCTACTGAAGCCTGAGGGAAAATGGAGCATCGACCTCGGTAAATGACCAATTTTGTTTAAATGGTTCAGGAGCTTATTCAGGCCCAAACACTAGCCGTTAGATAATAATGGAAATCCAGCCCAATTGAATGCTCCCTGTAATTAAATGTCCAAATGTGGCAGGAACTCTTTAAAGCAAGTCTTTAAAGTAATGAGATTGTAATGAAAATGTCCAGAAAGACATACTGTGTCATCTGAGATGATACCCTCTATTTCTTTTTTTAATTTAGTAATAACTGCACACTACATTGTCTTGCCCTTTAGAGAAAGCCTGTACCATTCTGCTAGTTTAACTCCTACTGGAGCTTTATAAACTTCTTTGTTGTAGTGTGTTAGGGATTTGTTTAAGGAATAGAGGGTGTCGAGAAAACCTAGAACACAGTCGAGAAAAATCTGCTGGTTAGAATACAAAAAGAGGAAACCCCTACCATCCTTCACAGCTGAGCGGTTTATCTATTTTCAGCAGCAGTATTTTTTACCCCGACATTTAAAGCATTTCTCTAAATTCTGATTATAAATAGGTGCATGCTAGGAGTGCTTTGTTTCATAACAGTGCCTTTATTATGCAAAAATGGACAGGATAATATAATGTATAGGAATTTGCCATGGTTCATAGAAATTGTATCTATTAATTGATAACAGCCACTTAGAATCAAGAGAATTGTAAAATTCTTTTTACAAAAGATTGTATTTTGCATTTGATCCAGACAAAAAAAATAACCAATCACAGTACACAGAATTAGTAAAAAAAAAAAAAAAAAAAAGTGTCTCTCTATTATCAGCACAAAATTAAATTAATTTTACTCCAGATCAGTATTCCACATGCCCCACCTTTTCCCTTGTTCTTGTTTCACAGACAGAATGCAGAAGGACAGAATTCAAAGTGCAATCAATGTGATGTTTTGGGGGGTTAACAAACAAGCATAAATCACAGTTCTCCACCAGCAAAGTTTTCTTCCCCCTCCTCCTTCTTTGTATGCTTAATTATACTTGTAGTGTCTGCCCCTATTACTATCCCTTACAATTTATGGTTATGTTCCATTCTGAAGGTTCTTGAGTCTGGGGGCTAGGTACCTCCTTTTTTGTATCTCATGGAAGGTAAGGAGTAAAGTTATGGTGCAGCCATGCTTACCTTTTCTTTGGCTTTCTTGTTTCTTTCTCACCCCTAGTCTCTTAAGCCCTTCTTGCCCCTCCCAACTAGTTGCTTGATCTTGCTCTGGTGTCTGTCTTGGGAGAGGAGTGCATGTATCACACTCCCACTATATACCTAGCAATATTTTTAGCTATACCCCTTATCTTTTCTCATAGTAATAAAAAAAAACCCATCTGGCTGTAGGCTAGGCAGAAGCAACATATTTTGCTCATTGTTTACATGTGTATCTCAAAGACCTGTGCTCTCAAGCGGGCAAGCAAATCCAAAATTCTATCAGGAAAATAAACAGGCCTGAATACTATTCTACTATCATTAACACCACATTTCCTAATGAACTGATTCCATGTGTGTAGTTTGTGTTAAAAATACCTTCATAACTGAGCAATGTCATTTGTCCATATTTTTACAAAACATATTCACACATTGACAGAAATAACTAATAGATTCCAAGGCCAGATAGGACCATTTTGAATATCTAGTCTGACTTCCTGTATAACACAGGCCATAGAACTTCCCCCAAAATAATTCCTGTAACATATCTATTAGAAAAAAAAATCCAGTCTTGATTTAAAAAATTGTCAATGATGGAGAATCCACCATGACCCATGGTAAATTGTTCCAATGGTTAATTACTCTCACTGTTAAAAATGTATACCTTATTGCCAGTCTGAATCTGTCTAGCTTCAGGTTCCAGTTACTGGATCATCTTATACCTTTCTGTGCTAGATTGAAGCAGATACTTATGGACTGTAATCAGGTCATCCCATAACCTTTTTTGTTGCTGTTGTTAAACTGAATAGATTGAGCTCCTTAGGAATGTTTTCTAATCCTATAATAACTCTCGTGGCTCTTCTCTGAACCCTCTCCAATTTCTCACATCCTTCTTGAGTTGTGGACATCAGAACTGGATACAGTATTCCAGCAACAGTCACACCAGTGTCAATTACAAAGGTAAACTATCTTATCTACTCCTACTTGAGATTCCCTGCCTATGCATCTCAGGATCGCATTATCTGTTTTGGCCACAGCGTTGCACTGGGAGCTTACGTTCAGCTGATTATCCACCATGACCCGCAAATTTTTTTCAGTCACTGCTTTCCAGGATTGAGTCCCCCATCCTGTGAGTATGACCTACGTTCTTAGATGTATACATTTACATTTTGCCATATTAAAATGCATATGGTTTGCTTGAGCCAATCTTACGAAGTGATCCAGATTACTCTGCATCAGCTGCCTGTCCTTTTTTATTTACCACTCCCCCATTTTCGGTGTCATTTGTAAACTTTATGTTTTCTTCCTGGTCATTAATAAAAATGTTAAATGGCACAGTGCAGTAACTGAGCCCTGCAGGATCCCACTAGAAACACAAACTATTCAATGATGATTTCCCATTTGTTATATATTATTTTTTAGATTTTTTACATCTGCCTTCACTTGCCCTCTAAACCAGGTTGGCTTTTTAACCAATATGGCTTTCTTCCTTGATTGTAGGTTTTTGGGTACCCCAATTATATTCACATTTTTCTGATTAAAGTCTTCTTCCCAGCTCATTTGGCTCATAATTGTTTTTAGCTATCGGAAATTTGCCTTTTTAAAGCATCAAGTCTGGACTTTTTTCTATTTGCACATTAGAAATGCAATAAGTAATGATTACTTGTACCTAAGTTACCATTAGTTTGTAGTTCCGTGATCAGTTCCTCCTTATCTGTCAAGATGTGGTCTAATCAGAATTCCCCTTTGCTGAATGCAACACCCTTTGAGTTAGGAAATTGTCATCTATAATACTTAGAAATTCCAAGGATGTTTTAGTACTGGCAGCATGAGACCTACAGCATATGTTGCTCAAATTGAACTCCACTATGATCACACAGCTTTTTTCCCTTCACAAAGTAGTTAAGATGCTTAAGGAGCCATTCATCTTGTTCCCTCATGTGATTTGGTGATCTGTAGCAGACTTCAACTAATACTCCATCTTGTGCTTTATCTGTTAGGACATTGATCCCTAATGTGGGATGCTCCGTCAGATGACATAGTAAAAACTGACCATGGGTAAAATTTTCAAATGCACCTATAGTCCAAATTTCAAAAGTGACTTAGACACATAGGGCTAGATTCACAAAGGGGACTTAGGAATTGCAATACTGAGTGTGGAATTCACAACACTGAGTTAGGATCACAGGCTCCCTACATAATGCGTGGTGAGAGTCAGGCACCTAAGAATGTTATTCACAAAAGCCAGCATGCTGAGCAGCAAGATGCCTAAGCTAGCAAATAGCAGGTGCAAAGGAGAGGGGTGTATCATAAGCCCCACCCCTCAAAGGGTGTTAGTCTATGTCTGGACTGCAGGAAGGCATCCATCTCTGCTTGGGATTCACACTGGGCTGTTTCTGGCAAGGAAGATGGCGCCTCGTACCTAACGCCACACAAAATGACAGGGAGTAGGGGAAGGGGATCATGAGGCCATCTTAATAACTTTTAGCTCAGAGGATAGGGTACTCCTCCAGGATGTGGGAGGCCCCAGTTCAGTTCCTCCCTCTTCCTCTCAGGTGAGTGCCCAAACCACTGGACTTCAGAATAATTCTCTATCTGGCTGAAAGCATACTTAATTATTTATACACTGTGAAACAGCTTCAACAGGAGGGACTGAGAAACCCACACCAGAATACCCCATAGCTCAGTGGTTAGGGCACTCACGTGAGAGGTGGGAGACCCATGCTTAACTCCTTTGTCCTCATCAGGCGGAGAGGGGAATTGAACGGGGTTCTCCCATTTCCTGGATGGGTGCCCTAACCACTAAACTCAATGTTGTTGTAGGGGAGGCCTCCCCCAGGTTTGTGTGGAGTTAGGCAGGGAAGATAGGAGGAGCAATGCCTAGCTTCAGAATCCTGCTGGGGCTTAGATAAGAGAGAGGCTTCTGGGCACCTGCCTCAGGCAGCAGTGCTCATACCTGGCAGCAGAATCTTATGCGCCTAGGGAATTTAGGCACTTCCAGAGTTGGGAATTTAGGGACCTGCAGTGTCAGTTGAGTGGGTGGTTTTGTTAATGCCAGTGACACCTAAATAATGGACTTAGGTCCCTAAAGTGGGAGTTAGGCACCTAAGTTCCTTAATGAACCTGGCCCTTAGAAGTCTATGTCCCACTGACTTTCAGTGAGACTGAGACTTCTAAGAGTTAGGTTTGCAAAGCTATTTGGGCATTTAAAGATACAGAGAGACACTTAGGATTTTCAAAAGCACCTAAGATTGCTAGGCGCCTAGGTCCTATTGAAATCAGTGGGAATTATGTGCTTAGGCACTCTTGAGAATCCCACTAGACACCTATCTTTAAGTGCCCAAATAACTTTGCAAATATTACCTCAAATGCTTAAGCCAATTTTGAAAATGGGATTTAGGCTTAGACTGCATTAAAAAGGGTTTGCTGGTATAGCTATGCCAGTAAACCTTCCTAGTATAGATGCAGATGGAAGCAGTTAGAAGCATTCTTTTGCAGGTAGAGATTAGTACGAATAAAATAACATAGTCTACTCTAGGACTTTTGCTGGTATAAAAAATCATAGAAAATCATACCCCTAATTGACATTACTACTATACTGGCGAAAGTTTTAAGTGTAGACCTGGTGTGAGGTTTCTAAGTCACTTTGGTGCTTTTGAAAATGTATCTTATGTAAAAATTGTTACTGAGAATTTCTTAAAATGCAATTTATTATCTATGGCCCTGCTTTTGTTTTTGGATCTTTCACGGGCAGACCATGGATCCCAGGTAAAACCCCATCAAAGTCAATCAGGCTCAGCAAGGTCTGTTTGCATGGATGCAGTTTCCAGATTGTGGCCTAAATCTCCACTTACTCTGGTTTTAATGTAGGTTAATGCAAGCCTTTACTACTTTAGAAGAAAACTAAAGGCAGAAATGTTAGTTTGACTTTCAGTGGGAGTTGGGCACTACCACTGGATGTGAATTTTTTGATGAAATGTATTTTCAACAACAGTGCTGATTTATCAGAACCAAAACTGTTTGTGGACATGGTCAATTTCAAAGAATTTCCCAACTGGAAAAAAAGGTTGGAGAAAAAAGTTTTGAAATTGTCTGTCCTGTTTTGTCATTTTCAAAATAAAGTTTCATATTTTTTTTCAAAATGACTTTCTGTTTTCAAATTTATCTCAATTTATATTTCAGATGTTTCTTTTTATTTTGATGTTTTAAACATTTTTTAGTTTTTATTGAAATGAAATCTTTTGATTGATTAAAGGCAAAGTTCTTTTCAGCTTGTCAGACAGTGAAAATTATCAGTATTTATTTAGGCTTTTGTCCCAGTTCAGAACAGGAAAAAAGTTTAAAATCTCAAAAATTCTCATAGGACAGGATAGTGTTTCCCATACAGCTCTTTTAGGCACCTAACTGCTCTTTGTGCCTTTGAAAACCTCTCCCATAGTATGTCTGGATTTAATATTCAAGTAAATAATATCTGACGTTTATGTTTTTGCCTGATAGATAGGTACATACGGCATTACTGAAATAATGAGAGAGGGAAAATTTGATGTTGAGGGTATTGGAATAACAAACAAAGTATGTATGAGCGTGTGTGTGTGAGGGGGAGGGTGTTTTATTTTGCCTCAGAGCAAACATAACTTCAGATCTTAATATCTCATAAAAAAGACATCCACACAACAAACTGTATTATATTCAGCTCTCTATCTCTGAAATCAGCATTTCCAGGGTCTGAACCAGTGGTTCAAGGGAGTCTAACGATATGTCAGCACTGCAGTTGGGAGGTGTGATGACCAGCATGCTAACATAGCAGTGTGGGTGTTGTAAGACAGGAGGTGGTTTGGCTTAGCTACCCAATCTTGGACCCAGGGTGTCGGGCAGGTTTGGACTCAGGTGGCTGGCCTGAGCTATCGCCTGTGCCACAACATCCACACACCTTTTTTTTTCTGCAACCTAGCTCAAGCAGAGCTAGCGCTCTGTCTGTCTACCAAAATCCACACCTCCCAGCTGCAGTATAGGCAGACCCTTAATGGTTTAAACTGAAAACTTGGGCCAGTAAGCCAACACTCTATCCTTCTACACACTCAGTTTAAAGGCCAAGCAGATGTAACAAGCAACGAAAGAAAGAATACCCTCAGCATCCTTCAGATGCTCAGAGACAAATGGAAAAGGGTAAAAAATATGGATCATAAAGTTATAAAAAAACCTTTCTTTATTTGGGGGACACGGCTAGCCTAAAAGCCAAAAGCAAGGCTCTCCTACTGCTGACAAACTGGGCTAATCCTCCTACTGGGAGCAAAATGTTACAGTGGGAAAAAGTGGCTGGATCATCCCCAACCTCCCATTAGGGCGATTCTGCCTGTATCATGATCGTGTGTTAATGTTCACTCCAGGAATGACAAGGGGGATGAACGTAGGTAGGGAAAACTAAATTTAAATTTTAAAAAGTACATAATTTAAATAAAAACCAAGGAAAGAATCAACAATACGAAAGATGTGAAAATAAAAAAAACAACTGAGGATTTAATAATTGTGATTGGATTTCACCCTTTGGTGTGAAGGAAGAACAACAGCCTCCCTTGCACACAGACATGGCCAAGGCTTTTCTACAAAGTTGGCGGTTGGTGGCTGGGGTGGTGTCTAGCTCCTTCCTAGCATTACTGGGAATCCAGTCATAAATTAAAACAGTCTAAATGTGGATTAACTTCTGAACAGAATCACCCTCTTTTAATGGTGATTCTAAGGGCTACTGCCCATGGTTTCTTGTAAGCAGTGCAACGGGGGCCATTGGAAGAGGCAGTGTGGAGAAATCAGGGCACCAAAATCTACTATCTAAGATCAGTGTAGGTCTGGGGAACCCTGTGCTGTTTCCGCATTTGGGTTGGAGGGCACACAGCATATCTCAATGGAAAAAAATAAGAGTAATTGCTATCTGAGTACTTTTATGGCCTCCATCACTGTAGTATCTGAGAACCATGTGGTCACCAACCTTTGACATCCCTCAGAAACAGAGAAGCATTATCCTCATTTAACAGAGGGTGAACCGAAGCAGAAACAAATTAAGTGACTTGCCAAAGTCACACAGGAAAGCTTGTAACACAATTTGGCATTGAACCCAGTTCTCCTGAGTTCTAGTTCAGTGTCTTCACCACAAGGACATTCTCCCTCTTCTTGCAAAAATTTCCTTCCACCTGGCACCTTCTTTGGATTTTATCCCATAAAGAGGAAATCTGGGACTAAATCTGGAGTCTAAAAAAGACCAACAGTGCCTCTCAAAGTAGGTATTTGATCTTTTGCTAGTTAGTGTCTTCATTCTTTTGCTTCTGTTTCCTCTGCTCAGTTTCTTGAAAGTTTCCATTTTGCCCTTCAGAACCCAGAACTGCAGGAGTGACTAAATATTGTAGATACAGACAGTGAAGTGGACATGTAAAGCCAAGACCAGATGGCTTTTATTAGTGTAGTAATGGTTGTTGTTAGTATGCACTCCGAAGGGATCAATTCACTTCATAAATAAACTGCTCCTGTCTAGTTGGCAGTTCTCCATACCCAGGTGGGATTCATGTACATTGAATTCTTCACCTGTAGATTTGCTTATTTCTTAGCACCCTTCAGGATGAAAAACTCTTGTCATGATTGGCATAAAGCTTTGAATGCTGATCTTGCATTCTAATTTTCTCACTGCTATTTGGATATCAGACAGCCTATAGACTAAAGCATTAATGAGGGTCGAGCTGAAGTCTGAAACCTAAAGTAGATAATCTGGAGAATTATTGATTTGGCCTTGAAATAAAATAGAAGAAAATCACCTGTTTTATCAGGAATTTGTGTTGTGTTGCCATTATTAAAGACGTTTTCTAAAGACTTAGCTTAGCTTAGTTGTATTTAATGAACTTTTAATATTTATATTTACATTTTAATATATTTGGGGTTTTTTCCTACACTGTTTCTTTTGTTACAGGATCTTTCTTTTCTTTCACCTCAAGTGAATGCATAATACATTTTAGTTCATGTTGTCTTGAGAAAGAAACAAAAATGCTTTTTTTAAAAAACTGGTCTAGGCCTCATGAGCTTTGATGGTCAAAAGAGAGGAGACTCTGTAAGATACCTTGTGACTTATTTTTTCAAAAATGACTAATGACTTTTGGGTGCCCCAATTTTTACGTGTCCGAACTGAGATACTTTTCAGAGGTTTATTATTTGAGAAACAAAGGTTCTGAGCACTTCCAGAACATCCAACCGTGTTAGTAATATACACATTCATGCTCCCAGTTTATCTTTATCACATGACCAGAAAAATAAATAGTACAAAATCTTTTTCAGTACCACAGGACTTGGTGTAGAGACTGAAAGAGGATTTGGTTACTTTGCTGGTCTTGCTATGGACTCATCATGGAGTGTCTTACAGATGTAGTAACATCCCCATAAGCAAAATGAACTCCTGGGAAGAAGTACAAAGGACATGATTGGGTCATGATATCTGTGGTGAGACTGAAACTTACAGCCAGACTTTTTGATAATTGTTAGCTGTCATGGACTAGCATAGTCACCTCCTCATGCATTGTAAGCATATATGCTCTTCTCTATCCAACTCTTAAAAGGACTGGTATCCATCCTTAATAGTTAAATTACTGGGACCAGTAAGATGGCTTTGGACATCTAGTAAAACTCTGACAAGAAGTTCTACTATAACATGTAAGTGCATTCATCGGTGACATATCTTATTTCCCACGAGATGGTCTGTGCACATTTTCACAGCAGTTAATAAGTTCCAGTTAGCACATGAAGTTAAAATTTCATGTTACATTGTGCTAACCAAGAGGCTAGTGCTCATCATAACAGTATGGTAAATTAATAAAGAAATTTTAATTCTGTGTACAATATAGATCCAGAAAAGCGCTTGGGTACCATTACTACACTCTTTTACACCCAGTGACGTATGGGTGTAATCAAGAATAGTATTTCAATATATTGTCCTATTTGCATGATGAATAACAACAGTAAAATATGAGAGGAATCTTAGGGTGTAAAGACAGAGAGACCCAAGCATGAATATAGAGGGGATATTCTGACACTATATTACGTAAAGAATAAGAACCTCATTTGAAATTGCCAATGTAACTGTGACCACTATTTTTGGAAGGAGATTGTGGAAATTGAGAAGGTTCTGTGGACCAAAACCAAAATAATTCAGGATTTTGGGAGAATGTTTCTTATGAAGAAGATTGATTTGTCCAATATAGTTGGGGACAGGGGATTCTTATGTCATTAAAATGGAGTGGAAAAGAGAGGATTAGATTCATGCCAGTAAGCTATTTGAGATGCTGTCTTTCAGTATTTGAAAACAAGAGGTCATGGACTGATGCTGAAGAAAGGATTAGCTACATCTAGTCAACTCAGGCAGAATTTCTTTACACAAAGGGTGGTTGGAATAGAAAAAAAATGTCATATTTTGTTACAATCATCAACAAAAGTAAATAAGGTATTATGCATCCATTCTTGAGGGTCCAGGGCATGTTTTTGGGTGGAACAATAAAGACATGCTAGTTACTAATTGCATTTTAGGGGGGGAAGTCAGATCCTGAGACCATGAGATAGCCTGAGCTTCTGAGGACAGGACCCAGTAGACCATATGGTTGTTTTCAGCACTCTCCTAGGTAAACATCTTGTTGGGTTTTGGAAATAGTCCAGTTGTCTTATAAGGAGACATTAAGAAAGCTTGTCTTCTAATTTATATCCTTAACCAATACTATGATTTTGGGAAATACATGTCCTAGCAGATATATTCAGTTATTAAACAATTACAACTAGTCAGAAAACTTTAAATATTTTTTCCAGTTCTTAATTTAAAAAAAAATTATGGAAATTTTCCAGAGAGGCCTAGAAAGAATACATTTTCAGGCTGATTTTCTGCCATGCAACTCCACTCATATCTGTAAGGTAACCAAGTTAAGCAAATTGATCTTTTATTGTAGAAATCAGTATACATTTGCACCAATATAATTTCATTGAAGTTAATGACAAAGCCATATAATAATTTAAATTGTCTGAGCCTATACAAAACTCTGAGAAGTTAAGAAAAATGTATGTTACTTTTTGTAGGTAGCCTTGAGATTAATCTTTTTAATTTTTGTTTATATGAAATGAGTTACAATATTGGATCATGTATTCTTCTCTAAAATGCTGATAAGTATTCTGCAGTGGTTGTCATTTTCAGTCTATTTGATAGGAATTATCTCTTAGCATATTTAGGGGCCAATCAAAAACCCATTGGAATCAACAGAAAGTTTCTTAGGTAGCATTTTTGGAAAGTGTCTGTTCTCCCCTCTCCCCACCTGGAAAATTTCAACTAAAACTAAACAAGTTTATGTCAAAAATTTCCATGGACAGTTTGAGGTTTTGGTAAAAAATCAAAATCTGAAATATTTCAACCAAAAATAGTGAAGATAACATTTTGTATGATGCACCACTCTTTGTGATGGGAGGTGGTGCGTCATGGAAAATGAAGTCTGGCTATGAAGCCTGTTCAATTGAGGAAAACAGGATCCGATATCTCGAAACACCAATTTCCCTGAAGCAGTACAAGTGGCATTTCATAATCAAAATATTTTGGTATTCAGAAAACCATTTTTTCCTCAGTTTTTAGGTAGTCAGATTTTGACAATAAATTAAAGATTTCTGCAGAATGGAGACACTTTTTGAGATTTTTTTTTGTAGCCAAAAAAAAAATTTAACTTTTGAAAATCTGTTTTGATGGGGAAATTCTTATTAGCCCTACTTTTGTTATTGCCCAACTTCTGTTGACCCCATTGACTTCAGGGAACTTTGGTTCAGGACTTCAGAAATTATAGTGAGTCCTAGTACTTTTTCCTTATATTATGGATGAGACAATTTAAGAGTGGAAGGAGAAACCTTCAAGAGAAGTAGACATAAAGGATATATCTAGGAAGTATAAATATAGGATAAAAAATAAACAGGTTGTTTAGCAAACATTGGATGGGTAGGAACAAACACACATAAAATAGTATTTATAGTGTTCTCATCATACTTCTCACAGTATTTGATATCTGTACAAAGTTATCCCTTTATTCCTATTCCAAGATCTTGTCATTATACTTATCTGTATGTATATTAATTTAAGGGTGTCTAATTTGTGTACTGTTCCTCTAAGCAAGAACACAATGTATATTAAGTCAAGCTACTGTACTCTGGAACTGCTGCAAAAAAAGATTTTTCAGAGGATTTGGTTTTGTTTTGAACTTAACTGAAAGGACTTAAAGATTTTGGCCTAAATTTCTATGGAAAAAGTGACTGGTGATTTTCGATGACTCCGTTTTTAGCTGTACAACTTGACATGCTTTAAACACCCAGTCCCTGAAAATGTATCTAATCTAATATATTGTTGTAACTGTATCGATCCCAACAAGGTGGGTGAGGTAATATCTTTTATTGGACCAACTTCCGTTGGTCTTTTTCTCAGATCAGAAGATCCCTGTGTAAGCGTGAAAGCTTGTCTCTCCCAACAACAGAATTTTGGCCCAAAAGAGATATTACCTCACCTACTATGTCTTTCCAATCACCCTGTTTAAAATTGGACAAGCCTGGGCACCTGAAATCACTACTCATTTTGAAAATTTAGTCCTTTAGTTCAGGCAGTTCCTTTACAAGCTTCTGCTAATGCACTTTAATGCTAATCTGCATCCTATTTCTGTTCCAGTTTTGACCCACATTTGAACAGAAGATATTTATATTATTATGTGTAGTGGATTTTTCTATTACTGGGGCCAACATACTTGTAACTCAATTGAGATTTAACAAGATGATTAAAGAGGTGGAACCCTGGCATTTATTTTCTATAATATCTAGCACTACGGGGGTCTTCTAATAAAAATGTAATCTCTCATATCGTGAGAATCCTTTTTAATGTTTTGTTCTAGAGTGAAACTGTACTTAATACTGTCTCATTCTATTTTCCCCAGACTTGTATGAAAGGTAGCAGTGCTCTGGAGTCCACCAAATGTCAGGCCTTTGCAGCTCTTTTTATTCATGATAACTTGAATTGAAACCAAAGGGAGTTATTTATTTTGTAATCTATATTATGTTAGTGTCTAGAGGTCCCAATCAAGGCCACATTGTACTATGTGTAAGGCCCCATAGGTCTGTAACCCAGGCCAGCAGAGCTACCAGGCAAAAGACAACTCCTAACTGCCACCAGCTTGCACTCCACTTCCCATGACCCCATGTGGGCACAAACTAGGGGAAGTTCTGCCTCAGGGTCTGAGATGGCCCCTGATTGGCTCCCTGCCTCATATAAACCCCAGGAGCATTCCAGGAAGTGTCCAGACAACAGCGTGGATTTCCTGTAGCTGCCATAACTGTTTCTGCTTCTGAATTCCTGGCTTGGCCTTGGCTTGAGTTGGACTTCAATCCTGAAACCTGACTTGGATTCTGACTCTTGGTACTGACCCTCACATGGAACCTGATTACAATCTCCTTTGCTACTCCCAGCCTCGGGTTTGCTCCTGCTCTGACCTGTGGGGCCCAAGTCAATGACTGCCTTTGTTGGGATCCTGACATTATGTGTTGTAAAGGGCCTGCCACAAGTAATCAGTAGAGTTGAGTGGGGCTCAACTTTGATCTTGTTACAGAGTGCAGATTCCTATTTCAAGTGTATTGCTAGCTTGCTATAAAATGTAGGATCTGGCAGGCACCATAAAGAGCAGCCACTTATACTGATTTCTTCAAGGTCCATTAGTAGGTTTAGTCACCTAAGCCACATATTTTTCTGCAATCTGGACAGGAACCAGAATTTTAGATTACAGTGCCCATGAGCTTTGAGGAAGTTGTGGATGGATTTGAACTTTACACTTGGTCCCTTTGTCTGAAATAGTAAGATTCAGATCTCTAGCTCAAAATACCCCCAAACTTTGGGATAGCTGAACATTGCAACTTGAGCCTCTGTTTGTCTGTACAGATTTGCTTCCTCTTAGTGCTTTGTTTTGAGTAATTTACAATTTTAATCAGATTTTCCTACCACAAAGACAGAGAGGAAGAAAGGAGGTCAGGTTTACATCAAGCCCCAAATCTAGATATTTTACTATAGTGGTTAATTGTCTTCCCAATATAGAACTTCTCATAAAATATTTGCTTTAGCACCATGCACAATACATACATACTGTAGAATGTGAAATCTTGAAGAACTTTCAGTTATACATAATCACTGTATGTATACTGAAATGTAAATCTACTCCACAGTGATCCATTTCCCAAACTCTCAAGTTTAAATCCCCATGTTATAATAGGATTTATAAGATGTTTCGTGCTCTTAAATAACATGTTTTGCTTGAATGACTTTTTTGTAAATAAATAAGTCATTTCCCCTGTGTACATATTCTGCCTTTTTGGATCTATATTTCACACCTTCCAATATTTCAGCTGGCTAAAGCAGAACCAGTGACACTCAGGTTTTACCCAGCCCTCCCTCCCTAAATGAAGATGGAAGGGTGCATGGGCCAAACCTCTGGACAGCCCTAAATGCAGGACATTTCCTGCTTCAACTAGGACAGGAGGATTTGGGAGCCAAGGTGGGACAGTCCCGTGAAACTCTGGACTCTTGGATATGAAATTTGTTTTTCATGGAAAAGATATCCCTTGCTTTTTCATATCCAGAAATATAGAGAGAGAGGTGACACATCCTGACGCAGGTGAAATCCTACTAGAGCTGATATTATAAATTTCACTCTTACAGCACTTTACTTCATACTCAGCAGAAAATAGTTATCATTGTAATAAGAGGAATCAGAATTAATTGTTGGGGTCTTTCATCAGTATGCATGATATAATTATTATAGCAGTTCTGGGGAATCTTTTTTCTTTCTTTCTAACCTATTGAAGCAATTAGATTGACTGCAAAATCTTTGTGTGTGTGTATGTAATTGTAATACTTACATTATTTCTGTGTGTGATGCAAAGGACTAATACCCTGTATGGTTAGTTTGGTATTGCACGTGGTGGCTCATTTAGCTGTTCAGTAGGCAGCTTAGGTTTTATCTATGGAGATTGGTGCTTAAAATGTATACAGAAAGCAATACAGTCTCAAATTAATTTTGGTTGGAAGTTTCTGGCTTGCTGTGCCATTTGCTCTGAGACTGGAATATTGTTGCGATGCATTTACTAGAGATTCTCATTACCCTCACTATGCTGTACCCTCACTATGTAATCTACCCTGTCAGCAATTCATATGATGCAAATATAATATTTTTGTACATATATACATTTTAAGGTGGTCATTTCTTAATTCAGATCTGGTTCTCTGCTGATATCTTTGTGAAGTCTTCCAGATATATTGTGTTTTGAGTGAACAATGTTTATTGCTATATAACATGTGGACACATATGGGTTCTTCCTTGCACATTTTTTTCATCTTGGGGGAGATAAGTTATTACAAGAGCATTATCTCACAGACAGGGAATATTCACAGGGTGGGCTGTGAGCTATCTAATGTAGTATCTTAAATTCCTAAGTTCTTCACCTATTACTTAATTTTGTGCTGCTTATCCTCCATTTATACCTACATATCTATAGTTTAATAGTTGTTTCTGGTATCCACCTGTAGCTTCAAGAAGGAGATTTAAGAGTGAGTTCCCTTCAGAACCTGAGATTACAACCTGTATCATGCTTCTACTTATGTGGCATGCAGAGCTCCTGTATCTAGTCCCCTCTCTCCATGCAGCAGAATTGTGGTAATTAGGTAATTCCCTGCATACAGAGCAAATGCAATAACAATAGGATTTAGCTCTAATTTCAGAAATTTGGATTTTAAATATATAATGTTTCTGGTGATGAAGCATAGAGGGATACCGATTGTAAAAAACAATCTTTCCACTAGTGCAACTTTCCAGTTTTGTCACACCTTTAAATTTTAAAATCTTTTTTTTTCATGTACTGTTTACTTTCAGATAAAAACTCTTACCTGTTGTTGACAGATCTATTCTGCTGTTGCCTTTGTTGTTTATTTCTCTCTGTTTGACCTTTTTATTAAGTCAGTCACACTAAGACACTCTGGAATGAGATGTATCACTGCATTTTGTACAGAAGCAAAACTGACATAAGCCTCTTGGCTGCTACCGTGCATCATTTCCTCTTCTCTTATTTTCAGTCATACCATAGCAGTTATTCTTATTGCCTATTTTCCACCTCATAGAAAAGTTAAATGTGTGAACATCTCCCTTTATTTAATTACTGAAAACTAAGACCCATTTTTTTAAACATTACTAGAAATGAAATTAGCAAGTGGAAGAGAGAAGGTGCTGATGTGAAGCTGATTATTTGCAGGTTACCGTAATAAAAAAGTAATAAGCCCAGTTGTTAACATTACAGTGCTTCTCTTCAATTATATTCTGCTCATGTATTGAACTAAAAGAGAATATACCAAACCTGACGCCAGCCTTTCAGCCCAGTACAGTAGAGTACATGGAATTATTTCTAGACGATCACTGGAGAGTGGGGACTCTGATATCTATGTAATCATCTATTTATCTGGCTTCCATCACAGTAGTATTTGAGTCCCTATAGGATCATAGTAAAGACCTCTTGGGTTTCACGTTTGCAGGTCTACATCCTACATCATCATCTGAAATGGCTAGACATGGTGCCAAGCTACATTGTACAAATATGAACTTTCCCAGTGTTCATCAGTGTTCAGATTGGGCAGCATGAGATTTTAGGTATATGTCTTTGGTATCAGTTACTTATGGAATCAGGCCTGCTGCTGACATTTCTAACGGTTTTATGCAGATTTTGTTATCCGAATATTTTATTGTTTCATTATGGACCACATTGGGTTGTTTATTGCTGATTCTTTAATTTTTTATTTAGATGTTCTTTGTTTTTGCTATCATTCCCTGATTTGTTCAATCAAAAGCTCTATGGGCCTGAGCAGTTTGGCACTCAGATGCTGCAGACTTGAGGGCCGTATATCTACCTGGATAAATAGATCCAAAGCCCAGTGAAGTCAATGGATGTCTCTCCACTGACTTCATTGGGCTTTAGATCAGGCCCTATATCTGGAGATAAAGTAGGATATAATATTTAAGTGGGGGGAATTAATTTACAGTTTGTTTAAAACAGTTTGTGTGTATATTCTACGGAATATAATGTATGAACTATGAATAAAGACAGCATATTAGTTGGGAGATGGGTTTTAAAAATATGACAAATTGGGTTAAAATTCTTAGTGTCAAAAATAATGTGGGTTGGATATTTTTGGAACTAAAAATGGAAAATATGAAGAATTTTCTTGATTGCAGAAGTTCCTCCCATGCTTATATGTTGAGTACTATATTAGTAAGCAAACAGTCTCACTGAAATAGAATAGTACGGTGCAACTGAAAGTAAACATGGCAGAATCAAAAGAAAAAAAAAAAAGAGCACATTTCTGTCGCTTCAGCTGCCATTTTATTTCGTACATTTACTTCTCATTTGTAATAAGCTTCCACTGCTGACTTTTAGGAATTAAAAAAGAATCCTTTTTGTGATTAAAACTATAAATCATATTGCATGTGTTTTTTTGGGGGGAAAAAGGGTACTTACAAAACATTTAAGTCAGTTGACCTGGACCACTCAGTAAAGTTACTCATGTGCATAAGTGTTTAAAGGATCAGGCCCTAAATAGCAGTAAACTCACACACAATAAACTCCTCACAACACTTTGAAAAATTCTCTTTCTTAGCAGATTCCAAAATGATATTTTTAAAGTCTCCGCTATGTGCTTCAGAAGGAAGGATTTTCAGACAAAATTCAGCAAGTGTTGCATAAATCCACTTCCTCAATTAACTTGCCAACAGTTGTTGGAAAGACCATTGATTTCAGTGAGACTTGTGTGGTAAAGTACATCTTAAGGAGCCTGGTTTAGCTTTGTGGTGTTAGTTGTGAATGTTCAGAGCCACTATTCAAAGTGGCCAACAGGGGGCATATAGCCAGAATGTAAAGATCTGTATATACAGGGACTAAAGATGATCTTGCATTCTCCTTCACAGTTCCTATTCAGGTCAATGAAAATATTCCTACTGATTTTAGTGGAATCTGAATGTGAGTAAAAGTGGCCAAAACTTTGAAACTCTTTGAATCTTAGGTAAAAGTGGCCCGATGGACATGAATGGGGCTAATCACTAAGTAAGATGGTACTCATTATAAGCATGGCAAAATATGATCCTTTGTGAGTAAAGACTATTAGCCTAAGTAAGGATTTGTAGGATATGAGTAACGCTAGACAATCACTCTAAATAATGTTTTTAAAGCATTGCTGTATTTCTGCCTACAACTATTTGGTGCATACAAACAAACTCTTGAAAATATATCACGTTAAAATATAGAGATTTTATTCACACAGGCATAATTAGGAAAAAAATATACAATGCCAGAGGATCTTTTGGATGATCGCTTAATATTGTTTTGATCATCTCTCAAATCTGAACTGCAGCTTAATGTATTTTTGGTTCTTGTTGGAAAGATGTCATAGCATGTTTAATATAAGCAAATGCATTTATTATTAGAAAATGTTAAATTTTTAATTTATCTCCCAATATTATGGCAAGAAGAAGAATTTATACTTTTGAGAAACAATTTGGAAGATTGCCAGTAGGAATGTACAGTGCTAATGAATACTGAGCTGCAGACCCAAAATTGGAAGCAGCCCCAAAACTGATGACGTTCAGGTTACCTAGGTTGCAAGGCATCTTGTTGGAATGGCGATGGCTGTTTGTTTTTTATTTTATTTTAGTGCCTATTCCTGCAAGGTATTGAGACGAGTTGCCTCCCATTGGCTTCAGTGGCCTAAATGAAGGTGCACAGAACCACAGAGGATTGTGAAGAGGATTAATAGTGGTTGTTCCTGATTGGCAGATATGAGCATGGTTAGGGAGTTCTCTGTGAGGAATGGGAAGAGATAACAGGATAAATTGGAAAGAAATTTATCCCAGAGTAAATGAATGGAGGAATCTGTTGGCCGGTGATAAGGGCTGCACGAACAGGATGACTCCAAGGCGGAGTGCGTAGTGACAGCGACTTTATTCGAAGCAGGGTGTCCACTCGTTCCACCTCCCAGCGCCAGGGAGTGAGCCCTGTGTCTAGGCAAGGTGTGTACATATATACCCATTTACATGCATCTTGGCCCTCCCTGAGGAAGTTAGTGTGCCCCTATATTTTTATCTTGTAAGGTCTTGTCCTATGCATACACTTAGACCGCCCCTATTATTATTTACCTTTTTATGCTGACACTCTGTGCTCAGGTTCCTTTCCACTGCATGTTTGTGGTTAGGGCACTTCCCTTGGCCTCTAGCAGGACCATTGCCTGTGGCTGGATATTGGTACATCCACTGCTCTGTTACTGGCCTACAGAATCCTGTCTTAGAACCACAACTAATGAATTCTTCCTTAATGTCTTTGAGTCAAGGTCAAGAATGTGAAGTAAGTTTTCCACTTTTTTTTTTTCTTGTCTAGCATAAGACAGGCAATATTGCAAGGTTGGGCAAATGAGATGGAATAAGATTTTTCCCTTTTGTTGAAAAGAAGTGGTCATGGTTACAGGGCCTCAGGTGTCAGACCTCATGCTTTTACCTTTTCCAACTCAGTGTATGTATACACTTGGAGCTGGGGTGTAATTCCAAGCTTGAGGAGACATACTTGCACTAGCTCTAATCAAGCTAGAATGTTAAAAATAGAGTGTAGCCGTGATGGGACAGGCTGCGTCCAAGACTATAGACGTGTACTTGAGGTGGCTTGTGCCACTGTGTCTACATTCTATTTTTAGCAAGCTAACTCAATTTGAGATTGTGCAAGTACTCCCAGCTCCAACTGTACTATTAAACTGGGCCAGGGCTCAAATACCCCTTGTACCAACCATGATTACTTAGCAGGCCCAAATGAGATTCAGCACCCGCAGTTCTTCTCTTTGGACTCAGTGACCAGTGGCCCTCAATGTCAAACAGCCTTCTTATGACAAAATATAGTTTTGCAGCGGGAACGAAGCATAAAGAGGGAGAAGGGTTTTTAAAACAACAAACAATTTACAAGCATGTGTCTCTGACCTAAAAGCTTACCAACACTAATGCTGACCTCGGCAGGCCTAACTTTTTCAGACCCCAGTAAGTGCATGTCTCAGTCTATGTTCCCCCAAACAACTCCTCTGAACAATTACCTCCCTCTCTTGAGAGAGAAATCTTTTTTAAATGGTCAGAGCTCCTTTTTTTTCTTCTCTGTTCCCAGGCTTTGTCTTTTCTGGACAGAACTAGTTTGCAGGTTGGCTGGAATGGAGGTAAAAATCTTCAAAGCTAACAGTTTGGGTATTGTCCCATAACAATTCTCAAGTGTTTGCTGAGGGGTAGCTTATCTTGAGCCATGCTTTTCCTTCCTGCTTGGTTTACCTTAAGGTGCTCTATTAACATAAAACAATATAGTTATACAGTAAACACCCAATAAATCAAGTAAAAGTACAGTATTCTTAAATTATTACATAGCAGCTTCAATTCTGTCACAGGAGCAAAATCAGATATTTGAGGAGAAACATAGGAATTGCCTCCTCTGACCAGTTGTCCATGTGATCTGGTATCCCATCTCCAACAATGGTCAGTGCCAGATGCTTCTGAGGAAAGTGCTTCATAGACAATTATGAAATATTGTATCTATATATTAAGTTTCTTTCTCATTCTAGTTGGTTTATGACAGGAAGGTTTATATCCTTTATACATTGTATCTTGTCAAATGCAACTGTGAATATTTAGGGGTTTTTTGGCTGTAACTTAGTCCAAGCTAACCTGAACACTTACAGATAGAGGCTGGGTGGGAAGCAGGGAGGAAGTATTATGTTTGGTGAGGCAAGATCATGAAATTAAAACAAAATCCAAGTTCACCTCTGCACTGCTTGAGTCTAGGGCTGCACAGAACAATAAACTGTGAATAAACCACATACAGGTTGAGATCTTATTCAAAGGTTTCACAGTTAATAAGGTTCCTAAGTAAGAAGCATCATCTTTCAAGATTAAATGATTTCTGCAGTTTACAATAGCAGGCTTAGTGAAGTATTGCAGTTTCTTGGCCCTCCTTCTTGGAAATCTAACACTTTTCTGATACCTTTCTCCTAACTTAAAGCAAATCAGGTTACATGAAGGTGCAGTTAGGTGACTTTGGCATTCAGTTCATCTTCCCAGCCAAAAGGCAAACATTCATTTTAGTCTGGCAAGTTTAAATGAGACCTTCACAATAGATAGAATTTGTTAAGGATATACTAAGGCAAGTGGATATTCAACTGAAGCACAGTGAACAGCTTTCATGACTATATTAACTCACATTCTCAAGCTATTTGTTTTCTTTATATGCACAATCAATTGCACATTTATTAGACAGCACAAAATTCATTTACAGAAGAAATTAAAATAAATGTAGGAAACTCTAGAACACTTCTTTTCTGAATATATTTAATGAAATACATGGAATCACAGAAATGTAGGTCTGGAAGTGACCTCGGGATGTTATCTAGTCCATCCCACTGTGCAAAGTATACCTAGACCATCCCTGACAGGTCTCTGGCTAACCTGTTCTTAAAAACCTCCAAAGACATATTCCAGAACCGCCCTAGGTAAGCTGTTCCAGTGCTTAACTATCCGTATAGTTTAGAATTTTTTTCTTAAGATCTAACCTAAATCTCCCTTGCTGCAAACTAAGCCAATTACTACTTGACCTGCCTTCAGTGGATTTGGAAAACAACTGTTTACATATTCAAAGACCTTCTCTAAACATGTCTAGTTCTTTCAGCCTTTCCTCATAGATCATGTTTTCTTAAATGTCTTCTAATTGTTTTGTTGTTCTCCACTGGACTCCCTCCAGTTTGTTCAAATCACATCTCTCTTAAAGTATGGTGCCCAAAACTGGACACAATAGAAGCCTCACCAGTGCTTAGTAGAGAAGAGCAATTACCTCCCCTGTCTTAAATATGACACTCCTGTTAATACAAAAAAGTCTATAATTCTCTAAATGCTTAGCTTTAGTAATCATAGCAGCCTTTATTTTTGAGATTACACAGTTCTCATTCAGTGGCTCTAAAAGAAGAGGTGGGTCTTTTTTGCCTGGCTAGCCTATCAAGAAAATGACTTGTGGTGGAAATATGCATTTTAATTTGCTAGTTGAAGAAAATATAGATTGCCAAATGAATCACATCCACAGTATCAACTACGTATAGCAAAAAAGTCAGCATTCTGTTTGTGAATCAAAGATTTTGCTCAGACAGGTCATTGAATTGATAAGTATATGGAGATGTTTCTTTGCTGCCTGTTCTGTCCCAGATCAAGAAAAGTGAAATTACCTGATACTTTGCAATCACAGTTGACTATTGAATTGGTGATTGGCAAACCTCCATTTATTTAATCAAAAAAAGTACTTTGAACATCCGTATCACATTCTATTTCACTATCTAGCATAAATGAAGCAATAAAAACATAGACAAAAATAATGCAATAAGGTAAGGGGGTAGAAAGACTGATTGTGTTAATTGAAGAACATAGCAAAGGCTATTTAGCTCCCTTCCCTGAAAAGATGTGTTAAAGGTAATAAGGGTTTGTTTTTGTTTTTTTTTACTTATATTACATCCTGAACTGGTTCTTACAGCACAATATGAAATATGTGATATTGTTAATGTATACATATGTTAAGAACCATGCTCTAAATTATAATAAAAAGTTCCACAAATGCCATATATTTCTGTCAGTGAGTCTTTAATGGCTTTTTGGGCCCATTATTAAAGGGGCAGGGGGATATTGTTCTCAATGTAGTGGGCTGAATCAGGATATCTGACTTCAGTTTGTGGCTCTGCCAGACTTTGTATGTGACTTTGGGCCCAAATCACTAAATTTCTCGACCTCAGTTTCCCATCTTTTTTTCTCCCCTCCTTTGTCTGTCTTGTCCAATTAGATTGTTATGAGATAATAAGAACCTTTTGGATGTATGTTAATAAGTGTGTAAAGACGTACAAATATGATTTTTCCTATATATCATTTGGTTTTCACAGCTGTACCCATTAGTTTCAACCTTTTTTGACAATCTTCTAGTGTAAGCATAAGTTGTGCTGCTGATGGCACTTTATATTTTAGATCCCCATAAGAATCCATTTCAGTTCCCCAGAGCTCAGCAAGCTATTGCCCCTCTGAGTCAAACTTCCTTGAATATTAATGCAGTTGTTCATCTAAGCATTATGACGATGTCTTGTTTTTCTGCACAGAACTACTTGACACTATTATATCTGTCACGTTTGATAAAAAGACACTCCTCCTCAGCTTCATTATATGTAGAAATTGTCAAATTTAGCATATCTTCACATCAGATTGCATCATTGTTTATTTCAGACCATGTTGGTTTACCGTACAAAGAGTTTGTCCTTCAAGCGGTAAAAATCTAGTCAATGTGTTTATCATTACTTCTGGCAATACTTATTATAGTGTTAGTAATATCTAATTGAAATTTCTGTCAAATGTTCTGGGGTTGCCTGAGAAATGTATTACTATGTTTTGCAGCCTCAAGCAATTATTTATTTGTATCTGTTCTTTCATTATCTCTAACAAAAGCTGACACTGTATAATGGGGAAAATCTCAGGTTTAACTGGACTGGCAAAGAGACAGATGTATTCTCTTCTATTGCTCTAGAGGCAAAATTATGCCAATAAGTAAGAGAGGCAGAGGAGAGACATGATGATTTTGAACTGTGAATGGATTTTATTGGTCAACTATGACAAATTTGTGATTTAACTATTTCTTACCTAAAACTGATGCCTAGGAAATCAATGGGAATTTAATCACCACATACAGTATAATGTACCTAGTTATTAATAACATATGAATACAGCTATTTATATGCGGATGTGCTGTTCCCATCTGGATCAAGTTTAGGCTATGGTTCAGTTTCAAGACTTGAATCAGAGGTTAGAAATCAGGTTTGAGATATGAATTGGAAATAAGGATCAGAGGTGCTACATCTTGTAGACTACTCTCAGTGCTGACTCCAGATGGTAGAAGTCTAAATCAGATCAGCTATTCTCATAAGATTTCAGTTGCATCCAGTGGTATTGCAGCTTCCCCATAAAGACCTATAGTTTGCTTAGTGCTTAAAAGAGAGCAACTGTAGGGATTCAGAGAGACCACTTCTGTTTTGGAGAGGTCACCATTAGGATCATTAGCACCATTAGGTCAATCATTTTGCCTGCTTGCTGAGAATGCTAATAAGTATAAATTGTGATGGTCCTTTACACATATCAGCTAGCAACTAAGTCGAGACAACCAAATGGCTATCTGATGGTGATGTAGAGGTGAAAATCTATATTCCCCGTTACAATCCTCTGAGACGTTAATAAAATAAAACAAAACAGAATAAGACCCAAATTTTGCTCTCTTTTAGATCAGTATAGAGCTGGACTAGCTTCACTCCAGTGGACTTCAGTGGAGTGATGCCTGCTATATGCAGGCATAGCTGAGAACAGAATTTAGCCTTATAGAATTTGATTTGATTTTTATCTAAATGGCTTTGTCAGACTGCATAATAACTCATAACACTTAGCATAGGACACTGGACTGAGACTCAGGACATTTCTATTCCCAGCTCTGTCCCTGACTTGCAGTGTGACCTTGGGCAAATCACTTCAGTTTTTTGTTCCTTTGCCTTCCCTCCTCCCCTTTGTCTTGTCTGTTTAGACTGTTTGCTTTTCAAGGTGGGGGCTGTCTCTTATTTCTGTTTGTACAATGTCCAACTGTCAGGGTCAGGGCATGGATGACCCAGTCTAAGGGTTAGCATAGGGCACAGGATAGGGGTGCTGGGACCCAGGAGTCAATTACTGGGAATCTAGCTGGGTTGGAATGCCAGGAGATCAGAATAGATTGAGAAACTGGAGGATGGAAATCAGGAGGCAGTTACCAAGAGTCAGGCCAAGTCAGAATACCAGGGGGTTAGGATCAGAAGGCAGGAACAAGTAAAACCAGGTAAGCAGTCTTTGACAGGGTGAAGCCCGATTGTACAGACAACTTCCTGTTTCTGCTTCTTGTTTAAAAAAGGAGCTGTGGCCCCAACAGGATCCTTGGAGTATAGGGGAGGGGCTAATGCCCAGGGGGCTTCATGGACCCCAGATGCTGTCTGTGAGCTACTGGATGGAGGATTGGAGCATGATGACTGGATTAAAGACCCTTGGGGTCTGCCACCAACACAATCTATGTTGGGGTCTCACAGGGTACATCTACACAGCCCACAGCAGCAAGCCTCCCATCCCTGGTCCACAGATGGACTAGCAGGGCTCATGCTAGTGCTCTAAAAATAGCTGTGTAGACAGTGCTTTGAAGTTGTGGCTTGGGCTGGATCCTGGGCTCTGAAGCTCTGTTGACCTGGTCTGGGTGGCTCATTGCCATGGGCTATCTAGACATACCCTTAGTGTCACTGAAATATAAATGACAACAGACCTTAAGATGGGAATTATTTTTCTCTTAAAAAAAAAAAAATCTATAAGCATGATGAATGTTTATTTTCAAGTAATGGGTGTACTTTTTCAAGTAATAGGGAATACTTTTTTGTTCCTCTCCCTTTACTTGACCATAACATTTCTCTCTCTTTTGGCATTGTCATTCATATGGAAATGCACAGGCGTTTTAATGCCTCAAGAGATTCTGCTCTCTGGCTCAACTAGAAATACAAACCCCCGGAACTCTTGTAGGGAAGTCTGTTCTTGTGAGATTACCAGCCCAATTTTGCAGACAAAAGAGATCTATAGAGTTGGGAGAGGGTTCAGATAAGTGTTTCAACTGTTGTAGGTTCAAACTGGATAAGCACACCAAGCTGCATGTTTGACTGTAGGGTGCTGAAGGATACATTCTATGGAGACAGATGCTGCTTGGTGGGCACTTGATAAAGGGAAATTATGGTCTTGTGGTTAAAACAAAAAGAGGAGATCTAGATTATATACTGGCTCGGCCACAGGCTTTCTGTGACATTTGGCGACTTCTCTGTGCCTCAGCTTCCCACTCTTTAAAACAAAAATAATTATGCTAACTAGCTCAACAGAAGTTTTGTGGACTTAATTAAAGCTTGTAAAACACTTTGAGTTTCTTGGGTGGAAGACGTTACTCAAGTGCAAATTATTATTTTATTTGTAATATATTTGTTCTGGTATCCACAGTTCAAAAAAGATATTGAAATATTGGAAAGGGTTCAGAAAAGCCATAATAATTCAAGGTCTGGAAAACATGCTTTTTATTGAGAGACTTAAAATGTTCAATCTATTTAGTTTTATCAAGAGAAGGTTAAAAGATTCCTTGAATAGGATTTACAAGTACCTTCATGAGGAAGAGGTTTCTGATAATAGACAGCTCTTTAATCTAGTGGAGAAGGCCATAATGATTCCAGTGATTGGAAGTTGAAGCTAGACACTTTCAGACAAGAAATAAGGTGCACATTTTTAACATTGAGGATAATTAACCATTGGAGTAACTTACCCTTGGTTGGGGTGGATTCTCAGTCATTTGAAGAAGAGCTGAAAAGCAGATAAAACACTATTAACTCTTCAAAACAAAAGCAGAATTTCTGCAACTAGTCAAAGAACATTTTCAACAGCATGTCCACCACTCATTTGAACACTGAACAAACTAAAAAGAAGTAAAACAATATAGGAAACAGAACTGGAGTATTTTGCAACCAGCAAGGAAAAGAGAATTTTTTTAAATCTAGTTGTTTTCCACTTAGTCCTTTCGTAGACTTAATTGGGATTTAAGGGTGTCTCTTGCTCAAAATATCACATGACTGGGTAACCAGTTTGGTAGTCATAACTGCCAATATTTAAGGTCAGATAAGATGAGTCACTATTAGAAGTGGACTTGAAATCTTTGGAACTGAGCACCTCTGAACATTGGAAAAGTTCAGCTGTAGATCTGGATCTAAGCTTTGTGGCTTAGCACCATTTCTGTTCTTTTAATGGGGGATAGGTAGGGTATTAAACTGAAAAACGTAAGTGTTCTTTTCTATGATTCTCTTGTTACAGAACTTTCTTTTTTCAGAGACAGTCTATAAATTGTTACATACCCTGTATCCTATGGAAAGAAGTTGTATTTAGGTTTAGTACTTTTTCTTTTAGTTCATTTTTGGAGTAAAATTGAATACAAATATGCCTGTGCTAAGAACTTACCTTTATTGCACTTTTATTACATTAACGAGCAATAACCGACTACAAGTAGGCACCTTCTCTTTTCCACTTGTCTAGTTTCATTTATATTAATGTGTAAAGGTGGACTAAGCTTTCTGATAATTACATACTTACTTTAAACCTTCTCTTTCTCTCTCTCTCTCTCTCTCTCTCTGTTCTACTGATTGCTTTTGGTTGCCAATTTACTTGTCTGAATAGTGAGATTTTGCTTTCGGACCAAAAGTCAAAGGAGACTTACATTCTCAGAAGAAGGCTTTGAGGATAGTCTCTTCTAAACCATATATTGTATATTTATAAAAAATATACAATACCTTTTAGCATAACCAAGGAAAGTAGTGCAATATTGTTATCAGTGGTTTGTTCTTTGTGTCAAATCTCTTTGTAGAATGTTACAAATGTTATATATCCTATTTACTGCAAATATAACTCTAGCATTGTTCCGAGGCTGTGGCATAGAGATTTTTTCTTCCATTAATAATCAGTTAAAATTACAGTTGCATGGACTTTCAATATTTGTGAAGAGTGCTAGGTTAAGCACACTGTAGATTGAACAGGTACAATGGCAATATCAACTACACATACTGCCCCATTAGTATGCATTGGATCCTACTCTGTAGAGGTCACTTGCAGGGATTAGCCATACTTCAGTCCACATTCCTATTTATTCCTTGACTTTTCTGCAATCTCTAAACAAGTCTCGATTGTGATTTTTTTGGGTGGGTGAGGTGACTATGCATTGAGACTGAGAACACTGCACACATTTCACACAAGTCCCAAAGAGTCATTTGTTGGTAACATCTTTTCAGGACTACATGTGTGGGCTGAATTTCAGTTGCCAATGGAGAAAGGCCTTTTGCCCATTGTTTTCCCTCTAAATCAATGCACCCCCAAAAAGAATATTCTGAGGTATGCATGTTACTGTGAATTAGCTGATGCAGACAAGAGAGACCTTCCTTCTAATATCTATCTTGTCTCTTTGCAGTGCACATTGATTGTGCGTGGGTGGAGCATTGAGGATTTTTACCTTTTGTGATAACAGAATAAGTAAAATTTCATCCTGAGGTTTAAAACTGGCCCAAACCTTGCAGATACTGAACTTTCAAAATCGACCAGTTTTCTAGGCCCATGGTGCTAATGCAACATTAATCAGGGGAAAATTCTAAATATAAACTCTCCTGACTCTATGGTATAAACTAAATGTCTGATTTTCACCTTACTTAACCCAGTTTTGCACCAGTGTAACTCCATTTTAGATCGTTCACCTGTGTGAAATCACACTGAAAGGCTGTCAACCATTTCCAATACGTACTATCCTCTTTTACCATAACTTCCAGTGTACTGTTAATATAGCCACAATTGCATTCAGGAAAACAAGGATTCAGAAGAATTTCACAGATGTTAGAAGTTACAATTATTTTTTGGTACGTAAGATGCTTCTTGATCTTTTCAATATTTGAAGGAATTTGACCCATGTATTGCTTACTTGAAATCACATGATGAAAACTTGAATGAATTATTCTGCTTAAGCTTTTAATTTGGCAAGCTTCATTCTTTGTGCCATCTTCTCAAACCATGTGTAGTTGTTAACACACCTTATAAATAGAGCTTCCCATATTTTTCCCTAGTTTCTTTACAGCTATTTTAGTCTTCTGTTGAACATTCTCATATCTTTCACACCTCCTCAAAATTTAATAATACGTCAATTCCTTTTCTCACTGAATTTGTCATGCTGTCAATCTCTGTATCTCTGTAAACCAGTGCCAAGTTAGGTTTTTCTTTCTGGGGACTTTATTGCTGCCACTGGCAGATTTTATATAGCACTGCATGTACTTAGAATTGAAAAGCAGCAAAGACTTAGGAAACATAATTGCTCTTGCACCCTCAGATTTTTGGTTATTAATAAGTAGCAGATGGACTAATTCTTTACCTGTTTATTGCAGCATCAAGCTGTTTCAATGCTAATTATAAATGATCAGCATGGGACTAGTCAGACACATTCAAAAGTGTAAATCCATTAATGTTTGGACCAAGGAAATAGTCAAGCAAAACCAAAATGTTTGTCCCAGTCTTTGCAGGAAGGAAGAGAAGACACCAGGATTGTGGTTTAACTATGCTGGCCTGCAACTTTATTAAGTAACCCATCTGGAAACTATTTAGTAATGACTTTGTCCAGTGAATGTCACCCTTCCTAGAGTAATCTGTTCTACCTGGTGGAGCGCTGCCATCATCCGCCCAAACTGTTAACCTGGTCCCAGCTTTGCTGCTGAGACCCCACTACTCTACTTCATCTGAGAGTGAAGATAATATAAAAAAAATCTTCCTTATTCTTTCTCAGGCAGTTCACTGCAGGGAGAAAGCTTTGTATTAGATGTGGTAATCCCTGATTAAACAAAGATCTGTATTTATTAAAGATCTGTATTTATCTGGTATTATTTATTGACTTTTTTTTTTATATCAGAGCACACCTCCAATATAGTATAAACTAGTTACTTGGAAGTATTGGGAGAAATCTGGCAAAGTGACCTCAATTTTTATCTAAGTCAATGGGAATTCAGAGTGTCTAGCATCTCACAGGTGGGTTCTCAGCCATTCACAGATTAAAGCCTATTAGGGCTTGCTCCTGTAATGTGCTGAGAATCTCCTGTGAATTACTGAAGATCTTAACTGCAATTGGAGTTTAGGGGGCCCATCACCTCACAGGAGTAACTCATCAGCTTGCATGTTTAGGTCCTTCACAGCTGGGGCTGAAAATCAGTCATGCTCCCTTCTGCCCCCGTCTTACTCCTTAAGGCCCAGTATCACCACCAGCTCAGAAACCCCTCCCATCCCACAGAATTCCCTCATCTCTCTTCTCACTGTTGCTGGCCTTTGAGAAGCAGGAGAAGGGCAGTGTTCAGAACACCCCTTCCTGCTTCTACAGGGCTAATCTGAATTAGGTCAGCAAACTCCCTGCTCCCGTGCTCCCTGCTTTGCATCTTCTCCCTTTGCTGTAACAACTCCAAGCAGGGCTGAATCAGTTTCAGCATTCCATAGTGGCAGACAGGTGTATTGCACCATAGGGGCTTCTAGTGGCTGAAGAAAGGCCAGCTCCATCAGGAGTCATAATGGTAGCAGGTGGTACTGCAACTTGGAGTACAGCAATCACATTATAACCTGAGCAGCTAGTCAAAATTTGGAGCCTGTGGTACTCCAGCTGGGAGTAGAAATTGCTGGTAGTCAGGTATTTCTCTGATGCAGTTTTGTTTACCTTCAAAGAACATTCAAAGTCCTGTGTTTCTGAACACAAAAGGAATCAAATAGCAGGAAACACCTTTTCCTCACTGCAACAAGAGCACTCTTTTCACCCTCCACTCATGACCCAAAAAACATTTTCCAAGTTGCTTCCAAGATCAGCCACCATGTTTTCAGCTGCTTCTTTTTTCTCTCTCTCTTCCCCCCCCCCTCCCCACCCCGTCTTTCTTGTCTCTCCTAAGTTTCTTTGTTCTGCCTTCCCGCCCGCACTCTCACACACGCACATATGCATGCACACACACATTTGAAGAGTGAGTTATACCTGTCAGTCTCAATCACATACATGGTTTTACCAAGTTCATAACAGTACTATGGTCATTATTGGTGGGGCTTAGCTCTGCTATCACTTAATAACTAGCTGCCTCTGCTTTTTTCCCCACAACCAAAATATTCATCTTTGTAATGTAATTGCAATGAAATTAAGATGCCAGCAACTCAAAGCTGTGTAGTGTAGCATGTTATCTTACGCCCTGGGAGAGAGCACTAGAGAGTCAACTGTTAATTCAAAACAATGATGTTTGATGGTTGCACTCTAGTTTTCTTCTTTCTTTGACTGTCCCTTGGCTCTCTTGTTCTGCTTGGTTTAGGCGGCTCTAATTAGAATGTCTTTCTCTAGTGCATTGTCTCAGAGGAATGTCAAAAATATTATTTGAGCACATACTTTTGCATAAGTAGTCTATATATCTGTAAGTATGTTTGTGCTTTTCTTTTCTTTAGTGTAGTGCCAAGTTTTAATTGTTAATAAGTTGAGGTGTACAGGCCTAGGCCCGAAGTGACTGTATGCACATACTTTTACAGATGAAACTTACCATACACTTGTCTTGGCTGCTTTGGCTTGAGTCACATAGTATGATCTTGTATGTATGCATCTCAGTGCTCATCTGTCACTCTAATTAGGGGCTGGATCCTACAAGATGGTGAGTGTCTTCAGCTCCCACTGAAGTCTATGTTGAAAGTACTCTGTGCCTCAACACTAGGGCAGATTAGGCCCCGAAATAGCAAGGATTTTCTTTACACAGGTATAGTATAGAATAAAATAACAAGCTACTTGGAATTATGGGGCTGTTTTTCAAAGATGGTAAACACCGAGTGCAAAGCTAACTTGGGGTATGTCTTCACTGCCGGCTTTGCGGCGATCAGTGAAGCAGGATCAATTGAGTGGGTTGTCGAGACTCGCTCTATCGATCCCAGATGGGGTCTCTGGTCGATACCAGTCATCCACCTCCCCGAAAGGAGTAAGGCTGCGTTGACGGGAGGACATCTCTCATTGATTCAGTCCTGTGAAGATGCCGCAGTACAGCAATGTAAGTACATGGACAGGAGATATTCAAGCTACATTATGTAGCTTGCGTATCTCCCGTCAACTGCCAGCAGCAGTGTAGACCAGGCTAGGTTATCATCTAGAATTTTTCTGTTTCAACTCGTACTGCTCTCTCCCTTTGCCACATCTTCCCCTTCTTCTGTTTCTTTCCCATTTCTTCTCTACTCTTGCTGCCTTCTCCCCTTTCATCCTCTTACAGATGGCTCTAGGTGCCTCTGTTGTTCTTTGGTGGCCACCACGTATTTCTATCTCACTCCAGAGGCTTCTTCTGAGTTACCCAGCATGGTTGTCAGGTCTCATTCTGGATGCTCTTTTGCTGGTATGTGGGGAGACAATGTCTAGCTATTGTCCAATTATCTCTCATAGCAATTTACACACTATACTGTTATAAATCACAAAGGTTAGGTCTAGAGAGCATGGACAAATTCTGGATATTGTAAGAGAGTGTTTTATTCCTTTGGTAGCTGATTTACTCATTAGTATTGTCTCCTCACTGATAAACATTTAGTTTGTGCAGCATATATGAATGTGCCTTCACAGTATTTAATGTTGTTTTCATCTCTTCATTATCTTACATGCTCTGGTATGGTCCAGGTTGCAAATGTCATTTTTATTGCTGAGCTTCAAACAGAGTTGAAACTATTTTGCCTGGTTTTATTCTTCAGTAGTGTATCAGCACTGTAGCTGATAATAACACAGCTCTAGAAATAGCATTTCTTGATAACTTCTTGTTAACTAGATTTCTCTTACACTCAGGGTTGGATAAACTGTGGGTCAATGACACCATGTGGATTGTCTCCTTTGCAAACCTACCTTCTGCCAGTAACACACTTTCCTTCTGTCAATAATTAACACTTCTTGCAGGGGAGAAGAAGGCACTATAGCAAGTGAAGATGTAGTACTTCCTCCTCCCTTGTTGGCGTGATATCCAGCTGGGTCTCTTGTAACACCTAAAGCAGTATCAAAGAGGCGAAGATGTAGGTGAAGGAACAGAGAGGGGAATGCCAATGTGAATGAGAGGACTAGAATCAGTGAAAAGGGAAGGCAAGCAGTGGAAATGGAGAAAGAAGAAAGGGTGAAAGACAGTAGGGCAGGAAAGAGAAGATATGGTAGGCATAATAGGAGAGGATTTGGAGAAAAACAGATGAACATAGAGATTACAATGCTGCATCAGCCCAGTGATGAATCTAGTTCCATATTCTATCTCCGATAGTGGCCAATACCAAATGCTTCAGAGGAAGATGTGAGAAATTCTGCAGTGAACAAGTATGGAGTCACCCTGTCAATTAGATGCATAAGAGTTTATACCCCTATATTTTATTTTACTTTCTTCCATTTCATCGAGTACAAATTTGGATGTTTTCATATCCATGCAGGTTCTAATCCTTTTTGTAAACCTCAGTGGCTTCTTGGGGCAATGAGTTACACAAGTTACATTTCTCTTTAAATATATATTCTTGTGTCACCTTCAGATTTGTTTTCCTTTCATTTTCACAGAACATCCCTTTATTGTTGGATGCATTTTGAGAGAGTGCAAATTAGAGTGCCTGATCTACCTTCTCTATACCATCCCTTATTTTGCAAATTTCTCTTGTTCATACACACCTCTTCTTCTTCTCCTCTCTAAACAGTATCAACATTTTCAAAGGCTTTCTGTATAGGCAGATACATTTTTATCACCAGCTTTTGGACCATTTTTTTTTCTGTTATATTTTTGAATGAGGAGAACTGAGCACAGTATTCAGGTGCTGGGATATTGTTGATTTATATAATAGCATTGTATTCACAAGCATTACACCACTTTCCAGAACATTCTTTCTACATGCTAACTTTTGTTTTCACTGAGTCACTCTGCACATAGACTCATAGACTTTAAGGTCAGAAGGGACCATTATGATCATTTAGTCTGACCTCCTGCACAACGCAGGTCACAGAACCTCACCCACCCACTCCTGTAATAGACCCCTAACCTATGACTGAGTTATTGAAGTCCTCAAATCATGGTTTAGAGACTTCAGGGTACAGAGAATCCATCAGGGAATCCACCAGCAAGTGACCCATGCCCCATGCTGCAAAGGAAGGCGAAAACCACCCAGGGCCTCTGCCAATCTGCCCTGGGGGAAAATTCCTTCCCGACCCCAAATATGGTGATTAGCTAAATCAGGGGTCAGCAACTTATGGCATGCATGCCAAAGGTGGCACGCGCAATGATTTTGAGTGGCACACCGCACTGCTCCCGGCCCCAAGCAGGGGCTGTGCGACGGCTGCTCCCTTCTTCTGGCCCTGCTCCTCTCCCATGTGGGCCCAGAAGTGCCTTGCCCTGGCCAGAGCCAGCGCAAGGCAGGTGAGGAAGGCTGCCTGGCCCCTGCGCTCCCAGGGTCCCCATGGCTCTTTAAATACGTCCAGCACGGGGCTGGGTGGATGGGAGGCTGAGGGGCTGGGAGTGGCGCGGCTCTGGCCAGCAGGGCACTGCTGGGTTCACTTGAGAGAGGGGCGGCCGCCGGGGATGTCAGTGGGGGGCGTGGCTCCTCAGAGGAAGGCCCAGCCGGTGCCCGCCCCAGGCATGCCACTGTTGCAGCGGGGAGGTGGGGGAGAGCAGGAAACGGTCCCGCAGACCTCCCCAGCTGCTGCTGAACACCCAGGCCATGGTCCTGGGCCCACGGCATGTGGGAGGGGGGCAGGGGAAAGACTTGGCATCCCCCTTCCAAAAGGTTACCGACCCCTGAGCTAAATCATAGAATCATAAAAGATTAGGGTTGGAAGGGACCTGCTCAAAGCAGGGCCAACACATCCTGACCAGATCCTGAGCATGTGGGCAGGACACACCAGCCACATGGATGAAGGGGGTTAATGGGCTTCCAGTGGCACTGAGACCCCTTTCCTGAGTGCCTGAAATTAATTTAGAACCCCATAATATGTTCTCAACTGTATTATCTTCTGCTTGTTGGCTGTGATTTTCATCTTTGTTTTGTCCTTTCACTTACCTTTGATAGCTCCCTCTGAGGTTTCTTGCAGTCTTTTCTAGACTTGTCTTCAAAAAGAAGAAGTTAGTGTTTTTTTAGTGTGGCATATATGACCTTGAATACAATGAAGGCATTAGGTGGGCAAAAACAATATCACAAAACATCATTCTTTGAAAACTAGCAGGTGTTTTCTTTTAAACTCGTTGGCAATGGAGTGGTAGATTTTTTAAAAAGAAAATTACAATTCAGAAAGCATACTCCAGCAGCAATTTTAAACAGATACATTTTGGGCCTGTCCACTACTTGTATTTAACATTTATGACTTGACATTTAGTAACATAAGTTTGGCATTTCTAAATTGAGCGATATATTAAACTATCAACTGTGGATGATTGATTACCGAGCAATGTAACTTCTATCAGTTAAAGGAAGGATGGAGTACTTGTGAATATACTGTAGGGAACAAATTTTATTGGCAGGAAGATAGCCAAGATGTCTTTATGGTACTTTTTTTTTCCTTCCCTTATTTCTATGAGTCTGTACAATGGAAGGTAGAGGTTTTCCCATGAACTAGCTTAATATTTTACAACCACTCATTTGAAGGATTCTTCAGATAGATCAGTAGTTGTACTAAAATAATATATTATGGGAGAGAAATGACATACACTGAGCCAGGCTTTAGGTGGCAGCTCCTGAAATTTTATAGACTTAAGGAATGTAATAATTCAACAAAACGCAGAAATCATGACTATATTTTAAGCTTAGACTTAGAGATGATGTGCCATTGGGGCTCTTTTTAAAAATTTGTTGACTTTCCAATACTTCATTATGCAATAAGTTGGCTTTTTTTAATGCTTGAATCTCCTTTCGGAACTTTTTCCTAATCTTTAATCTTTTTAAAATATTTGACTTTAGAGATACGAGTTTTACATATGATACTCAATAGAATGATTTTTATCACCATCTGCTGAGGTATGTGGTATTACATAAGGATTAGATAACAGGTGGTATTCCATTTAAGACCACTATAACATCTCAAACCTTTAAAGATCTGGCATTTTTCCATATGGTGATGAGACCATGAGTCTATTGGCTATGTCACTGTATATTAATACTGTTGTTCAACCTCCCCAGTGTAACTGTTATTTAATTCTGTTATATTGATGTGTGTGAAAATGTGGTAGAGACCATTTAACATGTGGAAGTGAACTGATTTCAAATGCAGGGAACACAGTTCAGTCCAACTTCCTGTTCCACAGAGGACCAAGTGAAATCTGTCATACATGTTTGGAGTTGTAATTTCAGAATTTTAATGGCTTTTCTGCTTGCCATTCAAAGGGTAAACTCTACTGATAGTTATCACACACTGCTGTCGGAGATACTGCAGTTAATTTTCTAAACTTATTTCTTTTGCTGCATGGTAATGACTGGTCTGATGACTTTTTAATGGCCACTGCAGTATTTTAACAGTGAAAACAAATGTACATGCCCTACCAAATACACACACACACTCACACAGAGAAAAAATATATAATCACAATTTTTTTTGTACAAAACCAAAATGGCAGTAGTGGTAGTAAAGGTCAATGGGGACAAGTAGCTGGATGTAGTCTGAAGAGCTAATAGAAAGCATTTGAAGAATTACTGACAAGGCTAACAGGACACTCAAAATTAGGATGCAACCATTAATTGCTCTTTGCTGCCCAACCCCCATGTCTTACTCTGGTGCTTTGATCTGTGACAATGATTACTACTTAATTGAAATTTGAAAAATTTGCTGTGACCCATCAGGTGATAGCATTTTAGTGCCAATCTTAAAACTTTGCTATCAGCAGTTCTGCAGGGCAGGGCAGGCCACTGTGTGGTCCATTCAGACAAACATTGCTACTTAATTATTGTTATCAGTTCATATTACAACAGCACCTAACACCTCCAAAAAAGGTTGGACCTCTGTTGCTTTAGACAGTGTACAAACATATAATAGATATTCTCTGCCTTGAAGAGTTTATAATCTAAGATTACAGTGCAGCAAAGCTGCATACCTTTTAGTAATTACTTATGTCCCATATATTTCAGTTTGGATTTATCCTTGTGACTGAATGCTTTGCTTAATCTCCATCTAAATATGGACAAAGGACAGCAGAAGCAACACGAGGCAGAGTTGAAGTGACTTGCCCAACACCACAGAACAGGTCAGTGGGAGAAGCAGGAGTAGAATCAGGTTCCCTAATTTCCAGTCCAGACTTTCAAGATGAAACAGACGAGGCTCTAGGAAACAGACAAGCCACCAATAATGTGATCAAAGCCCAACTCTACCTGCAAAACTGCCACACATATCCACCTATCTCTGTTCTTAGGCTCTGGCAATTCCACTTCATGAACCAGGAAGCCAGGAATGAAGTCAAAGAGCGAAAATCAAAGCAGAAAATAGAGAAGGCAATTAGAAAATGAAATGTTGACTGCAATACAGTGGAGCGCAAGCTAGAAAGGATTGTGAGGCTGACTCCAAGGCTGACTCTGTGCCTTTTTGGTGGTGGCCATGGTAGCTGTGTGATGAGGGGAACTGTTTCTGTCCTGGAGTTGGCTACAGCAATTGTTCCCATTGTCATCGTAAGAACTACATAGATTGTATAGGTCATCACTAGATTTTACTCAGTGTTAGTTGATTTATTATAGTGCTCCCTGCCTCAATAACTCGACAGACTTTGTGTTGACTGAAAAAACAGATCACAAGTTACATCAGCAAATATCAGTTTGCTCAGTTTGTCATTAGTGGTGTGCAATGACTATATTTGGGTGAGATTACATTGGGAAAACTCAATGAAATGCATAGTTTGATTAAGGATAATCTAGTAGGGAATATTGTAACAATATTATTGCTTTTACTTGTTCCTGCTAGAGAATTAGTGGGACTTTGGCACCAGATCAAAGACTATCGGAATTTTCTGTGGTACCTCCAGTTGTATAATCCCTGCCTTTCTCTCTCTCTCTTGTCTCTCTTACCTCAAATGACAGTGGTTCCAATGCTACAAGGAATTGAATGGGTTGTGCTCCTCAGTCTCTCTGTAAAGACAACAGTTCTGCAGTGACAAAGGCTTTAGGAATGTGTCTTGGGAGAAGAGAAAATATCTAGGAAGGATGCTGATTAGGGTCTTTTTCCTTCTCTTCAATGAACACAGTGCTAATTAAGTTACTCAGTGTCATATCTAAAAGCGAGGCTGATACAATTCAGAAGATTTTAGGGTTTTAATCTAGGAAAGAGCATTCCTCTGCAAATTTAAAAATGAGGATCCTGTCAGTTTCTTCTATCTGAGTTAATGTACTTCTATAGCTTATGCAGTTTTTGAATGGACCAGTTGGCTTCTGATTTACCCAAGGAGTCACACAGGAATACCTACAAATTGTACAACATGAATTGAGCTGGTATTTATGTCAAGTACTATGAAGCTGTCATGGTGGGTGCTTTGCTTTCTTCATGGGAGCCAGCAGTATTATTTTGGTCATATCATGTCACTGAAGACAGTTTTCCAGTCTAGACTCATTTTCCCCAAAGCATTTTATATTTATGTGAATTTGTAAAATATACTGAAGTCTATTTAGCTGATACATGATTTTAAGGCCAGGAGGCTCCATTAGCTCATTCAAATCTAACCTCCTCACAATTTCAGCTGTTTATGCCTATATTGGAAGCAATTACTAGTGTTTGACTAAAGCATATCTTCAAGAAAAGTTTCCAGTCTTGTTCTGAAGACTTCAAGAAATGGAGAATACAGCACTTCCCTTGGTAGTTTGTTCCAGTCATTAATCACCCTCACTGTTAAAAATGTGGGCCTTATTTCTAAATTGAATTTGTTTGTCTTAAATGTCCAAACATTAGTTCTTGTTATGCCTTTCTCTTACCGATTAAAGAGCCTGTTAGTACCTGTGAAGGTTTCTTTAGTCCTTGTGAAGGTACTTACACACCATAATCAGTCTTCTTTCAATCTTCTTCATATACTAAACAGATTTGGCTCCTTAAGTCTCTCACTTTAAAGTAACACTGCTCATTAGGAAAACAAAATCACTGCCAGTAAAGTTATTATACTGTCATTGGCATCCAATGGATGAATATAGATAGATTTATGATCAGTAATTTATAGTTATGCATTATCCTATAAGGGTAATCAAACTCCATGCTTCAGGGTTTAATTTGATTTGAATTCAGGAAAGGATTTTTCTCCTAAGTAAAGCATTGTACCATTGACTAGAAGAATTGTATAAACTATTTTGTTATGAAGCATTACATATTGACCCAACTGACCACTAGTCATGGGCCAGTGCTCTGATCTGGCCTATCCTTATTAGTAATCTTTATCCCTTTTTTTAATGGTAATTTTAGTTCAGGGTTTAGTATAATGTGAGGAAGGTAAAATCAGGAAGAAATTCAGTGTGGGTATACTATTGTTCATTCTTTCTCCTTTAAACTTTTCCTAATGGGCCATTATTTGAAAGTTGATTTTGTTCTGGGAAGAGTTGAATCACCAGACGCATACATTTAGAGATGGTTCAGAAAAATTGTGTCATATAATTTGACTCATCCCTGAAGGGAAAATTGTTTTCCTTAACTTTGTATACAGTGAGTGCAATTACAAGTTTCCATTAGCTTCAAAGTTTGTACTTATTGAAACAGTATTATCCATGTATGCGAAATCTCTGGTAAAAACTTTAAAATTGGTTAGAAGTAATTTAAGTATAACTACTGTTTAATAATGCTAATGGAGTGAAATAGGAGTACAAATACAGTATACAAGTGGGAGTGCTATCAATGGAGCTTAGATCAGGTACTCATTTACCAGGGTCATGATTGATAGATACGTAAATAGGAGTAAGAAGAATGAGATGGAAGAACTATTATTTGTTATGAGTTTGTATAAATAAAGAATCAAGTTTAATCTTGCTTATTTAAGTCAAAATATAACACTTGTGATAAGCAAGTTTATTGTTCAATTATTCTAGTCTCCACTGTCACACACTGTAATGTAACAGTTCAATATGGCTCTAACTATACAAGTTGCTGGGAGTTGCAGAGCCACCTTCAACACCCATCCTTCTCCAATGTAAATACAAGATCAGGCACTAGACTGTATAATGAGCTTTTTACGTGCAAGTTAGTGACAAAAAATCAGGTGGGAGGGGGATCTAGATTTATTTCAAATTTACAATATCCAAATTCAGGTATAAGAAAAAAAATTACTATTAAAAAGGCTGCTTTGAGGGATTTTATGCATTCAACAGAATTGAGAGGAACACTTTTCAGATACTGGTAACATCAGAAATATTTTATCTACATTTTATGGTAGCCTCTTTCCTCTCTAAGTTCAAAGTTATTCCATGTAGGCTTTAGACTGCCCTGAACAATCCATTGAATAATTTTAAGTAGTGAAATCAGCTGAGGTACTGCCAGAGGTTGCCTCAGACTGGTTTTTGCTTCTTCTCCAGAACAAGCATTTCTTTTTCTTTGTTTCAATAACTACTTTTCGCCAGCTGGATTTTAAATTTGTGATACAAACAATGAGACCATCTGTTTTCTCTTCATTTGCTAGTGTGTCTTAGAGAGAGTTTCAGCACAAAGATAGGCAATGTTTTATTGACCTACAATATATCCTGACTACTAGAAGGCTAATTTGGAAGGCTAGTTGCCTGGATAAAAGGAAAAAGCAGTAACTGTTTTATATTACTTGATGATTGTGGGCTTCAGAGGATCTAGAGTAAATCTGGTCCTAGACTTTCATTCAAGTAGTTGGATACTCTCTTCAATAGGCTACTGTCAAAGGCATTTTTTCTCATTAAAGTTAAGCTTGTTTTCTGGTGATAGGTAACTTGCTGATGCTTACTTTTTTTTTTTTTTTTTTGCATATCGCCCAGGCTCAATAATAGCAATGGCTGTATATAAAACACGAGAGTTGATTGTCAACTTGAAGTTGTCCTAGGCACATGGTTTAAAAAGTGAAGGCTTGTTTGTTGACAAACTGGCATGCAGTGTTTTTGTAGTTGTGTCAGTCATAAGATATTAGAAAGACAAGGTGGGTGAAGTAATATCTTTTTTGGGATCAATTTCTGTTGGTGAGAGAGACAAGCTTTTGAGCTTATACAGAACTCTTCTTCAGGTCTGGGAAACTTACTGCAAATGTCTGCATACAGCTGACAGTCCCTTGACCCAAGCCTCAAAAGCCTCAGTCTGCTGGGATAGGCCAGTCACGGATTTTTGGTTGTAATATAGACATTCCCTGAGTCAGTTTCCCGGACCTGAAGAAGATGTCTGTGTAAGCTTGAAAGATTGTCTCTGTCACCAACGGAAGTTGGTTGAATAAAAGATATAACTTCACCCACCACCAGTTAGATAAAAAGTGGTAAAATCTTTTAGGGTGTTTGTCCAGTGTAACGTATATCTTGTGTGACATGCATATGCTCCAGCAAAGGGTAAGAAGTCCACACTTTAACAAAGAGATCATGCTCCAGAATTCCATCTAAAGATTAGTTTTTATATAAGTTACAGATTTATTTGAATCGAAAGATCATCTACTCAGTCATTTTCTCTCCCTTCTTACAATGAATGATAAAATGCATTATATAAAACAAAATTCAGATTATTTGCATCTAGGTTTGGCTCTTGGAACACCAAACCCATGAATGTATTTTAGGGTAGTTGGTCAAAATATCCACATTAGTACAGCAGTTTCATACCTGTACATACTGATTCAGAGTGATTCTGCACTTCCTGTAGTTATTTACGCTTATGGGAAGAGCATATAAAATGCTACCAAATCAGAACGGTAGCATTTTATATCCACTTTTCAAGCAACATAGATTATAATAATTTCATCTGGCATATAACCTTCCTCCTTAACTGGAACTTGAGCCCTGGACCCTCACATTAAAAATCAGATTCTCTACCGACTGAGACGTGTAAATAACTCTGTAACACAAGGTGCATGGCCATGGAGAATCCAGGCTCACCGTAATTATTTTGTACCACATTTATTTTACTTTGTACATTTCAGAGAATTTTTGTGGTATAAATGCTTAAAATATTAGCATCCTATCTTAATGTATTCTCGATGCCCATTCCTTTTGTCTTTTCACTTATATAATACTTTCATTACTTGTGAAAAATTCCTTATTGACTGTCCTAGATATGAAAGAGCTTTCATTACCCACAGAATGGGCATAGCATGACCAACAAAACTGCATGTGTCCTTACAACGCCTTAACCTCAAACAATAGAGATTGGAGGCATGTTCACTTTCCATGCCTGTTTAATTCCTGCCTTCTCTGTTACTAATCCGGGTTGCCACTTAGTGACTATTATAACAGTGATTTTGTGGCTTGGATACTTGTTCATAAAGAACTGTGTTGCAACTGCTAACTTATTTCATATTTGCCACCAAAAGCTATCAGCTTGTAAAAACTTTCAGTCACAAATGTAGAGGTGAGTCTACAGGGATTTTTAGTTGATGTAACTTCTAACCCCTTCATCATGCCCATTTCCATAATTTCCCTTGGACTGTATTACTTAGACATAGGGTAACTCACATCTTTACACATCACCTCTGATTTTGGCTCATTTGAGGCTAACTGGGTCTAAGATGGTGAAATGTACATGCCACACATCTAGAAGGCAGAAGTGTAGTAGAATAAACAACTAACATGAGGATGTAAGGATGTGCTAATTAATGCCAGTCACGCCTTATTCTAGCCTGCACTGTTTTACAGCTTTTTTCCATCTCCTTGGTATACACCAAAAATTAGACTAATTTTGACTCACCTAGACATGGGGGAGAGGGAAAGGGTACACTTTACTGGGGCCTGGAGGACCTGGGGGGCGGCCTGGCCCAAGCGACAACCCCCATTACCATGAGGAAAACATTTTTCATAGCTCATGAGATTGTATGTATGGGATGAGGAACTGTAGTATGTGTGTGGGAGGGGGCCTGTGTTACAAGTTTGTACTGGGCCTGAAAAAATTATGCTTGGGCCCTGCGCCTAGACCTAATTCCACTCACTTACCAATGTGTGACTTATAAATCACCTCTGCATTTGTCCATCAGACACTACCTATCCTATCGATCTAGAACATGATTAATAGTAACTTACCAATCATTGCGGTAAATGAAGATCCCTGCTGTGATTCTAGGAGTGTTAGAAATTGGATTGGATATTAGCTAAATAAACTAATATGACTGAGTGGTATTTAGGCCCTCGTCAACTGGCCATCAGCAAAGGTCACTTTCCGAAGAGATAATAGACAAGACATTTCAGGAAAATATATGGCTCAGTCAGTGACTCTTTAAATGCATAGGCAGCAGGAAGTAACTGGAAAGCTACCCTAAAGGAACAGCTGAAGATTCCCCATTGTAGAAGAATCTACAGGTGGCATGAAGCCAGTTTGTCCAGGCATTTGCCACTCACTCTGTCCCTTTGTATTGGAGCCAGAGAGAGGTGGGCTGGGCCAAAGTGTAAGGTGCTTAGCCCACAGCTCAGATGGTGTAGCAGTCTCCATCTGTTTTGTTTATTATCATTTGTTCCTTTTCTGCAATACAGTGTACCTGTTTCCAGAGCACCTACTAAGCTAAAATGTATGTGTTGGATTAATATTTGTTCCTGAAATGTTGCTGCAGAATTAGAAGAACAAGCACAAAGTACTGGTGAATCCTGTGCAATCATATCTGCTGCTGATATTATAATCAAAGGTGAATTAATTTAAACAATATTATCATGAGATTATCACAAGTTAAATGTCTTGTAGGCAATGTGTTTGATGCTATAATATAGAATAACTATTTGAGGCTGTGTCTGAATTTCTCCTTTCTCAAAATTCAAGGCAGAGGTCCTGATTTTCCTCTTACTTGCACAATGTAAATTAGGAGTATCAAAGGAGTTAGACTGGTGTTAAAACTGTTGCATGTAAGAGGAAGAAGGATGTCTAGCGGTTAGAGCAATAGCCAGCAACCACGGGGACCTTAGTTCACATCTCTTCTCCACCACCTCCTTCTTATGTGCCCCGGGAGGAGTCGCTTAGCTTCCCTGTGCAGTTGGGGATCAATAGTGCTTCTCTCTTTATTTAACAAAGGGGGTTGTGAGCCACTCAGATACTATAATAGGCACCATATAAATACCGAAGATAGATGGGAGAATCAGGTGAATAGCTTTATATCTACATAGTCTAATATTTTTTCTAGGAATGTTTTCTGTGCTTTTCATGCAAGTCGTTTCCATTTGCCTAAAGCTGAAGAGATTTTGCAAGATGATACTTTTTTGTCCTTTTCCATTATCTGAAGAAAGGTCTCTGGATGGCATAGTTTGCCCTGAACCCTGAATATATCTGAATTGTTACATGCAGTGTTATTGTAGCCATGCTGATCTGAAGATATTAGAAAGACAAAGTGGGTGAGATAATATCCCATCGACTTCTGTGCTTCTCTTCTGCGCGCCGTCTTCACTGTACTGCGTCAACGGGAACCGCGTTCCCATCGATGCAGCATTATGCCACTTGTGGAGCTGGTTTTAGTACGTCGACTTCTGGATCAACTGAGCGGGTCTTCACTGACTGCTCAGTCGATCCAGATAAATCGATCTGACGGCACTGACTTTGCCGCCGTCAGTGTAGACATAGCCCTAGAGGAAGATCTCTTTTGGGAAATCAAGATTTGGGGCACAAAGGATTTGAATTTAGGGAATAGGTGTCAACATAAGCAGCTGTTAGTAGAAGGCTGAGTTAATGCTTTTGACCAACTTCTGGCTCCTAATGAAGTTTTTCTTATATTAGATTGGCAGAGTAGTTCTTAAGTATATAAAGTAAAAGAGTACAGTGGTTGCTTACCTGTAAATTTGGATAGCTTAGATCCTCACGTGATCTACATTAGCATAAGTCCATTGATTTTCCTATAGCTATGCCAGTTCATACCAGCCAAGGAACTGGTCCTCAGTCTTCAAACACTATAATCCAAGCAGCCTTCCCTGATTTGTTCTGGTTGCTTACCTGCACATGACTGCAGTTTCTTATTGGTTTAATGGACTGCTAGGAAGGAAATAGAGCAAGGATTATTGCATGTTGGAAAAAAGATATGAAGCCAACCAAATTGAACTGGATATAATTGCTTCAGTGCTCCAAATTTATATATGATATATTACCCACTGACTGAGGTGAGGAGTTATGGAGTAGGAAGATATTTCTGAACAGGGAATGAAAATTGGTGGAAGAACAGTAATCAGATTGGAAGTGTAAAATGAGACCTTTTCATGCACGGTTGCTGCTTTTTGCTCATGCGCCTCCTTGCATCCAGGTCTAGGATCTTAGGTCTCACTGCATCGGGTATTCTCTTCTGCTGGGCTCTTTTCTCTGTGATAGTTTCTCTTCTGGTAACTTGGCTCTTTGGTCAGCTCACCATTTAATCCACCCAACAGCATCACTGTCCAAACGTTGTCCCCAGACTGTGTTCAGCCACAGCGTTGGCTCTCTGACAGGGGCAGGCAGGGAATCTCAGGCATCTGCTACACCAGGTTCCAGTCAGGAACCCAACAACCAGTAATGCAGGTCTGCTTAGTCCAAGTCTCTCTGCTGCTGTTTCCTTGTGCTCCTTCCTACCCAGCCTCTCTATCTTCTTGCTTGTTCCTCGGTTTACTGCTGGAATCCCTTCCTAGCCTCTTGCCAGACTCTTTACTCCAGGGCTGGTTCCCAGCGCTTACTCTGCCCCTGGACTTCCTCCTTGTCCCTGACGGTATCCCTCCTCTCAAGGAGTGAGTGCAGATTTCTTCCCCTTTCTGCTCTCAGGGTTTTCTAAACTGGGTGGCTCCGTAGATGCAAAGAATGCAATTTACTTTTCATAAGTAACGTATCTGACATTGACGTACCTTGCATCGAGTAGCAGCACTGTCTTCATTAAGCTATGTTGACGGGAGACTCCTTTCCCATCGACATAGCTTAGGCCTGGTCTACACTGCTATGCTGGATCAGCGTGAGATACGTGATGAGAGATACATGTCTCATGTCCACATACTTACATGTATGCAGCGCGGCGTCTTCACAACACTACTTTGATGGGAGAGTGTCTCCCGTCAACGTTACCTTCCGCCTTTTGGGGAGGTGGACTAATTCGGTTGACAGGAGTGCGCTCTCCCATTGACTGAGTGGGTCTACACAGACCCGTTCAATCAATGCCGCTGCATCGATGCCTGCCAGCGCAGCAATGCAGACATGCCCTTACTCTTCTCATTCCGGTGGAGTACCAGTGTCAGCTTGGCAATCGACCTGAGCGGGTCTTCATCGGACCTGTTCAGTCAATTGCCACTGCATTGATTGCTGCCGCACCAGCAGAGACTGCAATGTAGACAAGCCCTTAGTTTCTTAGTAGTATAGTGTTGTCCCAGCACTTCCCCACCTTGGCTTCACTGATAATAACCCAGGCCCACAATCTGTTAGATGATTCCAGGTGATCTAACTGGCCTCTCAGGCTCTTGTTAACCCTAGGTTGATCAAATGCAGCATACAGAGTGTTTGAAATCTCATGCTATATCTATTATGGAGGGAAATAAGGCATTTATTCCTCCTCAATATCTGCAAAATCTTATCCAGCAGAACTGTTCTGGGTAGTGGATTGTGCAGAAATATTGTGCTCCAGGTAGATGTCATTAGAAATAAGAGTGGCTGAAAAAATATTCTTTCCTGAACCTTTTCATTCCCCTCATCAGGCATTTTCTGCATTAGCTCTTGACTCAATGAAACCACTCTCCACCACTTTCAGTTACTACATTACAGGTTAATAGATATTTTTCATACCAGAATAAACCACTGCGACCAGATAGGGTGCATCTCCAGCTGGGGGCATGCTTTCTGGTGTGTGTAGATAGACCTGTATTAGCTCTGGTTGAGCGAGCAAGCTAAAAATAACAGTGTAGCCGGGGTAGCATGGGTGACAGATCAGGCTAGCCACCTGAGTACAAATCTTCCCAGATCCTCTGGGTACATACTCGAGTTGCTAGTATGAGCCTCCACCCATAGCTGACTACACTGCTATTTTTAGTGGGCTAGCTTGAACAGAATTAGCACACGTCTGTCTACGCCTAGCTGCAGCGTAGGAGTACCCTTTGTCAGGCCTCCTGTATAACACAGGCCTAATACCTTGCTCAGTAATTCCTGAAGTGGATCGAATTATTCTCCCTTACTATACAAGCGAACACTATAAAGTTCAATAATGTATAAATAGAAGCCAAGAAGTAATCGACCACAAGAGCAAATTTGTGCAAGAAGATAATAGCAGAACCTTTTGACCTGGATAAGGAGGGGAGTAGGGGCAGTGAGCAACTGAGGAGACAATGTGAACCCATCTTAACCTCTCATAGAACCCAGATCCCACCCACTTACCAATGACACCATTTAAACCAAACCCAACCCAAAAGTTACTCAAGACAGCACAGAAAATAATGTTAAAGATGTTCTGAAACAGTGTCTCATGTTCACTGAATAGGCGCTTTAAAAAAAAATCTGGATTAAAAAAAAAAATTAAACAAACAAAAGAAAAAACTCCACAACCCTATGCAGTGTGCCTACAGACTGGAATAATTTATTCTCAGCAAGAAATGGAGAGGAAAGTGGGGGAGAAACACCCTTTAAACAACTTATGTGTCATTGAGTCGTGGGACAATGGAATAAACTGTCATTCAGAATAGTAACCCCCCACTTGCTAATTAATACAGATAACTAAAACATCATAAGTGCCACCCACCAGTGAACCAGCAAACTTTAACAACACCCACTTTACTGCTGTTGGGAGTGTCTGATTCCCCCAACAGCAGGACCAGTTGACACAGAAATGTAACCCCACCCACACATGTTTTTAAGCTGTTTTTCTAACTTTTGAAAAGAATGAAACTTATTTAAAATTAAGGAAAAAACATGATGAGTTACATTAAACGGACTCTTAGAAGGTAGGTGCAGTACTATGAGAAATAATTTCATGCTTTTGAGGATGGCATTCTTCTAAACAGTAACTCCTAACTTTAAAACACTTAGCACACTTTCTACTCATGTAATATGTGTGTTTATGTGAGTGTATGTGTGTGTATGCTGCATGTTTATCATCTAGGCAAATTGCACAGAGCAACAATAATTGAGATAGAAAAACATGCAAGGGAAACCTTGGATTTGAGAGATTGTAATTTCAAAGGCAAAACATAAACCCATACCTCCATCCTTCAGTCTACATAAAATGCTGCCACCACAATGATCTCCTTTATTTTTTTAATCTGACTGTATTCCTCACCCCTTACCATGAATCCTTCCACTGGATCCTGCTTTCCATGGTAATGAGTTTAAAGTTTCCATACTCATCTTTGAAGCCCTGCACCCAAACATACATTTTGACCGTAGTGTCAGATTGAACTCTGTACCACAGTGATGCCAGCCTTGATATTGCATTTGCTTCCTTTATCCACTCTCATGTTTTTTTCCAGGCTGTTGCTTTTCCATGGACCATTTTTTTCAATCCCAATATGCTAAGCCCTCCATCCTTTCCACATTCAAAGCCTACCTACAATCTTACTTTTTCTATTTGATGGATATTTTTCCATTTAAAAGCACCTTGTCCACTCAAAATTAGTTTTTAAAATAATGTATATCTAGAATCCCTGTCTTTTCAGTAGGGATTCTAGTAGTGCTATAATCATTACATTTAAAAATAAACCAAATAAAACTGTATTAAAAGAATGCTATGGTTGCAAATTTGAGCACTGAAAAAGTTAGGAAACGTCAGAAATAAGGTTGTCGAATTTGACCTCCTTTTGTGTGTACATTGTAATAGTTTTTAATTACAAATTGCCTTCTGTTTTTTTCCCCTGCTACATTTAGTGCACAGAATGAATGAAGCTCACTAAATGGGTAGTTATTCAGGGTGTTGAGGGGCATCCTGTGTGTTCCTTATATACTGGATTTATAAGATGATACTATTCCTATAAGGCAGTTATAATAGCAAATGAACAACTAAACAAATAAACAACCTGTATGGGGAGAAATACAGTAACTACACTGTCAGCATATGAGAGAAAGCCACAACCAATTTTTAGAATGCCGCCCTATTAGAATTGTATTCCAGGTATGTGTCTTATGAATCTTTCATGATGATGTGTGACCTTTCTTTGCCCAGGAGGTGTCTTGTGACTCTAATACAATGATCTGTGACAGATTGTTTGAACTGAATAGCCCCAGAGCATTGCTACAGATGAAAAGAGGATGCTTACTTACAGTGAAGCATGTCAAACAAGGGATCCTTAAAATAAATACAAAACATGAATAATGACAGGCAGCAAATAAAGCCAGAGAGAAGTCAGGAACCCTTTTAAGACAGAGACATTCCCAGATTTTTCTAGCATGATCTCATACACATGCTAATTCTGATCTCATATACATGCTTACATAAGGGTAGATTGGCACCTTTGCAATCTATCCCATGGTTGTGCTGCCTCAGGACTTGAGCAGGAAGTGACAGTTTGGTTGTTGCTTCCCTTTTGCTTCATGGAGGAAGTAAAACGCACCAGCCTTTTCATGATACAGATTAGTTCCTTCTCCCTGCTAACTCAGCTCTGCTACCTGGCACATTGAAGGGGCAGAGCCTCACTCTTTGTGTGGAGGGGCAGGAGGAGGAGCAGCCTTGGGGAATGGTCTGACCGCTGCATTATGAGCTGTGACGTAGGTAGCTCATGCAGGGAAGCACCTTACACCTCCTTATTCCTGTGAGTGGATGTGCAGGCTGGCTCACAACTGAGCACATCATATTTTATGAAATTAGGCATTGCACATGCCCTTAAAGTACATATTGTTCTTTGTTCGACTAAGTTATTGTCCTCCAAGTACTTCTTATGCCTAAGACCAAAAATACTCTGAAGTATAATTGGACCAGTGTATGATATGTGCAACTCCTGCAGGAGGAGATGAAATATACTCTATCAATGGTAAGGCAAACCTCTTCTGCTTCCTAAAGGAAAGCAATAAGGAACTGGCATATAGAAATTAAAGGTGATGAAACACTTTACTTAGATACGGTACTAGCCCCAGAGACATACGAGTTGAGGTATGGGAGACACTGTTGCCAAGGGAAGGGGAGGGAGATATGGAGGCACTACTGCTGGGAGGGGAGGGAGGAGGACATAGTGGGGACACTCCTGATGAGGAGAGAAGGGCATGACACTAAGGGGGACTGGACACGGCTGTCAAGGGGAGAGGTCATTACTGCTATATGGGAAAACGGAGGGAGGTACTAAGGCCCAGGGGCAGATTCTAAGTTCTGCCCAGTGAGAGGGAGTTGGCATTACCTGCCAACCCAAAGCTCTTGGCAACTTTATTCTGTGTGAGATGGTGTCAGGAAATATATCAAATGGAGACACGGCCATCCAGCCGATAGATGGACTGGTAGAATCAGTATAAGACAAGAGTGCTCTTACTTTAAAACTACACTTTACTTAGGGCTTGTCTTCACTTACCTCGGAGATTCAGTGGCAGTCGACCGGAGTTACGCAAGCTAGGCAAAAAACTTGCATAATTCCCGTTGACTTCTCTGCTTCTGTTCTGCGTGCCATCTTCACTGCACTGCCCTGATGGGAACCGCGTTCCCATCAATGCAGTGCTACATCACTTGAGAAGGTGGCCCTAATACGTCGATTTCTGGATCAACTGAGCAGGTCTTCACTGACTGCTCAGTCGAGCCAGAGAAGTCGATCTGACGGCGGTGAATTTGCCACCGTCAGTGAAGACATAGCCTTAGCCTCAAGCACTTACACATGCCCACAACAGGTTAGTAAAACACCTCCAACCCTCAATAATTACTGAAGTTTGGGGTGGCTTTTGACTGGAAACAGCGATGGCTTTCCGATTGGCCTGATCTTTCAGCTGTCCTTGGAGGATCATGAAGCTGTGTCTAAGAAGAGATCCCAAAGAGGACCCCGCCCCTATTTATCCTTGTTAGTAGACAATAATACATCAAGAAAAAAAACTTGTTAGGCAAGCAGTTTCAAAATCTAATCAAGAGGTCGCCTCAGAGTACTAATGAACTAGATGTGTTCCAGCAGAATCTGCATGTCTTGGGGCCCAGACAAACATCTGCCAGAGGGCATGCATAAATAAGCTGCTTGGTGTTTTCTTGAAACACACACCCCAGCACATCCACCAGACCATCAGGGAGGAGTGCAGGGTCAGGCAAAGGTTAAGCAAGAAGCTCCTTTCCCTCCTGGCTCAGTCATGACCAGGCTGCTCAGGCCTGCAGAAAAGTGTACCGATTTCGGCTGCTGTTAGCAACAAATATGATAAAGAATTTTACACTATCAAATGGTCCCTGGCTCTTTTACTGGTCTATCAAAATCTCCCAGTACAGGAGCTCTCACTGAGCTGGTTATGGCTCCTTGAGTCTCTGGCACAGTTTAGAGCATCTAGGCATTGCTCTAACTTGTGACTGCTAGCTATGGTCCTAAGGGACCACATGCCAGTTGGAGATTGCCAGAGTTGATCATGTTTTAGTCACTCCTCCCACCCACTCCAAACCCATCAACATGTCCTCTGTCTTGGAAGCTACAAGGTGGGAGGCATAGGAGCTCATTGTGTTGTCTGTTAGCCTGCTGGATACACTCCCATACCAGGTATCCTCAGTTTAGGACTTTAGAATTACTTTCTGTTTTTTTTCAGATTGCATATTGAACACCTACTATTACTAATCACTTCTGAAAATTTTAAGTCCAGGATTTTTAGAGCCTTTTTTCTATTTTTGCATTTTATGTTTTAAATAAAGTATAAAACAGTGAGTTCCTCTTCACAAAGAGAGAAGTATATGGAATTCGCTCTTTCCTGACACAGCAAGGGGTCATGATACAGCACTTTCAAATATGAAAGGTCAAGAACTGACAGTTAGTGTCAAACAAACTGCTAATGGACAAACCTCACAAAACTTATCACCCATACTGGCATGACTGCTAATGTACTCAGAGCCCCTCATACTAAAACTATAGCTAAGGTGGTATGGATATACAGACCTGCCTGAAGAATCCTGCATAGGGAGTGCTTTGCTCACCTTCCATTTCTTTTCTTTTCATGATGTTAAAATGCACCTGCACATTAAAAGATAATCCTCAAAGTAAGTATTGTAATCAAGGAATCAAAATGAAGTTCTCTAACTCAATACTCTATGCCAGGGTACAGTGGCATCTATTAAAAAATCAACATTTGCCAACAAATACTGTACAGAATTACCTGGCAAACCAAAACTTCTCCCTTTACTCTAGGAGATGACTGATACTTGTATGTGATAACTGTTGGTCAGTATCGATATTTTATGGAGATCATAGTATTAATCTGCAGCTTTGCTGTGAAATCATTGACAGTACTGCTACAGCAGAAAAAAATTGGTACTCATATTACAGCAACATCCAGCAATAGCGCAGATTCACTAGTAGGCGGCCACTAATAGATAGGATTCAGCCATTTAAACTACCATATAATAGAAATCTGACCCCATTGCCACCACTGGTGGTGGTTGTAACTCAGGTACTATATTTCTATGTTTCTAGCTTCGGCCAAGGCTCCAGAATTGGTGCCCAAAGCAACAATGTATCAATAAATACATACAGTTGAAAAGGGAATCTTTTTATCACATGAGCAGTATAGCTGTGAAGTCAAGCAGTTTTAGTATAATACAGAAGTACAGTATTCTTACCTGAGATGATATACCATCATCTGTGATATAGGAATATGTAGATGACTGGTTTTGTAAGGAGAATTATGATTTTAAAAAGTTACTTAGAATCTACTGTTTTGTTTCTTGAAGCGGCAATCCATCCTCCAAGATATTTTCAGAACAGATCCTTACAATAGTGAAGAAAGGGAGTTATTTTTGGTATCTTTGCTTACCGCATCTGAAAGTCCAAAACACAGCTGAAGGCAAGAAATGGATGGTATTTATTGGCTGAAAAGAATGGAATGACTTAGGCCCTGATTTGTGTATGTGGTCATCCTTTGCACTTCCAGCTACTTACTGGAACCCACAAAGGGAGAGGCAATTCTTTATTTAGTCCTAAGTGGAGCACAGGAGGCAGCTCAACAGGTGAATATAGCTGAACCACTTGGCAATAGTGACAATAATATAATTAAATTTTAAATTCTTGTGGTGTGGGAAATACCAAAGAAGCCCACCACAGTAACATTTAACTTCAAAAAAGGAGAACTACACAAAAATGAAGGAAGGTAGTTAAACAGAAATTAAAAGGAACAATCACAACAGTGAAATGCCTGCAAACTGCATGGAAAATTTTCTAAAATCACCATACTAGAATATATACCCCAAATTTAAAAAAACAAACAAAAAAATAAGAGGACCATTGATCTGCTGAGCAATGAAGGCACCTGGCCAGGTTTATTGCACTGAAGCACAATGAGAAGCGACCCATAGCTTACAAGTACACTTCAAATACAAGTGCTCCTTTACAACGGAATGGCACAATTAACAGCAGGACTCTCTCTTATCCCCTCGACCAGACAACGTCATTCCCTCTGACACCCTCTTTTATACACTTTTACAACAAGTTTCGTTCTGCCCTTTTAATGCACGTAGTTGCCACCCTCTTGACGTAGTCTGATACCACCCCTTACCTTGCACTGGATGGTTCGGGCAAAATATGTCTATTTGTCCTATTAAAAGACATTTCTATTCATTAAAGTGTCATTTCAGGGGGTCAAGCAGCCCTTGTTATCTCTTTGGTGTTAGGATGTCTTGGTACGTTCTGTCTCTGATATATATTTTTAGACTTTAGTGATGTTTTGGAAATATATGTGTTTGCAGTATCAGCTTTCTTCTTGCCAGTTTCTGTGAGGTCATAATTTCACAGCCTGACTCCTGCTAACGGCTTTATATCAGGCTTGGCCAATCTTTCAGTTTAGGACTTATGCCTTGGCCTGTTATGCTAGGTTTTGGACCTCATGCTTTCACTTTCTACTACATCTCCCACTACTATACATCAACCAGGGGTAACTCCACTGAAGTGAAGTGAATTATATCAGGACGGGGGCAGAACCAGGCTCTTTAACTCTTTCATTTGCAGATATTGTATGTTAAACAATGGGGAAAAATTGCTTTTAAAAAAAAAAAAAGATTTCTAGATATCATAGTTTTCATCTTGGGGTCATGAACAGCTATCAGAGTGTTAAATAGGAGAAGGGTCCTGGCTAAATGGGAGGAGAGTCTTGCGGTGCTTCCAGTATGGAAAATGAGTCATGGTATAGAAAAAACTGAGAACCCACAGACTAGGTCATATAAAATTACTCAAGTCCACCATCCCTTTTTCCCTCCACCCATCTGAATAACACTTGTTTCATCTTTGAGTAGAGAGAAAGGCTGATGCATTGGTTACAGCCCTAGCCCAGGACCAGGGAGATTTGAATTCAAGTCCCTGTTCTGCCACAGACTTCTGTGCAAGCTTGGTCAAGTCTCTTATCCTCTCTGTGTCCCTTCTTCTTCATATGGCTGATGTAAAAGTAGAACAACAACTATAATTTTACATTCAGATGGCTAAGCCAGATAATTGCATGCGGAGTAGCAGAGCGTATTGCTGTAATGCCTCCTTTGTATTTCTGAATGGGGCATTGAGTTGTTATTTGTTCCATGGTCTGTTCTGGGTGACCACAGTTGCATATTGGAGAGTCTTTAATTTTGCATTTATGCAGCAAGTATTGCATCTACCATGGTTTGTGCGGATGCAGTTTAGGGTAATTACAGGCCTAATAAAGTTTGCAGATAACACAAATTTGGGAGGTATTGCTAATACAAGGAAAGACTGGGATATCATACAACAAGATCTGGATGACCTTGTAAACTGGAGTAATAGAAATAGGATTAAATTTTATAGTGGAAAGCGCAAGGTCATGCACTTCGGGACTAATAACAAGAATTTTTGCTATAAGCTGCAGACGCATCATTTGGAAGTGATAGAGGAAGAGAAGGACCTGGGTTTATTTGTTGATCACAGGATGACTATGAGCTGCCAATGTGATGTGGCTGTGAAAAAAGCTAATACGGTCCTAGGATGCATCAGATAATGTATTTCCAGTAGACATAGGGAGGTGTTAGTACTGTTATACAAAGTGTTGGTCAGATCTCATCTGGATACTGTGTGCTGTTCTGCTATCCCATGTTTAAGAAAGATTAATTCAAACTGGAACAGGCGCAGAGAAGGGGTACTAGGGTGATCTGAGGAATGGAAAATCTGCCTTATGAGAGGAGACTCAGAAAGCTTGGCTTGTTTAGCCTAACCAAAAGAAGGCTGAGGGGGAGATATGATTGCTCTCTATAAATACATCAGAGGGATAAATACTAGGGGGGGAGAGGAGTTATTTAAGTTCAGCACCACTATGGACACAAGAATAAATGGATATAAACTAGCCATCAGGAAGTTTAGACTTGAAATTAGACAAAGGTATCTAACCATCAGATGAGTGAAGTTCTGGAGCAGCCTTCCAAGGGGAGCAGTGGGGGCAAGAAACCTAGCTGGCTTCAAGACTGAGCTTTATAAGTTTATGGAGGGGATGGTATGATGGGACAACTTAGTTGGCAATTGACTGATCTTTGACTACTAACAGTAAATACGTTCAAAGGCCTGTGATGAGATGTTATATAGGGTGGGTTCTGAGTTACTACAGAGAATTCTTTCTGGGTATCTGGCTTGTGAGTCTTGCCCACATGCTCAGGGTTTAGCTGATCACCATATTTAGGGTCGGGAAGGAATTTTCCTGCAGGGTAGGTTGGCATAGGCATAGGGGGTTTTTTGCCTTCCTCTGCAGCATGGGGCAAGGGTTTCTTGTTGGTGGATTCTCTGTACCTTGAAGTCTTTAAATCATTATTTGAGAACTTCAATAACTCAGGCTTAGGTTAGGGGTCTATTATAGGAGTGGATGGGTGAAGTTCTATGCCCTGTGTTGTGCAGGAGGTCAGACTAGATGATCATATTGGTCCCTTCTGACCCTATAGTCTTATGAATCTATGAGCTTCATTGTAGATGGAAGTGAGGGATCTTCTGCGTCAGGACTTTTATGGGGTGTTTATTTATAACTTTTTGAGAACTCCATTCTGCTTTCCATGCTTAATCAAGGTTGAAGTTGCATTGTTGAAGGTTAAACGTGTGAGTCCAAAAAGGCTTATGTGACTTCAAGCGATGGTGAGGAATGTTGTTAAGGTCCTGGTGGATGGGAAGACCTTCGTTTTCCATGATCCTCTGGAATTCCCAAAGGGTTGTGGCATCACGGCGAATGGATAGGGAAGCAATATGCAATAGCACCGGCAGTTAGGGTTTTGGGTTTTGACTTGAGGGTTCCAGTGTTAGTTGGACATCAACAAGTCGAGTATGGCTACTTATAGTCCTCATCAGTACACAGTCCTCAACTATGGAGTACACAAGGGCCATTACTGATGTCTGTAGCACTGATGCTGATGTCTTCCAGCTTGTGCTTGCCGTTTCTGGACCAGGCTGACCGTTGTCTTCATCTTGGCATCTACCTTCTTCAGATGGTCGTGGAAGGTTAGTGTGTGATCCAGCTTCACTCCGAGATAGGTCGGAGTGGTGTCATGTCACACAGTGTTGCCACAGAAGGTCACTTTCAGGGTGTGCTTGCCATTCCTGTTCCAGGATGCATTTACGTTCCTGTTATCAAGAGGGAATGCAATGTCTTATTTTGTGAAGATTTGATTTGAACCTCCATTTCTGGAAATATTCCTCCATGGTGTTTAGGTCCCCATCCAAGGTGGATTTGATGTTGCTGAAGGTGTTCCAGAACCTATCTGGCATGTTACTGTGCCCTGAAGAGGGTGAATGTGGTGGCTGGAGTTGTTGCTCTGAAGACCAGTAGATCATTGATCAATGTTCAGTCACCAGGTTGATGGCATTAGTCATGATTCCTCACTTAACATAGTGGGCTAGGTGAATTCTGCCATCTTCCACCGCTATGTGCCCCAGTTCCCCATCAATGAAATGGGGATAATAGTGCTTTCCTACCTCACAAGTGTTTTGTGAGAATAAATATATTAATGGTTGTGACATACTCAGATACTATGGTAATGGGAGCCATACAAGTACCTAAAATGGAAGCTATGGATGAGTTTCCTTTTCTCTCACACATCACTTTTGTATATTCCAGCTTCACATAGTGGCTCTGGGTAGTGTGGAAGGGTTTTAGACTTCTATTTGCAGAAGAGAGGTCATCCCCTGTTCAGTGGAAGGAAAGTGCAATCTTTGATCACCATTGAAAATATACAGGTTGCCCAGCTGAAAAATTTGCAGAGATTTGTTTGGTTTGTTGTGGGGAGGCAGACAGCTGCTTGTTTCTTTGCTGTAAATAAGGCCAAAAACCTCTGTAATTCAGTTATATGGTTGTGGAGGATGGAATCAGTGTGACTACTAAGAAAAAACAGCCTGCTTCATAAAGCTGGAATAGTAATAGGCAATAGAAGTCTGTTTTTGGGTTTTGTTGTTGTTTTTTTTTTTTTTTTTTTTTTTTTTTTTTTTTTTTTTTTAGTATCTTCAGTTTTGATAAGCTCTATTTGTCTGTAAGAATTTCCATTACCTAAAGTTAGCCCACTTGATTAATGACTTGAGGGAATAGTGCTGGCCCATTACAGGGATTCCTGAATCTCCTTCTGTCACCAAACAGCTTCTTGTATCTCACTGTGGTTTTTTTTTTTTAGCATAGCCATATCCTGGTGCTTTGGATGTCTGGCAGGAGAAGTATATTTTCAAAGCATTGCTTTGGAAATAAATGCTTTAAACTCTTCAAGCAATCTGGGGCTTTTTGGTTTGCTATCCCTTTTTAAAATTTACCATACAAAGCCCAGGGCACAGGTGGTGAAAACTTTCACAGATGGTGACAGCCTTAGGCTGACATTGAGAATTTGAACCGCTTGGCTGATAATTCTTCATACCATTTGATGGACCAACAAACAAATTATTTGGGCATCCCCTGTACTTTCCATTAGTCTCCAAATAATGTGGATGGGCTGTACTGGCCCTCACAGGATCATTGAAATTATCTCTTTGGGCATAAAGTAAACTGAAGATTGATTAAGCCACTAATACTGCTCAACTCATGAACCCTAACTAGAGGTTATCATTATAAATTTGTTTTGGACATTGTAAGCAAAATATATAAAAAAACACTATATATTATAATCAAGCTGGGAGAGAAAAATATAAGTAATTCATTAAAGTAGAGGGTGTGACAAAACGTTAGGCTCAATGCTCTACTCACTTGTGCTTTTTGTAGTCATTCGCACGTTCAAAGTGTGTGGATGTAAACATCACTCCTCTGACTTGCATGGACAAATGACTATGCAAAGTGAAAAGCATAGAAGAATCAAGCCCATTACTTGTTCTTAGAGGGATAGAGGCCAGGTCTACACTCAGTTGTTAAGCTAGCCCAGCTATGTTGGTCAGGATGTGAAAAATCCACATAGTTAAGCCGTCCTAACCCCTGATATGGACAGTGCTAGGTTGACGGAAGAATTCTTCCAGCAGCCTAGTTACAGCCTCTCAGGGAGGTAGAATATCAATGCCAATGGGAGTACCCCTTCCATTGCTGTAGTCTCACTGAAGCACTACAGCGGCGCAGCTGCAGCTGTGCCACTGTAGCGTTTCAAGTGTAGATAAGCCCAAAGAAGGTAATGACTTATGCCCTTATGCAGCAAGGCCCTTAAACATGTGCTTGCCTTTAAACACATGAATAATTCCATTGGCTTCAGAAGGACTTATCTCATGCTTAAAGTTAAGCATCTGCTTAAATATCCTGCTAGATCAGATCCCTGAGTTCTTAGTTCATCTTTTTTCCCATATTTGTTTGGAGGTGGTTGTGAGGGACCAGCTGAATCAACCGGGACAATCTGCTCTGGCATCCCTGGTAACAACAAACCCCTGCAACAAACCCCGTTGCCAGCTCTGCCCGCACTCTACTCTTCTGCACTCTACTACTCTAATGACACCATCACAGGTCCTAACCACATGGGCCACACCATCAGAAGCTCATTCACCTGCACATCTACTAATGTAATATGTGCCAGCAATGCCCCTCTGCCATGTACATTGGCCAAACCGGACTGTCATTACGCGAAAGAATAAATGGACACAAATCAGACATAAAAAACGGTAACATCCGTAAACCAATCTCACAGGACACTCCGTAGCTGACTTGAAAGTTGTCATACTTCTACAAAAAATCTTCAAAAACAGACTTCAGAGAGAAACTGCAGAGCTGGAACTCATATGCAAACTTGACACAATCAAATTGGGTCTGAATAGGGACTTGGAATGGTTATCTCATTACAAGAAGTAATTGTCACTGTTCACACATTCTCACCTTCTAATTAATGGTTTTGAATAGGCCTCATCTACTCTAACTGAATGGACTTTGCTAACACCTACCCTCCCCATTGTTGTTCCTTACCCTTGGCTGATGAAGGACTCAGGGACTTTTTGAAGGAGAGGAAAATAGGTGATCCCTAAATCTTAAATTTAGACTGTCTTGTAAATTGGCTGCTCTTTTTAACCACTCTTTCTTTATCTTTTAGCCACTGAGCACATAAGCAGTCAGTACCGTATTAGGCACAGGCTTCATGAAGCCTTCTTCCTTCATGAAATGCATCTGCCTTTTCACAGATCACTTAACTATAACTGAATTTGGCTGCAGATCTCTCAACATGTAATTTTAACACTTTTTTTTCCTGCGAGATTAAGCAATTTAAGAACAGCTGGTGCCCTAGGTAACTTGTAGCATCCTAGGTCTAGAACTAATTAGATTGAGGCCACACTGTTGTAAACATAATCTGTTAAATGTGGTTGAAGGAAAACAATTTAGTAAACTTGTGTCTTTAATTATTTCATTGTGTCTAAAGAAGCAAGTGCTGCATCTTTCTGTCAGTTTGGCTTGGAGATGGACTTTCACACTGCAGAAAAAATAGCATCATCATGGGCCAGATTTCCAAACAGGCCTCAGCAAGGGCTCCATTTGAACTTCTGTGGCAATGAATGCCTAAATCACTTACACACACAAAAAATCTGTGTGCTGCCACGTGGGTCACAGCCGTTTGTGTTCCATTGTATGTTTGCAAGTGATTGTACACTGAATGTTTAAAGGTGTATAAATTATTGTCAGATCAACAAATGGAGTACAAGTTTAATCTGATTTATAAATTTGGCCAATTGTCCTTAAAAAGTATTCTGTCCAAATGGAGCCCACAGTTTCTCAGATATGATAGAAATGGAAGGGTATAAAAAGCTAGATGGAATCAACATATTGAAAATTGTACCTTGTAAATTCTATTTACTGCAAAATATTTTTAAAATTACTTTCCTGGTGACTTTTAACTGTCAAGCAGTGTTTCTTCTTTTACCATTCACCTTTTATTGCTCCTGAAATAAAATCTCAAATTTGAACAGTTGATATCACAGCTATTTTTATGGCAATAGGCTGCAATTCTGAGACTAGGATTATGATTATCACCACCCTTCCCCGATTGACCCTACATTGAAAGCTACTCAAATATAAAATATCTGTAATGAAAAGAATGAGGAATAAAATGACTGGCCAATTAAATGTCTTCTATTAATGTTTCCTCCTGTCATGTTGGCATTATTATATTTTTCTCAGTTCCTGTTCTTGACCAGTCATTATGAGTAAGACAGGAGGAAATTACAGCATTATAGTTGTGCAAATAATGTATCTTTTGGAGAGAAAGTTAAGGAGACACACCCTGATGATTATCCTCTGCTAAAGAAAGCAATGTTTTAAGACAATCTGCTATAATTCCTGAAAATAACTCAGGTGTCAGTATTGTCAGTTCCATTTTATTACTCTAGAAATACTAAGAGGTCAATGTGTAAATCTACACTCTGCTTTTGTTGGAAATTAACTTCAGTGGGAGTGGACAGTGCTCTGCACTTGATATTACAAGAGGTTTCCAAGATAGATGATTGTTAAAATGTATGCCAACAGGTTTTTTGCTGGTATATCCACAAAGAAAGTGTAGATTATGCTTTTGGAAATCCAGTTTCTGGATGAATCTGAAGAATGCAGAGGATATGATCTGCAGCAATTTCACTCAGCTCAGCAATAAAAATATTTGGTAAATACTAGACCTGAAATGAAACATTCATTTTGGGTATTTTTAATAAATGTGAAAGAAATAAGGGCAAAGTTTACAAAACACAGCCGGAGGATGAGGTGGTGATGGTGCTCCCCTTACAACATTTAGCCCTATGGTTAGGACACTGACGTAGGCTGTGGGAAACTCTGATTAAAGTCCCTGCTCCAGAGCAAGATATTCTGGGATTGGTGTGTCTCAGTGTCTCCTGTTGAAGCTGTTTCTCTTTTTATGAAATACTTAAATAGTAATTGAGCCAGAGAGAGAGTGAGAATTGCCTAGTGGTTAGGGCAATCATCTGGGAGACCCTGCTCCGGTGAATAGCTAAGATGTATACATAATGGAACTGCTTCAATAGGAAAGATTGGGAGAGATCCATCCCATAATTCTCTATGGCCTGATGGTTAGGGCATTCACATGGGTCGGGGAGAGCAGGAGTCAGGTCCCCACTCTGGAGCAGGGACTCGAAGGCATGCCAGGTCAGTGCCCTAAGCACTGGGTTAGAAGTTTGGGCACCACCTCTGTCCTTTTCTGGTTTTGCTGTGTGATTCTAGCCTAAACATGTAAAGAAGACATTTTGTTAATATAAAAGCAGTTCACTTTGACATTTCCAACATTAATTCTTGTCTTTGTTTTGGAGGAAACAATTTGCCAAAATTAATGCAAATTTGCAAAATCTGCATTTCTTTTTTTAGCAAAAAAAAAAGTTTTGGCCCAAAAATTTCACCTAGCTCTACTCATGTGAGGTCCTATGGAAATCAGTGAGACTACTTGTGAGCATCCCTGATGCAAGTAAGAAGTTCACAATCTTGCCCAAATTTAAAAGCACTTTTCACAGCGATTATGTTATCAAATATGCTTATTTGGTTTTAACTGCAGTTAGTGCATTTGAGTCTACAGGAGATCTAGAGGCAGATACTTTGCAAATGATGTCATTTATGATACTGCAAATGATATTAACAACCACATAGGTTTGCATCCTATTTAAGAATCTAAACGGAAGTACAACATTTAAATGATTTATGTGTTACAAACAGTTAAATCTTTCTTTGACCATTAAACCCTTATTTCAGCAATTGGGAAATTTTACACACAGCTGCTGGTGTCACAGCCAACATTTGCTTTTCAGAAGATTGGCTGCCTCTTGCACAGTGTTCATAAACATCAGTTGGAATTAAAAATTAAACACCAGTGGGCCTGGCTTTCTGTTCCCTTGCACTCTGTGTAATCAATTACACCTATAAAGTGTGAGTGCAAAGGATGTGTGAACTGCTACCAAAATCCAATTTTGTAGTGGTTTACTCTCCCTTTGCTCAGATGTAGAAGACTACAAGAGGTGCAAGGCAGTAGAGAAGCAGGCCCAGTACAGTTTCAGTTTATTCAGTTTTATTCACTGTTTTTATTTTATCCCCTTTTTTCTTCCACTTGACGAATTTTAATACTGCTCTGCTGAGAAAAATGGCTGTGGTGGGAATCCTACTTTACAGCATATGTGCTAGAAAAGAGAAGGCGCAGACCCCAATCCTGCAAACACTGAAGCATAGCAATAATTTAAGCATGTCAGTATTTTCAAAGTACTCATATGTTTAAAGTTAAGCATGTGCATAAGTGTTTGCAAGATCAGGGTTTTAGAGTCTGCCTTGTTTTTAAGATTGCAGTCTATGGGTTAAACTCTGGCCTCTGCACCAAGACTAAGGGAATGAGCTTGGCGCAAGTCATTACACAACATGTGATGGCATCCACTGGGCAGCTTCAGGGCTACAGTAGCCCTTTATGTTTGATACAATCTACCTCCCTTCTGCAGAGGTTTTGGCAGAATTACCTGTTCAAGCTCTCCTTAGCCTTCCCTATCTTTGCACAAAGGAAATGTATCTGTTCCACTAAATATGGAGCCTTTTGTTCACATGGGAGTGAAAGACTCTTCCCCAACAGAAGACTCAGCTAAAATCAATGGGAGGGCAGCAGCGGCACTATTACACAAGCTATGAACTCCTGGAGGACCATTCTGTATAACTGATTCAGCAGTATTAAGTGACCTTTCTGTCCACACTGGTGAACTGAAGTCTTGAAAATTAAATTTTAAGTTAAGGAATTGTGCCTTTATTGACAGGACACTGGCATTTGCGTTTGCATTCGTCGCATGCCAAATGTTAGAACACTTGGATTGCATTTAACAAAATGCCTGATGACTTTCTGAATTCTGTACTAATGTGTTGCTATGTAAGTTTTGGCATTGAAAAGCCACATTATGGTAAATGGCATAATTTTTGCTGGATTTCTGTACATGCTGAACTGCTTGCTTAAACTATGCTTGCATGCTTCTGCAAATTCTACATAATGCATTTGGCATTTTTTGTCTTGCTTTGCACAAGGGTCAGAGACCTGATTCTAGGCTGTTTTATTTTTGTTTTTTCCCCCCTCCTCCCCCCGAATCTTATCTGTTTTCTTATCTTTTACATCAGCAGGTTAAGCCTAGAAACTTCTTGTATTAAACTGAAGTAGTTGTGAGCTTTGTAACTAAGCTTAGTCTCAGGAAGATCTTTATATGTATTCCAAAAGCATAGACCATAGCTAACCTTTCTAAATTATAGTAAGAATGAAATTCACTGTCAGGGACATTTTCATGCTTTACTTCCCCTTATCTGTCCTCAGAAAGGGCAGAACAACTTAACAAATCTTCCATGCATATTCCAAATATGTGAGTCTGGCTAGATATGATCTTCAAGAAACACATCATCACTCAGCCAATACATAGCCCCACATCTGGACATACATCTTGTCAGGTGGTCATCCAAGATGCTTGGTTTTGGCCTACAAACACGAAATGAGACTTTCCCAGGTTTTTTTTTTTTAAATTTATACACCTGAAATTGCCAATAATATTTCTACTGTAGATATATAGCTACAGATAAATGGGTTTGATAGGTAAGTCATAATCAAGACTCTGACCCTTAATTGTATCTGTACATGTGATCCCTTTGGTATTTGCAGAGCTACAATGTTTGATAGGGCTCCATGAGGCAGAAGTCTTCACCTGCAGATTTGATTTCAGGGTCTGGGCCTAATATTACATCTGGAGAGGAAAGAATATTTGCAGTTTTGTACAATTAGTGTACCTTATCATTGGAGAATCAGAGTTTTTATCTTCAACTGATCTTCATTTTGGTTGCAGATTCAACTGTTGTGTGATCTTTTTCTGATGGTAGAGGAGAAGAGTTAATGTAATTTAAATTAAAGTTAAGTTAAACAGAAGCTACTAAAGTTAGACATTTTTAAATCAGAGGGTCCAGATAACTTGCATATAAGAGTTTTAAAAGAGCTGGCCGAGGAACCTGCTGGACCATTAATGTTGATTTTTCACTATGTTTTGGAGCACAGGTGAAGTTCCAGACTGGAGGAAAGCTAAAGTTGTGGCAGTTTTTAAAAAGGGTAAATGGGATGACTCAGGTAACTGTAGGCCTGTCAGCCTGACACCGTTCCCTGGCAAGATAATGGAGCAGCTGATATGGAACTCGATTAATATAGAATTAAAGGAGGGTAGTGTAAGGAATGCAAATCAACATGAATGGATGGAAAAGAGATCCTGTCACACTAATGTGATTTCTTTTTTTAATGAGATTACAAGTTTGGTTGATAAAGATAATAGTGTTGATGTAATATACAATAGAACCTCAAAGATACGAACACCTCAGGAATGGAGGTTGTTCATAATTCTAAAATGTTCGTAACTCTGAACAAAACATTATGGTACAGTACCCTGGTCAGTGTCTTCCAGCTGAGGCTGGGAGAGATCTCTGCAAAGGTGGCATCTGGCAGCACTGCCTGATTTGCAAGCAGCTCCCTGCCCTATTCCTGTTTCTCGCCTTTGGGCTGAACTGGGGAGGCCTGACCCCATCCTTGGCACTACAAGCCCAAGCCCTTAGCCGAATCTCCTCAGGGCTCGCCCTGCTCTGTGCACTGCCCGCTGTGCTCCAGAGGCAGCATGTGCCAAGGGATTGGCGCCGGCCCACTGCCAGTGCCCCTCCCTCCCTTGCCCCTTGTATTCCCATAGGTGCAGCCATGACCCAGGAGTGCAGCCATGGGCAAAGCTTGGGCCACAAAGGGCTGTGGCCCTTTAAAACTCTTCCAGAATGCAGCCTCTGGCTCACACTCCAGGCCAGGATTTGGCTGCAACAGGAGCAGCTCTCAGCAGCTCCCTCTTTCCCAGCTCTGCTTGTAAGCTTGTCCCCCTCTTGAGGGGGAGGGGAAGTGCTTCTGCTATGCATACTCCAGTTAGGCTGCCTTGGACTGGCAGCAGGGGCTCACAGCAGTGCCTGTGAACCTCAGCATCTTCACCTTCTACCTGTAAGTGGCAGCCTCTCACATGGCAAGTAGAGTTGGGAACAGGAAACGCAGATGTGCCGACCTTTAAAATGCGATATAGGCACAGTATAGTGCTGTATTTGCTTTATTTTTCCCCCCTCCGTTGCTGCTTGATTGCTTACTTCCAGTTTTACATGGTGTTCAGTTGACTGGTCAGTTCGTAACTCTGGTGTTTATATCTTTGAAGTTCTACTGTATATAGACTTCTGTGAGGCATTTGACTTGGTACCACATGACATTTTGATTAAAAAACTGCAATGTTATAAAATGACTAGGGCATACCTTAAATTGATTAAATATTGGCTAACTTTTATGTCTCAAAATGTAACTGTAAATGGGAAATTGTCATTGAGTGGGTGTTTTTCCAGTGGGGTCCAACAGGGATCAGTTCTTGTCCCTGCAGTATTCAATATTTTTCTCAATGACCTGGAAGAAAACAAAATCATCACTGATGAATTTTGCAGGTGACACAAAAAAAAGGTGGAGAGGTACATAATGAAGAGTACAGATCACTGATTCAGAGAGATTTGGGTTGCTTGGTAAACTGGGCACAAGAAAACAATATATGTTTTAATATAGCTAAATATAAGTGTATACATCTAAAAAGAAAATAATGTAGGCCATACTTACAGGATGTGGGAGTCTAGTCTGGGAACAGTGACTCTAAAAAAGATGTTGGGGTCATGGTGGATAATCGGCTGAACATGAACTCCCAGTGTGAAATTGTGATGCATAAACAGGAGAATTTCAAGGATGAGTAAAGAGGTTATTTGACCTCTGTATTTGGCACTGGTGCAATTGCTGCTGGAATGCTCTGTCCAGTTCTGATGCCCACAGTTCAAGAACAATGTTGATGAATTGGAGAGAGTTCAGAGAAGAGCCTTGAGAATGATTAAAGGATCAGGAAACATGCCTTATAGAGCTCAATTTATTTATCTTAACAAAGAGAAGTTTAAGGATTGTGTTAATTACAGTCTATAAATGTCTAAATGGTGAACAAATATTTAATAATAGGTTCTTCATTCTAACAAAGAAAGGTATAACACAATGCAATTGCTGGAACTTGGAGTTAGACAAATAAAACTCCTGGAAATTTTTTTAACAGTGAGTGTAATTAACCATTAGAACAATTTACCAAGGGTTGTGGTGGATTCTTCCTTGCTGACAATTTTTAATTCAAGATTGGATGTTCTTTCTAAAAAATGTGATCTAGGAATTATTTGAGGAAGTTCTATGCCCTATGTCAGTGTTTCTCAATTTCATTCCCACCCCGGAACCCTTGCGCCCCCATGCCATACCCTCCGCCAAAAAGTCAAGAAAATCTTGCTCTTTTCGGCGTCTTCTGGTGCTTTCATGCAACCAGAAAAAATAACAAAATCTCAGTCTGAGGTTCCAAGGAAGATTTTTTTTCTTTGGAATAATTATTGTGTTTAAAAGGAGACCAGCAATACACTTCAAAAAGTAAATGTTTTCAACCAAAGATAGTAGTCTGAACAAAATGTCGGTGAACTTCATCTTACTCTACACCAGTAATTCAATGTGACACTTTTGCGTTATATTAGCATCAGACTCTGAAAACTTATTAAATCATGTTACAAGTAATCAATGGATTTACCTTTCACAAACTAATGCCTGCATCACTCATTGCTTTCCTTCTTTGTTCCAGCAGAATGAAGATAGTTATAAAGTATCTTGTCAGTTCCTCATCTTCTTTTTCTTCCAACAGGGACTTGACAATTCCATAAGAACTTAGAAAAGTGGTCACTAGGCATCAGCCAGCTAAATTTGCTTCACAGAAATACAAATAACCACATTATTTTCATTTGGAAGAACAGTCAATCGTGGCCATTCCATGTGCTCAATGTATTTTTGCAGAAAGGATGATCATTTTCCAAATTATGCAAAATTGACTCATCAGTGGAAGTGCATTTCATAAAAGTATAACCTAAATACGTGTTTTCAAATTCATCACAGTGGATGGAAGAAACAATCAGATATTTGACTCAGTCCAATCTGTAAATGGTGCAGGTAAATGATTAAGTATATGTATCTGTGCTTAGCATACAGAACAAGCATCAAGCTTTTGCCAGGACACACTTTACTTAATGAAATCCACTTTGCAGTTTTCTTACAGGCAGATTTTTAGGGCTGATTTTAGAGGAAAAGAGTAGCATTTAGATTGCTGATATAGGAAGGAGCTATTCTTCAATCCTCCTAATTTTAGGAAATTAAATTAGAGAGTTGTTAAGGTGAAGGAAATTTGGATTGGTGAAGGACTTTCACCTGCCCACACTATGTGATTTACCAGTCAGTTGTTAATTTTATAACAGGTGATGGTTCAGAGCCAGAAATTATAGAGTGTGAATGTTAACACGGTTCAAAAGCTGAAAATGATACTCACTGGGGTTTTTAATAATCAGTCAGCTAGCCAGCTGCATTCTCCTTTGTTATTAAGCAACTATACTGTACACAATTTATCTAATTGTAGTAAATATTCTGCTATTAGTACGAAGGGGAAGAAGAGGAAGATCTAGTCTGTGCCTTGAGAAACAAAATTTAATATTATGGGAAGGGGAATAGAAAACAATAGGCAGGGCTCTGCTTCTTAATTATGGAATGAAGTATAGACCTCAAAGGGCAGTTGTTTACATCCAGAAACCATATTTTAGTTCATTTGAAACCTAGGCAGGTGTCACTAGTAGAGCTGGCTGAGATCAACAATTCCATTTTGTGACAACTTTTGAGGTTTCACATTTTTGTTTTTGTTCCTCACTGGAATGAAAACAAAACCTTTTAAAAATGTTCATGAAAGAGAATAGTGTCAAAACATCCATTTTCCACTCAAAAAGGTCAAGTTTTTTATTTCTCTTTTCTCTCTCTCCCTGGATTTGACCAGAGAATCCACCTGGAACCTCAGAAACCTTCCCAGTGAAAATCGGAAATCAAAATTGATTTGTCTCTGCAAAATGTTTCAAGTTTTAATGAAACAGCATATTTTGATTAAAAAAAGAAAAGTTCTGTCAAATGTTCCAGCCTGCTCTCGTAACTAATTTATGGTTGTTAGAGAAGATAGATTAAAATATTGGGGATTCAAAATTTACTAGCACGTTTGCCTATTTAATGGTTATTTATTGCATAGTATAATGTGCAATCAGGTAGTATCTACTCCAGACAGTTGTGTGTCATTAAGGTGAACAGGTAGTGTCTGTGACTGTTGTTAATAATAGGAAGAACAGATCACAGCAGAAATTTACTGCATTGCCTTTTGCAGCATGTCTCAAATCTAAGAACAACACATTAGAATTGCATTACATGATTTGACTTGTTAAAAGGAGGAGAGAAAAATATCAAAATTGCATTAGGTTTTCAAATAGTTTATAATCAGAGAATCATAGAATTGTAAGACTGGAAGGGACCTTGAGAGATCCTCTAGTCCAGTCCTTTGCACTCCAGACAGGACTAAGTATTATCTAGACCATCCCTGACAGGTGTTTGTCCAACCTGCTCTTAAAAACCACTAATGAGGGAGTTTCCACAACCTCCCTAGTCAATTTATTCCAGTGTTTAACTACCCTGACAGTTAGGTTGTTTTTCCTAATGTCCAGCTTAAACCACCATTGCAGCAATTTAAGCCCATTGCTTCTTCTCCTATCCTTCGAGGTTAAAGAGAACAGTTTTTCTCCCTCCTCCTTGTAACAACCTTTTATGTACTTCAAAACTGTTATCATGTCTCCGCTCAGACTTCTCTTCTCTTGACTAAACAAATCCAATTTTTTCAATCTTCCCTCATAGGTTATGTTTTCTAGACCTGTAATAATGTTTGTTGCTCTCCTCTGGACTTTCTCCAATTTATCCACATCTTTCTTGAAATGTGGTGCTCAGAACTGGACACAATACTCCAGTTGAGGCCTAATCAGTGCGGATTAGAGCAGAAGAATTACTTCTCAAATCTCGCTTATAACATTCCTGCTAATACATACCAGAATGATGTTTGGTTTTGTCTGACTATACTGAAAGAAGGACAGGAGACACTTGATATGGATTTAATCAGGCTGCAATTATTATTAGATGTCTGGGACTAGCCGGCAGATAAAAGTGTACAGTGCAGGCAACTCCCATTTTCATTAAAATAACCACCCAGGGCTTCCACCAGCCCTCCTTCATTTTCCATTCAAGTCCCCCAGCCAACTCCATGGTTTGGACCTTACCATCCATCCCCCTTCGTAGAAAGGTTAAGATGGACTATAAGAAAGGCGGGTTGGCTCCCTGCCGTACCAATCATAGGAGTCCTGAACTCCCTCCGTTCTGTTCCTTTACCCAGCACCTCTTTTTTAAGTCCTTTATTAGGCATTTATCTGGTCACTGGATGCCTTCCCTATGGAGTACCTGCATTGGACATCTTCCCCACACTTACAAAATAAGTTGTGACATATAGCCAAACCCCTTTTCCTCCTTACCCTAATAGGTGGTCCCTGACACCCACTGTGGAGAAGGCGAAAACCCCTCCACTCCAATAAGATAATATAATGGTTAGGGAAAAATTCCTTCCCAGTGCCCCAAAAAAGGAGCAACTAGTGTAAAGCCCACAGCAGGTCCTAACTCCAACCTGATATTCTCACCTCGAGGGATGGGAGGATAGGAGCTGCCTTGCTTGCTGCATGGAGAAAAAGCTTCTAGTGCCCAGGCTTCCACCTTTTAAAGCCTTCCGTCCTTACATTACCAGGGGATGAGTCAGTGTTGTACACTGACCTCCCCATCTTTTTGCAGCAGTTTCTGACCTCCTTCTCTCCACCCCACCATAAAGCACTACTACCTTTCTCCTGCAAGACCGAAAAACATCCCCCCTACTTTAAGTGCGGTGCGGTCATTTTTGCAACAGTTACACATATTTAGCGTGTGATCCACTATGACCCCCAGATCCCTTTCCACAGTCATTTTTCTTTTTGTATGTGTGCAGTTGATTGTTCCTTCCTAAGTGGAATACTTTGCCTTTGTCCTTATTGAATTTCATCCTGTTTACTTCAGACCATTTTTCCAGCTTGTCCAGATTATTTTGAATTTTAATAATGTTATGGATCACTTATGTTTCAAGGAAATAAAGGGTAAAACTTCTTGTTAAGGGGTGTCGCCGCACAATGTTTTATTTGTGCTAACAAATGGCACACAGAAAACAATCATATTTGTAGCAAAGTTTATTATCCTTTGCATGATTATTGTTGCAATATGGGATAAAGTATAGCTTACATTGACCTGATTTGGGGGTGGGTGAGAGCAAAAAAGGGGCTGTCCCTTTAAAAATAATTACAGGATTCTACTTTTTCTAATATATCTCTGTGTGTGGTTCCCATTAGCGTAATTTCTAAGCATATTCTAGTTATTTTGAAGAAGAGCTAACAATAACCATTTCTCTCTCTTCTTTCCACCATGTAGGAGAAAGAGTGTGATTACTTTTTAGTTTGAGAGTTGGGGTTTTGGGGTTTTTTTTTTCTTTTCTTTTTTTTTGGTTTGGTTGCCTTATACTCTGACCTGAAAGAAATAATCTGATGCTGTTTACCTGTGAATTATATTGATTTTTCTCTTGATTTTTAAATAAACATGATATTCTGTAAGATATTTTTGGAATTACATACTACAACTGGAACAACCATTGTAGGACATTGCTTATCTCTTGGGAGAGGGAATACAAGGACAGAAATTACCTGGACTGGAGCATTTTGTTAGGTCTTGTCTACATGGGGAATTCCAGGAACATTAATCCAAATTATTTAAAATGGATTTGAAATGGATTAGTTAAAGTGCATTAAATCCCTGTGTGAACTCTGTTATTCTTAATTTGGTTTAGTTTAATTCACTTCCAATGTGAATTAAACGAAACAGAATCAAGAATAACAGAGTCCACAAAGGGATTTAATGCACTTTAACTAATCAACACCTTTAATTAATTGTCTGTCTCCTCTCACTGGAAATTACACCTCCAGCTGAAAATTTACACACATCCATAGTTCTTCTTTGAGGAGATGCAGCCAAGTATTTCATGCAGGAGTGAGTGTGCGCAGAACACTGAAGCCAGAGAACTTTGCCTAGCAGCACCCAGAGGGGCAGCACTTGCACCCTATGACCCTAGTCCTTCCCATAGCTATATAGGGCAGTACCTCCCCAACACTCCTCAGTTCCTTCTCATGGCCCGCAGCTGGGGTCGGAGCTCTCTGTGGTGTTTCCACTTCAAATTTTCAGTCTCAGTTTTCTGATTTTTTTCTCCAATTAACAGGAGTAGTTTAGGTTTAGTTTAGTATTAGAATAGTGTTAGGGTAGTTGGCTGCCCTTTGTGATGACCACACCAGATTCAAGCATTGTCCATCAGGTGAACGGGGCATCCCTAATAGTGCTTGTTGGGAATCGGTACTCCTGTATGCTTTTGCTTCAATTCCAATCATCCCGCAGGTCATTCTCAAGCTGAAATTGGATTTGTGCCTACCTCATTTTCAGTGCTCCAGAATGGCTGAGACAATGTTGGTTCTCTGACCTCCTCACATAATCAGTTTGGTACACCATATCTCTTCTGCTTCACCTCAACTTCCTGACTCAGCATGACTTTCAGATTTTGCATCCAGTGCTCAGCTCCCTGCAGCTCATGGCATGGATGCTGCATGGAAAAGGAATGATGTTTGGAGGTGATGTTTGGAAGTGGTCCGGCAAATTTTGCTTAATAGTAGGAAACCCTCTACCAGAGCAGCCTCTTTGCCCAAGTGAAAGAGGTTTTTGATGTGGTTGTTACCTCAGGGAGTACACCCATCTATGGGAAGTCAGTGTTGTTGAACTACCTGCATTTTGCTATCTCAACAAACAAGCAAATTATTTCCATCCAATAACCCACACAGTTTGTCTTTCCATTGTAAACAAAACTTAATTCACAATTCAACCTAATTTCTAAGGAAATGTTGAGTAGATTAGAAATTCTTTTCTCCTGGATATGAATTAACAAGTATAATTTTGCACCTTAAAATGTTACCACATATTCAGCAAAGTAATTCAGTTATCTCATCATGGTGATTTCTGTAGTAAGGATATGTAGTTTGCTCTCTTTATAAACATACATATACTTTCAAATGATTTGAGAATTTCTACATTTAATATTTAGTATTACCATCCATTATATGGCACACATTGCCACCTATGTACAAAGCATTATCTGTGTGTTTCTTATTGATTGTGTCCTCCTAGAAATCTGTGAAAGTTCTGCCATTGATTTCAGCAAGAGAGGGACCAAACACTTTGTTTGCCCATTAGATAAGCAGCTATATAGTATCTTCATGGTTAAGCTTTCAAACTCTATATGGTGTAAATCTTAATATAATTAATGAATACCGGTACTACTCAAATATGTTGCATTTTGTCTGGAAAAGTATGTGGGGTTGATTTTGTTTTGATTATTTTTTATTTTCTGTTGGTATTTTAATGAGCAAATGATGCAAAATAACAAGATGATACGTGATCATACAAATGTGTAATGCAATAAAGGTAATTTCAGTAATGTGTTGGAGCCAAGTCTTAGACCCTGGGTTTTGAGTATGGAGCTCTAGCTTGAGAGAATCTTCCCTATACTGAATCCCAGGTAATAGAGCTACTGCTCCTATATCCCAGTGGGAGGAAGGGGTTGGTCGTTGACCTACATAATGATAGGAGAAAGCCCTCCCTACCACACAGCACAGTGGTGCCCAGGGTTGCACCTTTGAGATCATTGCATGGCTTCTGCTGTCTGCAGGGCCTTTGGCAATTATGAGAGATTGAAACATATTTAGAATAAATAGGTGCAAAAACCTGCATTGTATACATGTATATATAAACACACATGCACATTTGTGTATAAATGTATACACAAATGTTATTATATATAATGCATACATACACATAGTGGGACAAATACTACCTTCAAAGAGGGTAACAAAGAGCAGAGTTTGGCCCATGGAAGGTAATAATTCAGCAATGAATATTTATAGTACTTTCAAAACTTATTATCTATCAGTACTTTGTTAATCATCTGTGAATGTCTTGCTTACAATATAGATCAACATTTGGTTATTTTCTTTTCCATTGATGTCCCAGGCAGATAATACAGTGCAATTATTTACAGTTGTGTGCACGCTGACATCATACTGAAGTCAACTAAAAGTCAATCAGGTCATCACAGCATAAGGGAAAATAAAAGATCAAAATAATGTTAACCCTTAAACTGGGTTATGAGCACATGGTAATGATTCAGAGGTACTAACTATATTATCAACAAAAGGACTTTTTAAAGAGGAATATTGTAGTTTTGCTTTTTTTTAAACCAGGAAAATATTTTTATGAAAACCTAGGAAACATCTAATAAGCACAATTAGGAATGCTTGTCTGGTTTATAAATTGAGAAGACTGAAGTAAGATACCTCTATATCCATGATAGTTGCAAAGTCCCTTGTTTGTTTGATTTTCTTCCTCTCTGATGTTTGGATATATATATTACTTGGACTATTGGTTTTCTCTTTTGTTTTTGGATTAAGTAAAACAGCAAATGCTCCTTTGCTGTTAATGTATGCAAGACAACTTAGAGGGTAGAGTGCAAGAGATCTTGGGGGAACTTGAAACTTCTGTATTTAAAATTAATCTGAGAAATGACAAGCTGAACTGACTGAAATGCTAAATATAAATTTTGTTCAGGGCACTGGATGCAAACAAGCTAATATTTGCAGTCTGAGCTAGGCTGATTTTTAGAACTAGTCATTATAGTTTCAGTAAAAATAACTCTGTTTCAAACATGGCTACGTTAAAAGTCTTGACAATAATTTTTTGGTAACTGACACACAAGTTTAAGAATCTCCAAATCATTGTGAGATTGAGGTCAAATACTTAGTGAAGATATAGGAAAAATATCTTTCTGAAAGACATAAAGGGCCACCTCCCACTTCCAGTGGTACGTGGGAGTTCCAATCTAATCACACACACACAGTACATACATTTAGAATCACCAAATTATATATTAGTTTAAGTAAAAGCCATAAACAAGTCCTAAGCATCAATGTTATCCTTTTGAGTATGGTGAACGCTAAGAAACTAGGTGTCAAATGATTAGTTTATGTCAGGGATATATGGGTCAAATCCTACTTGCAGTTACATGGGTGCAAGCCCATTGAAATCAAGTGCAATTGAAAATAAATTTGGCCCTAAATCTATAGCAGAAGAAAATGCATTAGAAAAATTAAAATTTAGTAAGCTGTGTTTAGTCTCTTACTATCAAAATCCAAAGTAATTTCCACATTTTCTTCATGAAGACTTATTTGTCCATTTAAATGAAAAACTCTCTAAATGTTAAAAATGTATATCAAAGTGAACAAGAAATACTTGTTGATGACATTTGGAAATATCACCCATGATGATTGCATTTTAAGGGTCATGTCAAGATTTTTTGCACATTCTGTTGCAGTGTCCAGAAGTCATTGGTTTGTGCAAAAAATATAAACATATCTCCTATTCTAAAAAATTAGGAGCTCTTTTACAGAAATTGGGGTACAAAGGCTGTCAATCCCGATTTCAGGGGATCTTCTTGAATGTATCACTTGTGCAAACACAGAGATGTGTTCATAAATCAGTGTCAGGATCTGCATGCTCAGTGTTGCTTGTTTTTTGATTTGCAAACATCTGTGAAGCCATATGGGGTTCCTGTTTATATGCTGTCTCCAAATTTTGACTATTTTTTATTCAAACTCTATAGTGATTTAAATAACAGCCCACTTTACAGCAATCAGGAGGCCCTGTGATAACAATTCTTACTAAATTTGAGTACAGAAGAGTGGCGACAGCTGACAAACTAAAGGAAGGAGACTAGAATTTTCTATGGTGACTTCAATTTAAGAATTTTGTCTTTCTTCACAGGTTGTAAATAAGTTTTAAAAAGCATCTGTTTTTTTAAAAAATAATCCGAGCCAGAATATAAGAAATTTTTAGCAATGTGGTCTCTTTCAGCTCTTTTGTGTGTTCAGCGGAAAACTATGTTGTTCAGTGGAAAAATGGGATACTCTGCTTTCAACAGAAGGGAATTATTATTTTATTAGCCTATTAGAACTGTGAATGTAATGTATTGCATACTGTACAATACTGGTAGTATTTCACTGCACTTTTGTTTTTGCAACTTCCGATGTAAAAATGACAGGAAGCACTAGAACAAACTAATTTTGTTTGTTTGAAGTTTTAAAAAATATTTATTTTCATAAAAATATTTTAACAGTAGAATTAACAGAACCACTGAATCCATATTTTAACATTTTTGTTTTTTCTTCAGGTAGAACTGCTTTTATGAGACTAACTATTAATTATAGATATTTTTACAGGTCAGTATATACCTATTATAGAATGAAAATCCAAAAGAGTACAACAAAATGTGTCCTTTAAAATGAATACAGGTGGCAAAGGAATAGTGTTTTTGTATTGTTCATGGTTAATTCTGCGTACCAAAACCTATTCTATTCATGTTATCTGGCACTTTGCCACAATATTATTAGAAAGGTTTATATGAGGTAGTTACAGTCTGCTTAAGGTATAAATCATATCTTATGCCTATAAAGCTGGAGAAGTCTGGTGATGCATCTTAAAAAGCAGATGCTATGTAAAAGGTTTGCTATGCCTGCTGCCTCATCATTGTTTCTAAACAAGAAAAAAATTGCAATGTCACATCATAAACTAGAAGGGAATATTATGATAATCTAATCTGACTTCCTGCATAATACTGGCCATAGAACTTCACCTGGGAATGCCTGTATGAAGCCCAAAACATCAAACAGAGCAATATATTTTCACTATAGCTGCAATATGAATCTGGTTGCATTATTTTATAATTCATAGTGGCTGTTTAATCTCTCTCCCCCAATTCCCCTCTTCCTGACCCTTAACTGAATGAAGAGAACCTAGGCTGTTTCAAGCGAATCTGGGTGTCTATTGTGAAATAATTCAATTTGGGCTCTGAACTGGAAGACCCAAGCTTCAGTTTTGGACTTGCTGCCCACCACCTTCCTCAACTTCCTGTGCCATGGAAACAGTAGGGAATTCAGCTCCACAAAATGAATAGCTCTTCTATGAACTAGGGTGTGTGTTTGGAGGAAATTCAGAGAGTAATAAATGGAAGTTTCCTCTGAAATAGAAAAGGGGAAGTGGATGGGAGAACCTTTACTATGTCCCTGACAGAACAATGATAAACGGGATGACATCTGATTCCTCCATGGGGCTCAGGTTGTCATCTCCGCATCATGTTGATTGAGAGCTCTGGAATACAAGGAATAAGTAGTAAACAGCACAGCAGCATTTTAACTTTTTCCTGCCTGGATGAAATCCAGATGATTTCTGGGTCCTCTACGGCATCATTGCCTGAATAAGCCCTAAAAAGAACCTTTAAGACTTAAACTAACTAGAGCACAGGGTATATCTGTACGGTACCCATGGCAGGAATGCCTAAAGTGGCATATATTCCATTTTACAAAGATTTCCATAATATTTCCATAGTAAAAAGATTTCCTTTGAGAAAAATAATCATTTCTGTTTTCAGAAAGACCCTCATGTGAAATTCTCATAGTACAATACTCTTGAAATGTTTACTTCAACTGATTGATATATTTTTTTCTGATTTAGAGCCTCTAGATTCAATAGACACACTAGATAGGGAACACATTATGAAGAGGAGTTACTATGCATGTTGACTAGACCATATACAGGCTAAAAGAACCTCAAATGCATCCCTGAAGGTAGTAAAGTTACCTCAGGGTGAATTTGACCCCACAATTTTCAACTCTGTATTTGATAAACACTCAGCTTCCATTCAATTTTACTGACTTTAATATACATTTTCACAGAGAATTTGTTTTCCCCTGTGACAGCACAGGTCACTTCATCTTGTTGAAGGGCGCACCATTACTTTTTCCTCACTGTTTTAGGCTATATTCAACTACAACACACTTGAAATATGTGTGTAGGCAAAGGAAATGGTGTTGGATTTCCATGGGGATGGGTGTACTTAAAAAGAACAGAAGCACCAGCCGAATGGCCTTCATAAATTTGGGGAAGAGAGTTAAATTCAGAATGATCATTGTGTTTTCTTTAGAGGTAAAACATCCTCAATTAAATGACATTTTAATATGGACATAAATAGTTCTCTCATGCCCTTTAAAATGAGTTTCACTGAAGAATGGTAGGTTGTACAATATAAAGCACAGTTCACTCAGCTTTAAAAATGAATATTTTCTCTTGTTACAGCTATTAGTGGGCAATTACTGTACAGTTATTCAAGTACTGCAGAAGTGTATCAGTCAGAAGTACAAATGGAAGGCATGTTCAATCCATAGGACCAGGTTTCAGTTTTACTGAGTAATCAGGCTGCTTGATGCCCAGTTCTGTCCATGACTTGGTAGGAAAATACAATGATTTTCTATCCTCTACTATCGATATCATGAGCAGGATGTATCTCCAGGGAATTCAGTGGAGATCTGCCAGTTTACATCAGTTGTGGTTCTGGCCATGCAGTTGTAAGTGCCCTCTCATCCTTACATAACACTAGTAAAAAGATGACCTATGATTGCTAATTCATTGAGAGACAGCTAGAGCACTGTGCTAAGTCTGTCAATTACATCACAAGGAATTTTTGAAGTCTTACATTGTGATGACATAGAATGCAGAAGAAAGTTCTCCATCATTGCTTTGTCCCATGGTGGTCTATTAAATGTATATTGTAAACTCAAATACAGTTAAGGGAAGAAGTAAGGGGGCGGGGGGGACTCCCAAACATCTATTAAAACATAGGGAGAAAATTTCTCAATGTTAGGTCTTGTAGGAACTGGGAAATAACTTGTTACCCATGACAACCTCAGAATAACTCCCTGCCAAAGCTCAGTCCTCAGACTGGACCAAGCCTCTGTTTAAACTAAGGGTTTGTCTACATTTACCTCGGAGATTTGGTGGCAGTTGACCGGAGTGACGCAAACTATGCAAAAAACTTGCGTAACTCCCGTCGACTTCTGGGCTTCTGTTCTGCATGCCATCTTCACTGCATTCTGCTGACGGGAACTATGTTCCCATCGACGCAGCGCTACGCCACTTGAGAAGGTGGTCTTAATACGTCCATTTCTGGATTGACTGAGCGGGTCTTCACTGACCGCTCAGTTGATCCAGATAAGTCGATCTGACAATGGCGAATTTGCCGCCGTCAGTGAAGACATAGCCTAAGTCTCTTGGCTAGACTCCATCTATTACAGCTAAAATGGTCTCTGCCAAAAAAGAGCTCCAAACAGGAGTACATTTTTCCGAGATGGAGCAGGCTGACATCAAGTTCCCAGGCTAGATGGATGCTTTCAAAGTTTGGACAAACATTGTAACTCATAGTCCCAGCTCCCTTAGGGCATATGTGTGCCCAGCAGGGTGTGTTCCTCCCAGCCCAGGTAGACAGATTTGAGCTAGCTCTGCTTGAGCTGCAACTGCAATTTTTAGTGCACTAGCTGGAGTGAAGATAGTGCAAGTACATCTACCTTGGCTGGGAGGTGTGCTCCCAGCTGCAGAGGAGACATACCCTTAAACGCCAGCTAATCAGCAATCATTCTTAGTGATGGACCGTTCTGTCACACTTTCAGAGTAACTGCACCTGTATTCCCCTCCACGGTCCACTCCAGGATTTCCCAGTCAGGTCTCAGATCTCCAGCCGTCACCTGTCTCTGGTCAAGGATCCTTGTCCGACTTCTTTCTGACCGGCAGGGTTAAAGTGGCACAACTCCCTGCCTTATACTGTGATATCCCCAGCAAGCAAGTCTGCCTAAAGGCCAGTGTCTGTGCTTTACTTTCTATGAACAGTGTATTGCCAGCAGTTACAAGATACCGCCCAACCCTTTCTAAGCAAGCACATTTATTCTTAAGGTAAAAGCATTACAGAGCAAACATATAAAGACAATAAACAGATTTAAACACACATGAAACATACCAGGAGTCACCCATGAGTCTTATGGGGCCCTAGCAGGCCAAAGTCTTTCCGACCCTTCAGCAAGGGTTGGGCCCCCATTGGATACAAGATCCTGCCCATTTGTTGGATCAGAAAGAAGGCCTTGAGTCAGTTTAAACCCAGCCTTTTTATAGAATCATAGAATCATAGAATATTAGAGTTGGAAGGGACCTCAGGAGGTCATCTAGTCCAACCCCCTGCTCAAAGCAGGACTAACCTCAGCTATATCATCCCAACCAGGGCTTTGTCAAGCCTCAGCTTAAAAACCTCTAAGGATGGAGATTCCACCACCTCCCTAGGTAACCCATTCCAATGCTTCACCACCCTCCTAGTAAAAAACTTTTTCCTAATGTCCAACCTAGACCTCCCCCTGCAACTTGAGACCGTTGCTCCTTGTTCTGTCATCTGCCACCACCGAGAACAGCCTAGCCCCATCCTCCCTGGAACCCCCTTTCAGGTAGTTAAAAGCCGCTATCAAATCCCCCCTCACTCTTCTCTTTTGCAGACTAAACAAGCCCAGTTCCCTCAGCCTCTCCTCATAAGTCCTGTGCTCCAGCCCCCTAATCATTTTGGTTGCCCTCCGCTGCACTCTCTCCAAATTGTCCACATCTTTTTTGTAGTGGGGGGCCCAAAACTGGACACAGTATTCTAAATGCGGCCTCACCAATGCCGAATAGAGGGGAATAATCACTTCCCGTGACCTGCTGGCAATGCCCCTCCTAATGCAGCCCAATATGCCATTAGCCTTCTTGACAACCAGGGCACACTGCTGACTCATATCCAGCTTTTTATCCACCGTTACCCCCAGGTCCTTTTCTGCAGAGCTGCTGCCCAGCTCGTCGGTCCCCAGTCTATAGCTGTGCATGGGATTCTTCCTTCCTAAGTGGAGGACTCTGCACTTGTCCTTGTTGAAACTCATTAGATTTCTTTTGGCCCAATCCTCCAGTTTGTTTAGGTCACTCTGTATCCTATCCCTACCCTCCAGGGTATCTACCACTCCCCCCAGCTTAGTGTCGTCCGCAAACTTGCTGAGGGTGCAATCTACCCCATCCTCCAGATCATTAATAAAGATGTTGAACAAAACCGGCCCCAGGACAGACCCCTGGGGAACTCCACTTGTGACCGGTTGCCAGCTAGACATGGAGCCATTGATCACTACACGTTGAGCCCTATGCTCTAGCCAGTTCTCTATCCATTTTATAGTCCATTCATCCAACCCATACTTCTTTAACTTGCTGATAAGAATACTGTGCGAGACAGTATCAAAAGCTTTGCTAAAGTCAAGGTATATCACATCCACCGCCTTCCCTACATCCACAGAGCCAGTCACCTCATCATAGAAAGCAATCAGGTTGGTCAGGCATGACTTTCCCTTGGTGAATCCGTGTTGACTGTTCCTGATCACCTTCCTCTCCTCCAAGTGCCTTAAAATGGATTCCTTAAGGACCTGCTCCATGATTTTTCCAGGGATTGAGGTGAGGCTGACCGGTCTGTAGTTCCCTGGATCCTCTTTCCTCCCTTTTTTGAAGATGGGCACTAGATTTGCTTTTTTCCAGTCCTCAGGGACCTCCCCCTGTTGCCACGAGCTTTCAAAGATAATAGCCAATGGCTCTGAAATCACCTCAGCCAACTCCCTCAGCACCCTCGGGTGCATTGCATCCGGCCCCATGGACTTGTGTATGTCCAATCCTTCTAAATAGTCTTGGACCCGTTCCTTCAGCACTGTGGGATGTTTGCCTCCTTCCCATTCTGTGCCACCCAGTACAGCAGTCTGGGAGCTGATCTTGTCTGTGAAGACAGAGGCAAAAAAGGCATTGAGTACCTCAGCTTTCTCCACATCCTCCGTCACTAGGTCACCCCCCTCTTTCTTTAAGGGGCCCACACTTTCCCGAATCTTCCTCTTGTTGGCAACATGCCTGTAGAAACCCTTCTTGTTCCCCTTCACGTCCCTTGCTAGCTGCAACTCCAATTGCGCTTTGGCCTTCCTGATTTCATTCCTGCACGTTCGAGCAGTGTTTATATAATCCTCCCTAGTCATCTGACCAAGCTTCCACTTCTTGTAAGCTTCTTTTTTGCGTTTAATTTATATTAAAAGCCCTTTCTTTGTCTGATGATTTCTACAGAAATTGTTGACTTAATCTTGGCAATTACTGCTATCTCTCCAGCTTCCTTGATTAGGCTCCCAAATAAGCTCTGTCCCTTTCTTGGGGTTTACACCACTTTACCTGTGACAGATTGGAGAACCCGAGCCCACCCACTACTCCAGGTTCCAGCCCTATAATCAGCAGCCATATATGGCTCAATCCAATTCATTGCAGCTTCTTCCCTGGGCCTCTTCCTACCTGGTCCCTTTAGTTTAACCCTTATCTCAGGGTTAAGGTTCTTAGATCTTCTCTCTCCTTGCAAACCCAGCCATGCAAAATGTAACCAGAACACACATTCTAGCTATCCCTCAAGATCCTGTGCCCAGAAAGGGTGCACCTTTCCTTGCCCTCTGTCCCAGTCAGGAACTGACCTCCTGAGGCCCTGCTGCTCCTTTTAGCCTAGTCTGCTGGGCTCTGACTGACTGCTTCTGTGAGGCCTCGCTAGATGGGGCTGGAGGACCCCCTTTGCTGCTCCTTTCCTGTCACTTCACTGCTTCTTCAGGTGGAGTGTGACAGGACTGCAGGGCCTCCTGTAAGGCGTTGCAAAGACCAGGAACCGCCATCACAGTGTGGTAAAGAAATTGCTCTGATTAGGCAAAAGATGATTTTTCCTTGATAAGCAAACATCAGATATCCATACAGATTCCTTTTGAAGTCAGCTGACTATTACACTTCTTTTGGTGAGGTGGTGTTTACACACCTGTAGACCATAACAGAGGTAATGGATTTGTTGTTGAGTGGCTCTTTCTTTCCTGAGGTCCCAGAAGGTAGACATGAGCAAAACACAAGTGCTGCCTCACTTAGGCTTCCACAGTCTTCTCTGTCACCTTTCTTGTCCAACATTGTATGAAACACATAGGTCAGATGGTGGGAGCTGTGGCTCCATCATAATGGAGATGATACCCAGCTCTATTCAGAGCAGGGCAACACAGTCAAGCAAATAGCTCAGTGTCGGCCTGGAATTGGGAATTGAATAAGAATTTTCTGGCTCAGCCCAGATATAATGGAGGTAATACTGATAGACTGGGAGATTATATCTCATAACAGAGGGAGTTTGCTCAACCTTTTCTACCCAAGTTTGCTGTGTACATCTCACCACAGTGATTCATGCCTACATAACTGCAGAGCTGATTACTACAGTGTGCTCTACATGGGGCTACACATTGCATCAGGCGTGCAGTGTATCAGTTAAGTATTGTGTCTTTCAGCCTGTGCTCTATGGTCTTCATGGCTTCCACTTATTCCCAGGTGCACTGTAAGGGGTTGGCTTTGACGTTTTAAAGCTCTAAATGGGTTAAGTCCTGTTTACCTTAGAAATCTCCTTCCACCTCACTTGAGACCACAGCAATTGCAATTAAATGAAGCACTTGAGCTTCACAGCCTCCTGGTTTAATTAAAATGCTAAATTTCACATTAAAGCTGGGCGAATAACAGATGTTTTCGGCTCACTGGCAATTCTGAAAAAATTGGGAAAAAAATGATTTTGGATCAAACTAAAAATGAAATTTCCCAAGATTTTCAGTGAATCAAAAAGTAAAAAAAAAAAAAAAAAAAAGTTTTTCATTCAACCCGAAATAACACATTTCATTTAGATTTTGATTTTTTTATAATGTTTTAGAAAATAAAATTAAAGGAAATTTCTTTAAAAAAATGTTTTGAATAAAAAAATGTAAGTGATTCAATATTTTTTAAAATTCTTTAAAAGGGGTTTTTGACCAAAACAGTTCAGTAGAATCAACAAGAATTTATGGAATAGTTTTGGTGTTGACAAATCTGCATTTTTCACCGAAAAAGGGTTTTTGTCCAAAAAAAAAAAAAAAAAAATCAGTCCAATGCTAATTCACATTCCACTTTTCTTCAAATATTCTTCAGTATATGGACTTTTAGGGTATGTTGCAAAGCCTCTCCGTTTTCCCAGACATTCTCTGGGTTAATTGGTTAGACTGATTTGTGAAATGGGTTGAGAGGGAGAATTTGATTTTAATGTGGATTGGAGGATTTATTGGGGGTATTATTTTGGGTAATATTCTTTTAATTATTATAAGGTACTTAGGGACAGATTCTCCTGCATCACCAGAATTAATAGAATAATTGTGATTTACGCAGTCTTAGCCAATCTAAAAATGTTCCGAGAGAATAAATTGCTGTTTAACCTACAGATGCATGTAGCGCTGCTTCAGTACCTTCCTGTCAGAAAAAGGCTAATGATACATATATCATCTAAGAAGAAACTAATGGTCTGGGGAAGTGGGTGTCCTCCGGTTCAAGACTAGGAATGAGGAGAACAGGCAAATAAGTTGCCTTCTGCAGATCTGGGAGATGGCCTGCTAGCTATCCTCTGAAGACTAGAAGTGGGGGATGAAGACTCTTTCCCCCTAGAAGATATCACTAGAAAACAGAGCAGCAGAAGCTTCTTCATGAGGTTTTGCCTGCTTTGGTAATAAAACCATAAGAGTGTAGCTGTGTTTGTTTTTAATTAACATTTTGCTCAGCTCTCAGTTGCAGGCCCTTTAATAGAAGGCCTCTGGCTTGGAATCATCAATTATGTCTCCCAGAGTAGTAAATTATCTATGCACTCTCTTTGGCTTTTAAATACTAACTTCTTGAACAGCCAGGTGGGCACCAGCCCCAGTATAAAGTGGCTAATTGTCTGTCATACCTATTTGAAAATCCAGTCACTGTCAATATTTGTGCATTAGGATTATGGCAGCCTAGCAACTTGCTTTAATCTGATCAATGAGCAAGTTTGTTTAACAAATATTATGGACAAGATTATGTCCCACCCAGCTTGTTAGTCAAAGGGCCAGCCTGTGCCTAGCACGGGTGCCAGGCTTTATGTGGTATGTACTTTCCTCTGAATGCAAGGACTATAGGAGAGTGCCTCTCTCAGTGCCACTAGCAGATGTTGCAGCCTGTTTAAGAGTTAAACAGTGACAGCACTTCCTGGAGCTCCAGGTGACATTGTGCTTGCCTAAGACAAAAGCCTCTGTGAGCTCCTACTGAGGTGATGTGCCTCCAAAGAACTCTCAGTGTGGGGCTGTACCTTAACAGCACAATAGAGCCCACAGTGAAGAGTATATTGCTGCAAGGTCATCAAGTGGGTCTTTTAACCTATAGATAATCACAGTCCTGGTGGTATGCTAAGCACTCTTTTTGAGGCTAAATGGAAGGAGCAGTTAAATGCCGTTTTATGTTGTGATAGTTGGAAATAATAAAAGCCACTGCCCAAGGCAGTGGGCCATATGGCAAGGCCAACCAGAAGCTAAACTATGTGGGTGAAGGGGTTTCCTTGGGACTGATTGTAAACAGATGTTGATTGGTTGCAGCAGTGTGTATCCCCATTTGTGAGAGGCAGAAAGTAATAAAAAGGCAGCAGAAGGTAAGTGAAGAAGCAGTGAGTGTGGCCCTGGGAGGAAACTGAGAAACAGATTATTTTAGGCACAGTACTTGCTGAAAGGCAGACTTGGATCTCTGAGCAAGGAAACAGCCTACTATTGTTTGTTGCTTCTGTATTGAAGGAAACAGGACTTTCTTTACTTTCTTTGTGAATAATCAAGACTACACCAAAAAAATCCCTGACTTGAATAAACAATTTCTCCTCCTAATGGAAACATCCCAGCAAGGCCCTGAATATTGGCTAACCACTCAGGCCAAAGGGACAACATTGTGTATATACCTTAACATTTTTTTTCACTGATTTCTGCCCCATTCTTTTCTGTTTGCTTCTGCCAGCATTGGGAGAATTTTCAACATGATGCTGGAAGATTTATTTAGTTATGCATCTTTATTTCCCTGTCTCCTCCAATGGCATTTTCAAGATGCTATAATTACAGTATAGGGTAATATATGCCTTCACTATATCTTGTCATGCCTGTAATACTTTGTTTTACAATTATGGATGAAATTCTGCCTGGATATAGATCCTGTGTAATAGGGGCACTGGTAGGGGTGGAAGTTAGAGAAAATTTTACCTTTCAGTTGTAAGAAGAATCCAAAGTTCACCAATTCAGCATGAGAACTAGATTTCTAGAAGCAAGTGGAAAACAAGCTTCAAGTATGCAAGATAATATTGACACTTTGCAAATCCCTTCTCCTTCATCAGGGAGTTTTGCTGTCCATTTGTACTAGTGAGCCTGTTGCTCAGGTTGAACCACTGATTTTTGTATCCTTATCCTTGATATATGAAGAATTGCAGGGTTAACACAATTTACAGCAGTGACAGGAGTTCCTCAGTTACAGCTCACGAGACACATGCCATTTTGGACTGGCTATTGGTGCTGATGCAAGCACTTTCAATATCACAGCAATAAGATTAGCCTAGTGAAATTTATTCCACAGAAGTACAATTGGTAAGAGAAGGAGGAAGCTAATCCACTAAAGAATGGCTCGCAGCATCTGTGTAGGCATTTTTTTCATTAAATAGTTTCTAAGAGTGGGGTTGTTTGACTTCTGGGAAAGATTGATTTTTCTTAGTTAGTTTCTGAAGAAAGGGTTTTTTCCCCACTAGTAGGTAGAGCTGTGAGAAATCCTGTTACTTTTTGCTTCAGAGGGTTCATATAAAAGACATTTTCCTTTAAGTTTTGAACATGAAGATTCATGAGTCTTGTGCATGATCCCACAAGCCACCCTCCATGGGCAGAATTCCCAACGATTTTATAGGAGCTCTGCATGCAGGGACTTGCAGGATCAGTCCCCCATGAGTTACCCTTTGAGTTTGAATAAACGCTAAACGCCAAACCATTGGGCTTCACAAGATTTTGCATTGACTCCTCCAGTGCTTCATGATTTTGACTTGAAATAAAAATCAACCCAAGATTGCTCGAAAATGGACCCAAGATAGCTGAGCAATTTTCACAATCCATTTGTTAAAACTGGAACTGAGTTTAAAGTTTTCAAAGAAACCCCAAACCAGGTGAGTTTCCTGTGGACTTGTCTTGCATAAGGAAAACTTTGAGCATCCCTGCTGGTTATTTTTGCCTTATATCTAGCCCTGAAAAAGAACATACTAACAAAAAGATAAGCGGTACTAAAAGCTGCAGAAGTGTTCCTTTCCTTTCCTTGAGCCTTAGGCTAGAGATACCTCCAGGCTGGTCTCTTTCAAAGAAAGAAGAGTTTCTCCTCTTGAGGCACAGACTTGAACTTCCAGTTTGCCAGCACATTTTAACAAGCACACACAAGGGTAAGCAGGCTGAATAAAATGGACTCCCAGCAGGCCACATAAGTAGCCATAAAGTAGCTACTTTAAATTAAGGAAGGGCAGAGAAAACCTGCAAAGCTGAACAGCAGATTGGGCTTTGATAGAGACGGATACAAGGTCTTTGTTGTTATAGCACAAGGGGGTGCAACTGCAAGTGAACGTGGAAATAGATTTCTGGAGAAGCCTGACTCCAAAAGAAAATTGAAAGCCAGCTCCCTGCTGCTAAGTTTCTGTTCTGTCTTGTGCATAACCATTGAGTTCAGTACTTTGGTTTAACTTAACAAATGAAGTACAGCTGATATTTTCTCATGATGGTAATGACAATATTAATAAAAAGGTCTTCTGCATGTGTAAATATTCAGTTATTTACTCCTGCAGGGGTAGTCATTCAGCTAATTAGATAACTGTCTTTCTTGGCCTGCCCAACTGAATCTGTCCTGTCTCACCTTGGGAGGTTGGCCTTATGAGAGACCACTAACAATATGTTTTTTGGTAAAGTGTCTTTCAGCAGTGCAATTCTATATGTTGTTAGACCAGTGCGATGAACTATTTGATCTGAAATGCATTTTATGTCTCTACCCCTTTATGAAGGTGTTGTCACAGATTTGAGAAATGTGCAGGGGAAAGATAGAACGGAAGCATTTTTCTTTTTTGTTTTGATTTATTTTAATTACCACCGTCCCTTTAGCATTTTTCAGAAAATACTTTAAATCAATAATTTTAAAAGTTTAAAACCATTTGTTTCATTTCAACATCTCTTGTTTTATGTGGCTATCTACACTGCACCCTTGTTGCTATTAGTAGAGCAGTTGAACACACAAATTGATATGCTACTGATATGTGTCAATGTGTGGATTAATGGGAGTGATCATACTTTATATTCTAGGTCTTCACTTAATAATAATATAGGCAGGTGATTTGATAGGGAAATTGGAAAATGTAAACGTCTGAGTGTGCAGTCACCATGACTTTCTTTGAACCAACAGTTTTCAGACTTCCGGTCTGGTATGATGAAAAATCGACACTTGCACATTCCCAGAATTTTGATTGCTTGGAAAGCAAACATTGTTCCTAATTAGGTTAGGTGCTAAATTAAGGTACAATATAAATAATTTGCAATTCATTCCTCTCAGTCTGCCAATCTAGGCATTTACATATTTGCTATACAGATACATATTTCAAGGCAAATGCAGTCTAATTTGCAGGTGTGATTACCTTATCCCAAAAAGTAACAATGACATTACTACTAATGAAGTGCATGCTATTGTATGGGAAAAGTAAGCGAATGAACATTTTGAAATTCCTATGGTAAGTGTCTAAGGAAACAAGAGAGAAGTGGAAACAGTCTAGAGTGAGACACTGTGAGGGTTGTGCCCATTACACAGTTCCTTACATCCTCTCGCAGGTGACTAACGGAGCTGCACTGACTGCTAGTTCTGAGAATTCTGGGTCTTGGGTTTCCTCCAGCTAGAGAAAAAGGGAACACATGGTAGTTTCCAAAAGGAAGTGTGCTCAAGAAAAAATTCCTTGGAAACTCTCAGTGTGAGGAGCTTGGTTGTCTGTGGACTCAGTTATTCAGGAAGTTCCTCCAGAATCTGAGCCTAATACGATATGAAGTGGGAAACTTGCACTAGAATAATATAAAGGTCTGACTTCAACTGAAAAAGCCAGACAATTCAAAAATAAAACTCAACACCTTTGACCTTGGTAATGCCAAGATCTCAAAAGGGTGATGTTTAGTCTGCAGTAAATGTCACAGTGGGAAGGAATGGAAGTGTGAAGTGGGATTCAACTCAGAGTTTACCATGCAGTCAGCATTTGGCACTGGCTCAGATTCAGCTGTAGTGTAACTTAATTGACATCAGTGGATTTACATTAGAAAGAATTGGATCCATTGACCCTAAACATTGTAATAACAGAATTTTGTTATTGAATTTTTCGTTAATGGTATTGGAAGTTCAAAACAAATACCCACCAACCGTTTTGTTTATTTTATATTGGTTTGCGAGCTTTTTGATGACGTGTTATATGGAGCTCTATAACCATTCTGATTGTTTTCTGTGTAGTGCGCCTTTGGATTTTTAGGAGTCTGCAGAAGAGGTCTGTTTGATGAAGCATAATGGTGCAGACTTGCAGAGATTCAGAAGAGAGAATAGTTGCATATATTCAAATTACAGGATTGTAAATTGCATTGTGCGGGGATTGCCATTGCATTTTTGAGATTTGTGTTATATGTGCCACTCTTCCCTTAAAAGCTTCTACTGTGCTACTGTTCTACTACTGTATAGGAATCTTTGCCTGTTGCTCAGATGTGTAGATCAAGAAAATGTTTTAGCTGCAGATCCTTGTTACCAAATTGTGGCAATATTGCACGCTCTAAAAAGAATAATGGGACATTTCTCTTACTTATATGAGAGTCACACAATAGCTCCCAGGTGTCTCCAGTATAAATGACTCATTTGAGGGCTCGACAATATGTGAGATAAACCCATAACTCACTTCCGTCCACAGAGGTTTTTTATATAACATGAAGGATGAGGAATTTGTTTTTGAAGATAGTGATTTTTCTCAGTAGTTGGGTTTGTGCAGTGACATAGACCAATTTTGTATAATTTGCTGCATAATGAATGCTGACTTTTATAAAACAGATGCAGGATGAAACTATATGCAAGTGGTGTTTCTGCATTTAACCGGATTGTTGAAGCTGATTTGCATTCATGCAAGAGCTCATCAATATTACATGTTCAGACAGTTTGGGACAGGACCCAAACTTTGTGCCTGAGTCATCAGTTCTGAGAAGATGTTCACAAACTGTAAAATTTCATTAACCCAGATTTGCAATTTAGTGAGAGAATTTAATCTCAGTGCAAAGAGATTTATTTATATATGCAGCTTCCCATGTACCAAAATAGCAATATTAGAAGAGAGTTGAGGAATATATTAGGTAACCTACTAGGTTCTTTCCATCTCTAATTTCTGGGATCCTTTGATTTACCCTTGTCCACATTATTTCTTCAATAAACTGCATATGAGTTTTGGGATATCATACCATCTTTTTGTGGAATCCATTAATGGAAAGAAAGTTTGGATAGAATTTCTAAAATAGCAGATGAAAGAAGCACAGCAGACACCAGCTAATTGGATTTTAGTAAAGTATTTGGATAGTGTCTCACCAACTCTTATTCTCAACATCAATTGAAATTGGTTTGGATATGTTCATGGGGTAAGTGACTGAGATAGGTTTATGAAAAAAACACAGCAGATAAAATTTGATGTTGACAAATGAAAAGGCAATGCACATTAGTGGGAATAATAAAAATACCCATATATATTGTTGGGTTCTAAATTATCTGTAACTCAAGTAAAAGACCTGGATGTCATTGTGGAAAGCTCACTGAAAACATCTGCTTAATGTGCAAACAAAAGGAGGATGTATAAGAAATGGAACTGCAAAGAATATGACGTCTATTGTAATGTCATTATATAAATCAATGACATGCCATCACCTGCGGTGCTGTGGTGAGTTCCGGTTGCCCTATCTCAACAAAGTTATTAAGAAAATAGAAGGCTCTTCAGAGATGGTGATGAAAATAATTAAAGGAATAAAAAGACTTCCATTAGAAGAGAGATTGAAAAGTTGGGATGGTTTAGCCTAGAGAAGAGAGAAAATTGGATTCTCTAATATTTATTCTTTTTGCATCATACAAGGATAAAGGAAAATTCAATGAAAATAAAAGACAAAAAATTAAAATTGTTCCTAGGTAATGTGTTTTACACAGCATATAAGCCTGTGGATCTCATTGCAACAATATATCAGTGAGGCCAAAATCTTAATGTGATTGAACATTTATATAATGTTATTGATAATAAAAACATCTACCATTTGCTAATACATACACACACAAGAAGTGTTATAAACCCACATGGTTCAGTGCAACTACTACTGATAGTGTTAGGAAGAAACTTCTCCTATGGGTGTTCTTCCATAATGTCCGCTACTGATATTCTTGCACCTTCCTTTAAAGCATATGTTACTGGTCACTGTCGTAGACAGGACACCAAGCTAAACTGACCATTGATCTGATCTGCTGTGGCAATTCTTGAGTTCCTAAAGGGTCTTAATTTTGGAACTCAAAATGGAGACACCAAAAATCACTTTTGAAAATTTTAGCGTATAAGTACTAGTGATAAAGTTCTAGGACTTTACTTTATGAATTAAGTTAATAGCACATTTGGTCAATGAAGTGCAAAATTATGCCCAATGAGAAGGAAATAATAACAAGGCCCCTGAGATAAATAGATATTTATTATGCATTAAAGTAATTTCAGCTTAGCCATTTGTAAAGTCTTGTCTTGAAATATCAAATGCTAATGACATCTTGAATTACTACAGCTTTTATGGACTTTTTTTAAAATCACAGCTGTTATTGATTTGTGTAGACAACTGACATTTGTCTGCAGTAAATTATAATACATTGCAGTATCAGTAAAACCCAAATGATAAAGTGATTGAATTAAAATTCCTTCTCTTTCCTCATAATAGTGTCCTTCCAGTGGTAATTATGAGTCTGCTAGTCAATGCAGATAAAGAAAAATGTTGGCTTCTCCTTTATTGCTGTTCCATCAGCTAATGAAATGATATTTATCAAGATAAGCCCAACACGAGTTAATTTTACATTGAATGATTTCTCTATAATGGATCATGTGAAGCAGTAAAATCTTAAAAAAAAAAAAAAAAAAGTAGTAACTTCCTGTTTTTTCAATATTGATAAAAGAAAATGAGTGCCTGAGAGAGGAACTTACCTCATTCACTTAATAGGATGAGCTGTAAGAGTAAAGAACTAAATAAATTGACTTCTCCTGTTACTTCTGGAGCTAGAGCCCAATTTAGAGATTTTTCTACCATCTGCCCAACTTACAGACTTTTGATTTCTCTGCAGGTGACTTTGTTGAGCTGTCCAAAGAAAACCGAGCTAGCCAGGGCTATAGGGCCCGGAACACTGCACAAAGTGAAATAGTTCTCATTTCTTTTCCTCACAAAGTCTTCTGTTTGGTTTCAAAGTGTAAATATAAAATAATAAAAATGCTGCAGGCAGAGGGCATAAAGAAAAACAATATAACTTTTACAGCTACCAGCTAAAGCATTAGAGTTTTATACTGTAAGCTTTCCAGGGCAGGGACTTTGTTTTTAGATGTTTGTTTTACCGCTTGTAAAGTGCCATGTACCATCATATCTCTCTAAATTTCCAGGCAAAAAACCAAGCTAAAATGGAATTAAGGGTGAAAGTAACTATCAGTAATTTAAATACAGTACTTTACAGGTATGTGGTATTATCCCCAAAATCCAGGGAATTCAGACACAGCATTAAACTTAAAGAAAATCAAACATATTAAGGTATGGATGCTCCGCTATGGCACCCAAACAATGTAACTCTGCCCTGTAGTAATGCCATGCTTGACAGAGCTTGTGATTGCAGATTACACTGAATTTATATGTCTTAAAAAGTCAGGTTTTGATCTAGCTTGGGACCACAAGCACTAGCTTGTATATATTCCTCAGTATCGATCAATGTGGGGCAGAGTTAAAGTTCTTCCCTTTGCCCCGTAGAGTACAGAGAGCCTCAAAACTTGCAGGGAAGAGACAAGGCCATGCCTCTACCACTCCGACTGGGCTAGGGAGCAGGCTGGGTAAACTGAAGGAAATAGACTCTAGCTTCCTACATACTTACCTTGAGCACAAGGCAGCGAAGGCACAATTCTTCCCCAAGCACCCCATGGCCTGCACAGCACTTCTCCATGACATCTCATACTCAGGGCTGTGGCTAAACACTACCATCTAGCCCTTAGTGGTTGCCCTTATTATTACCACCTAGATCATCATAAGGAATCAAAGCTCCTATATCAATATATGTATTGTGATTATTAAATAACTATAGCACCCAGAGGCCCTGATAAGATCGAGTCCCTGTTGTGCTAAGTGCTTTACAAACACATGGTCTTTGTCCCAAAGAGATTGCAGTCTAAAATAATAGTAATTGTGTTACTATTGTCCTGATAATTGTCTTTTAAGACATTACTAGTCGCTAGATGATATTGACCAGAGCTACAGAACAATAGACGATCTCCAATCCAGTTTCATCCATTCCAGTTTTCAGAGGTGCATTACCTGCAGACATTTACACGAAGTGCACACTCGCCAGCTCTTTCTTTATTGTCTTTGAGAAAATATTGTCATTCAGTAGTTGTGAGGGCAGTATGAAGAAGAGATTAACAGTGACTGTGCTGATGACTGCACAGCTCAAGCAGGTAGATTATACTTGGCTTTCCCTGCTTTGGAAAAAATGAAAGGTTGTGTATGACATACACACACACAACCTTTTATTTTTCCCAAAGCTCCTGGATCAAAATTACTCAACTCAGGTGAAGTAGGTGAATATAACTACCTCAGTGCGCATTCTCTTGGTCTTAACGCTATTTCCTAATACACACGTGTATAAAATATATAATTTATATATATGGATAATAAAGCCTTGGTGTCTACATACTGTGGGATAAATTTAGGAGTGAAATGTAACATGACACAAATAAATAAACATCAATAAACAGGTTTAAGGGGGTCTTGCTCCTTATTTGTTGGAGGCCTCCTCTTTGTGTCATGGGGCAGTAACCTTTAGGAAAGGAAAGTGATGTTGAAGCTTTTGGATTTTCAGCCAAGAGCCCTTTAGCTGAAGCTGCTGAATGGGTGTGCTAAAGCTGTGTCTTTCCCAGCGACCCTGGCTATACTTTTTCCCAGCCAGCACTTCCTATATTTGGTGATGCACTAGTTACTTGGCAGACGAGAGATTGAAGCCACTTCCACATCCTTATCCTCCCCGGTGGTGGACATTCTGCCATTGAGTCTGAGCTGAATCTGGGCCTCTGTATCCAGAGGTAATTAACTTTTTTTTATCTGCAAACTGAGTACAATCTTAAGAGGCTTTTTTGAAAACCAGATACTGCAGCCTCAGTACTGAGTTTTCCAGGAGAAATTCATTGCATAGCATTTGTAGCATAGTGTCAATAACTAACTATAAAGGCCTTTCCTAAGACTATCTAGTTTATTTAATAATGCACTGTACTTATACTCTCAAGTTTGTGCATCATTGGCTCTGCAGATCCCAGTGGTCACAACAAACCTGGGATGATACATTTGGTAAGTGAGGAATCATCATATTTGTAGTTATTGTGCTGAGACTCCATGGAAAAAATATCACAGAGCATGCAAGTGATATACAGTAATTTATTCTTGAAGTTAAACTCATAGATTTTAAGACCAGAAGGGACCATCATGATCATCTAGTCTGACCTCCTGCACATTGCAGGTCACAGAACCTCACCCACTCACTCCTGTAATAGACTCCTATCCTCTGGCTCAGTTACTGAAGTCCTCGAATCATGGTTTAGAGACTACAAATTAGAGAGAAATTCACCATTTACACTAGTTTAAATCTGCAAGTGACCCTTGCACCATGCTTTAAAGGAAGGCGAAAAACCCGCAGGGTCTCTGCCAATCTGACCTGGGGAAAAAGTCATTTCTGATCCCAAATATGTTGATCAGTTAGAACTAGAACATATGGGCAAGACCTCCCAGGCAGATGACTGGGAAAGAATTCTCTGTAGTAACTCAGAGCATTCCCCATCTAGTGTCCCATCTCCAGCCATTAGGGATTTTTGCTACTTGCAGTCACCAATGGGTCACATGCCATTGTAGGCAGTCCCATCATACCATTCCCTCAATAAACTTGGGTCTGATCCCAAGAGGTGGTAAACTCTTTCACTTTGAGTTGTATGTAGTGGGAGTTGTAGGACTAGGCACCTCTTAAAATCAGGTATGTGGTCATTTTGTTTTATCTGCCAAATTAATGACTCTGTATAAGAGGTAATAATAACCTGCAACTGTTCGTTTTAACTAAAGTATCTTTGAGTTTGTTAGAGGTGAAACAACATCTAAAAATAGTATTTTATCGTCCTATCATAGGTGAGAAATAGCCAAGCATATTTTAAGATGTTTTATTGGGTGATGGGAAAAGTGGGAAAATGTAATGATAAAATGGATGCAATAGTGTACATTTCTATATACATGCCACACCAACCTGTGGCCTCCATCTTGCAAAGACCTTTTATGTGTGTTTTGTGTCCGGTTGAAACACTTTTCATATGCAAATTTTAATCCCTGAAATGAATGTGTGAATCCCTGATAATACTTATTTGTAACAGAAAATCTGGCAGATACTCACCTATATAGGCAGGGGTATACTGTACCATGAGGCTATGCTGGCTTTTCACAGAAAATTCTGTTTACGTGTATGGCAAAGACTGCAGGATTCTAAGCAACTGGCATTATCTTGCTAATAGGAATTCTTGCTTGGACGTGTTACCTATACTTAGTGTGCCAAATGTTGAGGATTCATGAAAAACTCCCCAAAATCTACACTAGCTTTTACTCTGAAACATAAAGTATCTGTACAGGACTGGATTGTGGCTCGTTGTATTACTGTTTGACTCAGTTTTTATCAACATTTCTTTCATGCTGTCATATGCAAGTCTTGTAGGTTTATTTTTTGTCATCACCATCTTTATTTTTCTCCTTTTTTCCTAATCCATTATAAAGCCAAGGCATTCCCTAGAATTACTGTATTGTGTTTGTCGTTAGACTGTTTTCTTTCTCCAGTGGCATAGTGCTTGCACCAGGAGAAGTCCCACTGAAATCACCAGAAAAAGCACTGTGCCTTGGAGTAGATGATTGCAGGAACAACTTTAGTTTACACTCTCCAGTCTTTAGTAGCCATACTAAGACATATTCCTACTGGTTTGTGTCCTTCTGTCAACATCTGTCCTGTCCAATAGTTTGATTTTTCCCCTCCTTTGATCTTAGTGAGAAAAGGGAAAGTAGGTCACCTACTTCTTTCAGTCATTGACCCATTCAGGCCAACTTTAGCAAAACAAATAAGAACAAAACAATGGAGCGAATCCCTTCCTCCGCCTTGATATGTATAATTCTTGTTTATCTTCTTAGAATGCCTTATCACTTGTACATTGAGGGAGAATAGCCCCCCATGTTATCTGATGGTACATGTTTTAGGCACTCATCCAGTGCTTTGAGTAACAAGAAACATGCTTTGTACATGAGATACAAGATTACATACCACAGTTTTAATAAGTACTGAATCTGCTAGGAAGCAAAATCTATAGTAGTGTTCCACTTTGGCTTTTGGCCATTCTGAAAAGCTCGTTACAACAGATACCTGCCTGTAGCATATGAAATGGCTAAATCCCAAAAGAACACTTATTAAAGAAAGAAAACAGTATTGAAGGAATAACAGCCTAATGTCAGAATGGGGAAGCTGCTGCTGTGTAATACTGCACTGGACAAGAGCTGCTGCTTTGTGCCAGTAATAATGAAAGGCCTGCGGTTAGTACCTTATCCACAGCAGCTTAAATGGATTTGAGAGCAATAAAGTGTAACAACCATGTGTCCTGTCACTTCAGTTTGTCCTGATATTATTCATGTAAATCAGGTTTTAATGCATATGAAAATAAAAATTTGATCCAGATCACCTGATGAGTTATAGTTGTATACTGAGTATATGGAGAGCTCTTTTCAGCCTCAGTGCATGAATTAAGTTAGCATTTATTTGGTGAGAGGCATTGGGTTGAAGTTCATAGGTTTAGAGGTTTTGCAAAACTCTCTAACTGTTCAGGCAGTTAAACACCTGGTTTGAGTTCTGGAATTTTTTCTTGCTATTTCTTTCCACCAACGGTTAGTCAATTGAGGGAAAATAATCATTCATGCTAAAGGAAATATGTGCTATGGAATAGTAATTTAACAACCCCTAACCCAACAACTACCATGCAGTCCTGATCCTGCAAAAGGATTCAGATTCTTGGTGGAGACCTAGTTACTTCAGTGGGACAAGGCTAAGACCTAAAGTTCTGTCCAAGAGGCCTGAGCTTGTTCATATTTGTGGCCTGTGTACAGTAGATGTACTGTACTGCATTTTCATTGCATTTTTCCTCTCTTCCCCTCTCTGCTCCTTTTTTTCTTACTAGTTGTTTTTGAGCTGCTACATTTACTTCTCTTTTTCTCCCCCCATCCTGGATTTTCCCTGCCTCACACTGGCCCCATATTTTTTCTAAGTGTAACGTAAAAGCCATAACATTAGAATTCAAGATGTACTTCCAAGCCCAAAAACTTAGGTTGTTTTCAAAATCAATCAAAATCAAATCAATTTGCCCACCTGCAATTAAATGATTTTTTTTTAGAGGAAGGAGGAGGGGATATATTGTCCTGTTTATCACAAGTTTTTAGGGTTTTATTCATCAGTGTGTCCTTTTGTTTTGTTTTTATTTATTTATTGTTACTTTTGCAACCAAGTTTTGATACAAACACAAAATTAGCACCTCCTTTGGAGAATAAAATCCTGCTCATTTACCTAAAGATTACCATTGACTTCAGCAGGACTCCTCCTGTGATGAAGGAGAGCAAGATTGGGTCTGGAAATGCCCCATGTTCATTTTGGAAGACTCTTCCTGATTTTGTTTTAGGTGGGAGAAGGATTATAAAATATCCCCTGGGATACTTTGCTGACTGATAGCCGAGAAATGAAGTGCTGCTATTTCTAATCTTTCCTGTATGTTTTGCTGTGTAGTTTTACAAGTTTGTCAGGATGGGTTTTTATTAATTGTTTTCCTCATTAGTGTAGATGAAAATAGGGAAGTATTTACTGCTGTCTGTGTAAAGGAGGAGAGCTACACTAACAAATTATTTTCATTTCACCTCAAAGGTTTTCATCTCAATCAGGGGCCTGATTTTGCTCTCACTAATGCTGTTGTTAATGAAGAGTGTCTCCACTGGTGTTAGAGGAGGTAAACCAGTGTAAAAGGAATAAGAAAGAAGAGAACCAGGCTCCGGCATCCTATGTTCAACAGAAATAGCTGAGCAGGGAGGGAAAGAGAAAGGAAATGGTTTCACAGAGCTAAAGTAGAAAAGAACGTTATGCAGGCCAAAGAAAAAATGCACATTCATTTTTAAAAAGGTGCCAAAAGGTTGATAATGGGGAAAGGTGCTGGATAGACTTACTAGAGATAAAAAGAATGAGAAAAATGAGCGAGATTGCAGTAAGAGGAAAAAATATAGCAGATGGAGATCACAGGGAATGACAAGGAAAGACAAATGGGGGAAGCAACAATAGAAAGATTAAAGGTAGGTGAAAAAAGAAGCTGAGAGAATACCTGTATGGAGATTTTAAAGAGATAAAAGGAGGGCTCTGTTTTTTCTTCTGTCCATCACTTTGAGGCACTGGGCATCTGCAACTCCTTAGTGGAAGTGGGAGTTGTAGGTTCTCAGTACCTCTCAGAATCAGACCACAAAAGCTTAATATTTTTAATAACAAAATGGAATGGTGAGAAGAAGGAAAAAGCCACCTGAAAGTGGCATAAATACACACAACACATACTGCACATTCCCTGTCCCTAAGATATTTCTTAAAGGTTCATATTTGAATTTAGGTTGTTTTTTAAGGTCAGGTCAGCAAGTTCATGTTGAGCCCTGTTAGATGTCTTTCCTCCCCCTAGTGACTACACTGCTGAATCATTCAGAAAATGAAGGTGCCAAGTTGACACATTTTTTGTGCGTAAATTCCAATTTTCCTTTTTGAGATGTTTTACATTTCTCTGCCACAACTACTGATCCTTTGGAAGATATTTCCAGGCAAACCTGTCAAATCCAGACAGTTGTCACAGATAATTTATTGTGTTTGCTCACATTTCTCAGGTCAGATATAGAGTTTCACAGGCAGTTTGTAGCAAACATAATGACAACTTTCAAAAGCAGCTGAAAACTTTCCAAAGAAGAGTTGAGGAAAGCTTCAGTGCCTTACCAAATCAGGCACATCTCACTCATTACTTGTATAGGCCTCAGTCATGCACTCACTGAAGTGAGAGTTTTGCCCTTGATTTAAGGCCAGATCCATAGCCTGTTAAAGTCAGTGGAGTCTTTTTATTGATTTCAGTGTGCTTTGGATCAGGACCTTAAATGTGTATAGGTTTGGGCCCAAAACTCCCAAGAATGTGTTGTAAGCACTTTGCAGACATAAACGAAGATGAGACATCTGCCTCCTCCCTCCCTCCTCCCCCCCCAAAAAAAGATGACAGTATAAGATCTGATCCTGCAAACATTTATATGTTAACTGTACACGCATGATGAGTGTCATTGAAGTCAATAGGACTACTTAACATGAGTTAAGGCAAAAATTCTCAAACTAGAGGTCACCCCCTCCGGAGGGGGGGGGACATGGGATGTATTCTGGAGGTGGGTGAGAAGCTTTAGGGAAAAAAGCTTACTGTGCACATTTTACATACAGCAATGTATAACTAGCAAAGATGATTCCTCCATTCATATCAGGTCCTCAGTGGCACTGTACATTTGACTGCTTTCTGTTAAGCTTGCATAGCATTATACAAAGTCATTGCCATCTGTATATTAATCCATTTGCCAGAATGCTTAATTGTAAGCATCGACCACAATCGCAGTTTTACTTTTGCTCTTATTACAATGGATCATTGGCTCTGTTTGAATCAATTCCTTCTTTAATACTTAGTGAGAGTTGCATGTTGATTTTTTTATTGGTATATGTACATGTGTGGCGGGATGGGGTGGGGTGTAATCTACTACAAGACATAAAGAAGGGGGGCATGATCAAATAAGTTTGAGAACCACTGGGTTAAGCTACACATGTGCATGTTTGCAAGATTGGGACAAACCAAAGACAAGGGCAGGAGAAAGAAAATCACGTTACAAGCTACAATTACTGTAATTTAATGGCATGTTCTGTCCATTTTTGTTGCTTTTTTAGTAAATTTAACTTGTATGTTTATGAGGTCTTACAATTATTACAGTTAGCAGGAAAAATTCTAAAGACCTCCTATTATGGATCTCTTTAAGGGAGTCCAAAGAAAGGCAATAGTAATTTTTTTTAAAAAGGTAATGATATATTTCAGTATATGATGTTTTACATTAAATGAAGTGCTAGCCAGTGCATGGTGCAACCATTATTTCTTTAAAAAAAGAAAACTAATATGGGGGGCAGGGAGGAGTCCAAAACTGGTTTCATGGCTTGATTCGCGGTGTGTAATTTTCCATGTTAAGTTGAAAAGCTTTGTTTTGTTTTGTTTTTTTACTTCAGGGCTAAAAAAGAAATCTACTCCCCATTAGATCAATGGAAATAAAACTCCCATGAACAATAACATCTAGTTCATTCCTTATATTACAGCATAAGGACATGTTTACTGTTCTGTGAAGATTGTCAGCCAAATTCTCTGCTGGTGTTAATGGAGCTGTGCCAGTTTATATTAGCAGAGACCCTGTTGGTGTACTTTACACAGACTTCTACAGCACCAGTTATACAATTACATAGCAGATAAGAAATTATGAAACCCATTTCACAGGTGCCATTTGGACCATTCACATCCCCAGTGCAGGCAATAAAATATTAGAGAAAACAAACAAAAACAGCTCTGTGAAAACTATATTAAACCTAGCTATCTGTAAATAGCATTGTTACGGCCTCTTAGTCTTTACTGTGTTCTAACCATTTTTTTGACATGTGCAGTTACAGTAAAGTAAGGTGAAGTGTGCAAGGTACCGGGCCTGATCAGCTCATTCTCCCACTCCTGCATGCATGTCTTTTTCATTGCCTTCCCTTATTCATAGGGCTTCTTCCCTCTGACCAGGTTATAATCCTTCCTCCATTCGTTGTCTCCTGAATATTCACTTATTTTCCACCGGGGTTGAGTGGGAAGGATATTGTGGCAGGATATGCTGGAATGTTGGGGAGAATGTGTGTGTGAGGCAGGGAGGGAAGGAAGGAAGGAATTGTCCATGCAGTACCAGTAGGGTGACCAGATAGCAAATGTAAAAATAGGGACGGAGAGTGGGAGGTAATAGATGCCTATATAAGAAAAAGCCCCAAATATCAGGACTGTCCCTATAAAATTGAGACATCTGGTCACCCTAAGAACAAGGGCTGCTGGGGGGTAGGCCTTTGTAGTGTAGGCCTCCACAATACTTTGTAGCATCTGAGTTTGTTGACTGAGGAGCTGCATGATGTCTTGGTGCACTTCCTCATACACATCTAGGTCCTTCTGCTTTTCCTCAAGCATGGGTTCCCTTCTGTCCCCTGAGTCATTGGCACCAGACTTGGAGCTCCCAAGCAGTTCAGAGAACATGTCCTCTCTTGTTCATTTCTTTTTCCTCCAAGGTCAGTCTGGCAGCAGGTGTGGATGGGTGCCTCTCAAGGAAACCCCATCAGTGGCCACAGAAAAACAAGACAGACAGATAGAGGTCATTGTTAAATTTAAAGCAGCAGACAGCAAAGATGAGTGTCAAAACTCCCTAAAATTTCCCCATAAAGATCTTCATACAAATATGAAGTGCGTCAGGTATGCTACTGCTTGCTTCTCACAGACGACTCCAGGTAGTAAACAACCTCCCTGGGAGTAAGTGTTAGCAGAATTGTAACCTTAGGCTTGGATCCTGCAATGACTTATGCATGTGCTTAACTTTGAAATCAAGGAAATTATGTATTGTGCATAAATTAAAGCATGCATAAGTCTTTGCAGGGTAAAGGTCTTTGCAGGATCAAGGCTATCTTCATTTTGTGCCTTGTGCAATACCAAATACATCATTGACATTTAAAGGAAGACCATCCCACTTAGAAATCATAATTTTCTCTGAACACTTTTCATCTGATATGTTTAACTGGATACATTAACATTGCTGTAACTGAAAGGATTTAGAGGGGAAAATAATCTTTATTCGGTTTGTTTACTTTGTGCATTTGGGAGCACTTTGTGTCTAGTTGCTTTTACTGTTTCCCCTGTTTGTGTGCATCTTCCACACTGCCAAAAGAAAGATAAAACCTTTTTTTAATATAAGAAAATGTCATTTTAAAGCTACCGAAATTCATAAGGGGATTCAGAGACAGGTGAAATGCCAGAGCTTAATTGTAACTCAGATTCTGAAATTGACTAGGTTTCAGGCTGACAGTGTCCCTTTAGCTAATAAATAACAATAATAATTGATGCTAATGGACAGATTTTTCATATGAGAAAACCTCCAGACCATGGTAGGATTTCTGAGACCACAGCATGGGATGCAGTTCTTTGTAGCCAATGGCACCATGTAGATTGACTTTTGGAACTGTATAAATATAGTGCCTGTAATTTCTATGCATGATGCTGGAGGTTAAGCATGAAATGAAAGTTGTACCTTTTGATTTTTCTTGGCTGTTCAAGGTTCATCACCCTAAGGTGGACTGGTTACCATCCTTGAAAATCCTATTTGGTATAGACTAGAATTATTGATGAATATAGTAACGTCAAAATTGTGAATGAAAGGGAATTAGTTGCCTTCTAGGCAAAGTATCTCACCAACATCAAAAAGAACATGCAGATTGATTTTATTGTAACAAAGTCTCACAGTAAAAGCTTCACAAGGTTTCTCTGAAATTCTGTGCAGAGTGTAAGAAGAGGTTAGAAAAATACCGCCACCTAGAAATACTGTTGTTTCATCAATCAATGGATACAAAGATTGTTGTGCCTGTAAGAAAACAGGTATATTCTTATTTCCAGATGCTAAATATGAGAGTTATTTATTGCCCATATACTGATGCAAAGAGTGACTTTATTGCTAGAATTGTAATGCAAAATCTTCACACCTAAAGACAGGGGGCCTTTACTTGAAAGGAGAGAGGCCTGACTTCTGCATTGCCAAGTCACAAACTCCAAAAGATTGGGTAATTTTTTCAGAGCTGTGTTTTGAAGATTAAGAAGATCTCTTTATTATTGCATGATTATCCCCTGGCTGTTTAAAACTAATGGACCTCAGAGAGAAAATTCTTCTATAAAAACAGGAAAAGTTGAATTTGTAATGAAGCCACCTCTACATAAAAATTAATGTAGGCCCTTATCCTTCAAAGATTTATGCGTGTGCTTAACTTTGTAATGTAGGTAGTCCCATTTACTTGAACAGAGTTATGTAAAGTTAAACGTGCGTAAGTCTTTGCCAGATCAGGGTATTAATCATGTTTCTAGACTAAGAGGGAGAGGTTGACTTTCACTTTTATTTCTTCCAAAAAACCCCTATGAACTTCAATCCTGGAATGTAATTCATGTTAGATCACCCTTGTGCCTGTGTTAAAATGCCACTGATTTCATTAAGGCCAGGTCTACACTACAGGTTTATATAGATATAACTACATCGCTCATAGTATGAAAAATCCACACCCCTGAATGATGTAGTTATACCTCCATGTAGTTATGTTGATGGGAGAGCTTCTCCTGTGAACATAGCTACTGCCTCTCAGGGAAATGAATTAATTACACTGATGGGAGAAGCTTTCCTGTCAGGATAGTAACAGCTTAACTAACGCGCTACAGCTTCATTGCTGTAATGCTATACCTGAGGACAAGCCCTAAAACTGTTTAGGAGTAAGGGTCTATCCGTGTGAATCAGATTGTGGGATTAGGATTTTAAACACTGTCCAGAACCTGTATTTTCTCTTGTGCAGATGAAAAGTATATCACTGTTCTTTAAGGCTTTGTGAAAGTTGTTTTTATAGGGTTTTTTTCCAACAGTTTCATGCCTGAATATTTCACCTTTACACAACATTTTGCAAATTTGTTTTGCAGTGAAAACATGTAGAGGGGGGTGTAATAGAAGTTTTGCTGATTTTTTAATTAAATTTTGTAATTTTACGCTCAAAATAAATCCTTTTTAGAGTGAAAATTGAATTAAGTGCTAAGATTTTATGGATTAAGCTATTGTAAAATCATTATACAATCCAATATGTCAAATATTTTCTCATGTCCATCTGTTAAAAATCAGAGAGAGAACCTGGGCCAGTTGCACAGTTGATTTTGTTGAACATGTTAATTAATATGCTGGAATATCAAGAAAGAATGAACCAGTTATTGGACATCTCTGATCTTGGGGATTTCTTCTTGAACTTTTGAAAAAGTCCTTTCCCAAATGTCTCTGCTGAGCTAGAAGAGATTTCTTAGCCTCTCTGGTGGGTGCTAATGCCAGTTGATAGAGTATGGCAGTAATCTGCCATCTGGCTAGCTGTCAGTGGGGAGAATTTATCATCTCCCCCAGTTGCCATCAGTTTTGCCCTCAATTTCACAAACAGCTGAAAATCTTCCAGTACTTACTTTAACTCCTAGAAGTTAATGGCTTCAATAATTAAGATTTATTGTCAGGACATTTTTAAATTAAGATAATTATCTAAATACTTTCTGGGTTTGCATTATTGTGGAGAAAACTGCATTCTGGAGCATGTGGTTTATAGACAGAAATTATTTGGATTTTTCCCAACATGAAGAAAACCGGGAAATATGAGATTGACTTGTGCTTACTTTTACTGATGGTGGCAGCCAACATGTGGAATATATTTAAGTGTATTTCTGTGTTAGAAAAATGGGGGTGATAGAGGTGGGCATAGGGGTTTTTGTTTATTTTGTAATAATATAGTTCATTAAATTTTCTGAACATTTTAGCATAGAGGGCCAAATTCTGTTCTATTAACTCTGCTGCCACCTCCAGTCTCATCTCATAAAGAATCTATTCTATTCTTCATCACACCACTGTCAATCTGATGTCAGTGCAGTTAGTTACTCTTAATTTACAACCATATGTCCGAGAACAGAACTTGGTCCACCATGTGAGACTATGGGTTTGCAGCAGAGTAACTGAGAGCGACATTTGGCCTCTAATGACATCAGTAACTTTAAATTGAAGTGCCTAGAAGAACAATAGATATTTCACTTCCCAACTCTAACAGTTATCATAGAACTGGAAGGGACCTTATGAGGTCATCTAGTCCAGTCCCCTGCTCTTATGGCAGGACCAAGCATTATCTAGACCATCCCTGACAGGTGTTTTGTTTAACCTGCCGTTAAAAATATCCAACAATGGAGATTCCACAACCTCTCTGGACAATTTATTTCAGTGCTTAACTACCTGACAGGAAGATTTTCCTAATGTCCAACTTAACCCACCCTGGGTGCAATCTATATCCATTGCTTCTTGTCCTATCCTCAGAGGTTAAAGAGAACAATTTTTCTTGCTCCTCCTTGTAACAACCTTTTACGTACTTGAAAACTGTTATCATGTTCCCCCCTTCCCCCCCTCTCAGTCTTCTTCTCTCCAGACTAAACAAACCCAATTTTTTCAATCTTCCCTCATAGGTCATGTTTTCTAGGCCTTTAATAATTTTTGTTGCTCTTCTCTGGACTTGCTCCAGTTTGTCCACATCTTTCCTGAAATGTGGGACCCAGAACTGGACACAATACTCCAAATGAGGCCTAATCACCGCATAGTAAAGTGGAAGAATTACTTCTTGTGTCTTGCTTACAATGCTCCGGCTAAATATAGAATCATAGATGCTTGGGGTTGGAAGGGAGCTCAGGAGGTCATCTAGTCCAACACGCTGCTCAAAGCAGGACCAACCCCAACTAAACCTTCCCAGCATGATGATAAATACATCCCAGAATGATGTTTGCTTTGCAACAGTGCTACACTGTTGACTCACATTTAGCTTGTGATCCATTGTGACCCTCCAAATCCTTTTCTGCAGTACTGTTTCCCAGGCAGTCATTTTCCATTTGATATGTGTGCAACTGAATGTTCCATCCTAAGTGGAGTACTTTGTATTTTTCTTTATTGAATTTCATCCTATTTACTTCAGACCATTTTTCCAGTTTTTCCAGATCATTTTGAATGTTAATCCTATCTTCCAAAGCACTTGCTCCCACCTTGGTATCATCCACAAACTTTATAGGTGTACTCTCTATGCCATTATCTAAATCATTGATGAAGATATTGAACAGAACCAGACTACAAAATTATCCCTGCAGGACCCCACCCCATATGCCCTTCCAACTTGACTGTGAACCACGCATAACTACTCTCTAGGAATGGTTTTCCAACCAGTTATGCACCCACCTTATAGTAGCTCCATCTAGGTTGTAGTTTCCTAGTTTGTTTATGAAGTCATGTAAAACAGTATCAAAATCCTTACTAATGTCAAGACATACCATATCTAACACTTTCCCCCATCCACAAGGCTTGCTACCCTGTCAATGAAAGCTATCAGGTTGGTTGACATGATTTGTTCTTGACAAATCCATGCTGACTATTACTTATCACCTTATTATCTTCTAGGTGTTTGCAAATTGATTGCTTAATTATTTGCTCTATTATCTTTCCATGTACTGAAGTTAAGATGACTTATATGTAACTCTCTGGATTGACTTTATTTCCCTTTTTATAGATTAGCACTATATTTACTAGCACTATATTTTCCACTCCTCTGGAATCTCTCCTGTCTTCCATGACATTTCAAAAATAATCGCTAATGTCTC